>NC_062989.1:6864973-8346223 GCF_023078275.1 Leguminivora glycinivorella | reverse complement strand
TGTAACAATTCTACAATCATTGCAAGAATTTCTTTTAAAACAATAGTATATGTGTAAGGTACAGTCAGCCAAAAAAGTGGTTTAAGTCGAAAAGTGGTAAACCACTTTCTTGGCTGACCGTACAGCAAATAGATCAGTTACAATGGCCCCCCAGTCGAGAATTGTCCCGCTTTACCTTAATCGAAATAATCGCGAACAGATGTACCTACAAAGAAACCTACGGATCCAAATGAAAATCTTATTTTTTGTAAACGTTTCAATAAGAAAATACTTTTATTACGCGGGCGAAGCCGCGGGTAAAAGCTAGTAGTAATATAAGTCGACTTTCGTAAGACACTTATATACGTTATAACTGTTATAATTAAGAAAATATAGATACTAGAGAACCTTAATGACGAAATAAAACTTACTAAAATCTCAATTTTATAAAAAAAAACTTAGTAACAAAATAGGAATAATAAAAACAAATTTAAATTTTTCCTTAATTTTTGTACAAACTTTATGAGAACTGCTGACTATGGCGCGCATAGGGTTGTAAAAAAAACGGTTTTTTTCTGGCTTAAAAAAAAAACATGAAAAAAACAGTTTTTTTTTGGAGTATGTTTTTTTTCTAAAGTAGGTACGAAATTTCAAAATTTGCAAAGCAGTTAATACTTTTATACGGTTTTTTAGACTTAATGTAAAAAAAATCATATTTAGAAAAAAAAACAATGATGCTCGATTTTTTTTTATTGTTTTTTTTTTCATAATTCTGAAAAAAAAACTTTTTTTTTTTCTATTTTCAATCCTAGGCGCGTAATGTATCTATGGCGCAGCGACATAATCTCAAGACAAATCATGTACGGTCATGGACTTTGTTGATCCACTTCTAGCCCATTTTATACTGGACATGTCATAGCAAAACTATGACATGACAAAATTATTATGGCCTCTAAATGGCTCAGCAATTAAAGTCTGTGAGTGTACTTACTAGCCCTGTGGGCTTTACACCACAGTGAAATTGACGATTGATACTGACAATTCTGTAGGTACCTATTTCTGGGTTGATATTGTTGATAAGTACCATTTTATACTCAGCGTCAATATTTCGTTGTTAAACAGGCAATGAATAGCGAAGGGTGACTGTCGGGCGACAATTGTCACTATTGTGAAAGAGGCCATTGGGAGGAAAATGGGAGTAACGTTTGTATATGAACGCCGATTTCCGGGTGTTCGTTCCCTTAACACTTAAGCTGCTTACGTTGTACTGCATTTTCTTTATTTATTTTAGTACAGTTGAAACTCAAACAAGATGGCGGTAGTTTCAATGCCGTACGAACGTAAAAAATGGTTCTAAGAATTGGTATTATGAAATGTATCGAGCACCTATTTATAAATTATTGTTTCATTTCTCAGTGGCGTTTCGTAGAAAATGTTGGAGTAAAAATATAAATGTAGCTCAGATTGTATTAGTCTTAGTCTTAATAGTTTGTATTAGTTTTTATTAAACTCAAATTAAAACTTATCTAATAGGTTAGGTACTTATCTTACTTGTAAGTATTTAAAAAAAATCACATTATGCGATCCGGTATCGCATGTAGGACTGACATACTATTAAAGGCGCCATATTTGTCATTTATTTTTGACGCCATTTCCCAAAACTGAAAGTTACAAGCGGAACTCTCTTTCCAACTTGTCATGTATAGACATTGACTACCACTTGTAAATTGTAACTTGTAGCTTCGAGAAATGGGCCCCAGATCGGATAAAGCGAAAACGGTCTTAGTGCCCTTAGGTACTTGAATTGCTACTGGGTATAGGTGAAAAACTTAAGAAAGTCACCTCTTGTACATGTGTGAGTGACGTGTTCGAATAGAGAACACATATTTAAAATTAGTACCACAAACAAAACAAACGCCTATTCGAACACGCTTTGCTTAGTAGGTACCCTGATCATTTTTCGACTATTAGCAGTATTGGCACTATTGGCAGATCCTTAGTGGAGAAAGAAAACGTGCTCTTTTCAATCGGTTTCCTCTCTTACACAAGACAAGTTCACGACGCTTATTTTTGCACTAAATGTCTAAGTTTACATTGGTAGTGGACCTGTACCTGTACCTGTGGACAATTGGACATTAGAGTCAATAACGCACTTAGGGCACGCTGAATGCTGGCATATGAAGCAAGTCCGTAGAGGAGACAGGAGGGGGGCTGTTTATCCACAAACTAGACACGAGCCCCCTAAGTTCCCTTTAGTAGTCTCACCTGTGGACATTTGTGTCAATGACGCACTAAGGGCACGCTGAATGCTGGCATATGGAGCAGGTCCGTAGAGGAGACAGGAGTCGAGCTGTTTCCCCGCAAACTACAAATGAACCCCTAGATTCGCTTTAGTAGTCTCACCTGTGGACATTAGTGTCAATGACGCACTTAGGGCACGCTGAATGCTGGCATATGGAGTATTATGGAGCAAGTCCGTAGGGGAGACAGGAGGCGGGCTGTTTCCCCACAAACTAGACATGAGTCCCTAAGTTCCCTTTAGTAGTCTCACCTGTGGACATTAGTGTCAATGACGCACTTAGGGGACGCTGAATGCTGGCATATGGAGCAGGTCCGTAGGGGAGACAGTAGGCGAGCAGTTTCCCCACAAATTAGACATGAGTCCCTAAGTTCCCTTTAGTAGTCTCACCTGTGGACATTAGTGTCAATGACGCACTTAAGGCACGCTGAATGCTGGCATATGGAGCAGGTCCGTAGGGGAGACAGGGAGGCGGGCTGTTTCCCCACAAACTAGACATGAGCCCCTAAATTCCCTTTAGTAGTCTCACCTGTGGACTAATAGTGTCAATGACACACTTAGGGCACGCTGAATGCTGGCATATGGAGCAAGTCCGTAGGGGAGACAGGAAGGGGGCTGTTTCCCCACAAGCTAGACATGAGTCCCTAAGTTCCCTTTAGTAGTCTCACCTGTGGACATTAGTGTCAATGACACAGTTAGGGCACGCTGAATGCTGGCATATGGAGCAAGTCCGTAGGGGAGACAGGAGGCGGGCTGTTTCCCCACAAGCTAGACATGAGTCCCTAAGTTCCCTTTAGTATTCTCACCTGTGGACATTAGTGTCAATGACGCACTTGGGGCACGCTGAATGCTGGCATATCGAACAGGTCCGTAGAGGAGAAAGGAGGCGGGCTGTTTCCCCACAAACTAGGCATGTTCGAGGCGCTGGGCCTTGCGCTGATCGTCGCATTCCTGCCAACAAAGATTTGAAACCTTTTTATACATGTCAGCATGTCACGGGTCATAAAGCCTAATTATGTGCAGTTGCATACATAACTTTATTTACATCCCTATAACAAGGTTTTATAATATGCACAAATTCAGGTAAGAGGTCATATCAAATTAGTAATTGATTGCTATGTCACTTTTATAACGTCCGATATTTGAAACAATAGTACATTATGCTAGTGATGCATGTGATCTCATAATTTAGTGTTAAGTATGCTGCTGTGCCCTTACAGGATCTGTAATAATTTTTTGAAGTGTATACATTAGTAGGTAAAAATATCTTGTATACTGACATGTGCAACAATTTGAAATTGAAATCACAGGGGACGCCACTATTGCTAGTAATTTATGCGCCTGACTATTCAGGACGGAACGGAAGCCCTATGGCTTCCGTTCCGAAATAGCTACGGAGTTCCCGTAGGGCCCGCCGTCACCTGGCTTAAGTGGCACTTGAATGAAATACTGACATGATATTGTTACAATGCTACGTATAACTTCGATCCGAGGGGAGGCACATTTCCTGTTTTTAACCGTCACCTCAAATCTCTCAAGAAGGACGGTTCTCAAGTCGTCTGTATGTTTTTTTTTGTTTGTTCCTCGATATCTCCGTCGTTACTGGACCGATTTTGATTTTTTTTTTGTGATGATGGGATCCTGGAGAAATCGAGGGAACTCCTCGAATATGAAAGGCGATTTTTGTGTTTTTAAAGGAACAGCATGCATTTAGGTACGGAACAGTGACATTTGGTGCAGTGGAACTGCTGATGATGGCCAGAACGGAACTCTTCAAATCTGAACGGCACGCTTATAGTGACTTTGGTATTTTTATAAGAACAGCATACACTTATGTCCAGAACAGTGACATTTGGTGCAGTGGAACTGCTGATGATGGTCAGAACCGAACTCCTCAAATCTGAACGGCACGCTTATAGTGACTTTGGTATTCTTATAAGAGCAGCATGACATCCGATATCGGATCGGAATTTGAATTCCCAAAACGCTCACGAAACGAAACGCTCGTAGATACCTATCTATATCTGTCGCTCTTGCGCATTGGCGCGACAGAGCCAGACTACCTTTCGCGGCGTTTCGTTTTCGTTTCGCGTCGGAGAAATGCCATTCGGCTACGGCACCTGCCCACCACCTGCCTACGTAGCCGAACGGCACAAACGCTCACGAAACGAAACGCTCGTAGATACCTATCTCTATCGCTCTTGCATATTGGCGCGACAGAGCCAGACTACCTTTCCCGGCTTGGGCTCTGCAGTTAATCTGGTTATGGAATCTAGATATACATCCGCAATGCTGTGTCATACCTACTAAGGCTGATTTTAGTGTCACGCGGACCGTCCGCGCGGAGCGATCCGCACTACCAATTTGTATGAAGTTGATGTTGTCGTCCGTGCCACTCTAAAACGCTCTCTGAAGTTAACACATGTATAATTATGTACCTTTTGGCGTAGAAACTGTAGGTCCATGGGGTCCCAGCGCGAACAAGTTGTTCACAGAAATCGCGAAGCGTCTGGTTGAGGTAATTGGTGACCGAAGAGCTGGCGACTTCCTCGCACAAGGTATCGGCATTGCGATACAGCGAGGATGTCGCCAGTATTCTTGGTACGATACCTCAAGGGCCTATTTTAGACATTGGCTAGCTTCTAAGTTTAGTCTTAGTTTCTTATATAATTATGTAAATATGTTCATGTAAATAAATAATTTTCACACATATTAGTCCAGTGCGGTCAGTGCGGATCACTCCGCGCGGTCGATCCGCAAACCAGCCTTGTTATTTATACTTATGTATACTTACTTATTGTAGTATATGCATGCAAACCGAGCGCGGGCGCGGTGTCGCTCCCCGCGCACTTCTTTGTAAGTCAGTAATAAACGGACCGTCGACTGAACTGCTGTGTTTCCTTTACGCTCACAAATACCTCACTGGCGACGAATCTACCCGCGCGTGGAAAAAAAAAACCGTTAATCATGGCTTGTATCGGAAGTCTTACAGTTTTTGACCATAATTCCCAAGAGTGGAAGATATTCCATGGAAGACTGGAACAGTATATTATTTTAAACTCAGTCGAGGACGCCAAGAAGGCACCGTTATTACTCACTCATCTATCGGATAAGACTTACCGTCTGGCTACAGACCTCGTTCATCCGAAGAAAGTGGAGACAGTTACGTTTGACGCTTTAGTCGAAGTGCTTGATAAGCATTTCTCGCCGAAAAGGTGTACTTTCGCCGATAGGGAGAAGTTTTTCGAGGCGAGAAGGACCACAGGAGAAAGTGTCGAGGGATGGGCGGCGCGAGTTCGCGAATTAGCCGTGCACTGTGAGTTCGGTAGTGCACTGGACATGCTTCTAGTCAATCGTTTTGTGCTAGGCATGAACGTAGGCCGTGAACGAGATCGCTTATTCGAGCAGGACGCGACTTCACTTTCCTTCGCGAAGGCCTTGGAGGTGGCTCAGCAGGCGGCGAGTGCGCGCCATGCCCGGGCGACGGCCACGGAGTCGGCGGCGGCAGCACTCGTGAAGGAGGAGCCGGTATACCGGGTGAGCGGGGCGAAGCCCGCCACCGACCGCGGGCGAGAGGTTCGCAAGTGTACCGTGTGCGGCATGAAAAATCACGAGGCTGAACAGTGCAAGTATAAGGGTTACAAGTGTCAAAAGTGCGGTTTAGTTGGCCATTTAAAAAAAGTGTGTAAATCAAAGTTATCGAGAATTAATAATATAGTGCAGCAAGGTAGTGATCTTGCGGATGAGGCAGCTTGCTGCGAGGAGTGTCAGAACTATAGATTAAGGTACGTTTCTATAAAACCTATTGAAATTGACGTTAAGTTAGGTGATGATCTTGTTACCATGGAGCTCGATTCAGGGTCAGGTACCTGCGTCATATCAGACGCTTTGTATTATGATAAGTTTTCTAAATACGAATTATTGCCTTGTAATGTCCGTATGTGTTTTTATAATGGTCATAAAATCGCACCTTTAGGATATTTTAATATTGATGCCACTTTCAACAATAACACTAAGTGTATAAGCATTTTTGTGGTCAAAGATGGGGGTCCTGGTTTATTGGGTCGCGATTTTATGGCAGCATTTGATATATATTTCACTGCTAAGATAAATAAAATAAGCGAAGACATGGATATTAATAATTTGTTAGAACAATATCCTAAGCTATGGCGCGATGAGCTCGGTGCATTTAATAAGTTTAAAGTCACTTTAACATTAAATAACAAAGCTAGCCCAAAATTTTTTAAGCCGCGACCTATACCTTTTTCACTTAAAGGAAAAGTAGAAGCTGAATTAGACAGATTGGTAGGTTTAGGTATTTTAGTACCCGTCAACCATTCCCAATACGCCACTCCAATTGTACCAGTGCTCAAAGAAAACGGTAAATTACGAATTGCGGGGGATTTTTCGGTTACTTTGAATAAGGACTTAGTGATAGACAAGTATCCACTTCCGCGTATAGAGGAAGTATTTGCTAAGTTGGGCGGCGGCGAGCACTACAGTAAAATTGATTTAAAGAATGCATACAACCAGTTTGTGTTGAGCGATGCGTCCCAGGAACTCACCACAATAAATACGCCAAAGGGTTTATTTAAATATACACGTCTCGTATATGGCTTAGCCAATGCCCCGGCTATTTTTCAAAAAGCTATGGAGACGTTGTTGGCGGGGATAGATGGAGTGAGTTGCTGGCTGGACGACATATGTATTACGGGTCCCAATAAAACTGACCACCTTACCAGGTTACGCGAAGTATTGAGTAGACTAGACGAAGCCGGTCTCCGTCTACAGAAAGAAAAGTGTGAGTTCTTCAAAAATAGTGTTACTTATTTAGGATATACTATAAGTAAGGAAGGGCTTAAATCCAGCAAGCACAAGGTAAAAGCAATACTTAATGCACCGGAGCCTAAAAACATTACAGAGGTTAAACGTTTCTTAGGCATGGTTAATTATTACAGGAATTTTATTCCAAACGCATCAAGCGTATTGAACCCGTTGCATGAATTACTGCGGTCGGGAGCAGAGTGGGAGTGGGGCGAGCGGCAGTCTATTGCGTCCAAGGAAAGATGTTAACTATAAGGTTTAAACATAAGGAAATACTTGATTGGTATTTTATTAAAAATTGTTTTATTTCTTTGTCAATAGGTTTCAAGAATAGTGTGGGAGAAAATGTAGTATATGCATGCAAACCGAGCGCGGGCGCGGTGTCGCTCCCCGCGCACTTCTTTGTAAGTCAGTAATAAACGGACCGTCGACTGAACTGCTGTGTTTCCTTTACGCTCACAAATACCTCACTTATACTTGTTATTTATACTTACTTATACTTATGTTCCTTAATATTTATTTATGTATGTATTTTTAAATGTCATTATAGTTCTCAAAGCAATACCAAATGCAAACAATTTCAGTTAACAAAATGCTTCCTTAAAAAAATAGGTCTACAGATAAAAGTAGGTAAGTAACTAAGCTGCCTCGTAATAGGTATAAAGTGCAAGACATGACAAACTTAACTCGTTCAAACTTTACCGCTGGAGATTACAGTAAGTAGAGAAAAAAACTTGTTTCTTATATGAGAGTTTGATTGATATGATACGAATATACACCCTGTTTTTATTGAATTCCGTTAACTTTAAGGGAAGGTTCTTTAGATGAAATACAATTAATTTCTCTAAGAAACTAGCATCTTATCTCTTACGGTTATCGAGTTATTAAAAAAAAAGATAATTACTGAACACATGTGTGACAGGCTTTACCAGTTCCTAATGTTACCTATTTGTTTTGACATTTGCCGTCAATCACTTGACACTAACTTGAATGTTATTCTTAAGAGCGCTTTCAAAAAATCTGCTTGCTCGCATTTCGACGCCGGCGGCGCTGGCGTGCGCCTGTGTGCAGACGCACACTATAACGAGAAGCATAACGATTGTAGCCTGCGGTACAGACATAGCGTGCGATCCTCTTCGAACCAACCTTACGTGCGGCTAGAGCGAAAGGGATAGCATTCATGGTCGGTACCGCCACGCCACAGTATAAGGATAAATCAGTAGTTAATCTCCGGCAGCGGCGACGCGGTCGTTACTACTGCGCAAGGTCACGCAGGGTTGTACCTGTGCTACTGTCCTACTCGTAGTAACTGTGTATGGCGCTATGCTAGTACCAACGCTCTTTCTACCTTTTTATGTACGTGTTTGCTGACGAAATCGTATTTACATAAAATGTTTGAATAGATGTTTGCACAATATTTAAGTAGGTACCAAACTTTCGAGCTAGATAGATCGCAGCATCTACCTAAATGTCGTTACAGATAAATCCTTATTGATTTTAATGTGTCATTCTAGCTTTAAATCTCACTTTTACGCCATTTACGTAAGCAATAATGTACCTAACACTGCAAAAATATAACAACCACTTACTTTTCTGGGTGTCTAGGAATTCTAAAGAACATTCTGACATTTCCGCATTTTGAGAACTGTTCTCCATACACCCATAAACACTACAGTAACGAAAATATGTCTTCGGTGCTGACGTCATTTTTTCCCGAACTCAACACGTCAACACAGCGCGCGAACGCGGCCCCGACTGTCCAGCCCAATACTTACCAGTTTCGCATGTATTCGGTGCATATGGAGAGTAGTTTTCGACACACCGCGCGGAGTGAAGTTTGTTAGAAGAGTTATTACTGCTTTATACTGTGGCCACGCCGTCAGTAGCGTTGCGGACTAACCATTATTGATACTTGCGTAAAAATACCACCATATATATTACATATTTGCATACATGATTTCGTGCATCAATACTTGACCTTTTAGTTTAATTATTAAACTTATCACAGTTTTTAGGGTTCCGTAGTCAACTAGGAACCTTTATAGTTTCGCCATGTCTGTCTGTCCGTCCGTCCGTCCGCGGATAATCTCAGTAACCGTAAGCACTAGAAAGCTGAAATTTGGTACCAATATGTATGTATATCAATCACGCCAACAAAGTGCAAAAATAAAAAATGGAAAAAAATGTTTTATTAGGGAACTCCCCCTACATGTAAAGTGGGGGATGATATATTTTTTTCATTCCAACCCCAACGTGTGATATATTGTTGGATAGGTATTTAAAAATGAATAAGGGTTTACTAAAATCGTTTTATGATAATATTAATATTTTCGGAACTAATCGCTCCTAAAGGAAAAAACTTTTGAACCATATGTTTAAAAAAATCACAAAAGTAGAACTTTATAAAGACTTTCTAGGAAAATTGATTTGAACTTGATAGGTTCAGTAGTTTTTGAAAAAAATACGGGAAACTACGGAACCCTACACTGAGCGTGGCCCGACACGCTCTTGGCCGGTTTTTCTATTAAAACGTGTGTAGCCTTGGAAGAAATAAATTAAAAAACTTTTATAATATAATAAATTGTGTATATAATATTGTCTTCTGTCACCGCGATAGTTACTCATGAAATAAATTTATGGAATCAGATTATATCGCGTATAATGAATATAATCCGTTTTCTTAGTTTTATTTCATTTTGTATATGGTATGTTTTCTAGGTACATATGTATAATGGAACTAAGATCGGTTTTCTTTAATTTTAAGTAGTTTTTTTATATTTAAAATGTGTTATTGTGTTTTTAGGGTTTCGTAGTCTGTCCGTCCGTCCGTCCGTCCGTCCGCGGATAATCTCAGTGACCGTTAGCACTAGAGAGCTGAAATTTGGTACCACAATATGTATATCAGTCACGCCGACAAAGTGCAAAAATAAAAAGTGGAAAAAATGTTTTATTAGGGTACCCCCCCTACACGTGAAGTAGGGAGGGATTATTTTTTTCATTTTAACCCTAATGTGTGATATTGTTGGATAGGTATTTAAAAATGAATTACTGAAATCGTTTTTTGATAATATTAATATTTTCGGAAATAATCGCTCCTAAAGGAAAAAAATGTGTGTGTCCCCCCCTCCCCTCTAACTTTTTAACCATATATTTAAAAAATCACAAAAGTATAACTTTATAAACTTTCTAGGAAAACTGTTTTGAACTTGATAGGTTCTGTAGTTTTTGAGAAAAATACGGAAAACTACGGAACCCTACACTGAGCATGGCCCTACACGCTCTTGGCCGGTTTTTAAATATTATGTTGTTTTAATTGCATGGAGCACAGGAAGGTCCACATCTATGTATTAGTTTTTTGTAAGGAAATACAACTCTACGCTACGCCTACCTGCTTTAATTGACTGGTGACACACTGAGACAGTGGATGCGCCAGAGTATAAAAGAGTGATTACCATCTCTTGTTAAAGATCTTGTTGAGACGAATCAAACGAACCCAAACACGAAGTGGTTACAAGACCTGGTTGATGAGAACTCTTGACTACCATCTGTCTTCATCATCAGATCCTGGGTATCATCTCTTGTGAAAGATCTTGTTGAGACGAATCAAACGAGCCCAAATACGAAGTTGTTTCAAAACCTGGTTGATGAATTCTCTTGACTACCTTCCAGCTTCATCATCAGATCCTGGGTACCATCTCTTGTCAAAGATCTTGTTGAGACGAATCAAACGAGCCCAAACATAAAGGAGTTTCAAGACCTGGTTGTTGAATACTCTTGACTACCTTCCGGCTTCACCATCAGATCCTGGGTACCATCTCTTGTCAAAGATCTTGTTGAGACGAATCAAACGAGCCCAAACTCGAAGCGGTTTCAAGACCTGGTTGTTGAATTCTCTTGACTACCTTCCGGCTTCATCATCAGATCCTGGGTACCATCACCTCTTGTCAAAGATCTTGTTGAGACGAATCAAACGAGCCCAAACACGAAATGGTTTCAAGACCTGGTTGATGAGAACTCATGACTACCTTCCGGCTTCATCATCAGATCCTGGGTACCATCACCTCTTGTCAAAGATCTTGTTGAGGCGAATCAAACGAGTCCAAACACGAAATGGTTTCAAGACCTGGTTGATGAGAACTCATGACTACCATCTGACTTCATCATCAGATCCTGAGTACCATCTATTGTCAAAGATTTTGTTGAGACGAGTCAGTAACCTAAAATGATATTCAATAATAAATAATACTTACTAAAAATATTAGTCAAGTTAGTTAGTTACCAAAGTCGTCAACCCAAGGATCAAAGTTTTCGGTCGCAGTATACATGCAACAGTACAGCCAAACACGCACACAAGTGCGGTTTTGGACACGGCGGGTGCCGCACACAATGACAAAATAACTTCGCGATCGTCGAGCCGCGTGCGGAACGGACTAACATACGTCCTGCCTCTACAAGCTCTGCCGCGGTACTGACATCGCAAGCGCGCGTAACCGGTAATAAGGAGGCATTTTTAAAAAATCGTCAAAAATATTAAATTGCAATTAATAGAAAACTTTTGCATAAAATCTGTTTGAGTAAGCGTTGCAGATTATTTTTATATTAAAACTACTTCAAAAACACGTAAGTTTTCGAAGAAATTGACACTTATTCTGAGGTGATTTCTGAAACAAATTGGATTCATCATATCCTCATTTACTCTATTCTAAAGCCTTATAACAAAGAAGTAGTCTCAGAAGATTGTAGTACAGGATATACATAATACAAATTTACCACTTGAAGCATTCAAAACTATCCAAATTTTACAAATTAGACGGACTAAGTCAGCACTTTTCGAGGGTTTTCCTAAACATGCACCAGAAAAAAAATCATAATTAATTAAGTGAGTTAGTTTTTAAAAATCCAGTCTCACAACATGTAAGTTAAGAAGATGTCCTAATCGAATCCTGAACTTAATAAGTCTTTTAGATGACGGAAAGTGTAGCATTTTGCCGACTAAAACTATCAATTTTACATTATTACGACGTTTTCGTTGAATGCCCTCTTAAGAGTCTCTCACACTAATAAATTAATTTATTATGTATGAAAATGTTTTTTTTTTTTTGTGAATTAAACTAAAAGTGATATACATACAGGGTGGTTCCTGATAATGAACCTAGCTATGTGTAGAATTTAACGGAAAACAAAAAAATACGGTGTATTGTTCCATTTATTCGATCCGGTGTGTTTAAGTAATATAGATTTTCTCTTTTTTTATACTACGTCAGTGGCAAACAAGCATACGGCCCGCCGATGTAAAGCGGTCACCGTAACCTATGGACGCCTGCAACTCAAACAGTGTCACCTGCGCGTTGCCACCCCATTAGAAACTTGTACATTCCCTTTTGCTGTGTTAAGTACCTTTTGTGTGTTCTCTGCAAGCAATTTGCGTTTTTTTTCTTGTATAGACCCTACCAACCCTAGAAGCCAACTTAAAATATTCTGTAATACTTTTACAAATGTTGGTGGCTGTAATAGTGCCCTGGCTTTTCCATTGTCGGACGAAGCCCGAGCACTATTCAAGCTAGTTAATATAGGCCTTATTAATCGTAAGTAAATGTAACTATGTGGGTTATATGGAGCGACATAATCGCTAAGCGATAAAGCTCTTTAATAAAAATTAAAAAAAAAACGACGACGACGCGTAGCGTCTCCATATTCATACTAACGAGCGATTATTGGTCGGCTAGAGGCGACTAGGACCGATTCCGCGTCGATAGGTTTGAGGAAACCCTTACGGCTCAGCCACGACATTGGTCTAAGCGCGACAGCGGTGAGCGGCGGCCATACATTGGAGCGAGACACAGCGATGGGACTTTTCATTCGCACGTATGGCTGCCGCTCACCGCTGTCGCGCTTAGACCAATATCGTGGCTGGGCCGTTAAGCAACAGTACCTTCAAATTGTACAGTCAACAACACAGCTGTGAATACAGACAGACAAAGCGCCAAAAGTATGTATACACACCTTAGATAGTTATTTTTATAGATAATTTGAAGTTAAAACTCTCTGTAAGCAATACATCAAAACTGTACCTAGCGTAAACTTTACTTAGATAGTTCTACCACTTAGATTATGTAAGGGAGTCCCCTCTGCCAACAAACTGTCCTGCAGTTTGGCAGAAGATTTAATATTGTTAAAAAGGGTTTATTTTGAGAATAAACGATTTTTTTTTATTTAATGTACAGGCAATAAAGTTCTGTATACATATCTTTGGCACATTGTCTGTATTCACAGCTGTATTTGACTGTACGAAGGTGTGCTTCGTAGAATTACACAGAGATAAATGTAAGTACCTTCTAGTCGTGCGACCAGTCGTCCAACTCGTCGCGCTTCGACCTCGTCCACTTTTTCTGCCCGTCGAACGACTGCCGCTATTGCTTCGCGTTCTGTCGCTGTTAGTGGAGGCTCGCTTCGCGCTGCGCTCCACATCGTATGAAGCTTACATATGTATTAGTGCAAAAAGGGTTTCCTTCGTATTTTTCCGGAAACGTTCGTATTTGTCATGCTAGTTCACATCTCGTAGTGTACATCTCGTACAGAGATGGACTGAAATATGTAGAATAACACATTCGTACGTTGCCGTAACAATACGAAGGCAAATCTTTTCGCACTACATCTGTAAATACATTATATTACTTATATTGCACGACAGCAGCAGCTGCCTCCAGCTCGATTGGTTTCACTGGAAGATCCGATAAGTCTGAGACAGTATAAGTACCTTCTAGTCGTGCGACCAGTCGTCCAACTCGTCGCGCCTCGACTTCGTCCACTTTCTCTGCTCGTCGAACGACTGCCGCTATTGCTTCGCGTTCTGTCGCTGTTAGTGGAGGCTCGCTTCGCGCCGCGCTCCATCCCGTACGAAGTCTGGAACAAATATTCTATTAGGAGAGAATAAAAAATATTTTTAATGAGTAAATTAAGATATATATTTCATAGATTTTAATATATACTAAAAATAAACTTGGTGTTGTGTATTTTTTACATACATACATACAATCACGCCTGTTTCCCATATAGGGGTAGACAGAGCACATGAAACTGCAAAAGTTACAGTGCCACTCTTGGCAAATAAGGGGTTGAAAGAAAACGAAACTGTGACATTGCAGTGACAGGTTGCCAGCCTCTCGCCTACGCCACAATTTACCCCATATCCCACAGTCGCCTTCTACGACACCCACGGGAAGAAAGGGGGTGGTGAAATTCTTAACCCGTCACCACACGGACTTTATTGTGTATTTTTTACGCGTATTGTGTATTTTTTACGCGTTTTAATCAAGTACAAATGCCATGCGAGAATTACGACACAGATAACAATAGATATTAATTGATAGATCAGAACCAAAACTTCGGAATTTCTAGTTGGTTTGATAAGCAATAGAAAACGGCATAAAAGTTTGTTTTAGTTTCCAGTGAATAATTTTAAGATGTCAGCATAGTTTATCTCGATTTAATTATCTACTTTTAGGTACGTCCCTCTGTACTTCCCATTAGCTTTTGCCCGTGGCTCCGCTCGCGTTAAATTAGAGAATTGCGGAATGCTCCATGCAACCTCCCGCCCCTTTACAGGCAAGTGGGGGATAAAACATAACACCTGAATCTCTACCGACAACTGGATACAGGCTTTATCAGTTACTACAACTGCCTGCCTGCTTTACAAATAATAAATATAATAATAATAATAAAAGAGACAAAAAGTAACCTAATGTCACTCTCCATCCCTTCAACTATTTCCACTTAAAAAATCAAGTCAATTCGTCGCTCCGTTTTGCCTTGAAAGACAAACAAACAGACACACACACTTTCCTATTTATAATTATTACCACCAACTCCTAATAAACAGCTTACTAAATGGCACAAACTAAGACAACAACTTAGAATGTAGGTTTCCTCCCTAGTGTTTCTTGCGTCAACTTTCGCACAAACTGTTTGTGCTTTCTGCACGCTCCATGCGCAATCTTGTTTGCACAAATTCAACTATGCATCAGGGTGTATTACCTCTAGTAAACAGTAAGTACCTGTGGACTAACATGCCTCCCGTCTTCGCACCAAATATTGTACATATAAACGTATAAACCTTCCTCATCCTCAACTATCAGGTTCTAAATACTTTGCGTAGTTTTAAAGATCTAAGCATACATACGGACAGACAGACATACATCAAGAAGCGAATAGTTTTGTACTATGTAGTGATAATGACATACTGAGTGTGCTTTTCAACCCCATTGAACCCCAGCGAGTTAGTGATAGAGGCGTACCTATCTCAATCCGTCAGATAAGACTGCAATTACGTCGGTAAGCGATATCGATAAAATATCGGTGCAATGTTGGCTTGGTAACTGCCGGTGAATTTTAGGGCTCATTTAGGTACGGTTATCTATTTTTCACCACACCAACACGAAAAAAATCAAATCTATCAATTTATTCAATATTTATGATTCAAAATCATCATTTATAGGTAAACTCTACCAGCCAGCTCAAGATATCAAGTTAAAAGTATGAAATTACTTTGCACCCTTGTGAATAAAATGCGATTCTGCTATCTGTTTTCGAATAGCAAAGTAAGCCTTTATTAGTTGGTGTGGTGAAAAATTATTTGCTTAGTGCCCGCTGTGCCAATCCTAGAAACATATATATTTTGAATGCAGTGTTGCCAAGCTAACAGCTTAGCTCATATTCATATACCTACCGTCCACATTTCAAGATGTCTCTTTTTCATTTAACTACGAATGTCCTCATTTGGGACAAGGAAAGACGAAAATAGTATCAATGTCAGGCACAGAATATATAATACGGGCCAGAGTAATCAGAGTAATCTACGAGTATGTAGTAAGTAGCTAAGTACAGGGTGGCCCAAAAATACGTTGACAAACGTTTGTATAATTATTTTTCTGTCGTTACACCAAATAAATCGAATCGTCTTCAAAATATCCTCCTTTGGCTTTGAAGTACAAACGCAAATATTAGAACAAAAAAATAATGATATGCCGCTGCACCTCTAGTATGACTTTCGTCTAACTTTTTGCACGTCTAGCTTGTAAAATATCCTAATTTTTGTAATCAATAAACGGGCTAGGGTTTAAAACTATAATTTATAGTTTTAAGTAGGCTGAAACGTATCGAGCTTATTAATCTGGAAAAAATGTCTTTACACAATTGGTCTAGGTAAACCTATTATTGGTTTATTGCAAACCTTGCGAAATGGACATACTGAATTCTGTTGAAATATCCATGGTGAATGTAGAAATATACAATTTACCTATATGGGCCCACAAAATATTTTCGGTAACTTCGATATTTTGGTTTATTTCAACATTTCCCTATTCTTTGTCAACGTAATTTTGGGCCACCCGTATCACTCAACGCATCCGTAACGCATGTTCATACGACGACTATTGGTCAACAAAAGCTGATCCGGGATCGATAGATTTGGGGAGACCCTAACTTACGCTATAAAGTAACGGGAGTGGATGAGTCAATGTGTCAATTTAGATATACAGTCTGTATTTTTGATATTACCGCACATTGAAAGGGTTATTAGTATAAGGTTATAAGTACGCTACGGAACGTACTTATTTTCATATGAGTTAATTAAAAATACTATTTTTTCAAAAAAAATAATTAAGCACGCGGTAATATCCAAAATACATACATACAATCACGACAGTATCCCATAAAGGGGTAGGCAGAGCACATGAAACTACTAAAGTCTCAGTGCCACTCTTGACATGCCCATTGAGTGGTTGAATGAAAACTAAAATTGTGACATTGCAGTGACATGTTGCCAGCCTCTCGCCTACGCTACGCCACAATTTAACCCAAGTCCCAAAGTCGACTTCTACGACACATCCAAAATACTGTAGAAAGAGTTATGTAATAGCTCGTAGATCACGTGACAATTTGAATGGAAATTAAATATAAATGAAACATTCAATTTCTACACAAATTCAGATATAAACTCCCTTTTATACCCGTGAAACGTAGCAATTAGTTTAGTAAAAGCAAACCACGTAAATATTATTTGTAAATGCAATCGTGTTTCACCTCAATGAATTTCATTAAAATATGTTTGGTGCACGGCAAAGCTATTACATTAATTGATTTTACTTGTATATAAATATGAAAACATATTCTAGTGCTGTAGGTCTTAATTATACTATGTTTTGTAATTGTATACTAAATTTTCTTTGGCTTTTCTATCGTGTGGCGTCTGCAAAGCATTTTTGAGAACAGGGCACAACCGTTTTTATAACAAAATATGCTACGTACACGTAATAGATGATCGACCTTATAGTATCTTTAGGTATTTCAATAAATTAATGTAAACAAAATATACCCTCAAAAGGCTCCTTGTGCCAGTTGAGGGTAAGTGACGACCAAATAAGAATGTTAAACACACAGGTCGCTCAGTGATTCAATTGGATTTTGTATTTTTTATTATTATCATAAATGGGCTTACTCTTGGCCACAGACTAACCAAAGGCAAAGACGTGGCCTACGATGGAGTGAGCTCGCCCAGAAGATGCCTGTTCACTCATGATTTGGTTGGTTAACCAATAAATGTTGTAACTACACGAAATTGTACAAATTATTTGTTTACATTCTTTGAAATCTTTTTCAGACCGAGACAAACTACAACGTTTATACAAAAATCAAATATATTGCAATGACTACTTAGTCACTTTTTCCTATTCCAATCGAATATAAGCCTTAACTTTGACTCCTAAGATTGAGTCTTGGAGAATGGTTGTTTGTAACTCTGGTTACGATTCCTTACTCCGTGTCTCATCAGGGTTAAATTATAAGAATTCCCCGGAGATACTTCAAGGATCTTGACGGGAATTGATTAACCGGCTAATGGCTGTGACCTCACAGATATTCGGCCTTCTGCACGGGAAGCATGGTCGCGCGATAGACGATAAAATATCAGGCCGTCCCTATCGCACTTACAAATAGTGCGATAGGCACTGCCTGCTATTTTATCGTCTATCGCGCGACCATGCTTCCCGTGCTGGTCACGCATATTAAGCTGTGATGATTTTTCAGTATGTGGGTATAATGTCATTAAATGGTTTTAAGAAAAATGAAGTTTGAAATTCATTTCAAAATTGATGACTAGCAAGAAGAAGCAACATCATAAACCTACATAGGTACCTATAAGTAGAGTAAGTGAACTAGTCAAAAGAGACGATTGTCACAAAAATGGTAGAGAATGCCATGTAACATTAAGTCCGCCTTTTGTAACTGTATATTTTTACTGTGCAATAAAGTTTAAATATAAAAAGAATGTACAAGTAATGGATGCAATGTGGATGCCAATAAGTAATTTGTAAAATAAATAATTTAAGTGAGTGCAACTTCAAATATATACAAATTAAATGTAATATATAAAAACCAGTCGTGCATCAATGTAATACATATCGGTACATGTACATCATACAATTCATCAATCATACATAAGTATTTACTATATATTTACGATATACAGAGTGTAACAAAAATGGTAGTGATCCGTTTAAGGGCGTACTCAGTATCGTATTCTTATCAGGAAAAAGTAGAAGAAAATTTTTTTTTCGCTAACAAAATTTTCACTTTTGTATGAGCCGGGCCGCGCGAATCGGTCGAATCTCCATACAAAGATAAAAAAATGTTTTGCGAAAAAAAATTTTTATCCTACTTTTTCCTAATGAGAATACGATACTGAATACGCCCTTAAACGGATCACCACCATTTTTGTTACACCCTGTATGAAAGAAACTTATCGCGGTACTCCATGTTAGTGGAAAAACATGTTTACTTTTCATTAATGTGGCTTGTGGGAGGGATATTACTGTTATAATTATACATTTAATATAAAACTATGTAGCTCTTGCGTAATAAATATTAACAACATCAATACATTGTTTCAAGCGATACGTATTTTTCGTAAAAAACTGTAACAGCACTTTATGTCATAGTCATAAAAGTTAAATTGGAACAACGAATATTTTTCTACAAACTTGTCACTTTGACAGAAAGTGCCCAATTGCCCATGTCGAATACTAGTTCAGCGTCGAGTACTAGTAGTACTTTTACCTTATCGTATCATAACAATATCAATTTCAAAATCAGAATATCGCCCCAGTATTAGCAAAGAGGATCGAGTATTATAGAGAGTTACTGTCGAAGTAAAATGTGTAATCACAGTGCATAGACTGCCATCTCTTGGCACAGGCTTAAAACTTTTGAACCTCAGTTTTGACAATTTGGCTTAGTTTGATATGTTTTAAAATGTAGCGCCATCTAGCTGAGCGTACCCCAAAGGTGTAATGCCATCTAGGCCACCGTACCTTTTTCTGTATGGTACTGAGGTACGTTTTTTTCTTAGACTTTATTTTATATGTCTATACGGAGTTATATATCGTCACTACTTTAAAAAAAACTTGTATCTTCGTCTGTCAATGAAAAGAAAATTGTAGTAAGTATGTATGGAATGCATATAGACTTACTGCGTTTTAACTTTGAGGAGCAGCGTGAGATACGAGATTTTTTAAAAGTAGTGACGATATGTCTTTCGTATTAGTAAAGTTAGAAAGTTTGAACACGTGGCGACGGCGGCCTCCACGAGTAGTTTATTTGATCCCAAATATCCCAATTTTATAAAAATTTATTTCATAGAAAAATATCTAAAATTAAAACAATCACAATTCTCTTAAATAATGCTTAAAAACTATTAATATAGGTACAAACATGGTTTAGAAAGACATAAATAACAAAAAAAGTCTTGTATGCAAAAAATTTAAGCAGGTCAACATAATATTATTTTACGCCAATACCTAAACTAAGTAACTTAATACTTGTATCTTAGGCATTTCGTGTTAGTAGGTCAGTATAATGTAGTTAGGTGCTTATTGAGCAAAACAATAAAGGTTATAAAAATTGTAAGTAAGTAGGTTTACATTAACTTAAATAAGTGATAATAAAACGTTTCTCCTTAGACATAGTATAAATAACAGGGTAGGGTTTTAGCAGGTGCCGTCATAATCTATGGTATTTAAATATTATGTTGACTTGCTTAAATTTTTTGCATACAAGACTTTTTTGTTATTTATGTCTTTCTAAACCATGTTTGTACCTATATTAATAGTTTTTAAGCATTATTTAAGAGAATTGTGATTGTTTTAATTTTAGATATTTTTCTATGAAATAAATTTTTATAAAATTGGGATATTTGGGATCAAATAAACTACTCGTGGAGGCCGCCGTCGCCACGTGTTCAAACTTTCTAACTTTACTAATACGAAAGACATATCGTCACTACTTTTAAAAAATCTCGTATCTCACGCTGCTCCTCAAAGTTAAAACGCAGTAAGTCTATATGCATTCCATACATACTTACTACAATTTTCTTTTCATTGACAGACGAAGATACAAGTTTTTTTTAAAGTAGTGACGATATATAACTCCGTATAGACATATAAAGTCTAAGAAAAAAACGTACCTCAGTACCATACAGAAAAAGGTACGGTGGCCTAGATGGCATTACACCTTTGGGGTACGCTCAGCTAGATGGCGCTACATTTTAAAACATATCAAACTAAGCCAAATTGTCAAAACTGAGGTTCAAAAGTTTTAAGCCTGTGCCAAGAGATGGCAGTCTATGCACTGTGATTACACATTTTACTTCGACAGTAACTCTCTATAATACTCGATCCTCTTTGCTAATACTGGGGCGATATTCTGATTTTGAAATTGATATTGTTATGATACGATAAGGTAAAAGTACTACTAGTACTCGACGCTGAACTAGTATTCGACATGGGCAATTTTTGGCACTTTCTGTCAAAGTGACAAGTTTGTAGAAAAATATTCGTTGTTCCAATTTAACTTTTATGACTATGACATAAAGTGCTGTTACAGTTTTTTACGAAAAATACAAATCGTAAGATATTTACATTTTTAACTTTCTCAAAACGTGTGGACTGAGTGAGCACTTACAAAAATTTATTATAAAAAAACCTGACACATTAGTGGTTCGTTTTGTATTTTACAAATTCCCATTTCACTTTTACTAAACTATACACATATAATAGCGGTCTAAATCTTATGTTTTTCATCAAAATTCGGCTTTTCAAAAGTGTGAGGATTGAGTGAGCATAAGAAACTATTTGTAAAAAATTAAATACGTCACTAGGTGATCTAATATTTATAGAGGTAGGTTGGCCTATTTTTAGGGTTCCGTAGTCAACTAGGAACCCTTATAGTTTCGCCATGTCTGTCTGTCCGTCCGTCCGTCCGTCCGTCCGTCCGTCCGCGGATAATCTCAGTAACCGTTAGCACTAGAAAGCTGAAATTTGGTACCAATATGTATATCAATCACGCCAACAAAGTGCAAAAATAAAAAATGGAAAAAATGTTTTATTAGGGTACCCCCCCTACATGTAAAGTGGGGGCTGATATTTTTTTTCATTTTAACCCCAACGTGTGATATATTGTTGGATAGGTATTTAAAAATGAATAAGGGTTTACTAAGATCGTTTTTTGATAATATTAATATTTTCGGAAATAATCGCTCCTAAAGGAAAAAAAAGTGCGTCCCCCCCCTCTAACTTTTGAACCATATGTTTAAAAAATATGAAAAAAATCACAAATGTAGAACTTTATAAAGACTTTCTAGGAAAATTGTTTTGAACTTGATAGGTTCAGTAGTTTTTGAGAAAAATACGGAAAACTACGGAACCCTACACTGAGCGTGGCCCGACACGCTCAGTGTCGGTTTTTTACTAAATGTTAGTATATAAATATTATATGTTAAATGAATATATTCACTGTTTTATTTATTTATTTTATTTAATCTTTATTGCACAAAAGAAAATCTTGCAGTACAAAAGGTGTTTTCGTTGGTAGTTTGTGAGAACTGAGTGAGCACATGTTAATGGCTGTATCTTTTGATTTATCTTTTTACAAATTCAGAGATTCGTTTTACAATTGTTTTGGAACTTTTACTAAATGATCAGCATATTTTTTTTTATTTTCGAAAGGTGCTCACTCAATCCACACACACACGTCCAAGAGTGCTTAAATGGTCGTCGTTGTTTATTATTATTTAATTCGCTCATATTTAAATGATTCAAAGCAACCAGTCCACAACTTCACAAGACAGTTTGAGAAACCTTCGTATTTCAGATTGTCATTTGCGGTTACAGTGGTTTAGGAGCAGTTCGGTAATCAGACCTACACATGTGTGTACAAATTCTGTCAATGTCACTGTCAGAAACCGTTCTGACAGTGACAATGACAGCTACAAATTCGTCCACTTGTTGTTACCGTTATGTGTGCATACGTCGACTAATAAAGTGTCGTTAAAAATCGTTCTGACAGTGACATTGACAGCCACAGATTCGTACACATTTTGTTACCGTAACAAGTGCACACGCCGACTACATTTTGTTATTGTATCAATACGGTCGCATTGTTTGCACGACGCTACCACGCGTTATGTCACATTTGACAGTTAGTTACTGATTTGAAGATTTTGCGACCGAAATGGTTGTATTGGTAGCCCTACCGCTACCGGCCGTTATCCAACCCCGCGATCCCTAGCCACGGGGATACCGCTTCAGCGGAGCCGGGTTTCGGGGCCGCAGTGAAGGCGACCGCCAGCTCGGGCTAGCGTGGTGTTTAGAATAGGTACATTGCGCTAAAGAGAAGAATCATTAGGGAATGCGTAGTTCGGTCTAGTACAGTGGAGGGAATCGTGTCTTTTATTTAACTATTTATAAACGTCAATAAGTTTTTTGCAAAAAAAATATTTTCGGCACAAGCTTTTATAGCCGACTGTACCTTTCCTTGAACAGTCATCTACTGCTCTCCGAGACGTTTCTAAAAACCCCTTACTCGATGGGGATACGACGTTTCATAACAGAGTTCCTATGATCACCTGCCTGCTCCATCATCAGATCAGCTCCATGATACCATAATATTTCATTGTCACGTGACGTGATTTACTTTCAGCTCAATTGGAAACCGGGAAGTGGGTCAAATTCAGCTTCTACGTTTTGACCCAAACTTATGTTAGTTACAAGGCAAGTAGAATAAAAACTTGTAAAAATTAAAACGTTCTACGATACATGTGCGAATCCTATGTTTCGAACTTGTATCGTATATTAGGTACATTTTGAACCTACGTCTATGTACAGGCGAACAAATCGTAGGTACAGTCAACCAATTGGAGCCAAGCAAATGACAAGCAGTAAGAGATTTCTTACAATCTGATTTATAACGTCACTGTGACATAGTACAACAGTAGCCTAGGGTTCCAATTGGTTGACTGTACTTCTGAAACGTCAACAACCACGTTCCTACAAGTGTAAAGATGATAGTTATGACGTCACAAAGATCTGTATCCTCCTTTCGGCGACCATGACCCCATTGTAAGTTATAAATAGCCCGGCTTAATGGATTCGTTTGAAGCCTTAATGAAGGAGCTTTATGATGACTGATAACGAGGATTTATACGGGACGTGTATGGCGCTGAATAGGAAAAAGATTGATGCTTTTGAGATGTGGTGCTGGAGACGGATGCTCAGGATCCCAGGGACTGCTTTTAGAACCAACGAGTCAATACTGCGAGAACTGAATTATCACGAAGCGGCTCTCAACTATTTGTCAGGAGAGAATACTCAGGTTCTTCGGGCATATCATGCGTTCTAAACAGCACACTCTCGAAAGGAACATTATGCTCGGCAAAGTCGAAGGCCGACGCTCCAGGGGTGGAATACCACTAACGTGGGCTGAGACCGTGAAGAAAGCTTGTGGTTCCATGCAGATGGCACTCCATATGGCCCTAGACCGCGTCAAGTGGAGAGAAATCACTGTTGGTCACGATCCTCAGCCATGAGGGAACGACTGAGAAGAGAAATAGTCTAAGAAAAAAACGTACCCCAGTACCATACAGAAAAAGGTACGGTGGCCTAGATGGTATTACACCTTTGGGGTACGCTCAGCTATATGGCGCTAATATTAATATTTGACATTTTAAAACATATCGAGCGGGCCAAATTGTCAAAACTGCATGTGGTTCAAAAATTTTAAGCCTGTGTCAAGGGAGACTATGCACTGTGATTACACATTTTACTTCGACAGTAACTCTCTATACCTAATACTCGATCCTCTTTGGTTTATAGATACTATAAGGTCAGATGTCGGTCTCTTTACGCCACTAGTGTTTTTTTTTTTTTTTATATATTACGTCGGTGGCAAACAATTATACGGCCCGCCTGATGTAAAGCGGTCACCGTAACCTATGGACGCCTGCAACTCAAACAGTGTCACATGCGCGTTGCCACCCCATTAGAAACCTGTACATTCCCAAACGCCAAACCTTGCGATTAGTTGTCAAAGCGGACCCCAGGCTCCCATGAGCCGTGGCGTATGGTATAACGCAAGGAGGATGGTGATGAACCCGGAGAGCGTACGGTGGCGTCATAACTATTATTATTATTAAATCATTATTATTTCATTTATTTATCTCTTTTCTTAAGCTAGGTTTTTTACAATATTAGTATAAAAGTAAAATAAATAAACACTTACAACTACTTTTTTATGGAGATTCCGTAATTTTTGAATTGAAATAAATGTCATATTATGACGATGTATAAAAATGTCCACTTACATAAATTCGGGCGTATATAATTTTGACGAAGTATAAAAATGTGCATCTGTATATTAGAACAAATATAAATATGTTGCGACACTAAAAGTAAATATGGCGATGTATTTTAAAATTACTCTTTGTTATATTTATTATGAGAAACGAAAATGTATGTATGTAAAATTTATTAAGGAATAAATGGCTAAAATTATAACAATAATCGCTTTCTCAAGAAGGTCGTCCGCAGGCAGTGAGCCAAGATTAGATAGTTTGTAGAACCTGTCAACTTGGTGAAATAGGGGCCTGGACCTATGTAAAGAAAGTAGTCATTAGCGTAGCGTAGCACTGTGATTTTTCATTGATGTTATTCCAGAGTTTCTGATGATTTGATCGAAGTCCTGTATGTTTTTTTGTAACTGTTTACCTCTTTTGCTAAGAGTGCAGTGGCGCTTAAACTTAGCAGTTTCGTGTGGTGCTAAGTTGCCAACCCCTTTAAGGGAATACATGCGTGAGTGAGTTGTCCACTCAAGTGATCCTAATCGTTCATAGGCAGAATTAGATCTAAATACGATATGGATTGGAATTTGGATACGTCAATGTCAAAATGACGATTTTTTAAAGATATAGGCAGCAAACGAGCAGACGAGTCGACGAATGGGATGTAGTCTTCGCCGCCCATAGACATAAACAACATATCAGGGGAGCCTTCTGCGTTACCGACCTTGAAGAACCCCATGTCATAGTGCAAAAGAACAAACGTTAGTATTGATATTGACATATCCGATCCACATCTTATCTGACGATCGATTTGTCGTACCGATTTTAGGCGTCACCCAAATTCTAAACGTTCGAATCGGTTTTTTGTCTATCTTCACAATTCAATTCGCGATTTAAATCTCAAAAGCGATCATCAAATTGTGATTTGAATCCCGTGAGCGGTGAGCCCAATGTATCGAATCGAAGGCTGGAAATGAGTTAGGTACGTAATTCTAAATACGAGTCCTTGTAACTCCGAGTTGCTGACAGTTTAATTAGGACCGTTGCTGATGTCAGTTACATACATTTGGAATTTACATTTATTTTCTTCGATTACATTTGTGGTACATGTTTGAGGTTTAGTCTATCCAATTTAGAAAGCGCTATCTAAGCGCCTTACAGACGCTTCTGGTGACCAGAGGGCTGGTCAATACCTTGCTCAGCGGATCAGCATTACTATCCAGCGGGGCAATGCGGCCAGCCTTCTGGGCACCTTACCCAACGAGCAAGACCTGGCCCCGTAGCCGAATGGCATTTCTCCGACGCCAAACGAAAGCGATACGCCGCTGGCTCTGTCGCGCCAATACGCAAGCGCGATAGAGATAGATATCTACTAGCGCTTCGTTTCGTGAGCGTTTCGTGAGCGATTGTGCCATTCGGCTAGCCACCCTGGGCCAAATATTTTATTTAAAAGTTTTATTGTAAGTTTTAATTTAAGTGTTTATTATATTATTTTTATGTTATTTAAAAATACTGGTTCGTGAATTTCAGGGCTTGGTAACCCAGTCTATGTATGATCCGATTCCGATTTTGTACATGTTAATACATTAGCAACTTGTGGCATCTGCATCGGTTCTTGTATTAACTGATGATATTATTTTATAAGATATATTGTACCGTTTGTGCCCTAATAAACATTAAAACATCCTTCGATGTTTTGTGCGTATAGTTGTGTGGTATAATGTACTCGGGAGATAGCGAAATGTACAATGAGTGTTTTCTTCGCCGGGGGAAAAGGGGGACACTTCACAGAGTAATATGTTCTGAAAACGTCGTAGGATACACTTGCGTAGAGGTAATTCTTAACTCGTGCATACTTAAATTTAAAAAATTCTGTCATGTTTTAATTTATTGCCACTTCTTTCGAGTTTCCACTTTCCGCACTTGTAATGTACTATTTGCCCCAAGATTCACCTATTTTCAGACCTCAACTCATCTCTTACCAATTTGTATAGGAAAAATATATTGAAATAGTTTTTAAATAGGCCGTCAGTAATTAGATTGAATTGGCCCTTCAAAGCTTGAAAACAAAACTCTATCTATAAAATCTATAAGTACTAAATAATTGGAATTAAGATCCGATCCGACCAAGAACGATATTTTTGTCTCGGCCGAGAACGAGACCGAGAACTTGTAAAATGTTTTCATAATCGAAATTCGACTATTAATCAGAAACCAAGAACATGTCGGACCATGCTTAGTGTTTGATTCCGTAACGACCCAAACCTACTGACCCAAACCTATCTACCGTAGCAGAATAGACTACGTCAGTGACAAACAAGTATACGGCTCGCCTGATGGTAAGTAGTCGCCATAGCTATAGAGGCATGCAATTTCAGAGGTTTTACACGCGCGTTTAATACCCTGAATTTTTGTGACTTTTTGCAAGAACTCATAAAACAGATTAACAGACGGACGAATCGTGTTTTCTAGGGGTAGTTTTCCAGGTTTTCCGTCTTTACTATGCTTTACTTTGATTTTGACGTATTTTAGGCACATGATTCAATGTTAAGGGACGCAAACTAGTTTTTTTCATAGCGATTATTTCAAAAATTTTATTTATATCAGAAACATGATTATGGAAAACCTACACTTATATTATTAAAAAATCTTAAAACAGTATCCACAAAGCTCAAAATTTCGTCCGATATTCCATAATTCACCATTTCTATCATATAGGGAAGTATTGTTCTAACCTGCTGGCCCTGCTGCTTTGATTTCTCGCGTCGTCGTCGTCTTCCACACACATCATGAAGTTAATCGTAAATATTTTACACTCTTTTATAAATTATACCTAGGTATTTGTTTGTTTTTGGCTTAAAATATCGATAAAGACCCTACCAAAACCACTAAAATCGGGATCCCAAACGGGCGATGTAACCAACGGAAAGCTAAAACCCGGACGCGAGTGCGCAATAAATTCAAAATCACAGTCTCGGTTTTGCCGAGAATCTCGGCCCATTTTGGCCGAGAACCGAGACCGAGACCTCGGCCCGATTTTTTCCCGACAATGCCGAGACCGAGACCGAGATCTCGGTCGGACCTTAATTGGAATTGATATTTGAAAGTTACTCAAAGGTTATGTTATGTTGTTTCTGTTGGAATTAAGGATTACAAAAATGTACCATTAAACTCTCAAAATATATAGATAAAAAAATTAGAAATGAGAGAGTGTCGTACGTTGCGGTCAGTACCTAGTACCTACGGTCAGTACAATAAGTAGGTACAGTTTTGAAACAAAACGAAGCCAACTCTTCTCTTGAGTTATATTTTGAAACACCAATAAAGTACCTAAAATTTAAATTTTCCTTTTAATTCTACTGCTGTTTCCTACCCTATTTTCAGGAAAAATAAACCTTCAATGATGGATTGTATTTAGATACATTAAACGGTACGTTTCATCATGGTTTCATCCATCAAGAGATATACATAGACATTACATAACAGATAGACATTTTCCCTTTTATACTTTTAAGGTACCTGTATGCGTAGCCGAATGCACAAACGCTCACGAAATGCTTACGATAATATCTCTTTCGTAGCTATCTATCTCTATCGCTCTTGCGTATTAGCGCGACAGAGCCAGACTACATTTCTGCGGCGTTTCGATGGCGTTTCGCTTCGCAGAAATGCCATTCGGCTACGTGGCCTGTTCTGGCACGGTAACTGTATAAAGGTACAGGAAAATGAGTTAAATATTTAATTAGTTTATTTAGCCGTTTCTGAGTGGAGTTGAATTTGAGCAATTAATTAGGGATAATTGAGTTTTCTTAGAGTAGACTCCGTGCCGGGATATTCGCCATCGATCGTGGAGCATAATTAGATGGTTATTGGTATGGAGTAGACTGCAATGAAATATTGTCTTTACGTTCCTTAAAATGGGCTGGGAAGTATCGCTTTTTGGGCGCAACAACTCGAGAGGACTGTAAAGGGATTTCATATTATTTTTTAGGCCTAGGCCTGCAAAGTAACTTTTTTTTTATAAAATATTGTCCTTTAGAGCATTTTTTTTATTTCATTGTATGTTTGAGAAAAGCACTATACATGCCTCGGCGTGAAAACGGATTCCCGGCCTCGTATCCCTATCCGGCCTCGCTCGCACACTCGCTCGGCCGTATATACCCACTTGGCCGGAAATCCTCATTTTCCCGGCCTCTGATGTAATGTACTATTACTTTATATTCTTTCTCTTTGGCTTATTAAATAGAAATTATTTTTAAACATAACTACTGTCCATATATTTTTTTTAATTATGTGTTGCTTTACATTTCGTTATTTTCGTTATAAGTGCGAGAAGTATGTCATTACTTCACGAGTCCCGAGACATTTTGCCACGAGCGGCACGCGAGTGGCAAATCTCGGGACGAGTGAAGAATGACATTCTCGCACGTGTGACGAACGACGTTTTTTAATACAGTTGCGAAAAAACACTACTACTTAATTACAACGAAATAAAACAATCCGAACTATCAATTTTCCCATGGACATTGACGGATTATTTGACAATTCAAAGGCGTATTTTTGAAGCTTTTAAACTTGCGTGCATATTTTCGAGTTTGCTATTCATCTAACAATTTATTTCATTGGGTGCCATAAAAGCATAAACATTTACGATTTGGGACGATTGTTTAATGTACAACTACATTTTAATTTAATCGATCCATTTATGCCCCGACGTATTGCAAATAACGTAAAATAATTATGACAAATCGCGTAACATATTGAGGTTTTTTGAACGTGCATTAAGTTAAAACATGGTAGACGCCTCTACTTTGACAGTAGAAGACGCGTTTCGTTCCAATCATGTTCTGTTTACACGACTCATTATGACCGATTTTTCAAAGTATCAACTGTATTAAAAAATATTTTATTTTAAGTATAGGAAACTAGCCTATTGTTGATCCACTTCTAGCTACTCTTTGCGCTGAACTCCGTCCGTGGTGGG
Source organism: Leguminivora glycinivorella (assembly GCF_023078275.1). NCBI lineage: Eukaryota > Metazoa > Arthropoda > Insecta > Lepidoptera > Tortricidae > Leguminivora > Leguminivora glycinivorella. The sequence goes on along the minus strand of NC_062989.1, from coordinate 8,316,472 downwards.
ATGGTGGTGGGAGGTGGGTCAGACAGAACGACCAAGCTTAATATACCTACGTTTGTCGGCATAAAAAGTTGTGAGAACTTGTATGGAAGATGACGCTTGAGTGCCAATATTTTTAAGGCTCATTAAGGCCGCATTGGCCCAAGGCTTGGGCCAGCCCCTTGGACAGGTTGGCAGTTGGCGCCAACGCTGACCGGCCAACCGAATGGTGTCGGTAAGACAAAATGGCACCTTTATATACTCAGACACACCCACTGTGTCAGTAAAAAGAGTCGCAAAAGTATATTTTTTTCAATTACCTTCAACTTGGCATCGCGAATTCTTAATGCTGACACTAACACTACGAAGTCACGAACGTACGTATTTTGCAGAAAAAGGTAATTAATAGGTAATTAAATTTGTTAAATGTTGCATTTGACGCTTTACTCAATCTGTCACTGAATATTGTCAAAAACCCACCAGCATTGGACTTAACTTTTTTAATTTAGACAGTTTAATAACGTTTTTTTTTAATTATTATTTTCTTCTTTGACATATCAGAAAAACGGTATCAAAGTTATTAAAAAAGTAAACAGTTATTAATAATTTTAAGCAAAGTAGTTATAAATATTAAATAATATCGTTTCCATCAGCAGAGATCACGACGGCAATACGCAATAGCATAACAATAATAAAGTACCGTTACAGCTGTGGTAAACTACCAAAACATTGTTAATAAATTAAATAATTAATCGAGCTTCGATAAAGCACGTCAGATTCATATAAATATTTACGTAAGCTTAAAAACGCTTTTCTTACTTTTCAGTGTGTAACAAAAATCTAAAAAAAATGTTTAGTCACATACCATTGTCATTATTTAGTTTATTTACAGCGTTCGTTAAAACCGGCATGCTTACGTAAGCTTAAAAACGCTTTTCTTACTTTTCAGTGTGTAACAAAAATCTAAAAAAAATGTTTAGTCACATACCATTGTCATTATTTAGTTTATTTACAGCGTTCGTTAAAACCGGCATGCAACCGGAAGCGGATATCACAAGCCGATAACCGAGCGGTGTCACCGTGCAAGGCCGGGGCTGCGCTTATCCTCTTTGTTCTACGTAAGTACTTAAATTACACTAATTATAATGTAAGGTAATCTTTGTCACTTAGAGCTTTACGGCTCTCTCGGCGACAGGGCAGCAGAAATACGTAGAAGTGAAGTGAAGATGTCTGTCTTCGATTAATTAGTTTTAGACTTTATGTAAGCTAAAGACAAAGTTTCGATTTTACGATTTTGTTACGATTAGCCAAATTATGTAAAATATAACGGCATGGGTGAGATGATAGGATTTTCTAAACTACAAATAGTTATTTGTTATTGTTATTGTTACAATTGTTAACGCCGTGTGTGGAATTGAAAAACGAGCAAGTGAAAGGACTCTATAGTTGAACCACGAGCGAAGCGAGTGAAGTTCGAGTTAGAATCTCTGAACTTGCGAGTTTTTTAACACACGAAAAGTAAAATACATTTGCACCCGAGTGTAACACAAAACTTTTCCCCTGACTATAGCGAGGAAACTACAACGCAAAAAATGCGTTTATCACTGCTTCCAGTAGTTCCACAGGTGGTAAATCATCTTTATTTCGAGATTCACCTACTTTTGTCAATTTTAAAGCAGTAAATTTGACTTTATTCAAGGTCAAATTACTTTACCCACTAGTGGATAAAATGCGTTTTTACCCGCTGGTATTAAAGGACAAAACTCGTGTTTCCGAGCTAGTGAGGAGAAAACAATATTTCTTATTCAGGGTAGGCGAGGCGGAAGTATTTTCCCCATAATCTAGTGTGACTTATTCACGCGAAAACCCAGCTTAATCGCTACTTGTCTGCATTTTGGTCGTCTCCCACGTCTTGTGACTAAATAATGAGGAGTTCGATTTCATAAGATTTGAGCCGCAGTTCTTTTAAGGTTATAGGACTTCTAGGAGGTATGTTAATGTATTACAATTACTAGATTATATTCATAGTACATACTATCTCACTCATAGTATATACTTGATGATATATTGACTGAAAAAGCTTAGCAATCGCTATCCTAAATAAATAATAGTTTAGATATACCTACTGACATTCTATAAGTAAATTAGGTGGACCAAGTTAGTTTTGCATGGCATACTTATATGTAATCACGAACTGATATTCATGAACATATAACTGTAGTATATCCCTAATTAACACTTTAACAGTAACTTAACGTTACTGTCTGCAACATACATGTGACGCACGTATGTGAATAAAATAGCATGTAAGCAATAATTTACTATATAAGGTATGTTTAGTTTTACTTGTCGCTCTCTCCTGTATTGATTATTGACAATACAACACACATCATCCACAATGACCAGTTTTACTTAACCTCCATTATACCCTCCAACTTCATCATATCTCATGGCGACCCTGCCAGGATAGTGAGACATAATATTTCAGACGGGTTCTACGAGTATTTTTAACATATATTAAGAAGAACCTAATAACTTAAAAACAACTATTAGCTTCCATACCACGCAACTGCAGACATAAATAAAAGAAAAAGTTCCTCAAAGCGGTTTAGGAAAAGTTGTGGACATACAAAACTTTTGCTTTTAATTACATTTCGTCCAGACTACGCTGCTCTAGAAATGGCAACCACAAGTCACAGTTAGACAGTGCATTTTTGCTAGTTTGTCGGGTTAGTTGATTGAGTCGTAGCTTAAACCGTTTTGCACCTTGATTGGATCTAATGAAGGCTAGTTAGAACGTTGTTACCTCGTAGTAATCTATTTAGGGTGCCATGCCCGTCACGAGACAATCAGAGCGTATGTATGGACCGACATCATTGCCTTGACGTAATACTCTTGAAAGCTACACATTAAGTCTTTAGCGCCTACTGACGGGTTTGTCTATATGAAGAAAGACCCTATTTAATATATTGAAATTATGGAAAATGTTCGTGCGTAATTTACTATCCTCCTACCATATGATTTATTGTTCAATAATTATAAAAGCTGTTGATGTACAAAATATTTTGATAAACATATTTAAATATGTTAGAAAATGATAACTATGTACGAATAAGTAGGTGATTCTGCGTAATCCTCCACTTTCGTCATATGTCAAAGAATTCCAAATACAGGTCTGCAATACACCAAAACACCCAATTTAGAGGTAATTTTCACGCATAGTGTCCTCAAAGCGGTAAGCCAACTAAATAATTTGACCTCGTTTATACTGAAATCAATCAGTTTGTACAGTGATCGCCTTTACTAAGGGCAAATAAAGGCTCACAGCCCACGTAATGTGATACTGTGAGGGTTCGATGCTCGCTGGCATTGACAAATCTCCTAATTTACTCGCTCATCCTCGTATCTCGCTGCCTAACAAAAATGAACGTTATTTCAAAAAAATAAGTCTTGATATTGCCATGGACTGTTAGGAGTTTTAATTATTTGAATATTCGAGTTTATCATTATTCGCCTAGTTGGGTTTTATTGCTGCTTATGCCAGTGAAATTTACGATTAATTTCTGTTTCAATAGAATTTTTATGGATGCCTTTTTTGTTAAAAGCCGAATATTTACACCTAGGTACGAGTATATCATGGGTAGGCATATGGTGTTTTTGACTTTCAGCACAGACACGAACAGGCTACTATGAATTTTCATAGCAGAGAAACATTGCTACATGAGTATGTGCTACGACGTAGCACATTTGCGCACGGAACGTAACCCGTTCGTAATATATTTATAGCAATTTTAAATGTAAATAAATCAATAAATAAAAATAATACCTATAGGATCTGGTCTCTGTCTGGTTTTTGTTTTATGTGGGTAAGGGTATAATCCTAGTTACCGTTGAAGTAGGTAATAAAAGCTCTACGACCCAACACTTTAAAAGCACAATAAAAGAAGACAATTATTGTGCAGTATAAAGCGTCCCAATAACAACTTACTCCAAACTTTATCTATTTCTCTGAAAACAAACAAAACTCTGATCATCTGGTAAACTTGACACGTTTCAATTTTCCATCAACTTACTTGGCGCGCAATGACAACTGCCTGTCGTTGGGGCACACAAACTTATTGGCTTTGCTCTGCAAATTCATTCCGAAAAAAAAAACGATTAAAAAAATATTGTTTACACCGCGCGGGAAAGTAGCGCGTTCGTCCGCGCCTGTTTACGAACACCAACTGTTGCTTCGCGCGTGGCGGAGGCTATAATCGATATTTTAACAACACTGAAAATTGTAACATATGTCGGCCGGCTCGTTATCAGATAGGTACTTTGTTGACTAATATAGAACCTTATTGGCGTCGATATAATTCAAACCTTGGAAATATTTAGTTAGCTATTTAAGTAGGTACCTTAATTTAGTTGTTGCGCTTGCTATGTAAGTGAATATGTAAATTATACACTTTTTTAACACTTTCAACATTTTCATGACTATAATTTGTCTTTGTATACCTAATATATTTATTTTTGTAAAGTTTTTCTGACTTTGTTAGGCGTTCTTATTTTCGTAATAACTGTAATAAATATAACGTAAGATCTATGCAATAAAATAAAATTGAAAATATCAGAAAATTAAGTCCAAAGAAATTATGAATTGTCATTTTAAAGACAAATATTATTAAAAGTGACCCAACCGCACAACGGGTTTATTTTAATCAGCCCACGAAAAATTAAACAACAAGAGAATTAATCTTAATAAATAAATAATCTGTGATTGCATGCTAACAGCTGTAGATCTTATATATTATAATTTAATATATTATAATATGGTGTGTGTGTGGATTGAGTGAGCACCTTCCGAAAATGAAAAAAAATATGCTGATCATTTAGTAAAAGTTCTAAAACAATTGTAAAACGAATCTCTGAATTTGTAAAAAGATAAATCAAAAGATACAGCCATTAACATGTGCTCACTCAGTTCTCACAAACTACCAACGAAAACAGTGAATATATTCATTTAACATATAATATTTATATACTAACATTTAGTAAAAAATAGGCCAACCTACCTCTATAAATATTAGATCACCTAGTGACGTATTAAATTTTTTACAAATAGTTTCTTATGCTCACTCAATCCACACACTTTTGAAAAACCGAATTTTGATGAAAAACATAAGATTTAGACCGCTATTATATGTTATAGTTTAGTAAAAGTGAAATGGGAATTTGTAAAATACAAAACGAACCACTAACATGTCAGGTTTTTTTATAATAAATTTTTGTAAGTGCTCACTCAGTCCACACGTTTTGAGAAAGTTAAAAATGTAAATATCTTACGATTTGTAGCACCTAAGACACTCGAAAGTACTTCAACATTTAGTAAAAATTTTTACTAAATATCCACCATCTAATATTTTATATTCGTTGTCTGGTTTTAAAGATATTCAGACATAACTTTTCTCATACAAATGTATCAAGTAGGGTGACCACACTATGTCGGCTCCTGATTTTCCCCACCTTCCCATTGTCATATTGAGATTGGGGAGTTTCGTTCAATTTTGATAATAGTTTACCGGATTTGTAAGTGGGAGCGAGAAAAGAATAACTATTTCTCGCTCCCACTTACAAATCCGGTACGCTCATCTGTTAGCTAGCGCGATTAGATTACCAGGTTCTGGTTTCTTAATTACTAGTGAAGTATTATATTCTTTGTTTCTTACCAATTATCATTCATGTCCTTTTTAATGCATGCATGTCGATATGGTTATTATCCTGACGTCGATAAAAATTACACAATACACATCATCACTAGGCCAAGAACATAACCTAAAAACAGTTTGCAGATGGATAATTAATATGGTATTAGTTTAATATTATCAAAATTGAACGAACGATACTCCCCAATCTCAATATGACAATGGGAAGGTGGGGAAAATCAGGAGCCGACATAGTGTGGTCACCCTACTTGATACATTTGTATGAGAAAAGTTATGTCTGAATATCTTTAAAACCAGACAACGAATATAAAATATTAGATGGTGGATATTTAGTAAAAATTTTTACTAAATGTTGAAGTACTTTCGAGTGTCTTAGGTGCTACAAATCGTAAGATATTTACATTTTTAACTTTCTCAAAACGTGTGGACTGAGTGAGCACTTACAAAAATTTATTATAAAAAAACCTGACACGTTAGTGGTTCGTTTTGTATTTTACAAATTCCCATTTCACTTTTACTAAACTATACACATATAATAGCGGTCTAAATCTTATGTTTTTCATCAAAATTCGGCTTTTCAAAAGTGTGTGGATTGAGTGAGCATAAGAAACTATTTGTAAAAAATTTAATACGTCACTAGGTGATCTAATATTTATAGAGGTAGGTTGGCCTATTTTTTACTAAATGTTAGTATATAAATATTATATGTTAAATGAATATATTCACTGTTTTCGTTGGTAGTTTGTGAGAACTGAGTGAGCACATGTTAATGGCTGTATCTTTTGATTTATCTTTTTACAAATTCAGAGATTCGTTTTACAATTGTTTTAGAACTTTTACTAAATGATCAGCATATTTTTTTTCATTTTCGGAAGGTGCTCACTCAATCCACACACACACTATAATATGTATTGTAATGTGTTAGTATATGTATGTTAATTTAAGATGATGTGTTATAGAATTATGTATTGAAGTCTGTGTTAGTATTTAAGTTAGTTAAATAATATTGAACAAATGTATCTTGAATTCTTACGGTTATCGAATTTTTGCTCAGCTTTATTTGTGAATTTTATGTACATTTAATTTATGACTACGCGATTAAATTACAGGTTCGACATATTTATAATAAGAATACAAAAACTAATATTAATAATTCGCTTTTTAGCGTATTCGAGGTAATAAAAAACTCGTAGCACCTACTTTGAATTCCATTATAATTCCGAAGGGTATAATCATACCACATTATGCCTACCGTGAATATCGAAGCGAAGTTCACAAATTGCGGCTAAATCTCTTTTGTTTTAATTACTCCTTAATTGGTGTAAAAGAAAAAGATGCCCGAAATTTGCGAACTTCGTTACCTATTCACGGAAAGCCGGGAAGGCCCTGTGTGCGTAGACTGCGTAGCCGAATGCACAAATTCTCACGAAACGCTCACGATAATATCTCTTTCGTAGTTATCTATCTCTATCGCTCTTGCGTATTGGCGCGACAGAGTGTCGCGGAAATGCCATTCGGCTACGGGGCCTGAGCATCAATGGCTCTTTCTTTGGCCCTGAGTTCATTAGATTACTAAGCTCGAGTGAAAGAGACGTGCGTTAGCTGTCTCGTTTTCACAGTCGAGTTATAGTTTTATATATTTATAAATCAAAACGACAATATAGAATAGTAGCATTTACTAAAAAAACGTTTTTGAAATATACCTTATTATAACGCGTTATTAACTAGTTATAACGTTTCGTTACGACGTTATCAGTTGTGCGTAACGGAACGGCGCCTCCCTACCATTGAACAAAATTTGACATTTCAGTAATGATGGCGCATTTGCGAAAGGTGGATAGCTTCATGTGAATTATTCGGACGTTTACCTTTATGCGGTGCTGTGAAGTGAAAACAAGGTGATTTCGATGCCGTACCACAGGCGTTTTTCCGCCAGAATGACGGAGTTCGACGACGAAGTCACTGTGGTCGACGTGTATGACCTGGCATCGGATATCGGGAAGGAATGCGAGATTATTATAGAGAAATACGGGGCTGACGCAGTGACAGCCTTGTTACCGAAGGTGATTAATGCCCTGGAGTTGCTGGAGAACCTGGCGGTGCGGAATGAGAAGGAGAACCAGGCGTTGCAGGAGTTGACGGCCAAGATATCTCAGCTGGAAAATGACAAGATAGAGAAGGCCGAATACAGACAACGCTTTGAAAAGGTAGGTGTTAGAGGTCACTGCTAAGTAAATTGGTGATTGACTAGTGCGTGCGGTCAGTAGCGCGTTTGAACGGTAGCCGTTTCGTCACTTGCAGTAGGTGCAGTTGCAAAAGTATAAGTATAGCAATAGAAGGAATGGAAGCTAGTATTGCGCGACATTGACATCACCACGGTGGAGTTGCGGACGATAATTGACTTCAATTTGGTATAATAATGAGTTATGCTTTGTGCTGAAGTGTATGAGCAGTTTTTGTGATCTTAAATCCTAGTGTGAAGGTTTGTTGTTACTTGTATTTGTTTATTGTTAAGAAACAAGTGTTATTGATGGTTCTGGGTAAAAACGAATCTAATTTCAATATAGTTCGTAAAACACAAACAAAAGGTAGAAAACTTAACCATAAGGATCTATTCTAGCCATTCCCTAGATCAAAACAAACGGCCAATGTTGTAATAGTGTTGAGAAAAGTACCTGATACTATAATACAAGTTTCTGAACTGTGATAATATAAAATAAACATTTTATGATATTGAAAAAAGGATTTACTTAGTTATTTTTCTTTGGAGATCTTTTATTCCAGAAAGTATATATTTTGTTATTGTTAAACCAAACATTCCAGGTATGAACTAGTATAAATCTAATAAGTGTGATTTAAAAATCTAGTTCAAGTGCATTATCTTATTTATATGTAATTCCATGCATAGTTAGGTACTGCCTTAATTTATATGACATCTTTACATTTATCTATTGATGCATAAAATCACCACATGCCATTTTAAAATCCTTAAATTTTTCAAATTATATGTTTGTGTAATGCAAAAAAAGTTCAAATTCCACTTAAACTAAAGGCAATACTTGATTAAAATCAATGAAATACACAAAATATTTATTTCATTTCTAAAAACATGTCCAGGATCATTGTATATCTTTGCGTTCGGCAAAAAGAAGTATATCTGTTATCTCAGAAATCATCTATTAAGGGGTGAACTTTAACATGATCATATTCATTCTTTCTTGAGGAAGTCACAGGAAATAGCTAGTAAGATATATTTCTGATTGAGACTATCTTAGCTTCATAGCAAGTCTTATTCTGTTTTAGAAAGGTAAATGTTCTAAGTCATATAGAGAGTTGTGTAATCTAGGTATCACTTTCACTTCATGCACTATCAATATTAGATGTTTCATCAAATACATGGTTAGATGATTAAAATTACTAATCGGGATTAGTAAATCAGATTTTGTCTCAAAACACTTAAATTATCCATGTAACACATTTTGCTAACTACCAAAGTAATTATTGAGGTAAATTATGTAATTTATCTCTATAATTACTTTGGTAGTTATCAGTGATAATAGAATTGATATGATGAATGATTGAATTAAAACGGGACTTAATCGCGTAAAACTTACGTTTTATATTTAACCCGACGTTTCGGACATGACATTACGTCCGTGGTCACGGGTAGACTGGCTGGGAGTTGTATCAACATCTTCTAGCTGTACTAGTTTTTCGAACTACCCGCACTTGATTGTCATCAGTCACTTTTACGCTAGGGTTGCCACCCTGCCTACATACAACACTCACGACATCCGATGGTATGAGACGGGAAGTTTTCTCACGTTTACACTTGCCAATCACTGGATTCCACGAAGAAGAAAGAATGGGTACAGGGTGGATTGTCGGCAACCAAGACGAAAGCCTGCGAAGAAGCATCCGAATGTTGCAAGACGACCGGCATTTATGCCCTATGTCAAGGGAGTGACAGACAAGGTTGGTACCATACTAAAGAAGTATTCGATACAGACTGTGTACATGCCGTTGTCGAAGGTGGCGGGGCAACTAAGGTCAGCAAAGGATGTTATTCCATATCAGACGCCAGGCGTTTATAAGATTGACTGTAGCTGTGGTAGTTCTTATATTGGAGAAAGCAAACGCACCATAGCGGAAAGGGTCAAAGAACATATCGCGGCGGTCAAAAAACGACAAATAAATAAGTCTGCGGTTGCCGAGCATTTGCTAGAGTCAGGACCGAACCACTGGATTGAACTGCATAATCCCAAAGTCCTTTCAACTGAACGTCTTTACTATAGCAGGAAAGTACGTGAAGCGATTGAAATCAGGAAACATCGTAATTTCAATCAAAATGAAGGGCAAGGGATTTCATCTTCGTGGAATCCAGTGATTGGCAAGTGTAAACGTGAGAAAACTTCCCGTCTCATACCATCGGATGTCGTGAGTGTTGTATGTAGGCAGGGTGGCAACCCTAGCGTAAAAGTGACTGATGACAATCAAGTGCGGGTAGTTCGAAAAACTCGTACAGCTAGAAGATGTTGATACAACTCCCAGCCAGTCTACCCGTGACCACGGACGTAATGTCATGTCCGAAACGTCGGGTTAAATATAAAACGTAAGTTTTACGCGATTAAGTCCCGTTTTAATTTAATAATATGAGTGAAGATCGTGTTAGTTTAAATCAATATATGAATGATTGACTGATAATAACTATGATATCAACTTTTATACAACTCTATGATTCTTTAAACATTAGGTAATGATCTATTACATCAATTTAATTAATGCATATGAGTTTTCTTTAATTGGTTAAATAATTAATCACATAATTTACACTCATATTAATAATATTATAATCTAGATTAATGCATATATATCTCTTTTCAAACTCCATTATGATGGTAATGATTATAAACCCTTAATCAAACTTCTCAAACATGTTTCATTTTGTCCCTTTCTAATAAACATATGTGTGTTTAGTGAAGCATCCTTTGTTGGTTACCATTAAGGTGAATTTACTTGTATCTTTATATGAATAAACTGACAAAGCGGCTTTATAGCAATAAACAAAGTGGGATGTTTTTCCGTGCACACTCACATATGTCAAAATGTTGACAGGCATAGGTACTTTACAAAAAATACCACTACACATTCAATAAACTTTTTGCAGTATAACTACAAATCAAAATATTGCTTTGCCTTTACTAATATTCTAATCTGGTAGTTAAGAAACTACTTATCAAGAAATTCAATATTTGAACAATATTTTTATGAAAAAATCAGGCTATCGAACCCAGGATTTAGATAAACTCTGTCTTTAAGATATTTTAAAGATAATTTCATAGATGTGTTTATTTATTCCAATAGCTGTGAGGTTACTATACATAAGACACAAGGAGGATATATTATAGAGAATTACTGTCAAAGTAAAATCACAAAAAAGTAAAAAAAAAAAGTCATAGTGCAAAATAGATTGCCATTTCTCTACACAGGATTGAAACTTTTGAACTTCAGGTTTGACAATTTCGATCATTTGTAGTCATGTGTTAAAATTGACAAATATTAATATTAACTGAGAATCAACCATAGGTGTATCGCCATCTAGGCGACCATACAAACTTCTTGATGGTTTCGAAGTATGTTTTTTCTTAGATATGGAGTTATGTCTTTGATAAGACATAACAGTAACTAAAGGCTATTATTGGGTACTTAAGCTGGTTTAACTAAATTGAATGATTGGGCTTAATGGGATAATAAAACTGCCTTTATGATACAATGATGTTTCTCTTCTAACTTGCCTAGTTTAGCTTCTAGACAAATGCTACTGTGAAAAAGTGATAAAATTATGTTTTATTTGTTATGAATATAGGACTTGTGGGTTGTGGGGTTTATTTTTTTATGCAGGTATTTGTTTCCTACCTGAATACTAAACGGGATAAAGACTATACAGTTTGTTTTTCTAATCTCATGCAATATGTGTGCACGGGAAAACGTCCCACTTTGTCGATTGCTATAAAGCACAAAGGGGCTTTTTTTCATATAGATATACAAGTAAATCTCGCCTTAATGGTAAACAACAAAGTGGGACGTTTTACTAAACAAACTCACATATCTTATTATAGTATACTAAGCAAATTTTATTACTATTCATCTGACCTTGAGATGTTCGATGGGGGAGTACCCTTTTCACTCAAAAATTCTTAGTATGACTATGAATGACCTATACATGTAACTATCCTTATATTGTAAGTTAATGTAGATAACCATAGATTTAGAATTATGAAACTAGATTGTGGAATCACATTTTTTGCCATACTAAACTGAACCTTATCACTGAGACAGAAAGGTGATCGTATCAGACTAGCGAAAACGGTCCACATGAGAGGGCATTGTTTGGGCTGGTGTCCCTCTCGCACGTGTGGCCAGTGTTAATGAGGTTACCATAGTAGTAGTATTTTTATCTGTATATTACCTGACTTTATAACGTCTAATATTATTTTAGTGTTATATTCAAACTAGGGTTTCGATATATTTCAAAAAATTGGGAAATAATTATAATGTAATTGTTTTGATGCCAATAAATTAAAGATTTGTATTATTAAAAAATACCTTGAATTGGGTATTAGTAGATTTGGTAGTAACTTTGAAAATTGACTGGTATCCCCAATGTGTGACAGTGATGACGTCACTGAATAATGTTGACATTGTCAGTAAGTGCGAGAGGGACACCAGCCCAAACAATGACCTCATGTGGACACACTTTTTGACCTAACTACACAATCTAGTTTAATAATTCTAAATCTATGTAGATAACTAAATAAACAACCTGTTTTTAAAACAGATAGACCGAAAAGCTAAAATTACCTTATTTTGTTTCATAGTAACTATTATCTGTGCTATGTTGTCTCAGACAACTTGTCTCTGCTATTTATTATCTTCTCAGTTGGCCAGCGATCGCTAAGCTTAAAATCTGCAGCAGGTTTAGGGCCTTAATTAACGTTTAAAATTAAAAGGCACCGAAGTGTCAAGCTAATTTCGTCTGGGTGGAACTTAATTATATCGAGAGCGTCGTTCAGTCACGAAAACCTGCGCCCTGACCCGTAATGTCATGCTATTAAAGTTTAAAGTTGACAAATCTGTACGTCACAGTGAATGACTACAGAGAGCAGATGCCGCTCGGGCAAAACTGCGCAATGTAATTAGCCAATAAATAATAAATAAATATTATAGGACATTCTTACACAGATTGACTGAGCCCCACGGTAAGCTCAAGATGGCTTGTGGTGCAGGTACTCAAACAACGATATATATAATATACAAATACTTATATACATAGCAAACATCCATGACTCAGGAACAAATATCTGTGCTCATCACACAAATAAATGCCCTTACCGGGATTCGAACCCGGGACCGCGGCGTAGCAGGCAGGGTCACTACGCGCTAGGCCAATATCACAATAGGGATGACGACTACATAAAAACAATGGCATTCTGTTTAGTCCGTCAGTTAGATCGTCCAAAAATACTGAACACATATTTTTTGCTTTTTCTAAATAATGATAAAATACAAAGATATAGAGTATTCGGTTACGCCATGTTTTAATAGGGAATGTTCATTAAAACTATTAAATGATTGATAATGGTTACATATGTTACTACAACTTTGTTTTATGATTTAGTAGGTAGATATCTAACTAAAACTTCGTTAAAAGCACGTTAAAAGTGTTAAAACCGCTCTGAACTCTTCTCAACTCTTAAACTTAAGGTTATTTAACTTAAAACCGAAATAAATTACACATATGAAAGAAAAAGTGACCAAGTCCTCTGGTGCCTGAGGCTGGAATCGAACCAGCGTACTTTCCAATCGCGGGAAATGCCTCTTAATCCGCTCGGCCACCCAGGTCACAGCTGTCGAGGTCGAAATTATCTCTCATATGAGTAATCTATACAAGGACTCGTAGCGCCCTCTGTCCACCCCTAGGGCAGAACGGTATGGTTCTTGCCCCCCGTGTAAACCAAACTCAGGTTGGTTTCGACACAGCTCGAGAGATGAGAGTTATTTAACTTTTTTACAAAACAATTGTATTTATATTTTGACACATAGGTTTCTCTCTTTTTAGCAGTTCCTTAAAAAGCTACTAAAATAGGAGGGTATTATCCAATGGAATACGTAAGATTAACATTTTAGTTATTTACTTTGTTTATTCGGTAAATATTCGGCAATGCAACCGAATTATTCGGCCGAATACGAACTTTGAAAAACTTGCCGAATATGCCGAATACCGAATATTTGGCCCATCTCTACTATAGAGCATCAAAGTTTCGGAGTGGGGGCTTGTGACGTCACTTCTAAGTAAAAATTGTACCTAGGCGTGACGTCACGCGAAACTTCAACGCACTGTACCGTCATTTTTCGTTTACGAGAAAAAAGAAAAAATACGTGTCTAAAATTCTTTGATAATATAACTGACGGACTAATTAGTTTTTTTTAGTCGTCTCGCCTATTGCTTGCTTCGTAAGCGTATCATAGCTAGCTCTCTCTATCGCTCTTCTGTAGTGGCGCGACAGAGCCAGACTGCGTTTCGAACGATTGTTACTTCGGCTAGGTTGCGTTATTGGGGTTTACGTCATCACTCGGCGACTTTTTTTTGTTCTATGATAAAAGATCATTGACGTTATCAAAACAAGCACATTGATTCAAGTAGGTACGTAAAAATAGTTATTTGTTATACAAGGGGGCAATGTTGTATTTTAACGCCGAGTGTGGAATTGAAAAACGAGCAAGTGAAAGGATTCTATAGTTGAACCACGAGCGAAGCGAGTGGTTCGAGAATAGAATCCTGAACTTGCGAGTTTTTTAACACACGAGAAGTAATAGTTATTTGTTATACAAGGGGGCAAAGTTGTATTTTAACGCCGAGTGTGGAATTGAAAAACGAGCAAGTGAAAGGATTCTATAGTTGAACCACGAGCGAAGCGAGTGGTTCGAGAATAGAATCTTGAACTAGCGAGTTTTTTAAAACACGAGAAGTAAAATACATTTGCACCCGAGTGTAACACAAAACTTTTCCCCTCACTATAGCGAGGAAACTACAACGCAAAAAATGCGTTTATCACTGTTTCCAGTAGTTCCACAGGTGGTAAATCATATTTATTACTAGATTCACCTACTTTTATCAATTTTAAAGCAGTTAATTTGACTTTATTCAAGGTCAAATTACTTTACCCACTAGTGGATAAAATGCGTTTTTACCCGCTGGTATTAAAGGACAAAACACGTGTTTCCGAGCTAGTGAGGGGAAAAATACATTTGCACCCGAGTGTAACACAAAACTTTTCCCCTCACTATAGCGAGGAAACTAGAACGCAAAATATGCATTTATCACTGCTTCCGGTAGTTCCACAGGTGGTAAATCGTCTTTATTACTAGATTCACCTACTTTTATCAATTTTAAAGCAGTTAATTTGACTTTATTCAAGGTCAAATTACTTTACCCACTAGTGGATAAAATGCGTTTTTACCCGCTGGTATTGAAGGACAAAACATGTGTTTCCGAGCTAGTGAGGGGAAAAATCTAAATTTCATGAGATTTAACGACCTAGTCGATAATCGTTTTGACCCTAGTCATTGGGTAGTATCTTTAAGGTCCAAAGTAGCCCTTTTTTAATCTATCAGATATTGCAATACTTAGTCCGTATTTAGGTAGTTAAGTTTCCAGTAATAATACCGGCTATTATCATTACAAATAAAATAAAGTGACTCATTTCGCCTCTTGTAGTATTTTTTATTGCGCCTTACTACTGCGTATGTCCTTTAAAGGTCGAGAGAGGTGCGATGCGAACATGTTTATGCTCTGACTGATAATGAAATGGATGTCATAAATAAATAATTAATAAATATATATTTAGTTGCATTAGGGTAATTTCGAATGCCTCATAAAATCACCATTATTTCCATCAGGATTCCCCTTTCGAAATTACCCTAATGCACCTTATACTTAGGACATTCTTACGCCATGGCTTGCGTGGGCGACAGTCGCGCGATGGTCGCGCGACGGCGATGCGACGCATACGAAATTAAACCTTATCGATATGGAAGTAGACGATGCGATGAGACGCGACGGCGACGGTCGCGCGATCGTCGCCCACGCAAGACACAGCGTTACACAGATTGACTGAGTCCCACGGTAAGCTCAACAAGGCTTGTGTTGTGGGTACTCAGACAAGGATATATATAATATACACATACATATATACATAGAAACCATCCATGACTCAAAAAGACCCCGTGTGGTGACGGGTTAAGAATTTCACCACCCCCTTTCTTCCCGTGGGTGTCGTAGAAGGCGACGACGGGATATGGGTTAAATTGTGGCGTAGGCGAGAGGCTGGCAACCTGTCACTGCAATGTCACAGTTTCGTTTTCTTTCAACCCCTTATTTGCCAAGAGTGGCACTGAAACCTGAGTAGTTTCATGTGCTTATGTATGTATGTATCACACAAATAAATGCGAGCCGGGGTTCGATTCCGCGACCTCCAGATCGAAAGTCGCACGCTCTTACCGCTGGGCCACCAGCGCTTCAAAAAATAAATTCTTAAACCATAAACCATAAAAGATACAAAAGCAACCCTTGTTGTGGGAATCTGTTCGTCTGTCTGTTCCATTACTATTTTCATTGCAAACAACTACGTCACTAGTCACTAACGGCATACAACCGTAACTTCCATCGTTACAACACCTGTTGTTCCTATTTTACTTGCAAAAACCACTAATCTACAACCTGTTTTAAGGCGAGATGATCTGTCAAACTAACCAATCCAAGGGGGTGAGGTGCGCGGCGTCCGGGCAGCCCCGCCCGCGCGGCGATGTTCGCTTGTCGCACGCGGGAACTCAAATTCGCGCGGCAGCATGACACAGACGGATCGCAGTCATAATGATCGCCGTATTTTAACTGGGCTTTCTTAGTTTTTTCATGAAATAGGAGGCAAATGAGCAGCTCATCGCCTGATGGTAAACGATCACCGCCTTTATTTTTTTATTAGGTTTCATCATTTGTGTAAGTAATACTAATGATTTATAGTTACAGTGTGTTTGGTCAGCGTTGTCGAAGCTTTTAAAGACGTACCTAAAGTACAATCAATTTTATCGAACTTCTAGTAATCGCACTTATTTACAGATCGACAGGGTGAAATAAAAAGGACCATTCAAACTTTGCATAGTGACTTTTGAGGTCATTATGAACAACTTTTATTAAGGGTCCAATGCTGAAACATATACGAAAAAAAATTGGATGTTCCATAGAAATGAGCTGTATCATGACAGTCGAAATGTATAAAATAGATATTTTTTTTTGCGTTTTCAGCATTAGTCCCACAGTAAATAGAAGCACAATTTGATTTGATTAGAAATTACGAGTTACAACTATTTACCTGCAAATATATACTGTGTAGAGAATTTTATGGAAATATACCTACTTCTCCTAAACATCATAACTGTAGCTTTTCCTGAATATATAAAAAAAACTGAAAATGGGGACATAAAAATGGGGAGGAGGGTGAAGATTAACATCTCGGCGAGTTTTCTACTTCATTTACAAGTTTTTTCTTATAAACCTATTGTTAACAGAACACAGTAACCGTCAGCTTCTTTGACCATAAACTTTATGTAAAAAGATATTATGTCATGTCACTGCCGTTTAAAAATACACATTATTTTTTTCAGCCGTGAATAAATAACGCTTTTTCATTTTCATATTGAATGCCTTCAACCTGTATACATGCCAAAGTTTCGAATTTTATTCTTGTTGTTCATGAACCTACTAATAGCAGGTTACTTACTCGTATAACGTATTTTGATGATCATGATGAAATCACTCATCCAGTCACTGATGAAATCTGTGCTATTTATATTAAGATATGAATAAAATCTAAAGTATGAAAACTATGCAATTGAAACTTTGTTAAATAGACAAAGTTGCTATTGATATCATATCCTGACAATTATATTTATCTGATTTAAACCAGACCCCAAATTCGAGGATTCAGAAGAATGACAAAATGCTTCAAGAAAACAGCTTTTCTCTTCGCTTGACTCGTGTTGGTGGGGGCACTACCGCCACTAATATCTCCAAATAAAATACAACCCAGCACAAGATAAAATATCATACTTCATAATAATTTATTGATAAATCAATACCATTCTATGCCTACCTCGAATGCTCAAGTATATTCAAATCAAGTATCAACTTTTGTCAAAGGAGTCAGACATAGGGATTGCAATCCAGCAGTGTTTTCAATCCAGCTGGATTTTTGCTGGATCGGCGCCAATCCAGCTGGATCCAGCGCGGATCCAGCAGGTAGAAAAAATGCCAAAAAAAAATTACATTTTGATCTACTATAGGGCTGTTATTACTAAAATTATTTGAAATAGTGAAAGGAAGGATGAAAACGCGCAATTTTGTAATAAAAAAAACTTATAAAACGGTTCTTTTATTTATTTCCGAAAATTGTATGACCGAATATCACTTCCCAACGCACGTTTCGCGGAATTTTATTCCGCTGAATGTTCATTTCCCAAATTATCATATTGTTTTTTTTTTTAATTTGCCAACCTTGCATTTACCTACCAACTTAAAGTTTGGCCGTTTTTAGGGTTTTTCAAAAGGCCTTTTTTTTTTAACCAAACTTTCATGTTATCTAATGTTTTACTTGACGTAATATACCTACAACTAGTTGTTTATTGTATATACCAAATGTTTTATTGTACACCGACAATATCTATGGCGTATTTCGAAAGAAATGCAATACTGAGTCTCCTATGAACTTCTAAATTTATTGACAGGGATGCACTTACGTATTTTACTTACGTATATATATTTTTTAAATAGTTACCTACTTACTTTTTTTGCAAGAATATTGTTTAATTTTTTCCGGTTTAATTGCTCACGGTCAACCTAACACGCTCCTCCTCGTTTCGCTCGTCGTCGCCCCTAACTGGACTCTGTCATATATACTGCCAACATAGTCCGTGAACAGAAAACTGCTACTTTGCTCCTTCCTAACAGGGAAGAAAAGTTAAAATTTATTTGTAAAAAGTTGGCATTACTTTTTGTAACCATTTTTATCCTTATAGTAATCTACATAAATAAAAAAATGTCATTAATAAAAGTGTAACAACGATGAAGCGAAGGTACTAAAATAAGTAGGTACCTACATAAATACTGCTATCAACCAGACATGGCCTGGTTTTGTGGCACAACATTTGGGCATTCACTAGTTCACATTGAAAATTACTAATTTACTTACTAGTACTTAGTTTAACTTACTTAATATTTATGAAAAATTAAACCTAAATTAAGTATATTATACGTAGACAAACATCAATCAATATTCTGATCTAAACATAAGTTGAAACTTAAAAGAAATTTTGCGGTAACAGTAATTATTAGAGTGGAAAAAACACTTTTCTGGAATTAGCAAACCTAATAGTTATCAATTTATGCCCCTTAGTCTATGAAGCCTTTGTGCAAATTTTCAGCTTTTTAAATCAACATCTTCTGCCTCCGCATTAGGGTTGAAATTTTGAAAATCTCATATAAACCTAAAAATTCAACTTTCAGATAAAAAAAAAATTCGGCAGTATTATGTTTAGTATATGTTATTGACACATATCATTATGAGGAACTACAAAAATTGCGAAAATAGCGTCAAGAATCGCCCAAGTTTGTCTAGTTTCAGTACATTCGCCAAAATAGCCTCTAAAATACTGAAAATTGGCGATTTTTAACGCTATTTTCGCAATTTTTGGTAGTTTCTTGTAATAATATGTATCAATAATGTATACTGAACATAATACTGCCGAAAAACATTTTTTATCTAAAAGTTGAATTTTCAGGTTTGTATGAGATTTTCAAAATTTCAAACCTAATGCGGAGGCAGAAGATAAAGCTGAAAATTTGCACAAAGGCTTCATAGACTAAGGGGCATTGATTGATAACTATTAGGTTTGCTAATTCCAGAAAAGTGTTTTTTCGCTCCACCCTAGTAATTATAATACAGTTTCAAACTACTTACGTTTTTGAAACAACGCACAATTGTAGGGAAATAGAATTATTTAGTGCTAAGCGGCCACTGGCTACGCGCGGGAACGCGGAACCGTTTTAAACATGACCAGCAGGGTTAGCACATGATTGCCTC
This sequence comes from Leguminivora glycinivorella, assembly GCF_023078275.1. Taxonomy (NCBI): domain Eukaryota; kingdom Metazoa; phylum Arthropoda; class Insecta; order Lepidoptera; family Tortricidae; genus Leguminivora; species Leguminivora glycinivorella. The sequence continues at coordinate 8,296,593 of NC_062989.1, read as the reverse complement.
GAGAGTATGTCGCCGCGAGATAGACTACCCGTCCTTATGTCATTAATACAGTTAGAAGAAGACGTGTCACCTATCTCGCGGCGACATACTCCCGCGGCAGTCATGTGCTAGGCCTACTGACATGACGTAGAATAAGTTTATTGAAGTTAATTACGCATTTTATTGCTATTTTTTCTATTTGCGGATCCGCAGCGCTGGATCCAGCGCTGGCTGCTGGATCCAGCAGACCAAAAAATGCGCTGGATCCAGCTGGATTGCTGGATGCTGGATCCAGCAATTGCAATCCCTAGTCAGACAGCTTGCTGAAGGATTCGTATAATCTTGCAAATTAGACAAATATCTGTAAATATAAAGTACCGTAATCATACCCACCAAATAAAAATAAAAAAAATTGTCCAGCTTTATCAATGTATGATTATGGACTTTCATCAAAATTTATTGAGAAGTTAAAATACTGAAATCTTTTAACTATTATGGAAAAATGGCGACAGTTGACAAACAAAATTTCTGTCAGGCTGGCCACATGTTTGGCATAGACATAGAAAAAATATAGACGGAGGGTAGCACGATCTAATTAACCTTATACCAAATTTTGAAAGACAGAAATACCTACCCTACCTGATCTTCAATCAGTACTGTATCTACCGCCGCCTTTTCTTTCGAACAACTCAATATGTTTATGAAAATTATACGTAAGTTTGTTCACTAGTTGGACATCAGTCATATATTTTCTAAGTGGAAAGTTGTGCTGTAATGACGTCACAGACGCGTCATCTAGGGGTTTCTACAATCTATGATGTTTAGATATCGTAAATGTCACTTGATAACATCATATGAAAATGAAATACTTACGAGTATATATAAATTATCATTTTCTTACCTTTTTACAGTCTTTGGTTAGAATTTTCTTTATTTATTTCTTTTCTAGCACGCAATTATTTTTTCTGCCTCCTCAAAGCTTTGTTCCCCATTGTTTCAATGACACGTGACCACGCGGAGAAAACTGACACAGGTCCGTCCTCTGAAAGCGCCGCCGCGCGACTGAAGAGGCCACAAGTGCCATCGAAAATGTTTTCAATTTAAAAAAATTTTTCAAAAACATTTTTTTTTTGCAAAAACAGGATTAGTAACGGGTCTTTAAAATTGGGTTCATAGTTGTTCCATCTTTCCTTTGCGGATTTGGTAGTATTTGATAAATATTATATTATTTTAATGACGCTACCGGCACAAACTCATCAGATTCGTCTAGATAATCTTATTACCTATATATTGAAGTAAAAAAGAAGTCAAAAAAGTTTTTATCCCAGCTATGGGAACGATTTATTGTTTAAAGAAGAGGTAACTTTGGGATCATTTTCTATCGAGCGAAGTTGTAACATTCATGTTGTTCAACTCCATAACATACTCACCAGATGCTGAAATTTAACATATATCGTTTTCAGATTTTTCCATTGCGTTTTCCTATGTTTTTAACGGCTTCAAAAAACGAGTGCGCGCAGCGTCTACGGAAATATATCGCCTTAAGGTTTATTCAGAAGGTCGTAACAACCTTCGAGCGACGGACTTATACGCTTACTGAGGTACTATACTCATATGCTGTTTTAACTTGGCCATTCATTTTGCTTCACCGAAATAGTGAAGGTCGTTCAGACATACATTACGCATATGAATAAAGTTATTAAGTTATTCATCTTAGTATGTTGTGATCTTATTTTAGATCAATGTGTTATGTAATAAACTAACCACAAAATTAAAATTTTGAAAAAACCCCCGACCGTAACATAGTGGACCGATTTTCATGAAACATGGCTGAATGATGTGATTTGAATAATAAATAATAATAATAAATAATTTTATTTTTTATTTTTTTTTATATTGGGGACACCTTACACAGATCAACTTAGCCCCAAACTAAGCAAAGCTTGTACTATGGGTGCTAAGCGACGATATACATACTTAAATAGATAAATACATACTTATATACATAGAAAACATCCATGACTCAGGAACAAATATCAGTGCTCATCACACAAATAAATGCCCTTACCGGGATTCGAACCCAGGACCGCGGCTTAGCAGGCAGGGTCACTACCGACTGAGCCAGACCGGTAATATGAGATAGTCGGGAGTGTTCTTAGCCAGACCGATAATGGCTAAGAACACTCCCGACTATCTCAGCTTTCAGACAAAAAAAAAACTAAATCTAAATCGGTTCATCCGTTCAGGAGCTACGATGCCACAGACAGACAGACACACACAGACATACAGACAAACAGACAGACAGACACGTCAAACTTATAACACCCCGTCGTTTTTGCGTCGGGGGTTAAAAAGAACACGTCGTGATTTTATTGGGATTTGTTTGTAGTACTTTCAACTTAGAAATTTGTAAATACCTTACTACGTAAATAGTTAATTCCTTAAAATGAAGCTGAAGAAGATCCTCCATAACATGTCTTCCCAGCGATAACAGCCGGCCTAGCCAAAATCACAATAACAGCTCCATGGCGAACGAATCTTAACTAACTCTGTCGCTGGTGGACCAGGCCCCGTAGCCGCAGAAAGGTAGTCTGGCTCTGTCGCGCCAATGCGCAAGAGCGATAGAGATAGATAGCTACGAAAGAGATATTATCGTGAGCGTTTATGCACACAGTGCGGAATAGCGGCAGAGAGAGAGATAAATAAACTACGATAAGCTACGGAGCGTAATCGATTTGCAATTTGTCTAAGCACCCGACTGACTCACCAGACAATGACGACCGACCGACCCAATAAGATCAATAAAGACTTAAATTAATAAATTAATTAAGTAAATTTGAGAGTCGGTAGAAATTTAAATACATAATGATTGGATTCCCAGATTTCCGCCGCCTGCGGAACTTTTTCTGAATTTTAAAATTAAAGGAAAAATTAAAGGACTCGAACCTGCGACCTCTGGCTTTGAGGAGTTTTTTTTTTCTAAATTCCTTGGAGGTGTCCAAATTGTCCAATGCCCATGGAGGTAAAAAGTTTCCTGTTTTATACACCCTGTTTTTATTGAATTCCGTTAACTTTCCGTTTCTTTAGACCTTTGCGAAAAAATTTTTTTTGCGAATTTATTTAAAAATGATATACAGGGTGATTCCTGATACCGAACCTAACGATATGTCGAATTTAACGGAAAACAAAAAAAACACGGTGTATATCTGTCTTTTAAAATTCACCGCTCGTTCATTTCTTGTACTTAATGTTTCGTTATGGGTGTGAAAATCATTCCACTTGGCAATGAGAGCAAATCGTTACAATGTAATCATATTAATTATTTATGTTTGCAAAGGTTAATATATTCCATTCTTTTGTTTGTAAACAATGTTTGTGCTCAGATATAGAGATCACTTGCAAGATTTAAGAAATTAGAATTATTTACATACAAAACCTGACGACTGTATTTACTTACTCAGTAATTCAATGCAAATAAGTGCCACATAATAAAATTACATCATTTGTGTATTTTTTTGTCTACGAAGCCACCAGCGCCAGCTAAAGAAGAAAATTTGTTTGTGTTCAAAGTCTGTCATTCTTATGCAATAAGGAGGAATTTCTGTTCAAATTAGAAATGAAATAGTACATTACGATACAAGTGCGTAAAAAAGGAAGTTTTGAAACGAGTGGCGATAAATTAAAACACGAACGAAGGGAGTGTTTTAAATCGACACGAGTTACGAATATCCTTTTCGCGCGTATATCGTACGACGTTTTTCAGTATAGATGGCCCTCCGAAGTTTCGACCTGGTATATAATGAACCACTTCTCGAACTAGTGCGTAAAAACACCATCTGTACTGAAAATGCATTTTTTTTGAAAGCACAAGACGTGAAATGTCGTTATGACATGGGCTTTTTCAAGAAGCAGTTATTTAGGGTTCTAAAAAGTTCGGCAGCGCATAAGTGGCTCCCCTGATGTTTCTTATGTCCATGGCCGGCGATGACTGCTTCCCGTCAGGCGGCTCGACTGTTCGTTTGCTGCCTGTATCATAAAAATATGTTTATGACAGTTTTCTAAGCATACTTACTTCATAGGTAAAACCTACGTGCATGCAATACTGTCTCATTCATAGATTCTACGTCAACATTGTGTTAATTATGTGATGCATTTGTGACGTGAAAAACATGCATTGAATACAGGGAAAGTCAATTATTCACATGCTATCTGGCGTAATCATTGTATGGTAGCGTTTAATGCTATCTGCATTAACGAAGAGATTTTATGCGGATAATTTCTGAATTTTGCTTTAGGTATTGATAAATTAATTTGTATGGTGAGGTTAAGGTCAGCCTGTCAGGCACTTAACAGAATGATTATAATATAATAATTAAATATATATGTTTGATTAAGAACACAAACAATATTTTGGAGAGTAGGTTGTTGACAGGTTGTTGAAAATGAAATTATTAGGAAATTTAGGAATGCCGTAAGAATAAAATCAAAAGTGATTTATTAGTTACTTCGATTGCTAGAACTACACTCCGAGAACCTCTTTTAAGTATAATGTAATTTACTTTAGAAAAAAGCTCTTTTTCCTCCTATCCTATTGTAATTTACAAACTGTGACAGAGTACTAAGTTTTGCAACACATTCATTAAATTAACTAACTATTAGCTACCTAAGATTTCCTGTGACATTGTGTGTCGTTATCGCTATCGAGTAACGTATTTTGAACTATTAGTAGTAGTAGCCATATAATTATGTAGCATATTTGGAAAAATACTGAAGAAATAACTAAATTCTAGTGCCGTTTTGGGTCAAGTACCGAATGCCATCTATCCTTGACCAATATTTCGTACATATTTACCTTGCGTCGATAAACTTATCAATGCACCGAGGTCTGACGCGAATCTAATTACCATTGACAATTTGACATTGAAAATCGTTTCTTTGCCTAAGGAAAATGTAAGCGTCACATGAAAAATTTTACAATTTCCAATTATTGAAGGAATATTGGATAGATATTTTAGAGTGAATACTAAATCCTTGGCCAATGTTTGGGAGTTGGATAAGTCTGTCTTTCATATTGGCTTGGCTGATTGATTAGCGACCCCATCGCGGGGTGGGCTATTTTCCTACTAATTTGACATGTCTGACGGTCTGATAAGTTGTCAATGTTTTCAATTGGAGAGCTAAAAACATATTAAAATTTTTGGTGTTGGTTCCATTTAGATAATACTTAGAAGTGGCTTAGTAAAGTGGTCATCATCATCAATAGAATTTGTGGACATTGTTATCAAACTTTGTACTCAAAACGTCCTTAATTTCCATTCTACAGTCACCGGTATAAATAAGTGATGATTTCTGTACCTTGTCGCTTTAAATAGTTTGACCTTTTCGTATGACATTTCAAAGAAGATGTTGATGTGACAAGGTATAGAAATCATCAACACCAGACTCTTACGTGAATGAAATGACCATTGCTATTGATGATTTTTTCTTTTGCCCCAGGAAATAGAAGCGATAGAGGAGCAATGGCGAACAGAGTCAGCGGATCTCGTGACAGCCGTGTCGCGGCTCCAGGATGAGAACAAGAGGCTGAGGCGGACCATCAACGCTCCTGGGGATGGTGAGTCCATTTATTCATACAAATATGTGTCACACATCAATGGTGCCGTGGTAGGCGTTTACACCATTACTAATATTAGCAACCCAAGAATGAGTGAACTTGACTTAAAACCCGACCCGTCATAATTGTCATAAGACTCATAAGTGTATCGCTGTGGTATTGCTTAACTTCAAACTTGGGTAAATCCATTCCAGTCAATCCATCCAGTCATTCCATACCAATCAACCTTCGGGCAAAACAGAGAAATTGTGGGCGGTGCAACATTAAATTATATTGAGAACAAAATAGTTATTCGAGTTAACTGCAGAAATATTTGGGCGACCGAGCTTCGCTCGGTTCTGTTTCGTATCCTTGACCTGTGTCGCCATCTAGTTGGAAAATAAATAGTACCTACATCGATCAATCGAAAGAACTCTCAGTCTTAACAACACAACTACTCCACACGAGATGGCGCGCGTTTCGTCACAAAAGCTCAGAGTGTATTTTTCTATTCGTGTTAGCCTTGACCTGTGTCGCCATCTAGTCTTTGAAGTAAATAATACTTACATCGACCGAAAGACTTCTGTCTCAACAATACAACTACTCCACACGAGATGGCGCGCAAGAAAAACGCGTGAAAACTCGAAAATTCGCGTTTTCAAACGGGACCTAAGGATATGTTAGATCGATTTTTCATTGCACGAAAACCCCCACATAAAAAATTTCAGCGAAATCGTTAGAGCGGTTTCAGATCGTCGGTATAAATAAATAAATAGATAAATAAATAAATAAATAAATAAATAAATATACAAGAATTGCTCGTTTAATAGTATAAGATATTATTAAGCTAACCTATATATATATATATATATATATATATATATATATATATATATATATATATATATACTTACATACAATATAGGTTGATTATCTTTTAGATCATATTACATTTTTTATGTATTCAACCAGCATTGCAATGCAACCAGAATGGATTTATCCGTTTGAAGTTAAGCGACACAAATGTTTTTCGTCTTGCAACGTCGGTAACGTCATATAATGTAGTGATTCGTTTAAAAAAAAATCAACGAGGAAGCTAGGATCCTTATTCGTCGCCTTGTTATTATCTAGTTATCACTCAGAGATTGCTAAACCCATATTTTTTTCCTTAGTATGAAGTGACGAATGTAATTGGTCTTGTTATTATGAAGCCGTTAAGGTAAGATAGTAGGTAATTGATGACGAAATTCTATAGAAAACGTATATTCAATAATCAATAGGGTGCAGTGGGGTAATTTCAAAGCACAGAAATACTTGGGTAATTTCGAAAGGTGAATCTTGATATGATGGAAATAATGGTGATTTTTATGTGACTTTCGAAATTACCCCATTGCAGCCTACGAGTATTTAGTAGTAGTAGTAGTAGTAGTAAACTCTTTATTGTACAATTAATAACAGAAAACACAGTAATTACAGTAAAGAACAGTACAAAGGCGGACTTATCCTTTTGAGGGATTTCTTCCAGTTAACCTTTGAGTGAATGAGAGGATAAAAAGAGATGAGGGAGACAGATGCAGCAACATGTACAACAAGGTACCAGAAAGACAAATAATTAAATAAATACACACATAATTTATGGGAATGAACAAATATTACATAAAAAAAGGAATGGAGAAATTACACTAAAAATGGGAAAAGAACAATTGAGAATTTAAATAATACAGACATTGAGACAGTGAGACAACACAACTCATAACCGATCGCTTAGATTAGCTAGCCACAGATTTTTCAATTTCGACTTGAGCGATGCAACCGACTGTGCTTCCCTGATCGAAGTAGGCAGCTCATTCCACAGTTTAACCGCACGCACCACGAACGACTTGTTGTAACCACTGGATTTATGAGGAGGGATGGCAAGCGATAAATTAGCGCTGGAACGCAGACGGTGGTTACTGCCTTCAGCTAAAAATCTGAACTTATCAGATAGGTACGAAGGAGAAGAAGGTGAAAATAGAACATTGAATAGAAGAGAAAGAGTGTGGAGATCTCTACGACGGCGGATAGGAAGCCAGTTAAGTTTCTTACGATAGTGCGATATATGGTCGTACTTACGTAGGTCAAAGATGAACCTAATACAGACATTCTGTAAGCGCTCCAGTTTGTCTAGAAGTTCCGCAGTCATGTCAGCGTTCACGGCGTCGCCGTAGTCAAGTAACGGGAGTAAAAGAGAACGGGCCAACATGGTTTTAGTTTCGAGAGGTAGGAAGTTCTGCAAGCGCCTTAAAGAATGGAGAGACCCGAATACCTTTTTGCTCAACTCTGTCACATGAGGAGCCCAAGAAACCTTTAGACCGAACGACGAGGCCCACACAGAGACGGATGTCTGATCAATGGTGATCCCTAGATTTTTGACAGTGGACGAGAAAGGAATTTGTGTTCCGTCAAAGAAAATTCCAGGTACCACCATATCCGACAGTCTGGAGATGAATCGTTATTGGAAGTCCTCACTTCCAATAACGATTGCCTGCGACTTCTTGGCGTTCACCTTTAGACCGAACGACGAGGCCCACACAGAGACGGATTCTAAGTCAGAGTTGATCTGGCTAATGAGAGGACCAATATCGTCAAGGCTACCCGCTGCATAAATTTGCAGATCATCTGCGTAAAGGTGGTAAGAAGATTTCAGAGACCTTGTTATATTGTTAATAAAAATAGAGAACAGCAACGGAGAGAGGATACCCCCCTGAGGGACGCCAGAGGAAAGTTCACACCAGTCGGAAAAATTATCATCAACCCTAACTCTCTGACATCTCCCAAGGAGGTAGCTGCGGAACCATGACAATGAGGTGGGTTATACCCTAAGAAGTTTCAGGAAGGCCAGAAGAATGTCGAAATCAACTGTATTGAAGGCGCTACTAAAATCTAAGAGAACCAAGACAGTGATTTTCCTATTTTCCATATCAAAGCGAATGTCGTCGGTGACTTTAATAAGAGCCGTGGTGGTACTATGCCCGGGGCGGAATCCGGATTGTAAAGGGTTAAAAAGATTGTGTTTGTTTAAATGAGAAGAGAGAAGCCTATTAGCAAAGTGTTCGACAACCTTGAATAGACCTGGAAGAATATAATTTGGGCGATATTGAAAAATGAGGAAGGATTAGCCACTTTAGGAAGAGGGATTATGTGCGCATATTTCCAACATGAAGGGAAAACACCTGAAGAGAAAGAAAAATTGATGATAAGTGACAGTACAGAAGCTATTGGCTCCGCCACGAGCATAAGCATATCCAAACTCAGGTTATCATCACCGACGGCTTTCGCTTTAATGGACTTAAAAATGGAGATTACCTCTTGAGGGGAAATAGAACCAAGATCAAAGAAAGAAGCATCCACGAGTGGGGAATTACCTAACCGGGACAAAGAGTTTAGCACGTGGATTCATTCACCCTCAACAAGTACCACTTTCCGGATTAGATCTATTAACGAAGATATTAAAATAAAGGTTTTATCAAATCCACTTAAAACAATGCCATTGAATAATTCACCGTGAAATTCGATAATGACCACGTTTAAACAAGCCATTTTAAAGTTATCGCTTAATTTAATAATGACCATTATACAGAATTAGTTACAGGTAACAGTTACCATAATTGAATTTGAACAGATTATCGGCATTTCTCTGAACCTTCAATACTGACAGATAATTAAGAAGTGAAGGTCCTTTTTTATTATTTGAGCGTTCACGTAGTTATTCTAAACCATGGTTATTAAAATGTTTTCCTCTTATACTTTTGCGCTATGAGTGATGAATCTTATGACTGTTGCTCCGGTTTGCTTTTGGATGGCGTGAACATATAAATAATAGGTTTTTACAGTGATATATGTGTTATAATACCAAAAATACGTTGAGAGTTACGTCAACAATAATGGACTCAGGACTGTCATATGGATCATCAATATCATCATTTACCGCGCAAAGTGTAGTCTTCAAAATTATACCAACCTAGCTAGAATTTATGCCCTATTTGTCTTTAGTAATCTGTCAAGTTCTTCCCCTTTACGGCGTTTGGAGAGTGACAAATTTGAGTGGCCTACTTCCGTCAATTCTCAGGTGTCCCATCCCACAATACTTATATAAGTATAAATGGCTATAGATTAGAGAAGGGTAGATTCGTATCACCGATCACCGCGACCTCCTTAACGGGGCTACCTTGGATTTTTCATAGATTCTTGATAAGTTTTCAGTTGTAACTCCAACATTTGCACTACAGATTAATTGAAAGGACAAACGGCTGTCGGTTTTTCGATATTTTATCACCATTTCATGTGTCAGATTTTAAAATAAATTGAAAAAAAAAAAAAAAAAAAAAAAAAAAAAAAAACCTATAGAAATTTACGTATTGTTTTTTACGCCTCTATAAAATTCTCAACGATTTTTATTTTAAACCAGTAAACATAAAATTCGAAGACAATGTAATTTGAAGTAAATGTAAGATACGATATTGTTTAAATCCGTTGCTGATAAGTGATAATATGATAAGCTACAAAAAAGTTGAGAAAAAAAAACAAGTGATTCCGCTCGAAAGGTCATTAGCCCCTTAAGTTAAGATTTGCCACACTGTTAGGCTAAAGTATACTTTGCGGGAAATGTTTTCATTCTACATAATTAATTAACATCTTTCGTTACATGGTCGTATTGGTAACAGTTTCAACATATACATTTCGCGTCGGTCAATGCCGCTTAAAGAGCACCATAAAACGAGGAATTAAGTCGGTCTACTTTTCTCTATTTACTATAATGGCCATACTCACCGCACCAGCCTTTAGCAATATCACTTCTTCTTAAAACACGCCACCTGCGTTGCCAATCTCGTCTGGCTTCACTCAATCGCAAAAACAAACCTTATTTTTGACAGTGAAAGTCCATTATTTGTATTTCATGATTATAAGTAACCTTGAGAATAACCCTACACTTTAATTTTAAACAGACGTGTTGTAAAAGTTGCTAAACAATAAACTTTACACACGCCAGTTTCAGACTATGTCCATTATGGTAATTATACAAAGGTTGATGTTATCAGTGTCAGAATTTAGTTAGCGAATGATTACTTAATGATGCGATGGTTAAATCCACGTGGCGAGTGTCATGCTCTAGCGCCGGTGGGTTTGCTCAATGGAGGAACCGTATAAAATGCGGCATTAAGTCGTACGCGTACGTCACGAAAGAAAATTTGTAAATATGTAAACATATTTTGCGGGACATCTTAAACGGATCGCCTAGCGCCTTAGTCCAGTTAGTCCTAAACTAAGCAAGGAACAAACAAATGACCTTACCGAAATTCTTACAAGGGATTTGCAAGCAGGCTAGTCAAAGTAATTATATCGTTACCGACTAGGTCAGCCGGCGTACCATGCTTCCAATTTTATCACTTATCCACGTGGATAAGACATCCGTCACGCTTTGGCAAGTATGTCAGTGTGAGAGTGACAGATATTTTATCCACGTGGTTAAGTGATACAATTTGAAGCATAATACACCGGCAGACTAGTCTTATTGAAAAGCAAAGCTTTTACTGATAGCAACTATCATTTGCCATTAAAACTATCCACGTTAAAAATTCTAAATTGATTTTTAGCCGCTCAATTATTAGTCAATCTATTGACATAGACTACCTACTTCATTTTACGGCAGATAAAATTGTGTACCGTCTTATCCTCTCAGCCATTTACATAACTTTATTTACAAAATACAAATGTCATGCTAATATTGTACTGCTTTGCGTATTTTTCCCACCATCTCATTCTAACCGGTGCATTATGCAAAGATCTAAAAGTGATTATTCTTGAGTCTCTTTCGATTCGACTGTGATCTGATAGCTGCTACGGTTCCCATTTGCTGTGTGGTGATCCTCTCTGGCATCTTGTGTCAGACTGTATTTGACTCTTTGGTTTAGAGTGGGTTGTACACCAAACCGTATATCATTATTGTACGGATAGTTCCATAGACTTCTGCTGACGTTGATGTGTCTGTTTACTATGGTTGATGTAACTGGCCCTTAGACTATAATGATGTATACGTCTGCAGGAACTAGCGCCCCGCCTTCCCCCGCCCGAGAGCACGACCAGGAAGTCCTGTCCCGACTGAGCAGCACCGCAGAAAAGCAGCGAGCCACCCTGCGTCAGCAGGAGTCGCAACTGCAGGAGAAGCAGCTCATCATTGAAAGTGTAAGTTCTGACCTATAAGTTGTACTGACCTATAGGTTACTGTAGTACTTTTTATTTGACCTATAGGTTCCTATAGTTAAGTCCGCGTAAGGTATGCCTGGATGCTTTTAGGGACACTCTAGGATGCTCTAGATCGTTTAAAAATTTGGACTTTCTTGGGCTTATAGTACTCAGAATCTATAATTTCCATACAAATTATTGGGACATTTTAATATCATTAGAATCTAAAGGCTAAAAGCCAAATCTTCAACCTCTATTTTAGAAAAAGACCATTTATCAAACGATTTCCGAAAAAAATGTCAGCATGTCCGAAAAATGTAGTGTCAAAATTCTTTTGTCAATTCGGTTTTTAGTTTTTTTAATGAAGTACTTAGTTATGAGGACTTTAGAGACATCTGAAACATTACAGAATAGCAACCTTTTTTCGCGTGACAAATGATATTTCACGCGCTCCGTGCTTCGCTGCGCCGCTTGGGAGCAAGTTTTCTGGTTCACAACCCCTGGAGCGTCGAGAGCCACAAAATATGTTTCCAAATTAGAAAATATGCTTTATATCCACTTTCTAAAGTAATGAAGTTTGTAGTTCGATCTACTAAATAGAGCATTCTACGAAAAAGTCCACCGTCGTCCCGTATTCATATTCATTTTTGCTCAGAAAAATGATCGCCTGCTTAAAAAGCCGAAAAAATCTCAACACACGAAATAATAATGCATAAATGTACGGGAGATCCCATGGAATGCTCCAAATTTACTAAAAATATGTTTTGTGGCTCCTGAATTCCTTTAAATTTAGAAAATATGTATGTATCTTTTCGTAACGTTTAGCTATTGGAGCATTATAAAATTGGGTAGATAAGTGTGAATTGGTCAACCATCAGTTCCAGTCGTCGTTTATAAATGGTAACCATAAGTCCCCCTTTTGGCTTAGTTGCTCCTCTTTAGAGCCCTGTAGCCCTATAGAGCTAATTTAGCTACCCAAAAAATATGATAATGCCCCGTAACGCATCGTTTAGCATCAATAATATATGAGTGTGCACAGGAAAACGTCCCACTTTGTCGATTGCTATAAAGCCGCTTTATCAGTTTATTCATATAAAGATACAAGTAAATCTCGCCTCAATGGTAACCGACAAAGTGGGACGTTTTACTTAACACACTCACATATTTTAAATGTATTGTAGATATGTATTGGTTGGTATACCTAGATGTAAATAATAAAAGTAAATAATTACCTAACACAAACAGTTTATCTGCATTCAGAAACATTAAGGAATCCTAATATTAGCTTATAGTTAGGTTAATACTCTTAGCAAATTGAAAAATCTTATGTCGAATCAAGAATTTAACTGTAAAAGTACAAAAAATTTAATTAATATAATTGATTGTTCCTAAATACACACGAGACATATTTTTATCTACCCGATGGCACGACGATCGATCGAGCGATGACATTTTAAAAATCACAAGAAAAGTCTAAATCTAGACAATTTCTAACCTAAATCCTCCAATACAGCGCTGAGAAGATTTAGAACAATTTATTCTTGTCAGACTAGCATGACGATGGCCGTAGATAGTCGGTCGATCGAGTCCAGACGGTCGTTTCCGATACGGTAAATCAGCTGTCCTGGACATTTGTTATGCGCGCTCAGCGGTGGTCGAGAAATAGGGTTATATCCTACCTCTATAGGAATATATAGATTAATTCAATTGATTCATGAAAACGGAAGGACCAGAAGGACGATGGATGATTTCGGAGTCGAGGTGCTATCAAAAATCAGAACATGCTCATTTGTGTGTATTCTGATAATAATAATCAGTAAACACTCATTTGAGGTCACTCGATGCCTTCATTCACTTCATTGACACCGCCATCGACTTTTATATCAACTCTCAACTCTAGGTGTAGCAGGTGTCCGTAGGTGACAGTTACTGCATATTTGCATAACTTCAGATGCAGAATGCAAATTTTCAAAGTGCGGTAAAAGGAAGTTTTTAAAAATGCCTACTTACCTAAATGTGAAAAACTATAATCTCGAAACAAATAGTACATTACGATAAAAGTGCGAAAAAGAGGAAGTTCGAAACGAGTGGCGATTTAAATTAAAGCACGACCGAAGGAAGCGTTTTAAATCTACACGAGTTACGAATTTCCTTTTCGCACGTGTATCGTACGACATTTTTCAGTAAAGATGGCCTTCTGAAGTTTCGACCTGACAAGACATTGAACCACTTTGCTCACTAATACGGGCAAAAGCCAATGAACAAAGTATACTGAAAACTATGTTCATAAATTAATTTGGTGATGATACTATTTACGTACAATTTCGCAATTGTGTGTAAAAGGAATGGATTAGGTATTGTTGATACAAATCGTTTTGAGGTATTTGACTAGTAGGAAACTAGCCTATTGTGTGTAAAAGGAATGGATTAGGTATTGTTGATACAAATAGAGGTAGATACTCGTACGGTCACGGACTTTAATTGTTGATCCACTTCTAGTTCATTTTATACCTAGACATCGCATAGTTAAGCTATGAAGTGTCCAGTATAAACTGAGCTAGAAATGGATCAACAATTAAAGTCCGTGACTGTACCTACATGTCATACACAGTGATGTATGAAAAGACATGTAAGGCTACATTTATTCTTGTCATACGAGCATCGAGGGTGGTTTAGAACGGATATGTGGAGGGGTCGATGGAGTTCGGTTTCCGGCACGACAAATGATCGAATGAATTTTTGTCATCCTTCGTATTTGGAAAAGAAACGTATCAAAAATTTTGAATTACTTACATAAACTCATGCCTGTATTCCGAAACGGGGCAGGCAGAACACATGAAACTGTTCAAGTTTCAGTGCCACTCAAGAGTGGCACTGAAACTTGAACAGGCATACCAAGGTACACACTGATTTAAACATTCACGATTTTTACACGTATTTAAAATAGCAAACGGGACTTAATCGCGTCTGCTTCGAGACCACGGGGACAATGCCGTCCTTGAAACGTCGGAGGTTGGTGTTTAAAACATATCACACAGATTCTGACCACGGTCCGTAGCCGAATGGCATTTCTGCGACGCGAAACGCCACCGAAACGCCGCAGAAATGTATGCTCTGTCGCATCAATACGCAAGAGCGATAGATATGGACAGCTACCAAAGAGATATTATTATCGTGAGCGTTTCGTGAGCGTTTGTGCATTCGGCTACCCACACTATGCTTTGGTTAGTAATGATTATCAGAGCTTACAAAACTTAGGCAGCGTCCACACTCGTGAGACGCATGTCTTGCGGCGCGGAACGGACGTCTCGGCCACGCCGCCTGAATGTAATTCAAGAATCTCCTCATTACATTTTGTATAGGAAGGACGTAAGACGCGACTCCAGAAGTCTAGACGTCGCGGCGCGAATTACATTCAGGCGGCGTGGCGGAGACGTCCGTTCCGCGCCGCAAGATATGCGTCTCATGTGTGTGGACGCTGCCTTAGTAACCAGTCCTGTTTTACGCAGACAACCTACCTATATACCTATTGCAAATGTAATCACAATCATTTCTAACATGACAATCTTTGCGTCATATGTTTCAACGCGTCATACATTATCGTCACGATAAACACTGTCGCCGAATCACCTGCCTTTACGACACCTTAAAGCTATTCGGGCAGACTATTACCCAAGCCATAAACATCTACACACATTCACGCCTTATTGCTATGACATAAGCCGTAATGTTGTATATTTGTTTATGAGTGCGATGTAAAAATATATTGCCTAAAGGTTTAGGGCGTCACTTGATTGCTTGGACCGTAACGGAGGTGACATTTACAAAGTTCGCATTTTTATTTAACGTTAGAAACACAACTTTATGTAACGCTTTTTAGTTTCAGTTTTGACTGAAATTCATAGCGTGATATGAGGTTTTCTTAGTTTTTGGTCTGTATGTGTTCAGAGATTGCCTTGCCTGTAAAGTCTAAAAACGTTTTTGTAAGCATTTATGTGGTCTAGTCTAATGATGACCGCAGTATTTTGTCAGTGCTATTCTGTGGTTTATCATGCTTGATATTTATAACTTTTTTTTATATCTACAGTTTTCTGCTGATGGGTTGAAAATATAAAGTTCATGCAGTTGCTGGAATGCATTTATTTTTTAATACTTCATAACTCATGAATAAAGTAGATAGGTATGAGGTCATTATTAGTCAGTGTTTTATTTGAGTCACCTGACAAAACAGGTTAATACCTAAAACATAATATGTACGAGTATAAGTGAACATTCCTAAACTGCACATATATATGAAACAGTTTCGCTAATATACACAACACAAAAAAATGGAGAAATAAAATGGAGTTGGGCGGGACATGTTGCTAGGCAGAGTGATGGTAGGTGGACTAAAATGTTAACGGAATGGTGGCCGCTTACAGACGTAAGAAGCGCTTGGCATCCGTTAGCTCTTTGGGTGGACGACATCCGCAAGGTTGCGGGTCACAACTGGATGAGACTAGCTCAGGACCGGGATACATGGTGTACTAGAAGAGAGGCCTATGCTCAGCAGTGGGCGATAAAGGGCTGACATGATGATGATGATGATGACACAACACAACCTTTCGAGGTTATTATGAGTATATTCCTTGTACTCACGTTATTATATCGCTATTTCTGCGACATGTTTCGGACCATTTTTGGAGGGGCTCTTCAAGAATATCGAAGCCCAGTCCAGTATTGGCTAAGCCCAGTCCACGGAGATTAGCCGCCGCGAGAACTCCTTTAAGCCTCTTTGGTATATCAACGGAATAACAACAGTAATGGTTATAGTTGATATACCGTATGTACATACATATGTCACAGTGGTGTCACGCTCATTCATTCGACCCCTTGTTTGCCGGGGGTGGCGCTGAAGCTTTATTAGTTTCATGTGCTCTGCCTACCCTTTTTTGGGATGCAGGCGTGATTGTATGTATGTTGTATGTATGTATGGTGTCACGCTAGCCTGCGCCGATACCTATTGAATTACCCTAACCGCATGAGTCACTCTAGTGCCATGTTTGAGTTAGTGTCTGGCTGTCTGGCGTTCTACGAACGATTTAAAATTGTAGGTCTGAGGTACATTCATTTGTGGGATGACCCAACTCACCTGTTTTAAAAATGTAGGTATCTTTTCTTTTGTAAAATTGGGTAACTACAAATAATTATCTAATGAAAACTAGTAGGAAAAAAATACGTCCCGCGTAGACGGTAAAAAGTTTCAAATTACTTTCAATTAAAAATAAAAATATATAATAATAATAACTCAGCAGGCAGGCTTTGCAGGCGTCCATAGGTTACGGTGACCGCTTTACATCAGGCGGGCCGTATACTTGTTTGCCACCGACGTAGTATAAAAAAAAAAAAAACTCCACGGCCGAATTCGGCCACGGCGACTGCTGTCAGCTCCGGTGCTGTCGCTGATGTGCTCGCAAGTGGCTGACGAAACCAATCTTGGCGGTAAATGTTCGCGAACATTGCGGGCATGTGAGCACACCATTAACATAATTGTATGGTATTGCTGCTGGTGGTCTGGCTTTAATTGTGTCACGCTTGGCGTCAAGTTCTAAGCGCCGACGAGATTCAAAGTCAGTTACTTTGGCATTTATCGCAGATCGCCATTCCGTGCGCATGGCCGCCTGCTGTTCCCATCGCGATGGCTCTATGTCACACTTTTTCATATGACGCTTAAGCACATCTTTGTACCTGAGGAATTGGCCGCCTATTCCTCAAGTTCGGAATAAAAGATGTGCTTAGCCACACGCTGGTCGTTCATACGCGAAACGTGTCCGCACCACCGAAGCTGACGGCGTATGAGGTATATCTCAATACCACCCACATTTGCTCTACGCAGCACTTCGGTATTCCGAACACGATCAGACCATCGGATCTTCAGTATCTTACGTAGGCATCTGAGGTGGAATCGATCCAGCATGCGAATATGAAAAAATATATATATAAAAAAATATATATATATATATTTATCTATGGAATATTACATGAAGCGGGGTGCGCAGTAGAAAAATATAATTTTGATGAAACTTCTGAAGAACTGTTTGACATGATGCCAACGGCCACTTTTCATCATCGCACCGCTCACCATCGACAGGGCGCTCATCCACACACCTTGCAACCTAAATGGTCGCGCACCGTGCGGTTTTAAAGGAATTTCCTCCCACGAACGCTCCGGCTGTGGAATGAGCTCCCTTGTCGAGGTATTCCCGATGAACTACAGTATGGGGTTCTTCAAAACATGAGTGTACAAGTTTCTAATGGGTCGGCAACGCGCATGTGACACCCCTTGAGTTGCAGGCGTCCATAGGTTACGGTGACCGCTTTCCATCAGGCGGGCCGTATACCTGTTTGCCACCGACGTGGTATAAAAAAAATATTTCGTCAGATCCATTTTCGAGTCTTATACCCAAACATACATAATAAGTAGGTATATTGTTTTGTTATTTGTCTTGATAAAATAGAGCATGAAGTTCAGTTGTACATTAATCATAATCACGCTTACACGGTTTCCATCAATGTCAAGGTGTGATATTATTTATCAATAATCAACTAACGCAAAGATCTAAGGCAGCGTTCCCACTTAAGCGTCGCGTGTCTCGGGGCGCGCAACGGACGTCTCCGCCACGCCGCCTGAATGTAATTCAAAAAACGTCTCCTCAGTACATTTTGTATAGGAAGGACGTAAGACGCGCCCCAGGCGGCGTGGCGGTGGCGTGGCGCGCGCCGCGCCGCCTGGGGGCGCGTCTTACGTCCTTCCTATACAAAATGTACTGAGGAGACGTTTTTTGAATTACATTCAGGCGGCGTGGCGCGGACGTCCGTTCCGCACCTCAGGACATGCGTCTCTTAAGTGTGGCTGGTCCCTTAAGAATACGCCGACAAATCTTATCAGAAATATTAGAAAATCATGTGACATTAAAGTCAATAGATAGCAAGTTTTACCGGTGTATTAGAATTGTATTTGTTTCCGATATTATATTAACACTAGCGTTTGCCCGCGGCTTCGCTCGCGCTGAATTAGAAAACTGCGCAATGCTCCATACAAACTATCAACCCCTATTCTAGGGAAGTGGGGGTTGGGGGGTTCAATAAACCGTCAATTATTTCACTGACATATCTATTCTATTATATCGGAAGCAGGCTGATAAATTAAAATTTGAATATGCCTGTTATGAACTTAAATAAATGGTATAGGTACACTGAGAGAAAATACAACCAGTTTTCATGTTCGTTCAACAAGTTTTTTGGTTAAAATAGCGCCTACGTGCTCTTTGGTTCAAACAAGCTACTTGTCATTTGAATCGGCAATATATTTGAATCAACAAGTCGATTTTATAAAAACAACCTGACACATATTGTTTTAAACATACGTTTGGCTGATTCAAACGGATAAACCGCAACAAGTCGAACTTGTTAAATTCACAATGCAAATTTCTCTCAGTGTATAGGTACTAAGAAAAAGTGACCAAGGCCGCCAGTTGTCCACGGCTGGAATCGAACCAGCGTCTGAAGCCTGTTACAGGTACTCTGAAATAAAGGAAAGCTTTAGA
This sequence comes from Leguminivora glycinivorella, assembly GCF_023078275.1. Classification (NCBI taxonomy): domain Eukaryota; kingdom Metazoa; phylum Arthropoda; class Insecta; order Lepidoptera; family Tortricidae; genus Leguminivora; species Leguminivora glycinivorella. The sequence continues at coordinate 8,277,213 of NC_062989.1, read as the reverse complement.
GACCTTAGTTTTTATCTCAAAAAATATTTTTATGTGCAACTAGGCTATTGTCTTGATTATTATTCGCTGCACGATGTATGTAAAACAAAAAATATATTTTCGGACTTAGTTATTTGTGAGAATAGTTACCTATAGAATAAATTACTCATCAGAGAAAATCTCTAGAATACTAAATATACAAAAGTGAGATTAATCGCAGAAAAGCAGCACATAATAAACTATAAGCAATTATATGGAATGAATGCTAGCTAATCTTCACAGCAACGCCTATTTTTTTCTCACAGCGTTTGATTCGAAACTTTATTTTTTCGTACTAATAAGGTTCACGGTAAAGCAAATAAAGCTAGAAGATTATCAATTTATCAGGTTTAACGCAGTGACTGGCTGATTGTTGCTAAAAATGTCTTTCGTGTAAATGGAGCTTTGTACGGAGTTTAGGTCCCGATTAGTCATTTTTTAAATGCCTGCTGCGTTGTTCTCGTGACTTTCTTATATTACCTACCTCATAATGTGTTGGTTCAGTTCTTGTCAGGTCGAAACTTCGGAGGGCCATCTGTACCTACTGAAAAAAGTCGCACGATACACATGCGAAAAGGAAGTTCGAAACGAGAGGCGATAAATTGAAACACGACCAGAGTGTTTCAAATCGACACTAGTTACTTCGCACTTGCTTTTTTGCACTTGTATCGTAATGTACAATTTCCTAAGTTGGTAATTTACGAATATTATCACGTTTTTACCCTGGTATCTAAATCATAGATTAAATATAAGATCATACCATCTCATACATTAAAATGCGACCGCCTAAGAACGCGCATACGCTACACCACACATAGATGGCGCCACAAAAAAAATGCCTTGTTCGTAGGCGGTCGCATTTTAATAATGTATGGGTTGGTATGATCTTCTTATGTTTAATCTATGTCTAAATTAAAATAGATTTGAGTCAGGAATCTTAAAAGTGCTGAGATGAAAACGTGGACTACGTTTATGTACAGTCAACCAATTGGAACCCTAGGCCACTGTAGAACTGTCATAGTGACGTTATAAATCGGATTGTACGAAATCTCTTACACTGGTTCCAATTGGTTGACTGTACTTACCTAGAGAAAAGTCCGTCCCACATCTATTTCCTCTATCGTTGGCCTTCATTTGATATGTATAGTTAACCAATTGGAAGCCTATAGGCCACTGTCAAAATGTCAAAATCACAACCATGTCAAAATGACAAGTAGTAATAGATTTCTTACAATCTGATTTGTAACGTCACTATGACATAGTTCTACAGTGTCCTAGGGTTCCAATTGGTTGACTGTACTGAAAGTAGAATTCCAATAATTGTGTCACTATCAGTGATTGAATTTCATGCTGTCAGTTCTGATCATTCAATATGCCGTCAGTGGCATATTGTTAATTAAGAACTAAATTGAATTTATGAATCGGTTAAACCGCAAATTTTAATAGAGTTGAACCTTATTTGAATATTCATGTGATAATTTTATTATTGACTGATTTTGACGACCGGTCTGGCCTAGCGCGTAGTGACCCTGCCTGCTACGCCTCGGTCCCGGGTTGGAATCCCGGTAAGGGTATTTATTTGTGTGATGAGCACAGCTATTTGTTCCCGAGTCATGGATGTTTTCTATGTATAAGTATTTGTATATTATATATGACGTTGTCTGAGTACACACAACACAGGACTTCTTGAGCTTACCGTGGGACTCAAGTCAATTTGTGTAAAAATGTCCTATATTTTTTTTATTTGAAGCGAATTGAGAAAAGTACTTGAATTTGATGTTGCACTTAAAGAGTCCTTATGGAAGTTATGGATGGAAAATGAACATTTTCATCAAAATTTCTGTTAACTAGAATTTCAGTTCTAGAGTCTATCTAAGCTAACTTTGCACAGATTTTGTAGAACGTAAGGTAATGTCAGTATAATCATATCATCTATGAAAGATGTTGAGAACTTTGACATTAATCATGAAAAACCCGCATCTTGGTCTAACTTTTATTATTTCGCTAAACAGGAAATACATAACAAAATATGTTTATGACATTATCATATCTGTATATTTATAAAAACAACTTATCAAAGGCTCCAAACCCCAGCGGATTATTATCATACCTGTCTCACAGTATCTTATCATATCACCATACAAAAATATGCTTTCCGCCCACACATTCTATCGAACCAAAGAGGATCGAGTATGATATAGAATTACTGTCAAAATACACATTTTGTACTCATAGTGCATAGACTCCCTTTATCGCCCACTGCTGAGCATAGGCCTCTCTTCTAGTACGCCACTTCTCCCGGTCCTGAGCTAATCTCATCCAGTTGTGACCCGCAGTTTTTCGGATGTCGTCGACCCAACGGATGCCAGGCATATCTTACATTTGTTAGCGGCCACAAGCGCGGATCCAGCTTCCCCCCAGGGGGGGGGGTCACGTGGTAAAGGCCCGGGGCCCCAGGGGGGGGGGTCACGTGGTCTATTTGTATGGCCAACTTAGGCTCCAGGGGGGGTCATGACCCCCATGACCCCCCCCCCCTGGATCCGCGCATGAGCGGCCACCATTCCGTTAAGATTTTAGTCCACCTGCCATCACTCTGCCTAGCAACATCTCCCGCCCGCCATTTTAGTTTGGTAATAAACCTTAGTGCATAGACTACCATCTCAACACATTCTTTAAACTTTGGAACCTCTGTTTTGACAATTTGGTCCATACTCTAACTTGATGTGTTACAATTGTCAAATATTTGTACCTATTAGCGCCATCTAGCCGAGAATCAACCATACGTGTAGTGCCCTCTAGGCGACCGTACACTTTCCTTGATATTTAAAGTCACTTACAGGTCGAACGCGATTAATTAACATTATTTTACCTTTTTTCCGAACGTTACTGACTTTAAATATGTGTACAAAGCGCGAGAACTTAAAGTGTTATACTTTTCTTGATGCTTCCAAGGCACCATTTCTTCTTAGAATTTATCTGTCTATCAGTGGCGGGGCGTGAAAATTTTCGTTGGTAAAGCCGGAGGGGTTTTTGGCATCTGTTTTGTATGGACTTCTACAGACACAAGAGCATTTTAGGGAACCCGTTGGGAATTGAGTTGTATCGAAGCTCCGCCACTTCTGTCTATACCGAGTTATATAAATGTCTTTGATCGAACAAAACGTTATCAATTTTATCTTTACCAACCAGTACATATCGACAGTAAATACCTACATTCATCGTTTGTATATCTTTACAAAATCACGTGTGACTCTTCAAACTATTTGTACCGAATAGTTTTAGAAGAGTTTCTCAAAAATGGCAATTTTGGATACTTTGCAGTTGTCACATAAGATTGAACAATTGTCGCAAGTCAGTCGAGATCTCCGAAGGAAACATAAGCAGATACAAAATCAGGTAACTATGGTCAATAGACTGCCCTACTTTCTTTCTTGATTGGTATCTTTAGCACGAACTGATCTTTTATTTTCGATTCGCCACGGAGAGGCAAAAGGAATTTAGAGATGAAAATCTTATTTAAAACTGCAATAAGTATATTTTACTGCCATTACTTTGCCGATATCACTTATTTATGAAACCTCATATCTCAGTGTTTAATGGATACTGAGATAGGTAAGAGTTTTTGAGTTGTAATGGTGGCGCCATGATTTTTGATAACTGAAAAGTCAAACGCTTGCCAATCTTATCATAAAGATATGCGTAGGTACAGCGCCATCTATTGTTATCTGTGCTGCAATATTTTCACTACTTTAACATATTTCTATAAGAATTCTTTGTGTTTAATTATTAATAGGTGCTTAGACGATTTCTATTTTAGCCATATTGTCGATTTTCAATTAAGTTGTCAAGTCTTAGTAATGTGCTACATGCAACTTACCTACGAGTATGTGTATGTTTTGGAAACATTGACTATTGTATAGGACCACTAGTTTTGTCCATTAGTTTACCTTTGCCTTGATTAATTGCTAAACTCCTTTAACTTCTCCAAACTAATCAGGTATTCATTTACTTACCGCTACCTATCTTTCCAAAATCTAAACTTACATCTTTGACCGTCAACGTTCAACGTACATTTGAATTTGAGTCACGGCAGATAGTAATTAACCAGTGGAGCGTCCTATAGACACACGGTGTCTATAAATTATATCACAACCTTGAAAAGGCTCATGCGAAAGCGTTCATAAGGGCTTATTTAAATGTCCTTTGAAAAGACACTTCTCTTTGTTCTACTCCGTACGCTTAGTTGCGATTGGAAAATTAAACTTAAGGTCATCGAGATCTTATTACTTATCCATATTTTACGCATGAACGCGGACGGTCAAAGGCCCATTAATATCCATGTACATGCATTAACCATCCTGACCTTTTAGCTGCGTCTAGTGTGCGAGGAGCGGTCAGAACTGAACGCGATAGTTCAGGCTCAACAGCGGGACATATCGGCGCTTCAGCAAGCCGACGCACAGAACAAGGTTTGTACACTTCTTTATATTAATGATGTCTACTGTTGGGTTCTTGTGTTGTTAGCCGAAGTGTAAGGCCTGAGTGCACGCTTATATATTTGGCGTGCAGCGGTGCTGAGCGTGCGGCGTGCATGTCAAATAATCAAAGTTCTCACGAGTGTCCTGACTCCGCCGCACGCTCCGAACGCTCCACTCCAAGCGTCCACTCAGTGTCAGGTATATTAATGACGTTTTTTGATTGTCAGCCGAAGCGACAATCGTTGACGTGGCGATCGGAACGCAGTCTGGCTCTGTCGCGTCACTACAGTAAAGCTATAGGGAGAGCCAGCTATTACGATACGCTTACGAAACGTCAGGGATTGTGACGTCATTGACTGGGTTAATTTAGATTAAACATACAAGAAGTCGTTGCCTGTGTTTGAACTTATTTTATTACTAGCTTTTGCCCGCGGCTTCGCTCGCGTTAGAAAGAGACAAAATGTAGCCTATGTCACTCTCCATCCCTTCAATTATCTCCACATAAAAAATCACGTCAATTCGTCTCTCCATTTTGCCGTGAAAGACGGACAAACAAACAGACACACACACTTTCCCATTTATAATATTAGTATGGATCCAAGAAGGTTCAACTATGCAGACAGGTAGCCGAATTGTTCTTACATGCGTTCGATTTCTTAATACATTCAACTTTGTTCGTATAATGTTTAAGGTCTTATTTGTAATGTATGTGTGTATGCGTGCTAACCTATGAATTAAATCTCGATTAGATGCATGCGTGAATGAAATCTTCGGGAGTGATTATCTGAGATAATTCCGAATTGTTGATGTTTGTTAGATGTTTCTTTTGTCCGGAATAGTTTCACTAGAGATTAATAATATTTTATGGGTTTTACATTTATGTACCTACTTATAGTATGTTTTGAATACTGGCTTCTAAAACACATGAAACGCAGTTACATACACATGCCATGAGTAATGAATAAATTCGTTAAAGAATATTTTTTTATGTGATAAGAGGTAGACGAGGAAACAGGTCGCCAGATGGTAAGCGATCACCGATGAATGTGCCTTGCCGTCCTTTAAGAGGGGTGTACGTACGCCCTTTTTACAATTTTTTATTCAACTTGCCTTGTATGTTAGTTTGGGTCAAAACGTAGAAGCTAAATTTGACCCACTTCCCGGTTTCTGATTGAGCTGAAATTTTGCACACATATGTAAATCACGTGACAATGCAATATTATGGTATCTTGGAGCTGATCTGATGATGGAGCAGGACGGTGGTCATAGGAACTCTGTTATGAAACATCGTATCCTATCCCCATCGAGTAACGGGTTTTTAGAAATGTCTCGGAGAGCAGTAGACGACTGTTGAAAGAAAGGTACAGTCGGCGATAAAAGCTTGTGCCAAAAATGTTTTTTTTTGCAAATTCACTTATTTGAAGGACAGTTCATTCCACAGTTTATCTGTGCGAGGCGGAAAGTTTATGGAGAAACGCATAATTGGGAGCTGTCAGCCATAATCATTATTTCTTTGTATCCAAAGGTCTAATGGACCATTTATTGTTTAGTCGTTTAGTGTGCTATTAATCTAATCTACTAATTGTGTCGCTTAACTTCAAACTTGGGTAAATCCATTCTCTTCCAGATCATATTACATCTTTTTGTATTCAATCTTAAAGCAGAATGGATTTACCCATGTTTGAAGTTAAGCGACACAATTTCGGTTTACACATAATGATCTGTTCTAAAAATCAGGTGGTTTTAAAGTATTTATTTTACATGAGAATATTAATATGAATGTGCATATAAATATTCATAATATGTCATTATTGTTATTATACTGTCATCAATACCCGCCTGTGGTCGGTGGTTGGCCACTGATCCGTGTAAACTGCGATATGTAACAGTATATTCATATTTAGGGAACGCAGGGCAAGATGGATGAGGGGGTAAAGGGGCATTCCACAAGAATGTCGCGTACGATATGCTTTTGCCTTGTATGACACCTATTTGACCTATTTGTGTGACACCTTTGACGACCGGTCTGGCTCAGTCGGTAGTGGCCCTGCCTGCTAAGCCGCGGTCCTGATGGGTTCGAATCCCGGTAAGGGCATTTATTTGTGTGATGAGCACGGATATTTGTTCCTGAGTCATGGATATTTTCTATGTATATAAGTATGTATTTATCTATTTAAGTATATATATCGTCGCTTAGCACCCATAGTACAAGCTTTGCTTAGTTTGGGGCTAAGTTGATCTGTGTAAGGTGTCCCCAATATTTATTTTATTTTTTATTCAATCAAATCCGTAAATCTCGAGAAAATACTACCAATTTGTTAATGAAAGGTTGTCAGACACAACTTTGCTTCCTTAGCGTCTTCAGAAGTATTAGAAGAATAGCATGTCGTAAGCGACGTTCTCGTGGAATACGCCCTCGCCCCTAAAGCGGTTGAAGGTCATTCGATGTATGAACAATTCAAATTTTGGTCAAGTACCTATATGTATCGCTTTCTTTACTATACTATTCGGAGAAATGAGATATCGTTTATATTAAAAATAAAATTCGCAATCCATCATTGAAAATATTTAAATGGACGCCTTTATACTGTACTATACTATTCGATGAGTCGAAAAAAGCTTATATTTTCCAAATACTGCTTATATGCTGCCGCGCAGTGATTTCTTTTCCGATTAACTATATGCAATCTACCTAGTACGCCAGATGTGTTATGCAGAACGTAATCACGATAGTGTTGGATAAGTCTGTAAACAACTGCATATGGAAAACAATGAAACAACGCTGCAAAACAGGTTACAGTTCGATGAATGATTCATATCAGTATCATACACACACATAAAAAAAATATCGTGCATGTACCTAATCATTTTAACATAATTAATTTCTTTATCTTCAGCAAACTAACACTCTTTTTTACGGCTACAAGAACCAATATAATTAAACAAGAATATTATCTTTAAAAACTTCGTTACTGCCCCTTTAGCACAACTTGCCATGTACGCGAGTCCATACATCAAGCGCGACTTCAAGTATGGACTCGCGCGCGACAACGCAAGTTGTGCTAGAGGGGCAGATGTGTGTGTTGTGTGATGTGTTGTGTCTACATCATCTTTTTCTTGAATAACCACTATACAAAATTTTAATTTTGAAAAAAAAAAAGAACACCCCCGACATGTGGACCGATTTCCATTATACATGGCTAAGAACACTTCCGACTAATTCAGCTTTCGAAATTAAACCTGCACATCCGTTCGGGAACTACGATGCCACAGACACACACACACACACACAACACACACACAGAAAGACAGACACGTCAATCTTATAACACCCCGTTTTGCGTCGGGGGTTGAAAGAGGGCGCTGTCTTCCCTTAAAAAAACACAACGCAGTTATACTCTCATATTTTACAATATGAGGTTTGAGGTTTTTACAATATGAGTATAAAAGTTAAATACAAAAACACTTACAAAACAATATAGAATATAAACACATTATAAAAAACCGGCCAAGAGCGTGTCGGGCCACGCTCAACGGACGGACGGACGGACGGACGGACGGACGGACGGACAGACAGACATAACCTGGACACCCTAACCTGCAGCGGGCAAGGCCCAAGCTGCCGGTGGTTAGGGCTGCAGAGAGGAACCGTCGGACTATCCGCACCGTGTCCAAGATCACCGCCACCTAGCGAGACTCTCTTAAGATGTTGGTCGAGACTCTTCGCTATGAGACTGTTCGCTGAAACGACTATCGGGACAATGTTTATTAATTTATTATTATCTCCGTTTCAGAAGTGCGCATCATGCGGCGCCGTGTCCCCAGACGGTCCGGACGACGAGGACCAGTCCTCCAAGCCAACTTTCAGCGTCCGTGAGCTGCGAGCCATTCTTCACGAGCGGAACGAGCTCAAACTCAAGCTAGGACGCGCTGAGGAGCAGTTACAGGCGCTGCAAGCCGAAGTGCCGTCGGAGAGGTAACTATACTTTGTCAAACAAGTCTGTCAGTAAATAAGAACAAAGAAAACTATATGCATCCTTTTCTTTAGGGTGCTATAGAAAAGGATACCTATAGTTTTCTTTGTTCTTATTTACTGACAGACTTGTTTGACAGAGTATAGATAAAATACATTTATTTGTGAAGGTTATACATTGGGTTAGCCAAAAGCGTTCATCACGAAGTGGATCCAACTCAACTTAAGGATACCTTTCCACCAGAGATGCGCTACGTGTTTGATATCCACCAATCAACTTGTAGATGTAGATGTAGTGTAGGGACGCCTGGCCGGATACAGGCGGGCTGTCGATCGCTGATGCGTTCATTCAGCCCAGTTCCCTGGAGTTGGAGCTGCAGGTTACTGTCCCGGCTGCCCTCCCACACTTCTGTCCTCAAATATTCTTGTTTTCCTGCAGAACATGGCAGAAGGACATCTTTAAGTTCGACATCCGAATACGTTGCCACCAGCGCAATGCTATGTAGAACAATGAACATGATTAGTGGATGTCAAACACATCCACGTCGCGCATCTCTGGTGGAAAGGCACCCTAAACTTGCCATTAGCCAGCGCTGACAGACATGTAGACGTCAGCCAAGCCAACCTTCCATATACAAGCCATAAACCATGAGCTCAAGTTAAAACTTGAACTTACAGCCTGGGGGTTCAACTGCCATATGACTGTCGTGTTTCAGAAGGGTATCGTTTTTATGGTTTATCGGGTCGCTGATCATCTTAAAAGATTTGAACTTATAAGCTTTCCTTTTAAAAGTCAAAGTAAGTTTCCTCATTAAATACATGTTGGTTTATTTTGAAAATTTGACCCAATAACATGTCTTTTATCTATACTTCACCTCCTAGCTGTCAAACAAATCGAATAGTGTAAAATGCAGGCGGCTCAGTTTAAGTAGGCTTGGCGAGTATCTGCATCTAATACCTATTACATTCAATGTTCAGGCTGTAACTGCCCGTCCTAGCTTTAGCTAAGGTAGGTCACGGGCACTTTTCAATTACAGCCTGACCGTACAGCTAGATCAGCCGTCGAAGATCTTAAATTTAAATTCCTCATATAAATGCTTTGTCATAAGTTTTCTTTTGTTGGTCCCAACAAAACATTAAGAATCATCCCGGTCCACAATGAAAATAATGCGACATGTTGCAACTTGCTTTATCAGCTCAGAACAGCAGAATAGTATTTGTCTTATCTCTCTGTTTATATAAATCTTCTCCATTACAGCAGTTCAGACACATCGCCATCAGCCTCCGCGGCAGCATGCGAGGACGCGCCCGTCCAGGGCCCGTTACCTTGCGAGCCTGACGACGCACCGTGGAAGAGACACAGCGGCATCAGGAAGTTGTGAGTAGCCTCTGTATTCAGTTTCAATCGGGGGCGCATTGTGTAGGAATTCGCACTGCTAGGGATGCGATGGTGGCGATAACGAAGTAACGGTAAATTTTGCGTTAACGGTTATTGGTAATATAAAGTGAGAAAAAAATGCAATACTTTTTTTGTTTATCTTGCAAGAATGTTTCATTGCTGCGTTTCATGTAAAAAAATACAGTTGTGGTTACTGTAAATTACGAATATATTTAAAAATAATATTAGTTCTATACTTAATACGTAACTCGTGCTTTGAGAATTCCTACACGTACAAACAATATTTAGAAGCAGAGAGATTACAAACTGAAATGAAAATGTAGTCCTTCTATTGTGAATTATATGGTTTGTTTTATTGTTTGTTATTTTCTAGTTCTAGAACTATAACCAAGTCCCTGCTTCTAATCATTAAAGAAATATTGTTTTACAGTTAACAATTTTAAGATTCATCAAATATTACATAGATGCGCTGAATACATATTTTTGCCATATCATGGATGGTTTTAATGGTTTTAGCTTGAAAGACTGGTCAAATTTCGCCTTTTTTTGACTTTAGATAAAGATGAATTGGAATTGGCTGGCAGGAGGTGTGGGAGCTTTTCAAAAATACTTGGAGATGTAATAATTTGATACTGGTGTTGGTATACACAGATTTGGAGTGGACAGATAACGCAAAGCTTTTACTTGCATGACAACCAAATTATTCTTAACGTTTACTTTCATCTGTTTGCATGTTTACATGAAATAAAATTAAGTAATTCTTTCTATAAGTAAGATTAACTGAAATGTTTTACAGTAGGATCATTGCACTGCATAATATTGCAATGCACTGGACGTATCAACAAATACCAGAAGGCGCGGCAGGTAAACTTGCGGTATCTATCGCTCAAATCTGTGTCATTTTCATATTGATTTAATACAATCATAAGTTTTTGTTGTGAGAAACGGCCGCAGGGAAAATATGTGACTAATGAATGGGGACTATTTTTATTTTTTCACAGTAATGCTGGTTTCTTCGTATTTTAGCATGTTTTTATGTAAAATTTAACATTTCATGTATGCTGTAACTTGCTATGTTTTTTCTCTTCACATCAATATCACACATTTGACAAGTGATGACACACATCCAAACGTATTACATGTACATAGTCCAAACTAAAACCACTTGTTCTACATTAAAAACATCAAAATAAAATTATTTAATTGGTTTGCCAAACATTTATCAATTTTACGAAACAGCACACGCGATAAAGTCGATACAATAATTTTATTTGTGAAAAATAAAAATCATTATAATATATGTAAAAGCCTAAATTCCGCTGCAGCATATTCTACGATACGTGAACAATCAGTCAATTCAGTCAAGGCTAGTTATGCATAATATGTTATTTATAACGATATAATGTACAATGTCGTTTTCATGACGGAATATTTTATAACTGTTTTTACTAGATGTTAACGTTTTTCGTTTTCATTTATCAGTCGTATAACGTTAAATTTTAATTTTGAATACATACCGTTTACTGTAACGGTACCGTTATGGTAAAACTAAATGTCGAAAGATCTTTGGCTAGCTTTCATGTGCTGCATACTTCGCATTGGTGCTTTCTTTATATCACGAGTATCAAAAGTGATTCTTAACTTTTGTACATATTTTATACAAAAATAACGTTTTCAAGCACGTTAACTCTGGGGTTGGTTTGTTTTTACATCATTCAGGTATTTGGTTCTGGTTCTTTTTTCAGTATAGACTATTTGGGTATTTGAAAGGCATGATAATTATGATTGTTTTCAAAATTTTAGTTATTTTAGGTGAATTGAATGAAAAATGGCACCAGGGCCGAAAGAGATCGCATTGCCACGGAACCATCGTAACACGGCGCACGGCATGGTATTCAAATACCTATTGCACTCGAGTTAAAGGCTTATATCGCTTGACCACTTTCCTATTCCCTTGTTTATATACCTTTTTTATTTTCTTTTTTTTATTTAGACCATTATTATTAGTAAGCTAAATATCAAGAAAATCACAGTATTTATATATCAGAGCTAAGGTATAGCTTGCATTGTAAAAACAATCAGTACTTTTGAGTATTAGTCTAGCTGGCTTAAAGAAAAATCTATCTGTAACCAGCTAAAGCAGAAGTTTTGCTGTCTAAAATATGTCATTTGCACTGGCGTATGAAAGGCACAGATCATCTGACTTGGGATTTTTTCTTGTGTGCATGAAACTGAAGAACTTTCTGGCATTTCAATCTGATTTTTGGAATGTAATCTCACATTGAAATGCACGAATTGATGTGATTTACTTCATGGCAAATGTTTTAACATCCTAAATGCACTAATATTAAAAATGACACTGATGACATAACAGTGATACATTTTCGACACTCATATGTTACTAATTTGTTTATTTTCTCATAAATAAGGATAATAAAATGTGTGTTTGACATCTGTTACTATACATTACTTACCATTCATGCCAATTCAATAAAAATAACACATACAAATAACATACTGTGACTCTCAACAAATGTTACTAATAACTTATTCCTTACACTTTTCTAACTCCACATTTTTATCCTGCTGTATCAGCACTTTTTTTTTTACCTTCCTATGGCCTGTTTCACCGCGGTGACAACTGACAATTGTCTCTCTACAGTGGCAGTGACATTTCGACGTAAATTGTATTCAACAAGTTAATATTAGTGTCCGACCGAAACGTTATTTTTGCCGAAACCGAAGGATTTGACTTTAGTTTCTACTGCGACTGAAACCGAAACTTTAATCGTTGAAAAAATATTATAAAAACGGTTTTTATACACATCAAAACACGTCTTAAAGGTTGTTTTAAAATTATACGATGTTTACTACAAAACTCAATTTTATAAACGGTAGTTTGCTTTGAGATCGTTATCAACGTTATAAATTAAACGAAATTCAGTTAAACGCGACCCATCACCAGTTGGGCCGAAAGGGCCGTTTCCTAGCCGTAACCAAAATAGGCCATATCAAAACTTCTAAAATTCTTATAAAAGTCATCGAACGCAACCTATTTCTCAGTTTCGGCCCGGGCCATTTTTTAGTCGAAACCGAATCTTCGGTCGGACACTAGTAAATATTGCCGCTGATCTCGACACAGACATAGACAAAAACATGAATGTCACCGAGGCGAGACAGGGCACTGATAAAGTGGTTACGTATAAGGTTTTGGTTGGCGCTGACGACGAAGGACTACGGGCGCCGCTCGCCGCCCCCGCGGATCTCTTTCGGCCCTTGGTACTGAGGATTGAGGTACGGGGACTAACAGGGACTAATTGTAAGATATTTGTATTATTTGAAGGGATTTTTATAAAGAGTTGTTTGAAGACGTTGAATAAAAATAACATTGCTAAAAGACAGGTCACATTATTTAATGGGTTAACATAGTGAATACAACGTTCAAACTTAAGGTTATGAAAATACTATTGATTTGGCTAGCTTAGAGATTTCAAATAGGTAACTATTATATTTCTTGGTTTCATTTACAAGAATCATTAGAAAGTGAAAATCCCTTAATTCTTTTTTTTTAAATTGAGACGTATATATCAACAGAATATTCTGTAGGGGCGATATAGAATCGAAGGAGGTGTGGTACTGACAAACTATGAGTTTAGACGAAAGAAAAAACGTGCTCTTAAGTTAATTCCAATAAGCTCATCATTTGTATTTTAATATACAGTGACATTTTAAAAGCTCGTGCTTAAAATATGTTTGATTTTCAGTTTTCGCAAGCTCTTTGCTGAGTCTGACATCGCCGTGGGGATCCCGCGGCGCTCGCTGTCTTCCCTCGCCAGCAAGATATCCCCCGCCGTCGCTCCGCACGCCACGTAGGCACTCCGACCCCCACGCCACCAGCACCCGGCACGTACCCAAGTCGCGTCGCTACTCCGACATCAACAACCCCCGAGCCAAACTCGACCTTCGGCAGGAGCTCCTCAACCTCAACCTCAATAACCAAGAAGTCGATACCTGGCTTGGCAAGTGTGACGAAAAGGACGAGGAGGCCTATCTAGACAGATTCTCCCACGACATACCCCTCCAGAGATCTCTCTCGCTCGACGGCGGCAAAGAAATCTTCAACTACCTCGAAACCATCAGCTCAGACTGGTCCGTGGATAGCTCCTCCGCGTGGACGGTACACTCCGATAGGGACAGCCGTCTGGAACAGTACAGAAGCTTCGAAGATATCCCCGCTTCTCCGCGAGCGAAAAGCAGGCGCGCATCTTTTGATAAGGATAATCTCTACGCAAGCGGCCTAGCTGTCTCAGTGTTGAAAGACAGCTACAAAGGCTTCGATAGCTCCGCAGACATATCACCGCAGATCAGAAAGCTGAGACGGAATCTTTCGTTCCACGATTCTTTGCAAGTCTTTAAAACGACCGTTGCGAGAGATGATGATAAGACGGGGACTAATGTCCAGGATGATATTGATAAGGAAATAGAAGTGCGGCAACCGACGTACAGGGACATATCTATTAGAAGCGATGAAGTAGACAAAGAAGAGAAACAGAATACGAGGCAAAGAAAACTAGCTATTCCTCTCCAAAGGACCATCTCCTTTGAAGGGAGGAAAACTTGAATTCAATCTAAGGAAGGAGGTTCTAAAACAGACCATTCCTAACTTCAAGAGTTGCGAAAACCTGTCGATGAGGAGTAATGTGAAAATTACGAGAAGCGAATCAGCTGAAAATGTGTCACAATCGACTCCTTTAGATGAGACGCTTAGTAAAGATAGCTATCAAGAAATGAAACTCGGTAAAAGAAATATCTCTTCAAGTATTAGAAAGTTACAAGAGAGTTTGTCTTTCGTCTCACCACCAAAAGCTAGAGACTTGTCCGATTTTATAAACGACGTTGATCGTCGCACAAGTGATGCCAAATATGAAATTTCCACGAATACTTCCAATGTAGTAGAGATAAGTAGAAATTGTGATTGTCGAATTTGTAGTGACGATGCGGAAGACGGGAGGTCTGTGTGGCATAGGATTATTTGCAAACTGTTTGTGAAGACCGTTTCCAACAGGGCCGAGCGAAGGTATTGGGACGAGAACAACAATTTGAACGAGAGCGAAATGTATAAATGTATTATGCATACTTTGAAATTGCTCTTCGGTCTTTGGTTGAGGCATCTGGATCACAATTGATTGGAAACGGCTTAGTCGCTTGTAGTTATTTGTTGCTTAGTGTTGTTAAGATGTTAATGCCGACGTAGGCGTATTTCTAACTTGATTTTTACACCACGACTTATTGAGTATACATAATGCACACTTTGTGTTACGCACTTGCGTGTAGTTTCGTCATCGTGTTATGAGTGTATGAGCATAGATAAAATAGAATGTATTACGCGCTTTAAGTGGACGATAAATAAACGGATGCTACGTTATCAGGCAATATTGTCAACCGTAAAAGAATAATAGACGCTCGTACTGAACCGAGTTGTGTCTGGTCCGCACATATTTCTCGCTCTTACACAGCTGCGTCAACTGACGTTCAGCGTAACACGTTACACACTGTCGCATTTCTCTCGGGCCACACCTTTGCCTTTGGTTCGGTACGTTTGTCTATTTATAACTTTAGCGTTTAAACTTCATACGATTTCCTTCACCCTGAGCGTTTAGTATATTCTTGTCTATGGTATAAATTGTCTATGTTATATTACATTCCGGAACGCATTAACTACCCGATGTCTATGGAGTCGGGTAGTGCATAGACATAATGACTGATGTTTTATTGTACGGCTGTGTGATATTGATTTTGTGTGCTTATTAAGAGTTTTTTTTTAAGAAATATGTTGCCACATGAATATTAATCAATGTAAATTATATTTACTCTGCTAATCAGCAGACAGCGACAATTTTTTATAGATTAAACAATGTCTCGATGGTAAATTTTACCCCACAGCGAGAGAAACACTATACGTAAAAGAAATCAACCTTTTGACTGTAAGAACTTTACACACGATTATAGCCTACGGTTAAAAGGTTAAACGAATGAATAAGAAAGTCTATTTTAACTTAAAATGTGTGGTCACTTCTAACCCTACCTTCTACTGTTCCTTCAAAATATGGGTGCCATTGTAACATACTTTTATTTATTTTCTTCGCGCACCTTTTCCATTCGGACCAGTGAACAAAATCACATATCTGACATCAATGTATCGACCCGATTAGCATAGAATAGGTACGACATCAAATGTGACTTTCCTTGGCCAAAGAGTCCTTATTATCTAAGTGACCTTGGGTACTTTCAATCCGAAGATTCCAACTGCATATGAAGAAAAAGAACTCTTTAGACATGGAAATCCACAAGTATATATTTCTAGATATAAATTATAGTTCTTGCTAGGCCATTAAGGGATACATAATCTTGAAACTTCCAATTAAAATAGCACATCACTTTTTTTACTTTTATTATGTCAAATGCGGTTGAAAGGCCTAAATATTCATTTTAATCGCCAGATTTATTATTTACCTCATATTTATTTTAAGTTTCAATTGGAATTACATTACATTTTCAGTCAATCATGTTACCGAATTAGATTATTCAAAATGCACACAGACACGTCATTATGCACTTGACAATAAAACAAAATTTTAGACACATTTTCAACGATAATATCAACAATTTAGTGTATGAGAAAATAGTGCAATTCTTCATACATATAAGATAAAACTGAAAATGGTAGCTAAACATGCGACCTTAAAGGTATGTAGATAAGAGTGACTTCAAAAAGTAATATACATTATTTTGAAGTCACTGTTATGTTACGAAAATTTGTAATAGTTATAACTATAAAAAGTACATCAATGTGGCACTAAATTTTATACAAATCAATCTTTTCTCAAATATTTAATTCAGTGTTAAATTAATGTTATTACTTAGTCGCATAAAGTGCTATAATGATATTAATAATCTAATATATCCATTTGAATAATTATTGTGGGCTGTTATTTTGCTCGCATTTGTATTATGTGAAATCTTATTCAATTTCTTCGTACCTTTATGTTTTAAGTGACTACTAGTGTCATTGACGGTTATTATATCTAGTCACAGTATTACTGGGTACTAGTATTAAGAGTCCCGATTGCTTAAGAGTAATAATTAATTGGAGCAAAGACAGGTTACCTAAAAATGTGCTCAATAAGAATTCATGGCCGTGTTGGTATCTTTACGCCGTTAAATTTATGTCTGTAATTGTGCTTAGGTATGTATTAGGAATTTCGAACATTCATTATCCTTGTCTTATCTTTATCGTAGGCCAAAACGATATTCAAGTAGAAGTGGCATCGCAAATGGGCGGGATAGCAAATAGCAATATAATTATACTTCCGTGTGATAGAGATAGGACCATGGGGGTCAATGCACGGAATTCTAGTGCTTTAGCGGCCGTACTATAGAAACACTGTCAATATTTGTATCGAAGTGGTGGGGAGCCTAATCAGTATTAATAGTAATTTATTATATCAAACTCCCTGTCAGTTTTAGTCACAAAATGTGTCTGTGACCGGCAAAATGTCCCACGTTGTCACTTGCTATTTTTTATAAGGATGCTTTGACAAAACTCGTATAAACAAATACAAGCAGATCTCATCCTTATGGCAATCGAGAAAGTTGAACGTTTTGCCTATCGCTGACACAAATATTTTGTACAAAAAGTGTGAATAATAATGTGTTGTTATTAATATTATTCAAGATATCAAGAAATTAGCGGAAAATGTACGATGCCTATATATTGAGACAATATAAAGTGACAATTGATTATTACTCTTATGCAAAATAATAAACTACATACTATGATTTCGTTAAATTGGTTTTGGGAACATATATATTATCGGTTAATTCAAATTAACCAGAGTTAAACCTTACCCTTTCTTCTTCGTTTAACTATTAGTAGTAAATGTTGTAAAGACAATTGGTACCTAATTATTATATTATATAAGTTGATGACGGTGTCAAATATATATCTTTATATTAAGTTTATTATACATGTGTTTTATTACGAAATTACCTTACCAAATTCTTTTGGCGCGTTCTGCATGAGTTCAGCTTTATATATCTTCACAGACCAACCCCTAGCTAGGAGGTTCTCTGTGCATCTTTTTTATGGTTTCCCCAACCAAAAATCGCTTTTTAGTATGAACATGCGCACGGCTGCGTTTAGCAATAGATTAAGTATAAGATTATACCATCCCATACATTAAAATGCGACCGCCTAAGAACGCGCATACACTACCTACACCACACATAGATGGCTCCACAAAAAATGCCTTGTTGCCATCGATTTTTTGTAGATTGGCGTTTTAAGTGTCTCTTTCGATATACACTGGTCAAAAAGAGAAATAAAAAAAAATACAAAGTGTGATGTAAAGCTGCATTTTTGGTATGTTATTTGGGGTCCTTGGGGGAATGTAGGACTATATTTTGCAAGCAAAAAAATGGTGTGCTAACTTCGTAATTTAAAAAAAAAAGTAAAAAAATCAGACTTTTTTTGGTTTTTGCCGTTTTATTAAAAAACTATGCATTTATGGTCGAAAGTTGCTTTGTAATATTAAAAGCGCATTAAATTCCAAACAGTTTGACATCTTTTTTATTAATGTCCGTCAAATATTTTTTGAGATATGAAGCGTCAAAAAAAGAGCATTTTTCCCCTTTCTATGAAAATATTCGTTTTGCTAATATTTTGAGACAGATATCAGCAAAAAAACTCAGGCTATTACATAAATTGTAAAATAAACATGTAGAAAATTTCACTAGCTTTCATTTAAGACCAAAAGAGTGCCAGTTATTTAAAAAAATAGGATTATATCATAAGTCTAGTATAACTGGATCAGAAATAATCGGTGGATGGTAATGGCCAAATGGGATAGTTTACATATATTTACAGGAGGCGTAGCGGAGAACGAATTATTATTATTTGGGGGCTGTTCAAGTATTACTTAGACACATATTTGCGTATATCAAATCAACATTTATTTAGTAAGTTAAGTTTACGGTCAGAAAGACCTCCGGATCGCCGCTTGGCGGAAAAAATATTTACGAGTAGAAAACCCTCATTAATTGAATCAGATTGTTCCGAAATTGTTCTTGTACGGACTGGTTTTTAAAGCATATCACTGAGGGTCAATAACATCGATGCAATCTCACGAGCGTTGTCGTGGACGTGCCCGAATCATAGTATTCTCCGTTTAACGAAATATCAGTACATAGTACTTATGTGTTGTATTGCACGCGCAGGTCTCTCACCGCCGCGCAGGTGTAGTCGGACCATAACTCGACAGTATAAACGCTTGTACAAAAACTGAGGAACAGCTGTCTTTTTACGCTGTCACTACATTTGGCGAATCTTCTAGCCAACATGTTTGCCCTTACTGCGGTGGCTCGCCTCTGCCTTTATATGTCCTCCTGGTCTTTTAAACTGGACAACAAGATGTGGCCAAGATATTTGACTTCGTGTACTCTCCGCAATTGTGCTCCATCAAGCAAAAGAGGTGGTACATGTGTGGGCATATGTGCTGCCTCCATGAGCATAAATTCAGACTTGTCCGGATTGTATCTCATGTTATGCTGGCTGGCTATCTCTCGCATTCTGCAAGTAACTTACGCATAGTTCCCACAGATGGTGCTAGTAGGACCATATCGTCTGCATATGCGATGTGATTTATCATTTGCCCATTGATGGAGCAGCCAACCTCGGTACTGGTCAAAGCCTGCGACAGCCCATCCATGTACACGCTGAAGGGAGCCGGAGACATGCTGCCTCCTTGTCTCACGCCACAGTTTAGCCCGCTGGCTGTGGACAGAGTTGACTTCCATCTTACTACGTTCTTCTGCTGGGAATACCACTTCTCCAGTATCTTAATAATTGGCGTGGGCGCTTTCCGTTCCCGTAGTTTATTCCACAGCAATTGGTGGTCAAATACAACTCAAGTGGACTTTCTATCACTACAGGAGTTGTGCCATCAAGATGCAGAACCAGGACCCTCAAAAAGGAAAAAGTAAAATCTAACTAATTCTGTTTTATTTTTCTAATTTACTAAACTTCAAAATTTTATTTTATTTTATTTCTTCATTAGTAATAGTCAAATCGATGCAAAGTTAGCTTAGACAATTTTTTCAGATAAACGGATATCAAAGAAAGTAAGATCGAATAGATAGCACTTTCAACCTAAAACTTTTAGCGTAAACTATTTTACCTTAACCAATCTACCAGACTCTTGGCTTCTCTATTTATAGATTTTTTTTTGTTCACCAAAGTAACTATTCGTCTTACTGACCTTTATTTGAACTAAAACTAAAGCAAAATAAATTTTATACAATGTTATATTGCAATATATATCATATCATGAAGTATTTTGCAGATATTTGTCTAAAAATATTGGCAAAACGCTACATTTTATAAATGCGTCAAAAATTAACCTTTTTTGACGCTTCATATCTCGAAAACTATTTGACGGACATTGATAAAAAAGATGTCAAACTGTTTGAAATTTAATGCGCTTTCAACATTACAAAGCAACTTTTGACCAAAAACGCATAGTTTTTTAATAAATAAATAAAAACCAAAATAAGTCCGATTTTTTTACTTTTTTTTTTAAATTACGAAGTTAGCACACTTTTTTTTTGCTTGCAAAATATAGTCTTACATTCCCCAAAGGACTCCAAATAACATACCAAAAATCCAGCTTTACATCACACTTTGTTTTTTTAGCCGATTTTCATGTAAGATTTGACCGGTGTAATATGTGAGAATTCTTTCGCTCGATGTAGGTACTATTCATTTTTGAACTAGATGGCGACACATGTCAAGGATACGACAGAACCGAGCGAAGCTCGGTTGCCCAGATATTATAATATAAATGTCAAAAGTGACACTTAACGCCATCTACAAGTATAATCGATGGCAACAAGACATTTTTTGTGGAGCCATCTATGTGTGGTGTAGCGTATGCGCGTTCTTAGGCGGTCGCATTTTAATGTAGTATGGGATGGTATACTCTTATATTTAATCTATGGTTTAGCTTTCCGACGCGAAGCGTCTTCATATACTCTGTCAAACAAGTCTGTGAGTAAATAAGAACAAAGAAAACTATAGGTATCCTTTTCTCTAGCACCCTAAAGAAAAGGATGCATATAGTTTTCTTTGTTCTTATTTACTGACAGACTTGTTTGACAGAGTATACTTATGAGCGATTTTTGGTCGGCTAGAGGAGTTGGAGCTCATTCCGCATCGATAGGTTTAGGAAACTTGGAAGAGTAGGCTTCCATATTATGACAGTGATACGATGGTTGCTACGGAAGCGATTGGCATGTTAGATTGGCTACGCATATTTATTCGAAAAGTGAACTTTGTTCAACAAACCAAAGCCAGTATTTTTTTTTAATACTACGTCGTTGGCAAACAAGCATACGGTCCGCCTGATGAAAAGCGGTCACCGTAACCTATGGACGCCTGCAACTCGAGGAGTGTCACATGCGCGTTTTCAACCCATTAGAAACTTGTGTTAAGTAACACAGCAAAAAGGAGTGTACATTTGTACAAGTTCCAAGGAGGGTTCGGGTTGCTGACGACTCAAAGGACAATAGACGAAACAAATTAGTTCCGTAGGCTCCTTCCGTCACCAGCACACCGCACTCTCATTGAACTCTGACAGCCTTACTCACCGGCACTTGTATAATATTACATATCAGTTGCAACTTAAAAGTTTAACTCTTAAAAATGTAGGAAATGACAAAGTCACAGAGTGCGTTTTTGACTTGATGACTGATTGAGTTAAACTTATAATACCAAAGGCTTTTCTTGAGTAGCACGTGTTCATTCTCAGAGCAGTTTCGCACTACGCTACGTATGTGTTAGAAAATGCTGTTAGGAATTGATAATCATCATTTCCTAACTATTTGCGCCGGCCGTAGCTTGAGAAATTAGGGTAAGTGAGAGACGAGACTTTCAAGCGTCTGATAAAAGTTACGGCCGGCGGAAATAGTCTGAAAATTGAATGATGATCAAATGTATAAAAATCAGTCAAAAAATCATTTTGAAAAAACTAGGTAATATGCAACTACATCTGTGCCCCTATTCAAGAGTAGGTACTATCGCGTCGCGTTTACCGACGGCTGAGCATCTATAGTTGACGCTCCGCGGCGAACGATACGCAATTGGCTTTTGCCAATACGTAAGGCAGCGTTCCGACTTAAACGTCGCGTGTCTCGGGGCGCGCAACGGACGTCCGCGCCACGCCGCCTGAATGTAATTCAAAAAACGTCTCCTCAGTACATTTTGTATAGGAAGGACGTAAGACGCGCCCCAGGCGGCGTGGCGCGGACGTCCGTTCCGCACCTCAGGACATGCGTCTCTTAGATGTGGCCGGTCCCTAAGATTGAGCGATAGAGATCACTACGGTATGCACAGAGCGTCAATGATTTTACATTTGGCTACAGTACCTGACATGATGAAAATATGGTTTCTGACAATGTGTTTGACGTTAATTGTATAACTGGAAATTAACATGTTTACTGTCCAGAGTGTCCAGTGGCCCAACTCATGGCACACCTTATTACTCACAGACGTAAGGTTTACAATTCAGAGCACAGTTAACGTGTTAATTACATGCCATTTCTGATATACAGTCAGGTGACAGATGAACGCATATCGCGGCTGGAATTTATTTTCTTAAAATAACGGTATATTTTAAGTTGATTTATACGCACGTCTTATATGATAATATCTTGACTAAGTACCTACATCTGGGTGGTTGATAGTTGCCTTACAAAATATATCAAGATTATTATCAAGAGCGTCCTGGTATGAGATAAAACTAGGTACCTAAGTACCTTTCTTTTGCTGGCATCTCGACTAGCGTTATTATATATAAACTATACTATAAACTTTGCAAAGTGACTTTTGAGGTCATAGTGTACTTTTTTATACCACGTCGGTGGCAAACAGGTTACTTACCACTTTTCGACCTTATGAGTCGAGTCGAAAAGTTGTAAAACATTTTCTTGGCTGACCGTACCTGCCTAGTGCCTATATCATATTTCGTACCTATCAAATATTTTAATTACAAATATTGGCTTCTTAGCGCCATCGTAAGTGTCGCAAAGAATAGCGTCAAGGCACTCAAGAAGTTCAGGCCCAATTTTATTACGCACTAATGCTAACTCTTTGACTACCTGGGCCATTTTTTTCAAAGTTGTCCACCCCACTTTTTGTAACATGGGTATTTTTTACGCGATTAATACTCAGAATCGCGAGCTCTTTCGATCCTAATAGGAGAAAAAAAATGTCCCAAGATTTCCATACGTTTTTTCGAACCTTCCATTCCGTTACCGCCATACAAAGTGTATGGAAAAATGGTAACGGAATGGGAAAAAACCTTAGGACACTTTTTTTCTCCTATTAGAATTGAAAGAAGCTCGCAAATTCTGAGTGGAAACCACATAAAAATTTCCAAATCCAAAAAAAAGTGGGGTGGACAACTTTGAAAAAAATGGCCCACCTGTCGTAGGCACACGAGTGAAACGCTTTCCCTCGATAATTTCGGAAAGATCAGTCCAGACCGGTTCCAAGTTCACGGGCAGGTTGCGGCCCGAATACCGACTTTCGTAAGTACCTATTATCGTAAAATTTGTCCCGTGGTCAATGATATTTCAGAAGAAAGTGGTGGCACCCAAAATTGTTTGGATTGGAAAGTTTGTGGATGCCAGGACCTTATTAAAGAAGCATTTTACATACCAAAGTCACACCTCGGACACTGGCGATCAAATATATGAAAGAGGCGCGTTCCTAACACACAGTTTAAGCTCGTGTAGGTGAACGCGTAATATGCTTGTACGAGTGAAATATGACAGGTCGACTGTTCGCGTTTTTGACAGGCGGTAACTGTGAGGTGACCGAGAGGGTGAGGACTTTCAGCGGGGAGCGGGAGTAGGAGTAGCCATACTGTACGATAGTACTCTTTATTATACTGTGCCAAAGCGGACTTTGGATATACGATTGTGATTCGTGACCTTTACAAATAGTAACTTAGGTTTAACCTCTTGCCGCCCATTGTGCCATGAGATGTACATTTCGGTTCATTGGAATTTTAACTTTTATGTGAATAAATAAAGTAGCATATCTTTTGTCTCCTAAATTTTTCGAACAAATGAAACTCAATTTAAAACGCAACTAGGATCAAAGTTCTCTAGCGAAATTTTTGTATGGTGGGCGTTACGAGGATAAAATGTGATAAGTGGACTTACAGCTGTAAGGGGGCATTTTCAGAATTTGGGACCCCTCAATCAGCGTAAGTTGTTTACAAAAATTTACTCACTGTCAGTTTTGTGACGATAATAAAATTAAGCAAGAAATTTATTTATTTATTTAAACTTTATTGCACAACTAAAGAAACATGTACAAATGGCGGACTTAATGCCAAAAGGCATTCTCTACCAGTCAACCATTGGGTTAAACAGAGACATATACACCGTGTTTCACTTAACACTAAAAACCTGAAAACTGTTTGTTCAGAATCGAGAGTAGAATCGATTGAGCTATATCTTGATGGGGGTAATATTTTTTGTTTTAATTTGTATTATAAAACATAAAATTATCTTACAATAAAACTAAACTATTAAATCTAAAATTAAACTTAAAATAAAATTAAAATTATTAGTATTTGTATTATTAGTTATTGTTTACGTGCCCATTCTATAAATTTGTAATACAACATTGTGCATATCATATTGTTAGAGGTTGTATACCTTTTTCAGTATTTAAGGGTATTAATACTGGCTGGTTAGTTGGACGATTATTTTTTCCGCTACGAGATAGACGTTGTGCGTCAGTTTAATTTTAAAGTTTATCATAAGTCATAACAAATTGAACTCGTACCTAATTACAACCTTGTCATTTTGAATTTTAGGTTTAAATTTGCTTACTGAGTCACCTGTCCAATTTGAAGTTTACTGTGACACAGGTTAAAGAGCTGTCTATTGGTAAACCTTATGTCGTTGCAGTAACGTACACAATTAAACAGTTTGAAGGTATATGATGGTAGCTAGCAATTATTTTTCCCCTCACTAGTTCGGAAACACGTGTTTTGTCCTTTAATATCAGCGGGTAAAAACGCATTTTATCCACTAGTGGGTAAAGTAATTTGACCTTGAATAAAGTCAAATTAACTGCTTTTAAATTGATAAAAGTAGGTGAATCTAGTAATAAAGATGATTTACCACCTGTGGAACTACTGGAAGCAGTGATAAACGCATTTTTTGTGTTGTAGTTTCCTCGCTATAGTGAGGGGAAAAGTTTTGTGTTACACTCGGGTGCAAATGTATTTTACTTCTCGTGTGTTAAAAAACTCGCAAGTTCAGGATTCTATTCTCGAACCACTCGCTTCGCTCGTGGTTCAACTATAGAATCCTTTCGCTTGCTCGTTTTTCAATTCCACACTCGGCGTTAAAATACAACTTTGCCCCCTTGTATAACAATAGTTATTTGTTATACAAGGGGGCAAAGTTGTATTTTAACGCCGAGTGTGGAATTAAAAAACGAGCAAGTGAAAGGATTCTATAGTTGAACCACGAGCGAAGCGAGTGGTTCGAGAATAGAATCCTGAACTTGCGAGTTTTTTAACACACGAGAAGTAAAATACATTTGCCCCCGAGTGTAACACAAAACTTTTCCCCTCACTATACCAAGGAAACTACAACGCAAAAAATGCATTTATCACTGCTTCCAGTAGTTCCACAGGTGGTAAATCATCTTTATTACTAGATTCACCTACTTTTATCAATTTTAAAGCAGTTAATTTGACTTTATTCAAGGTCAAATTACTTTACCCACTAGTGGATAAAATGCGTTTTTACCCGCTGATATTAAAGGACAAAACACGTGTTTCCGAGCTAGTGAGGGGAAAATAACTATTATTGAGTGTAGAGTTAAAAGCCGAGTAGAGCTGCACAGAAAATTTAAAACTCAATTTAAAAAAATAATAATCATCAGATTAAAAAATGAACATTCTAGATACGTTTAAAAAAATAAAAATCAGTTGGGGTGTCTGAGCTTTTGAGTGATACCGGAAACACCGTGTATGTTGGCGCAGGAGAAATAATAGCTAACAGAGACAAATATAATCGTGACATCAAACATAAATTTACTAAACTCAGGTTGAATACTAATACTTATATAAATGTATATAAAGATAGACTGATATATATAATTACATATACATATATGATGGTGAACATTATTTGAATTCTTCTGCCAGAAGATGCTTGCGGAGCAGTCGTTTAAAAAAATTCAATAAAAACATTGTTTTTGTGTTAATTACATAAACTTTAAGCGATAATCTACATTCACAATGTGAAAAAAGTAATTTTTTAGACAGAACTTATGCTTAATTATAATTATTGTCGTCACTAAACTGACAGCGAGTTAATTTTTGTTAACAACTTACGCTAATGTTGTTCTTTTCTGTACGTGTAACTTTATAATTTCTTTTTCCCCTCACTAGCTCAGAAACACGTGTTTTGTCCTTTAATACCAGCGGGTAAAAACGCATTTTATCCACTAGTGGGTAAAGTAATTTGACCTTGAATAAAGTCAAATTAACTGCTTTAAAATTGATAAAAGTAGGTGAATCTAGTAATAAAGATGATTTACCACATGTGGAACTACTGGAAGCAGAGATAAACGTATTTTTTGCGTTGTAGTTTCCTCGCTTTAGTGAGGGGAAAAGTTTTGTGTTACACTCGGGTGCAAATGTATTTTACTTCTCGTGTGTTAAACGCTCGCTTCGCTCGTGGTTCAACTATAGAATCCTTTCACTTGCTCGTTTTTCAATTCCACACTCGGCGTTAAAATACAACTTTGCCCCCTTGTGTAACAAATAACTATTGTCAATATTATGCCATGAATAAAAATATTTCTATGGGGGGACCCAATTTCTGAAAATGCCCGTAATAGCATACCTAGACTACTATAACTGATGTGCCGACGGAAAGTTTCCAAAATTCTGAAATTTTCACATAGGAAAACTTCGGAAACTTTCCATACTTTGTATGGACAATTGTATGGATGGAAACTTTCCATTTCATAAATTTAAATTCCCTTTATTTTTCGTGAAAGTTTCGTAAATTTTTCAAGAAATTTAAGATATTTTTGGAAAGTTTCCGCAACTTGCACATCATTAACCTAGACTACCTAACCTACCTAAGCTACACTCCATTATCGATTTCGAAAACCTTAGCCAGGCTCTTCCTATCCTTCTTCTGTAGTGGTGCGACAGAGCCAGACTGCGTTTGGATCGCCACGTAGTGTCAAGGATTGTCACTTCGGCTACGCCGGCAGTTGGACGTAGAAGTAGGTTGAGGTCCCCGAGAATATGGGTAGAAATAGCTCAAAAGTTTTTTTTTATACCACGTCGGTGGCAAACAGGTAATATACGGCCCGCCTGATAGAAAGCTGTTACTTAGTTTAGGTACAGAAAGTATCAAAATGGACACAGATGTGTTCCGGGGAGAGTAGGCCGATGAGATCAAACAGAATATTACCAAATATATGGAAAAAAGAAGGTAATTTTATACCTGCGACTAACTGTAATATGAGGTACAGTCAACCAATTGGAACCCTAGGCCACTCTACAACCATGTCAAAATAACAAGCAGTAAGATATTTTTAACAATCTGATTTATAACGTCACTATGACATAGTTCTAGAGTGGCCTAGGGTTCCAATTGGTTGACTGTACATATTAAATACTCGTAAGTCGTACTTACGAGTATAAGATAACCTGCAACGATCTAACACGATCTCTACGTTTTTCCACAGAATATATAATAGGTTTTTCGATACCCGGAAAACCAGTTTCGATTTCGTAACCATTTTCAATACAATGATCATCGTTTTAAGTTGTTTTTACCTTGATTTCCATACTTACTCGTAGTGCATTAGAAATATATTAAGTACAAAACATAGGAAGTAAAGAGTGCCCTAGGCTGTACCACAGTTATTTATTAGATTATATGATCATTACCAACGTTATACAAAATAAAAATAAATTTAATATGCACTATACTGAAGTTTATAAAATGTCTAATGTACTCATACCTTAACGTATAGTAATAAAATATCAAATAACGTAAAATCTCAATGCTCTTGTTACCTTTATCACCTTGGCTTTTAATGTAATGTATTTATCGGCAAAATATGGTAATGTGTAATTTAACCATGGTTTAACTCTAACTGTTATGTAATGACTATAATTTATTTTACTACGGAATTAAACCTCAATGATAGGTATACGGTGTGGCTATTCGGTTAAGTAAGGTGCATTAGGGTAATTTAAAGAGCCGGTTAATTTTGAACGTGTTAGTTATCTGTGATACCAGTTTATACTTTACGGATTTGTGCGATGAGCTGCGAAATTGCATGGAGAAATAAACGAATTCATTGATAAATTTGTCTTACACCTTTAAGTGCTTGTTACCACTTAGTAATTTTTACCTTTTATACACCGTGTTTTTTTTGTTTTCCTTTATATTCGACACGTTGTTAGGTTCATTATCAGGAACCACCCTGTATATCACTTTTAGTTAAAAAAAATTCATCGTTTTCATACATATGTAATAAATGAATTAGTTACTGTGAGAGATCCTTAAGAATAATATTCAAGTCAGTGTCAAGTGATTGACAGCACATGTCAAAAAAAAATAACATTGGGAAGTGGTAAAGGTTGTCACACACGTGTTTAGTAATTAACTTTATTTTTTTAATAACTTGATAACCGTAAGAGTTAAGACGCTGGTTTCTTAGAATTATTAATTGTATTTGATCTAAAGAACCA
Source organism: Leguminivora glycinivorella (assembly GCF_023078275.1). Classification (NCBI taxonomy): domain Eukaryota; kingdom Metazoa; phylum Arthropoda; class Insecta; order Lepidoptera; family Tortricidae; genus Leguminivora; species Leguminivora glycinivorella. The sequence goes on along the minus strand of NC_062989.1, from coordinate 8,248,476 downwards.
TCCCTTAAAGTTAACGGAATTCAATAAAAACAGGGTGTATGTAAGAAGTTATGATGCTATTTTAATTGATACCTAAGAATGAAGTTTAATTGTATAGATGACTGTATTTTCTTGCAAATAAACAAATTTTATTTTATTTCATTTTTTTATTCCCCATGCGCTTTTGTAGCTCACTGTGTATGTGTAGGTACATACTTTTTACGCTATTACTCGGACATGCGTAGTTCCTGGCTGTGTAGTCAAGGTGCCAATCGTTAGCGTTCCGTAGCGAGCGATGCAATCATCTTTGTCGATGTCGCACTAATACGAGTACGCTAGAGCGCTTAGAGCGATAGAGAATGATACCATAGCTTATTCTTAGAGCGAAGCGTCGTGCAATATTTGACATTGTCAGAGTTAGGTATCATCAATTCATCACAATATAGAAATTACCATGACGCACTCAATGCAAGTTAATGTTTAACTAGCTTTTGCCCGCGGCTTCGCTCGCGTTAGAAAGAGACAAAAAGTAGCCTATATCACTCTCCATCCCTTCAACTATCTCCACTTAACACTTTCGAAACCGGGCTCTACGCGGCGCTACGACATTTTCGCTACATACGGGGAAACCCATGTAATCGGCTACGCTTCTACGAGCGGTGTACCCGACAGTCGGGTTCTTGGTAGCGAAAGTGTTAAAAAATCACGTCAATTCGTCGCTCCGTTTTGCCGTGAAAGACGGACAAACAAACAGACACACAATTTCCCATTTATAATATTAACTTCGATATAAATTGACTAGACAATATTTCTTTTATTTTTCCTCTTTCTCTAATTCTCAATATTTTTGCTGCTTGTCTAAAAGAAATTGTCCCAATTATAATTTAAAATGTTGTTTGATGTTTCTTCCATTTTATTCTCATTCATATTCAAACAACTTGTTAGGAGCTCCATATTAATTAACTAAGTATGTAAATTCATAATTAATTATCCCGCTAAGGACCACTTTGATACGCTCAGTCAGAATTGTGAAAATTCATTTTTGAACAGAAAGTTAATATCTTCAGGTTACTCAAAAAAGCGTAACGTCAGTCCCCACGCTGGTCCAGTTGCGGCTAAGTACACAATTTACACATGTGTAGAAAAATATCAGTGCAAAAGTTTAAAAACATGTAAAATAATTAAATCTAAAAGCACTCTAAAATAATATTTATTTATTTAGTTTAATTTTTGTAAGTGCTATTGTGTTAAAGTAAATCTGAATTAAAACAATTTGACGCTTAAAGAATATGATGCTACTGGTTTTTTGGAATTTGGGTAAATCAACTTTTAAAAACTACTCAAACCTGTCCGCAGATATTAAACTTCGTGGCTTTTATGCTTCACTTTGAACTCTTTGAAGGCCCTATCTGACCCTCTAGTACAACTTGCCTTGTCGCGCGCGAGTCCATACTTGAAGTCGCGCTTGATGCATGGACTCGCGCGCGACAAGGCAAGTTGTGCTAAAGGTCTGCTAAACACTGTAAATTGAAACGTTGTTTCTTATAGCCCCAGAGACCAGAGACATTTTGAGTAACACCAAATACACTGAAAACTGTCGCACATTAAAATTGATTCGCCTATTTTCGCAGATTTAAGTTCTTTTACGATGTTTCACAGTACGACTATTGTGATATATAATACTATCAACAAATGATGATCGATATCATTCATTCATTCATTAAGTATTTATTTGTAGAAAATTATTTTCAAATAATTCGGACAGTAGGTATATCACATGATATTAACTGGTTTCTTAGTAACTGTATCCAACATAACTGTGTAAAATCATAAGTATTTCCTACGTAGTGAAGTCCAACACTCTAAAAGCCTAAAACGTCCAGTTAAACCGAAGCTAACCGTAATGACCGACCAATTTACGGAGATGATAATAATTTGAAGCATCCATGCGTTTTTGCCACCATCCGTCTTTGGCCAGCGTTTTACTAATGTGAAACAGATAGCTAGATGGAGCGAGGCGCGGCGGTATCGAGGCCGTGATGCTGGCACTTCTTGGTACTTGCAGGCGTGAGATTTTATGTCATTTTTTTTATTGGATACAGTTAAAGCGATTACTCATCTGATGGACAGAGCTGGCGCAAAGTGGGAATGAGCATGTTTACCCAAAAGAAGTCTATTCACATTAAATATTTAACCACTAACTCGAGTAAGATACAGTTTTTTCGCGCCTGGAACAACAGCAACCCTATCTCCTATTTTATTTGACTAGTTTACTAAAATATTTAAAGTCACACACAGGTCGAACGCGATTAATTAACATTATTTTTACCTTTTTTCCCAACGTTTCGGCCAGGTTGCACTGGCCGTGGTCGCGGAAGACTGACGTCCCAGCAAAGTGTCACCGGAGATGTAAACAACACAAAACTACCCGACCTGTGTGTGACTTTAAATATGTGTACAAAGCGCGAGAACTTAAAGTGTTATATAGTTTACTAAAGTTATTTTTAAGACAGTGCATTCGAAATTTTAATTTAGATTTTTAAAAGTTGGAAATCAATATAATTATATCGGAAGCTATAAATAATATTAGTTTGCACAATTAGAAACAATGAACGAGATATGAAATGGCCCGTGTCTGTTTGATTTGACAATCGTAATTAGGTTAAGAAATATGATACATAGGCACGCTTACTTTTTAACACGCAAGAAGGTGCATTTATATACCTCGCATGTTTTTCACTTTTGTGCTACTTCCGCAAAATAATTTCTATTGTACTACCCTTTCAGAACCTGTGGGCCAAGGAAACGGAAGTCAGGTTTTTTTTGCGTCGTATTTGTACGTTTCGAAGAGCTTCTGATATAGCCACACTAGCCACACATGCATGTTATCAAATTAGGAACCTTTTATGGCTGGGGTCAAACTTCCTCTTATGTTTTTTTTTTTAAGTTGGCATAAAACAATAACCCGCTAGGTGAAAGTAAGTGTTGCATGGTTATTCGTGTATACTATACAAATGGCAAACCTTGTCCTTAATTATAACGTTGCTTACCTTTTTTTTGTTTAGGAGGGGAAAATGCAATTATGCGCAGCATACCACTTGAATGCGGGGACTGACCCAAGTGGTTATGTGGGACACCTTGTTTAGGGCTAATGAGGTCCCAAGTCTACTCACTAAACGACCCCTCCCCGACGTTGTTTACCTACTTTAATCAATAACCAACTAATAGAACGCCTTCGTTAAATCGTTTAAGCCAAACAACTTAGGGATGGTCGCTGGCTGTCAACAAAAGAAGATAAATATAAAAAAAATCCCACCAAGTATCAACAGTGATCAGTCGCGCTACACCCAGACTCCAAAGTAAAGGTGAGCCTGCGCCCGCGTCGCGTCAGTGACGTGTCTTCAGTACCCGGTCGATAGTCGGCGCGTGCGTTCGTGTCGCTCCTACCCCATTCGAAAGTGCTAGTGAGGTTACTGAAATTGAGTTACACTAATTTTATTTTTTTTTAAGTTTTTAGTGTTGTGCCTTTCTGGGATTGGAATTGTAATTTCACCGGTAAGTTTAATTTTAATATTGTAGAAACTTTTGTTGAAGCTTTTTAACTTTCAAGAGGTTAACGTTTTGAGATTGGATGTAGGACAAGGTGCATGTTAGTGTTTAGGTAGCGTTTGCAGATGCTTTTACTTCTGTCTATAAAGAAGTAGGCAACGTGTGTAGCAGCAATTCCCGTCAACTTTGTACAAAAATTAAGGGAAAAGTTAAATTTGTTTTTATTAATTCCTATTTTGTTACCAAGATTTTGTTGATTAATTGAGATTTTATTAAGTTTTATTTCGTCATTAAGGTTCTCTAGTATCTATATTTTCTTAATTATAACAATTATCCTGTATATATCTTACGAAAGTCGAATTATATTACTAAATGTTGGTAACAAAATAGGATCAATTAAAATTTGCTGACGTGGCATTGTACAAAGTTGACGGGAATTGCTGGTAGTTGCTTTTACTTATGTCTAGAAAGAAAGAGTGGGTAACATGTGTAGATGCTTTTACTTCTGTCAAAGAAACAGTAGGTAGATGCTTTTACTTGTGTGTAGAAACGCGCCAACTGCGAGTCGGTTAGGAGTCAGTTCAAAAATGTGTATTTGCCCAACTAGACTGTTTGATACTTGCAATAGGGTGAAGAGAAATTACCTTGTAAGTCCAGGGCTTAGTTTTAATATTTATGGAATTGTCAAAATTGAATTAAGTACTGCATTAAGGTCACATCGGTTTCAACTCACTTTAGTCCGTCAACCTTAAAAAACATCATATTGCGTTGGATAGATTCTGCTACTGCTTACAGCCAGTCACCATCAGGAGCAGCCAAAGCCCTCACAGATGCATGTTCCGATATTTATAAGAGCTTTGGCAGCTCCGACAGGTTTGGAAGCAACAGTACAAGCAATATATAAGCAGTAGAATAACTAAATATTTTATAGTATATACTAGTTTAAGACAAAAAAGTTTGTAAATATTCTGTAAAAAATCTCATCTAAAATCGTGACTAAAACGGCGGGGCGAAGCGAAGTAGGTAAACGTCTTATAAGAAAGTACATTCCATTTTGCCTATAAGGTCAAGTGGGGTAAACGGAACAGTAGGTTGTTTACAATATGTGTTTCTTTTGCCCCAGTTTCCCCTACGCCAAAGTAGGAAATAGAACCGAATAAAATTATAATAACTTGCAAAGAAGATGCCTATGGAGGGACAAAGTCTTCAAAAGAATGACATGATGTCACGATCCTCAGCATTAAGTGGGTACTTGGGTAGTGACCCTGCCTGCTAAGCCGCGATCCTGGGTTCGAATCCCGGTAAGGGCATTTATTTGTGTGATGAGCACAGATATTTGTTCCTGAGTCATGGATGTTTTCTATGTATATACTTATAAGTATGTATTTATATATTTAAGTATGTATATCGTCGCTTAGCACCCATTGTACAATCTTTGCTTAGTTTGGGGCTAAGTTGATCTGTGTAAGGTGTCCCCAATATTTATTTATTTATTTATTTTGGTCGCCTTGTTAATACGTATGTTTGTAACTTTTGTTTATAATTAAAGACTAAAAGACATCTTTGATTGTAATGCTGAATAAATTATTTGACTTTATCTGTCTATAGGGAGTTAAAGCCCCAGAATAGTTATTTGTTATACAAGGGGGCAAAGTTGTATTTTAACGCCGAGTGTGGAATTGAAAAACGAGCAAGTGAAAGGATTCTATAGTTGAACCACGAGTGAAGCGAGTGGTTCGAGAATAGAATCCTGAACTTGCGAGTTTTTTAACACACGAGAAGTAAAATACATTTGCACCCGAGTGTAACACAAAACTTTTCCCCTCACTATAGCGAGGAAACTACAACGCAAAAAATGCATTTATCACTGCTTCCAGTAGTTCCACAGGTGGTAAATCATCTTTATTACTAGATTCACCTACTTTTATCAATTTTAAAGCAGTTAATTTGACTTTATTCAAGGTCAAATTACTTTACCCACTAGTGGATAAAATGCGTTTTTACCCGCTGGTATTAAAGGACAAAACACGTGTTTCCGAGCCAGTGAGGGGAAAATTATTTGACTTTATCTGTCTATAGGGAGTTAAAGCCCCAGAAAATATATGACTACTTATGCGCCATGTTGCGGAATTTCATTAGAACTATTTTATTTTAATTTAAGCCCCGACGCAAAAACGACGGGGTGTTATAAGTTTGACGTGTCTGTCTGTTTGTCTGTCTGTCTGTGGCATCGTGGCTCTCGAACGGATAAACTGATTTAGATTTAGTTTTTTTTGTCTGAAAGCTGAGAGTCGGGGGTGTTCTTAGCCATGTTTCATGAAAATCGGTCTACTATGTCGCGGTCGGGGGTTTTTTCAAAATTTTAATTTTGTGGTTATGTTATCTTCTTACTAAATTGAACTGTCACCGCATACATGAGAATAACAGCATCGTTTTGTCATCAGTATATTTTACGAGTAGATATGGCAGGCAAGCATCGATAAATGATAAAACATCAGTGTGAGTAGCCGAATGCGCAAACGCTCACGATAATATCTCTTTCGTAGCTATCTATCTCTATCGCTCTTGCGTATTGGCGCGACAGAGCCAGACTACCTTTCTGCGGCGTTTCGTTTCGCGTCACAGAAATGCCATTCGGCTACGGGGCCAGGTCCTCCCTATCGCACTATTTGCGTCTTTGCTTTGACTAAGGGCGAGCAAGGACTTAAGACGCTACAGGAGCTAAAATGCTAAAATGGAAAGGATTTTTTTGGGAATTTTCGTTTGGGAACCCTTTCAATTTGGGAATTTTAGTTAAATATACTAGTGTTATTAACTAGGCTTATAGAAAAAAAATAGTCCATTCGGAACAACTCAGTTAAAAGATATTGCGAAAAAATCTTTAAAATCTAGATTCCGCTCTCGGCTGTTTCCTACTTCAAAACTTAAACAATCGTAACGAAATTTGAGAATCTGAATAACAATGAAATAATCTGTGTCGGAAAGTTTAGTTTTTTTGGCTAATTGTTACCAGTCTTGAGTATCACACCTTTTTTGCACCATAATGAAAAAGGTCGTTTTTAGAAATTTTTGATTTGCTCTAGTGTCTTTAAAAAAAAAATTAAAATGGTCCGACACAGATAAAAATAATAATAATCTGTGATGGAATCTTTAAAAACCAGGGAGGAAATAGTCGAGAGCGTTTGTATGGAGAATTGACCCCTCCTGTATCGTCTTAATGGTCAACAGCGTCTCCCAGACATAATTACAGTTACGTATGCCGTCGCAGACGTTTGAAATAAAAACAAAAGCCTTCCGAACCGGTCCCTTCCTACTCCGCACTCAAGGTTCGCCACAAGTTATTTACAAAACATTCTGTTCGGATCTTATCTTGTCTTGTTTTGCTTTTTTAAGACATGCATTCCTATAGGATAAGATACTCTCTTAGTTTTTTTTTTAAATGTTTATATCTTCAGAACTCCATTATTTCGTAACCATTTGGATTTTTTTTTTGCTTAAAGAACCTATTACAGTCCTTACAGACTTATGTCATATTAAAACAAAACATTAAAAACATACAAAACATTAAAATATTAAACAGGTACAGACAACTCGAGAGACATGAGACACCTGAAACATCTGCACCTAACTGTACTTTCGAGCCTCAATAATGAACTTTAAAGAAAATTATTTGTTCTGAGACAATTATTGTTTGTGCCCAATAAAGCCTCCGCCACACATTTTGAGAGCGTGGCGTGAGCGGGGCGCGTTGAGAGCGTACCGCCAGCGCCGCGCCCCGCTCACGCCACGCTCTCAAAACATGTGTGGTGGAGGCTTAAATAACTGGGAACTACTATGTTTAGGAGTAGAATATAATTATTCTCGAACACCATTATAACAATAGCCTGACCTAACCACAAAATTAAAATTTAGAAAAAACCCCCGACCGCGACATAGTGGACCGACTTTCATGAAACATGGCTAAGAACACTCCCGACTAACTCAGCTTTCAAACAAAAAAAACTAGATCTAAATCGATTCATCCGTTCGGGAGCTACGATTACACAGACAGACACACACACACACACACAGACAGACAGACACGTCAAACTTATAACACCCCGTCGTTTTTGCGTCGGGGGTTAAAAACAGAAAGGAATGATGTGGCACGAAATGGCCTCATCTCAGCAGATTTCTGTTGACTTCCAGTACTGATCTTCCGATGAAACCATCAAGTTAGAAAGATACACATAACATGCAGTCTAGTAAAAAAAGTAGATAATAATAGGGGCGCCACCGTCTATATAAATCGTTTTGCATGTGGCAACTATTTTGATAGATTTTGACACTTTAATATTATGATAAAAAAATTGGTTTCATTTTTTTTCTGCCAAGCTGTAATCATAATCATACACGACAGCACGACACTCAGTTTTATGCATAATGGGCACCTTAAACCTGCTCAATAAATCTTCGAGCTTTGGTGGTCCGGATCACGCTATTGCCATTGTCCCTTCAACCGACGTGAAAAACCCATTTATAATCATATGAAAACATCGTCTCATGCACGACAGAATTTATCAGTTTGGATATCTACTTGTATTAAAACTTGGACCCTTTTAAGAGGATACGGTAGCGAAAATGCTAAAATGGAAAGGAGTCCCCCTTTCAACTTGGGAATTTTAGTTAAATATACAAGTGTTATTAACTAGATTTATACCAAAAAAAATTGCCCATTAAGAACAACTCAGTCAAAAGACATTTCAAAAAAATCTTTAAAATCGAGGTTCCGCTCTCGACTCTTTCCTCCTTCAAAACTTAATCAATCGGAACGAAACTTGAAAATCTGAATCTATGTCGGACCGTTTAGCTTTTTTGGTTAATTGTCACCAAGAACAACCTTTTTGTGCGCCACAATGAAAAAGGCCGTTTTTGTACATTTTTGATTGGCTCTAGAGTCTTTAAAAAGCAGAATATCATAAAAATCAAAATGGTCCTACACAGATAAAAATAATAACAATCTGTATTGAAAAAATCATTGCTCTGTCTTCAAAAACCAGGGAGGAAATAGTCGAGAGCGTTTGTATGGAGAACTGACCCCTACCGTATCGTCTTAATGCTTGACTTGATCAGTTATAAAAAAAATAAAGTTACTAAGAACAAACGGGCCTCTCGCTCGTTTTTGCCCAGAACATGCAAGTTGTGAAATGAGTTACCTTCTGAGGTGTTCCGCTTGCGCTATGACATGGGGTTCTTCAAGAAGCAGGTATTTAGGGTTCTCAAAGGTGGGCAACGCATAAGTGACTCCCCTGATGTTGCTTATGTCCATGGGCGGCGATGACTGCTTTCCATCAGGCGGCTCGTCTGCTCGTTTGCTACCTATTTAATAAAAAAAAGAAAAAAAAAACACTTACAAAAGTTAAACGTGGTAAAAGTGAAGATAAGAAAGATCGTAAACAAACGTATTTTGGATTTCCATTATCAGTTGCTTTTAGGTTTCTGTAAAGTAGTGTTATCCTGTACAACAAATACACGAAGTTGACGAAGTATTTGTTTGCCTATATAATTTTGGCTTAGGAAACACAAAATTCGATTTCATTTCAAACATTACGCGTTGATGTCTTTTATAAGGCGATATTTTAATATTTGGATGCGGACCCCAATGGCTGGATATTCGGAAATAGGTAGTATAGGTAGATAAGTGTTTACATAAAATATGGTTTATTTAAAACAGTCTGTGCAAAAAGAGGGCAGCAGTGATCCCAGAGTCAAATAAAATTATAAAATATTTAAATCTAAGATTTATAAAGAAATCAAAGCTTTTACTTAAACGACAAAACTCTGTATTTAATACGTTCATATGCACATTGTAAATATGCTTACTTGGAAAATTAATATTTCATTTCATTTCAACTTAACTGTCAAAAGTAAATGTACTGTGTAGTAGGTATATATTATAATAACTATGATACCAACTAATATACTGCTTCATTGACAAATCATAATAACTGAACGCAAAAAATACGTAGTAGGAATACGGGTTCATTGACCCTGTCACCTGCCGTTTTAGGTTACAATGTCCTGTATAGGGACTGAGGAAAGCATGCTTTCGACTCGCATGTTTTTAAAATACAAGGTCATTTATATTGATTTAGACTAACACGATTTGCACTCATAATTTTAGAACAAAACGGGACTTAATCGCGTACCACCCGTGACCACGAACATAATGTGATGTTCGAAACGTCGGGCCTAATATAAATGTAAGTGTTTACGCGATTAAGTCCCGTTTTGTTCTAAAATTACAAGGTCATTTGTATTGAACAATACCTACTTGAAAGCTTAATATTCTGTCTTGATGAACGCATGAGTGGCTGCCCTGATGTTGCTTATGTCCATGGGCGGCGATGACTGCTTCTCATCAGGCGGCTCGTCTGCTCGTTTGCTGCCTATTTCATAAAAAAACCTACTAAGAACTACCTATTAACTTTGATATGGAGTATTTTATGTGACTGCATTGACTGCAACAAAAGCATTTAAAATACGAGTTAGCCAGGGTTTAAGAAATGTACTGAAGTTATTTTATTCTTTATTCTATAATATCCCCTGGCTGTAATTTCTACAGTTCATTTCGGTATTAAATCATCTTACATGTATTGCCGTCAGCATTTGCCCAATGGCCATAGCCGCCTTTCATTACATAAAGTGTAAGTAATTGTAGCGAACCAACGTACACATGCGAACATGGCTTACTTTGGTAGTTTTAGATTATTCATTTACTTCTAGGCAAGATGAGATGCAAAAATACATGGTGAATGTATCAATGAATTCATTCATTATTGCTCCTTGCATTTTTGCAGCTTACTGCTCTGCATATTTTTTATTATTATTATAAATAGGTTTACTCTTGGCCACAGACTAGCCAAAGGCAAAGACGTGGCCTACGATGGAGTGAGCTCGCCCAGAAGATGCCTGTTCACTCTTGATTTGAAGGTTGCCGGGTTATATGAGCTCGGAAATATAGCCGCCGGCAAGGAATTCCACTCCTTGGCAGTGCGCATAAGAAAAGAAGAAGCAAAGCGCTTCGTGCGAATTCGCGGAATATCTACCAAGTAAGGATGGAGACCGGCCGGCCGGATGTATCAGATCTAATGAAATAACTCAGTACAAAACATTTTCAATTGAAATTGTGATGATGCAGTAACATGTTGCTAGTCCATAGTATACTCCTATACCACGATTGAACCCATATCCCACATTCGACTTCTATGACACCCGCGGGAGAATGGGGGTGGTGAAATTCTTAAGCCGTCATCAGTCATCACACGATAAGTATTTATTTGGCTGTAAAATTGCAGATGTCCTAGAAATGCCTATAGCCTATGTTTTTACAGTTTTCACCCATGACATGCCTTCGGGAATTGTGTCATATAATAATAATTTTGACTCTGGCCACGGTGACTGAATAGCCGAGCGTTTAGGCATACTTCGCGTAAACGGAGGATGTAAGTTCGAATCCAGGTTTAGACATTGGTTATCAATTTATCATTTCTTTGTACCTATACGACATATTTCAGTTTATAGTTTTCACCCATTTTTTTTTAACCCCCGATGCAAAAACGACGGGGTGTTATAAGTTTGACGTGTCTGTCTGTGTATGTCTGTCTGTGGCATCGTAGCTCCCGAACGGATGAACCGATTTAAATTTAGTTTTGTTTGTTTGAAAGCTGAGTTATAGCTAGTGTAAAACATTCCCCCATCCAAAACCACAATGTACCTTGTGTACCTATGATGAACCACCTTAAACAAATCTATGTCCGTGTTCGCCCGGGGGCCATTCACACCTTTCATGTTACATAAACCGTAAGTAATTGTATTGAGCGATCGAACGTGTTAAGTGTGCGAACATGCTTACGTAAGGGTCAGAGGGCGCTTGCGTCAGCCTTTGTTTGAGAAACGGTTTTAGGAAGAAGTTAGAATGTTTTCCCCTCACTAGCTCGGAAACACGTGTTTTGTCCTTTAATACCAGCGGGTAAAAACGCATTTTATCCACTAGTGGGTAAAGTAATTTGACCTTGAATAAAGTCAAATTAACTGCTTTAAAATTGATAAAAGTAAGTGAATCTAGTAATAAAGATGATTTACCACCTGTGGAACTACTGGAAGCAGTGATAAACGCATTTTTTGCGTTGTAGTTTCCTCGCTACAGTGAGGGGAAAAGTTTTGTGTTACACTCGGGTGCAAATGTATTTTACTTCTCGTGTGTTAAAAAACTCGCAAATTCAGGATTCTATTCTCGAACCACTCGCTTCGCTCGTGGTTCAACTATAGAATCCTTTCACTTGCTCGTTTTTCAATTCCACACTCGGCGTTAAAATACAACTTTGCCCCCTTGTATAACAAATAACTATTATTTTGTTTCCTGTTTTCTGAAGTGCTTTCGTTTATTGTAAATATTCGAAATCGTAAACGGGTTTTGGTTAAGTACCTGAGCATTATTTTGCATAGTTGTGTTACCAGAACGACACGCTTGGCGCGCTGTAAAGAATCCCATACGAAATGATGGTTAACCGAAACGCATTTTATACAATACAATTTTCCATGAAGGTACATTTGAAATTCTAGTTGCCGACTTTTTAAGGAAACATTTAATATGTACTAATTGTCTAATGCCCACTTGCGCCAATCAGTTAACCCGGGGTTAGTGGGCTGTCATCTGTCAAATTCCATATAAAATGGTGGGTTAACCCTGCAATTTCGTTGGTGCAAGTGGCCCTAAATCACATATAGGATATTCCTCGTTTATATGTAATATAATCAATGGCGGCTGGTGAAAATTTTAAAATTTCTGCTAGGCAACACTGAGTACAAAGAAACCTACGTTAACATTAGGTACTTTACTAGTAATCAATTTTAGGCAAGCCGGTGGGAATCGGCTTGTATGGACCAGCCGCTGCTGTATTATATATGTATACGCTTGAAAAATGACAAGACAATATGTTAAAATTCCAGAACTTTGTCTTATTATCATTCATTCATTCTATTTTCTTGATTGAGATTATTACTGTGTCTGTGTGCTCACTAATAAATATCTTCTATTATATTCATACAGGAAGCATTCTAACATATACTGACAGCATTTAAGAGTCTTCATACATTACAATAAAATCATGCAATGAAAAGGGCACAGCGGGTCGAATGGGCCCGATGAAACGCGTGTCGGCTGTAAAGGTCGATTTACACTGACAGGCGTGCGGCCGTCAGTGTAAATGTGTTGCGAAACATGGCGTTGATAGACATTAGTTTAAGAATTGTTGCTATTGAATTGAAGTTAATACATAATTCGTTAGCATGTGAATAAATAAAAATATTTACCTACACATAACATAATATTACAAATACCATCAAACGTTACAACAGGATAGAACATTAAATGTTTGTAAAGAAAAAAATTAAATTTATAATACATATATAAAATTTTTACAATTTTTTTTACGATTCGGGAGAATCAAACTTCACGGGGAAAAATAACAATATAATTTTTTTTGTGAAACGCATGCTTTTATTACTCTTGCCAGTTAATTACAGGTATCATTTATAAGTCTTAAAATTAAGTACTTACTACTTAGTGAGGTTATAAATCGCTTTAGAAGCCTGGGAAAACACTTACTCATTCGCGAGACAGGCCACATTTCTCAAGTGACTGAGGAGTTATTACACTAAACGCTAAACTAAGATTAGCGGCATACTTCTACAGAGAGCTTAACAGCTTAAAAAACGCAATTATTCCCTGTTTATAATGTGTGTGTGCTCTCCGTGTTTTCACTCGCAATGGCCCCGACGACGGAAGATCAGCGTCGGCCCTCCCATCCCAGGCTAACACCATGACGAGTCGGGACCATTTCGTGGCAAATATGTGTATGTGTACCTGTCTTTTTGTGTTATGTGTAAATAATTTCTGTTGTCACTTGTCACGAATAAATGATTTCTTTTTCTAATTAAGAAAAGCCCTTCTACAGGGCATTGCCCTAAGTGAATAGTCTTACACTGCATCTGTTAATTGACTTAATTAATACTGCTTTTACTTTTACCTTGTTATGTACCAATCAGTTGAGCAGCTTTATCGGCACCTTAACTGGACTTTCTACTATCAAAGTTCTCAGCCAATTTATCTCTAATTATTGATTGGTTGGACTTGAAAGTCAAGACACTGGATTTACAGCCTGTGTTGTACAATTGTGGACTCTGTTGTTGAAAATATTGGAGCTGTTTTAGACGCCTAAACTGAGCGGTTATTATATGTTACATTTTGTGCTGAATACTGTTGTGTAACAATTATATGAGATGTGATTAATGAGAGAAAAGGAAGGCTGCATAGGTGCTCTAAGTGCAATAAGAAAAGCTATATATTGCATGTCATGCACGATGACGTGGAGATTTCTCAAATTTCACCTCTAATAACATTATATTACAAGTCGAGGCGCACGTCTTATCGAATGACACGAACGTGAGATGGTATTTTATAGTGCTGACTAGCAAATCTGCTATCTACCATCTATTGATACAATCTTCAACGTGAAATGTTTATGTATTTGAATAACTAGTTACTATTCCCGTCGTGGTTTCGAAAACTCTGGCCACCCTGTATGGAGTCGTTGAATTTTAGATTTGTATTTACATAGGTATGCGCGTTGATAACTTAACTCTCTAGAAGATAGTATCAGTAGGCACTGCACTTATTTAGTGGTTGTGAGCTTTGAGTGATTCATTCGTTTTCTATATTTGACTGGATACAATGATATCACTTTTCTTTTTAATGTGCTCAACGATTTAGGCAATTAGCATCAACTTAGCAATATTTGATGTGTTAATTAATAATAATTTACATTAAAGAAAATATTTATTCATATTTTCATGTAAACTTTATGCAGATAATACTAATGTTGAAAACAGTAGGATAGCAAGGAAAAGGTACTATTTTCCGTATTTTTTTGAATATACGAAATTTAAAATATTACAGAAAGTAATAAAAATTAGGTACTATAACATTTTGTTTCGACTAAAACACTAAACTTTCTCACATGATAATAGTTTTTACTAAAACGTTTTTAAGAGGCCGTTTCTATACAAAAACTAGTCACAAAAAAGTCCGATACAGTACAGGTTTAAAACATACCCGTCCAATCAGGAATGTCTGAAGCAGTAAGTAAAAGCTTTGCTTCTTTATTGCAACGGTACAATACAGTTCTGAAACGACATAAAATAGTATAAATTGAATTGTCTTACGTTGTTTTAGAAATCAGGGTGGTATAAACCGCACCCATAGTGCCTGGGCTATATTTAGCTCGGGAGCAACCACCCTGGCTACTGATTGTGTCTATGTATCTGGTTACGAATATAAAGTCAAGTCGGTTAACTCTATTCTATTTAAGAATATGCGTTAGTGAGTATATTTCTTCAAAAAATCCACTTTTTAAATGATGTTGTCACAGAACATTTTGGCCATCATTTGTAAAATCTACTTTTTGTAATATGAATGTATTCACAAAACCGTCAGTACCTGTATTAAATTAACGTTCTATCTTTATTAACTTTCCGAAGTATTAAGTTAAATCTTTTATAGCATTTGGGTCTAGTAGTAGACTATTATTTTTCTTAGCTAAACTCTGGGCACAACATAATAACTCTAAATAATGACGATTACGAAATTTACTCTTCTAATCGTTTTAGTTAAACCACTATCTTTATATATCTCATCAAGAAGAAAAATAACTAGATAAGCATATTTTGCAATTCTAAAATATACCTATAGGTCACATATGTCAAAATATTTTGGCGTAGTTGAACAAAACTGTACGTAGTTGAACAAACTGTATATCTTTTCGATTTATTGGAAGCTGTCTAAGAATTGCTACAAGATTCGGAAGGTCTCAAAGTCTAGGATTAAAGCCGTGTTCACACAGTCCATTGACATGCTCTGGTGCTGTAGGGTTTATCATAATACGTGCGTGGCGCTATCACGCTCACACACCGGAGCGGCAACTGGTGTGATAACCGCAGGGCGCAGACGCAAAGATCACGTACAGCAGACATCCTGACCGGACGCGCACGCGCTGCGGTCGCGTTGACTGGGCTGTGGGCAAAGCTATTGCAACTGCGAACTGCGCATAGCACTAGCTATGGTAAGTTAATAATCGGGTTGAAAAGATCCGATGACGGAGTAAATTTGTTAGATAAGAGTCATGCTGAGTTGACACTGACAGCGAGTTTGATAGACCCGCCTGTGCAATGTCATAGATGTTTGACGTGTAGAATTACTTAAATAACACCTTTATTGTATCGGGTCGAAAATACCCCATGCCTTAGTGGACTTTATCCTTTCATCAAGACGTGGACAAGATAATATAATAATCGGGTTAGAAGACAACAATTGTCATTTGCTTGCCCTTATCAGAGATACTTAGGGCCTGTCTAACATGTTTGGTCCATATTTTTCTAACGCATATTGTTTTAGATTAATATATATAATCAATCATACAGATCAACCAATTTTTCACTGTTTTATTTGACTTCGACTGCTGTAGGATCTGCTTTGTGAGTGTGCACGTGAAAACGTCCCGTTTTTGTCAATTGCTATAAAGCCGCTTTGTCAGTTTCTTCATATAAAGATACAAGTAAATCTCGCCTTAATGGTAAAAGTGGGACGTTTTACTAAACACACGCACCTCGGTTTAAAGATATTTATTTGTCTCAAAAGAAATATTACATTTCACTTATTGAGATAAGTATATACAATTGTAAAAATTAAATTATGCTACTGAACATCAATATTTAGTAGTACAAAATTTATAGATAATTATGGTTTTCATTATGACATTCATTATTAGGGTAATAACAAAACCTCCTCTGATAAATAAAAATACACAATCTGTAACTTACCTACGTCACATCTCGGACACTGGCGATCAAATATATGAAAGAGGCGCGTTCCTAGCGCACAGTCTAACGCCGTGTCTTGCGTGGGCGACGGTCGCGCGACCGTCGCGCGACCGTCGCCGTCGCGTCTCATACTTCCATAATCCATATCGATAAGGTTTGAATTCGTATGCGTCGCATCGCCGTCGCGCGACCATCGCGCGACCGTCGCCCACGCAAGCCACGGCGTAAGCTCGTGTAGATGAACGCGTACCATGATTGTACGAGTGAGATATGGCAGGTCGACTGTTCGCGTTTTTGGCAGGCGGTAACTGTGAGATAACCGAGAGGGGGTGGATGGTACTTTCAGCGAGGAGCGGGAGAGGCCATACTGTACGATAGTACTTTTTATTATACTGTGTCTACGTAGAATTTTATCATATGCAGATAGCGTAAGTGTACGTTCGAACTTGCCTGGAGGTTTAACTCCACTGGCTGTACAACTCATTTGCGCTCGCGCACCCATCATGAAGGTATCCTCATGACCCGGCGCAGGAAGCCTCGCTCGTCTGTATGATAATGTCGTGGACTCTTGGTGCTAATCTATGTTAGTGGCGTTTGTGACTTGACTACTCTATTGCTGTTTTTTTAGTCAAAAATAAGGAAGAATTGAGTCACTAATTTCCGTGATGATTTAAATCAGGTTCCTGTTAATTCAACGGTAATATACTCAGAGGAAAAAATTACAATATTGGATTGGTCTTTCAGGATTTGTTGGTTGGTTTACCACCTTCTTGCCGACATATCACAGGTCGATAGACAGAAACTGGACGCGTTATGTATATTTTTTCTTTGTTAAAGGAAGTTTTCCATTCCGTATTTCGGTTTCTCTATTGAAAAATTGTTTATTTTTCTTATAAGAAAAGAAGTAATTTCCAAGCTGTTTAAGTCGCATTAAGTCGGTCTCATAAATCTTGAGTATTTTATTTTATCGCAGCGAATTCTTAAAAAGAAGAAAGTTATGAATCACTTCCGTGTAAGTCAGGTTTTTATCATTATACGGGATAAGATTCCTGCACGGGACCTCTCCTCTTCTTTACCACTTCTTTTAAGGAAGTTGTGTTCCTTTTTACGATAATGTGGTGCTAATTTATGTTAGTGGCATCTTTGACACTAATCCTCCTTTCTATCGTGGATTCTATTATAAAAAACCGGCCAAGTGCGAGTCGGGCTCGCGCACAAAGGGTTCCGTAGCAGCAAATATAATAAACTTATTATGTCAATTTATACACCTGCCAAAATTACAGTTAAATCAACCTATCTCAAAAACTATAAGAGATACTTTGATCAAACCAAAAATCGTTGAAAGAGTTAATTAGCATGCATCACCTCTATTTTTTTTAGAATTTTATACCCCGTAGTTATAAAAATAGAGGGGGGGGGACATACTTTTTACGACTTTGAGAGCTGATATCTCAAAAACCGTTCACTTTAAGAAAAATGTTTTTTAGAAAACTTTATATCATTTTAAAAGACCTTTCCATTGATACCCCACACGGGTATGTACATCGAAAAAAAATTTTCATCCCTCAGTTACATGTATGGGGGCCCCACCCCCAATTCTTTTTTTTTACTATTTAGTGTCATAATTTTGTAGCGGTTCATACAACACATATTCCCATCAAATTTCATCACTGTAGTACTTATAGTTTCCGAGTAAATCGGCTGTGACAGACGGACAGACGGACAGACGGACAGACGGACAGACGGACATGACGAAACTATAAGGGTTCCGTTTTTGCCATTTTGGCTACGGAACCCTAAAAAGGAAGTTATGAGTCATTTCCTTTATTACTTTAGTTCCTATCGCTTTGACAGTAACGTACATTATGGAGTATGATCCCTTAAAGGAGACATCCGCTCTGTTTTTATTGGGTTAGGTTCCGTTAAGTACGTACAGTCAGCCAAAAAAGTAGTCATATAGAGTCAAAAAGTGGTAAACCTCTTTATTGGCTGACCGTACATACCGTACATTAACTCATGCCTGTATTCCCAAACAGGATTGGCAGAGCATATAAATCATCTCAAGTTTCAGTGTCACTCTTGGCAAATTATAGGGTTAAAAGAAAACCAAATTGTGATATTGCGGTGTCAGGTTGCAAGATTATCACCCAAACCACAATGCTACTTGATACTTAATAATATAAATGGGAAAGAGTGTGTGTCTGTTTGTTTGTCCGTCTTTCACGGCAAACCGTAGCGATGAATTGACGTGATTTTTTAAGTGGAGATAGTTGAAGGGATGGAGAGTGACATAGGCTACTTTTTGTCTCTTTCTAATCCCCCATTTCCCTAAACTGGGGGTGGAAGTTTGTATGGAACATTCCGCAATTTTCGATTTAACGCGAGCATAGCCGCGACCAAAAAATAAAGCACGAAGATATTACAGGTGTATATTTATGCTGAGACTAGTTTTGCTGTTATGATGGTTTCACCAATTAAAAATCAATAGAATTTAAGATTTCACACGTTTATTATTTCGAGTTACGTTACATGCAGATATATTGTTATTATCAATTATATAGAAACCGTTCATCTTAGTAATCTATGGATTCTTAATTTCAATTTGTTGTTTAAAAAAGTTTGTCATAATAAGTAATCATTTTCAAGTTTCAAAGGTTCAAATATTTGAACATATTTATCTGCGAATTATTATATTGTATTGTGTATCATACACTAGATATATTTAGAAGCGCTGGTAGCCTAGCGGTAAGTACGTGCGACTATCGTTCCGGAGGTCGCGGATTCGAACCCCGGCTCGCACCAATGAGTTTTTCGGAATTTATGTGCGAAATGTCATTTGATATTTGCCAGTCGCTTTTCGGTGAAGGAAAACATCGTGAGGAAACCGGACTAATTCCAATAAGGTCTAGTTACCCTTCGGGTTGGAAGGTCAGATGGCAGTCGCTTTCGTAAAAACTAGTGCCTACGCCAAATCTTGGGTTTAGTTGTCAAAGCGGACCCCAGGCTCCCATGAGCCTGGGCAAATGCCGGGATAACGCAAGAAGGATGAGACACTAGAGATATTTCCTTCTATTTAGCATAAAATAGAGAATCATCTAAATATATAAAAGAAGAAGCTGACTGACTGACTGACATATCAACGCACAGCCGAAACCGCTGGTCCTAGAGATCTCAAATTTGGCACGTAGGTTCCTTATATAGTGTAGAGGAGCACTAAGAAAGGATTTTCTAAAATTCACCTCCTAAGGGGGTCAAATGGGGGTTCAAAGTTTGTATGGGGAAACAAGATTAGTTTGACTATTTTATTCGAAACTTCACAGGAAGATTCCTTAAGACATATGACTGAATACGTGTTTCAGGTTTTTTGAAAATTTAACCCCTAAAAGGGTGAAAATGGGGGTGATAAAGTCAAAAAATCAATATGGGTATCGTTTTTATGGTTTATCGGGTCGCTGATCACGATAAATACAACGTTTTTAAAATCTAACGAGGCGGAAGTGAAATACCTTCTCCCCTGTTGTGGTGCAATGGGGTTTAAATATAAAAAAAATATATAAAAGAAGATATTGACTGACTGACTGACATATCAACGCACAGCCGAAACCGCTGGTCCTAGAGATGTCAAATTTGGCACGTAGGTTCCTTATATAGTGTAGAGGAGCACTAAGAAAGGATTTTTCAAAATTCGCCTCCTAAGGGGGTTAAATGGGGGTTCAAAGTTTGTATGGGGAAACAATGTTAGTTTCACTGGTTTATTCGAAACTTCACAAGAGGGATCCTAAAAACATATGACTAAAGACGTGTTTCAGGTTTTTTGAAAATTTAACCCCTAAAAGGGTGAAAAGGTGGTGGTAAAGTCAAAAAACTAATATGGGTATCATTTTTAGGGTTTATTGGGTCGCTGATCACGATAAATACAACGTTTTTAAAATCTAACGAGGCGGAAGTGAAATACCTTCTCCCCTGTTGTGGTGCAATGGGGTTTAAATATCAAAAAAATATATAAAAGAAGAAACTGACTGACTGACTGACTGACATATCAACGCACAGCCGAAACTGCTGGTCCTAGAGATTTCAAATTTGGCACATATGTTCCTCATATAGTGTAGAGGAGCAATAAGAAAGGATTTTTCAAAATTCCTCTCCTAAGGGGGTGAAATGGGGGTTAAAATTTTGTATGTGGAAACAAGATTAGTTTGATTATTTTATTCGAAACTTCACAGGAAGATTCCCAAAGACATAGACTAAATACATGTTTCAGGATTATTGAAAGTTTAATCCCTAAAAGGGTGAAAAGGGGGTGATAAAGTAAAAAAAACAATATGGGTATCGTTTTTATGATTAATCGGGTCGCTGATCACGATAAATACAACGCTTTTAAAATCTAACGAGGCGGAAGTGAAATACCTTCTCCCCTGTTGTAGTGCAATGGGGTTTAAATATCAAAAAATATATAAAAGAAGAAACTGACTGACTGACTAACTGACATATCAACACACAGCCGAAACCGCTGGTCCTAGAGATTTCAAATTTGGCACAAAGGTTCCTTATATGGCGTAGAGGAGCACTAAGAAAGGATTTTTCAAAACTCTCCTCTTAAAAGGGTGAAAGGGGGGTTCAAAGTTTGTATCGGGAAACAAGTTTAGTTTGACTATTTTATTCGAAACTTCACAGGAGGATTCCTAAAGACATGTTTCAGGTTTTTTGAAAATTTGACCCCTAAAGGGGTGCAAAGGGGGTAAAGTCAAAAACACAATATGGGTATCGTTTTTATGGTTTATCGGGTCGCTGATCACGATAAATATTTAAAATCGAATGAGGTGGAAAAGAAATTTTCTCCCCTGTTGTTGTGCAATGGGGTTAAAATATCCAAAATAGCCATAAGTATAGGTTTAGTTTTTATCTTTACTTCTGGTTCAAGAGATTTCAAATTGACACGGAAGTTCCTTAGAGGAGCACTAAGAAAGGATTTTTCAAAGTTCACCTCCTAGCATGATAATTTGACAGGGGCAAGGACAGGGACAGGGACAGGGACAGGGACAGGGTCAGGGACAGGAACGGGATAGGGTTAGGGATAGGGAAGGGATAGGGGTAGGGGTAGGGGGTAGGGGGTAGGGGTAGGGGTAGGGAAGGGGTAGGGATAGGGATAGGGATGCGGATGCGGATGCGGATAGGGATAGGGATAGGGGACGGGGATAGGGATAGGGGAGGGACAGGGGCAGGGACGGGACGGGGACCGGGACGGGGACAAGGATAGAGATAGGGACGGGGATAAGAATAGGGATTGGGGTCGGAATAATCGGTCGGCAATCGATATCTAGGCAGTGTAAAATGCAGGTGGCTCAGTGGGAAGGGATTAGTAAGTATGCATCGGCGAGTATCCTGCATCCGTAATAACTATTACATTCAATGTGCTGTAAGAAGATCGTTGTTTGCTTGCCTTTTATATGTTTACGTTTGCAATAAGTATAAGCAAAATGGAAAAAATTGTAAGCGATAATGCAAGGAAGTACTTTTTACCCTACCGACCATAGCGTCGAGATACTGGCTATGTGGGTTGTATGAAGTTTCCCCAGTATAAATATTTATATAGGTAAAATACATACATATTCGTACCTACTACCTACGCTGTGGTCGCTGTGTAACAATTCTACAATCATTGCAAGAATTTCTTTTAAAACAATAGTAATATGTGTAAGGTACAGTCAGCCAAAAAAGTTGTTTACCACTTTTTGATTAATAGAGTCGAAAAGTGGGAAACCACTTTCATGGCTGACCGTAGGTACAGCAAATAGATCAGTTACAATGGCCCCCCCAGTCGAGAATTGCCCCGCTTTACCTTAATCGAAATAATCGCGGACAGATGTACCTACAAAGAAACCTACGGATCCAAATGAAAATCTTATTTTTTGTAAACGTTTCAATAAGAATACTTTTATTACGCGGGCGAAGCCGCGGGTAAAAGCTAGTCTCGAATAAGTAACAACCTTGCACCCATAGTTACTGTATTTACGTACAATGAATAAAGATCATGTCTCTGGAGATCAAGACAGTCACATAATTAGATACATTATAATAATGAGCAGCTTACGGTTAAGGACGACGAGATTCATGCTGATGACTTTCTCAAGTAAAAGGTACCATATTATCGAAGCCTCCTTAAATAAATAGTCTATGACAACTTTTTGTACTTATTCTTTATACATGGTGTAAACCTAATACGGGCGAACCTCTTAACGGTGGTGAGTATATGACATAAAAAAATGGAATTAGATAACTTTTACTTAAAATTGAAATATTTTTTTATCCATACAAATTAATTCGACCCGCAACGTAATGCAAACACACACGCGTTTAACGCTCGTTGACAGTTGTCAATACAATTTTGTTTAGTTTGTTTTCTATAGATACGAGTTTTTTTTTTTCATTATACGCGATATAATCCGCGTTTACATAGTTTTATTTCATGAATAACTATCGCGGTAACCGCGAAGACAATATTCTTTATATAGAATTAAGTAGTGTAATTGTATACAAATATAAAATGAAAAATGGTAACGGAATGGGAAAAAAACCTTGGGACACTTTTTTTCTCCTATTAGTATTGAAAGAGCTTGCGATTCTGAGTGGAAATCATATAAAAAATTCCAAATCCAAAAAAAAGTGGGATAGACAACTTTGAAAAAATGGCCCATTGGAAAAAGAGGTACCCTTTGGTGTAAAAGTACACAAATTATGTAATTACTGCCTTCGCACGAGGCATAAGTGGAATTTCTGCGACTCTTGCCATTCTTGCGTAACCGCTGTTTTCCTCGTTGCGGTTCCAGAGGATTTTTAAATGAGCCCACGTTTAAGGTTATGTTACTTGTGTTATTCCAGCCTGTAGGTTTTAGTCTACATAATTTGTGTACAAAATATTAATCAATTGTAGTAATTATCCCTTGGTGGTGTCGGCTATGGGTGATGGAAAACATGTCACTGGATCATAAGTTCGTTTCCTTTGAACTTAATTGACAAGCGTGGCACTGAAAATTATAGTTCCATGTGCTCTGCCTACCCCGTTTCTGAATACAGGCGTGAATTTATGTATGTACAATAATAAATCAACTTAGATTCATTAAAAACCGTATACTTATAGCTTAATTTGCTAACTGGATTTATAATTTCCTTTGCTATATGCCATTTTTAGGGTTCCGTAGTCAACTAGGAACCCTTATAGTTTCGCCATGTCTGTCTGTCCGTCCGTCCGTCCGTCCGTCCGTCCGTCCGTCCGTCCGTCCGTCCGTCCGTCCGCGGATAATCTCAGTAACCGTTAGCACTAGAAAGCTGAAATTTGGTACCAATATGTATATTAATCACGCCGACAAAGTTCAAAAATAAAAAATGGAAAAAAATGTTTTATTAGGGTACCCCCCCTACATGTAAAGTGGGGCCTGAATTTTTTTTCATTTCAACCCTAACGTGTGATATATTGTTGGATAGGTATTTAAAAATGAATAAGGGTTTGCTAAGATCGTTTTTGATAATATTTATATTTTCGGAAATAATCGCTCATAAAGGAAAAAAAAGTGCGTCCCCCCCTCTAACTTTTGAACCATATGTTTAAAAAATATGAAAAAAATCACAAAAGTAGAACTTTATAAAGACTTTCTAGGAAAATTGTTTTGAACTTGATAGGTTCAGTAGTTTTTGAGAAAAATACGGAAAACTACGGAACCCTACACTGAGCGTGGCCCGACATGCTCTTGGCCGGTTTTTTTTTACTTTTTAAAATGATCATCTGATACATGAAACTAGAAAAATTCATTTAACATTAACGTTAATTTGCTATGTGCTTATTATTCACACTAAAGATATATTAAGCGGTGACTAACCAAATAACTTAATATTACCACACGACGTCCTAAATACACAACACACAAATTAGCACACAATGAAAATCTGTAAGCGCCCGCGCATAAAACAGGTAGCTTGCATCAGAATGTCATCTGTCAAGAATGTAGCTCCACCAAAGATTTCAATACCTAGTAAGGATAAGGCAATATAATTCTCGTTTGATGCGCGTTGGTGGAACGCTACGCGATTGGTTGATGAGCTAGGCTAGGAAAACGCTTTTCACCGGTCATAACTTTACTCCTGCGGGCCGATTTTTGAGTCTCACGCGTTCGAATTCAGAAAATTTTCACTGAAAATAATAAGCAAGTCGCTGTTTTCAACCGGTATTTTAGTGACAAAATCCCGTATGTGAGGTTCAAAAATCGCCCTCCTGTTCCGTACAACATATACTATTTACCTAAGATTAAATAATGTTCAAATATGCTATTAAATGACTCTAGACTAGTCTAGACTACGTAGGAACAACTCAGACTCATAAATGTATCCTAAAATTTCTAAATTATGCGTATAATTTGAAATGACCGGCGCTTTTCAAACCCTTTTGATGACAATAATGCTCTGAAAAACGCATTTTGTCTCATCAACGCGCTCTGATGAGTATGATGACATAGACTGCACGTTTGGCTCGCATTCGTGCATAGCGGTGTTACTGAACATCAGGTTTGATGCCACATCGTCACAAAGTAATACATAAGTCAATAAGTTCCACGAAAAGGGCGCACCCAATCAAGTTGACGTTATATAAACGTATTTACTTACCTACATACTTTTTTGCGTCGACTTTCTACTTATGAAACCTTTGCCGGCCACATAAGATGACCAAATTGGTAATTAATTAGGTAAATTAGCGTTTCCTCGTTCATTCAAGTTGGTAATTCATTTTGTAAGAGCAACTATTAATCATGAATAACATATTGAGTTTAAAACTTTAAGGGCTTATGTTTCATTAAAATTATTTTTCATTAACATGATTTTCTAGACCTAGTCAATTAATACAACTAATTATACAAAGTAAGACTTTAGGTATGTCCGAGTAAGTACAATACAAACATACTACATTGCACATCTCGTATAATTTACAATTTATACAAATAAAATACGAGTACAGTAGTATATTAAATTAGAACATGGTTGCGAGTTTATCTTCATTGGTTAAAATTTAATTACGAACTGGCTAATAAAAATATCAAATTAAGGTAGCATTCACCCACTGCCATAATATAAAATCGTCGATCGTTACGGAATTAACATGTCAATTATTACGATGGCTTCGGTTTTCTTTCATTTGGCTACAAAAGGAGAGAAAGGTGTGATTGTTGCACAGGAGTAATAAATACATTGGTTTATTAGCTGTTGCGTAAAAAAATAATTATCAACAATTCTCGAAAATCTCGTGTAGGTACCGTCTCATTTTCATCACCATCATCACTAATAGTTATTTGTTATACAAGGGGGCAAAGTTGTATTTTAACGCCGAGTGTGGAATTGAAAAACGAGCAAGTGAAAGGATTCTATAGTTGAACCACGAGCGAAGCGAGTGGTTCGAGAATAGAATCCTGAACTTGCGAGTTTTTTAACACACGAGAAGTAAAATACATTTGCACCAGAGTGTAACACAAAACTTTTCCCCTCGCTATAGCGAGGAAACTACAACGCAAAAAATGCGTTTATCACTGCTTCCAGTAGTTCCACAGGTGGTAAATCATCTTTATTACTAGATTCACCTACTTTTATCAATTTTTAATCATTTAATTTAACTTTATTCAAGGTCAAATTACTTTAACCACTAGTGGATAAAATGCGTTTTTACGCGCTGGTATTAAAGGACAAAACACGTGTTTCCGAGCTAGTGAGGGGAAAAAGATTTTGCCTAGCCGAAGTGACAATCGTTCAACGCTCAATTATATCGTAGTTGTCTCTTTATCGCTCTCCCGTATTGGTGTGATACAGATAGTTGCAAAGTTGGTGAACAACTGCAGGTCCAGTAGTGACAGTGACCAATAAACATTTACCGTACGGTAAAGTTGACAATGTTGATATGAGTAAATATGAGACTACAACATTATTCGATCCCACTGAAACATTAGGATATAGTTAGGTACAAACTTTATAGTATAACATCTTATTTTATCTCTCAAAAATACGTAGATAAGTACATATTACAATAAAATAAAAGCTTTCAACTTAAAATGCATTCTCAATTGGACGTAGTTACGCAGAAACGTTCCAATCCATCTGAAATTGCCATTGAAATAAAAGACTTTTGTTTTTCATACAAGGTCTAAAACTTAATGACAATTTCATGTGGATTGGAACGTTTCTGCGTAACTACGTCCAATTTCTTCATTAACTGAACCAAGAGCCGGCAAACTATCTAAGTGCGTATAATAAAACAATAGAACATCGCACTCGTTCGCCGAACTGTCTCAAACTCTCAAGTCTAGCTTAACTTGAGCTTTAGATCCGTAGTAATAGTATGTGTTTATAAGTTATAATCTATACTGGTTATTTGGGTATGGTTTTTGATAGACATTGTACATCTTGGCTAAATGTCACCCGTCTCGGTCCAGATACCTAGGAAATAAGAAGATCCCGGATGTAGGTCTTTCAATGTCTGCAAAACGATGTCAAGATTTCTCGCTCTTTACTATGATCACTAATCGTTTTTAAGGTCAGTACCTACCGCTAAATATGTTGAGTAAATGTACATATCATGAAATAAAACTATAGAAACGGATTATATCGCGTATAATGAATTTACAATTCATCCCTACGTTTCGAACACTTTACAATTCACCCGTTGACCACAAATGCTGTAAAGTGTTCGAAACATAGGGATGAATTTTTTGTAAATTCATTATACGCGATATAATCCGTTTCTATAGTTTTATTTCATGACTAAGATTATAGTTAAATTAAATCTAAAACAGGGTCTTGAAGCATTATACAATGGATAAGCGGAATTTCCTCACTGTGTCACAATGCTGACACATTGTGCGAGAAAATCGCCAGCTTTTTGGCCACCAGTAGGCCTAGCACATGATGGCCGCGGGAGTATGTCGCCGCGAGATAGATGACACGTCTTCTTCTAACTGTATTAATGACATAAGGACGGGTAGTCTATCTCGCGGCGACATACTCCCGCGGCCATCATGTGCTAGGCCTACAGGATACCTAGCACAATCGCTTACGCTTAGCGTATCATAGCCAGCTCTCCCTATTGCTCTTCTGTAGTGACAGTGACAGAACTAGACTGCGTTTCGATTGTCACTTAAAAACGATTGTCACTTCGGCTAGGCGGACAGTTACGTCAACCAGACGCTACGCAATTTCTGCAAAACAAATTTGCGCATTGGGAGTCCATGAACCTAGAGTTTCAAATAGTAAAAAAACTCAACATGTTATATTACTTGACCTTGAAGGTTTTGATAAGGACTGGTGGGAAACTGGTCAAGATCGGGATACTTGGAAAGGGAAGAGTGAGCAGTGGGACACTCTAGGGTATGTATGTATGTATGTATAAGCTTTATTGTACGTAAAGGAAACAAAAGAGACACAGTTACAGAGTCAGTAATATACAATGTAGGCGGACTTATCTCTTAATGGGATCTCTTCCAGTCAACCTTTGAGGAAATGAGTAGAAGCGAATTAACGATGAGTGACGAATTCAAAAATGTACAACCACTAAAAGAATTAAATGCAAATTTTGTATACACATGGTAACAAATATATACATATACAATTACATTAATACACCAATATATACATATATAATAATATAATAATAAATAAACAAATACTCATAAAATATATATTTATATAGGTACTTAGACCAAAAAGTATATGGATATTAATTCGAACCACAAAGCAAGACGACAATTAAAAAAAAAAAATAGATAAAAATTAAAGAAAAAGAAAAAGAGAAAAAAAAAAAACAATCCGATAAAAAAAAATTAAGTGTCGGAAAGCCATAGTTTTTTAAGGTTATTCAAGTGCTGCTACAGATCAGCACTCAAGGGTCATATAAATAATTAAATAATAAATGTTATATTCGTAACAACCTACATTTTAGTGGCTTATCAACTACTGCATTTCATGAGAAGTGATAAACCTAAAGTAAATATTTGTCATTTGATTTGGATGACTCGTGTAAATCGTGCCATTCACGATGGCGCACAGATTTATACAATTTAACATTTAATAGCATGGTAGTACGAACCAAAATTTAGATTGAAAGAAATTGTGACCTTTTCATGTCAAAGGTGCCATTTCTCGCTTATAATAATTTAGCGTAACCTACTTACGAAATAAAACTTTAGGGTTTGACGACCGGTCTGGCCTAGCGCGTAGTGACCCTGCATGCTACGACGCGGTCCCAAGTTCGAATCTCGGTAAGGGCATTTATTTGTGTGATGAGCACAGATATTTGTTCCCGAGTCATGGATGTTTTCTATGTATATAACTATTTGTATACATATTATGTATATCGTTGTCTGAGTTCCTACAACACAAGCCATATTGAACTTACCGTGGGACTCAGTCAATCTGTGTACGATTGTCCTATAATATTTATTTATATAATATTTAACTTAAAGTAATAAATACGGCAATAATTTAGCGGATAGTGAATTCCCTGTTAGGACGCTTTGCTTAAGCGACATTCTGGCACCTTTTTCTTAAGAACGGCACATTTTATTAGTTCATTGACTCCAGAAGTTATCATCATGTTTACAATTGCTATAAATCTCACAGTTACAGAAATGAAAACGCAAGAAATGGTTAATAAAGTGCTGACAAAATGTTAAATTCAGATTGCAAGCCGTTAGTAAAATGAAAGTTGTTCAATCATATCCTTACTACGTGAATACCATTACGTGTTAAAATCATCGTCTTGTAGCTTTCGCGAAGTTGTACATTTTTGCTTGTGGTGAGGTTGGCGAATAAAGTCGTTTAACACCGGTTTTCATAAATATAAGAATGTCGATATATTTACAAGTTCATGCAAAATACAATTCACAAATAAAAAAAAACTATTTTGAAATATATTCAATTACCCGCTACAAATTCTTTGATAATCTTTATTATATTACATTACATGAACCTACGTCCTTATTGGGCTATTCGAAATCTGAAGGAAGGGGTTCTCAATTCGTCTGTATTTTTTTTTGTTATTCGATATGTCCCTCATTATTGGGCTGATTTTGATTTTTTTATTTTATTATTCTATCCTTTTTTTATTTTACCTTTCATTGATAGTAAGATTTGACTAATTGAATAAGATAGATTTATTCAATTTTGTTGCATTTGCGGCAGTGATAAAATATTTCGACAACAATTTTATGACATCATAAATTCAGTAGTGTTCGACGATCAAAAAATATTTGCACAAAAACCGACTTCTGAAAATAAGAAATAATACTGTATTCTACTGTATATTTAATATAAATTAAAAAAAAAACCAACTGATAACTTTGATGTCTATATATTATGCTACTAGAAAGAAAGATACAGTTATCAACAGACTCTTATGACCCGTTGCGGTTCCCAAAAATTAGAAATTTACTCATTACAGTAAACTACCGAATATCAAACCAACGGTATTATAATACAGTAAACGTGGCTCTAATTTGGGGCAATGATGTAAATAAAGCAGTGGTTAGCGAGGAATGTCATTATAGTAATAGGTTAATGTGGGCAGAGGTTCCCAGAGATATTAAATTTTGAACGTATACGAGTTCCAATATTTGTCTACTCTGTGAAATCCACTTATCAAAATACAGGGTTCTTAGATTAGTGTATTAAAAATATATTATGCTGTTTTAAATGCTTTTATTTATCAAACTTCTGATGCTATTGATGGGCTTTTGTTCATACACGTATAATGTTTTAGGGGCTCAAAGTGTACCCAATCACCGAAGGAAAACTGTTGGGCGGCTAAAACATTACAGATATTATGATCAATATCATTAGCATCTGTTATTCGGTACAATGTTTTTGCGAAAGTCGATATACGATATCGTTCGATGATCTGTGAGCCTCTTTATTGACATTCTTTAAAATGATATAATGTTTGTGATAATTTAAAAACATCACACATGTAAGAGTGATATGTTTTCTTCAAACAAACTTGACGATGATCTACATACGATTGATTACCACATTGTTTGTTTGTTACTAGTAATTGTCCGAGTTTGCTATTGTTTATGTTTACTTTAGTTACAATGCAGCATTGTGACCAATTGATCATACAGTCTTATGATTGAGGCAGTAACTGGCAAATAATCTTCATGTTGGTTTCCGCAATCGTATTGGTTTCCGAATTAAATTAACGATTTAACTCTATACGAGTAAGTGACGAATTATCTCGTCGTAAATGTTTGTAAGAAGTCCAGATCAATGTGTGAGGAACACTACAACGATATTTTTCTATAGTAGGTAAGCATCATAAGTTACTACGCAACGCTATAAGCGGCCGGAGGCCTTCTTAGAAGACTATATTTTTACACGTTAGGCATATTATGCGTCTATGAGTTTTAGTATGCCGCCTGGTCCATTATAGGAACCAGGGGGGATGACGGCTTAAAACACCAACGAAAGCATATTACGTGTCAAAGGCAGCTCCGTAAGGGTCGTTCAATTCGTTCATGCCAACTATTTAAAGGGGGGTGCAGGGTCGCTGTTAGCGGCTGCGTTGGGAGGCCCCACGTGAGCCCTCCCACGCGCAGATAGGCAACATAGGCTACATCCTATGGATGCCGTAGCGCACAGCAAAAAATCATTCGACCACGTGCACCCATGCAAGAGGCTATGGTCTAAAAGTTGCTTTTAAGATAAAAAATTTGGCTAAAATTGATGACACAAGTATATCTGTGAGGCACAACTTGTAACAGTTGTGTTGCCTCGAGCGGTATTATATTACGAGCGACGTAAAAGGCTCCGCTGGCTTTCACCGCCGGAGATGCGGCGAATGCCGAATGTGACAACTTCCGAATTTCGACATGAAAATAATATTTTTATCGACATTTACATAATTTCTGCTTAATTGCGGCTTTCTTACCAATAATTTATTGTTATCAAAATATTATAAGTAGGTAGGAACCTAAGGTTTTTATTTACCTATATCGTCACTACTTTTAAAAAAACTTGTATCTTCGTTTGTCAATGAAAAGAAAATTGTAGTAAGTATGTATGGAATGCATATAGACTTACTGCGTTTTAACTTTGAGGAACAGCGTGAGATACGAGATTTTTTAAAAGTAGTGACGATATAGGTAAATAAAAACCTTAGGTTCATGTAAACTACAACAGTCAATAAAATTATTGACTGCAAAACGAAATACGTATGGGCCAAGTTCTTTAAATCTCATTGCCTTTCTTATTTGTGACTATATGATAACACTATGATTAATTAAATTTGTTTTATTTTCAGATTCCAGTGACGACTAAGTTATTCTCGTGAGTATTTTACGTTTTTCATATATTACATTATCTCAACATTACGAAATGTTTCATTACTACACGATATGACATTAATACGAAAGTAAAAGTGTAATTAGACTGTCAATCCATCCGTTTGCTGTCACGATGACACAAACAAACAAGCGTTTTGTAATGATAAAGTTCATGCAGGGTTAATTGGTGGCAAGCGTGGCAAATAATATCAATATTCGCTTGTAATGAACTACGAGTGAAGAATCTATGAGCAGTTGTATAGTATTTCAATATAATTTGTCTTTACAATTTACATAATACTCGTATGTAAATTCTATAGGTACCTAGTAATGCAGTTACAGCACCTGAACGTTAATAATATACCTACTTACTTTAGTATTTGTAATTTTAACGCAGGTTTGTGTAAACGTGTACTACAATTGACGGAACTTTCTATTAAATGGTAGTTTTGATCATTAGGTACTTAAAATCATAAAATGAAAAATAAAAAGCTTTATTTGTTTAAAGACTTGTGTTCCGCTACTGGGCAACGGCAAAAAGAGAAATACAAAAAGTAGGTAACAGAAAATATTTTTTTAACTTATTTAATACCGGGATATCGCAAGGAGGATGATGTTGATGGTATTAAATACCTTATCCATGAAGAGCCGGCATCAAAAGTGTAATTTTGGGTGACATACCTACTTGAGACATCAAAACCATCAAATTCAGGTCACTTAATTCTCATATTTGTTTAACTCGGATTATTATCTTTAATCCCACAATTAAATCAAGTGCAAGTGACTTAAAATTTAGGACGAGAAGTAAAAGTCTTTCTCATAATCGCTGAGTGGGTCAACGGTCGTTAATGAACTTGGCACATTGCTCTACCGTGCACGTTTCACACTAAAAGTGAAAATTTCACACACATTAATATTTTAAAGTTGGTGAAATTGTATTTAGTCCATTAGTTTTAACTTGAGGTTGGTACCATATTCAAATATAAATTTTGCGAGTTGGTAGTTGTTACATGTATGTCTTATAAAAATATAAATTTCAACCTTTTGACCGCTACAATCTGTTAAGTAAAACAAAACTACGTGTAACTTCGTATCGGCGTCGTCGACACGAGTACACTCGATGAAAAATACTAAACGGTTAAAAGGTTAACAGGTAACACCTCTCAAAATTTGAAAAACCGTTATATTGACACGTTAAGGAATGACTACTATTCGGTCATCAAACATTCATTGCGTCACCAAACAACATAGCTGCGAAAACGTGTGAAATATAAACATTTGGCCACCGTAGAAAGTCACTTTCAGCCTATAAACCCCAGGCCGACACACGACGTCAAGAACTAAGAAGAAGAAGGTTAACTGGAAGAGATCCCTCAAAGGGATAAGTTCGCCTTTGTACTTCACATCTTAATGTATGCTTTTTTTTATGTGTTTTTGTACAATAAAGAGTTACTACTACTACTACTACTACGACGTCAATACCTACTACATAAGTCACAAGGCACAATGCTATCAGATATATCCGAACGCCGGAGGTGTTCAAAATAATGTAGACAAGCACTAAAACGTCTTGAGAACAGAAGCGTGCACAGGTATTGTGAGCACCTTGGCCGGTTCGATATATCTGATAGAGAGATTCTTTTACGACGAAAAATCGCGGCCTTAATGAGTTGACAACGAAATAAACGACACGACTACTTTCCATTCGGACAATACCCATTTATCTGTATTTATTTAAGGTTCCCGCGGTATTTTGACACCTGTCGAATTAAGACATTATCTGCCGGATAACGAAACTTACCGGATTGTATAACGTTTAAATTATATTTAAGGACTTTGATGCCGTCATCGTTTAACTTTCCGTGACTATAAACTTCTTTATCTTTAAACGGCAGCATTCATTTATGTGTTTACGTTAAAACTTTGATAAAGAGGTAGATTCTATGAGTGTATAACATAAATTTTATTTTTAAGATATAAGAAGACCTTATAATAACTTATCGCTCTTAAAGACCTTATATTAACCTATAGTTTCTTGGATTTGTTGGGATGAAAAGATTTGCAGCTACGTAAGATTTTTTTACAACACATAATTTGCTCGTTTTTTTTTTTGCGCACACTATGAGCAATGGAAATAGTTTATATTTCGGATATATTCTACTTATTATTTCATCAGAACTGTACATATTCAACATTTGATATTTCGACACCAGTTAGCATTTGTTTGTATCTTTTCTCACCGTAATAATTCTGATTACACAAAGTCTTGAAAAGTTAGCCCACAAAACCATGATAATCATGGCACTTTTATGACTATACCCACCATTCTAAGCGTTGTTTACTATTTTTATCGCTTTGATAAGAGATAACCTTCTGATATCTGAGACTGTGCAAACATTCAAGCAGACTTTGTTGGTCAATATGTATCCGTCGTGATCATCGCCAGATGATATTACATACTAGCTTTTGCCCGTGGCTTCGCTCGCATTAGAAAGAGACAAAAAGTAGCCTATGTCACTTTCCATCCCTTCAACTATCTCCACTTAGAAATCACGTCAATTCGTTGTTCTGTTTTGCCGTGAAAGACGGACAAACAAACAGACACACAAACTTTCCCGTTTATAATATTAGTATGGATGTACGTGTAATTTCTATACAGTGTTGCCAGATCTACTGATTTAGCAGTAGATCTACCTGATTTTGAAAAAATCTACTGATCTACTGCTTTTTTTGTAATTTTTCAAGAAATCTACCTGCTTTTTCCCAAATCGATATTTTTCAGTATAAACAATTGGATTGGCTTCAAATTTTTACTATACACAGTCCAACACTTTAGTCAAGGCGCGAAATTAAAATTTTCTATGGGCCAACTTTCATCCCTTCATTTCTTAAAGTTGCTGCTTTTTTCTAGTGACAGAAATCGCTTGACAGACTTTATATCTGCGATTGTTCGTAATGTAGTGGTAGCTTGGTATTAGCAATAGCGATTTAGGCGGGTGCAAGAAGTTTGATGTTTGTCTTCTAACTGGTTTAATATGTGTTCATATCAAATAATAGTACATTACGTCAGATGTCGGGAAAGAAGGGCTTACATGCTGTGTAGGTATATCCAGCTGAGTAGGATAGTGATACGAAGCCTGTAAGCCCTTTTCACGGCGAGGCATGTAATTATAGTACTTTTCTCAAACTTGCAATGATATGAAAAAAAAAAATCTCGTGATAGTTTTGATAAAACTAGGCAAAAAGAAAACTCTTCTAATTCCGCGCCAAAGTTTTTTTTAACTCTGAGGTAACTTATTAAATGGTGACATTCAGGTACATTAGTACTATTAATGTTTTTTTTCTGATTACTAAATGTCATGGTGTAGTGTCAGCATTTGACGTTTAGAAACAAATGGAGGGTGCTTTACAGGCAGGCTTTTTTTTTGCTGTAAACTGTACTATGAAATATTATCTTCACTCAGCTCACCGGACACGTAGTAGTCCCGACAACATTTCATTGCAAGTTTGAGAAAAAGTTCTTATTTGTGCAACTGCCCCATCGATACTGAATAGGAATGGAATCAATTTAATGCATCCTACACCTTATAAAACAAAGTCCCCCTTCGCGTCTGTCTATGTGTGTTCGCGATAAACTCAAAAACTACTGAACGGATTTTCATGTAGTTTTCACCTATGAATAAGTGATTCTTGGGGAAGATTTAAGCATATAATTTGTTGAGACTTTGTTTGAAATATAACGATATTTGCTAAACAAGTCGGACAAAATCCCACTGGCTGAGAGAGAGCCTTAATCGTAAACGCTGCCCAAACCGTTTGAGCTATATCATGAGCTGTATGGCGAAATAGTGTATCTCTCATAGGTTTACATAAAAGTACGCGAAAGCATATGTCTATCTTTTACGGATAACTTACTATGTATAACCATTTTTAATCCCCATGCGTATCTGGGGCGGGCCGCTAGTGTGGAATAAGTTTATCTTCGTAAAAATTGTATGGGATAAGTTTTTTCTTGATGTGTGGCCGGATTCTGATTCTTTTTTTTTCATACAAACATTTAATCATGGATAAGAAAGAAAAAAATTTTATCAAAAATGACCTTCGTATGTTTTATCCAAAACCTATCAACGCCAATCTGCATGAATTTGAAATCGCGAGAAGTCTAAAAGAGTTCCAGGACCGTGTTCGATCGTGTCACAGCATAATTTTTCTTTCATTCTTCTTCACTTAGTATCAATATTTGTAGTCTACTGCTTTTTTTCCTGATCTACTGGTTTTTTATTCATTTTTCTACTGTATACTTCAGATTCCGTCTGGCAACACTGTTTCTATACTACGCTACACCGCAAATAATATAATGAAGATGGAGAAGAACGACAGACATAAATTGCGTTTTCAATTGTTTTATGTCAATTTTTTTAATGTGGAAAATTTCAGCCGAAACTTTTTTTTATTAAATCGTGGAGCCAACTTTTGTTTCGAACATTTTGTTACTGACACTCACACACAGCTACGTAAGCGAAATCATTAGAACTTCTTGAAAATGAGTTCAATAAAACCAGAAACAAGGCCGTACAGAATTGCGGCTAAACAAAAGCTTGTAATTTCAAATGGGAATGAGTAGTAAATTGTGCCACCATTGCATCCACGTTACCATTGCAAAATGAGATTCTCAGAACTTCGTAGAGAGAAGTAAACAAATAAGGAGTGTATATATTTGTAGAACGTAGCGTAAAGTCGCTTTTTTTAAACACAAACTCTATTTTCAAAAATCTCTCAAAATCTCTTTAAGCCACTTGGGGGTAATTAAATAAGTTTTTTTGCAAAAATTTCATTTTTGGCACAAGCTTTTATCGCCGACTGTACCTTTCTTTCAACAGTCATCTACTGCTCTCCGAGACGTTTCTAAAAACCCCTTACTGGATGGGGTACGACGTTTCATGACAGAGTTCCTATGACCACCTTTCTGCTCCATCATCAGATCAGCTTCATGATACCGTAATATTGCATTGTCATGTGATTTACATAGGCGTGCAAAATTTCAGCTCAATCGGAAACCGGGAAGTGGGTCAAATTTAGCTTCTACGTTTTGACGCACACTAACGTACTAACAAGGCAAGCTGAATAGAAGCTTGTAAAAAATACACGACTAAATATGCAAGTTAAAGATGTGTCGCTCAGTAACAGATGAACTTGGTTTTGAATTTAGTTAATTATCCGGAAAATATTGTTTAGTTAATTACCCGATTTTCAATTTTTATTGTTTAGGTACGTTTCTTTATGTACCTAAAATTACAGAGTACAGTCGCATATATTTTAACTTTGTATGTGCACGCAAGTACCTACAAGCTTACTTTTGAATATAGAGGGCAGCGAAAACTGAAATAGAACTGTTCCTGCTTGCTATCTCACGAAGAAAATTTGATTTATAGTTTTTCTTGATAAGTCCTGTGGTATCTTGTATATTGGTATGTTTTTAATAATTGCTTGTCATTAGGTAACTCCCTGTGTCAGCAATTCAATGGTTGTATAAACAGATTTTTTTTGTAGCGTACTATACAAAAATAAACGCGTGTTGTATGCAGTTGAACACTCTTTATTAATTGCTATCTCTGCGCTAACATGTAAAGAGATGTAAATCCTCGCTTAGCGCGTGATTCCACTCCAATGAATTCACTTTTACTATTTAGCATTCGTGGTATGTGGTGAAAACAATTGATTTGTATGTATGATGCCGGCCACTTTCCTCCTGACCTTAGGTTAAATCCTGTTTGTTTAGTATATTGCCTTTCCTTTTGGCTGTGCTTTTGGCGTCCGTCTTTTCTCTACTTTGAAAGCGTTTTTGTTCGCGTTTGAGACGTAATGATGTATTGTTTTGGATTGTGACGTCATGCCCTTTATTTAAGAAAGCTTAATCGTTTTCTAAATATTGTTGCAAACACACATATGCCAATACTCGTACACTTTAACCCCCGGCGCATAAACGACGTGTCTGTCTGTTTGTCTATGTGTGTGTCTGTCTGTATGGGTGAGTCGTAGCTCCCGAACGGATGGTTACCGATTTGGTTTTTTTTGAAAGCTGAATTAGTTGGGAGTGTTCTTCTTAGACATGTTTGGTGAAAATCCGTCCACTATGTCGGTTTTTTTTTTTTTCAAAATTAAAATTTTGTGGTTATAGGACGCGTTTACATACATACATACAATCACGCCTGTATCCCATAAAGGGGTATGCAGAGCTCATACAACTACTAAATCTTCAGTGCCACTCTTGGCAAATAAGGGGTTGAAAGAAAACGAAACTGTGACATTGCAGTGACAGGTTGCCAGCCTCTCGCCTACGCCACAATTAACCCATATCCCTTAGTCGCCTTCTACGACACCCACGGGAAGAAAGGGGGTGGTGAAATTCTTAAACCGTCACCACATAGGCAATGATTTGTATTTATGACTGCAGTCTAGTTAAGCCTTGCTTGATTTATCAGAAAATTGCTTCCTTCTTGTCACGTCTCTTCAAAATATACTTGTCTCGTTTATAATGCGGTCACTGTGCTAAAAAAATAATCAGATGCCTCAAATATTCAGTCCCTTGTCTTTTTATCCAGGTTACAAAGATGGTGGCTATCTCAGCAATAATCTTTGCGCAGTACAATTCTTGACACCGTCTAGTTAGACTACTACGTCTTTCGTAATCTTTGATGCAACGGTATAAGGTTTACTTATGGTCAGATTCTTAGTGTTATAGTACATTGAGATCATCTCTCAATCGCTAACAGAGCAACCATCAAGTTGTTAGAGAGAAACTAGAATAAAGATGCTCTGATTATTTATGATTGTCACCTTGAGGTCACGTATACTGGTTTATTTAAATCTATGTTCTACTTATCTGGTGCCTCATCAAATTCACGATGAGAAGATTCTATATCTGTTTGAGTTTTACTTTCTTTGCCATACTTGTATAGTTTATGTTTTATTGTAATGATCTTTTGTTATTAAGATTAAAGATTTCACGAATATCGCACTTTGATTTAGGCCTGAGAGAAATATTGTTGTATTGTATGTTGATGTTTAGATTTGTTTGTTTTTTACATTTTATAACAACTAACTCACGCGTTCTAATACTTGTTCTGTTATATTAAGGTCCTATATTATCTTAGGTATATCTTCAACAAGTCTAAAGT
Organism: Leguminivora glycinivorella; assembly: GCF_023078275.1. Taxonomy (NCBI): domain Eukaryota; kingdom Metazoa; phylum Arthropoda; class Insecta; order Lepidoptera; family Tortricidae; genus Leguminivora; species Leguminivora glycinivorella. Next base: position 8,209,505 of record NC_062989.1, on the reverse strand, counting down.
AAAAGTTTATAAAATAGACTAAGACTTTTCTAGGTGTTGTAATAAAACCTGTAGCCATTTATATCGACTTAAGTGCTCTTATCAGGAATCTGTGGCGATATAGCAAACCATAAAGAAAATAGTTAAACTATGTGGCAGGTATACTAGATAAGGTTTATACGTAGTTCCAGGTTCTGATAGTACTTAGATAAGACGTAAATACCTAAGTACTAACAGGGTAAAATCAACTTTAGCCGCTACTCTCTCTTAAACTACTTGACTAACTTACCAGTTACAGAGAGGCTTTGACAAGCCATTATTTTGCCCAGCGTATCAGAATTAAATACTATCCATAATTCCATAAGAGCAACGCGACCAGCCTTCTTGTTTTTGCACAAATAAATTCATTGCTTTAATATAATACTTTTAAATTATTATTTATTTTTTATTTATTTATTTATTTATTTATTTATTTATACAACCTCTATTATCAAAAATCGTGATCGGAACTATTTTCGAGTTTTCATGGAGCAAAACTTTAACACTACTATTATCCACTTGTTTTTGGCCGTATCGAATAAATTCATTGCTTATTGGACAAAAGTAGGTAGCAGGTTGTAACGTAGATATGAAAATGTCCTCAAAATTAGGCTAAGTATATGCATACAAAATATCTGAGCCGTGTTCGGAACAGTCAACATTTTAACAGTAAAACCTGATACGCTTTTTTCCACTTACCGACTGGCCGTCTAAACTAGTTCTTTTAAAAACAGTACAATCGCGCGCGGAACTGTTACACGCACGGAAATATCGATTTCATTAGTAGCCGCAAACGAGTTTGACGCTCGTCAAACTTTTTTGCCATTTAAATGTAAGCGTTTTCAACAGTACTTAAAATTGATATTTGCAATTTTTTCACTCTCGACCGTCCGTCCGTCAAGTGAACAATCATGTCATAACCTATGGTCGCGATTTGATATCCCACTTTCGTGTTTATTGTCAGTTGACGTGTGCAGTTTTTAGATTTTTGTTGAATTTCCTGTAATTAATTGGCAATGAATTTAACAACAGTTTAATTTTACATGCACTTTGCATTTGTGATTTACTTTTGTCCGATTCTCATTGTTTCACGTTACGCTAACGTTTTATTTTCCGTCATAAAGATGTATGTTTGATTTCTTCGTTGTGGCGCATTCCAATAATTAAAGCTGACGTGAAATTGATTCGTTTAGCTTCGATTGCTTTAATAATGAGAGCTAAAGAATTAAAATTATGCGTTCTAATAATGTTCTTAGCAAGCAAAGCGATTGCTGTCGAGTGTCGCTGTAATGAGTTGATGAATCAGTTCTGAGGACAGATAGTAATATGTGTTTTATTTTAATACTTAGGACTTAGGTACGTTATATACGTTATCCATATCATATACGGACAAATATAACGCTTGATCATTAAAAGATGACCATATTTTGGTTTATATTAACATGTCAGTATGTTGTAATACAATACACAATAGGCACATAATACAATTTTCTTTATTGCACATGCACAATTGCACGTGAGGTGTGAGTTTACAATAAATGTACACAAAAATAAACACAAACAAACAATTGGACATGAATAACAACAAACAATTTGATACAGGCACATTTAGGCTGCCTACAGTCTTTTACTAGTCGGTTGTGTGAATTACATCAAATTTTATTTCAAAAAGTGTTCTCTAGAAATGCAGAAAAAGCACTAGTTAGTTCAATACAAGTTAACAACGATTTTGTTAGACTCTCCGGTTCAAATGTTATTATAAATGTCAAACATAGTTGATATTATATTGGTAATCGTTGATATTTTAAGGGATATCAAAATGGTTGCCAACTTATCTTATAGCCTGGTAATAAGTAACTTTTGTGTGGGACGGTACCTTTAACCTCGGACAGGTAGGTGTGCCGGAACGCTAATGGTGGGATTCGATTCCTGATCGCGTGCCTTTCTTTTTTTATCCTTTTTTGCTCTTTGTTGTTGCTTTAATCTTAAAGTTTTTACTGTTGGGATTCCTTCTTTGAGATTAGGTGTGATGTAAGGAATAATAATAATAATAATAAATACTGGGGACACCTTACACAGATCAACTTAGCCCCAAACTAAGCAAAGCTTGTACTACGGGTGCTAAGCGACGATATACATACTTAAATAGATAAATACATACTTATATACATAGAAAACATCCATGACTCAGGAACAAATATCTGTGTTCATCACACAAATAAATGCCCTTACCGGGATTCGAACCCGGGACCGCGGCTTAGCAGGCAGGGTCACTACCGACTGAGCCAGACCGGTCGTCATGTTAATGTAATTTTTTGGGTAAATTGAATTATTATCCGACCGGATGCCGGTTCTTAGTGTATAAAAGTGTCGGATTGTCATTAATAGTTATACTGTTATGATTTTTTTTTAATTTTTTGTTACTTACTGTACAAGCTATGTTTAGAATGGGGTTAGTAGATCTGTGTTAAGTATCATTTACTATTTATTTCTTAGGTTATGATTTTTTTACTAATAAATATACTCAGTGTAAGCCAGGCATTTCAAATTATTATTTAGATAAATATGTTTATTTAAAATATTATAAGAGATGGATCAGAACTCCTCTCTCGTTCATACAATCCAATAATTTACTTTAAAAAATAGAAACAAAAAAATTAAAAAGGAATCAATTCATCGTCCGATTTGTCAAGCACTTGGCCGACTTACGGTATCGAGTCGCCAATTACTTCGAATCGATTCTTCCGGAAAATCGATGTAAGCGGTTGTGTAATGTAGTGCAATGCCATAAATGCCCATTGTGTACCGAACGACGAGTCGAGAACTGGAAGAGACCAGCCTGATGGTGAGTTTTGTTTTTGGTAGATATTCGCGACATCTACATCATCATCATAACTTAAAAACTTACCCCCTTATTCATAAACGTACACTAAAGTTATCAAGCCGATGAAGTTCGTTTGTCCCTTTCCGATGTATTGGTGTGATAGAAAGGGACAAACGAATTTTATCGGCTTGATAACTTTAGTGTACGTTTATGAATAAGGGGGTTAGTGTATATCGGTGGTCTAACTCCCAGTAATTTCTTTCTTTGCCCGTCTCGATGTATTCTTTTTCACTTAACTGAGATATGTGTTATCTCTCGTCTATTCCCATTGTATCTTTCAGAATCCTTGAAAGTTTCGCAATACCTACAGTACTGAGGTATTTTTACCTTTCATTGATTATTTCAACTGTATTGGTTCACTGAAACTCGACTGAACAGCTCTCAAGTACCGATTGAAACAACCTCTCCTGACCACCGTAAAACCACAAAAATTATACAATCGTTAACGTCTTTATCACCGTTGATGTTGGGTTTATATTTGCTTGTTTAATGTCTACAAGTTATGGTATTGCTTCGATGGGTTCTGATGATTGGTGAACCGTACTCGGGTGCTTCGGTATTTGAAACCCGTTGTTCATAAACGTATCGAGTGAAGTTTTTAGTTTTACGACTAATAGGTGACAGGAAAAGGTTCTGTTTTGAAGATTGTGCTTATTAGAAATTATGATAAGAATTTGAATCGAATTGGATCCAATGTCAATATTAACATTAACATGTATTACAACTTGGGCACCATTGCTGTGTGCGGACAAGCTGTCTCTTCGTTTACATATTGATCTAAGGCCCGATGAAAACGCCAAAAACGGGTTGCAATACAACTGCAACCATAGATTTACAGATATTAAGCTAGATTGAGTTGTTAGGCCAAAAAGTGTGTCCACATGAGAGGTTAAAGTGGGCTGGTGTCCCTCTCGCACTTATTGCCACTATCAAAATCATTTGAATGACGTCATCACTGTCATAATTTGGGGATACCATTCAATATTCAAAGTTACTACCAAATCTACTAATACCCAATTAAAAGTTTTTTTTAATTACGCAAATCTTTGGTTTTATGGCTTCATAATAATGACTTACCAATTCGTTACAAGGTATTAATACCCTTGCCTCGATATAATACAAAAATAATTTAAGAAGTTTAGAAACTTAGTTATCATACAGGTAAACCCATATAACCATAATCGGTCGCCGTTCCTACGCAAATCCTCCTATTTTGTGTACACACAGGTCTTCGGGTCTCAATGCTTAGTCGCAGTACGGTCGACGTTTAGTCGCGGCGACCCAAATGGGGACGATTGGTAACAGGCACAAATGGTCACAAAAGTGACAGAAGTGTGCACTACGCGTGCACACATTGTTACCGTTTGGCGACTACTTTCCCAAAATCATTCGTTCATTTCATTCTTTTCAAATGGCGACTGTCAGAGACGTCAAAGTAAAAAAGAAATAAAATCATTTGACATTAAAATGTAATGGCGTAAGAATTTGTTAAAGATAAATATTGTTTGCATTTGTAATATAATGTGGGCTAATTACCATGGCCAATTAAATTGCTCGAGTGATTTCATAAAATAAGTGTAAATTTATCAACGCGCCATCAATTTACCTCAGTTTAACCAGTAATAATATTATTGACTACTCGGTGTTTGCGTGTTATGTATATTGATTGGTGAAGTTTTAGTGCTCCGGTGCATATACTATACTGAAATAATAAAAATAATGCCTAGAAAACCAATAAAGTTGTTAAAATATGGATTAAGACGGTAATATTCCATGTAAAAACAGTCGCCAAACGGTCACCAAACGGTCGACAAACGGTCGCAAAATGGTCGCAGCGTACACGCGTGACCGAAAGCAGTGAATATTTATTGGATTTTCAAAATGGCTAATGTATTCATTTTTTCCAGGTATCCTCAAACTTTATAAACAATTAAATATGCCGTCGTACTCAGTTGTCCTCACTAAAGAAGATTAAAAAAAAATTGTAACGTGCGTATCGAGCTGCTGGGTTGTAAAGGATCGGGGATCATATTATTATGGTCTTCTATAGAGCAACTAGTATTTTGCGGCATTTCACAATTGACACTTGTTGAAGTAGTCTTCATTAATATTACTATCAACATTCATTTCAGCGATCTGTACTTCTTTTGTCAAGATTTTTGTATAGCACTTATCTACATCTACAAATTTGTAATGTTAAAGAAACATAAATAAAACGTAGTAGAGTAAATAATGTGTTTTTTTTTGTAACCCAAACAAAATACTTGTAGATACGAGTGCGGAAAAGAGGAAAATCGATACGAGTAGCGATAAATTAATACACGATCGAAGGGAGTGTTTTAAATCGACACGAGTTATGAATGTCCTTTTCGCACGTGTATCGTACGACGATTTTCAGTACCTAAATCTAAGCTAAGAGTTTCGACCAGACAAGAAATGAATCATTGCTTGATTTGCTCGCACTACTGCGTTAAAAAAGCAGCATCTGTACTGAAAAAAACTATCATTGCGCAACAGAAATTCTATTAATATCACAGTAAATAGGTACTCTATTTCATTTGATTCCTACTTTTATTGTGTAAAGCAACACTACACTTCATTTTTATCAATAAGAATTAAAAATTATATATTTAATACATTAAGTAACTATAAAGTGCTTATCTATTTGTATTATCATTCTGCACTTTTCTTAACTTTCCCACATTTCTATAAAATGTCGAAGAGTGCTTAAATGGTCGTCGTCGTTTATTATTATTTAATTCGCTCATATTTAAATAATTCAAAGCAACCAGTCCACAACTTCACAAGACAGTTTGAGAAACCTTCGTATTTCAGATTGTCATTTGCGGATACAGTGGTTTAGGAGCAGTTCGGTAATCAGACCTACACATGTGTGTACAAATTCTGTCAATGTCACTGTCAGAAACCGTTCTGACAGTGACAATGACAGCCACAAATTCGTCCACATGTTGTTACCGTTGTGTGCAAACGTCGACTAATAAAGTGTCGTTAAAAGTCATTCTGACAGTGACATTGACAGCCACAAATTCGTACACATTTTGTTACCGTAACGAGTGCACACGACGACTACATTTTGTTATTGTATCAATACGGTCGCATTGTTTGCACGACGTTACCACGCGTTATGTCACATTTGACAGTTAGTTACTGATTTGAAGATTTTGCGACTGAAATGGTTGTATGGGAAGATACTACTACTATCACTACACCAGCCTCAACTTTGACCCTCTCATGTGGACACACTTTTGCTAGTCTGACAAGAACGCCTTTCTGCACTGGTGATAAGATTCAATTTAGTATGGCAAAAAAAGTGTGAGCTCAGTCCCTATTCAAAGTCCATGAATGCAACTTATATGAGAACTGCATGCCGAATAAAACATCTTCCTGTGATCTGGTACAGTCAACCAATCAGAATCCTAGGCCACTGTAGAACCCTTCCACAGTAAAAGTCAAACTGACTTCTATAGCAAATAGCAAGCACGGTTCTAAAAAAAAGGTTCTAAAAGCAGGGTTCTAGAGTGGCCTAGGATTCTAATTGGTTGACTGTACATGATGATGATGCTTCTCTTTTTTACATGCTTGTAATAAATATTATATGGAGTTTGTTCCACAGCTGACCTCTGGCAAGAGAAAATTTTCTCAAATCGCAGTTTCATGTTTTTTTTTCATTAGATAAAGGAAATCGAATTGGATACGTACCTTCTACTACATAATTCTAATACCGTACTAGGCTTGAATAAAACATTGCCGTCGTCTTGTTGTACGATAGCCAAGTCCATTATTAACAAGGTTAAGAGCGGAATCTCATACAATTAAGTCTATTGACACGGGCCAAGGTGGATTAAACGGGTTATCGCGAGATAAGATACTGTGATGCCCTTAACTAGCACTGCACTGTAATGTAATAGATAGATAGATAGAATACTCTTTATTGGCACACCTCAGCAAAAGATACAGTGGAGACAAATAATTATAAATAGAGGCAGACAACAGGCGGTCTTATCGCTAAAGAGCGATCTCTACCAGACAACCTTTGGGTAGCGGAAATAACAAACATAATCAAAACCAATGTACCTTCATTTTAAGTTCTTTTTTCTTCGTAACATACTTATATGTGTAACTAGATTAAGATATTTTTAGCATATCTTGGAACTTTACAGGTTAGCAGGTACCTACTTAAACCTCGCTCTTCCAAGATGTCAAAAGTCTACACTTTTGACATCTTATTAGTCTACCAAACTAAACAACAGATGTTTGAACAAAACGAAAATTGTGTTTCAAGCATTTCTCTCAAGACATTTTTTTGAGCATTGATTTCCTTGCTGTGTCGGTATTTATCATGCACTATTAAATCACAAAAAAATATTAACTACATATCTACCTAACCTACAGTACCTACTGAGCTGGCATGCACTCCAAAGCCTACCTAACAGCAGCGGCTGGTCCATATAAGCCGATTCCCACCGGCTTGCCTAAAATTGATTACTAATAGTTAAGTACCTAATGTTAAGGTAGGTTTCTTTTTGCTCAGTGTTGCCTAGCAGAAATTTTCACCAGCCGCCAGTGCTACCTAAATACTGAGCTACCTTGCTAAGTCATGTCTTAATTGCTCAACATGTACAATTAAAAAACAAATTATCTCCACGTATAAAACAAGTTGCGCGGATGTAAACCTCTCTCTAAACAGTCCAAGTACCTAAATGTACCTATAATTCGCACATCCGGCCGCACAGGCTTTCGCCAGTCAGGGGTCAAGTGTAGAAAATGGCCATGCCGTCCATTTCACCGCTTAACTCGTTAACTTGGTACTTGTATTGAAGGGATAATAGCTGGGAGCGGTTTCAATTTACTTCACTATGATAATATGGATTGTTTTGAACGGAAGTTGTTAAATAAGTAGCAGACACTGGTAGACCTCTGTCAAACTTGATTTTTGACCCCCGACGCAAAAACGACGGGCTGTTATAAGTTTGACGTGACTGTCTGTCTGTTTGTTTGTTTGTCTGTGTGTGTATGTGGCATCGTTGCTCCCGAACGGTTGCACCGATTTCGATTTAGTTTTTTTTGAAAGCTGAATTAGTTACAGACATTATCTCATATTGATTTATATAAACGTTAACTCCGTAGCATTGAATTTACCTATAGCCATATTCTATTCTGTACAAAACAGTATGTGGAAATTGTTTCGTTAAAATTAAGTCTGCTGATTATGAACTTAAGAACTGCTGAAGTAGAACAAAACTACTCGTATCATTCTCTCATCAGAAAATCAGACACGTGTCCATGAAAATGTGTATTAAGTGTATCAGATTCATTTAGAGTAGGTACAGTGAGTTGCAAAAGTTCTTGGCGAATTTATCAATGAATTCATTCATAACTTCTCCATGTGATTTCGCAGCTCACTGTACCTATTCTTGAAGATTCGTATATTGCAGCATGGTTAAGTACGTGCGACTTTCGTTCCGGAGGTCGCGGGTTCGAACCCCCGCTCGCACCAATGAGTTTTTCGGAATTTATGTGCAAAATGTCATTTGATATTTGCCAGTCGCTTTCCGGTGAAAGAAAACATCTTGAGGAAACTGGACTAATTCCAATAAAGTCGTAAACTTGACTTTATTGGAATTAGTCCCTTCCTCAAGGTTAGAAGGTCAGATGGCAGTCTATTTTCTAAAAACTAGTGCCTGCGCCAAATCTTAGGATTGTCAAAGCGGACCCCAGGCTCCCATGAGCCGTGGCAAAATGCCGGGATAACGCAAGGAGGATGATGGTTTAAGGAAGCTGAGAATTTTTATTTTATAGTAATTTTATATTACTATCATTTCCTGTTTTCCAACGATAATAAATGAACGGCAGTTACAAGCCGCAGTTGCTCTCAGGGATGTAAGAAAGCTGAGTTGCATACTAATTTTATAGTTGGTATTAACACCCTCACCTCTTAGTGATGTGATGTGAATAAAGTCGAGTAGCGAGGTCGGATAGGTCGGAGACGGGCAACTCCATATTTCCGGCCGAGGTTTATGTTTAGAGTGCTTTTCTCAAACATGGTATTAAATAAATACTGGAAACGTAAATAGAATAGAATAGAATATTTATTTATTGGTGAACACAGGGTGGCTAGCCGAATGGCACAATCGCTCACGAAACGCTCACGAAACGAAGCGCTAGTAGATATCTATCTCTATCGCGCTTGCGTATTAGCGTATGCGTATTAGCCAGCGGCGTATCGCTTTCGTTTGGCGTCGGAGAAATGCCATTCGGCTACGGGGCCAGGCAAGACAAACACATCATAAAGATCATAACAAAAACAAAAACGAATGAAGTGCCACGAGTTGGCCTCATCTCAGCGTCAATACACTCTGGAAAAAAATAAGTATTCTTAGATTATAACCTAACCACAAAATTAAAATTTTAAAAAAAACCCCGACCGCGACATAGTAGACCGATTTTCATGAAACACGGCTAAGAATACTCACTCAGCTCAAGCAGCAGACAAAAAAAAATCTTAAAGCACATGAACATGGATTTCCGCAAAGTAACGCCTGATTCCATCGATTAAATCTAAATCGGTTCATCCGTTCGGGAGCTACGATGCCACAGACAGACACACACACACAGACAGACAGACAGACAAACAGACAGACAGACACGTCAAACTTATAACACCCCGTCGTTTTTGCGTCGGGGGTTAAAAAGAGAGACATAGTACACGAAAGTTTTGGCATTTAAAAATTACAGAAGATGAGCATGATCACAGATATTTGGTAATAAAATAAACTCATTTGTTCTGTTATTTCACAAATACCTATTTATTACCAGTAGTTTCATTAAAAGTACTGGAGTAGAGTATATTATGTTCAGCAATGGAGATTCGTACAATGTAAAACCACCGACCGGTCTGGAATAGCGCATAGTAACCCTGCCTGCTACGCTGCGGTCCCGGATTCGAATCCCGGTAAGGGCATTTATATGTGTGATGAACACAGAGATTTGTTCCTGAGTCATGGATGTTTTCTATGTATATATTGTATATTATATATATCGTTGTCTGAGTACCCACAACAGAAGCCTTCTTGAGCTTACCGTGGACTCAGTCAATCTGTGTAAGAATGTCCTATTTATTTGGTTATTTATTTTTAAAGGAACCAATACTTTCTACGACTCTTCTCTTCCCGCGCAGACTTAAAACCAAAGTAATGTGCGCGTAACACAACACGAATATAATTAAACCACACAAATTACACGAGCAAAAAAATCTGCAACACTAGAAACATGCCCATCATCTCATTCACACCGAACATGCAAATGTAATCCAGTTAGTCTCCATCTAACTATTACATACAAACTTTCGCTCACACATCCAATATAAGTTGACCTCACAGCAGTACTATATCCTTTAATGTCTGTATGTATCACAAGTGGCTTGTTAGTCTGGTTTCTTTTAAGTGTAAGTTGAGTCATTCTGTTTCTCTGGTTACATTTGTTTGCTAAGTATTGTGTAGGAATTTATAGGTACTGAACATTGTTCGATGTAGAGATAGTAACTTTTATTTATATCGATATACATACATATTTGACAACCGGTCTGGCGCAGTCGGTAGTGACCCTGCCTGCCACGCCGCGGTCCCGGGTTCGAATCCCGGTAAGGGCATTTATTTGTGTGATGAGCACTGATATTTGTTCCTGAGTCATGGATGTTTTCTATTTATTTATATATTATATATTTCGTTGTCTGAGTACCCACAAAACAAGCCTTCTTGAGCTTACCGTGGGCCTCAGTCAATCTGTGTAAGAATGTCCTATAATATTTATTTATTTATTTATTTATATATACAATCACGCCTGTATCCCATGAAGGGGAAGGCAGAGCACATGAAACTACTCAAGTTTCAGTGCTACTCTTGGCAAATAAGGGGTTGAAAGAAAACGAAACTGTGACTGCAGTGACAGGTTGCTAAGCCTCTCGCCTACATCACAATTTAACACAGTCGCCTTCTACGACACCCGGGAAGAAAGGGGGTGGTGAAATTCTTAAGCCGTCACCACACGGGCTATCGATATATCATAAAATGTATCTGTAGCATCGTTACGTATTTACTCAATACTAGTCTGTATGTTTAGGTAGTTAAATAAATGTAAATAAAATCTCGATTCCTCTCGATTTCTTTCAACCCCTTTTTGCCAAGAGTGGCACTGAAACTTAGTAGTTCATGTGCTCTGCCTACCCCTTTATGGGATACAGGCGTGATTATATGTATATGTATGTGTAAATAAAATCTACCCACAAAAGGTATGTGATATGTGACACGTAAAAGTGCCCCTGTGTCCTATTTGATGAATATTTTTTTTGTATTTTGATAAACGCTTGGTTTTTGTATTTGGTTGGTTGATAGACAAATGTTGCAACTACCCAAAAATGGGTAAATTATTTATTTACCTACTAATTAGTTCTTTTAAATGCCTAAAAGTACAGATTATAGGTTTCATCATCATTCGCCTGCCCTTATCCCGGTCTTTTGGGATGGGCGCTAGGCTTGTGTAGGACATGTACTAATAGTACAAAAGACACGATTCCCTGCACGATACTAGACCGAACTACTCCCAAATGATTCTGCTCTCTAGTACATTTAGTACACTCACACACGCGCAACAGAATGGGAGCGAAAGGAGCGAAGAGCCGAGGAGTGACAATGACAGCAAAGCGATCCGTGTGATCCGACCGAAACCGACCGAGAGCGCGCGAAAACGGCTGATCAGCTCTCGGCTAGTACGAGCGAACGTTACTGAACGCCAAAATTATGCACAATTTATCTCTCGCTTTCTTGGTGTACTACTGTCCTAAATGTCCTAAAAGAACGAACTAGTACACTTCGGAGATCGTACCAGTTGGGAGCGATCTTTTCAGTGAACGAGCAGGCACAACTCTAGTGGGCGCAAGGCGCAACATGTCCTTCTCATCCATATCTCATCCATCCTATCACCCGTCATCTCATCATTCACTTGTTTCCGTTTCATATCATCTTTCACACAGTCCGTCCACCTTTTCCTCGGTTTTCCTCTCCCATTACTTCCTTCAACATTCATTCGTAATACCTTTCTCGTCACATGACTTTCATCCCTTCGCATCACATGCCCATACCATGCTAGTCGATTCGCTAGAGTATAGGTTTAATGAATCAAAATACTGTTCTTTAATATCTGTCAATATATGTTTCTAATGATATTGTCAGGTACTGTAATGTTATGGAAGTTAAACTTCGATTTATTAAAATTTATTTATAGTAAATGTTCTAAAAACACCAATAGTTTAACGTTTTCGAACTTATAGTTTGGTAAAAACCTTCGAATTAAAGTAGCATGTGAGGTTATTTTAAAGTGTCTACTTGACTCTTTAAATAAATATTGCCAGCGGTTTCGTAGTGGCGACTTTTCATTATCAGATCAACCTAAGTCTGGTCGACCGGTGAAGATTGATGTAGCCAAATTAAAAACCTTAATTGAAGGAGATCCGAGGCTAACGATTCGTACTCTTGCTACCGAGTTAGGCTGCTCTCATATCACCATAGAAACACATTTACACGAGTTGGAAAAAAACTACAAATACAGTGTTTGGATACCGCACGAACTTGATAGACATCAACTAAACCGCCGTGCCGATATCTGCATACAACTTCTGTCTTTTCGCCGCACATTCAACTGGTTGGACCATCTTATCACTGGAGATGAAAAATGGGTCTTATATATAAATCACACACGCAAACGTCAGTGGCTAGCTCCAAACGAAAAAGGAATAGAGGCACCAAAAACAGAGCCTCACCCGAAAAAAGTTATGCTGTCCGTTTGGTGGGATATTCATGGTATTATTCACTGGGAACTCCTACCAAGTGGAATGACTGTTACCGCGTAATATTAAGTAACATACATTATTAACAATGCACTTATAATTATTAATGTTAACTCACTTCATTAATGTTAAATACTAATTAACGAAGGACCACTTACCTTTGAGAACTGACATTTGGCCTGCACACACTTGAACATTCTTTACGCAACCTTGATTCACTGTGAGTGTGGAGGGCTTATTATGTTTATAATCTGATGTTGTATAAACAAAATAAATGTGATATTGACTATAATTTAATTAAATGTTGTTTAGTTTTGCGTTATTTATTGTTTTGATAATGTAATGAATGTTTTGGTACAGTTTGGGTATCCTTATGTTATTTTTCTTTTGCTGTGTCATGATTAAAACAAATCGATATTGTCAGATATTTTTATTGGATCTGTTTTCATATTATTTGGCTTTATGATCAACAGAAATCGACGACAACAACGATTCGAGTGATTAAGGTTTTAGTTTAATAAACTTCTCATAAGTCTTACTTGTTTGATGGCTCCCTTACCTAAGTTATTAAAAATAGTGTAACGTTCAAGTAGGTGTGAGTAAATAAATAAAGGGGTAAAACTATTTAAAATATTTTAAGCGGGTTACTCACGTCTTAAGTCGATATAGCGTTCGACATGTTTCGGTTCAATTTCGAGAACCTTTCTCAAGAGTTTTACATGTCGAAACGCATACCTACTGCACATGTAACGGGGTCGCTACTCTTGAGAAAGGTTCTCGAAATTGAACCGAAACATGTCGAACGCTATATCGACTCAATACGTGAGTAACCCGCTTAAAATATTTTAAATATGTATGAGTCTCACGGGAGTTTTGGGGTAAAACTATCTGAAATAATAAAGATAAATAAATAAAATATTCTTTATTGCAACTATAAGGTTACGTTTATGTACAATATTGGTCCCTGGCTCTCAAAGTAGGTCTCCCTGTGTCTCAAGAGCCAGTTTCTTCCCGTTTACAATCAAGTGTAAGGTTACAATATTTTAGACATTTTGAAAAAATATTTATATATATTTCACCTATAACTAAAGTTAAAATTTATATAAATGCAATAAAAAAGGATGAGTGTGTGCACGCGCGTGTGTGAGTAATATGTATGTGTGATTTTTGAAATGTGTGTGTTTGTGTGTAACGCGCGCGTGTGTTATTTGAGACTTTTCTAGACAATGATTTGTAGTAATAATTCTGCCTCGTTATAATTTAATGTTTTTAACCAGGTACAATGCGTCAGGAACACAAAAAATTAGCTACATTATTTAATAAAACCAGCACAATGAAATGTCAAGAATACAGTCGCACTACCAGAGAGTATAAAAGCAGCCATAAAGCTCCTTTTACCTCTCAAGGTCACAATAGTCATGATAAATCATTGTCCAATCCTCTAGATAGTATTTATTTCTGTTTTCGTTCAAGAAATTATGACATCACCTAACAAAACTGCCAATTACTGTAATATGTTTCTAAAGTCATTGGCATTATGATTATGTCTATACCGTTAAGTCATACTCATGTTTTTCTAAGGTCTTTGTGGTAAACATTGACCATACACGTACATTTTTGTTACCGTTAGGACATACAAACAAAAACATTGACGATACTTTTTGTGAATGTGGTTCTCGTTAGGTACTGTTACCTAAACTATTTTGTTAAGACAACGCAATTTGGGAATTAAGCTTTTAATGTTCTCACCATAAAGTTCCATAGATTTCTAAGGTGTAAAGTTTGAAAAAAAAAACTGCCTTAGATTTTGATAGTTGAAGAGTGTCGTAATATGTTCTGTAATCACCAAATTGGTTACTTTTCACATACCAGATGGAGAAAAGCTAAAACTATTTCGTTTTCGCTCGAACAAAAAATATATAATATTTTGTTTTTTATCATGCAGAAACGTCTGCGAGCCATATGTTACATATTTTTAAATTAAAGAAAAAATGCCAGCCGCGCTCCCAAATGCGCCAAAGCCAGAGGTCGCAGGTTTGAGTCCTGCCGGAGGTGTGAATTTTTCCTTTAATTTAAAAATAAAGAATATATAATTTAATATATAATATTATGTAAATTAAAATTTGACCGCATGGGGTCACAAAGCGCCATCATATTCGTAATAAGCTGTCAAATTCAAAGCACGAATTTGTCTTAGACCAATGTTATACAATGAATGAATACGCATTGTGACCCGCCCTCCAGCCAAGGTGAGCTGGTTGACTGACCGGTCGCATTCCTGGGTACGGTAGCCATCGTGCCTCGCTTACACTTCGTAACCTTCGTAAATAGCTAGCTCTCCCGACTCTTCTGTTGTGGTGCGACAGAGACAGCGTTTCGATCGCCATGTAGCCTCAAACGAGTGTGGTCGGATAGGCCGGGTCCGCGTTTTCGTGGTCGTGTTGCTTGATGGACTGATATTGTAATTTGGTTGCATTTGGTACCAATTTACATTCTGTAGCTAAAACATGTTTGAAGATTTTGGGATAAAAGTAAGTTGCGTTGCTTATTCGTACGTAATTATCTGACCATCGAAGACATATGCGCCCACGCTAGAATTTACCGTTTCTGATTTGAATATTTTGTACCTACTCAAAGTACTCAATCACGCAAAAACAAAAAAGTTCATATTAACCGACATATACTTACAAAAATGATTTAATATACCTACAAGGCTTTAGAAAACTGTGAAAATGTTACTGTTCAACCATTATTTATTTAAGCTTTCTTGCCAAGTCATCACTAGTGGACATTTTCATAATTTGGGACCCCCGAATTAGCGTAAGTAGTTAACAAAAATTAACTCACTGTCAGTTTTGTGACGATAACTAAGCATAAAATTTCAATAAAACATTACTTTTGTGTTAATTACATAAACTTCAAGCGATAATTTACATTCAGAGTGTGAAAAAAGTACGTTTTAGACAGATTTTTTGCTTAATTGTCGTCACAAAACAGACAGCGAGTTAATTTTTGTTAACAACTTACGCTAATTGGGGGGACCCAAATTCTGAAAATGCACTAGTACATTTCAACTGTAAAGCTGTTGCTAAACATATTATACTAGTAATACGTCAGATCTATCATCTATCTTATTTTATTTTACCTACTCTTTGCTTACCGAAGCATGGAACAGACATGTATTTATCAGACGAATCTATCCACCAGTTATTATCTACTCGCTATTAAAACATGTTCAACATGTAGTTAGCAATTAAGGCTTGTGCTCAACCAGTGTCTAATGATAATACGCGGATAGGGTTTAATATAGGGGTGTTAATGTGGGAGGGGCTGGAATGTATTTATTTACAGTGTAATATATGCGTGTAACTAGTGTAACTACCTTAAATTAATGGCTGTAAAAACGATAATCATGAAGTAAGTGCGTTATAATTTTCAGCTTTACAAGTTTTTGCCTTAGCAATTTATATCGTTTTTATAGTGGTACGCTCAAGTTAATCATTTTATGTTAATTAATCATCCTCTATGCGTTATCCCGGCAATGCCACGGCTCCTGGGAGCCTGGGTTCCGCTTTTACAACTAATCCCAAGATTTGGCGTAGGCACTGGTTTTTTACGAAAGCGACTGCCATCTGACCTTCCAACCCGAAGGGTAAACTAGACCTTTAGGAATTAGTCCGGTTTCCTCACGATGTTTTCCTTCACCGAAAAGCAACTGGCAAATATCAAATGACACCAAGTAATAATGATAGAAAATTGTTTCTTTAGTACCTACGAGTTATAACGGGATAAATAATTACCAAAGTCTTCAGTGTAAAGAGCTGGAACTGAACCAGCATCCAACCAGACCGCTCAGCTATCGTAAAATACCTAGTGTCTTTAAGGTGTGTCTCTAAGTAGGAATTTGCATAAAAAATAATTTCATTTGTTCAAATTAATAGAACAGGTTAGATGTATCAAATTTGTAAGTAACCATCCAGTTCCCCTGCGGCAATCGAGACAAATCGATTGAAACCTCATTTCATTGGCTAAACGACAACAAGAGCGTTTGCGAAACATCGATGTTTGCATCTCGAGAACCATTTTATCGACATCATTGTTTTATCTTTTGTATCTTTGTCATTGGTTTTATAAACTTAGTATTTTGCTAAGGGATAATAAATGTATTAATTTGGAATTAATGCCAGATTCTAGACAAGTAAATCGAATCCAACCCATGAGTACGTACTGTAAGAGAGACGGCCGATCGGTGAAGGGCATCCATTAAAACACTTCAAAATGGGAAACTATATTTTTTTAATTCCATGGGAGCTAAATTACAACAACTACAAATCGCTGCTTCTATTCGAATGCCCCGTCAAGTGTTCGTTCTCCTTGACGTTTATATATTATTCTAAATTCAAATCGGGGACTGCCAGTCTCCGAACAACAAATGCTGTAAAGGGTTTCATTCCGTATATGAAACCTCTTACGGTACATTCTCGCTTAGTATCCATAGTGCAAGATATAGGATTCGTAAAAAGGCAGGGATGGGGCTATAGGTCGTCGATATAATTAAGTTATACTCCAATTGTTATTTATTTATTATTAAACCTACTGCAATTGCACCATTTTTGCACCGCACTAAAGATAAACATATTTTTTGTTCAATTCATGTTGAAGGAATGCCGAAATAGAGGAGTTGGTGGGCGAAGCGAATATGGTCAGCGTAACAAAATCCCACAAACTCCGCTGTTTCGGCCACCTACTAAGAATGGGAGAAGATCGGGCTGCTAAGAGGGCGAATCTGGGAAGACCAACTGGTGGCCGCCCGGCGGGTCAGCCCAGATACCGCTGGGAAGGCAGTGTGATGGCGGATCTGTGTCAGCTACAAGCCGATGATTGGCAGGAAGCTACGCAGGATCGCCGGGATAGGTGGCGTGTTCTCGTTTTGGAGGCCAGGATTCTCTTTGGATCGCATAGCCATATTAGTTAGTTAGTTAATTCATCTTGTTTTAAAATATGTAAAAGTGTAGCTAAATGACTATTGGGAAATATTTTATTTACATGTTTCAGTCCATTCATACCTAGCTAATATAATCCTGTCAAGGAGTGTTGAGTATAATAAGTATGTTTAGCGTCTTGGTGCTAAGTGCAAGCTGTATTTTTACGCGCCCCCGCTAAATTGTCTAAACGTTATTACATGCTTAGACATATAAATCGTCCCATCAAGGTGAAATTGATACCTATATACTTTAAAAGAGAATAGTTACTATAACATGAAGGAAAACTTTGAAAACTAAAATATTACAACATTAAGATGATCCCATAACAATAAGCAAACATGTATTATGTATATCGTCACTACTTTGAAAAAATCTCGTATCTCACACTGCTCCTCACAGTTAAAACACAGTACGTCTATATGCATTCCATACATACTTATTACTTACATTTTTCTTTAAGATAGGTACTAAGAATTTTATTACGATATTAAGAATTTTAGTTATTAAGAATTATATTTGCAGTGCCCGTACAAGGTTCATAGCTGTGGTATACTGAAATGTACCAACTTATATACCTATGAAAGCAATAAATGATTACTGATTATTGATCCCAATATATTTTGGTACAAATTTTCGGAAAACATCATCTATTCCGCACTTTATTCAATGAATGTCAGCAGAGTTCCATTAACATTTACATTAGTAGGTATAAACATTTGTATAAGCAGAGCATTGGCATAAGCAGAGTTCCATTAACATTTACATTGGTATAAACTTGATCTAAAACGAACCCTGAAAACCATAACTAAACCTTAAGTATTTTCACCACTCCATCAACAAGAAACATGTCTATAATACATTTGTAAAACAGTTACAAGTTAGAACAACATCTCTAATGCAATCAGTAATACATTATTATGTAAATTGTAACTCTGAAAGCCGACTTGTCGAACGCTCTCTAGATCTACGATACCCATTTCCCTACAAATACCTTCCTGGTGTTATTGCAATCGCTTGCCGAGTGCAACCGCGTAATAACGAGAGGACAAATGTAGCTTGCAGCCAGTGAGAACAGTGGCTTGTTATTGGACTTGTATGAACAGCTGAATGACAGCTTTGACGGGAGTCGAGTGAAGGCCTATTTCCATCTATTTTTTAACCCCCGACGCAAAAACGACGGGGTGTTATAAGTTTGACGTGTCTGTCTGTCTGTTTGTCTGTCTGTCTGTGTGTGTGTCTGTCTGTGGCATCGTAGCTCCCGAACGGATGAACCGATTTAGATTTTTTTTTGTCTGAAAGCTGGGTTAGTCGGGAGTGTTCTTAGCCATGTTTCATGAAAATCGGTCCACTATGTCGCGATCGGGGTTTTTTTTTTTTAAATTTTAATTTTGCGGTTAGATTATTAGGTTATTTTTCATCTAAACGTAGCTTTGAAGTGGGTCTAGCCAAAATGAAAATCGTTTTAGAAAACGCCGTTGAATCGAATTCACGGTTCATAAATGTACGGAAGACTGGATTCGACGTAAGTGGACGTTAGAATTAAATGGGCCCTAACTGATGCGTGGGTGATTTTCACGCCTGTAAATTATCAGTCTAACGATGTACTCGTCGTTGTCTACAGAAAGGGCTATGCATTCAAACTTAGAACAGGTTACTAATTCCATCGCTGAATGCTAACGGTCGCGGTATCTGATTGGTCCGCCATTATAACGGTTTTAATAAATATTCTCGACACGTGCGTACCATTTATCATGCCGCCCTCAATTATTTGGATTAACTATTAATTAGTCACGATTCATATCTCTTTTAGATCTTATAAAGATCGTAAATTAGTCGTTAAGGGCTTCATCAATCAATATACATGATATTTATTTAGACACCTGCAAAATTGACTGGGTCAATATATAAATCACGTTTAGCAACTTTTACTACGAGAGCAACTCAAAATCGCGATTTGTTTTTTAGGTTTTCTCCTTATATAGAAAATATCAAGGTCGTATAACCAAAATGTATGAAACAGCATTGTAAGCAAAAGTAAAATTTTGTTTTCACTTTTTTTGGGGTTGCTTCCACAGTAGATGCTGCTTACTAATATAACCTACAATACCTACATATTCATTCCAAAAATATTACGGGTATCTATAGGACAATCTGCATATTTCCTACCACATCATCGTCGTATACCTATTTCATACGCATTGCAATGTTTTTTTTTTTTTTTTGGTACTGAAAGAAAACAAATCTATAATCTGAATACATACTTCCATGACCACATTTACTTACCTACTCGTTACTCTAACAAAAGTAACACAAAACGCATCATCATCGTTCTAAATAAGCTGTTTCGTTACAATGAGAACGAACAATACCTACTCATTCACGTCAATGGAACGGGTATTTTCTTATAATTTGCTCTACGGACTTCTTATTAGTGTAAACGTCGGCGGCCGATCGTAAGATCCGGCTGATTGTAAAGTTCCTGGCCACGTAGCCGAATGGCATTTCTGCGACGCAAACGCCACCGAAATGCCGTAGAAATGTATTCTGGCTCTGTCGCGCCAATACGCATTACTTAATTACTTACTGCGATGGCTCAGCGACCCGAAGTGGATCTTTGGCCTCCGACACTAGATTCCGCCATTTGCTCTTATCCAGTGCGATCTGCAGGGTGATGATAGACACCCGTCCTTATGGTTAGAAGAAGACGTGTGATCTATCTTGCGGCGAAGGTCACACCTAGGTCTTGACTTGAAGGTCACACAGGTCTTTCTGACCTCATCGATCCATCGGTACCTGGGCCTTCCGACCGGCCGTTTTTTGTCGTTATACTAAGAAATTTCAGAATCAGCCTGATCTTACAAGATTGTAAATACACGTGAGATTTTTGCCGATACTTTCGACGAAAAAACCTCATTAATACCCAATTTTGCGATGTTCATCCGCCTTCGACATAACAATACAGGCGCACCTTAAACTCTCTCTGATTCTGCAAATATGACCCTGCCTCCTACTTAAAACGAACAGTGAATCTCCATATTTGACTCTTTGTTCTATGTGGGTTCTATCCCGTCACATTAGTATTCGTGAATTTGACGGTCACGACAAGAGTTGTTCAATCGTTTAATCATAGTTTGATTGAATTTTGATTGATCGCTCGCCCACAGTGAACGGGAGAATGCGATGAAGGTTATGTGCGTATGCGCTTGTTAATGTGATAGGCATGTCAGCATTTTGTTAATTTGATTAGTGATATTAGTCATTGAGGTGTGGAAAGTGATTTTGTATAAGTGGAAGATACATAATAGGGGATGCAAGCCAGATGGTCGGACAACATCATAAAGACGCAGGGCCGACCTGGAACAGAACCGCCGCATAAAGAACGGAATGGAAATCCATGAAAGAGGCATATGTTCAGCAGTGGACGCAAATATGCTGAGAAGAAGAAGACATAATAGGATAGAAAAGAATGTCACATGTGACTACCATTCATATTTTTTGGACTCCTACAACTCTAGAAGTAGTAGATACCCTTTACCGACCCATTTAAATCAGTAACTTCATTTTTGATCCCCACTCCTTAAAGAAAACACCAGCAGGGCGCTTATTCCACAAACAAGCTGGAACGTTCATGTCACAAAGATGAAGTAATCAAAGGCATGAACTACAAAACCACAGTACATATAATAAAGAGTACTATCGTACAGTATGGCCACTCCCGCTCCCCGCCGAAAGTGCCGCCCACCCGCTCTCGGCTACCTCACAGATACTGCCTGTCAAAACCGCGAACAATCAACCTGTTATGTCTCACTCACAGAACCATGGTATGCGTTCACCTACACGAGCTTAGAATGTGTGCTAGGAACGCGCCACTTTCATATATTTCATCGACAGTGTCCGAGATGTGACAAAACTGTGGTATTCATGGTATTTTCACCAAATCCCCAAGTCGTGTATTACGAAACGTTGCGATAAGGTCCCAATCTGTAACATGAAGTGCTTGAATGATGTCAAACTATGCCAGTTGGTCCACCGTTGTCACGACGCGATGCAATCCTGGCTCAACCAACGTCACAACCGCTTACGCATCGTGGCTAGCTGTCCTATCACTCTTCTGTAGTGGCGCGAGACAGACTGCGATCCGAACGCCACATAGCGTCAAAGATTGTCACTTCGGCTAGACCGCCTGATAATGATAAGATTATGAAAGTGACATTTTTCGCATTTTTACTTGTTTTGTCATCATCGGTATTCTTAAATTATCTAGTTTGATCTGAACTGAACCCTTATCCGTAGACAAGTTGCCCATCGCTCACGCTTTGTGTGTCGCTCTTCCGTATTAAGTAGCTTCACAGACGATTCCGTCGTTTGCTACAAAACGTTTACTATAAGTAGGCATATTGTCTATACAGATTGATGATTGATAAGATTATGAAAGTGACATTTTTCGCATTTTTGCTGATGTTATCGGTATTTGTAAAAGTTATCTTTAACTAGTCAGATGAGCTAGGATGTCAGATGAGATGAAATTCACCATGTTAGTTAAGAGGAACGAAGTTAAATATAGTTGCTAAATAACAAGGTATTGTAAAACTCTGTTTGACAAGAATAGTTCGATTCCAACTTTTTTATGTTATTTGTATTACGCCCTCAATTCTCTTGTTCGATTTTTTTATTTTTATAATATTAGTCATAATATCAATATTCTAACTATCCTAAGATACAAATGGACAGTTTGTATGGATAAATAAATAAATGTCATAATTAAATGTTATGCCTATGTTATATTTACAATCGTCATTGGCCTTAGCGAATAGACCTAGAGGAGTATTCTGGTTGTGTTATAAGGCTATTAATGTGATATGAATTTGTTTTGCTCATGAACTTATGATCTGTCATTGAATTAAGCTGTGGAATTAAGTGACGATTCTAGTAGAAATTTTACGTTTGACAGTGTATCTAATCTACAGAAATCGACATCAAATTATAATCTGTTATCACGTCAGAATAAATCTCCTAGGTCTGATTATCATAAACCTGATTCGATCCGCCATAAACATTGAAGGTAATAAGTTGCTCGGAATCAAAACGTATTAACTCCATTAAAATTTTGTACAGAATTCATACGTTTTTGAAATGGTTGGTATGAACACTTGGGGACGCAATACATTGATCTGATTCTTAAATCAAATAAACTAATTGGTTGCCTTGAACTTTGTGAAATGTTTGGATTTGTAATATATTTTAATAATGGCTTGTTTTTAATAGGCTCGTGTCGTAATGTCGTGTTTTTATGACTGTTGCACGTTACATAATATTTATAGAACAAGTTTGATGAAATATTATTTGAAAACACGAAATGTTTTCATGTTTTTTATTTGTACATAAACAAATGATTGTGTTGATTTAATGTAGTTATGTTTGACATCCACTACCCACTACAATTACTCTGTAGAAATGTTAACTAAGTTAAACTGAGTTATAAGTACTTTCGGAAAAATAATCTTCGGTACGTGTTTTCAATTTCTTATTTAATAAGTTTACGTATATATTCAGCAATAGTTCTATGACAATATTGAAAAAGTCTACGAAGTAAAACTTGCAACATTGGTGGCGTTTGTAATAAGTACAAAGACTAATTAATAATATAGACGTAAGTACATCTTTACATGACGATTCTCTATTATTTACGTGTTAAACACAAAGTTTTGAAGAGAAAAAAATTGTTTAAACACTTTAAACAGAATCACGTTCGTTCATGATCACCTCGCCTATGCAAAGAATATTTTATTGCAGACGTTCATAAATTATATTTCGTCCCACCTAAATGGACTTGTAACTCCGTAAAGACAGTAGGTACGTGCCTCTGAAACATATAGAAATAGGTACGGTGACCTAGATGGCGTTACACCTTTGGGGAACGCTCGGCTAGATGGCGCTAATATTAATATTTGACATTATTTATTTATTCTTCAATACAATCATTGTGTCAGAAATTCCATTATATACAACATAAATAACAATACAGTAAGTATAAATAACAACAACATAAATACATTTTAACACATATAAACCTAAGAATATGGGCCAAATTGTCAAAAATGAGGTTTAAAAGTATTAAGCTTGTGTCGAGAGATTTCTATGCACTGCAAAATAGTACACAACAAAAATTACCAGGGTCTCCGCACTAGGCTACGCCTGTATCGCGGGGAACCAGTTACAGTGGGTAAGGAACATTATTGTTGGGTAAAAAAACTAAAATTAAAGTACATTGGCTAGGATGTCCTCTGTCTCGGCGTATGTAAGCGTAAGTAGGAATTTAGTTAAGAGTTTTTTGGTTTCTCCCATGGTGCAGTCTTTTAGGTTACAGTACTTAAGTATAGCGTTATAAATAGATACTCGGATGCGTTCACCAAAGCGTTTCCCAAAACCCAAACGTACTTCTGTGATTACAAATTTTACTTTGACAGTAACTCTCTATATTACTTGATCCTCTTTGGTACTACATAGACTCGACGGGCTTTAGATTACCTAATTTACAGTTTTACACTTCTGCGTCTTCGCAGTCTTTGGCAACACCTTGGCGAGTAACGGGCGCGGTCGATGACAGCGTCCTGCGTACTTGCACTGCGCGCGCGCACTCGAATCCTCAGTACACTGGAGCCTGATTCTGACTTGACAACTTTGATATGACCTTGAGAATGAAGAAAGATTATGACATATTAGTCCATTGCACAGTGAGAGCGAGAATAAGATATTTTTTCTCTCACACATACCTATGAAGGACAGTGACATGCCTAAACACTTGCACAGGCGCCGCCTGGCGGGATAAAAGGTCAGTGTGCCTCCTCATTGTCTACTACTTAACCCTTTTAATGTACAGATATAAGGAACACCTCCCATAAATACTGGGAGAAAGGTGGTATTTAGAATTTGACTCTGCATAGCGTCATTTATATTGCAGTAGAAAAGAGAAAATTCGAAATCGAATGGTTTGAGTGGCTTGTATTCGGTGAGTGTTTTAATACCTACATATTTTTAGATTATTGAGTAGGTATATTATTGTAAACAAAATAAATTATTTAAAAATTACCCTACGTACTGACGGATGCTTGATTAGTTTCGAGAATACCTAACTTCAATCTAATACTTACTTAATTGTACGTAGAAAGGTTTTGTTTTAACCTTTTGTTTTAAATCAAGATTAAAAGATCTAATAGCGACTTTTGTTCGTTAGTACTCGTAGGTGTACATTAAAACCTCGTTACATAACTTGTATTAATTAGATGTGCATCATTTATCTTTATCATCATAGCAATTATATCATCTAGTGATAGAATCGCTATAGATCATAGTGATTATTTATTTATTTTATTTATTTATTATTTGGAGAACCAACAGCTTACAATTCAGAATAAATAATATAACCCTAGTAACAAACAGCCAATTATAGGTTCCCACCAGTAGTAACAGGTTATCAAACATTTGTTTGATAACCTGTTTAAGTGACATTTGTTTGGTGTTAGCCACCATTTGGTGGCTAGTACTAAATTACTAACTATGTACGTGTATCTCACTAACACGTGATGATTATTACATGTCTTGGAAAAGCAAAACTTAGAACTAAACTAATATATAAGTACATCAACAAGTTATACCAATATAGTATTCTACATTAACAATCTAAGATATAATATGTTGTCGCTCGTGGCTTGCACACTTAAGTAACTCGTCTGTCAAGATACGTCTTATGGTAGTTATGTTGCTATTAAAAACGTCAATATCACGCTTCCTCGATAATGTAATTATTATTGTAATAATGATATCATTGTTAGTATTTGTAGGTATACTTACTGACTTTGTGCACTAAAATGTGGGACGGGACGAGATGGGGTGGTGCTATTTTTTCTGATTCCAGCACTATACTTAGGGCCGGTTGCATCAAAGCGTGTGACCGTTAAAGCGTTCGTTAAATTTTATTGTACGGGAAGTTCCATAGACAGCTGCATGACGATGATGTGTCTGTCAAATGTGGTTGATGTAACTGGCCCTTAGTCGTATATATTGTCCTCAACATTCACTTTCCCATTATTTGGGACCGGCGCAGTAGATCCTCTTCTTCCATTCCTCTCTGTCAGCCATCATTTCCGTACTACCTTGTTACCCTCAAATTCTTCACACAGTCTGTCACGACGCATCTTGCTCCCCCGTCCTTATAGACGACAAATTAACATAAAAATCTGTCTAAAAGATATTTTTTCACTAATACTGATCTTGAGACCTGGTCCCCTTAAGAGTTCAGGCAAACAATATTTTTTAGAAATTTCATGCTTAATTATCGTCACAGGACATCCCGGTGTCAAGTCCATACTGTGGATATAATAGAGGATAATCTCTATATTCCCAATTCAGTTTAAAAAAAAAAATCTTTACACAGTCCCCGAAAGTTTTTTCCTATTGGATACTATATCTGTGATGAAGCAGTCGTGTCGCCGCGAGCCTAGGAAGTTGCCACACAGACCTTGAATTCGATAAGGTTGCTCGAGTGACTTTTCTATTTCCAATTACGGAGAGAATGGCGGTAGAAAAACTGTAGTTTGTAGGTGTCACGACATAGTTAACAAAAATACTATAGTTACATATCAATGGCCTATAACATCAATAATATAATATGGTGGGTTAAGCAGCGTCCATTAGATTGCGGCACTTCCGCAAACAGCTAGTGAGCCCAATGCGAAGCGGCAGCCGCGACCGCAAATCTTACATACACTACACACATAGATGCGTAATTATTAATTGCAGGGAGGACAGCCCAGGGGTGGAGCGGTGGTAAGGGCATTTATTTGTGTGATGAACACAGATATTTGTTCCTGAGTCATGGATGTTTTCTATGTATATAAGTATGTAGTATGTATATTTAGGTCCATGGGGTCCCAGCGCGAACAAGTTGTTCACAGAAATCGCGAAGCGTCTGGTTGAGGTAACTGGTGACCGAAGAGCTGGCGACTTCCTTGCACAACGTATCAGCATAGCGATACAGCGAGGAAATGTCGCCAGTATCCTTGGTACAATGCCTCAAGGGCCTATTTTAGACATTAGCTAGCTTTTAAGTTTAGTCTTAGTTTCTTATAATAATTATGTAAATACATATCTTCATGTAAATAAAGATATTGTTATTATGTATTTATCTATATAAGTAAATATATTGTCGTTTGGGGCTAGGTTAATCTGTGTAAGGTGTCCCCTAATATTTAATAATTTATTTATCTACTCCAGCTCCACGTCAGTAACTGACAGGAAACTGCTCCAAGGGTCCAAGATTAATTATGGATCAGTGGGCCAAGTAAAACGATATCAAGGCCAGGTAGGCTCTCAGGCTAAACGCATCATTAAAACCAAATAATCGGAAGTACTTTCGGCATTTGCGTAAGGCCTGATGCACACGAGCGCGGCGCCTGCGCGTGCAGAACGCAACAAAGAATCCTATCAATTATTTGTTACAAATTTAACACACGAACGGCTCAGATTCGTTATGGGATCGCTCTGGGATCCGAAAGCTAATAGTTATTTGTTATACAAGGGGGCAAAGTTGTATTTTAACGCCGAGTGTGGAATTGAAAAGCGAGCAAGTGAAAGGATGCTATAGTTGAACCACGAGCGAAGCGAGTGGTTCTAGAATAGAATCCTGAACTTGCGAGTTTTTTAACACACGAGAAGTAAAATACATTTGCACCCGAGTGTAACACAAAACTTTTCCCCTCACTAATAGCGAGGAAACTACAAAGCAAAAAATGCGTTTATCACTGCTTCCAGTAGTTTCACAGGTGGTAAATCATCGTTATTACTAGATTCACCTACTTTTATCAATTTTAAAACAGTTAATTTGAGTTTATTCAAGGTCAAATTACTTTACCCACTAGTGGATAAAATGCGTTTTTACCCGCTGGTATTGAAGGACAAAACACGTGTTTCCGAGCTAGTGAGGGGAAAATAATGTTAGGTGCTAACACTTTTTAAGTGCCTGTAATGGGATTCGATTTTTTCTGAGGACATTGCAACTTGTAACGTAATAAACTAACCCCCTTATAAACGTTCACTAAAGTTATCAAGCCGATAAAGTTCGTTTGTCCCTTTCTATCACACCAACTCGTCGGAAAGGAACAAACGAACTTTATCGGCATGATAACTTTAGTGTACGTTTATGAATAAGGGGGTAATCATCATCACACTACATAGTATAAAACAAAGTCTCCTTTTCTGTCCCTATGTCCCTATATACCTATGTATGCTTAAATCTTTAAAACTACGCAACGGATTTTGATGCGGTTTTTTTTAATAGATAGAGTGATTGTAGAGGAAGGTTTACATGTAGGTATAGTACCCGTGCGAAGCCGGGGCGGGTCGCTAGTAATGTAATAAACGACTGCACAGGTTTAACACGTGTTTATTCATGGATGCCACTTCCTAAGTGTTTGCTTGAAAATCGATAGAATGGTGACTGCCCCCTTCAACGCCGATCATGGGCCACCTGTAGACCATTAAACTCTCCACGAACAGGATCATCGTCCACTTTAATTGGGCCATCATGGTCCATGACGTAAAGGAGACATTTTGTCAAACACAAATTACAGTTAAGGAAATTAATAAAGTGGTTCTGTTAAATGTTTGTTACAGACCTGCGCGTGGTCATTCATTAGCGTGAGAATGTCAACAAAAAGTTTCAAATAATCGATATGGTAAAAGTACCAGTCCTCGACACTCTAATACCCAATAAATGACATCCTTCCAATTGACAATGACTTAAAAATTGACTAAGGTCAATCACTGGCCAGTTTATAATTTAAAAAAAATTTGAAAGTGGCATCTGCTGGGACATTGTCGAGTATTAGTACTTTTACCTTCAATAGCCGATGAAAGTTTGGTCGATGACCATGTATGAATGACAATTGAGATAAAATACTGTATTTAATTCCTTTGTTTGTGCACCTCTATTAAATACTTCGTGATGTATAATTTGTTTTCTTCAACTAACAAAAGGCGTGGTCTGTAATTTAATTTCTATTTTCTTGGGAACGTTTACTTGAATATTAGGTGGTGTGTGTTATTAGACACAATTATCACACAATGATGTAATGAGGAAGGGAAAAGTGTTTTTGCTGCACATGTAATAATACTATTTACACAAGAGTTGTTTATTATATACTTTTGCCACAATGTGACCATTCCATTTAATATTAATGACACTTTTTATAAAGAGTGAAATTTAAATATTTATAAATAAAAAACAATAGGCACCTAAAAACCTTTTATGCACGGAGCATTAAAAAGGACCGTTAAAACTTTGCAGTGACTTTTGAGGTCAATAAACAACTTTAATTATGGGACTAATGCAACAGAATATTTGCTGTTTCATACATTTCTACTGTCATGATGCCGCTCATTTCTATGGAACAGCCAAAAACTTGAAACAAAGTAGCATTAACTCTTTTACCTATTAAGTTTATTAATAGAAATATTTATAACCGGATGATTCGCGAAAATAACACCGAGCCGGAATTACTTTCGCCACACATACAACGAACCGATATCATCACTGTTTATCAAAATGTACGCATCCTATTGCGTAGTATCCTAAGATCTTCTTCAGATGCGCGATGACCAGCGCGCATTGGATTGACAATAGTGTAGAATCATCGGATCATCGCTATGATTATAATACGCATGACACTGACGTCGCCTTTCACGTTTTATTAAGAGTCATTTCGCATACCATTTATTTTAATATTTTAACTGAGACGCGAAGTGTGTTGATGATAGGTGTTCTACGCTTGTGAACGTAAGTTTTAGCTAGCATAACTATCATTTAGGTATACAATGTATGACCTATATTTTTACGAAAAAAAAATATATACAGGGTGACTCATATTCACACATTCATGACCATTATATACAATTTATTCTATTTACGCCAAACATTTATTTCGTAATCGACAAATCAAAGCACAAGTCAATTAAACGCCATAAAAAACTCAATTAATCAAAATCTGTTTGTCCTCCCATTAAAAACTTGTAGGAACATATCTATCGTTATCATTAAAGTTGTTCACGCTCAAATTAAGGCAATTAACTACCTATTCGATATCACGTTCTCGGGCGTCGAACCTTGGACCAGTTGCGAGCATGACATGCCTACGCTCTTGCGTGCTTGTGCACAAATTGTAACTATTTTAAGTACGGTCAGCAAGGGTCTGCAAAAATATATTGTGTAATATTTCATGTGAGAGAATCGGTAAGACAGTCATCTCCTAACCACAAAATTTAAATTTTGAATAAACCCTGGCCGGTTTCCATCAAACAAGAAATCTAAATCTAAATTGGTTCATCCGTTCGGGAGCTACGATGCCACAGACAGACACACACGGAGACAGACAGACAGACACGTCATACTTACGAGTATACCACCCTGTTGTTATTGGGTCAGGAGTTAAAAAACCGGCCAAGAGCGTGTCGGGCCACGCTCAGTGTAGGGTTCCGTAGTTTTCCGTATTTTTCTCAAAAACTACTGAACCTATCAAGTTCAAAACAATTTTCCTAGAAAGTCTTTATAAAGTTCTACTTTTGTGATTTTTTTCACATTTTTTAAACATATGGTTCAAAAGTTAGAGGGGGGGGGACGCACTTTTTTTTACTTTAGGAGCGATTATTTCCGAAAATATTAATATTATCAAAAAACGATGTTAGTAAACCCTTATTCATTTTTAAATACCTATTCAACAATATATCACACGTTAGGGTTGGAATGAAAAAAAATATCAGCCCCCACTTTACATGTAGGGGGGGTACCCTAATAAAACATTTTGTTCCATTTTTTATTTTTGCACTTTGTCGGCGTGATTTATATACATATTGGTACCAAATTTCAGCTTTCTAGTGCTAACGGTTACTGAGATTATCCGCGGACGGACGGACGGACGGACGGACGGACGGACGGACGGACGGACGGACGGACGGACGGACGGACGGACAGACAGACATGGCGAAACTATAAGGGTTCCTAGTTGACTACGGAACCCTAAAAACGATACGATATATTATTAATATTGCCTGGACAATAATATCTATGACTCGATGTTTTAAATATGTTTTATATTTTTATAAAGTTGTTGCTAATAATGTCGGCTGTCACATGGCAATACTGTCAAATCAAATGTATGTTTTTATTTTACATTCTTAAAATCAATTTGGTTTAGAGTTAATTTGGTCGGGGGCGGCTGAACGGTTGAACAGTTTATTCGTCAAGAAAAGTACCAAATGTAGTGCGGCGTCATGTTGACATCTTCCAAAAAAGAAAACCCAATATTGTCTACAAAGAGCCTTGAAGAATACAGAAATAGTTGGGTCAATAATTATTACATATGGCATGAATCTTTAGCACGCCAGAGTGAGGCGTGATATCTTTTCTTCGTAAACACTAGAAAAATAAACGGTTGTCTATTGTTTGCCCGACAGTCATTTAACATAATATTCATTTGCCCGAATCTAACTTGCCTGAATTTCATTTGCCCGAATGATTTGTTTACCATAAAAATCATATGACATACTCGTTGTTTATCCGAATATTACCTTCCATAATCATACAATGCCATACTATTTGTTAGCCATATTATTAAGTGCAATAATATGGTTTCACAGAATATTCAAACGCCATAAGCAATTATTGCCATATTAATTGTTGCCCATATTATTACCTAACCTAACCTACTTTCTGATAGCAGTTTCATTTTCCAGGGGTCATAGTTCTAACCTAACCTAACCTACTTTTCCAGCAGTTTCATTCTCCAGGGGGTCACAGTTCTAACCTAACCTAACCTACTTTCTGATAGCAGTTTCATTTTCCAGGGGGTCGCAGTTCTAACCTAACCTAACCTACTGTCTGATAGTATTTTCATTTTCCGGGGGGTCACAGTTCTAACCTAACCTAACCTACTTTTCAAGCAGTTTCCTTTTCCAGAGGTTCACAGTTCTAACCTAACCTAACCTACTTTCTGATAGCAGTTTCATTTTCCAGGGGGTCACAGTTCTAACCTAACCTAACCTACTTTCTGATAGCAGTTTCATTCTCTAGTCCTTCTAGTACCTATTATAGTAGTTTTCGATTCTGCCAAAGCACATTATGGAAATTGACTTTTCTGGACGCTAATTTGTATGACAAATGATGGTATGGAATGTGGTAATTACGGATTTCGATGATTCTGACAAATGACATTATGGAAACTGACTTTATGGGAAACAAAGTTTCTGGCACTAGATTAATATAGTAAACAATGATTATGGCATAAGTTGTTATGAGAAACAATATTATGATTGTTGAATAGGATGGCAAATAAAATTATGGCAAATGAAATTCTGGCAAATGGGGGTATCCCAAAATAAACAATACCATAATAACTCATGTAATCAATATACGAGTAATCAGGTCAATTATCTAGAGAAGCTAGAATGGTGTTGCGTCTTGTACTTTTTTTACGAGTTAGAAAACTTGTCGTGCTGTCCGTACACACGCGATCAGTTTTGTGAGAATTTCACAACATTCGATAGGCGTGGGTGGTGATACTGGTGATAGTGATAATAAAAATGGGCGAATATAAGTACAGGTGCTTAGAGTGTGGCTAAGGTAACTTTGCAACGAATTGAATAGGACTGTGACAGTATTGATGTCATTGTCATACTTTGGAAATACTTTTGGCAAGGTTGGGCTCTCTTTTGCCGTTCCGCTGTAAAAAAATGATTTGATTTAGTCTTCAGTCTATTTTGTTTTGTTACCGAAAATTACTGCCTTTAATAAATGCCTAGTTTCGCACCCACTAAATGCCAAAATCACCAATGAAGGTCGATTGAAAGTAGGGTCCATTATATTCTTAAGTTTTTCGAACGAGCATTTTTGCGTGTTTTGCATATCTTTATAAGAATGTTGCAACTTTAAATGTAGCTTTCAGCAATAATCCTAGCATAACTGCATTTATATAGTGATGATACCAGATTAATTGTAGAAATTAGACGCGTATAAAACTCAAATTAACCATAAACTTTGTAGTCGTTGAGGCGTAATAGTAGTTTATTAAACTACTTAGGCCCAATCGAGGTCAATTACACTGGTCATGGTAGAAAATATGCAATTTGTGATTAATGATTTACTCTCAGGTGAATAAAATACCGTTAAACTTAATTAACCTATGATTTGGCATAAAGCATAGGGCATAATAAATTTAAGGTAAGGTACGGGCATAGGTACTATCAGCAGCAAAAGTACATGGAGAAATTATGAATGAATTCATTGATAAATTCGCCATGCACTTTATAGCTGATACGTAGTATATATGCTTACGAATGTGGAGGATAATCGCGTTTGCATCTCTTTCTCTATCAGATCTCCTCAGTTTAATATAATAATAAATATTGATAAATAACAAGTAACAAAGAATTTATAGAAAAATATATTTCGGAAATACCTACAATGTTTCTTTTAATTAATGAATTCACCAAATGCAACACATACTCCAAAAGAAATACACCTTGTCCACAGCAAAAGAGAATTGTGTTAAATCGAAGTAGAGTTTTCGATAAAATCTCCTCAAATTTTCTATTCGTCCCAATCCTAGTGTCTGGCCGTACAATCTATTAATATAATAGTAAACCTGCTATATTTTTATTCAGAAAATGTTATTATTTATAGTTTTCCAATTTCAATTCAATTCTACTTCTACAATCTCTCTTCAGCTTAACAACAAGCAATAACATACAACAACATAAACATAGGTTTATGGCAAATGAAAACGCAATGAAAATTTAATTTAATTGCACGGCATCTAGCCTTGTACCTTATACATTATACTTATTGCTGCAAACTCAACCTAATCAATTGATAGTTCAAAATAAATAGTCATTTTGTATATACTGTTTGCAAACATCGTAGGTGTTCTAGAACAGTATTAGAACCGTGACTCAATTTTTTAAGACAAAATTAAAAATTTAGAACTTTAATTTTGGCAATAAATTGAAAATGGTGCAACTTTTAAGGGCCATGTTAGGCTAGTTTAGTTCCTGGGTACTCTACCTCCAGTTTTAATTGACGTGTCCTTTATGGGTCACCCTGTATCTGGTGGTCCAAACCTTGACGTCAAAAAGTATACAAGTTTTAAACGTACTGAAAGGTGCTATTTCCAGTATTTCCATTTGAGTCAGAATTAGAATTATATCATAAAGGTCACGTTACACTGGTATAATCTACTCGCTGCGCTCGCATAACACGGGAATGTTCCAGGAAGAGTTTGTATGCTAATGCCCTTATCGCGGTCATTGAACCGCGATAACGATACCTGTTCAGCCATTGAATCTATAAAGTGTGGTTTGACCTTATTACGATGGAGAAAGGTGCATTGTTGTTTAAATTTTCATCGTAGAGATGGTTTAGGAGAAAGGACCTGTTTTATTTTATCTTATTTCAAAACATTTTTATTACATGGCAGTATTTATAGTCAAGCTTTCTAAACTGGTGGCCGTGTGTTGGAGCCATGACAACAAACTAAAAAGTTGGTCAATTTATCACTAACTAGCTTTTGCCCGCGGCTTCGCTCACGCAAAATTCGAAAATTGCGGAATGCTCCATACAAACTTCCACTCCCCATTTTAGGGAAGTGGGGGTTAGAAAGAGACAAAAAGTAGCCTATGTCACTCTCCATCCTTTCAACTATCTCCACTAAAAAAATCACGTCAATTCGTCGCCCCCTTTTGCCGTGAAATTCGGTCAACAAACAGACACACACTTTCCCATGTTCACTAGCTGCCTAAAAATTGAAATTGTTTACGATACTAATTATATGTGTCATTTTTGTTACAGGTCTTTTTAACAGTCGACAGGAGAGACGAAAAACACAATTCTGGTAAATATCAATCATATTTTAACAAACCTTATCAAACTTTTACAAACTAGCAACAAAAATGACGTAAAATTTACCTACACTTCTAAAAACATAGCAACTCATCCTGACGTAAATGAAATTTACATCTTCATTGTTCTTTTTAAACTGAATTATAAACAAGGAGATATTATGAAAACAAACATTAAATAGAAACAATACTTTCATAATAAGTTACCTTAG
This sequence comes from Leguminivora glycinivorella, assembly GCF_023078275.1. Classification (NCBI taxonomy): domain Eukaryota; kingdom Metazoa; phylum Arthropoda; class Insecta; order Lepidoptera; family Tortricidae; genus Leguminivora; species Leguminivora glycinivorella. Next base: position 8,174,600 of record NC_062989.1, on the reverse strand, counting down.
CCACAATGCTTACGCTGCGTAAGCGTATGTAGCTAGTTCTCCCTCTGAGAGAAATTTGCATTGTGAATTTAACAAGTTCGACTTGTTGCGGTTTATCCGTTTGAATCAGCCAAACGTATGTTTAAAACAATATGTGTCAGGTTGTTTTTATAAAATCGACTTGTTGATTCAAATATATTGCCGATTCAAAAGACAAGTAGCTTGTTGTTTGAACCAAAGAGCACGTAGGCGCTATTTTAACCAAAAAACTTGTTGAACTAACATGAAAACTGGTTGTATTTTCTCTATATCGCTCTTGGTACGTAGCCGAATGGCACAAACGCTCATGAAACGAAACGCTCATAGATGAGCAATTTTTTTTTTCGCCACTTTTATGCAATGTGATATTTTTTTTAAAAAATTATGGTGTTTCTACTCAGAATCACTAGCTTTTTCAATCCTAGTAGTTAAAAAAATTGTCCCATACGATTTTTTCTTATTTTGTTACCATTTTCCGTACAGTGTTGTGTAGGGTAACAAAAGAGGAAAGTAACAAATAGTATGGAAATTCTGGGACACTTTTTGTCTCCCAGTGAGATTGAAAGTACTCGTGATTCTTAGTAAAATTGACCTAAAATTCCCTAAAAAAATAAAAAAAAATGGCAAAAAAATAAGAAATGCTCAGATATCTATCTCTATCCCTCTTGCGTATTGGCGCGACAGAGCTAGAATACCTTTCGCGGCGTTTCGTTTTCATTTCGCGTCGCAGAAATGCCATTCGGCTACGGAACCTGTAGTGCGCTGCGCGACAGAGACAGACTGCGTTTCGATCACAACGTAGCGTCACCGATTGTCTTCTTCAGCTAGGTGATGTAGTGATTGAATGAAATGAATGAATGAAAAAACTAGTTCGTGTCTTCATTCAACACTTTATCTACCTACTTATCTCATTACCGTGAGTGCACTTGGGAATGATATATCGTGTGACATATGGCGATGAACTGTGCTTGTGTTAGAGAAAAGAAACTTTAAGTGCAAGAAAACAGTTTTTTATGGGAGAGCACTTTTCGAAGAAAACTTGAAAGTAAGCACGTGAATTTGTAATACTTATAATTATGTTACCGGTTTTGATATTGATATTATAACTTTGTTATAACTATAGAAATTTAAAGCAATGTTCAACCGCATTTTAATAGTACATTACGATACAAGTGCGTAAAAAAGGAAGTTCGAAACGAGTGGCGATAAATTAAAACACGACCGTAGGGAGTGTTTTAAATCGACACGAGTGTCGAATTTCCTTTTCGCACGTGTATCGTACGACGTTTTTCAGTACAGATGAGCCTCCAAAGTTTCGACCTATTAGCATATAATGAACCACTTCTCGCACTAGTGCGTAAAAAAACACCATCTGTACTGAAAAAGTTTTTTCTAACCCGAAGTGTTATTCGTCATTACAGGGTCGTGCATAGATCTTTAAAACCCTACATAAAAGTCTATTCCCCAAAGCCAGCGTCCGCCGGCTTTCCGCGCATGCGCGCAGTATCGAAAAAACTGAAAACGCATTGTTATAACGAAACTGCGCGCGTGCGCGGGAAGGCTTTGGGCAGCTGAGCTGACAGTGCAAACCTTTGCGTCAAAATTCAGGAAATAGTGTAAATTTCACGAAAGTTATTTAAGAAAACTATTAAATACTAAAAGTGCATGGTCGTAAAAAAAGTATTGTATGCAACGGTGTTTAACGGAGTGAAAAAATACTAGTGGCGTCTTAATAACAATTTTCAGTACAGATGGTCGTTTTTTTACGCACTAGTTCGAGAAGTTGTTCATTATATGCCAGGTCGCAACTTCGGAGGCTCATCTGTACTGAAAAACGTCGTACGATACACGTGCGAAAAGGAAATTCGTAACTCGTGTCGATTTAAAACACTCCCTTCGGTCGTGTTTTAATTTATCGCCACTCGTTTCGAACTTCCTTTTTTACGCACTTGTATCGTAATGTACTATTTCGGCTTCACCTCAAATTGTTACCCACGCTACTTGTCTTTTTTGACCTCCTTTAAACGCCTGTTGCATTAAAAACTATTACTTACTTTAGAATTTATCAATACGAGTGTAGTAGATGGATAAAATACTCTTTATTGGAACACCTCAGCAAAAGATAGGTACAGAAAAAGGATACAGTGGAGACAAAACAAATGGTTATAAATAGAGGCAGACTTCAGGCGGTCTCATCGCTAAAGAGCGACTACCAGACAACCTTTGTATAGCGCAAATAAAAAACAATTTTGACACGCACAACACACAATTTTGCATTTTGACATGTAGCAAATTTATAGTGTAACTTTTGTCATTAAATAAAGAAAAGAAAAAAGAGTAGTACACTGAGAGAAAATACAACCAGTTTTCATGTTCGTTCAACAAGTTTTTTGGTTATTAAAATAGCACCTACATGCTCTTTGGTTCAAACAACAAGCTACTTGTCATTTGAATCGGCAATATATTTGAATCAACAAGTCGATTTTATAAAAACAACCTGACACATATATTGTTTTAAACATACGTTTGGCTGATTCAAACGGATAAACCGCAACAAGTCGAACTTGTTAAATTCACAATGCAAATTTCTCTCAGTGTAGTAATAAGTACTTGTGAGACAACTTTTGAGATTAGACCTTAGAATTAACGCTCAGAATGCAGTCATAAAAACATAATTACATACATGCGAATATGAAACCTTTTTGTATAGTCAGTCCGTCGCGAAACTTCGAAAGCTCAGGAGGAAGTGACGTCACATCCATCGGAAGTTATATCACGTTATAGCCTGGACACTGAATTATACGATGCGATACGATAACGATGACTGGCCGTAATACAGTGTAATTTATAACTTATAACGTTTATTATATAAATGTATCACCACCTGTGGAATTACTGGAAGCAGTGATAAACGCGTTTTCTTGCGTTGTAATTTCCTCGCTAAAGTGAGGGGAAAAGTTTTGTGTTACACACGGGTGCAAATGTATTTTACTTCTCGTATGTTGAAAAACTCGCCAAGTTCAGGATTCTATTCTCAAACCAGTCGCTTCGCTCGTGGTTCAACTATAGAATCCTTTCACTTGCTCGTTTTTCAATTCCACACTCGGAGTTAAAATACAACTTTGCCCCCTTGTATAACAAATAACTATTACAGCGTAGCGGTGTTCTTATTCTAAACAGTTATAGTCATACCTAAGTCATTTGATACGTGAATAGTTCCAAGCTTCCGAGGTAACAAACATTAAAAATTTATTACATACATACGTATTTTAAGTCGATTAAAAAGCAAAGCATGAAGGATGCAATTTATGCATTTTTAATGACTCATCATCCTCCTTGCGTTATCCCGGCATTTTCCACGGCTCATGGGAGCCTGGGGTCCGCTTTGACAACTAATCCCAAGATTTGGCGTAGGAACTAGTTTTACGAAAGTGACTGCCATCTGACCTTCCAACCCGAAGGGTAACTAGACCTTATTGGAATTAGTCCGGTTTCCTCGCGATGTTTTCCTTAACCGAAAAGCGACTGACAAATATCAAATGACATTTCGCACATAAAGTTCCGAAAAACTCATTGGTGCGAGCCGGGGTTCGAACCCGCGACCTCCGGAACGAAAGTCGCACGCACTTACCGCTAGGCTACCAGCGCTTCGCATTTTTTAATGACTACTTATTTTTAATGAGTCACACTAATTTATGAAAACAAATGATTACCAGTAATTAACTGATTTACATCCTTTCAGTATTTAATAGGCAAATGAATCGAAAGTGAATCATATTCGGTACATAACTTACGTCTTACTGAATTAGCATCGCAGAATGCAAATTTTGTGAAAAAAGTAACTCATTTCACCGAGGAAAATCAAGCTTTAATATCCGTAGTAGCAAAGACAGTTGGCCGTATAAGACAAATAAAGTTTAAGAAAGAAACGTACTGTTAACCAATTGGAACCCTAGGCCACTCTACAGCCATGTCAAAATGACAAGCATTAAGAGATTTCTTACAATCTGATTTATAACGTCACTATGATATAGTTCTACAGTGGCCCAGGGTTCCAATTGGTTGACTGTACCTACTGGTTAATTCACGAAAGCTAGCACGATTGAAATGAATAAATCTTTTATTGTGTGAGTGACATGTATCGATATATACAGTCGTAACTGTCAAAAGCCACAATTTCATTGGTTTTTTTTATTAATCTGTCAGACTAATGCAAATTTATTTTCATTCAATCATTCGTACCATTCGTTCATTCGGAAACATCAGGAAATAATATGCCCGTTTAGATGGAGCCAATGTTAACATTTGAAATTTTTAATATATATCAGGTAAAAGATCCGGGTCGAATTGTTAAAACTGAGGTTTAAATATTTTAATCCCGTGTCAAGAGATAGCCTAGACATTTTATTATGAGAATAATCCTCTATAACTCGATTTTCTTTGGTATTCGTAAAAGGAATTTGCATCGAACTCGATAAAAACATAATAATCGATGAATCGATGTATGTACGTTCGCATCCATGATATGAAGGTAATTACGCGTTCCGCTCGTTTCCGACTTTCGTTTGAAGAACGGGTAAAAAAGTGTGTAGATTTATCTATACTTTACATGGTTGAAGATTCACTTTTACAGATGTGTTTGTAATGGACATTATGCATTTTTATTGTGAATAAAATGTCAAAGGTGAATAATGATCGATTGAATTGAGATGAGACATATTCATCATAAATTCAATTCCTTCCGTTATACCGGCATTCTGCCCCCGATTGACTTGTAGCTAGTAGGCCGACAATTTTTTTTGTAATATCTCGTCGGTGGAAAACAGGTATACGGCCCGCCTGATGGAAAGCGGACACCGTAACCTATGGACGCCTGCAACTTAAGGGGTGTCACATGCGCGTTGCCGACCCATTAGAAACTTGTACACTCTTTATTTGAAGAACCCCATAGTTCATCGGGAATGCCTCGGCAGGGAGATCATTCCGCAGCCGGAGCGTTAGCGGGAGGAAATTCCTCTGAAGCCGCACGGTGCGCGACCAGGTTGCGTGGATGAGGCCCTGTCAATGGCGAGCGGTGCGATGTGTCTAACTCATCCCAGTCATCCCTCCATCTTTGCATAGGCCTGCCAACCTGCCACATCCCTGCTTATTTGGCGGCATCCACTTGGTGGCTATATTAGGAGTATTAGGTGGCAGTTCCACTTCTACATACTTATATATTAAATTTAATCCGGCGGTCTTCTCCTTTACGTCAGCTATGCGTGTTTTGGAACGAATGCAAGCAAATCAGTTTTCCGCCGACTTTTTCACTACATTCTTCTTATCGTTGCATCGACTAATTTTCTTGGTCATTACTGTCATTGTAAATTATAATTTGATCGGCAGTTTCCATAATTACTCTTGATGCTTGATTTGAATTTGTAATGTCTTTCATAAGATGCGTTTCAACGTATATTTGTTATGATTGTCAATTGGCAATTGCATTAGCTAATCGTGTGTTATTTTTTACTTTTCTTGTTTATTTTGTACTTGTAATTTTTTTATTTGTAGAATATACTTCATATTTAATTTTAAATATAATAATGACCAAAAGTGCACCAACATTTTTGAGCAAAAATGTTTTATTTTACTCAAATATGTAATGTCAGATATGTGTAATGCTTTCTACATGTAAATGTGTAGTTTTAAAAAGTATTTAATTATGAAATAAAATAATTGCCATTTCCAATGCCAGACAAAAGTGCTTTTACTACTTTCACGAGTAATAAATGTTGACATTTGAAGTATTTAGAAAATAACTATCTAACAACTAAACTACTCTAATGACACGGTACTTATATTAATGAAAGATGAAAACCTAAGGTAAAGGAAAAGGTGCTTTACTTACCAACAACCTAACCACACCACCAATTTTAAATTATTAATTTAATAATTTTAAATTAAATGAAAAAAAAACCGACATAGTGAACCGATTTTCATGAAACATGGCTAAGAACACTCCCGACCCCGACTAATTCAGCTTTAAAAAAAACACAAAATCTAAATTGGTTCCTCCGTTCAGGAGCTACGATGCCACAGATAGACACACACTCATACAGACACAGACAGACACTTCAAACCTATAGCACCAAGTCGTTTTTGCGTCGGAGGTTAAATACTAGTCACATGGTCGTCTTATTTAAAGATTATTATTTTCTACCTCAAATCATACACAACACTTGATGTAAAACTAGTAGTGTAAAATAAAAATCATACAACTGTTCCTTGTATTACTGCGTATATAGATAAATACATACTTATATACATAGAAAACATCCATGACTCAGGAACAAATATCTGTCCCTCATCACACAAATAAATGCCCTTACCGGGATTCGAACCCGGGACCGCGGCTTAGCAGGCAGGGTCACTACACGCTAGGCCAGACTGGTCGTCGATATTGACCGGGATATAAACCGTGATTACCTTTTTGACATCCACCCGCCGTCTTCAGTTTCCCCGTGATCATGATGCACGCAACTGCGTCGAAATACCGTACCTAAATATACTATCTAGAACAGGTATTTGTGTCTAAATTATATGCACATTCGTGTCTCACTCTTACTAACACAGAAAAGGCGTGGCACAATGCTTTATTGCTATGAACGGTTCACATTATACCAGAATGCGGACGGAAGGCTGTTTCTTCTGACTATTGGAAATTATGCTAATTCTGTGCCCTGGGTGCTTAGCCAACGTCACAATTGCTTACGCTTCGTAAGCTTTTCTGAGCATTTCTTTTTTTTTTGCCACTTTTATGAAGTCTGATATTAAAAAAAATATATGCTATTTCTACTCAGAATTACTAGCTTTTTCAATCCTAGTAGTTAAAAAAATTGTCCCATACGATTTTTTCTTATTTTGTTACCATTTTCCGTACATGTTGTATGGGGTAACAAAAGAGGAAAGTAACAAAAATGTATGGAAATTCTGGGACACTTTTTGTCTCCCAGTGAGATTGAAAGTACTCGTGATTTTGAGTACTTACAATTGACCTAAAATTCTCTAAAACAATCAAAAATTTTTATTGGCAAAAAAAAAGAAATTTAATGCTCTTCTGCCGGCTTACCCGAAATGATAATCATTGACGATGTCGCTAAACGCCGATCCAAACGCTGCTCGCAGTCTGTCTCTGTCGCATCAATACGGAATCAAGAGCGATTGAGTTGAGATAGCTACGATAACGATATTATCGTAAGCGTGTACAGATGTAGTTTGAAAGGTTTTCCTTCGTATTTTTCCGGAAACGTTCGTATTTGTCATGCTAGTTCAGGCACAGTCAGTACGTTTTGTACTGACACTGACTGAAATAGCATGGACAATTGGACACGTTCGTACGTTTCTGTAAACATACGAAGGCAGACCTTTTCGCACTGCATCTGTATTTGGCTACGTACTCGTTGCGTTTCCTTTCGATCGTCACGCAGCGTCAACGATTGTCACCTTGGCTAGGCCGGCTGATCTACTTCCAGTGTCATGTGTCATGGTAATTCCTTGAGTTCGTTCCTAGTACAATACTAGGTTTTTTTACGTTTGAAAGACTTCCTAAGTCATATTAATTAACTGAAGAAAAATGCCGTTTATGGTTGCAGGCAATCATTGCGTTGCCGACGTGATTAGTACCAGTTTGCGGCGATTTCAAAGTTTATAACATTTTACATATTGCATATATGCAGGTCTTCTACCCTGAAACTACTTAGTAGGTACAATATTTTGTAGTAGGCACTTACTAAATTTAATATTTATTGAAAAATAACTGTAGTCGTTTCAGAAATATTTAGGCTAAATATCTTTAGGTTAAATAACTTTAATTCTGTTTTGAATTCAATCAGAATCTCTCCAAAACTGCGCCTGCGCACCCAAGACGAAACAGAGCACGAATGCGGTGACAGAAAAACCCGGGTAACGGACCCGTTACGTTGGCATTGCCGTTACGGTAACGGTTACGTAACACGGTACAACCTTCGATAATTATGCATGCCACTGGATTTGCACTATGACTGCTGGCTCCCGTTACGTACACACGCGTAAATACTAGCGGTAAATAATCATAGTGATATTGCCATATAGTAAATCATACACACAAATAAAGTAGCAAAGAAAATGATAATATTTATCAGTTTGTTTCCTTCCGTGTCTAATAACGATGAGCTTTTCAACCAACTGGCAGCTACACAAAAGAAGGGTTATTAATGATTAAGTAGGTATATGTATATGATTTTCTATCCAAAATTAAAATATTCTTTGATGTGCAAACCTTAATAAGAGAATGAAAATGCTTTGGTAATAGAACGTACTATTACAAATTACAAAAAAGGTTTGGATCAGACTGTGTCCAATGTTCAGACATTGGACACAGTCTGATCCAATCCTTAGAGGTACCATTTCAACGTTAGGTGAACTTTTTTACTTTCGAAAACAGGTCTTGCCTTCACATAATCGCTTGTAGACCGGGTCATTACTAACAAGGCTACTTAGCCATGTCAGTCATCCAATTCTGGATGCCGACTGTCAACTTTTCCAACAACAATTTGACAGCTGTGCGCCGGCGCCGGTCACTGACGTGCCACAGGGGAGCATGAGGAGAGTTATCACAGTTGTTACTTTAGCTGACATTTCTCGTGTGAAGTTTACAGCCTAGCAAAAAAGTACAAAATAATAGGGGTGCCACCGTCTAAATATGTAAACCGTTTTGCATGTGGCAAATATTTTGACGCTTCTAAAAAACAGTTCCATTTCCACTCTTTTTTGCCAAGCTATAACAACATGTTTTAAAACCATGCAGTTTTGGGACAAACTACGAACACCAAAACATCACTCCGTTTCACAACTCCTACGACCGAGATAACTGCCCTACTGGGCCGAAAACTATCAGCTAATTATGTGGCAGTTTTTGAGAAAGCTCTCTCTAAAAGAAGGCCAACTCTAAAAACCATAGTTTTCGAGAAATCTCCACTGTCTTCTGTCACAAATTTCCTTAGTTTCCCCTACTTGTCACTGTTCATTACCCTCGCGGTTTGTGCGTTCGAGCTACGCATTGCGATCGACAGGCATTTATTAATGCGACAATTATCAATTTTGCACGACGAATTCTAGTGCACTTTGTAATGTTTATGAAATATTTTTTGTGCTAATAATTTATCTTTTTATTCTTCATTAGAGCTTAGGAACTGTTAAAAAAATAAGGTAGTTTGTTGTAATCGGTATGTAGTAACACAGTATTTATAAATAAATATTATAGGAAATCCTTACACAGATTGACTGAGGTCCACGGTAAGCTCAAGAAGGCTTGTGTCTTGTGTTGCAGGTACTCAAACAACGATATATATATATATATACAAGCTGCATAGAAATTATGAATGAATTCTTATTGATAAATTCGCCATGCACTTTTACAGCTGACAGTACATAGAAAACATCCATCCATCCATTTGTTCCAGAGTACAAATTTATTTAGCTGAATTCCTCATAATTTAAAATTACGTAAGTTAGGTGCTTGAATGAATAATTTGTGTTTAGTTTCGTTACGTTGCTATTATAAATAAGTAAGAGGACTACTTTAATCAAAGAGGACTAAAGTCTAAGAAAAAAACTTTAAGAAAAAGGTATGAGCTAGATGTACACTTTATTAATGGCGCTAATATTAATATTTGACATTTTAAACATATCAAGTTATGAAATTGTCAAAACTGAGGTTCAAAAGTTTTAATTGTGTCGAGAGAAGTCTATGCATGTGATTACACATTTTACTTTGACAGTCATTCTCTATAATACTCGATCCCCTTTGCTTTAATATTGGTCATTAACTCAGTTTGATAAATAATAGTAATAAAAAAAATATGACTGTTTTCAATGTCATCTCGGCTATTCGATTTCGTGAAATTCGTTCAATAATATCTCCACTACTATCGATTTAAATTCTACTAACAGAATCGAAAACGAGTGGTCATTACCACTACTTTTAAAAAATGACGAGCCGTCATTTTTCAAAAATCGTCGTTTTCCACAGACTTTCGCACGGCGAATTCGTGCGTTCGAAATTCAAAAATCGATCCCATTATTCGTAATTTCCCACAATTCCCACATGCATCTAAAATTACACACAGTTTTTGAGCAATATTGTCTACGATTTTAATCCCTGTATCTAGTTTTAAACATTGTTAACAAAAAGTCACAGGCTTTACTAGCACAATAAAGATATGGCTCACTTTATTAGACTACAAATACAGAGTGGGGCCTGTAACAAAGGCGAAGAATTGAACTGTAGGCTATTCTCCTTAATACTGATCAACATTTGTTCAGTGACTTTTAAAAATTATGAAGTCTTTATTTTTTAATTTTTCATACAAAATAAATATTAGCTTCAATGTACGCCATTATTGTTGTCATTGACGTTGTCTGTCACACTTTAGACTTAACAGAATTCGCAATACATTACCTCTTAGAAAAAACTTTCAATGGTGATAAAAATCAAAATACAAGTTATTTTTAAAAGTCACCGAACAAATGTTGATCAGTATAAGGAGAATAGCCTAGAGTTCAATTCTTCGCCTTTGTTACAGGCCCCACTCTGTATAATTTAATTACAATGTAACACAAAGCCGCATAGCAAAATAAAAGCCAGATTGAGGCCACAGTGTCTGCCGTTCTCAGTCTCAAGATTTGTATGAATTGTATGGTCACTCTGAGAACCATGGCCTTGCTATTAAATACATACTTTACTCGAAATATCGAATAAAATATTTATAATATCTATGCGGTCGAGCAAGTTCGTGACTTGATGTAAACTTGATGAAATAATTGTGGCTACAAGTTATTTATTTGTGTTTGGACTTCAAAACAAAACAATATTTTAAATCTCGAGAAATATGAATTTCTTAGCCTTCACATTTATCAATGTATTGAGTTACAATCGTCATCCTACTTGCGGTATCCCGGCATTTGCCACGGCTCATGGGAGCCTGGGGTCCGCTTGGACAACTAAACGCCCAACTCGCCGCGAGTAGCGTCTTTGTCTATATTAATGACTTTCTATCTCGCGGCGATTGGTGCTAGGCCTGCGATAAACTTTATCGCATTGGTGCGCCATCTCACTTACAAATAGGGCGAAAAAGGCGGCCTGACATTATATCGTCTATCACGCGACCATGCTTGTCTGCTAGAATTTACTAAAGATATTTATAGAATGTAATTATGTCGATCTATGATTGTCATCTTAGTGAAGCTCCCAGGAATGTAAAGACAGAGATGCTAATTGGTTCCAAATTCCAAATGACCATATCTTAACGAACTGACAGAACCATGAAACAAATTGATTTTTTTTTTAACATTAAATGGCCTCAGTCCATTGGTGGGACTATTTTGTCAGTGTCAAGGTAATATAAGCAAATTGCTATTGATTTTGGTACGGTAAGTACGACAGTGTTCGGTAGTTGGCACTTGTAAATTGATAGCTAGATTTTATAAGGGCACGTGGACTATCGGCCGTTGACGACAAAAAAGTGGCTAAACGCGTTTCGAGATTAATTCTTCATCAGCTTCTCACTATAACATTAGTTTACTGCATAACAAGCTATCGATATTACACTTTAAACAACATTAATGAGCAAAAGAAGGAGAAATTATTCACGACACGATTTTTTTATACCACGTCGGTGGCAAACAGGTATACGGCCCGCCTGATGGAAAGCGGTCACCGTAACCTATGGACGCCCGCAACTCAAGGGGTGTCACGCGCGCGTTGCCGACCCATTAATAGAAACTTGTACACTCCTTTTTTGAAGGACCCCATACTGTAGTTCATCGGGAATACCGATACCGCTAAGATGGCGTTCGAACCGGAAGTCCCCATGAAACAAAGCGTCACAACGGTGTAAAAACGCGTGACCCTAAGTGTCACCGTAAAACTGTTCTAATGATCAGTGACACGTAAGTAACGCACGGTACAGTGACCGTTAGCACCGTTACCACACAGAACAATGAAATTACGCGCCAGCACGATTAGACGCTAAACTGGCTCGCTTTATTGCTATTGCTTAATGACTGAATAGGTGCATGTTAAAATGTTTTGGTAATCTTGGGAATTATCTGAGTGACGCCATGTTTTAAATGCGAAGTTTCTGAGCTGACAAAACTCAGCCGGCCTAGCCGAAATCACAGAATATATAATAGTACAAGTACAGAAGGCTCACTCCTTTGATGTTCACAAAATGCCGCCATTCTAAATTCTTACCTACATTAACAAGGGCCGCACGCGAGCAGCCGACAATGAATTCTATTGCGCTGCGTGAAGGTCGTCACCGCTGAATGGGCCGCGAACTCGCGGCCCCCGGCATGTACTTGTAGCGCGGCGATAAAATCGCGGAGTGAGCCGCCCCTGCCGAAATGGAAAATCGTTGGCGCTAGAAGCCGATCGAAACAGTCTGGCCCTGTCGCGCCAATACGAAAAACCGATAGAGATAGCTAGCTTACGATAACGATTATCATAAGCGTTTGTTCATTTTGCTACGTACCCTGTGTGCGTAGCCGAATGCACCAAACGCTCATGAAACGCTCACGATAATATCTCTTTCGTAGCTATCTATCTCTATCGCTCTTGCGTATTGGCGCGACAGAGCCAGACAACATTTCTGCGGCGTTTCGGTGGCGTTTCGCTTCGCAGAAATGCCATTCGGCTACGGGGCCTGTTGTCTAAAGTTGCGAATCATTCCGTGATTGTTATTTGGTTAAGAAGGCATCGCTTTCATTCACTTTCATCATCATTTTGGGGAAGCCATCTTGATTTGAGAGATGCATTTAGAAATATTTAAAGAAGACGTATTGACAATATAGAAAATAACCTTTCGAATTGGTATTTACATACATACATATAATCATGCCTGTATCCCATAAAGGGGTAGGCAGAACACATAAACTACTAAGATTCAGTGCCACTTGGCAAAAAGGGATTGAAAGAAATCCAAATTATGACATTGCAGTGACAGGTTGCCAGCCTCTCGCCTACGCCACAATTTAACCCATATCCCACAATCGACTTCTACGACCGACACCCACGGGAAGAAAGGGGGTGGTGAAATTCTTAACCCGTCACCCGTTTGGTATTTATTTGATAAATTGATAAATCAAAATAATTTAAACCCAATACCTACTTAATACGGAAGGAACAATCCAAACTTTTAGAGGTTAGTGTACGGCTGTCGCGACAAATTGTACCTGTCTACCTGTTTAAGTTACTAGATATAGGTACTTACCTATTATCAAGAAGATTATGTCTATTCATACTTCCTACACTTATTTGTATTTTCCGACAGGTACAGTCAGCTGCAGAGAAAAGTAGAACCCCTTGTATACAAAGGAGAATGGGCACTTTTGTATGCAGGGGGGCCTAATTTTCTCTACAGCTGACTGTTACATTACCTTACGAATATTTACGATATTTACATAGTAGTGATAGATCTTATATTCGTATATTCGAACCAACAGGTGTGTCACTGAAATGACGCTTTCCCTTGACATTACCTTCTAACCAACCTGTGCACTTAACGTCCAAATAAGCCAATATTTACGATTCTTCAAAAATAACGTATTATTATTGCCTTCTCACTCTCCGTGACAATAACTGTTACGAAACCGCTATCAGTAATCAATTCCATGACAATTAATCATTTATACACCGTGCCATTCATGATGACGGGTAAAATTGTTACATCTGACCGAAGGCACGCGTCTTAGTAAATGACACGAAGTATAATAGTGCAATTATTGCGTGACATTCGATTCAGATATAAACGACCTTAGCAAGTAACCGATACAATTGAATTTAATTATTGGACTGGCGCCAGAGACAGGTTAAAATAAAGGATGATCAATTTCTACGGAAAAAAGAAAATCTCTACTTAAGACGATACGGTAGGGTTCAATTCTCCATACAAACGCTCTCGACTATTTCCTCCCTGGTTTTTGAAGATAGAGCAATGATTTTTTCAACACAGATTTTTATTATTTTTATCTGTGTCGGACCGTTTTGATTTTTTTGATATTCTGCTTTTTAAAGATTCTAGAGTCAATCAAAAATTTCCAAAAACGGCCTTTTTCATTGTGGCGCAAAAAAAGGTGTGATACTCAAGATTGGTAACAATTAACCAAAAAAGCTAAACGGTCCGACATAGATTATTTCATTGTTATTCAGATTCTCAAATTTCATTCCGATTGATTAAGTTTTGAAGGAGGAAAGAGTCGAGAGCGGAACCTCGATTTTAAAGATTTTTTTGAAATATCTTTTTACTGAGTTGTTCTTAATGGACAACTTTTTTTCGATAAATCTAGTTAATAACACTTGTATATTTAATTAAAATTCCTAAGTTGAATGGTGGGCTCCTTTCCATTTTAGCATTTTCGCTACCGTATCCTCTTAAAAATCCACTTCAATTCGTCGCTCCGTTTTGCCGTGAAAGACGGACAAACAAACAAACACACACACTTTCCCATATATATTAGAGGTAGTATGGATAAACGCGCGGGCAGGTGGTCTAGTGGTGGCTAGATGACGTTAGCCGCATAAGCTGAAAATCCGGGTTCGATTCCCGGCTCGGCCCCCAGTGAGCCTTGTCGTTTTTTCTTTCGTGTATGATATCTACTTATTTCAGTTTATAAAAACTTATTACCTAACTCAAAACTTATACCCAATACAATTTTAAAGTAATGGCGGATTCTATTTTGTTAACATTCTGAGGTAGCTAGTAAATATCAGTGTGTTATTTGTTTCTGACCTGCAGCCTTTTTTTTGACGGAGTGGGAATGCAGTTTGTTTAGTACCTGTCTTTATAAACAACCTGTCTCTTGAGATACAAACAGTATGGTATTGTTGACTGTTACCTAATTCGTCTCAGTGAAAGTTCGTACTTTTGGCTGTCAATTAATAACAATACATAGGGCCCTGTTTCGAAAGGGAATGTGTTTTTTATTTAGATTAAAGTTAACTGTCTTGATTAGATGTGCCATTGTTTCTTAACTTTCGGTGTTACGGTTGATTCGATTGCCATTCTTTTTCGTTTTAATGTTGCGTCGAATTCTAGTACCAACCTGTATACTTTAAATTGAAGGTATAAAACGTGTAGGAATGAAATGTATATTTGGATTGATATTTTAAAAAATCAGAGCGAGCGGCATAAAAATGTGTTTTATTACGTTTTCGCAATTCGCACTAATCCTATACCTACGCGTCTATCTACTTTTCTAGTTTATTATCTTATACTTTTAAACGAGCAATTCTTGTATATTTATTTATAGGTATATACCGACGATCTCGGAAATTTCGAATCCCGGCCAGAAATTAAGTTTTTGTTTTTTGTCTTTTTGAAGCTCGGTCGCCCAGATCTTATTATAAATACAATATCTTGAACTAAAAATCCTGATAGAAAATCGCGATAAAAACGTTATTTAGATGATACATTGCTCAGAAAACACGTTTTTAGCGCATATTTTTGGTTTATTACTTTGTTCAATGAAGGAAAACTCAATTCTCAAGGAATCTCAGGGTGTAAGGGATTGGCTGGGAGGAGGTTACCCTAACTGCCCAAGACCGGAGTATTGGAGGAATATGATTCGAGTCCTACACCCCAGGGTCTGTTACCCTCTGCTTATTTAAGGAAGAAGAAGAAATAGGAATATGATTCTGCTAAATATAGAGGTGCTACTGTTGCTATTTATGCTACTCCATTATGTTAGTTGATGTAATGAATACTCCACACTATAGGCGTGACCTTTCTTAGAACAATGTGAGGATGTCGGCTATTAACAGTTTTCCGTGAACATGTTCATTTCCGACTAAATCCTCACTTTATTTACATTAAGTAGGTACATCCATTTACGTTTTTTGTTAGGTATGTAGGTATTAACTACGGGCTTAGCTGTGAAGTTAGGAACGTATTGGAAACTCGGAGTAAACACGTTAGTAACTTCTGGTACCGATAAAAATTTTAGTCCATATGCGTTTCCGCTTGGAGCGCTGTACAGTTCTCCATATAAATATTTTCCGTAATTTTCACTAAAAACACAACGCATTTTTTAACTTCAATAACTCATGGTAATCCTGCTGGTTCGCTCCGTATAGCGATCTTAAATGATAAGCAAAAAGTGTAGATTATGTTCATTTTAATAACAGAATCGTGTGGAGATCATTATCAACAGTCAATTAGGGCCCATTTAGACGCGCGAACGCCGCGAACTCAAATGCGATATTAGTTAAGTTGCGGACTGTTCAGGTTTCATAAAATTCAGCACACTATTAAATACCGAGATACATGCGAGTTCTCGCCTCGTGTGAATGAGCCCTATATATCTAAGATCTAAGTACCTATTGCTGCCACCAAGGTACTACACTTCAATAGTGTGCGGTTTCAAGGAATTTCCTTCTGCAAACGCTCCAGGAAAAGTCTACTTGAGAATCTTCAAAAATACTGTATAGCGAGCTGATGCAAGACTGCAAGGATTTACCACTAATTTCGAATTCAGGAAAATAAATATCTGTTTCATACATTTTTATATTAAGGTCAATAACCTTTGCCATTTTATAAGTACCTACCTATGAGATGTTTTTAGCGAAGTTGAGTAAGAATTTGCTTACTAAACTACTCGTACATATTCACATTATACATAGGTAATTACAATTGACTTAAAATAAACACATGATATACAGGCACGGGTAGCAATGCACGGTCGAGAAGTTTCCAAAGTTGCAGAACATTCCTCATGAGAATTTTCGGTAACTTCTGAGAATGTTCTCGAGAACGAGAATTTATCAGAATACTTAGTAACTTCGTAGTTTATACCATAATTTCGTCGAACTCAGCAAGTCAAGACGTAGTCCCGTGGTGGTGCGTTGGCTTCGTATGCCGATGTTCTCAGGTTCGATCCTGACAGCGATCTTTTTTTTTTTTTTGTATATACATATATTGGCATGACCAAAAACAGGCATCAAGAAATAATAGTTCAGTACCTAATTAAAAAAAGTCAGGACTAAAACTGTGAAGTCTGAAAGTCGAAATGTTCCCTGAAGTATAGTGAGAATTTAAGCAACTTATACTGAGATTTTGGGTAACTTATCAAAATAGCTAACTGTAATAGACAATAGTATACCTATAATAACATATAGTTTTATATTATGCCCATTTAAACATTATTTCAAGTATATTCTCTTGTTTAAATAATAAATTGCATGTTGCGGGAATGTTCTGCGAACATTCTCAAGAATGTTTCCGCTTTTTGGGAATGTTCTGCAATTTCTACATTACTAGGCACGGGTATACAGTATACACATACCGATGTTTAAAGTGTCTTCAAATGCCATGAAGTCGCAAGATTCTATAACTCTACAAGCTTAATTATCCTTATTTACCAACAACTTCCATAATATTTTTGCCACCTTGACACGCAGTTCCTTCCTAACGACAATTAGACAAAAACTGACACCGCTAATCGCGAATTGTCTTCACGTATAAACCTTACAATTATGATGCAAGAAAACACACAATGACATATTGTTGTACATACACTTACATATATTTGCATATAATAGATAGGTACATCCTTAATTTGCGTTTGCATTGCCGATGTTTTTGGTAGTAAGGTAGGCGAAAGATGTTTATACACCATGGGCGCGAGTAAACCCCACAGACTTTGTATTCCTGACGCCAAAAAATGCTGACTTGTCAATTTTGACAAAAACAAAGTGTGTTTTCTAACACGACATGATACATAACTACCATGACGGGGAAAAAACCAATGTACCGAAAAGCATATAAATTTTGAAATTTTACTTTAAAACTTTAATGTATTAGTCTAAACCGAATCATATAGTTTCACTTTTCACAAGAGTTCTCATTTAGAAGACTGTCTCTATAGTCTCTAAATGCGATCAAAAATACTGAATCTTTGAAATTTAATGTGGCGGATAAGAATAGTACACCTTATAAACCTTTCGTGTTATTTGAGCCCACGGTGTGTAGGAAATATGTCGCTAAGACTAATTACCCATAGTGAATATGTATGCAGCTGCTAATACTTTACCAAGGGCCCACTGTACCAAGTCCATACGTAGGAAGCATGGGACCTACATACAAACCTGTACTTAGTATTGAGAAATCCGGCCATCAATTTATTGGTGGTCTTGAAGAAAGTTCCATTATGTGGGACTATAAAGATGAGTTGTGTGATGTGAAGGGAAATAAATAATGCTATCAACTACTTGGAACTACTAACTAGTTGTTTTCTAAAATTCTCCAAGTAATTTTCAATATACGTAGAGTCAGACTATAACTAAATCGGTAGCGATTCCGATAACCCCGCCTCTGCAGGGGTTAAATAAACGTCGGAATTTCATAGAAGTTTGACATTTACAATAACATTTGCACCGACGGGGCTATCAAAATTGATACTAACTTAGTTTGGTACAAGTCTAGGAACTGATGTAGCAAAACCTCCCCAAAAAGATGTTGCTAATACCTAGATATTCATGGCAGAATATAGTCTTTTCTTATTTGGTTCAAAACTTTACATCATCATCATTCGTTTGCCCTTATCCCAATGACTTGGGGTCGGCGCAGCATGCCTTTTTTAACACGCTTTTATTAGGTCGTCGTGTATGTAACTATGTATGTAATGGAATCTAAGGAAGCTAATTTAACCATCTTCCAGGAGTCGTAGCGTAATGAAAATTAGCAGCTATATGTAGTTCCGATGACAATACAATAATATGGTACTGTGGAGCTGATCTGATGATGGAGTCGGAAGATATGAACTGGAACTACATGATGGAACATCGTATCATAGCCGTTTTTGGGTTTCTTAGAAAAGTCTTGTAATGAACTTTGACTACAATTAGGTTTCAAGGTCTGATGATGAAGCCGAAAGATATGAACTGGAACTACATGATAGAACATCGTATCATAGCTGTTTTTGGGTTTCTTAGAAAAGTCTTGTAATGAACTTTGACTACGATTAGGTTTCAAGGTCTGATGATGGAGCCGGAAGATATGAACTGGAACTACATGATGGAACATCGTATCATAGCTGTTTTTGGGCTTCTTAGGAAAGTCTTGTAATGAACTTTGACTACAATTAGGTTTCAAGGTCTGATGATGAAGCCGGAAGATATGAGCTGGAACTACATGATGGAACATCGTATCATAGCTGTTTTTGGGCTTCTTAGAAAAGTCTTGTAATGAACTTTGACTACGATTAGGTTTCAAGGTCTGATGATGGAGCCGGAAGATATGAACTGGAACTACATGATGGAACATCGTATCATAGCTGTTTTTGGGCTTCTTAGGAAAGTCTTGTAATGAACTTTGACTACAATTAGGTTTCAAGGTCTGATGATGAAGCCGGAAGATATGAGCTGGAACTACATGATGGAACATCGTATCATAGCTGTTTTTGGGCTTCTTAGAAAAGTCTTGTAATGAACTTTGACTACGATTAGGTTTCAAGGTCTGATGATGGAGCCGGAAGATATGAACTGGAACTACATGATGGAACATCGTATCATAGCTGTTTTTGGGCTTCTTAGAAAAGTCTTGTAATGAACTATGACTACGATTAGGTTTCAAGGCCTGATGATGGTTCCGGAAGATAAGAACAGAAAAAAGGGGGGGGGGGGGGGGGGGGGGGGGCTCGAGGGGGAAGCATGAAAGAAAGATCAACGTTGTATTTAAAATAAGTTGGGTTAAGATTTTCTTGTGATCCTTAAGAGTAAAGAAAAGGGGGGCTCGGGGGGCGAAGCATGAAAGAAAGATCAACGTAGTATTTAGAATAAGTTGGGTTAGCGTTTTCTTGTGACCTTTAAGAGCAAACAAAGGGGGGCTCGGGGGCGAAGCCCCCGCATGAAAGAAAGATCAACGTAGTATTTAAGATAAGTTGGGTTAGCGTTTTCTTGTGACCTTTAAGAGCAAACAAAGGGGGGCTCGGGGGGCGAAGCCCCCCGCATAAAAGAAAGATTAACGTAGTATTTAAAATAAGTTGGGTTAGCGTTTTCTTGTGTCCTTTCAGAGCAAACAAAGGGGGGCTCGGGGGGCGAAGCCCCCCGCATAAAAGAAAGATCAACGTTGTATTTAAAATAAGTTGGGTTAAGGTTTTCTAGTGATCCTTAAGAGTAAAAAAAAGGGGGGCTCGAGGGGTGAAGCCCCCCGCATGAAAGAAAGATCAACGTAGTATTTAGAATAAGTTGGGTTAGCGTTTTCTTGTGACCATTAAGAGCAAACAAAGGGGGCTCGGGGGGCGAAGCCCCCGCATGAAAGAAAGATCAACGTAGTATTTAGAATAAGTTGGGTTAGCGTTTTCTTGTGACCTTTAAGAGCAAACAAAGGGGGCTCGGAAGGCGAAGCCCCCCGCATGAAAGAAAGTTCAACGTAGTATTTAAGATAAGTTGGGTTAGCGTTTTCTTGTGTCCTTTCAGAGCAAACAAAGGGGGGCTCGGGGGGCGAAGCCCCCCGCATAAAAGAAAGATCAACGTTGTATTTAAAATAAGTTGGGTTAAGGTTTTCTTGTGATCCTTAAGAGTAAAAAAAAGGGGGGCTCGAGGGATGAAGCCCCCCGCATGAAAGAAAGATCAACGTAGTATTTAGAATAAGTTGGGTTAGCGTTTTCTTGTGACCATTAAGAGCAAACAAAGGGGGGCTCGGGGGGGTGAAGCCCCCCGCATAAAAGAAAGATAAACGTTGTATTTAAAATAAATTGGGTTAGGGTTTTCTTGTTACCCTTAAGAGTAACGAAAAGGGGGGCTCGGGGGGCGAAGCCCCCCGCATAAAAGAAAGATTAACGTAGTATTTAAAATAATTTGGGTTAGCGTTTTCTTGTGACCTTTCAGAGCAAACAAAGGGGGGCTCGGGGGGCGAAGCCCCCGCATAAAAAAAGATCAACGTTGTATTTAAAATAAGTTGGGTTAAGGTTTTCTTGTGATCCTTAAGAGTAAAGAAAAGGGGGCTCGGGGGCGAAGCCCCCGCATGAAAGAAAGATCAACGTAGTATTTAGAATAAGTTGGGTTAGCGTTTTCTTGTGACCTTTAAGAGCAAACAAAGGGGGGTTCGGGGGGCGAAGCCCCCCGCATAAAAGAAAGATTAACGTAGTATTTAAAATAAGTTGGGTTAGCGTTTTCTTGTGACCTTTCAGAGCAAACAAAGGGGGCTCGGGGGCGAAGCCCCCGCATAAAAGAAAGATCAACGTTGTATTTAAAATAAGTTGGGTTAAGGTTTTCTTGTGATCCTTAAGAGTAAAGAAAAGGGGGCTCGGGGGCGAAGCCCCCGCATGAAAGAAAGATCAACGTAGTATTTAGAATAAGTTGGGTTAGCGTTTTCTTGTGACCTTTAAGAGCAAACAAAGGGGGCTCGGGGGCGAAGCCCCCGCATAAAAGAAAGATTAACGTAGGATTTAAAATAAGTTGGGTTAGCGTTTTCTTGATACCTTTAAGAGGAAACAAAGGGGGCTCGGGGGCGAAGCCCCCGCATAAAAGAAAGATAAACGTTGTATTTAAAATAAGTTGGGTTAGGGTTTTCTTGTTACCCTTAAGAGTAACGAAAAGGGGGCTCGGGGGCGAAGCCCCCGCATAAAAGAAAGATTAACGTAGTATTTAAAATAAGTTGGGTTAGCGTTTTCTTGTGACCTTTCAGAGCAAACAAAGGGGGGCTCGGGGGCGAAGCCCCCGCATGAAAGAAAGATCAACGTAGTATTTAAGATAAGTTAGGTTAGCGTTTTCTTGTGACCTTTAAGAGCAAACAAAGGGGGGCTGGGGGCGAAGCCCCCCGCATAACAGAAAGATTAACGTAGTATTTAAGATAAGTTGGGTTAGCGTTTTCTTGTGACCTTTAAGAGCAAACAAAGTTGTATTTAAAATAAGTTGGGTTAGGGTTTTCTTGTTACCCTTAAGAGTAACGAAAAGGGGGGCTCGGGGGGCGAAGCCCCCGCATAAAAGAAAGATTAACGTAGTATTTAAAATAAGTTGGGTTAGCGTTTTCTTGTGACCTTTCAGAGCAAACAAAGGGGGGCTCGGGGGGCGAAGCCCCCGCATGAAAGAAAGATCAACGTAGTATTTAAGATAAGTTAGGTTAGCGTTTTCTTGTGACCTTTAAGAGCAAACAAAGGGGGGCTCGGGAGGCGAAGCCCCCCGCATAACAGAAAGATTAACGTAGTATTTAACATAAGTTGGGTTAGCGTTTTCTTGTGACCTTTAAGAGCAAACAAAGGGGGGCTCGGGGGGCGAAGCCCCCCGCATAAAAGAAAGATAAACGTTGTATTTAAAATAAGTTGGGTTAGGGTTTTCTTGTTACCCTTAAGAGTAACGAAAAGGGGGGCTCGGGGGCGAAGCCCCCGCATAAAAGAAAGATTAACGTAGTATTTAAAATAAGTTGGGTTAGCGTTTTCTTGTGACCTTTCAGAGGAAACAAAGGGGGGCTCGGGGGCGAAGCCCCCGCATAAAAGAAAGATTAACGTAGGATTTAAAATAAGTTGGGTTAGCGTTTTCTTGATACCTTTAAGAGGAAACAAAGGGGGGCTCGGGGGCGAAGCCCCCCGCATAAAAGAAAGATAAACGTTGTATTTAAAATAAGTTGGGTTAGGGTTTTCTTGTTACCCTTAAGAGTAACGAAAAGGGGCTCGGGGCGAAGCCCCCGCATAAAAGAAAGATTAACGTAGTATTTAAAATAAGTTGGGTTAGCGTTTTCTTGTGACCTTTCAGAGCAAACAAAGGGGGGCTCGGGGGCGAAGCCCCCCGCATGAAAGAAAAATCAACGTAGTATTTAAGATAAGTTAGGTTAGCGTTTTCTTGTGACCTTTAAGAGCAAACAAAGGGGGCTCGGGGGGCGAAGCCCCCCGCATAACAGAAAGATTAACGTAGTATTTAAGATAAGTTGGGTTAGCGTTTACTTGTGACCTTTAAGAGCAAACAAAGGGGGCTCGGGGGGCGAAGCCCCCCGCATAAAAGAAAGATAAACGTTGTATTTAAAATAAGTTGGGTTAGGGTTTTCTTGTTACCCTTAAGAGTAACGAAAAGGGGGCTCGGGGGCGAAGCCCCCGCATAAAAGAAAGATTAACGTAGTATTTAAAATAAGTTGGGTTAGCGTTTTCTTGTGACCTTTCAGAGCAAACAAAGGGGGGCTCGGGGGGCGAAGCCCCCGCATGAAAGAAAGATCAACGTAGTATTTAAGATAAGTTAGGTTAGCGTTTTCTTGTGACCTTTAAGAGCAAACAAAGGGGGGCTGGGGGGGCGAAGCCCCCCGCATAACAGAAAGATTAACGTAGTATTTAAGATAAGTTGGGTTAGCGTTTTCTTGTGACCTTTAAGAGCAAACAAAGTTGTATTTAAAATAAGTTGGGTTAGGGTTTTCTTGTTACCCTTAAGAGTAACGAAAAGGGGGGCTCGGGGGCGAAGCCCCCGCATAAAAGAAAGATGAACGTAGTATTTAAAATAAGTTGGGTTAGCGTTTTCTTGTGACCTTTCAGAGCAAACAAAGGGGGGGCTCGGGGGCGAAGCCCCCGCATGAAAGAAAGATCAACGTAGTATTTAAGATAAGTTAGGTTAGCGTTTTCTTGTGACCTTTAAGAGCAAACAAAGGGGGCTCGGGGGCGAAGCCCCCGCATAACAGAAAGATTAACGTAGTATTTAACATAAGTTGGGTTAGCGTTTTCTTGTGACCTTTAAGAGCAAACAAACGGGGGCTCGGGGGCGAAGCCCCCGCATAAAAGAAAGATAAACGTTGTATTTAAAATAAGTTGGGTTAGGGTTTTCTTGTTACCCTTAAGAGTAACGAAAAGGGGGGCTCGGGGGCGAAGCCCCCGCATAAAAGAAAGATTAACGTAGTATTTAAAATAAGTTGGGTTAGCGTTTTCTTGTGACCTTTCAGAGGAAACAAAGGGGGCTCGGGGGCGAAGCCCCCGCATAAAAGAAAGATCAACGTTGTATTTAAAATAAGTTGGGTTAAGGTTTTCTTGTGATCCTTAAGAGTAAAGAAAAGGGGGCTAGGGGGGCGAAGCCCCCGCATGAAAGAAAGATCAACGTAGTATTTAGAATAAGTTGGGTTAGCGTTTTCTTGTGACCTTTAAGAGCAAACAAAGGGGGCTCGGGGGCGAAGCCCCCGCATGAAAGAAAGATCAACGTAGTATTTAAGATAAGTTGGGTTAGCGTTTTCTTGTGACCTTTAAGAGCAAACAAAGGGGGCTCGGGGGGCGAGGCCCCCCGCATAAAAGAAAGATTAACGTAGTATTTAAAATAAGTTGGGTTAGCGTTTTTTGTGACCTTTCAGAGCAAACAAAGGGGGGCTCGGGGGGCGAAGCCCCCGCATAAAAGAAAGATCAACGTTGTATTTAAAATAAGTTGGGTTAAGGTTTTCTTGTGATCTTTAAGAGTAAAAAAAGGGGGGGCTCGGGGGCGAAGCCCCCGCATGAAAGAAAGATCAACGTAGTATTTAGAATAAGTTGGGTTAGCGTTTTCTTGTGACCTTTAAGAGCAAAGTAAGGGGGGCTCGGGGGCGAAGCCCCCGCATGAAAGAAAGATCAACGTAGTATTTAGAATAAGTTGGGTTAGCGTTTTCTTGTTACCTATAAGAGCAAACAAAGGGGGGCTCGGGGGCGAAGCCCCCCGCATAAAAGAAAGATCAACGTTGTATTTAAAATAAGTTGGGTTAAGGTTTTCTTGTGATCCTTAAGAGTAAAGAAAAGGGGGGCTCGGGGGGCGAAGCCCCCCGCATGAAAGAAAGATCAACGTAGTATTTAGAATAATTTGGGTTAGCGTTTTCTTGTGACCTTTAAGAGCAAACAAAGGGGGTTTGGGGGCGAAGCCCCCCGCATGAAAGAAAGATCAACGTAGTATTTAAGATAAGTTGGGTTAGCGTTTTCTTGTGACCTTTAAGAGCAAACAAATGGGGGCTCGGCAAAAAAGAAATACTTAAATTTTGTTTGAAATAGTTGAAATGTGACAATATTTTCTAATCGAGTCAAACAAAATCCCACTAGTTGAGAGCTTCAAAACATTGTATGGCGAAAGTATGTCTCTCTAATGTCTTCAAAAAGTCCGCGATGGCACATGTCTATACTGTCTGTCTTTTACGGATAACTTACTAGGTATAAACATTTTTATGATAATACCGTAATAAGAAGGTAGCCGCTAGTTATTATTAAGTAGCAATGAGCAATAAGTACACGTTAAGCCACAAATGGCATGTAAAATCCGCCTACTTGAAATAAATTTATGTATAAATGTTAAAAGTATTTCATTATTAATGACTAAAAAGTATAAAATAAATTAATAGTTTAAAAAACACTATAAAACACGCTTTTATAAATGCACGTAAAAGCCAAAAATAAATTATGGATCGTTCAAGTTGTCTCTATTTGTGAGCTGAAGTTTAAAAACTATGTGCTTTTAATTATAATATTTGATTGTAAAAGCGTGGGGCGCTGGAACAGGAAAGACTTTCTTGTAAACAAATACTAATCCGAACTTCCTGGCGAATGAAGTTGCATAAGAACATAACGTTTACATATGCCGCCTAAGGGTTACCAAAGAGAACCAAAGATATCTCGTCCACGAACAAGAACTCTGCATCCTGTCACTGTAGACACTTTCCCCTTTTGTACTTTGATTACCGGAAAAAAGCGGCGTTCTAAGTATCGGTGACTGTCGACTCTCCTCGCTACTAGCGCATATTTTGTCTGAGTTCGACAAACTGGTACCTACTTTGAACACTGACTTTTAATTGATTTGACTGTTTAATGTAGAACCTACTAGTCATGCTGCAACTCCAGTTAGCGCGTCAATCTGTGTAACCTCCTTCCCGTAACATAGCATTATTTGATTTATCAGCAAGTTATACAAAAAGTCTTTCCTGTTCCAGCGCCCCACGCTTTTACAATCAAATATTATAATTAAAAGCACATAGTTTTTAAACTTCAGCTCACAAATAGAGACAACTTGAACGATCCATAATTTATTTTTGGCTTTTACGTGCATTTATAAAAGCGTGTTTTATAGTGTTTTTTAAACTATTAATTTATTTCATAAGCACCTATCCGACGTCATCTCTTTATTCACTTGCATTTGTTTCATATCATTTCTTCAGTTTACATGATATAGTTGATCATTTTTACAAGCTTTTATTTTAACTTGCCTTGTTAGTTTGGGTCAAAACGTAGAAGCTAAATTTGACCCACTTCCCGGTTTCCGATTGAGCTGAAATTTTGCACCCTTATGTAAATCACGTGACAATGCAATATTATGGTATAATGGAGCTGATCTGATGATGCTGAGCTGAGCAGAAAGGTGGTCCTAAGCACTCTGTTACGAAACGTCGTATCTCCATTGAGTCCGGGTTTTCAAAAGATGACTGTTGAAAGAAAGGTACAGTCGGCGATAAAAGCTTGTGCCAAAACTGTTTTGCAAAAAAAAAAAAAAAACTTATTATAATTGATCCTGTTGAGGTTTGCTCTTCATTTGGTGCTGAGTTAACTAGTTACCAGTGAATTATTTATTTTGTTTTGCAAACACACGTCCTAAGCAGTTTCTTTAAAAGTAGCGTAAAGCATTCCTCGCCATCCGCGTCTTACCTATTTTATGAATGAGCAACCGTTCGTCGGACATTTTTCGAATTTTATGCGAACGGCATCCTTCTCAACTTTAACCTTATAGGGCAGTGGCAGGACCGGCTGCTGGTATGTAGGCGATAGGGCTGCACCTAATGTACCTACCATACTGGACTGGTGCTGTAGCCGAATGGCATTTCTGCGACGAGAAACGAAAACGAAACGCAGCGGAAGGTAGTGTGGCTCTGTCGCGCCAAGAGCGATAGGATAGGTAACTACCAGCGTTTCGTTTCGTGAGTGTTTCGTGAGCGTTTGTGCCATTGGACTACATATCCTGGTTGGTTATCGTATGAAATAAGGATTCATCGTAAAAAGTACTCAAGTAACAAGCTTCTATCAAAACATAATACCTACTTACTTGTTGAAAAAGTTGTATGTACTTATGTAATTCTCCTACTGTTGAAGAAGAAATGAATATGTGTTTGTCTACGTCACAACTTCATTAAGAATTAAAAGTTTCGAAATGTTCTCTATCGAAACCTTACTTCAGGTTAATTCAGTGCTTTATCATTGCGATATCACTAATTGCGAAGCACTTGCTAACTTGAGCAGAGCACATCTGCCTACCCCTGTTGGGAATACAGGCGTGATTTTTTTTTTGGGACACCTTACACAGATCAGCTTAGCCCCAAACTAAGCAAAGCTATGGGTGCTAAGCGACGATATATACATACTTAAATATATAAATACATACATAAATACATAGAAAACATCCATGACTCAGGAACAAATATCTGTGCTCATCACACAAATAAATGCCCTCACCGGGATTCGAACCCAGGACCGCGGCTCAACAGACAGACTCATATGAATAGTCAAAAATTAAATATTTAAACTGTACCAAGACTGTTGAAATTTTGTGCATTAAGTAACTATGAAAATCGCCTTCTTTTAGTACGGATTTTTACGGACGGAACTATTACAGTAACTATTCAATTAATTTTGCTAGATGAAATTTAAATAATATTAAATCGTAGGGCACCCCTAGTAGACCAAGTATTGCGATGTCCGTTGGTTTGGCCGGTTTTTTACCGCTGGCTTTGCGGCGTGCGGCTATGCGTTTTTGCCACATCACTTCGAGCAGGGTACGCAGCCACATACACAAACGCTCACGATAATATCTGCTTCACAGCTATCTATCTCTATCGCCTTTGCGTATTGGCGTGACAGAGCTAGACTGCGTTTCTGTCATTGCCATTCGGCTACGCCGCCGGCAGAGCTCTCAGGCTCGTTGAGGTTGTCCTGACGCTTCTTCTTTTAGATGTGGTGTTAATCGTATATATTATCATGGCAGTTCATATAAATCGCACTGGCTAGGTTCATCACTCACTATAATAGGCGAGACGACTAAAAAAAACTAATAAGTCCGTCAGTTAGATTATCAAAGAATTTTAGACACGTATTTTTCTTTTTTCTCGTAAACGAAAATGACGACGAAAATGCGTTGAAGTTTCTCGTGACGTCACGCCTAGGTAGAACTTTTACTTAGAAGTTTTATTTTTGTATTTTTTAAATAATTAGAAAAAGCGAAAAATATGTCTTCAGTATTTTTAGACGATCTAACTGATGGACTAAACAGAATGCCATTTTTTTATGTAGTCGTCATCCCTATTATACCCGTAGGCAAGGGGTTGAGTCTTATGAGGTAAATCCCAAGTCTACCCGATGTGAACTGAAGACTTTCCACGCATAAGAAGACATCAAATGATCTTTGAAAACTATAAACTTTGTAGGTATTCAGTCCTAACGGTTTGGCTAAAAGTATTTTCACTTTATATGTATATGTTTCCCTCTTTTATTACATTAAACCTTTACTTAGTTAACGCGTATTCAACATTTCACTAACATTTACCACAATATCATCTAAGTTACCCACTTAGAAATCAAACAAGCCATTTTAGGTAAGTATTAGTTTTAGTTTTGTACTTCGTTCTAGGTTAATTTTTATTCTAAGTTTTGTTTTAATACTAATGACACATGTATTATTATTAACAAGCCATTTGCTTATTAAGTAAAAATAAAACTTTTATTTGAAACATTTTGCTTTCAAACCCACCGCTGCCGAATTGTCTTCAAATTGCTCTGTTCGATTGTTTTTACGTTTCACGTTCAAGTTCGCGACAATATTTGGCAATTTTATTTGTTGTTGTCTCAGTTGATCGCAGGGCAATAACACCTTAAACTTGGAGGTCGTTTATTTTTATATCCTTTCCGTTATCTCGTATAATTTTAGTACCTTATGGAAAAGAAATTTAAAATAAAATAAAAAACGTAATGTGTTTGTTGTTGTTATAGCTTGGTAAATACGTACGGGAGTGTGACATTAGGTACGCTAAAAAGTAAGTTTACATTTCGAACAAGCTGTCTTAGGAAAAATAATTTTCCATAATCATCTGCTTTGTCCCCCACTGCTTTTGCTAAAGAAGTGCTGCTTTCCAAAAGGATTTTCGTTCATTGAACCTTCTGTTGCTACGTCAACTAACAACCAATAGTATTCTTTCCGTGTGAAGGAAGGTTTATCACTTTTATCAATGTGAAGTTGAAGTATAGGCACTATTTTTTATTTTACCATTTACCTACCTCCGTTCTACTTCCAACACAAATATGGCCGACCCACATTACGCGTAGGTAGGTATAATTGGTCCGTTTAACAGTCCAATTCTAACCTTCATCATTAGAACATAACAATCTGTCATTCGAATAGATATCGGGCATTTCGTTCGCACTTGCCGATAGCTATATTAGCGCGAACGAGACGCACAATGACTGATATCTTTAGGATATCGTTCTGATGTCGGTGTACGTCTGAATAAGCCTGTAAACCGCGGTATTCGAGCCTAACCTCAGTAATTGCCTCTGGTCACCATCAGCAAAAACCGAATGGCCTGAATAGCGGAACTAATTCACATGCCACTTAATGGCAGTAACTGTAATAATTTAATCTGTTGCAATATATTTTTTAACGAAATTTGCAAGGATGATGGATTGGTGTTTCATTAAGAAGCAATAAGAGGTAAAATTCTAATAAAAGATGGCCTCTTTCGATGGATGTTAATTGATTATAACCGCCGTGATGATGAGGAGATTTAAAAAAAATGTGTAATGAGGTGAACGCAGGAGAACACATCTGAGACCAAGGGTTTTGTACTCGACTGTTTCCTGCTTGAAAATTGTATCATGCCATGTTATTACAGTCAAAATGGTAACACAATCAGTTCATACATCTTTACACAACAAGTAGGTGTTTCTTGTGTTTACTTTGCAAACAAATTAAACAACTGCACATTTTATTATATAATTTACCTAATGTGTCAATGCCCTCATAATTTCAACAGAACCATAAAAATGAATGAAACAATGATCTTACGGTCAATATTTAAAAGGTTACGTATCTTATTTGAATATTTAATTAAATATTTCACATATTTTTCCCCAGAAAAAAAAATCTATTAGATCTTAATGTAGAAATTAAGCAAATTAGACTATAAAATGTAGCAATAGGCCCTTTATTTAGCAACTCTTCGTTACTCAGCTACTAAACCTATAAATTGAACACTTAAATCGCGGTCACGATTTGCACCATCTCATTCTTCATGAATAAATTATTACAACTCTATTGGAAATTCTATCGCTCACATTCCTTCGCGTGCCTTAGCGAGACTTCTACTATGGGTTTTTAAAGAAAACGATCTGCGAAAAGTCGAGTGTCTGTCTATATTTTACAGGTTGTACTTCAGGGAGTGTGTGCTCAAAAGCTACACGAGCTAACTCCATCGTACCATAGACGTACGGCCAGTTTCCACCCTTGGTTAGTCCACCAATTCGCACGACGCGTTTTGCTTCTTCATTTCTTATGAACTGCCAAGGAGTGGGATCCCTTGCCGACGTCTATATTTCCCAGCTCATATAACCCAGTAAACCTGAAAATCAACGGTGAACCTTCTGAAAGTCTCTGCCTGTCACCGAAAATGTGTATAATTTTTGGTTCTAGTAAGAAACCGTTGAAGAGCTGATGCATCAGAAAAGAATAGCATCACCCCATTTCATCCTGTGGGTGTCGTATAAGGTGACTAAGGGAAAACTGATGGCGGCAGATATACACATGAGCAAGGCTCGCCCGAGGGGCCTTCGCGGGGTTTTGCTTACGAGACCCCGCCGACACAAAAAAAACCGTTTGAGAGCGCTGTTCACTGTGCAGAAACATAAAATGAATGTTATTTTTCGCGACGTTCACGCTATCGAAAACGTCAAAAAATCATAGTAGGGGGCTCTGGCGAATTAAACAATTTCAACCAAGGTTGACCGAATGGGGCAAGCGGCGTGTGAAAATGAGCAAACGCAAGTGTGTCCACTGCCCTTATTTTAGTTACGCAAAATATACATTTGTCAACCGTGTAGTGCTTTCGTAGCGGAATATTAATTTATAGATACAAACGGGTGTTGAATTCAGAGTGGGCATTATGGTGTGTTGAATAAAATATGCTTTTAACATTTTCTTATGTATGTTGTGTCAGGTAGGCATTACTTCATCTTCCGGCGTTGTATGCCAATGTGGTCTCAATAAGAAGTCTAAATTATACGGTTCTATTTTAAGTATAAGTACTTACTTTAATTACGTAACACATACATATATATGTGTGTGTAATTTGACTACATATGTGACCATTACAATGTTCGACTTATTGCTATTTATAGGTATCAATTTTGGCGTAACTAGTCAACTCTAACTTTGACCATTCATCGTTATCTTAAAATACTTTGATTAAACGGTGTTAATTAAGCTACATATGTCAAATGAGAATTCTTGGACATTGACCTAAAAACTGTTTAAAGAAGTAAAACCTAACAACAGAAGCTTAATCAGCAGAATGCCTTAAGTCAAACCACCTGAGATTTCGTTCCGTGCTTCGTCAAGTAGAAAATAAAGATAAGTTTATTGCACTTATACTGGAACAAGACAAAAACACAAATGAGTACATCAAAATGTTGCATAGCATGGTTATTTATTACTTTAAAGCAAGAGTAAATAGGTATCTCATAGGTAAGCGTGCTCCACCTTAGACCGCATCATCACTTACCATCAGGTGTGATCGTGGTAAAACGTCAACCTATTCAAACTTAAAAAAACTAAGCTTCGAAGTAGGCACTAGGCAAGGCCTGTACCACGGCAGACATAAGTCTAGAACTTATAAGGATATTTGTACGCAGAATTTACTTCTAATGCTTGTGTTTATCAGACCAGAGTTTAAAAATCTTTTCTTTTGTTACAGGACGCCAACAATGACATAGGCCCCAAGATGGCGCTACGACTGAAGAAGGACATAAAGAAAGCGTCGTACTACGTGTGGTTCCTCGGAGCGCAAGAGTCGCGAGGTCTCCGCGGAGAGGAGTTCGCGTTACCAGCGGTACAGCTGCTCGAAGAGCGGTCTAGGGAGTTGGAGCCTTTTAAGGTCACCCTACAGGTTAGTTACCAACATCTGTATGTGTATACCCTCAGATTTAAAAATATTCCATTTCAGAAGACTCACTCGACTTAGAAGTGCTATCTCTGTCACTATTTATGTAATTTAAGAAGGGAGTTGGAGCCTTTTAAGATTACATCACAGGTCAGTGAACAAATCAAACATCGGGTGGTCTAGCACAAGTTGTTTTTCTTTTGGTCTAGCACAACGTGCTCAAGAGCCATGTCATTAAACATTAAAAACAACTGTAGACTGGCTGTTCGTAGGGTAAACTCGCCTCATTCGGCGACACGCCTAATTCGGTGAAACAACCAAAAATCGTCTTTCGGAATAGTGCTTCAAAGCTTGTATCACCGAATTAGGCGTGTCACCGAATGAGGCGAGTTTACCCTAATAACAAAATAAAACACCACATGAAAAGATGCAAACTACACGAACTTAGGCCCTCCGCTCATGAGGCTACTCTCAAGCGACGCGATTGCAATGCAATTCATGGTTGCATACTGGTATGCTACTCGTTTCCGCACACAGTGCTACGCAACTGAGACGATTTTTATCATTTGCAGTGCAACATTCGTGCGTACAAGATGATGAAACACGATAAATTTTGAATCGTGACGTTATTTATCACTCACCCCTTCATAGTTTGTAGTAGGTTAATGTAATAATAGTAGGTAAATAAACCCTTCATTTCATAAAAACAAAATATAATACCTATACTGACCTGTCATATTCATTTTTTTGCCAATATCATTCCACGCCTTTTCCACCACATCTTTTCTCATATATTCTGGCAGCTTATAATTATACAAACACGGATAATTTTCCACTTCTTGGACAAATCGAATATTAAACTTTTGATCCACCGCCATTTTTGTTTGCAACGTGCATGCGACTCGAGTAGCGTGCGACCAGCAATGACAGTCGCGTGCGACTGGTAGCATACGGGTCGTAGACGCGTCTCGTCGTGTGCGGAGCGACGTTAATTTGTATGCAGGCTACTCACGAGCGACGCGTATCATACGCGTATGAGACGAAAGTCGCTTGAGAGTAGCCTCGTGAGCGGAGGGCCTTACTTGTAGCGATGTGAATGAATATCATCAGTCGTCGTCAATGACGATGTAAAATTATATGTATCAGTCCTTTCTAAGAGGAAGCTTAAGCGACAACTCATCCTATGAGTTTAAGGTATGTTTCAGGTTAAGAGCTGATTGCCATAGTTTTACTGCCGTGGCTTCCTTTATTGCAGTTACGGGAGTGTCGATGTCAAGCCATCATCTTACAAAAAATCCGCTTCATTCATTCGCAATTGCACAACCAAATTCGAAGAACTGCCAGATTTATTTTGCCAGTTTTGCCACACCTGTAGTGTGTTTATTTTTGCTTCGTTCGTCACTCCCATTGTCACTCAACCGAAAGAAAGTGATTTTCCTTTAAATATTCAGAACGTCACCCACGCGTCTGCGCGGGTCAGCAGCAAAAAGCCAGTGAAAGTATGGTGTTCTAATTATTTTATTATGTTGTAGGATCATGCAACTGCCTTATGTAACAGTAGGGCCATTGTGTGGACTTGTTTTGATTGAACCCACCATTTTTCGAGTATGATCAATTATCGAGCACCATAAGGAGAAGCGATTGTTAGTTTTGTTATGAGCAAATAATAAATTGCTTACTGAACTTTTATTTTCTTTATGGATTACAACTATTGCGATAAGTTCAGTTCATGTAATGATCTGATCAGAACACAGCGGGAGATCGGCTCGAAATCGATCAATTATATATTACTTGCCCATTTCCTAGTGAGTTTGTACTGAAATTGCTATTCTGTTGCAATAGTCATTTAAGACCCAATTCACGTCCGTGTTTATTATGGTTGCAGGAATTTGCTTTTGAAATTATGCCACACGTTTTACCTATTCTAATACATTACCCATAAAATTGTTGTTAAGAAATAGAAGCCTACAATATAAAGTTAGGAACCTTTCGGCAATAGTAGCACTTTCAAAGTAAGTAGTATAAAATGTATACTTTTAGAGTACCTAAATACGTCCCTTTTATCACGTCTACTAAAATTTCCAAAGCGCTAATAATAGTTTAACGCTTTTGATCATACCAATATATCGGAATGGGAAAAACAATTATTATCGGCTTGACAATATTCGTAAACGTTTATGAATAGATACGTAGGTTAGGAACTAGGGTCATCGCTATAGTAATTTGCCCATATTAATTCTCTATATGAAGGCAGAAAGAAACAATGCATACGATGTCTTTTGTACTGTAGAAAGGAAAAAATTTAACGCATTTAAAATACAGTCATTTTATCATAAGCTTTCTTCCACAGGTGTCCCACAAAGGGCTGAAGATAATCCAGAATGTGACGGCCAAAGGCAAACAGCAGACGATCAAGCACTTCATCCCTCACGGCAGCATCACCAGTGCCGTGGTGCAGGGCGATGTCGTGGCGTGTGTGCTGCTGCTGTATAACCCGCTCACTGGATGTCCCGTGCATGTGCATGCTTACAGGTAAAGTCATTCTCATCTTGGCTACGATGAAGATCTTTGACAGAAATCCCAATCGAAATTTATATAATATAGGGAAAAAGTCACGTACTTTTTATGACTATTAGTTGTCTCGTTATACTTATCCAAAATTTCGTTTGGTTGTCGATGTAAGTACCTACAATAATCTTGACCACCAGTGCTACTTTCTGTGTCTTCCAGGGGACGTAGCCAAATGGCAAAAACGCTCACGAAACGAAACGCTTGTAGATATCTATCTCTATCGCTCTTGCGTATTGGTGCGACAGGGCGAGACTACCTTTCGTGGCGTTTTGTTTTCGTTTCGCGTTGTAGAAATGACATTCGGCTACGGCACCTGATACTAAATCACAGGAGCGAATCGTAGACTATCATCCACACCTTCCGTCACTCGATGTCAAATCGAGGAAAGATTTAGGATAAACAAAATCTATAGACAGATACTATAACAGTAGACAAGACATCAATAACAGTAATTATGTAGCTTTGTCGCAGTCTACTGTTTGACGAGAATACGACGCTTAAAAGTTGTATGGTGTGTCAAGTTTGGCCTGGGCTTTTACACCAAAATTATAATTTTTGCTTCTGCAAATATAATATGTTTAAATCATCATCCTCCTTGCGTCATCCCGGCATTTGCCACGGCTCATGGGAGCCTGGGGTCCCCTTGACAACTAATCGCAAGATTTGGCGTAGGCACTAGTTTTTACGAAAGCGACTGCCATCTGACCTAATATGTTTAAATAACTTATATATTTCAAATACATTCTCATTATCTTTAAACTATAACGATCTCTTTTGTCTGTGTATCTTAGAGAATATCTTTACATATTTTTAATTCACTAATACTTATTCAGTAAATGATACTTGAATAGAATCTAAATCAACACTCATTGAATCGAAAGCTAATTTTGAAAGTCACACAAACGAAGCATGACCTAATGCAACCAAAAGACCCCACAAGTGCTAATATTTATTTTGTGCTAAACGATACAACAAAGGTGCGGCACTTGTGTTCGCATCCAAGTGCTAGAAAAATACAGACGCTTGGCATTTGCGAGGATGCAACCTTTACAAATGTCACGTAAATAGCTGCGCGGGAGTTCGCGAATGTTTTGTCTATTAAAGGAGGTATTTGTGAAGTTAGACTTGGGAAAACGTAGGTGAATGTCAGAGTGCAATATTTCTGAATATATAAGTTAAAGATAGTAAAGATCAACTACAAATTACAAATTAATTTGCATATCACATTACATTATATTGGGTGGAACTTACAAAAGGTGGGTTTACATGTGCAAGGGCATACTTAAAATTACAATAACATGCACTTCATACTACTACTTAATGTTTATCGTTAAAATAATCTTTTACTGTATATTTTTCTATTAACTATCTTATGTTATGAGATTCCCAGGCGATCATTACTAAAAAGGAAATAGATATAGGTAGGTATATTTATAGGTAAATATTGGTAGGTGTCGCAACCTAAATATTGTCTCGCTTATCCTATAGGTATTCTACACATTATTAATCATTTAAAAAGTTAAAAACGTGTTTCTAACCTCAGACAGATAAAATACCGATCGTGTTCGAGGTTAACCAATAAACACTTAGTTAATTAGGAAAATAAGTTTTCAAATGATCAAACCATTGTAATAACAATTATATGTCTAGGTCTACTTAATAGACCAATTAAAAAACCACATCTAGTTGATGCACGTTATCAATTCTACGCGACTGAAGTATTACAGTTTTAGATATTATAAGGTGTTTCTTTAATTCACGTGCGATATTTTATAAGGTACAGCGGGGCCATTTCGACTGGGGGCCAAATGCAACTGATCCATTTTTTTTTCTTGTTCTAAAATGTTTTGCATTTTTAAATAGTGTCTAATGGTTATACATGTATGGCACGCGTGTTCAGTGGATACACGTGTAACTCAATAGTGTAATAATGGAAAAAATGAATCAGTTACAAATTTACAATTGACCCCGTCGGGATTTGGCCCGCTGTACTGTATGGCGAATATGGGTAATAGGTACTGAGGATCATACTATGAGACTGAACCCGAAATCGTTAAAAATAAAAACAATCGCTGTTTAACCTTGACCTTGGCAGTCCATTTCATTTCTCCATTTCTGGGTTTGTCACTTATTAAAAGTGGTACCAGTCTATGACCAGTCTATCATCTCATAAATTATTGAAGGTGACTATATATTAACAGCCAGTAAATAATGCCAGTATTATAATATTCTACGTCTATATGACAATTATGAAAGTTACTTCTGAATTACAAGAAGCCATAGCTTGTTTCTTCAAAGGGCTGAGCATGGCATTTAGCGCATGCAGTTGCAACAGCCGCAAGGCTAAAGGAGCATCTTCGATGGTGCAATGACTGCAAATGGTGGAAGAGCTGTTCATTAGTACATTTATGTTAAATCAGGGGCGGCTCACTCCGCGATTCTATCGCCGCGCTACAAGTACATGCTGGCGGCCGCGAGTTCGCGGCCTAATCAGGGGTGGCGCCCGTTCTCACGGAACGCACTTTCGCACTTTTTATTGTTACATTACGTCGCGAGTTTTTTTTAAGGTTCATATGCGATGTCCACGTGTGGAATGGCTAATAATGCTTAGTTAAATATACATCATGAATAAAATAGGACAATCTTACACAGATCTTATTGATTAAGTCCCACGGAAAAATCCAATAAAGGCTTGTGATGCTGAAGGCTTAAACAAAAATATATAAATACTGTATATATAACTAGAAAGTACCCAAGACTTGAATATATAGTATAACATTTTATCTGAGAATTAATTCGTTTTAATCCATAGGCAACCCTATCATCCGACGCTGCGCACGTGCGGCTCGTTTCTTTGTTAGAATTTTGTAGGCATTTAAAAAGGCGGCATTTCGTGAACATCAAAGCAGTGGGCCTTCTGTACTTGTACTATTATGTATTCTGTGGTTAAATGTTAGGTTTTAACGCAATGGCTTCTCACGTTATAATGTGAGTTTTTATGTTATCTCTTGTTGTACTATTATGAAACAGATTAAGTTTTTTTTTAAACAGCTCAATCTGTAATAAGTTGTTTCTGAAAATACTCGATGGTTCTGTGAGATAGGTACTAAACCTAAAGCGTAGCGTAGGTAGGTTGAGTAGGTTTACTTCAATATTTTTTCATCTTTATTTAGGGGCTTTTTCGGTTACATATGTTTCCTTCAAAGTTTCTTTAAGGCATATTGTACATTATCAATTTTTTATAGTTATACTTGGTTATAATAGCTGAGTTAACAGCAAATATGATATCCCCGTCGATGCAAGTGGTATTACGTCAAACGTGCGTCAAACCTCTATGAAATGATGATGTTTAGGTACTTAATCCTTACAAAGACTTGGCAATAAAAAATGCTGTCAACTTAGCGTGGACTGACTTTACATGACATGTAGATATTCACAATAAACAAAGCACTAGAATTAGCGTAAAAAGCATAAAATAGTTCAGCTATTCTTCAAGCCTGCTATTACAAACGTTATACTTCTAACCCGGATAATGCAATGTTCTCACGATTAGCGAGGGAAGCAGCGGAAGCATACTTGTATCTGTTTAGTTCCTATGAACTATCCAGTACAAAGAGAGTGGAGGATAGAAGCGTATTGTCATAGTACATTTTGTAGTCTGGAGTTTTATATCAACCTCTGATGGTAGCAAATACAGTGTGTGTGTAGTTACTGCCATCTCTCGTGACATAATCAAAACTTTTAAAAATTCAGTTTTGAGAATTTTGCCTATATTCTTTTAAGAAAATTGTTCAATAAATGTCGCCCTCTCGTCAAGTATTATGTTTTAGGGTTCCGTACCAAAAAAGTACAAACCAAATTTCCTAATGGTGCAACTCTGTCCGCCTAGATAGACATGTATCACATTGCTAAATATCTCGAGAACTATTTTTTCATGATGTTTCCGATGTGTTTTGGTTCTCTTATACAGAGTTTATGTATCTTTGGTTCAAGTAACAATAACAATATCAAATCGGATCGGCATCTGAATATCGCGGTAGAAATGGCCTGGCATATCACGTTGCATCTTCGAGGTCGCGACACATTTAGCTTGAGAAATGTCATGATTTAGGACTGTTTTCCATATCTTATTATTGAAATTATACGTTATAAAAAATAGTGGGCCTATGAAAAACCTGAACTTTATTATGGCGGCAGTTTAAATAAAACTAAATCTAAGGGCCACTTACACTGGTGCTTTACTCAAGGTTCGGTGGTGCAAGGGACCAAGTGTCAATTTTGAAAAAAAAATATCGAAATTTAAGGCGATAATAAATTTTATATTAATGTCGATCTCAATTTTGCCACTTTTAACTCTGTGAAAAATGGTTATTTTGCGTTTTTTTTAACTAAACGAAATATATTTGGAATTTAGTGGCATTGACCACTTGTCTTCAATTCTATTCCTACAATTGACATTACAAAAAAATACAAATACAAAAATATAAAAAATCTTTATTTTTTTAAACACATGGTCATAATTTAGGGGATGGAGCCGCCCGGTAAGCAAGGAGTTGCCTGTGTTGGGAGGCCCCGCTCTTCCCTAGGTTAACAGTATCTACAATCATTATCATAACTACAAACGTTAACAGTATCACATTATTATGGTCATTAGAAATTCAAAAATTGGCGCCCTAGCTGCTCTCACAAATTCATGAGAAGTTGAAAAACGAGAACTGTAGTCGTACCTGGCAGATACCCATTTCATTTTAGTAGTACACTGAGAGAAATTTGCATTGTGAATTTAACAAGTTCGACTTGTTGCGGTTTATCAGTTTGAATCAGCCAAACGTATGTTTAAAACCATATGTGTCAGGTTGTTTTTATAAAATCGACTTGTTGATTCAAATATATTGCCGATTCAAATGACAAGTAGCTTGTTGTTTGAACCAAAGAGCACGTAGGCGCTATTTTAACCAAAATACTTGTTGAACGAACATGAAAACTGGTTGTATTTTTTCTCAGTGTATAGGTAGGAAGAAGTACCAATTTTTTTTGTAATATACTAATAGTACATCGCGTTTTACAATGCCTTGTTAGTTTGTATATTGTATAATAGTGTGATGTGAGGTATCGAAAGTCGCACAACACTATGTAATGCTCACAAAAAATTGGTGAATGATTTATTAGACAGCTGACTGCAAGAGATACCATATAATTAATTATTCAAGAAGCTCTTACGTAGTATCTTAATTTTAATGGCCTCTATCATTTATTACATCTTGTGGTTCAACAAGATCACTTCACAAGAATTTCCAAACCTGTTTAAAAGTACTACTACTAAAGTAATATAGCTATTAAAAGTCTTATGAAATAACCCAATGGTTATAAGACATAAGTACGGTCACTGACTTGAATTGTTGATCCACTTCTAGCTCATTTTATACTGAACATCTCATAGTTAAGCATAGTTAAGCTATGACGTTCCAGTATAAAATGAGCTAGAAGTGGATCAACAATTAAAGTCCGTGACTGTACGTACGCTTGGATACACTCAAATATTTATGACATTATCCGGGTAAAGGGACCTTTTTATCGATGGCGCATACTTCCGCAGCGTCATATTTGTATACTAACATCGCTCATAATGCCATAAGCGCCATCGACAACAAGGTCCCTTTGCCCAGACAATGTCACATTTATTATCTTTCTCACTTGGTGGTCTCATCGGAAGATCAGCGCTGGAAGTCACCAGTACCACGCTGAGATGAGGCCATTTCCTTCACTTGGCACTTCATTCCTTTCTGTCTTGTTTTTATTATGTGTATTTTGTCTTGCCTGTGTTCACGAATAAACGTTTATTCTATTCTATTCTATTAAAATGTTATTAATATGATTGAGACATGAGATATTCCCCTCGTGTACCCTTGGTTTATGTGATAAGTACTAACTTAATTAAAAAGTCCTTATCTATAACGACATAGAAGAATGTAATTCAATCTAGCTGGCAATTTCTCACGCATGCAATTATTTTTTATGGTTCAGTGTCGTGTTAGAAATTACCATACCGGGAACCTGGCTAGATGAACTTACGACTAGCGGGTTGTAATCACATACATGTTGCAACCGGTTAAGTGAACCCTATCTTTAACGTAAATGGTTCCGTGTTAGTTGATTTTTGATGACACTTCCACATTCAAGGAGTGTACAAGTTTCTAATGGGTCGGCAACGCGCATGTGACATCCCTTAAGTTGCAGGCGTCCATAGGTTACGGTGACCGCTTTCCATCAGGCGGACCGTATACCTGTTTGCCACCGACGTGGTATAAAAAAAACTATCACTGTAAACGCTGTTAACTAAACTTAGTCTCCCCCTTTTTTAAACCGACTTCAAAAAAAGGAGGAGGTTCTCAATTCATCGGGATCTTTATTTTGATCTTTGATTGTTGTTTGACAGATATATCGATGCTAATATTAAGCAATTACTGCAACCCAAACCCAGATTTGTAAGTTCGTTGCTGGCCCTTAAGAAAGAACTCCATAGGGGTTTCATTCCACAATTTTTATAGTTCGGGGCAGTCACAACAATTTATGTTGTTATAAGTTTAATTGTTGTTGTAAAAGCTGTCATCCGCTAATTTATAAAAAAAAATCTTTGTTTAAAAATTTAAGCTATGCGACTTTTCTTAACAAGCCTCCCAAATTGTCATTTTATTATTCATTACGAAAATAAGACTGTGTATTTTCGACGTTGTTTTATGATAAAAATGCACATCCTTAACATGGAACCCTAGCAAGGCATACCAACCTCTAATAGGTACAAAAAACTGAAACCGGTACTTACAGGCAATAACCTACACTGAAACCTGCTTCCCTTTACTTTATGATAACGCCTCGGTCTACGGGGCGAAGACTTGCAATTAAAGACAAATTATACGCCTGCTAACGTTTAGATTAAACCATAGAGGAATAAGGATAGAATGATCACTTCGTACAACCGTATTCCTAAAACGCTTATTGTTCTAGTTGACATCTAGATGTCGCTAGCTTATCAAGTAGGTACTGCTACTTGACAATCGGAACCAGCGACTATTGTTTTACCGGTGATAGTTATTAGGTTCATTTTCATTTGAGTTAGATTAATTTTGGATCACCAAGCTAAATAGTTAGTTGGCTTGACATGAGATGTCGCGATGAAAAGATAATGCTCAATAATTTTAGCTAAAATTTGCAATAAGCAGATTACTCGGCATTAAGTTGTAAATAGTTAAGGAAGATATTTTTCGTCATTATCTCGATACTCATGACATCTAGAATTTAATTAGCGTTACCGATTAATCGACTACTTCAAGTTAGAAGTAAAGTAAAAAAATTTCCCGCTTTGCATGTTGTTCATAATCCCGTACAAAATGAATTTAAGCGAAACGCTTTCGAAGAGGACTGATGTATGGAGTGAGCCTTCTATTCTGTCTTATCTATGATGAAGGCGATATTTTCCGGGAGCTCAACTAGTTTGCCGCATAATATCCGGCTGGTTTACATGACATTTAAAACGGGGCATGCTTCAGGTGACTTATAATCTTATCTTTGCGCTGATGTAATGGAGATTGCGATTCTCTATGTATGGTATGTAAATGTTCCGCTCTTAAACTGTCAACGTAGTGGTTATACGGCGCCGGTTGTTTGATATTTTATATACTACCATTTTGCTGTAACAAGATGATATTCATGTTATTTTCTAATAACATAGTACTTACGAAGTAATATCGTTTAAAAACGTCTTTTTCCTTGAGTTATTTCCGCGGTTTATGGAGCCTGTGGTCCGCTTTGGCAGCTAATTTCAGGATTTGGCGTAGACGTGGTTGGGCATTAATTTGCCTAACCTTCATTTGTCCTACAGAAATCTATGAATTTGAATAAAATTATTAGCATTGAATTTCAATAAGAATTTTAGCATGGCGAACGTACAAAATAATATATTCATGTTCTTCTTACATATTTTTATCAAACATAAACCTTTAATAAAAATAAAAATCCTGTTTACGCGTGAAAGTAACGAAATTCTCCAAATTAAGCCGTTGTTTATCACTTTAATAAAACTCTGAGGATACGGAGACATAT
Organism: Leguminivora glycinivorella; assembly: GCF_023078275.1. NCBI lineage: Eukaryota > Metazoa > Arthropoda > Insecta > Lepidoptera > Tortricidae > Leguminivora > Leguminivora glycinivorella. The sequence continues at coordinate 8,131,791 of NC_062989.1, read as the reverse complement.
AATAAAATTAAACTTACTGACTACAGGCTTAAAACACGCGAATAAATTGGTATTTCAATAATTCGCTTTCTAATGCATCAAAACCTCATTTCTAGCACAGAGGTCGCCACAGTGACCCCACGCAGAACTAAACAATGTTCTAATCCACACACATCTCTGACAGATGATATCTCTTCTTCACTTGTCTCAAAATCAAAATCAAAAACATTTATTCAGTAAGTAGGCCACATAGGCACTTTTACCAGTCAACAATACAATAAATAATACGGATTCAACAAAATTTAAAAGCTACTTTAAATGGTAAAAAAAATACAAACTGATAGAAAAAATAAGAACAACTAAAATAACTTTAGAGTTGTAAGACTCTAGATATCACAACTAAAGATAATACATATACTGAATCTATCTTTTTTTCTTAGAGATGTATATGGTCTCCAAGAGTTAGAAAGAAAATAAACAAACAAGGACCGAACAAAGTGCCTCAATGTATTCTTACGTCAATGATTCAAAGTAATCAATGCAACCAGTGACTTTGACACTCATTTCTTATGATACTTTCACTAAGAATTTTGACAGTTGCCAGTACTTTTTGACAGTTATTTATTTTGAACATAGAAGATGAAATATTGTAGCTTTCACCGATATTGTCACCTGTCGGGAAAATATTCTGACAATGGATACATTTGGGCGGTAAAAAATAACGGGTAACAAGGTGTCAAGAGAGAATTAAAAAACTATACAGCGTTGAGACTAAACTTGTTTTCCCCTCACTAGCTCGTTGAAAAACGATTTTATCCACTAGTGGGTAAAGTAATTTGGCTTGAATAAAGTTAACTGCTTTAAAATTGTTGGTTGTTTTTTAGTTCTGTGATAAACGCAGTTTGCGTTGTTTATTTTAAAGCTAGAATTGAATTTTGTAACTTTCTGTCTGTATTGTTACACCAAAGGTTTAACCTCAAAATGTAAGAACTCAAAATCACATAAAATATAAAATTTTTCTTAGAGTCTATTTACTTCAAAAACATTTTAATTGTAGGTAGGTATATTAAAAGAGATTTGAATCGATTTACGGCCAAAATGGAAAAATGCTTCTAAATATTATTTCTGCGGTTTGATACCGACCTGTCAAAGTCAAAAGAGACATTTAATGTTTAAAAAAAAAATCACTTTTTTAATACTTAAAGATCGATGTCAATTCCCAGTGGCAGACAAAGCTCGAAATATTTTTATATACTTAAATATTGTACTCTAATCAACGATATAATAAACTAGCTTGTGCCCGCGGGTTCGCTCGCGTTAGAAAGAGACAAAAAGTAGCCTATGTCACTCTCCATCCCTTCAACTATCTCCACTTAAAAAATCACTTCAATTCATCGCTCCGTTTTGCCGTGAAAGACGGACAAACAAACAGACATACACACTTTCCCATTTATAATATTAGTATATAAGTATATATTAGTATATTAGCATATGGATATGGTAATTTTTTTTAATATATTTTATCCGATGTCAATTGATACAAAGTAGATAGGTACTCATTTGCTCTGTAAGCTCCACCGACCTAGCCTTGACTTTAAAATGCCAGCATTCCTAGCGATATGCGTGTATATTTTAAATGATGATATCCTATTATGATATCATTTTGCTATATCGTGAGTAGTTGAGTACTTCTTTATATATGCCTTTTTTATTTACTATAAATTTTATAATGTAAAAACTAATAAAAAAATGTTACCTGCCTGAGTTTTCAACCCTTCTTCACAATAGGTTAAAAATGTACCTATGTATAGAGCAATGTTTTTAAGGAAATTTCAGTTTCTTGGAATATGTTGAATAATGAATGCGACATGGGGGTGATTTTTGCATTCCGGGCGCACGATTTCCATTCGATAGTCAGTACAAAACAGCGAAATATTAAAATATTATTTTCATTAAAACAAGCGTTAGAAACTTGAAATCAATTGGTATTGACCACTTGTATTTAAAATCGAAAACCTGTTCTTGAGAGTAACTGTATTTAAAGCTATTATGAGATTAATAGCAGTAATTTAGTTCGATATTAGAGTGATATAGGATAAACATACTTAAATAAACAATAGATGATATCAATATAAAGTGGTTTGACCTTAAATCAATTTTGGGAACACAGTTGTAAGTATACAACCATTTCACATCACCAACTTTGTCATTTAAATAAAAAGTAAAAACAATAAGTATACTTGTATTTATATGGTCAAGTGATATAAAATCAGGTCAAGATTAAGAAAATGAGGTTTTATATAGTTAAAGCAAGGAATCCTAAATTAATTAAACATGGCCGTATCATTGGTATTCAAGAACGCTAATATTATAGTAAATTATCTTATAATAGTCTAATAGCGCACTGAGAAAATGCAACTATAACAATGGCGTCTTTTTACTGCAAATAAAGAAATAAAATAATTAACGAGGATACAAAATACTATTATTTGAGTGGGCGCATGAAATTTGAAGTGTAAATAAGGGTCTATTTTACAGTAAATAATATTTTCCAAATACTTACCGCGCAATATGAAGAAGCACCAAGGATAAGAAACACGTTATTATAAGTTTATAAATATTACTAAACGGTAATACGTAATTACCTTTAGTGTTTATTTTGTCACAACGTAGCCGTAGAATGTTTCAAATATCGTGTTGTCGTACAAAAATCAAAATAAGCTTGTTAAGGCTCACAAGAGTCTAATGTTGGACCAAAATAAGCCTATGCAGGCTTATAAAATACTTACGTGAAAGCGATATTAGCCTAAGAAAGCTTAAATTAGTTTTGGCAAGATTACTGTAAAAGCGAACAGTATGCAATAAAAGTGATGTTAGAACGATATTAAAATAAATACGCTTATAATTGTGCCCAAATCCAGGCTTCTACGATGATATAGAATCAATATAAAACCAAAAAAATTTAGTCTTGAGATCGTTGTAAGCGCGACTTTTGCTAGTTGGGGCGCTAACACTTCGATGAATACAACTTTATTAATAATACGATTCTAATATTTATACTAGGTATTTAGATTATTGAATAAAACTACTTAATTAACAAAGTTCTTGTATAAATATCCCACAATTGAGGCAGATAATCATTGGCAGATGGTTAAAATGTCAATTATTCTTGACCTGTGCATTCCTAGCATCTAGTAACAAGGTTAGGAGTATTATTAAATGCACAAGTACTTGTATTTAATATGGCATTAAGTATCGCTGTTTAAGGTGCCGTAAGTTCATAAAACAGTAAAATTATAAGTATGGGTGTGTAGTGTGTACACATCTTACTCAAAAATATATCCCATAGAATCTTATTCCGGTGTAATAAAACCGTAATACCACATTTATGAGACGATTTTTTCGATACATATTTTTGCACAATACGGTTGTTAATAAAATAATTGGCCATGTTTAAACCCTTCAATTGAAAGTTCATTGACTCAAATCTTGATTTTTTACTTTTACTGTATGAAAAATCATCTACGGTCTACCACTTGAAGAATTTGTAGCAATATTAGCGCATACGCAATAAGAAAAATTCTTTAGAGTTGAGGAATATTATGTCCGATCAAACAATTTCTTGTTAAAACGTCAAAAATATTTAAATTAAAAATATGACATACGCGATCCCTGGCACCACCCTGGCACGCATATCCATCTTATGAACACTTATGAACTTGTGAACACTATGGTCGCTCAATGAGAAAAAAAACCTGAACCTACGTGGCCTTAAATAAAAGTTGTATAATTCTTGTAAGTAACAATTATCTCATCTGTGTCAGATAATGATCGGCAGATGCGTAAGTCAATAATAAAGTTACTTGACCTATCGATATATTGAAACATGATAATAACCTAATAAGGCGATGAAAGGCAAGGTTAGATGGTCATATTAGTTGTTTATTGTATGAAACAATACTTGAATAACTAGTTTGGATGGCAACTAAATGCCAAGGAGCAAATGTGATACATTCCTAATGATTGTAACATACATACATAAACTAGAAGAGAGGCCTATGCTCAGCAGTGGGCGATATAGGGCTGATATGATGATAATGATACATAAACTAATTTTGTCTGCTCATGTACTTTTAAATGTTTACCTGATAAACTGGCTAATCTAATTCGCTAACTCGACAGTCGCATATTGATTACGTAAAATAATTATTTGCATAAAAACCTGAGCTTTTTATATTATAAAATTAAATTCTCTGTAGCTTATACTTTTACTTAAACCAAGGATTATTTATAGGATTTAGATACTTACGCGCCATCTATTAAATACTATCATAACTACACTGATGATGCCTACAATTTTGTTATTTCATACCGTGTATCGATGTGATATCATGATTTTAAAATAAAGAAATATGTCATTTGTTCTTATAAAAATAAAAACACGTAAAACTATTTGGGGAAAATACGAATATGATTTTGGTCACTTTCAAGCTGCGAAACAGCGCCAACTAGTTATAAGCCTAAAAGACCCATAAATTTCAGGGGTGTACGCTTTTTTGTGTGGGCTTTGTCACTCCTATTAAATCGTTCTTGCTTGAACTATAAATTGTCCTTGATACATGGTCATACCAATTAATTATAGAGCTTCCGTAAACAGTGAATTTCTAAGTGAAAACTGGCTGTAATTGTATCATAAACTGTTGGAAAATTTATTTCATAAACCATTCGAACCATAAATTCATAAACGGCGAAGCACAGTTAATTTCTGATCGAACTTTCCAACTGGTTCCGGCGGTTCAATTAAATAACTAAATACGGAACTTGAACGGACAATAATTATCGTTTAACTACTGTGCTGAATTTTACAACATGAATTGAAATGTAATGCTTCTACATAATCTACATGTCTGTTAAAATGTTTTTTACCGTTACAGAGAAAGACGTTGATGAGTATTGCATTGATTGAATATTTTTGGTGTTGTAGACTAGGTATCTAAGGTACAGCGGGGCAAATCTCGACTGGGGGACAAATGTAACTGGTCCATTTTTTTCCATGATTTACAATGTTTGCATTATTCAATAGTGTCCACCGGTTATATATGGTAGGCATGTTCAGTGGATACATGTAGAATTCAACATCATAGTGGAATAATGGAAAGAATGGATTAGTTACAATTGTCCCCCAGTCGAGATTTGCCCCGCTGTACCTTATCTACAATTAACTTATCGTTTATCAAGTTTTTGATGTTGCAGTAATATATATGTACATAATTATTAGAGTATCTAATTATCTACTCAAAGTACTCCATTAAGAGACGATTAATTGAAACATTTTTTGAATGGAAAGGTATTTTTTTTCTATGGAGCAGCTCGTTCAAATCGGCCATTTTTTTTTAGATTTTGACTGTAAAAAACAGAACACCGAAACTGACAAGGGAAAGAGAAAAAAATATAGTCAGCAGTTTCTTACAATTGATAGACATTTATGGTGCTACGTATTAGTCCATACTCCATAGTATCCGATAACGTCAAAATTAGCATATCAATCGTAATGTGCGCACGCGCCGCGTAGTGTTGCAAGATGAATGACATTTGTAACTTGGAGAGGGTAGCTCCACTCAGCTGGCATAGCCAAGGTTACAGTCGCTGTCCCTTCGACAACTTGACGATAACTCTTTGCGTATAATTATCACTCTTCTGCATATGTTGCTTAAACCCTTATTCATAAACGTTCACTACAGTTATCAATCCGATAAAGTCCGTTTGTCCCTTTCTATCACACAAATACGTCTGAAAGATATATAATAAGGGGGCTAATATTAATATATTATATTAGGACGATAGTGATAGTTACAGAGCGCAAGCGATCGACACTTCATCTAGGCCGTCAGGGCCTCGGTCTCTGCCACTTGTAAAACCCTAGAGCAATAGAATAAAATTATAGCGAGCGAGTCTCAAATATGATAGTCCTCTTATAATGCATGCTTTACATAGGAAATACTATGTCAAAATTAGCATATCAGTCGTAATGCGCTCGCGCCGCAGTGTTGCGAGATGAATGACATTTGTGTCGCGGATCGAGGGTAGCTCCGCCCAGGGTCTGTACTTGCTGGTTTCGAAACGTTAGGACAGATAAACACGACTGCTTAAATATAATGATTGTATTATAATCTTAGGGCCTAAGATTATAATACAATCATCCATCACCATCCCAGTGACCATAGCCTAAGACTGGACACTGGGATGGTGGACCATGTCATCCGTAAAACCTAAAAATGTATGGGTTTGAATTTCAATATAATGGTACACTAAGTTGGACACGTCATCGTAAACAGATCTATTCCCAGATTATGCAGACTTTGTGCAGGTATCTAAAAATGGTCGCAGATATTAGAATGGTCAACTTAAACTTATACGTATGAATAATTTAGATACTTATTTTTTATCTGCTGCATGCTCTAAAGAGACTGATAAGGAAGGAAAGGTACCCTACTGTCACCTTCCGATTTCATTGATTTTTATATATGTTATTGAGTATTCAAAAATGACAGACACGTATTTTTATATAGCGGCCCAAACTCATCCTGTTGGGAGAAATTGTCCTTCAAAATCCCGAAAAGTGACAAAACCTTCTAATTTCTTCAGATTTGTTCAATCATATTGATAATTAATTACTGATTTCGTTATATGTTAGAAATCGAAAAAATAAGGGACACGTATTTTGTGTTTTCACCTCATTATATAAAAAAAGACATGCCATAGTTTCATACTTTTCGTCGTTCCACTCACCTATGTATCTTAGGATATCAAAAATCATTGCTTTCATAGATTAAAAATCATTGCTCCATTAAATTGTCTAACAGTAAACTGACAATGAATTCGGCCTCACACGCATAGCATTCCGTTGCGCAACAACCTGCCGGGTGCCGGCGTGACAGCCTTGTCAATCGTTCAACTTTGACATTCGCACCGCAGTGCGCCCGCGCCGAATGTCACGGGGCAAAAAAACGAGGCCTATTCTTGTTACAGCCAGTACAGTGCATACTTGTGTTAAGAGCTAAAGAGTGTAATGACTGTGGAATAAGGAAGCGGAACATGTTTTTTTTTACGCGACAGGAGGCAAACGAGCAGACAGGTCGCCTGATGGTGTTTTAAAAATAGTTTTGCATACCTACCGATCTTTGTCAGACCGCGAAGAGTTTTTAGATTATCTGGACTAGACAGGTACTACATTATTATTTAATTTTTGTGATCAAGATTACAAACTTACAAGAACGAAAAAAAATCCCTATTTAAACAGTTTATTCCGATTTCCAATATTATTAAATTGTGTTCATACCTCTATTTTAGTACGTAACGTAAGTTTCCTTTCTTCGGCATAGTAATATCAACTTATACAGTCTAGAATGTAAGCATTATTTATTTATCTGGAACACATATACTCGTAATCTAAACCTTCCTAGTTATATTAACACTAATAGCAATGGGTATTGTTTTTTCTCGGTCGACCGTCAAGAAATCCTTATTAAGATAAGCATCAAAGTGAAGTTAACTTAGTTACCTAGTGCACTTTTATTATGACGAAATTGACACTTTTGCACTAACGTTTTTTTGCAATACTAGGTTTTGCCCGCGGCTTCGCTTCGTTAAATTCTAAAATTGCGGAATGCTCCATAACAATGTCCACCTCCCATTTTAGGGAAGTGAGGGAAAGAGACAAAAAGTAGCCTTTGTCACTCTCCATCCCTTCTGCTTTCTCCACTTCAAAAATCACGGCAAGTTTTCGCTCCGTTTTGCCGTGAAAGACGGACAAACAGACACACACACAATTTTGCAAATAAATTTACAGGATGGACGTCGCCAATGTTTCGACATTATCATAGGTGTTGAGAATCAAACACGTCAACTAGTTTCCTCCGAAATTAACACTGTAATAACTAGTTAGATTAAAATCATATTAATATGACTGTTAACAATATATGACAGTCCCGCCCTGCCTGCATTAATTGTGCCTTATAAGTCGAGCGAATGCTATGTCGCTCGACACGATCTCTATTTGGCAATAAAGATACACGCCATTGATATTCAGAAGGGCAATGTGACACGATTCTAGGTACGACTGCCCTCGTTTCTAGTGAAACCTCGGTAACTCGGACCATGATTAGACGAAATTCTTTTGACGCGATATGAAAAAAAAATCAGTCCTTCCTTTCAATACCAAATAAGTAAAAAATTTCAATCTCATTAAGACGAGTTACCAACGATTTTCTTCGCGGCTATTCAGTAGGTACAATAACCCACAAAAACATACCTCAAAAAAAAAAGTAATAGGTAATACATAACCCATTGTTGGGACTTCCTACATTTAAAACATAACAGCCCTTGAAGCTCCTTTCACAGTTATCTAGTACACATGGTCCCTTTAAGGCCCACTTGCACCAACCACTTAACTCAGGGTTAGTGGGCTGTCATCTGTCAAATTCCATATAAAAAGGTGGGTAAACCCTCGGGTTCTTGGTGCAAGTGGCCCTAAGACCATCATCCTACCTCATCAACACACATCGTAAATTTATACAGCAGTGGCGTAGCGTCGATACAACTCGATTCCTAACCCAATGGGTTACCTAAAATTCTGCAGATTCTGTAGAAGTTCATACAAAACAGATCCCAAACACCACTCCGGCTTTACCAACAAAAATTTCACGGGTCGCCACTGTGTACAGTCAACCAATGTGAAGCCTAGGCCACTGTAGAACCTTTTCACAGTAAACGTCGAAGTGAAGTCTTTGACAAATACAGCACGGTGTCAATAAGACAGGGTTCTAGAGTGGCCTAGGATTCAAATTGGTTGACTTTACCTGTGTCCAAAGCTATCTGCAATAATTAATTAGCAATAATAACAATAATGTGAACCTTCACGCCTAGAAAATGTAGAAATTCCTTTATTTCTACCTTGCTCATCAACACACTTTTTGATTTCCTTGACATTCGTGCTATCGAGGTTTCACTGCACATAGACCGCGGTATAATAACTATGATTGATATTCGATATCACGCCGCGCATATAATTTCGGAGTCGATTGTAAGTACGAGATCGCCATTACCATCTGGCAGTAGTGCGAAACGTTTGATTGTGGAAATGAAAGTGATTGGATGTGTGGATTGAAAGTGTATGTGTTTGTAGGTGAAGGGTCTATAGATCAGTTACCCAATGGAACGTGTAAGACGAGATTTGCGTCGGTGCTTATTAGATACTGCAATAATATTTTTTCTATGATGTTATTATCAATCTCAATTTTAATGGATTGTTTATTGCATGTGCTCGTAAAAAAATACTAATATTGAGTTCTGTGGATAAACAAAAGGTCATTGCATTAAATATTTTGCGATGCAATAGCGTATGTAAAACACGTACAGTAAAGCTAAGTGATAGATAGATAGATAGATAGATAAATAACTTTATTTGTATCTACAACACAACATATAAAGGCTTACACAATAAACAGGAAAAAAGAAATGTGAGTACACCGCTTAACTTAACTAACCAAAGAAAAAGGAACAAAGTTATAAAGAAACATGTGTCGTGGTGCAAAAGGCGCTGGCTCAGCGTTGTGATGTGGCAAGCCACATTGCTAGTATTCTGCCAGTACCTTTGAAAAAAAGTAAAATAAGTGCATTCCACTTACGAAAATCCTAGGTCCGAAAATCCGTGGTGAAAAAGTTTGAGTATAGCTCAATGCAAGGATCAAGTTTTTTTTTTGTAAGCCCAAATAGGCTTGAACTATCCTACTTATTTATTTATTTTATTTTTATTTTATTTATTTGGGTCATCAACAGAAATACAAAAAAGAAATTTATGACATAAGGAACCATTAACATAGTCAATAACAGATGTCCACAAGTAGCGCTAATATTCAATAAACATTTTGCAAATATCAAGTGGTAACAAATGAAAATACAAAATTAGACGTTCAATGAAGTTTCAAGCCTGTGTCGAGAGATGGCATCTATGACTGTGATTATCGTTTTATTTTGTAGTAACTCTCTATAATCCTCGAAAATCCACCATTTTATCTGTATGAAGGTAAACAGCCCATAACCCTGTCGTTATATTGGTTGTAGACTTCAAGTATTTAAATACAGTAGTATTTAAATTAACACAGACGTAATTAATACATCCTGAATGTCAATTGGGACGGGAAAATCTGTCAAGAAGTTTTATGGTGACAGGTGATGCGAGATCGGAACTTATCAACTTGTTTTGAAAGGTGACGCGGCCTAGAGATTCGTATAACAATGACCCAGTTTTAGTATTGAAAAGAAATAGTAGGTAATATGTTTCTACAATATTTGATTACTTGTACGAGTAGGTACATGAGCATGTAAGATAGAGAACGTCCTGACTTTCATGCATTGCTTTAAACATAATTTAAATAAGACGAATACCAGTTTAACACGCATCCTATGAAAAAGTTGTATTGCAAACCACAGATCAATACAACAAGATGGCCCTTACAGGGCGACTCGCGGTCACTAAGCATACGACAAATCAGGTTTATAAAAGTTTGAACGCGTGCGACACCGATCAGTAGCGCCCAAGTATACGACCCGCTAACAGTGTCCATGTCCGCTCGGGAAAAAATCTTAAATAATCAATTTTGGTTGCAAACAATGGTCTCTTACAGCATAAAGTGGTGTGGCAAGTCTTCTAACACTTCTACATGTAAAAAAGATGGAACAACATTCCACAGTTAAGTCAAATTAATTATTTTGTTGAATATTGTTTATTGTCCGCGGAGTTCATTTATACTGGTCAATATGGTTGTGCTGAGCGGCGCCGAGGCGCGTCCATCCCTCTTTACCGAGTTAACAATGTGATATGCTATCCCTTTCACGTAAACGACTAGGCATGGGGCCATGCCGTTCGTACCATGTGCTACCATTTTATGAAATATAAAAGAAAGCAGATTTGTAATAGTGAATAATTATCTAGAATCTGTAGAGTCTGTAGTGGTATTTAGTTCATTGATTAGTTTAGAATATTTAGTTGGTTATTTAACTTAGTAAACGTAAGTAAAAATGCACAGTTTAGTTATTAGTTACTAGAATGATTTTTATTGAGATGCTATCACAATTATCATCCTCCTTGCGTTATCCCGGCATCGGCATTCGCCACGGCTCATGGGAGCCTGGGGTCCGCTTTGGAAACTACTACCAAGATTTGGCGTAGGCACTAGTTTTATGAAAGCGACTGCCATCTGACCTTCCAACCCGAAGGGTAACTAGGCCTTATTATAATTTAATTATAATATTATAATTTGTTGCAAAACATTTTGCCCTTATCTTCTAAGAGTTATTGTTGATGCCCAAAAGGGTCCATCTAACAGTTTTTATTGAAAGTCCTCCAAAGTGCTTATTGAAAGTCCTCCAAAGTGCAAAAAAAATAAAATAAATTTTAATTTATTTTTTCTTTTTATCCCCAGATGCGATTCAGACCATACAGCCGAGATGCTCTACACACACCTCCAAGCTCTGATAGAGCGGCCAGAAAACCAGAAGAAGTTCGCCGACATAGAGCGAAAATTGCAAATGAGGGGAGCTCTCCCGGTATCCAAGAAACCTCCAGACTCGTCACTAGGCAGTGAGGTGTCTAGGGAGTCTGACTCTGGGAGCAATGAGGAGAGATGCGTAGCCAATCTGTATGACAGTTTGGCCGCAGAGTTGAAGCAAAAGTTGTCTACAGGTAAAAAGGGTCTAGGTCAGTCTCAGTTTTTCAGTTTTTTGTAGGTAGTTGCTTGAGCCTGCACTTGTGTTAACCCACGTATGTATGCATTGAGTATTTTATTATATGGAGTAAGGTAAACGTCCTGGTGCGAGACATTACTGTCCAGCCCATGAGTATTTTAAGTCCCATTGGGTAGTTTTCGAACCACTGCAGAGAACTCGCTCCTACTCATTTTTTTCTTCAAATTAGTAGGAGATTTGAGTCTAAAAAAACTTGGAATTAAAAAACAAGTTATGGGCATTCATGGATTAGGGTAGCAATATACATCAACGGGCTGTCTGATACTAAAAGTGTCAAATATTGGGGCGTTTACGTTATCGGCTTTATTTAGTACGTTGCATTTTTGAAAAGAATAATGTATTAGTAAATTGGTTACCAGCACAACGTTACCCGATAATTTATTTTAAAATGTAGGTACACCCTTAGATAATATGTAGTTATCTATTCATGACGTTTATTTATCACATCAGATTGGAAAAATCTGCACAAACACAGTAATACAATATGTATAATAATATGTTGTATCTAATTATTGGTTGGTTAATGGTGCTCTATGTGGGAATATGTGTAGCTTCAGATATAAACTGTGTAACATGAGGAAACCGAAAGATTTTTAACTACGCGTTAAGGGCAAAATAAAGATAAAACGTTCACATCAAGTCAAGCAAATTTTGCCAAGAAAATTTTTTTTGTGTATTTTTTTTTTGTTTTATTAGATGTATTTTCACATAAAAAAGTAGATGTTATTCCTAAAACTGACACTTGAAACAAAAGTTTACATTTTTTTCTAAAAAAATACTTTTTTGCAATGAATCAACGAGGATAGTTAGATTATGTCCGATAACGGCATCAACGCCATCAGAACAGCGTTTTGTTTTGAGAAATAATAAGTAATTGTTATTTTTTTTTTAATGCTTATAACTATGAAAGTAGGCGAAAGCCAGAAAAGTTTATACGACATTTTGCTCTTCAAATATAACGAACAACACGCTGTTAAAATTATTCGATTTCCTCATGTTACACCGCATATTTATAGTTAGTTAGTTAGGTACTTATCATAATACATATGTACATGTAGTATCCTAAAATGTGCCTATTTTGCTCCACACTGGATAGTTGACAGGTATATAATAAACATGTGTACCTAAGGTACCTACTCCGTTCACTTAATATTAAAAATTAAATTAAATGTTTGAAGCACATTCTGGAGCAAAGTTATCACGATTTTAGTTATTTACATGTTTTTCAGTTTATCATTTCCTTAAAATATAAAATATGGCCTTATATTTAATTTATCACAACAGATCGATTTGACATCAATAGCAAATATAATGCCTTTTTTATGTACAAAAAGTAGACTGCCTGCCAGCATCGCCTATGCCCTTAGCAAATCAATACTTAGGTGACCTAAAGAAACCAAATTTAACCATATTAAATTTCAGGCAATTTTTCAGGCAAAAGCCCGATCCTTCTACCCCCGCGCGACTACGACACCGTTCACCGGCAAAAGGGGAATCTGAGTAACATCGACACCCGCCGCTGTCTCAACCAGAATATTGTCGGGGTGAACGCGAGGCGCAAGCTGGAGTCGTCGGGGGGAAGCTCTGGTATTGGGAGCGATCTGGCCCCGTCGCCGGAGAGAAACGAGTATACGAGGCAGCATGACAATCATAGCACCAGTGGTAAGTTCACTCATCGTAACACAAGCTGTAACGCCGTGTTTTGCGTGGGCGACGGTCGCGCGACCGTCGCCGTCGCGTCTCATACTTCCATATCGATAAGGTTTGGTTTCGCATGCGTCGCATCGCCGTCGCGCGACCATCGCGCGACCGTCGCCCACGCAAGCCACGGCGTAACTATAACTCTAGTCTTGGTTCGAATTGTCGTGGCATTAGAGGTTAGATGTGATAATCCGCACCATTGTAAATGACACGGTTTATTGTCTAACTAGCTTTTGCCCGCGACATCGCTCGCTTTAAATTCGAAAATTGCGGAATGCTTCATACAAACTTGAAACTCCCCATTTTAGGGAAGTGGGGGGTCAGAAACAAAAATTAGCCTATGTCACTCTCCATCCCTTCAACTATCTCCACTTAAACGATCACGTCAATTCGTCGCTCTGTTTTGCTGTGAAAGACAGACAAACAAACAAACACACACTTTCCCATTTATAATAATTAGTTATGGATAGTTTAATTTGTAAAGATGCCAGCTAAAATAAGTAAAGAAAACTATGCTAAAGTTAAAATAAAACTGAAAGTAAATTCCCTTTTCGAATCATGCTTTTTTATCGTATGTGTATTTCAACCATACTGATAATATATGTCGATGGTAAACGTTAGTACTTAGTACTCAATTGGTTGGTTCTCTTCGCAGATTGGTAAATTACTTATTGTTCTTTCAAAAACAATGCCAAATAAAATAGTTACTGTTGGCTACTTGCTTGGATTACGAAGTGATGATAATAGGGTCGTTCTTATTAGGTATTCCATATTTACTAACGTACTAAAATGATGGAAGATAATTAAACAAATTTAGTTTTTGATAACACATACATACATACAATCACGCCTGTATCCCATAAACGTATGACCGTGTAGGCAGAACACATGAAACAAGATACTAAAGCTTCACTGCCTTTACTAGCATGGCAAATAAGACCATTGAAAAAAAAGGAAACTGTGACATTTTGTACCTAAACGAAATTTGATAATTACAGAATTTAATAATAATAATAAAACATACACACGCATACCTTTCAATTATGAACGATGAATATGTTAAAATTTAAAATATGTTGAAAATCATCTCCAAAGGTAAAGTCATCTCATCAATAATCGTATTTTTTACAAGGGCCAGACATGAACTGTTGAAATATACATTCAATCGTCCGACCGTTCATTCTAAAGATAGCATTTGGTAAAAAATCAAACGATTATAATAGTAATCACGTTTCAAACTAACGATACCATCATCCTCTATTGCCGGTTAGTATTTTTTCACAAAACGCTTACGCGATGAGTATTTTTCGTAAAAAATCTTGCTTCCGTGTCCAAATAGTAATTTATGTACAAATAATAAATGATTGTAATCAATCTAACAGACGTGTTGTAAATACGTTAAAGAATGAGTATAATTTAGTGGAAAACGTATATTCGAAACTACAACCATTGACCTTTTAGCCCTTTACGTAAGTTCAAACAGTTTTCAATAAGATACACATCGCGTTTAATTTGGAAACCCGCTTAGTTATGTAACATCGGTATTTTATAAGATTACAATATCTCTAGTTATCTCTTTAACCATTCCTTAATGCAGGCAATGAAAAGTCAATATGTTTTATAATGAGAGATAATATAAAATATTATTGTATCAATTGAAAGTATGTATACAAGTACAGAAAAAAATATTGAAGAACAATAATGAGCAACTCAAAAGCCTTAAAAAGGCTCTTACAATATAATACAATACAATACAAATATTATTTATTGTTCACCAATATAACAATCCTATCTTAAATCATATCCTAAAGAACTATCCTATCTTATAGAGATCCAGATAAATAAACATATGTAAAATAAATAAGTTGAATAATTTTAGAAATAATATGCGACTGAAAACAACTGCAAAGCTCTCTCTGTAAAAGTACTTAAAGTTGACAATATGACGATACACGAACGTAAATTTTTTGCCATATTTTCATAAATAGTTTTATCAAACGTAGGTACAAAAGCTTAAAACCACACGTAGCAGTTGACATTTGATTTCAGAATACCTTTTATCGTCAAAATATTGCATCAAGGTGCAAAAAAGTAAATTTAAAACAAGTTAATGTGTAAAAGCAATATTTTTAGAGCGATGGCGTCACCCATCGTGACCCGCCGCTCACTAGTCCTGTTTGCATCAGAGTATTGTGGTTGTTTCCATAGCTTAGCCTCATAGAATCGCTCTTTTTGCTGTATTTCAACACTTCCTTGTATTTAAAAATATGAGTTGTGCTAAAATGGCAAGACTTACTAATAAATATCAACGAAAAACCAATAAATAGGTACTGAACTGTACGACATATCGATGGTGAAGTGCCATGAACTCCTAACTAAGTACGAAAACCTAAGTAGTCGGGAGTTCATGGTACTTCACCGTCGATATATAAAGGTAGAGTAACATGGAATGATCATTTCCATACAAAGAATTGCTCTATTTAAAATGTGGTATATCGATAATGTGGTCGATCGAGTTGTCAAAAAATATATATATATATATTTTATTTTTTATATATATTATTTTTTACAAATATAAATATATATATGTATATATGATAACAAAAAATGCATTTTATCCACAAGAGTGCAAAGTAATTTCATACAAATTCTAATTAACTTGATGTCTTAAGCCGGTTGGTAGAATTTACCTATAAATGGTGATTTTGAATCATAAATATTGAATAGATTGATGGATTTGATTTAGTTTGATATTTTATAGTCAGTATTTTGTTCGTGTTGGTGTGGTGAAAAATTTTGTGTTTCACTCGGTGGTAAAGCTTGTTTAACCTTCGTGCCTTGAAACCCTCGCAACGCTCAAGATTCCACTTTTCGAACCTCTCGCTACGCTCGTGTTCAATATTGGAATCTTTGGCTTGCTCGGGTATTGGCACGTGCGGTTAAACAACAACTTTTCCCCCTTGTAAAACAAATAACTATTTAATAGGAGTAAAGCTTACTTAGTTAGCTCTTAGATATAAATATTTATACTTATATAAATCAAGATCTTTAAAATTATAAATCTGCCATAAATAAGTATGTGTGTGCTCAGAATGTTTTTAAATATATAAATATTGGGGACACCTTACACAGATCAACTT
Source organism: Leguminivora glycinivorella (assembly GCF_023078275.1). Lineage (NCBI taxonomy): Eukaryota > Metazoa > Arthropoda > Insecta > Lepidoptera > Tortricidae > Leguminivora > Leguminivora glycinivorella. The sequence goes on along the minus strand of NC_062989.1, from coordinate 8,115,166 downwards.
AGCCCCAAACTAAACAAAGCTTGTACTATGGTTGCTAAGCGACGATATACATACTTAAATAGATAAATACATACTTATATATATACATAGAAAACATCCACGACTCAGGAACAAATATCTGTGCTCGTCACACAAATAAATGCCCTTACCGGGATTCGAACCCAGGACCGCGGCTCAGCAGGCACTGCAGGCAGGGTCACTACCGATACCGACTGAGCCAGACAGTTGTAAACAACTTGCCTACGTCCTACATCCAAATGCAACAAACGATATATTAGAACGACATTTCGTAATGCATACAGCACGGGAAGCATGGTGGCGCGATAGACGATAAAATATCAGGCCGTCCCTATCGCACTTACAAATAGTGCGATAGGGACGGCCTGCTATTTTATCGTCTATCGCGCGACCATGCTTCCCGTGCAGGCTGTAATATAATAAATATTTATAAACCATAAGTACAATAAACTCGGCTCTGCAAGCGTTTAGCATACCAATGTCACTTCAAATTGGTATTGGTCAATACATTTGAATTATTAACTTTGCAATGTATAATTGTGATTTTGCGTTATTATATTGTTATTTCTATAGGTAAGGTCACATCGCCATCATGTATTAAATGGTATAATAATTATTTATATGTACATATTATACTTATAGGTATACATCTAATACCTATTATATGTTTATGAAGAAAGGCTCAAAACTGGAATCTATAATAGTCGAAGACAATAACTTAAATACTTAATGGGGGTTTGAAATTAATATGCTACGAAAATAAATGTCAGAACAGAACGTCGTTTGGCCTATTATTTTACATATTGCAAGGTTCATACTGGTAAAATATGTGTTCTTATACTGTATCGTCGTTCCGGCTCATAATAGTCCTCTAAGTTTACTATAATCATAAGTGCGAAAAAGCATTTGAACAAAATATAAGGAAACAAAAATCATTCAATTAGTATGGACACAGAACATAACTGGACTGTCATAAAAATAAAAACAAACGAACATCGCGACTGGTGTGATGTTTATTTGATATAACTCGAAGTTGCGTTAATGTCTGTGGGGGTTAACAAAGAAGAATGGCGTTAATGTCATTATATAAATTATTAGCTTCAATGTACGCCATTATTGTTGTCATTGAAATAATACGTATTGCGAATGATTTTTTAAAGTCGCGTATATTTCAATTTTTCGCCTTTGTTATGACATTTTTGCGATGATACGTGTATATTTCCATGACATTTTTATGTAATATGTTTATCTAAAAGTCCGGTAGGCTATGGCCGTTTAGTAACGTTGAAATATTTGTTAATAAGCGTAACTTAATTAACAATTTTATTAAGGCGCGTTCTGCGCGTTTAGTTTCAATCCCACACATGCAACTCAAAAGTCTTGAGATCGGGAATGGCTTTAATAACTGTACTGTATTGCCTAATTTTCTTTTACTTAAATCAGAATTTCAGACAAAATAAAACTAAGTAGTCTGAACCAAACAAAATAGTAACTAATTTGATATAGTTACAGGGTAAATGTAACCCTTTACCAAGCAAAAGGCTTCCCAAATCACACTACATAAATAATTTTAATTACATTCAGTAAGATTAATTTTCGATTAACATTTTCGATCTGTCAACCTGCACAAGGGACAAAAGTATTACGGGACTAAGAAAATTAGTGAGTATGAGCATGAATATGAATTAAAGTTTAGTTTTAATATCGACTCCATAGTTTTCTTTCATCTTACCATGCGAAAAATAATCCGAGGCCTGTTTATAACATTGCTTCAATTTGTATGCACATTCACATTCCTACCAAATTAAACGCTACAGTCATTAAAACAAAATTCCGGCAGCTTTTTATAACTTTTTTCTTCAGAAATTTTCCAAGTATCGCCCTTAAAGCAAATTGATCCGTCACGAGCCTGAGAATCCGATTCTGATTCGAAAATTTGTTTAAGTTCTGATCTAGTTCTGAAACGAAGCGCTAGTAGATATCTATCTCTATCACGCTTGCGTATTGGCGCGACAGAGCCAGCGGCGTGCGACTTTTATTATCGCTTGCATTGATTTACGGTTGTTTCTGATCTGAGTGCGCGTGGGATAAAGAAGTCGATCAGTTCTTCTGATTTCAAAATAATGTCATTTGGCCTAATCAACTTTTTGACCCACAGTTTTGTCTCTTGTGCTAGTCAAAAAACCTCTAAACTCATCAATATTTTTTTAGAATTAACAGTGGGTACTTTACTGTTTAAGTTAGTTGCATTAAAATATATAAAACTGTTGTTTAAATGTAAAATTTTACAGCAAAGTTCAGGAATTGTGGATAGATTGATGGGCGATCTAAAATAAATATAATTTCGGTCGCGCATTCTACAAGTTATCGGCGGCGTTAGCCAGACATATGGACCTGAAAATCGAGGCCATTCTGCATTTCACCCACACTTATTGAGCCGTGTCAAAGTCACATCAAAACACTACCAAATCTTTAAACTAGAATCTTCATCAGTGGCATAAACAGTGTCTAATGACTGGAGCCTTGACTCCACTGCCTGTTAACAATTCTGTAAATCTGTTTTTAATTTTAGCGTCCTTTGTCCACTGAAGTTACTGTCAGATTCTAATGACGCGCAAATTCATTAGTGTATTAAATATATTAAAAAAAAATCTAACGAAGAGTCACAGCGTTTGACTCCCTAATTACAATAGGTATACCATGTTGTCAGTTAAATTGATTTTGATTACAATCTTAAATACTTAGTTATTCAATTCACTAAACCTAGTTAAGAGAGAAACCGTAATTATTTACAATTCAAAAACGAATGTCTACTCTAATTCTACAAATAAATTGCCAAGCGAACTTTAGAAGCCGCGGCAAAACTTCAGGTTAGCGCGAGAAAAATGATGAATTGATGATTATTTAATAGACTAATGTTGACCGGGATATAGACCGTGATTACCTCAATCAATTACCTCAATCGTCCGTATAAGTCTAATAAAACTAACCGTGAATCATTTAAAACTGTGATTATTAAATACTAGCTTTTGCTCGCGCCTTCGCTCACGTTAAATTAGAAAATTGCGGAATGCTCCATACAAACTTCCACCCCTCATTCTTGGTAAGTGGGGGGTTATAACGAGACAAAAAGTAGCCTATGTCACTCTCCATCCCTTCAACTATCTCCACTTAAAAAAACACGTCAATACGTCGCTCCGTTTTGCTATAACAGACGGACAAACAAACGGACACACACACTTTTCCATTTATAATATTACTTAGTATGGATTTTTTCAGCCAAGCTATTTTAGTAACATCATCAGCGATATAAAAATTTACAAGCGGAAACGCGTTACTAATGTTTACTAAGTACCTGCACTGAAGATGATAAGAAATAAGAAGCTTCAATGAAACTATCTGAGACCGACACTATCAATTTGTAATCATATACTATGAGAGGGGCTGATTCTGTATCAGCAAATTTATAAGATGTTGTTGTTATTTTGATATGACTTTTAGCTTCGTCACTAGACATAATAAACATTTTACGCACCAAAAAATTGCGGATGAGATGCCTTACGATGGTGTGTTCCTATTGTAATAACCGGGCATATATCGGTAATATCATTCGAATACATCAATAAAATTGCTTGCCTTTCCTCTTGCATGTCAGGAGGTACTTATATAACAAATGAAGATACTTATAAGAAGCCGAGAATCGAACCCGGGTCTCCAGCTATCGCGGCTGGTCAGCCACCACCACCACCAGTGGGCTTGATCGCTTTTTTTAGTGTATGGAATCTATTTCAGTTTATAATTGATATATAGCAGTATTACTACATAAAAAAAAACATAAAATATTTAATAAAATAATTTGATTTGTTCCCTACTTATAGCATATTTACACTTTTATGAGATGATTTCGGAGTTATGTTATGGTGATAGCCCTCATTGCATTTGTTCTGTACCTATAGCGGCTCAAGCTATGCGTTGCGTGATCTTCTGGATGCCTGACCAAGATGACAGAAGTTGGTAGCAACACATACTTACCTAAGGTACAGCGGGGTAAATCTCGACTGGGGGACAAATGTAACTGATCCATTTCTTCCATGATTACACTATGATGTTAAGTTCTACATATATCCACTGAACACGCCTACCATATATAACCGGTGGACACTATTTAATAATGCAAACATTGTCATACATGGAAAAAATGGTCCAGTTTGATTTGCCCCCCAGTCGAGATTTGCCCCGCTGTACCTTACACAAAATGAAAAATTCTCAATTTAAATACTAGGAAGATATGGCTCGGATTTCAATCTACTATAACACATCAAATTATTATAACACAATTGGCCTACAGGCGATTAAAAAAACTAGGAAGATATTACAAACCTGTGATTATTTTACAAATTGCTGTCATGCGCAGAGCGGTGCGTGCCGTAAAAACAACTTCAATGCTCGGTAGTGTTGATTATTGGTTGTGTTGTGAAGAGAATTTACATTAATTCCTTACATGCTAGCGTTCAAGAAAGTAACACGTAAAAAAGGTAATTGAAATTAATTATAATGAGATTTTAAATTAAACGTGATGTAGTGGGTTCCTAGTAACAATTGATTATCAATTTCTTCCAAACGAACGTTTGAAAAGTTCCTTTCTGACACAAGGATACCCCATACCTTCACGTACACTATTTACATAAATATATACAACTATTTATTACTCCACACGATAGCCACAAGAATGTCTTTTTTTCTCATAGTCAACTCATCACATTGAAAGACGTGCACTGCCTACTATTGTTTATTTCTTAACCAGCTCAGTTAAAACGATGATATACTTACCCACGCATGATTTATTCAAGGATCTCTGAAGCCACCGATTTGTTCAATTTTATTGACCATCCTTCATTGAATATTAAATCGTCGAACCTTTTAATTTTGAATCTAAAAGCTGCACTAATATTTCACATTTCACATACATTTATAATTGCTATTAAAATTAAATCTAACACACAAAGCTCCACTTGCTACAAAATCAAGGCAATTCAGTTCAGAGTAACAAAGAAGTCAATGAGATTTTAATTCTTTATACCAACACAATACACATAAATATTCTCAAATAGTTCAAGACCACCACTTCACCTTCATGGTGTGAACTCCTATACATTGAAAACTAATGGTGCCTTACGAAACTCGAAATATTTGTATACTATTGCTTGAGCATTTTATTTCACTGCCTATTGTTAATATAATAATTAGTATAATTACCAACATTTCTTGAAATCTCTTTTGTTTTGAACATAAAAGTTCGAATCATAAAATATCTTGCGCAGCTTCTTTCACGCACGAGTTTTAATGAAATATGCTTACTTGTGTCGACATTTTTGCTTTATTGCTTGTTTTGACAGCGAGCAGATTCTATGTTGAAATGGATATTCGATCCATATTTGCTAATGTTGTTTATTTTAATCTTTGAACACTGAACAGTATCATAACTTTTCTAAAATAATGTTGTTGCTACTCTGTATTGTCCCGTTTTCTTACATATACTCGTATTAAGAAGAGAGAACATTACAAGAAGCATCTTTTAATGTCCTCACTTCCCAATTTCTTGGTTGCCATATTTAATTTCTACAATATCTTGTTGGTCTGCATTTCGTCTTGAATGATTTTTAAATAATCCAACTAATATCCGCATCGCGGATTCAGTATTACAAATTAAATGTAAAGATAAGGTTGTGTGTGTGGAGTGTGCTAGGCTACATTTTGCAGATCGTAATCTTCTAAAAAAAACATGTTAATCCCATCAAAGGCTCGGCTATTGAACTCACCATGAATAGAAAAGCCTTTTCCAAAGTCTCGTTTAGTCAAAACGTAATTGGCAATTCATGTTTTTTACGCAACACCATCAAATGACCAATTTAGGTTTCTCCCACGCCTCTAAGGCTCAAAAACAATACGTGAAAGGGACAGACGTCCTCAGTGCCATGGGAATGAGGGAGACGAACCCTGGCCTGGTAGCAAAGACTACAATGGTTGACGCTCATACCTAGCGTATCCTAGTCATCTCTCTCTATCGCTCTTCTGTATTTGTGCGACAGAGTAGCGTATCGTTCGCCAAGAAGCCTCAACGATTTACTCTTGGCTACACAAATGTTCCCAGCGAGGAAAAAATGGCGATTGTTTAAGTCGTAGATTGTGGCGTCTTGGCCTCGGATGAACAATAAAAGTGGATGTTTTGTCTTTAGGTAGGGCTAAGTGATTAGCTGTGTGATGTGTTTTTGTTTAGGTTTTCATCAAGTACTTAATGATGAATTTTACATCTTTATCAAATACGCCACTCACCTATACTTACACCTATGTAGAAAATTGATCGTACTTGTACCAGTTGTACCTACTCGCAGTTGTTCATTCAGTTCATACCGTTGAGTAAAGTTCCTAAAACTGTACTAAGTGTGTTAGGGTCGGCAGAAAGCGTGTAACACCTCTGGATACGTAGCCAAATACACAAACGCTTACAATAATATCGTTATCGAAGCTAGCTATCTCTATCGCTCTCCCCTATTGGCGCGACGATTGTCATATCGACTAGGCCAGCAGAAATTGCAGGCGACAGTGAGCTGCAAAGGTGCATGGCATGGCGAATACATAATTTACGATGAAAGCGGTCGGATCATAGGCACTGGTCCCACCGCGAGATAGTAAGCTATGAGCTATCGGCTATAAAAACGAACAAAAGATAATCACTCCCGCGTAAATAAAAGAGATACGGCGATGTTTATAGTTACTCGCCCAGCGGTGAGCTATCAATATCGCCGCGTCTCTTTTATTTGCACGGGAGTGCTTATCTTTTGTGTGTTTTTATAGCCGATAGCTCATAGCTTACTAGCTCGCGGTGGGACCAGTGCCATAAGCTTATCTGCCAGTTTTGCCACTGACATATGTATATTATTAAAAAATGCAAGACGTAGAAGTGCAAGAGTGAGCACACGCCATACTAGTGACAAACAATAACAATTAAACTCTCATTGCGGGCAAACAATTACTTTCGTAACCTTGTCTGCAATTAATTATACGCGCTTGTCCAGATAACTGCGCCTCGCAATATTTCTACAATGATGTCTAAAGAAACTAGAGCAACCGAAATAATAAAGATTATTAAAAATAAAGTCACGAAACTTGGGGCTATTCGATATGCGTTTTAAACAGACATTTCGTGTCGATTTTCCGTTTATGTCGGAAAAATCGTGACTTGTCGAATTGGTACAATCACCTGTCAAGATTAGACATTAGCAATCCTCAATTAGGCCAGCAACAGACTTAAAATTCATAATCTGAAAAATCATAATCTTATAAAAATCATATCGAGTGCACGGATTTCCATACAATGTCGCAACTGTCCACACACAATCAAATTGATCTGACAGATCGTATAGGTATAACTTTTTTTTTTTCAGATTATGAATTTTAAGACTGTCTGTTGCCGGCCTTAGTTAGCATGTGTGATAACTAAGCCAAACCGTTATAAACAAACTACATTGTTTGTAAACAAGTTCGTTTTGGTTGTACAGTTAATCTAATGATCAACTGTTGATTTTAAAATAACACGAAATTTGACAGTTATACAATACAAACCCCTGAATCTCATAGAAATTAAAACTTGTAGATGATAAGGTACGTGGGAGCGGCAGGTTCTTTTCTATGTCAATTCGAAACAAGTTTCATAGATGCGTTCGGAGTTGTACCGTTATTGTAAAAAGTAGTTTTAGTGACAATGGGTCAAGCAGAGAATGTGTGCTAAGTAGCTCGCATATATTAACGGTGGGTGGATTATGTAAATGTTAGCTAATTACATATGTCGTTTAAAGAAACAAGTGGCCGGCCTATTAGGGTCAATCTTTCTTCAAGTTGACTTGAAACTTATCAAGTTTTTTTTTGTTATTGATTTAAAAAAATCTTGTAGGTTAATTTAGGTGAATTTTTGTAATATCACCATGCTGGTTTTGCCTAGGCGCCAAGATATATCTATCTTATACTCGATGATTTAAAGAATATTTTCTTTTGTTTTTCAGAGGAAGACTGGGCGGAGAGCACGGCTTACATGATGCACGAGGCTTTTGACGCGTCACCCCGTCGCGCCGCGTCGCCCCGACATGCGGCGTCCCCGCGCCGCGCGACGTCACCCCGTCGTGCGTCGCCGCCACGCCGCGTGGCGTCACCGCCGCGTCGCGCGGCATCACCGCAACGTCGTGCGGTATCACCGCAGCGTCGCGCGGTATCACCGCAACGTCGTGCGGTATCACCTCCGCGCCGCGCCCTGTCCCCGCGCCGATACGACCGCGGCTTCAACGACGACTTCGCTGAACAGTTCCGCGACGACCTCGCGCCCTTCCGCGAACAGACCGGATTCGACCGCCACCACCGGCACGAGTCGCTCGAACGCGTCAAAGAAAAAGAAAAATACGACGACGAGCCCAGCTACAGACGGCGGTACGCCGCAGAAACTAAACCGTCTAATCGGAGCATAGACCGAGTAGAAGATCGCCGGTTGGGCAAACTAACGAGGGGCGCCAGCGAAGGAAGTCTAAAACTCGCAGAAGCTTCCCCTAAAGACCGATTCCAAGTCGCTAAAGAAAAATTCAAGAATTTGGAAAGGGAGAGGTTCAACAGGGAACTAGAACAGCACATGGCCATCAGGAGGAGCATGTTGGAGAGGAACAGTCGCTCGACTTCTTCCCCCGAGGAAGAAAGGAGAGACGAGCGGCAACAGGATCGTCACAGAGAATTGAGCTCTCGGCGAGAACCTGACCGTTCTCACCGGGATTTGGAGCGTTCTCACAGAGAGCCAGAGCGGTTCAAGGATCCGGGTCGCATGCACGATATAGACAGGGATATACCGCACAGGGAAGTGGAGAGACTCCCACGCGTCAGCCGTAAGCGCGAGGATGTGAAGAGATTCGAGTACGGAGCGGAGGATTATCTGGACAGGATCGAACCAAAGCCGCACAGGGAGGAGTTCGATAGATACAGGGAGAGGAGGGAGCTAGACCGGCGTATAGATGAGGATGAAATAATTGAGCCAGTGATCGAGGACAGGAGGAGAGATTGGAGTGACAGGCAAAGGGCGTTCAGCCGTTCTCGGCTGCTGGATGACCAGCGGCAGTCGTTCGCGGAAGGCGACCGGGAGCGGTACTACGAGCGGGAGTACCGGGACTACCGCGAGCTGTCGGACCGGCAGCCCGCCAAGTTCCGCCACAGCTACGCGGAGCCCATCCCGCGCGGCCGCCTTGGGACCGTCAGACCTTACTGAAATGCCATAATAGGATAGCGTGCTGTATGACCTGAGGGAATAAATGAGATTTATGTTATTGTTTATTGTTAATCTGTATTACGCAGTAAGTTGACGGTGGAGTTTATCGAGTAAGCGGCCTCTGGATGTTATATTTAGCTAGTCACAGGAAAATGGCGTACTCGCATTTCCTTGCTTTATATATAATAATTATAGGCCGCTTTAGAGGAGTATGATAGGATCGTCCGTCAAACACTGCCAGGCACAAATCGTGTACCTATTTGAATATTGTTTTAGTCATTTTAAAAATTATTGTTCGTAGATAATACACATTCAATTATTATTTATAAATACATACTCAGTTGCACGCACCAAATTACATTACTTACAGAAAGTTACGTGATTTGTAACAACTATAAATGTTTAATGGGTAAATTTCTAAAAATGTGTTGGTGCTACAATTAAAACGATGATAATATATTTCCCGTATGTAAATAACAATTATTAGTTAGTTTTAAATAATATGTTAGTAAACAACCAATCGCTAAACATATCGACATTATAAAATTTTGCATTAATTATATGAGATTTTAGCATGTTTGTGTAATCGATATAATATTTTGTTATAAAATAGTTTATTTACAAAATTTGACTAAATGTGATAAAAAAATATATCTGGAATGTACCTTATCAAAATGATAAGTCTGGCATTATAAAGCTAAACCTGGCAGGCAAGCATGGTCGCGCGATAAATGATAAAACATCATGTCGTCACTATTTTGTATTTGTAAGTGCGATAGGGACGGCCAGATGTTTTATCGTTTATCTCGCGACCGTTGCCAGCCTGATCAAGGCCTACAGAGGACCAACTTCGACTCGTTTCCTCTCTGTGACATTTTGCACTTGTAAATTCGTACTTAGTGTAACATCAGGGAGGTAGCACGCCAAATGTGGTTCGCGATAATTAGGACATACGCTAGCGTGTTTGGGATTACAGAGGCATTCGACGCGAACGGTTGACCGGAGCGGGTGAAAATGCGGTTGCCATTTTAGGTAAAATCTGTTACGTCTGCGCCAGTTATCGTTGCTCATATGTGACGAATTAAAGACCAATCCGTGCCTGAAGTGTAACTTCACGTGAAATAAAGACCTTAATAAGAATTTCCGTTGAAATTTCGGATGGAAAAGACTTATTACACAAGAAATTTTTAGGCATGTAAATCCACATATCATTCTTCTTTAACCCTCTCGTCCGTTCCGTGCACCCGCGGGCCGCGCTACTAGCGAATGTCCAATGACCTAACCCGTTTGTCTATCTATATATCGCAATAACCTATGTTCCTAAAATTTAGATATTGATGTTTATTTGATTTTAAATAAATTCAGATCGTCTTTTTAGATCGTGTCATACACGAGAACGTGTACCATGGTTCGTATTGCCATTCCATTAAAGGTTCTATGTATACATCATAGATACGAATTATGTTCATCAATTGAGAACTTAAGGCACTGGTCCCACCGCGAGCTAGTAAGCTATGAGCTAACAAAATAAGCACCCTCGTGCAAATAAAAGAGGCATGGTGATTTTGATAGCTCACCGCTGGGCGAGTAACTATAAATATCGCCGTGTCTCTTTTATTTACACGGGAGTGTATCTTCTGTTCGTTTTTATAGCCAATACCTCATAGCTTACTAGCTCGCGGTCGGACCAGTGTTATTTAAATTTAAATAAATTGTCTCATAAATATTTAGCGAGCATAGGCTAATTTGATATCACTCAATGACTGAGATATTGTCTCGAATATTGTTAATTATTGTATTGTAATATACGCGTGTTAGTAAGCATAAGATAGAAGACTATATTGCTCCAGTGACGTCACATCACTTGTATTGACCCGTCCATTTAATGATTGTAAAATATTAATAAATAAAGTTAATTCCACTGTATGTTTTTATTTACCAATTGCCTACTCAACATGACAATCGCTTGCGTTACGACAACGAAACGGTTTGAGTCTATCACTTTTCCATATTAGTGAGACAGAAACAGTTGCGTTTCGTTCACTGCGGATCGTAAACGATTGAGGCTATTCCCTCTAGTCTTACCGCGTAGTTTTACTAGTTGAACCACTGGGAATCTTCTTCCCAATAGACTTACTGATAGTAAGGGCTAGGCAACAGGTAGGTTAGGTTTGTTAGGTACCTATAGATTCCCCAAGGGCGAATAATCTAGAAATAGGATCCCCGCGCAGTGCAGCGGGGCTCCGTCGAAACAGTTGTCGCGTCTGGTTTCGTACAAAAGAGCAGTCTTACAATCAGTAAGTCTATTGGGAAGAAAATTCAACTGGTAAAACTGCGCGGTAAGACTACAGGGAATAGGTCAACGATTGACATGTTGCCTTTTCAGACTGATGTGCTATCAGAAAGTTTTCAAAATAGCCAAATTTTCACATGAAGAAAAAACAAAAACTTGAAATATTTTCATTTATCTTTGTATTGGGAATGATATTTCCTATTCCCAGAATGAAAATGTTGTCTGTTTTACATATTTTTATTTTGTGGCTATTTTCTGAACATCAGTTTGTCTTGCACTATCACTGGCACTACTTGAAATCGCGTTTGATAGTCGCACACAAGAACATTATAAAGAATCATGCTAAGTATTCTAATAGTAACGATCAAATGAAGTACCTATACCTTAGTAATTGCTGGAAAACGGTCCACCGAATTAATTACCTATAGATACATAATTATATCAGTCTAATTACTAATTAACTAGGCAGAACTATGTCCGTTAGACACACCTTATGTCCCAAATAACTGTCCTAAACGGTCGATCATATGTAGTTTTGCTGCAATTTCCTCGATTAAAAGGTCTAATTTAAAAGTAGTTTGACAAGATTGAGCGTAAAAAGCTATTAGCGTACTAATGGAACCTAGATGTCAATCGGAATAGCGTAGCTAAATTAGACGAGTGAAGAATGTTTTTAATTTAGGTACTTACTATGTAATTTGTTGCGGTAAGGTAACTAATCACAGTATTGCGTACGGTCCTCAATTTTGCAATGAACGTTTGATACATTAATGAGATAGTATTAAATGATTAGGTACATAGCTTTCCTATAATTATGATCAGATTTTTTTTAATACTACGTCGGTGGCAAACAAGCATACGGTCCACCTGATGGAAAGCGGTCACCGTAGCCTATGGAAGCATGCAACTCAAGGGGTGGCATGCGCGTTGCCAACCCATTAGAAACTTGTAATACCCTCCCCTTTGATGTGTTAAGTATACAGCAAAAAGGAGGGTAAGTCCTTCCGTCGCCGGCACACCGCACCCTCGTGACAATAGGGGGCAAAAACATGAAATTTGGTGTGACGTAATTTGTGGATGGCCCCTAAGGATCATGACATGTATGTAAGGCTCATGAGTTTACGTGAAAAAATAAATACACATTCAAAAGTAACATTTATTAATAAACGCAGTAAAAATATTTACATTAAAATATTGCATGTGGCGAGTGAGCCAGCACTTAACATACGAGTAGTAAATATTGCACCAAAATTGCACAGTTACTTGGTAAATGCACGACCACCTACCGGGCTAACGTTCGCCAACATTGCCCCTAAGGTTTGTGTAGGAGCGTACCAACCTTAGGATCAATATAAAAGCTTGTAACTTGTAACTAACATGACGGCTAAGAAAAAACGCTCTGAGAGAAATCGCCTGACGTTGATGCTCGCGACATGGGGCGTGGCTACAATATACACGTGTTTTTTTCTGTTTTCCGTTAAATTCGACACGTAGTTAGGTTCAGCATCAGGAACCACCATGTATATCGCTTTTTGTAAAATTCGAATTTTTTTTTCGTTTCCGTACATAATAAATGGATTAATTAGTGTGAGAGGACTTCAATAATCATAACATTAAAGTCATTGTCAAGTGTTTGACGGCACTTGTCAAAAAATAACATTAGGAAGTGGTAATTGCTGCTACACACGTGTTCAGTAATTAAATTATTTTTTTAATAATTCGATAACCGTAAGAGTTAAGAGCCTAGTTTCTTAGAGAAATTGATTGTAATTGAACTAAAGAATCTTGCCTTAAAGTTACCGGAATTAAATAAAAACAGGGTACAGATTGATACTATTGATAGGTACAGGTTTTTTACCTGAGTTTCCTGCTATAAGGGAGATCCCTCATATGTGACTCTTTTCTATACTAGATGTTGATTACTGTCTTTTAACCCTAAAGGATTAACTGCATACGAAGCCATTTATGACCAATAAATTGAACTCTATGGAGAAGTATAAAAATTTAAATTTCAACATATTTTTTCTATTCATTCGGTAACAGTTGACAGACGCATACGAAAGGTTAAGTAACTCTACTTAATATATAGTTTTGCTCCCTTGTAACACAATCTACTACTTACTTATTTGCATTGGGGTAATTTCGAAAGTCGTCTAATTTCGGAAGTCACATAAAAATCACCATTATTTCCATCATATCAAGAATACCCTTTCGAATACCCGAGCATTTCTGTGCTTCGAAATTACCCCAATGCACCCTACCGCTATCAATGTCAGCGTCGAATTAGTTTGCTCAGAGCGTTTTTTGTGGCCGAGGTTACTAACTAGGCTTACTTTCTAACGTACAGTATTTTTACAAGTATTGTATGTATATCTACCTAAGGGCCACTTAAACCACCCGCTTAACTTAAGGTTAGTGGGCTGACAACTATCAAATCCATACTAATATTATAAATGGGAAAGTGTGTGTGTCTGTTTGTCCGTCTTTCACGGCAAAACGCAGCGATGAATTGACGTGATTTTTTAAATGGAGATAGTTGAAGGGATGGAGAGTGACATAGGCCACTGTTTGTCTCTTTCTAACGCGAGCGAAGCCACGGGCAAAAGCTAGTTCCATAAAAAATGCTGGATTAACTATCCATTTTCGGTGGTGCAAGTTACCCTTAGGGCCACTTGCACCAACGAAAATGGAGGGTTAACCCACCATTTTATATGGAATTTGACAGATGACAGCCCACTAACCCTGAGTTAAGTGGTTGGTGCATGTGGGCCTTCACGTAGTAAATTAAGTCAGTTCGCATCAACTGAAATTGACTAACTAATTACATTTACTAATCACCTAGGAATTGGTTTCGAAGGAAGATTTATTTAATTCTTCTTTCCTTAGAAAATCTTGCCAAAAGGAGTAAAAAGTGAACAGTAAAATTACTTCATAAGAAAGTACATAAACACGTACTTTATTTATAAAAAAAAATATTACACATCACCCGGGGTAATATATTATAGATGATAACTTGACTCAAAAATATTACCTATGTATAATAAGATTATTTCCAGCAATAAATAACTGCATACATAGATCTATTCTTACATAATCGATATACTTAAAATCCTTATTTATATAATAAGGTGGTATACGCATGAGATAGATTAGAAGGTATATGCGACAGCAAGGACCAAAATGATGGTCAAAATCATTAACGATTTTTTGAGCATATTACTCTTTTGTTTCTTGCTATCTGCACGAATATTTGCTCATAATATTATCACATATAAAATGAAAATACATTTTCGTAAATAAACACTCATAGTTCAGGTGGTTGTCCAAATATATTTCTTATTTTAATATCAGTAGGTAGTGCCAGAACTCACTAATATTAAAACAAAATTACTGTCCAAGAAAACCTGTAACACTATTCACAATCGATGAAATCGGTACAATTTAAGTACACTGCAATCACATAATATACACCGTGGGCCTGAATAGCCCGAAAGATTTTAACCACGCATTTTTGATGTAAAAAAGACACAAAAAATATTTCGTAATTTAAAAAAAAAAAGGTTTTTTTTATTTTAAATTTTTACGTCATTTTTATATCTAAATGTGGTCAGGAATACACTGTTAAAATCTTTCAGGCTATTCAGGACCACGGTGTATACACTTTTCGTTTTTATTCAAATCATTTTAAGCGCCTGATCATTTTGGGAAATTATATTCTATGCGCTGGTTGCTATAACAAGAATTATAGCAACTGTATTAAAATATCAATTATACAAAGAAGTTTCCTTCGTTTTTTGTCATGCAGAAACTTTAGGTGTGGAAGTGAAACTTAACGTCTTTTAGGCGGAGCATCCATTGTTTTTGCAGTAATCCTGAATAGGTATAGCTTGATCGTCACATGCTGTACTAATTCGTTAGACCAGCCTCTAGGGTTATGGGTCATCTAAACCTCTAAGTTTATGTCAATTACATGCAGTTTAGACCTCTTTTCAAAAATGCGATGTGCCTTATGACTGGTACTGAAGTTGATAGATTATTCTCTAACATAGAATTCCTTATTTTTCTAGAACCTTTTTAATAAGGGTTTCATTTTAAAGATCACTCCAGAAACGGACAAACAATCAAATTACATTCAGGCTCTCTGAAAAAGGAATCAACGGTTGCTCCTCTTAAAATGCATCCAGTTCGTCTAAAGCTTCCGCAACATCGAACCTATTCCATAATAACCGCCAAGCGACAAACCATCCTGCCCCTCAATCATGGCAGATAGCCGAGCGTGTCCTCGAGGCTCGCGTTCCTGCTGAGCGGGCGGTGGTCGAACATGCGCGCGAGCGGCGCGCGCGCGGGCGCCGGCGCGGGCGGGAGCGGCGGGGGGCGCGCGCGGCGGGAGCCCCCCATGAGGGAGCGGACGTCCGTGCGCTGTGAGAGGCGCACGTCGGCGAAGAGGGCCGCCATCTCGGCGGATTTCTTCACGCTGAGGGCGTCTTGGGAGCCGGCGCCGGTGCTTCGCACTGGAAAAGATAAAAATTTAAGTTAATATTATTATCAGTAAGGTAGTTGTGAGGCGCTGCAGCTTGCGCTCTCAACAGTGCCAGTTAGAAAACGTTGCTCCATGTGAGGAGAGGTAAGGTATATGTGACAGTGAGGTAAGGTACCTGTGAGACGCTGTAAGTTGCGCGAGGCGGGCCGCGTGTCACGAGCCTTGTTCTGTAGCAGCAGCTCGTAATCTAGCGCTAAGCTGTCCGAGCTGCGCGCGCGCCGGCTGCGCTCTGAACGGCGTGATTTTGACGTGGCGCTCGATCTGAAAATAAAAGGAATTTGCTATGTTAGAGAGATAATAATAACCGGCATAAGCAGAAGCGGTGAAAGCCAGGGTACGCAGCTATCTATCTCTATCGCTCTTGCGTATGGGCGAGATAAAGCCAGACTACATTTCTGTCGACGGCTGGCGTCGACGATTGCCTTCCTATTACAAAAACAAGTTTATGCCAAAAGTACAAGTAACAACGGAAAGAGTGAAACATCTTATGTCTGCCATTCATTATAGCAACTTTGGCTTCGGAACCTTAACTGAACACAAGACCACTGATAGATGCCCCGCCAGCAAGCCGGATTTCACAATTTTATCATAATTGCGTCTAACATGATGCTTTCGTAAGAACTAGTGTCTACCAAATCTATTTGATTAGTTGTCAAAGCAGACCCCAGGCTCTCATGAGCCGTGGCACATGCCTGGATAACGCAAGGAGAAAGATATAACTATTGAAGTATCATTACAGTCTAAATTTAAAAAAATACCTGGACTTGGTTTGGTAGGAAGCATAGCGTTCGCGCTGGTACTCGACCGCGCAGTAGCACTTGTTGCTATCGGCGCAAGATTCAGAGTCGCACGAACAGTAGCTGAAGTCGCCATCATACACGTCCCTGGAATTCATATTTTACACATGAATTGACCGTGTGGTGACGGGTTAAGAATTTCACCACCCCCTTTCTTCCCGTGGGTGTCGTAGAAGGCGACTGAGGGACATGGGTTAAATTGTGGCGTAGGCGAGAGGCTGGCAACCTGTCACTTTAGTGTCACAGTTTCGTTTTCTTTCAACCCCTTATTTGCCAAGAGTGGCACTGAAACTTGAGTGGTTTCAAGTGCTCTGCCTACCCCTTCATGGGATACAGGCGTGATTGTATGTATGTATGTGTATGTATGAATTTATAGAAACAAAATAAGGCATTTGGTAAAACTCTTAGGGCCACTTGCACCAACGAAAATGGAGGGTCAACCACACCATTTTATATGGGATCTGACAGATGACAGCCCACTAACCCTTAGTTAAGTGGTTGGTGCAAGTGGACCTAAGTAAAGTGATTTTCTAGGTTAAATCAAAGAATCTATGCATTATGGGTAGCAGTATTAGCAGTCAGGTACCTATGACTTGTGGCAGGCAACAGACCAGGGGCCCGTTTCTCAAAAGGTACAAGCCTTGTATTACAAGTGCGCGTACTGTCAAATCGTATGGGTTGTCATGGAAACACACTCGTAATACAAGGATAATACAACTCGTAATACAACCTTTCGAGAAACGGGCCCCTGGTACACTTTTTTTATCACAGGGAAAGATGTTTCCGTTTTTATTTATTGTAAAATAATGCTAAGCAATTCTTCGCCCGTGCTAGTTGCTGGTGTATCATTTGACAGTTTAACTTAGCAATTCTAACAATGCTCAGATTTCCGAAACGAATAGCTCCGAGTCACGACTAGCGACTTCGCGTCTCCTAATCAAAATACTTGAGGCCTGAGACAGATTTCTATCTTCTAACAATCGTTCAAGCGGAAATATCATCATCCTCCTTGCGTTATCCCGGCACTTGAAGCGGCTCATGGGAGCCTGGGGTCCGCTCTGACAACTAATTGCAAGATTTGGCGTAGGGACTAGTTTTGCGAAAGCGACTGCCATCTGACCTTCCAACCCGAAGTTACCCTTATTGGAATTAGTCCGGTTTCCTCACGATGTTTTCCTTCACCGAAAAGCGACTGGCAAATATCAAAGGACATTTCGCACGTCAGTTCCGAAAAACTCATTGGTACGAGCCAGGGTTTGAACGATCGAAAGTCGAACGCTCTTACCACTAGGCCGCCAGCGCTAATATAAGCGGAAATATACATACACAAAATTTTGATTGTTACATTCATACACAAAATTTTGAAGTTTTTATCCCAAGATTTTTTTTATTTAACAGGATTTTATCCCAAGAATCTTCTGATTGGGATGTAGATATTAAGAATTCATAGTCAACTGTAAATAATTATAATTTGGTTCAGTTAATCATGAGGCGTCGCAGGCCGCGGACGTGCCACGCTCTGATAATCAGCACACACATTTCATTTCTACACCAGCACCAGTTATAAATAATGAATCGTAATCGATAATAAACAAGGCACATAATCCGGCGATGCTTCCGAGACGGAAAATGTAATTAAGCTCGCACAATCACTTCGCGCAGATGCGCCTCTATTAGAGTTAAATGAAATGTTAAACGAACACAGACGAAAGTGGAGAAATTTCTCTGATTATGTTAAGTTTGCAAACTCATTCGTCAAATAATGACTAGGTTATTAAAATTTAAGTGTACAGTACTCACTTGGAACAGTCTTTGCAGTTTTTACTTTTACTAAGAAGTCTCGTTTTTGATGAATCTCTCTTGACATCTCCGTCGTAGCAGTAGCATTTTGCCTTGCTGTCGTCTTTCAGTGAGCAGTAGCAGCGATCTACGCAGCTTTCTGATTCGCATTCTGAGCATGATACGTATCCGCTTGAGCTGTTCCGGTTTTGACAACCGAGACGGTTACTCAATGTCAAAAAATCGGAATCTTCTGAAGTGGACGTCCTTTCTCCAGGTCTCGAAACCTTTCCATTTCGTTTGGAGACATGCACTTCCTTGTCGGTACGTTTTCGTTGCCTCATAGTTTGTCGCTTCGGTGGCGGTATTGGCGGTTCCTTCGGACGAAACTGCCTCAAATCGTAACTTGACGTTGACACTGAGCTTTCTGATTTAGGTTCTTTGTTAGCTACCGTTTGTAAATCAAATGAGCCGATTTTATGGTTGGTCTTTTCAATTTTAGGCAGTTCCTTCCCGAAAGGCATTCTGAATACCATGCGTAAACCACTAGCTCCTTTGAATATCTTCCGCCTCTTATTTTGGAATATGCTGTTTCTTCTTAATATTTTCTTTTTCTGTTTCTTCATAATAGCTTTACTGTGTTGGAAAATTTCATCCTTCGTCAGAGTAACAGCTAATTTTAAAAGAAATTCTTTATATATCGGTTTCAGATCGTTGAAGGACATGCCCTCGGCGTCTATTATGGCATTTAATATTTCATCCATCGAGTGTAAATTCTCTTGAACCTTGAATTCATTGAAAAGTTCGTTGAACCCAAGTGGAGAGCCGCCTCCCTTTTTCCCGTTGTTTCTGGGAAATGCATAAAAGAATACGTTACATTACAATAATTACCATACTTGTTACCGACTAGTTAGTTATACCACATACAACTCTCATGAGCACAAAATGAGCATGCAACTGGCTCGGTTGTAATAGTTGAGATTGATAAAAAAATTGCTCAGGTGTTATAGTGGACCAGAGGAATGTAGCGGACGCGGTTGCGTTAGCACAATTACAAACATGCAAGATGCTGAAACACTCCACTGAGCGCGTTCTGCTGCCAACGCCTCGGTGCTTAAACCATCAAGTGAAAAATTTTAACTGCGTGTTAACTTGAGATATCAGGGAAAAGGTAATGTCGCCTATGAAGCGTTAAGTTATAATTAGATTGCAATTAATAAGTAGTGTACATACCTGTGTCCAATCGATTTATATCTGGTCAGTCCACCCGCGTTGAGAAAACTGCCAGAGCGGGGTATCGCCACCTTCGTCAGAATATCACCTGATTCATTGAGGGACTTCCTGCCACTGTGACTTCTTCTAAGAGTTTCTTTTGAATTTTCTGGGGATTCAAGTGGTTTCGTTGGAATAGGAGGTGGTAAAGTCGGCGGTCTCGGGAGATTTTTTCGTTTCTCTAACTGTCGAAATAGTTCAATCTTTTCAGAAACTTTACTCCGTACTGAAGACTCGCTACTGCTTTGAAGAGGTATAGGATTTGAGATCTTAGCGTTAATATTAGGACTTAGTGAATCTTTTGTTATTGATTTCTTTGACTCTTGTGTATCGCTTCCGCTTGTATCGTGCTTAATAGAATCTAACTTGGCTTTGACCTCTTCGACAGTTATTCTTTTAGGTTCGGCGGGGGAAATCGAAGGTGGTGGTGACGGTAGATGATACCCTTCTGCAGCTAAAATTCTTCTGGTCCGTTCCAGTTTAGGTCTTTCGTGGAAAGACTCACTGGCTGAGAATCCATCGGGCCTGTCACTGTCGCCACTTAATGAAGATGTGCTTCGTTTCTTCCGCGGTGGTCTTACGGGCATATCATTTTGATTTATACTGCTCGTTACACTCATACAGCTAACTCCGTTTCGATTTCTTAGCTTCTTCAAATCACTGCTGTGACCCTGACGGCTCATGTGTGACATCAGAGATTTGTATAGCGTGGCCGCTATCACGATAGCGTCCTCGGACGTCTGACATACAAACCCATGACACTCCAATTGCTTGGCGACCCCGATCTTCCTCATCACAACAGCGAAAAGGGGTGAATGCGAATTTTCGTTGTGGGAGAGGATGTATTTTTTGTCAGGTATTTCCAAAGTTTTGAACAACGCGTGACGGTCAATATTGTCCGGATCAGTGATTAGAGGTAAGAAAGCATAGCTTAAGTCGTGGTTCTCCTTTTCTGAAGGTTGTACGACGAATTTAACGGCAGACCATACTGCTATCGTCGGGAAGGGGTTCAACTGTTCCAAGTCACCTTTTTCTCCTTTATATCTGACTTTGAGGCCACTTTTTGAGATTTCTAGTCTTCCCGTGAGGTTACTTTTATGGCGGTAATTTCTTCTGTAGCCGAAATATAGGTCTTTGAGTGGTGTTTGTAGTCCTGAGAGACTAGTGACCTTGCTCTGAAGAGGAGTAGATCCGAGGTAGTGCACACTGAACACGTGAACACCTATGCTTTCTATGGACTGCCTGGACTCGCCCGCCATATCGGCAAACATCCTCTCTATGCGATCTTGAACCGTGTTGTTAATCTTGTTGATTTTATTCTGGCAATAGCTTTCATCGTTTCCGTCTCTCGTTGTCTGAAATAGAAACGTTGAACATGAGCACATAACTTTTATAAACATTTTAATGAAGATGAATTAATTAATTAATGAGTGTTGTTACCTTGGTGTCGGTGAGGTTGGGCGCGTACTGCGGCAGGCTGGCGACGGAGCGCGTGTCGTCGAAGAGCGCGTCGATCTTCTGCTTGTAGAGTGAGAGGGAGGACACGGAGGGCGTGCGCGCGCGCCGCTCTGGCTCCTCGCCGCCGCCTCGCGCGCCAAGACGGAACCCGCCCAGGCGCGCGCTCTCGCTGTCCATTGTCACCATCTGGAAAATAGAGATGGCTCTTTAATATAGGGGTCAACGAAATATTAGCACCAAAAAAGGCGCGACATTTAAAATGTCTATAGAAATTAAACCTGCGCCCCTAAATTTTCAATCTACTTCTAGGTGTTAACGATGATTCCACCAACGTCAACGCGTTTTATGAAAAGCGGTGAGCCCTATATTTTTCAAATTGGCCGTCCATAAAACGTAGCTATTGTCAAAAGATACTTTGTATTAAAGAACAGTTACTTATTTACAAGATAGGCTCGCAGACGTTTCTTCATGATAAACAATAAGTTTAGTAAATGGTAATGAAGTTTATCAACGAAAATGAAATTAAACAACACTTTCACTTTAGAGACTAGACAATTTTTGTACAATTAGTAACACATACAGAATTGCCTAAGATAGAATTAACGGATCACATGCTATTCAAAACATTAAGCTGACATTCTCATCTATTTTGAATTCTAAACTGAATATTTAATTAACTTTACCTGATAAAGCGATGTGCTGTGCAATACTATGTACCTACTTCGAAAGACAAATAATTATAATCTTCCTAAGAAATACGATCTAGAAATAGATTAACTAGTTTACATTACACTACATGCGATCTCGGCATCCATTTTCTTGGTCGGTCCAGTGCACGCGCACACAAAAACTGCGCCTTACGGATCTCTGAGTCACAGTCAACCTAAACCTAACAGTAGGCATACTAAGGTACTCATAAAATAAGTGATTGACACCATGTAAGATCATAATTACATATATTAATTATGTAGGTAGAGTTAGACCACGCTAAGTATTAGAAAACACTAAGAAAAAACCCTTATGATTCAACGAATTAGCACCTTTAAAAACCGCACCGCACCGCACCGTGTTGTGTGCAATCCTGCTTTTGACAAAAGTAACATAGTGGATAGTGGGTAGCTCCGATCTCGCCACGGTGACGTCGCCCGCGCCGCCGACCCCCCCTGCGCCTGTCCTCAGCAGCCGCGCGCACCGAGCAAGCGCCCGCAGTATGCGTCGCGCTCTCGACATGTAAAGGCGGGGTGTCGCTACTCTTGAGAAAGGTTCTCGAAATTGAACCGAAACATGTCGAACGCTACATCGACTTAATACGTGAGTAACCCGCTTAAAATATTTTTAAATATGTATGAGTCTCACGGGAGTTTTATAGTTAGAATTAGCACCTTGTTCAATTAAGCACCGATTTTAATACCCCAAACGGTGCATGTGGTAAAAAAAAATAAAGGACTTCTACACAGATTGACTGAGCCCCACGGTAAGCTCAAGAAGGCTTTCGTTGCCTACTCAGACAACGATATATTAATAAACAAATACTTATTATATACATAAAAAACATCCACGACTCAAAACAATGGAACAAATTAAATATCTGTGCTCATCACACAAATAAATGCCCTTACGGGATTGAAACCTAGGATCGCGGCTTAGCAGGCAGGGTCACTACCGACTAGGCCAGACCCACATCACACAATTTCGTAGAAGTTTGTCGTTTTACTCTAGCACCATCTGGTAACGAATTAGGTAATGAGTCGGATTTAGATATAACAAGCCTTTGCCCGCGGCTACGCTCGCGTTAGAAAGAGACAAAAAGTAGCCTATGTCACTCTGCATCCCTTCAACTATCTCCACTTAAAAAATCACACCAATTCGTCGCTCCGTTTGGCCGTGAAAGACGGACAAACAAACAGACACACTTTCTCATTTATAATATTAGTATGGATGTTCATTGTATCGGCCAGTGTCAAAAGTATAGATCACTGAGTTGTGTATAGATCATCGCTAGGTTACTGTTTCATCTCTGCGCACTGTGTATTGTGGGTTTTGCAGTCGTCCATTAGCTTATCTGAGGCAGTCACGCTCATCTCGCCAATTACCTTCATACTCGTATATGGCAGAAATTACTATTACCTACCTTACGGCTACGGAAGGTAGGTATACTGAAATACTATGTAAACTCTACGAGTTAATACGTGCAGCTTGGTGCCAAAGTTGGCAACACGCGATACTGGCGCCCCTAGCGGCATGAGTTGATCAAAATAGTTTAGTTCATACAGTATAAAATTTAAAAAAGTCACACATTCTTATTTTTTTTGTTTTATTCCGTCTAAAAATGTTAAAGTAGATCAAGTAATCGCATTTTCTATTTTAATTTACTAAAATAAAAGTCTGACAAACTACTTTGAACAACTCGTACCGCTAGATGGCGCTGCTAAAATCGTTGCCGCTCCATTGTATGGGAAACGTCAGAAGCTGCACGTATTACCTATAAGAGTTTATATAGTATTTGGTATACTCTACCGGTGGTGTCCAGATCCAGAGCTTATAAGCAAGAACGATAGAGATTCGGATAACGATTTTAGATTTTTGACGTAAGGTGCAGCGGGGGCTATTTCAACTGGTGGGTAATTTTAAGTATGTAATTTATTTATTTTCCAGGTTTTACAATATAGAAATTAATAAAATTGAGTATCCGCTGGTTACATATGGCACAAGGGTTTGGGGGATACATTATTTACATATGGCATTCAAGTTAGTAGTGTGTAACATGGAAAATATTTAGATTAGTTGCAATTACCAACCCCCCAGTCAAAATTGCCACCCTGCACCTTATTTTGATTTAAAGGAAATATGTAAATGGAATGGGTATTAGGTTAGTACGTTTTACAGTACCTTTAAGTTTCGACATGACAAGTAATGTACACTTTGCGAACTAGTGTAGATAAAAACCACTTTATAATAAATACATATTATTGTGTACTTTTTAACCCCTCGACGCAAAAACGACGGGGTGTTATAATTTTGACGTGTCTGTCTGTCTGTCTTGCTGTCTGTATGTCTATCTGTCTGTCTGTGTGTGTGTCTGTCTGTGGCATCGTAGCTCCCGAACGGATGAACCAATTTAGATTTAGTTTTTTTTTTCTGAAAGCTGAGTTAGTCGGGAGTGATCTTAGCCATATTTCATGAAAATCGGTCTACTATGTCGCGGTCGGTATTTTTTCAAAATTTTAATTTTTATAACTGTTAGTGCGTTTTCACACTATCCGATCCGATATTGGATGTTGGAAGGATTTCAAAGGTAAAAATCAAAGATGGCGGCTTCAATGTATGGGATATCGGTCCTATATCCGATCGGATAATGTGAAAACGCACTTATGCGTGTACGACTGTACCTACGCACTACACGTAGCTACTTTTTGTCTTTGGTTAGTCGATTACAAAGTAGATAGACGCGTACTCTTCATGGTTAGTTTGCAACCACAGCACAGGCTATCTCGTAATCGGTTCGCAACGCGTTAATGTATGCGGCTCGCTTACAGCCCGTTAATTCTTAACACCTCGCTGATTGCCAGGTGAGGGCTACTGGATGCTTGTAATTTGGTAACATTTTAGATATTTAGTGTAAGGGTCTCCCCAAACGTATCGACACGGGGTCGGCTTTCGCCGACCAAAAAAACCGCTCGTTGCTATGAACTAGAGATGCATCAAATATTCGGTTACTATTCGGTATCCGGCTACTACCATTAAACTACCATAATTATTCTCTATAAACACTTTTGAAGCTAGAACAAGTTTGAAGCTGGGGCGCTCTTAAATAACCCATTTGTAACTTGTTATTCTCAATCTTTGCTCCCAGGCGAACAAAATCCCATGACCCTAACCGAGTCTTTTTATTTAACTAGTAAATAATCCCCCCACATCTAGCGTCTCGCGCGTGTAGCGTCGGGTTAACTGTATGAAAAAAGACGCCGCGTCGGCGCTTTGCCCTGCGGTTGGCCCGACGACGCTACGCTCGGGAGACGCCAGATGTGGGGAGCCCCTTAATGGACTCCTAACTTAAGGGCGTCTTTTAGTGTAAAGTTAGACTATTACAATACATAAACTCAAGCTTGTATTCCAAAAAGGGGTAAGCAGAGCACATTAAACTACGTATCAGTTCCTCACTTGGCAGGGTTTGAAAGAAAACGAAATTGTGATTGCAGAGACAGGTTGCTTGCAGGTCATTGCCCACACCACACTTTAACCGCAATGATTTGCACGTTGGACAACCTATGGCTACAGATGATGACACCTATAGACGCATGCAGGTTTTAGACGGTCAAGATTTTATTGTCCTTCATAATGGCACTTTCTAACAAGTTAGGCAGGTGAAGGAGAGAAATTATACGATCTAACCACCCAACTATGATCCACTAGTAACGCGTCTAGTTCCCTGGGCTGGAAGTGAACACTGTCAATGGTACAGATGCATAAGGCCTGATTTAGATGGCGCGCGAACTCTCATGTGATTTTAGTTACATTGCGGGCTGTTGAGGTTACATACAATTTTGCACAGCCATCAAATACCGCATTACATTTTTTTTCTCCTATCAGGATCGAAAGAGCTCGCGATTCTGAGTATTAGGGCCCATTTAGACGGTACGAGAACTCGCATACGAGTTTTATTACATTGCGGTATTTGATGACTGTGCAAAATTGTATGTCAACAGCCCGCAATGTAACTAAAATCGCATGCGAGTTCGCATGCCGTCTAAATCAGGCCTGAATCGCGTAAAAAATACCCATGTTACAAAAAAATTGGGGTGGAAAACTTTGAAAAAAATGGCCCAATTATTTCATTTGAAATTAATGACGACAATAATAAACAAAATATTCTTAATAATATGATAGGTACCTGACGGATTCCTCGGACCATTATACGGATTTTGGGCCGAGTTTTGAATCTCGGCCATTCGATTTTGTGAAATTCGTTCAATAATATCTCCACTACTAGCGATTTAAATTCTACTAACAGAATCGAAAACGAGTGGTCATTACCACTACTTAGTTTTAAAATTACTAGCCGTCCTTTTTCATTCGTGCGTTAATTCTAAAATCGATCCCTTTGTCAAAGGACTGAACTCACCTCGTACTAGTCGGATGGGCCTTAGGCCCAACGTTTTTCAGCATTTTGACACCTCGTCCGTTATTCCCAATATCTGAAAGAATAGAAACATTTTTTATTAGCATTGAAATTCGAAAAAGCAGCAATAATTGGACAGATGCATTTTACATTAGTAACACGCACAAAACATAACGAAAACAAAGTGGCACCGATGTGTGGTCACAGTATAAGAGTACTATCGTACAGTATGGCGGTATGGGCACTCCCGCTCCCCGCTGAAAGTGCCGCCCACCCCCTCTCGGTTATCTGACAGTTACCGCCTGTCAAATACGCGAACAGTCGACCTGTCATATTTCACTTATACAAGCATAGTACGCGTCCACCTACACGAGCTTAGACCGTGTGCTAGGAACGCGCCTCTTTCATATATTTGGTCACCATGCAGTATCCGAGGTGTGGTGTGGTGTGTGTTGTGGCGATTGTTCAAAAATAAATTCTATAATTTAAAATCCAAAGACAATCAAGACAACAAGACAAATCCTGTATGGAGTATTGCAGCCACCTGTGGGACGGCTCAGCCAAAGACCAACTCGCTGCTTTGGACTCAGTGGAGCGCAGAGCCAGGAGGATGATTGGCGACAAGAAGCTAACGGCCAAGCTACAGTCTTTGGCCCATCGGCGGAAAGTCGCTAGTCTGTCGGTGTTTCACAGGTTGCACTTCGACAGTGTGCTCGAGAGCTACACGAACTTATTCCACCGTCCCCATTCTACCATCGGACTCTTAGACGCACGGCCGGTCTCCATCCTTACTTGGTGGATATTCCACGAATCCGCACGAAGCGCTTTGCTTCTTCTTTTCTTATGCAATAAACACCCGCAAGGGTGTTGAAATTGAAAATGTAAATCTGAAAGGTTTTTATAAATAAAAAAAATGTTTTCAAGATACGTGTACAATTTTATTTTTCCTGTAAAATTCATTATAATAGCCATGTTTGGTAAAAATTTCATATAACCTTCGGCAACCTTCAAAAAACATCAAGAGTTTTGAACAGGCATCTTCTGGGCGAGCTCACTTGACCATCGTAGGCCACGTCTTTTGCCTTTGGCTTTAGTCTTTCAACTTGTGAGTCAATGTTTAGAAATTCCAAATTTATATATTAAAAAAAATGTGACAGACGGACAGAGTATATATTTTTGGTACGGAACCCTAAAAATATGGTTAGGTACGTGAGTAGGTATTAAAAGCTAGCTTTTGCCCGCGGCTTTGCTCGCGTTAAAATTGAGAGAGAGACAAAGTAGCCTATGTCACTCTCAATCTCTTCAACCATCTTGACGACCGGTCTGGCGCAGTCGGTAGTGACCCTGCCTGCTACGCCGCGGTCCCAGGTTCGGATCCCGGTAAGGGCATTTATTTGTGTGATGGGCACAGATATTTGTTCCCGAGTCATGGATGTTTTCTATGTATATAACACATACATACATACAATCACGCCTGTATCCCATAAAGGGGTAGGCAGAGCACATGAAACTACTAAAGCTTCAGTGCCACTCTTGGCAAATAAGGGGTTGAAAGAAAACGAAACTGTGACATTGCAGTGACAGGTTGCCAGCCTCTCGCCTACGCCACAATTTAACCCATCTATGTATATAAGTATTTGTATATTATATAGTATATCGTTGTCTGAGTACCCACTACACAAGCCTTCTTGAGCTTACCGTGAGCCTCAGTCATTCTGTGTAAGAATGTTCTATATAATATTTATTTATCTAAAAAATCCCGTCAATTAGTCGCACCGTTTTGCCGTGAAAGATGGGCAAACAAACAGATACACACACTTTCCCATTTATAATATTAAATATGGATTCAGAAATGGACGGATACTCCATCTCGCGGACAAAACACTTTGTATTACTAAGTCAGCTGAAGGTATGGATATGGACAGCAACGCAATCATCCTTGTCCGTCTTTCACGGCAAAACGGAGCTACAAATTGACGTGATTTTTTTTAATTGGAGATATTTGAAGGGATCTCTTCTATAAAAAGGGGGGAGATAGTTTGTGTGGAAAATTCCGCATTTTTCGGAGTTAACGCGAGTGAAACCGTGGGCAAAAGCTAGTATTAAATAATAGTAAATTGCTTGTGAGATGACGGTGGTAAGAGCATCATTTTAAATCACATCATCCTGTCTCGGTAGCCTCCGACCGAGACCGCAAATGATTATAGGCTCTATTTTTTACCCTGTATGAAAGGGTGTGAAATATTATCGAAACAAAGAATTCTCATAAAGTTAAGGATATTCTTACTCAGAATTATGAGCCAATGTATTCAAATTATCGATTTACCATTACGAAAGAGGATCAAGTATTATCACAGAATATATAATAGTACAAGTACAGAAGGCCCACTGCTTTGATGTTCACGAAATGCCGCCTTTTTAAATGCCTACAAAATTCTAACAAAGAAACGAGCCGCACGTGCGCAGCGTCGGAGGATAGGGTTGCCTATGGTTTAAAACGCATTAATTCTCAGATAAATAGTTATACTATATATTCAAGTCTTGGGTACTTTCTAGGTATATACTCGTATACCGTATTCATATATTTTTGTTACAGCCTTCAGCATCACAAGCCTTATTGAACTTTTCCGTTGGACTTAATCAATAAGACCAGTGTAATATTGTCCTATTTTATTCATGATGTCTATTTAACTAAGCATTATTAGCCATTCCACATGTGGACATCGTATATGAACCTTGAAAAAAACTCGCTACGTAATGTAACAATAGAAAGTGCGAACGTGCGTTCTGTGAGAACGCGCGCCACCCCTGATTAGGCCGCGAACTCGCGGCCGCCAGCATGTACTTGTAGCGCGGCGATAGAATCGCGGAGTGAGCTGCCCCTGGTATTATAGAGAGTTACTATCAAAGTAAAATATGTAATCACGGGGCATAGACCATAGACTGCCATCTTTCGACACAGGCTTAAAACTTTTAAACCTCAGGTTTCAAAATTTGGTCCATATTCTTAGCTTGACATGTGTTAAAATGTCAGTTGGGCGAATCAACTTTTTGACCAACTCAAATCTGTCCGCACTCCACACATTCTTAACATAGTTGTGAAATTTCACCCTTAAATAATGAATTTTATTGGTATTTTTCACTTTACCCTGTATATTAAAACATAACCCTAACTGTTAAATCCAATAAACTGAAACTTTGTTCATTAGAAGTTCGATTTCTTGGTAACTCCAGAGACATTTTGAGTAACGCCAGAGACACCAAAAATGTCGGTCAAAAAGTTGATTCGCCCAGTTATTAATATTAGCGCCATCTAGCCGAGCGTCCCCCAAAGGTGTAACGCCATCTAGGCCACCGTGCCTTTTCCTAAATATGGTTCTGAGGTACGTTTTTTTCTTAGACTGTAGCTGCCTATACGGAGTTACATATGTCTTTGCCATTACCCATATAGTCAACAAATTATTTATAGCTGTCTTACAGCACATTATGCAAGACTTAACCTGGGAAAAGCAAGGTATATATATTAATGGTAGATTTTTAAGTCACCTAAGATTCGCAGACGACATTATATTGTTCGCTGGAAATGCACAACAACTAGAAAAAATGATAACCGAGTTACATCTAGCCAGTATTAAAGTCGGTGGTCAAGGATGCCCTAATTTTCTCACTGAGACGAAAATGGGCGTGGGCGGGCCATGTAGCCAGATACACAGATGACAGATGGACCATTAGAGCAATAAAATGGTCTGGACCACTGGGCAAACGTGCCAAGCCCGTCCGCGCGCCAGGTGCAGACGAGATGACCGCTTTCAGAGACATCTTTTAGGCATATTTGATTTTTAGTATAAAAAAAAAAAAAAAAAAACATATTTTAAAGTTCCTTAATAATTTTTGTTACTTACTGTATATATTTGTGTGTGGAATTAAATAAAGCTTTTTTATTATTATTTATTATTATTATATAGTCAACTAAATAGATACATAAATAATCCCCTGCAGAAGTTGACAATTCCTATCAATATGGCCCAATTCTATTTGACAAAAACAGGTGCTTAGATCATACATTCATAAAGGACAGGATGTTTTTATGTTACCTGCCAGAGTTTACCATGAGCAACTTTTATTCGATACTTTTGATATCGAGATTGGTCCCAGAGTAATAGATGGACTGTGTAACCTATATGTGAATGTACACGGGAGAACGTCCCACTTTGTCGATTGCTTTAAGGCCGCTATGTCAGTTCATGCATATAAAGATAGATGTAAATCTCGCCCTAATGGTAACCGACAAAGTGGAACGTTTTACTAAACACACTCATATATTCTACAAATGTATGATGTGAATTTGTAGAATGTGACAAAAAACACACCCCGTACAGTCTGCGGCATAAATATGTGATAATTTCTATACCTTGTCACATTAACGTCTTGTTTGAAATGTCATACGAAATTGTCAAACGATTTAAACTATTTAAAGCGACAAGGTACAGAAATCATCACTTATTTATGCCGGTGACTGTACCAATCAACCTACAAAAGACGTTTCAAAACACAACAACTTAACACTAATAAAGTAGGCAATTGATATCCTTCGTTGTTTCACAAACAAGTAATCATGCAAATATATCACGCAACCGATTACAAATTTGCATAATAATTAATCGAATGATTAATTTCGCCTAATACTTGCGCGTGCGCCGCCTAATGGATTTTGACCGGAATTATACCTCTTGAGTCTAGCCAACGTCACAATGCTAACGCTACGTACCGTATCGTAGATATACTATGTACTTTTAGGTATTTAAAAGAACGTAAACAAAAATAGGGCACGAGTCCCTCTGCGCGAAAGAAGTGATATTTCGTAATGTGGAAATGAAAATAGGGGTATTTCAAAATTCGAGGTGGCAGCACTGAGCGTTAAATGCTTAACCGCTGTCAGTTGGAAATCGCATTAGAACTTTCACTTCAATAATTTTGTACATTTTCGGGTAGTCTGTAAATTAACTTAAACAACAATTAACTTAAACAATTTTAAATTAAACAACAGGTCGTGGCCGGCAGGCCAGACAGCGCCGTGCTCGGCAGGTTTAACGAGCTGCATGCCCCGGTGGTGCGTGTGGCTCGATAATCCGGTCGGCGAGGCTGAGTTACTTAGTTAAAGTTTTGTAATTAAATTTAGTCTAGTTTATATTTCTAACACATTTAGTTTTTAGTTATTTTTAGTGTTTAAGTTCAAGTGTACCTACTAAAAAAGCTATAGACCAATGTTGTCTGAAAATAAACGCTTTTTTTTTAATTACCCTCAACTGGCATAAGGAGTTTTTTGAGGGTAGATTTTGTTTAAATTTATTTGAATAATAAATAAATAAATAAATATTATAGGACATTCTTACACAGATTGACTGAAGCCCACGGTAAGCTCAAGAAGGCTTGTGTTGTGGGTACTCAGACAACGATATATATAATATATAAATACTTATATACATAGAAAACATCCATGACTCAGGAACAAATATCTGTGCTCATCACACTAATAAATGCCCTTACCGGGATTCGAACCCGGGACCGCGGCGTAGCAGGCAGGGTCACTACTGACTGCGCCAGACCGGTCGTCAATTGAATAAGTACCTAAAGATATAAACTATAGGTCTCCCTATCGCTTTTCTGTAGTGGCGCGACGCGCGACAGAGCAGTTGCGTTTCGATCGCCGCGTATTGTCAATGATTGTCAATTTGGCTAGGCCGGCAGATAAGTTTTGAGATGGGCATCTATCATGGGGCGTGAGAGATGCGGTAATAATTAGATAATTTATTTATTACCCATCAAATAAAATTATTATCAACTCTGTAACTTATTGGTTGTGTCGATGATTATGGCTAAAGATCATTATCAGGGTGCACTTTTCGTGGCAAGTGGTACGGTTGGCAAAAAAAACAAATACATTTAAATATTCACTTTGTTCTTAACTACAAAATAAATATTTACCTTACACTTATATTTTTAAAACAATATACGTCAAATGACATTAATTATGTATGCCATAAAAATACATTACGCGAAGTGTAATTATATTATTTAAATCCAAATAATCAAATGCACTCTAGATACGACTAATTATCTAGAATTGTTATTCAAGTAGTTCAAGTCAAAAGTAGTGCACGAAGTAAGACGAGCACGGAGGACTGTAATAAAGTGCACGAATAATCCCAGTATCTTCATTCACAGTATGGATATGACACAATACCTAGATTTTATAACAACCTTCTTGTAACTTCTGTCAACGTAGAAAGGTCATTTAAGTAGTTATTTAAAATGGATTTTTTCTAATCGACGTGAACGACTGACAGCAAATATGTTGAACAAATTTTAGTTATTTATTCAATGTAATTTGGCTAAGTAATTATAAATATGTATATATTTCATAATTTGTTAAGTATAATATGTAGTGTTTTAAATACTTGTGTATTTGTTTTTTTTGTCAACCATACTCTGCCACCAATACAGCACGCTGATAACGATCTTTAATTATGGCATACTTATAAATATGTACCTATAAAATAAGTAAAGCCCATAAAAGTTGATATTATTATCATATCCACTATATCCAGTAGGCCTAGCACATAATTGCCACGAGAGTATGTCGCCGCGAGATAGATGACAGGTCTTCTTCTAACTGTATTAATGATATAAGGATTAAGGATGGGTAGTCTATCTCGCGGCGACATACTCTCGCGGCAATCATGTGCTAGGCCTACTGATGCGATTCACTGGTAAACATATAACCCGCAGTCAACTTCTAGAACCACAGGAGGAGAATGGTGGTGAAATTCTTATCCTTTCGCCGCACGGCAAAGGCCACACGTCGGCACACGAGGGATTCTTTCTTATAGCTATCCAATTAGTGCGTTTTCACATTATCCGATCCGATATCGGATGTCGGACCGATATCCCATACATTACAGGCGCCATCTTGGATTTTTTCCATTGAAAACGGCCTTAGTATCTATTACCTAAGTGTATGTATTGTAAACTAGCGATTTTGAAAAATGTATACATATATTATGTTTCCGGATTGTAAGCTACATATAATTCATAATTTATAACCGGAAGAAAACAAGATTTTGGCATCAATGATATAAATAGGTATATAAAAATAAGTCTTCTGAAAAACTAGAACTGTATGCAATGTAACATACATACCTATGTGGGTAATTAACCGGTGACCGGAGAGCTGGCCGCTTTCTCTCGCAACGCACAAGCATTGCTATTCAGCGAGGAAATGCTGACAGCATCTTT
Organism: Leguminivora glycinivorella; assembly: GCF_023078275.1. Classification (NCBI taxonomy): domain Eukaryota; kingdom Metazoa; phylum Arthropoda; class Insecta; order Lepidoptera; family Tortricidae; genus Leguminivora; species Leguminivora glycinivorella. The sequence continues at coordinate 8,081,296 of NC_062989.1, read as the reverse complement.
GGCACAATGCGGCGGCGGGGTATTTAGATATATTTTAGTTTAAATTAGTTTTTAATTTAATTTTAAGTTGTTTTTTAGAGTTAGCTTGTTACTTATTCGTTATTTAAGTTTTATTATATTAATTATGTATTATTAATATGTAGTAAGTCTCACAAAGGAGAATATTTTTTCAACTTTAAATTATTTAAAACTTACTAGCATCGCAGACAGTTTGTTAAAAAATAATTTACTTTTTAATAAGGAAATAGGTTACTAATAGATTATAGTTTACTAATGGGTACATTTTGGGGGTTCTTATATTTTCCTCTCGGCCATGTTTCCTATCATTCTAATCCGGTAAGTACCTGTTTTAAACGTTTTACTAATGGCTCATTTACTCAAGTGGGCCGTCCGCGTAAATCACGGATAAACGTTTATTTTACTATGCAAATGAACGCAGAAAGAGAAAGCGAACCTTATCTGAATCAGCTTACATTGATGTAAGTTAACAAGGAAATCGCTTGTGATTAGATTTATTTGATGGTGTAGTATTGTTAGAAGCGTAATAGTAATAAAGTTATATGGTTAAGACATCTTTTTAGGGTTCCGTAGTCAACTAGGAACCCTTATAGTTTCGCCATGTCTGTCTGTCCGTCCGTCCGTCCGTCCGTCCGTCCGTCCGTCCGTCCGTCCGTCCGTCCGCGGATAATCTCAGTAACCGTTAGCACTAGAAAGCTGAAATTTGGTACCAATATGTATATCAAATACGCCAACAAAGTGCAAAAATAAAAAATGGAAAAAAATGTTTTATTAGGGTACCCCCCCTACATGTAAAGTGGGGGCTGATATTTTTTTTCATTCCAACCCCAATGTGTGATATATTATTGGATAGGTATTTAAAAATTAATAAGGGTTTACTAAGATCGTTTTTTGATAATATTAATATTTTCGGAAATAATCGCTCCTAAAGGAAAAAAAGTGCGTCCCCCCTCTAACTTTTGAACCATATGTTTAAAAAATATGAAAAAAATCACAAAAGTAGAACTTTATAAAGACTTTCTAGGAAAATTGTTTTGAACTTGATAGGTTCAGTAGTTTTTGAGAAAAATACGAAAAACTACGGAACCCTACACTGAGCGTGGCCCGACACGCTCTTGGCCGGTTTTATTACGTGATACTTATGTAAAAAAAGTACTTAGTGCCAATATCTGACAACCATGTAAAATTCGCTTAATATGAGATGTAATAGCTAATGAGATGTCCTATCACTCATTTTATTTAGTCTATTTTGGTGTTGGTTTACGGGACACCCTGTAAAGGACAAAGTATATGAGTAAATAAAAAACAACCATGCCAACGATTTTGACAGTTTCATCGGGACAAACATTATTTTAAACGTCAAACTTATATGAAATCATGACGTTAACTTATCCTATGCGGAGGTGGGGTTATCAAAATCATTGCCAACTTAGTTTGGTCTCCCTTATTACCTAATGATCTAATATTGTACAGTGAGCTGCCAAATTGCATGGAGAAATTATGAATGAATTCATTGTCATTATTTGCGATAATACTGTCGTTCCTGCTAAAAAAACACTTTAAACTTTAAACTGTTTATTTCAAATTAGTAATATTACAGTTTCTTAAACCTAGTAGTAATCTTTAAGATCTAAGGTTGTTGTAACTAGGTAACAGTAAAGGATACATTCCCTATACTTTATTATGTAATTATTATAGTAATTATTATAAGTAATTCATCTATATCAGTGCTTCTTCATCGTTATTTTTTAACATATTTTTTTATGATATGTTTTATTTGAATAGGCTTTTTATCTATAACTTGTACCTACTAATTTATTTTTATAGTTTATATTTACAATACAATGATAAAAGGATATTATATAAAGAATTTCCATGCAACCTGACCCAAAATCATTACCCGCCAACGCATTACAGCCTAAACAATAGAACTCTTACAATAATTCGAGTGAAAATTAGAAATTTCAAGCAATTTACATACAAATCAGGTCGTTCCGTGATCTGTATAGGTATCTTACGTCAGAAATTACATCAGGCCAATACTGACCCAGGCTTATCTCTTCATGCAAGTCAAATTAGTAGATTAACGACTTTAGTAGCCATTTGGGCCGTAAATGACAACTTTGGTCCATTATTTTGAGAAAAGCGTGTTATGTTTGTCTGTGTTGGAATCTAGAACTATTTAAAATGACGGAAAGTCGATTTTAGCTCTTTTGTGTGAAGAAAAAGTATGTGAGACTTAAGTAAACAATAACTAACACAGTTAACTATTATGTAGCATTGTTTCATCCAAAAATTTTGTGGGTATCTAAGTGTCAAATAAACATACTTGACATTTGCTTGGTATCCCTGAAATCAGGTGTTATCGTGGGCTTCTCTACCTTTTGAGACGATACATACATACATACACTCACGCCTGTATCCCATGAAGGGGTAGGCAGAGCACATGAAACTACTCAAGTTTCAGTGCCACTCTTGGGAAATAAAGGGTTGACAGAAAACGAAACTGTGACATTGCAGTGACAGGTTGCCAGCCTCTCGCCTACGCCACAATTTACGACGACTTTTTTTTTTGAGACGATACTAAGTACTTAATATATTATAGAATAGAATAGAATAGAACTTATTTATTCAGGCAACACATCAGTAAGTACAAATCAATAGATAAAGTAGGATAAAAAACATCAAACATCAATAGATAAAATAGGACAAAAAGTATATAAGTATTATTCAATTTAATTTAATTATTAATATTTGTCGCTCATATAATTTATACTTGAATGTTGTGCTTGGTTGTTATAGAAATGTAAATTTAATATTATTAGTTTAGAATAGTATTAAGATATTTGTACCAATTTACATTTTGTAACCTCGCCGTAATAATAAATAAATAAATAAATATCAATATACTCCCTGTTAAACGCTGTAAGCGCTGGTAGTCTAGCGGTAAGTACGTGCGACTTTCGTTCCGGAGGTCGCTGGTTCGAACCCCAGCTCGCACCAATGAGTTTTTCGGAATTTATGTGCGAAATGTCATTTGATATTTGCCAGTCGCTTTTCGGTAAAGGAAAACATCGTGAGAAACCGGACTAATTCTAATAAGGTCCAGTTTACCCTTCGGATTGGAAGGTCAGATGGCAGTCGCTTTCGTAAAAACTAGTGCCTACGCCAAATCTTGGGATTAGTTGTCAAAGCGGACCCCAGGCTCCCATGAGCCGTGGCAAAATGCCGGGATAACGCAAGGAGGATGATGACTCCCTGTTAAACTGTGGCTCAGGTAGAATATACCGAATAGTAGACATCTAGGCCAGTAATGCAGAAAATGGCTCAGATCACATGTAATTTTCAGCCGAGGCGAAGCCTAGGTCAACAAACAAGTGGTCTGAGACTTTCTTAATTACCTACTGGTCAAAGTGTGTATACTACTTTTCACCACACCAATTAATAAAAGCATTTTTGTTATTTGAAAACAGATAGCAAATTTGCATTTTATCCACAAGAGTGCAAAGTAATTTCATATAAATTTTAACTTGATGTCTTAATCGGGCAGGTAGATTTTACCTATACATGATAATTTTCAAACATATTGAATAAATTGATGGATTTGATTTCTAGTTTCATATTTTATAGTCAGTATTTTCTTCGTGTTGGTCTGGTGAAACATGTTGTGTTTCACTCGGTGGCAAAGTTTGTTAAAACTTCGTGCCTTGAAACCCTCGCAACGCTCAAGATTCCACTTTTTGAACCACTCGCTGCGGCGATATTGGAATCTTTCGCTTGCTCGGGTATCAATATTTGGCACGTGCAGTTAAACAACAACTTAGCCCCCTTGTAAAACAAATAACTATTTCAATGAAATATTGTCTTTACGTTCCTTAAAATGGGCTGTAGCCAACAACTCGAGAGACGTAAAGGGATTTGATATTATTTTTTAGACTTGCAAAGTAACTTTTTTTATAAAATATTGTCCTTTAGAGCATTTTTTTTATTTCATTGTATGTTTGAGAAAAGCACTATACATGCCTCGGCGTGAAAACGGATTCCCGGCGTATATCCGGCCTCGCTCGCACGCTCGCTCGGCCGTAAACCCACTTGAAATCGATGTAATCTATTTCTGTTCGACGTAGCCGGAAGCGGTAAATTCGTTTAGCGTAGCAGACTAAAACTTGACGAAATCCGGCCGGAGGGCAAAACAATAATTTGTAAACAACTGAACCTGATTTCATTACTATCTATTCTAATTAGTAAGCTGTTTCAAATACTCTTGCAATTAGTTTGAATTAACCGCAACTGTACAGTGGAACAAATATTCAAAGTTTGTGTTAATACTGTTAATATTGGCCAATCGTAATGCCATTTTCGCGATCGAAATGTTCAGTCACGTACACTAATGAGTGATTATGTAGCTTAGCTGCAATCGGTTAAGGTCAAATTTGCTAATACTTAGCTGTTAAAAAATGCATAAAATGTCACTTCTCTAAGCTCTAATGGTCAAAATATTATATAGTTAGGTAATATAAAACTATGGAAATGGATTATATCGCGTATAATGAATTTACTATTCATCCCGACGTTTCGAACACTTTACAGCATTCGTGGTCAACGGCCTCAACGGGTGACTGAGGAAAAATTACAATGTGCAAAAGCTACCCACATACGAGGAGTGTCTTTTCAAAAGGGCTTATTTCCACTTTGAACTTTTTTTGGGAAATCGAGAAAAACATAATTCCACGGTATTGATTTTGAAATTAATATTTAATTTGCAAAATTGTAATATTGTAAGTTGACGTTAATGCTATGATTACATCAAACGTAACATGTGTACCTAAATAAATATTTAATTACCATATGTTTTTGAGAATTAAGCACTTTTGATGCGAACTTTTGGGAATTAAGCCCTTTTGTTGTGGCCTCGTAGCGTAAACGTTATTATTTTAAAATAGTTTTATTTAATTTTTGGATTTTGTATTAAGTTAGTTGATATCATTGTTGTTGTACTACATACATTGGTTTATCCACATAAATAATCATTACACATTTTTCAAAATGTGTTCTAAACTTTGATGTTACTCTTTTTTTTAAAGATCAGGGCGAGACTTATCGAGCTTTAATCTCAAAACAACACGTAATTTTCTATACTAAAAAAAACTGCATTCATAGTTTAAAAAAAAGAAAAAATGGAAATAAGCCCTTTTGAAAAGACACTACTCATACAAGAAATATTAATGAACCATGATGATTAATGAGTTTTATTTCATGAGTAACTATAGCGGTAACCTAAGACAATATTATTATATGGGTAGTTTGACTATATTTCACTATGCTACATTTGACTACGCTCATTTAAAATATTTGCTATACGAGTAAGTACAGTACAGTATATTATTGCGTGGGACCATTTAGAATTATTCACGAATGGAATGGTTTAAGAAAATCATAAATCATCAATTTTGTAAACAAGAACTTAATACTGTTTTTCTTTTTTAGGGTTCCGTAGTCAACTAGGAACCCTTATAGTTTCGCTATGTCTGTCTGTCCGTCCGTCCGTCCGTCCGTCCGCGGATAATCTCAGTAACCGTTAGCACTAGAAAGCTGAAATTTGGTACCAATATGTATATCAATCACGCCAACAAAGTGCAAAAATAAAAAATTGAAAAAAATGTTTTATTAGGGTACCCCGCCCCTACATGTAAAGTGGGGGCTGACATTTTTTTTTCATTCCAACCCCAACGTGTGATATATTATTGGATAGGTATTTAAAAATGAATAAGGGTTTACTAAGATCGGTTTTTGATAATATTAATATTTTCGGAAATAATCGCTCCTAAAGGAAAAAAAAGTGCGTCACCCCCCCCCCCTCTAACTTTTGAACCATACGTTTAAAAAATATGAAAAAAATCACAAAAGTAGAACTTTATAAAGTCTTTCTAGGAAAATTATTTTGAACTTGATAGGTTCAGTAGTTTTTGAGAAAAATACGGAAAACTACGGAACCCTACACTGAGCGTGACCCGACACGCTCTTGGCCGGTTTTTTATTTATTATGTATAATATATCGCTGCCCGCTGGATCCAATCAATTCAAACCAATATATTATTACAATATTCTAAATAATTGTCTTATCGCCGGTTGACGGTTCAATGTTCAAAAACATTTAGTCATAAAAATTACTATAGATATTTATGGTACGTCGTGTTGACAAGTCTTTAACGTAATCAAATATAGTAATTATGTTATAAATATAGCGTTTATTGCAAATGCTAAGTAATTGGCAATAAATGCCCTGACCTACCATAAACCGATAGACATTTAACAACTACATAAATAAATAATAATTAATAAATATTATACGACACTCTTACACAGATCGACTGAGTCCTACGGTAAGCTCAAGAAGGCTTGTGTTGCAGGTACTCAGACAACGATATATATAATATACAAATACTTATATACATAGAAAACATACATGACTCAGGAACAAATATGTGTGCTCATCACACAAATAAATGCCCTTACCGGGATTCGAACCCCGGACCGCGGCGTAGCAGGCAGGGTCACTACGAACTAGGCCAAACCGGTATGCCAACCAAAGCATAAATACAACAAATAACGATATACGTACAAATATACAGATTATTACTTATTATATATTAAAATTCAATGTGTTTCATAATCAATTGCTTCACAAATAATATTCGCTTATAACTGTTGACACTATTGACAAGCACGACAAGTTGTAAATAATTCGCCAATTAATTTCAGTAATTTCGCATGATAATTATTTATTACATTAGCCAATATTTAAACGGAGGATATACTTTAGATAACAATGTAATTGTTAGTATTGCATATAAGCACGTAATGATCGAATAAAAAAATATTCTATTCTATTCTAATGTAAATTCATAATTTTTTTTGCAATGGGTTTATTAAGATATTTATTTATCTTCTAAATCACAAATAACAAATTTCGTCCGAATTTGTTTATGATCGAATATAGTATATTGTGCAACAAGGGAGGTAAGGGGATTTTGTCAACGAGTGTTAATAACTCGCGACAGCCGTAGGCTTGAGAGAGTTATAGACACGAGTTACACACTATATTTTTCATCACATTTGAGAGGAAAAAAAAAAAAGCAAAACCTTCAATAGACGGAGGCGCCACTGCGACCGGGTCTATCTTCACCTATATCGGATTCTTATATTCGTAAATCCATATCCAATCCATAAATAAATCCATTGTTCTTGATTACAAACGCTTTTTGAGCACAAACAAACACTAAAATACTGCATATAAATTAAATGCAATGTTTAAAGAAGCATACAATTGAACTCGTTTTACGTGTCCGTCAAAATATTTTGTCAATATTTTCTGATAGTTTCTGTTGTACTGCCCGTTGCTATGGCAATGTGGTCAAGCACGAATCGAGATGGCCGTCACAATTTCCTGTCAGATTGCAAATTATAACGATGTATCTACGTGAAATTAAAAAAATAAATGAAAAACACACTGAAATAACTGTAAAATATAAATAAAATGCATTTTTTATAATGTGTAATATTTTTTATAGCTCAATAGTCAAAGTCTGGTAGTGTAGTGTAACAAAAATCCTTGGCTGATTGAAACATCCTTTGCCTGAATTATTGAACGGATAGTATTAATTTTTAAAACTAAATCCATAACTCCCTTGGGAATAAAATAATACATTATCCTTCAGTAGGTACACGTAGATGCAATGAGACTTTAAACAACAAATGTGATGAAAAAGATCATATGAACCTAATCTCTAAATCAGGATTTGACATATAATCTTGGAATTAATTATAATTTATTCATACATATTCAGATATCCGGGATTTTCTATAATTAATCAAGTCAAAGTACCAGTATTTATAAAGGTCAATCTGGACAATATATTAGTTTAGTCTTATTAGTTTTCTGTCACTACGTTAATTAAAATATGTCATGGTTTCATATTAACTATGTTTAGAAAAAATAGCAATTTAGTGCAGATCTGTATCATTATGAATTCATTATGTTGATAAATCTCGGCAGTTGACAAATTATAAAAATGGTATAATAAAGTATAAAGTCAAGGATACACTAGAGTATAATGTTTCGTTACACGTGTCTGCGATTTATCCGATGACTAGTAGCAATTTTTTTCCAGACGCAAGAGTGCAAAAGACGGATGGGGACGGCTTCATGAGAATCGGGTCTGAGTAGTGAGTACCCAAGAGAATCGGGTCTGAGTAGTGAGTACCCAGAAGAATCGGATCTGAGTAGTGAGTACCCAGGAGAATCCGGTCTGAGTAGTGAGTACCCAGAAGAATCGGGTCTGAGTAGTGAGTACCCAGGAGAATCGGGCCTGAGTAGTGAGTATTCAGGATAATCGAGTCTGAGTAGTGAGTACCCAGGAAATTGAGCAAAATTAAGTTTTGTATGGAGAAAGGAGCTTCCCAAATTCTAAAAGCCACTTGCACCAAATAAAATGGAGGGTTAAGAGGGCCCACTAACCCTGAGTTAAGTGGTTGGTGAAAGTGGGCCTAAGTGATATACCAAACCATAACAACAAAAACAAAACTCTATAGCTTTTCTATCAAACAAATGTTGAAGACAAGAATAAAAGGATAATAAGACGACTAATAGGATAATAAGATAACTAATAGGAAGTAGAGTGATTTTAAGTAAAAAGACGTCATCATCATCATCTCAGCCTTCAGTCTCTTATTGTTGTATATGGGCATTTCTCAGGAGGCGCGTTTTTACGTGTCCGAGGCAAAAAACGTCAGAACGGACTGTTCTAAAAATCTGAATTAAATCAGGCATAATCTTTAATCTCTGTTCTATTTGGTACACCTTAACATTATTTATTTATTATTTGTATGGTATGAGTACTTAATAAAATATTAAATGCGAAAAATGACCGTCGGTGGGCGTGTCCCGCACTCAGAATTTGCAAAACAAAAAATCATAACTCAAAATGGAGTTGTTGATCGCAGTTGTTATAGATGTTCACGTATAAGGTATTAGTTAACCTATCATATTTTCTGAATAAAAATAATATGTTAGCTAAACTCACCGAGTAAAGACAAATTTACCATGTGTCCCGGGCTAGTGACTGATTTCGGTGTAATTTTATAAACATGACATTACTCTTACAAATTAGTAGATCAGGGACGTAGTAGCACAAATATAGTTAGTTTTAGCTATGTTTTAACCATTCAGTGTAGAGGAGATGCAGTACCGTTTTATAAAGGGGACTTTTTGAAGGTTTCTCAGTCGTTCGCAGGGTTTGGTCCCATGTTTTTTAAGATTCGGTGGATCAATTTACTCCCACAATTTAGGTCCATTTGTCGTTATGTAAGGTACTAACAAATCCTTGAAAGTATGTTATTACGTCATTATAACATCTCCTCTGTATCATGCATGCTATTGCAGTTATCTCCAAAAAAGCTATAAAATTTGATATCAGTGGAGTTGATTTCCGTGGTTTCGGTGGATTTTTTGACCACCGATATCAAAAAAAGTGACCACCGACTTCAATTGCCACGTTGTAAACTGATTAAATGTCCATTATTTTCTAATATTTCATACTTAAATAGTAGGATATACCTTGTAAAAACATATGACTATGTTTCTAAGCAAATTAAGCCACGCTATGGGTACAAAATTCTCTACTCGATAATGACTAGCATATTACCATGTTAAATTTAGTAAAATTGCGCGATTATGAGCCTTTTTACATGACCTGTCATCGAATTAAAATGAAAAATATCATTAAATTGAATAATAAGTTATATATTAAGTTGAAATGTGGAATAATGTATAAAAAATTGAATTCGGTGGGGCAAATTGATTACAGTGCCCATACATAATTTCGGTGATTTTAAAATGTCAGATTTCTTACAAACTATAAGGTTCTAATGGAGGCCTCCACCACCAATATTTTTTATATTTAGGCTAGATTTTAGTAAATTGACTGACATATCAATAAAGTAGTAAATAAAAATCAGCACCGAAATCAGGCACCGAACGTCATCCCTGAGAACCGCCCATATAGGAAATAATTACGTTAAACAAAAAAGTCACATAAAGTTCCCTTTACAGTCACCGGCATAAATAAAGGATAATATCTGTACCTTGTCGGTTTAAATCGTTTGACATTTCAAACAAGACGTGTGACAAGGTATAGAAATCATCACATATGTATTTATGCCGGTGACTGTACATATATAATTATATATTCAGTGAGACATATATATTTACCTCGCAATTTATTTCACGTGCCTAAATCAATAAACGACCCTGTAGTCTATTCCCTGTAGTCTTACCGCGTAGTTTTACCAGTTGAACCATTGGGAATTTTCTTCCCAATAGACTTACTGATTGTAAGACTGCTTTTTTGTACGAAACCAGACGCGACAACTGTTTCGACGAAGCCCCGCTGCGCGGGGCTCCTATTTCTAGATTATTTGCCCTTCGGGCATCTATATGTACCTAACAAACCTAACCTACCAATTGCCTAGCCCTTACTATCAGTAAGTCTATTGGGAAGAAAATTCCCAGTGGTTCAACTAGTAAAACTACGCGGAAAGACTAGAGGGAACAGTCTCAATAAACAACCTGTTAGTCCATGTAAACTTACGTGAAATTACAAAATGCAAATGGCACTAGAAATCCACACTTTCTTCCTTAAACACTAAAGTAGTATAATAAAGGAGTTACTACAACATTTCGTTGAATGGCGCCACTAAATTTTACGCACTTCACACAATAACCTATTCAGACGCAGAATCTAGAAACCTGTTTCGTCTCTAAGTAAACCTGGGTAACTAGCCAACATCACGATCGCTTAAGTATGCTTCGAAATTTTTTCGAGAACAGAAAAATCTATCGGAAACGTTCTCGGAAATTTCCAAACATATTCTCTGGGAGATAAAACCTTTTTGTCCCACACTTGACGAATGGGTTTATTAACGCTTAGTAAAAGAAATAAAATAAATAACTACCCTAGTAACTTGCGCAAATACTTTGTCATTTTTATGGTAATATGTATTAAAGAAATATAATAAATCATTAAAAAACCGCAGGAAAATCTAACAAAAATCCCCAAACATGTTATTTGAAGCAAATAAGGATGTAAAGCAAGGCAGTATAGTATAACAAACGTTTGCTAGTTAGACACAACATACTCGAGAAAGTTTGAAGTTTTCTAGAAATTTCTTCGGAAAGGAATTCCCAAAAAAAGAACCATATTACATCACTAATCGTAGTAGCTAGTACCTATCTCTCTTCTGTAGTGGCACGACAAAGCCAGACTGCGATCCGATCGCCACGTAGCGTCAACAATTCTCACTTCGGCTAGGCCGTCTGTTTCTATAAGTAAACCTATTGTGTCTATGTCATTACTGAAGTTTGCTATTTTAGCGAGTTGGAAGAAAAAGGCATTAATATTTTATGGAAATCTATGAATAATGCTTTCTTGTGAGAAACAGGCACGCTTCAAATGAAAGTGCTGGAAATGTTTTGTGAATTACGCACCTACTCTCACGAGTTCAGTAATTGCTTGGAAGACTAAATTCACTTACGCACATAGGGAAGACCTACTTCGATTAAGCCACCGGTTAGGCAAAAAAATAACTATGGAACCCTAAAAATTGTTCTTATTTGTATAACTACTAAGCATTGCTTAAAGAAAATTGTATGTCATGGAATAAAATAATTATTAAGTAATAATATCTGTTCGAGCTTTACATAAGAATTTAAATAAGACTTTGTTCAATAGGTCCTTGGTTAACATGATTTATAATAAGTTTATTGCAAAAATTTATCGCCGACTGTACCTTTCTTTCAAGAGTCATCTACTGCTCTCCGAAACGTTTCTAAAAAACCCTTACTCGATGGGGATAAGACGTTTCATGACAGGGTTCCTATGACCACCTTTCTGTTCCATTATATCATCAGATCAGCTCCATGATACCATAATATTGCATTGTCATTACATTATGTGTGCAAAATTTCAGCTCAATCGGAAACCGGGAAGTAGGTCAAATTTAGCTTCTACGTTTTGACGCACACTAACATACTAACAAGGCAAGTTGAATAAAAGCTTGTAAAAACAGAATTTAATCTCAAAATTTAACATTATTTTTTATGTTTAGTAGGTACTTAAATAATCAAGATCCACTGCCCGATTTTTTTTTTTTTTTTATTATAAATGGGCTTACTCTTGACCACAGACTAGCCAAAGGCAAAGACGTGGCCTACGATGGAGTGAGCTCGCCCAGAAGATGCCTGTTCACTCTTGATTTAGACCAATTTTATAAGATGTCATATTATATGATACCCAGTACCGATATGTATATGATACCCAGTAATCTTTCAATTAATCAGATATAAGTACTTACATATTAATTGTTAGAATCGGGCAATGAGCGAGTAAAAAGTAAGATGTAATAAGAGGACTGCTAAGGTACCTACTGCTCAAATCTTACATCTCTAAGGATAATTAGATTAAGTATACATGTTATCTTTAGTTGTGACATTTAGAGTCATTTGCATCTCTAAAGTAATTTTAGACTTCTTTTTTCTTTGTATTTGTACTTTTCTATATTATTATGTGTAGTTTTTAGTTGAATATCGACATTTAGAGACTTTATACATCTTTAATCATTGTAGTTTTTTTTTTAATTATAAATGGGCTTACTCTTGGCCACGCTACTAGCCAAAGGCAAAGACGTAGACGTGGCCTACGATGGAGTGAGCTCGCCCAGAAGATGCCTGTTCACTCTTGATTTGAAGGTTGCGGTAGCGTAATACTTTAGTTAGAACTTAGAATTAGTATTATCAATTGTAATTTCAGTTAAACTTGCTATTTGCTGAATATACGATTTGTAATTATTTGTAAATACTAAGATTACTTACTAAGCTAAGTAAAAACCGTCAATGATTGCATTTTACTATAATTAGTGTGTTGTAGATACATATACATACGAACATATCTCTGTTAATTAAAATTGTAATCAACTCATTGCCAAACTATACCGGATGAATTGCTCATTCATTACTTCATACGTAATTTTACTCAAAAATATATCTAAGGTTTTCTGGGTTAAGTTACGCGTGGCCTGCTTTAGCTTTGTGCATTGAAATTTGCACAAATTTGGTACGTACTGATGTACGTACAATTGATTTTTTTTTTATTGAGTTGAGTTTGTTTTTTGTTTTTATATTGGGGACACCTTACACAGATCAACTTAGCCCCAAACTAAGCAAAGCTTATAAACATATTGCGAATTAAACATAAATAGAATAATAAAAGTATATCTCATTCTTATAATTTATATACTGGTATGTACTTTAACAGAAAGATTGATCTTAAAATTGAGATATTTCTTAAGAAAAAAAGACATAAGTACGTTGCCTATTTATTTATTTACTTGACATGATTATGCATCATGTCATCATATAATTTGTGTCGCTTTCATGCGATATGTATACAAAATGAAATGACTTATTGGGGGTCAGAGACAAGTGAGGTAAGTTATAAAATTACACATACACACACTCTCACTGTTATAATAAGGGCCATATTATTACTTAACTTCAAAGTTGGGTAAATTCATTCTACTCTAAGGTTGAATATATAAAAAATGTAATATGATCTGAAAGATAATCAACCTTATAGCAGAATGGATTTACCCAAGTTTGAAGTTAAGCGACACACTTGTATGAGAGCACTCTGAGACCCAATAAGTCATTTCATTATATGGCCAACTCTTTTTAACCCCCGACGCAAAAACGAAGTTTGACGTGTCTGTCTGTCTGTTTGTGTGTCTGTCTGTGGCATCGTAGCTGCCGAACGGATGAACCGATTTCGATTTAGTTTTTTTTGTTTGAAAGCTGAGTTAGTCGAGACACTCGAGAGTGTTCTTAGCCATGTTTCATGAAAATCGGTCCACTATGTCGCGGTCGGGGGTTTTTTCAAAATTTTAATTTTGTGGTTAGGTTATTTAACCTCGTAAGTCTCGGCGTACTCACAAAAGTACAAATTACATTCTAGTTTTGTACTCTTATAGAAAAGTTCCAAATTCAATCTGAAAATTTTACCTATACATTTTACTAGGATAAAACATGCATTGAAACCTAAAGTCACTCTAGTAACATGCTCTTTCCCAACACGCAACGCATCAGTAATGCAACGTTATGGACACCATGTTCACTTTTCAATTTTCTTGTAACTCTGTGTCCGTCGGATAGCGAAAGCGTTAGAAAACTGTCACATTTGAGGTGTAAATGTGGCAGTGAGTCAGCCGAAGCAGTTTAATGTTTTTGGCTCATGACAGTAGATGGCAAAAAATTGAGCGATAGGTACTTAAGAATAAGAAAACATTTATGGACACACAAATAAAAATAAATCGCGAAGCGTCTAGTTGAGGTAACTGGCCCCGTAGCCGAATGGCATTTCTCCGACGCCAAACGAAAACGAAACGTAGTCCGGCTTTGTCGCGCCAATACGCAAGAGCGATAGGGATAGATATCTACTAGCGTTTCGTTTCGTGAGCGTTTCGTGAGCGTTTGTGCCATTCGGCTACGCACCCTGGTGACCGAAGAGCTGGCGACTTCCTTGCACAACGTTTCAGCATTACGATACAGCGAGGAAATGTCGCCAGTATCCTTGGTACAATACCGCAAGGGCCTATTTTAGACATAAGCTAGTTTTTAAGTTTAGTCTTAGTTTCTTATTTGTATAATTATGTCAATATGTTCATGTAAATAAAGAGTTTTTAATTCAATAACAATTGAACATTCACACACAAATACATTAAAAAATAAAATAAACAATTTGCATGCATGTCAAAAGGAACGGGCTCAGCAACTCAGCATGTTACGCTGGGCAGCCATTTTATTACAAATTGACTATACGCAGCGCTGATTTTCAGTCCGTCGCCTTTTCTGAACCTCATTTAATTACAACTATGTGGTGTACATATGTATTGAACACGGACAGCATTATTTACTTCATTTTTGGAGTGAGTGACCTTAGCTGGGACTGGTGACGATATTTTTCCACCCTTACATTATAAATCTGTCATCATATTTTTGTAAAATATAAGAATGGAGTTTATGAAATTGACCCTTTACCCAAACTATTTACAACATGGATCATTACTTAACACTAAGATATTTTCAAAACTTTATTTCACTAGAAATAATTATAGATAAGACTGATATTTCAAATCATTTGACTTAGTCTGTTTGCATAAATAAGTAAGTAAATAATAACGTTAATTAGTTTAAACAAGTACCTATTATTTACGCATTTCGAATTAGAAATCAAACTGGCAACGATTATAAGCCAGGGAATCTGGACCCCACGATATTCTTAAAAAAAAATCGCGAGCAAACTCTAACCATACCAATTCACAAAAAACTTGTCTCCATGTGCAGCAAGAATGCAGAAGTTCCTCTTATAACGACATCACAAAACCAATAAATAAACCAGTTCATGTTTCCAGCTCCTATCTTCCAAAACTATTACAGCAAATATCGTACTTAAATGCTCGTAAAACACAGTTCATATTTCAGATATTCCAAAGGGAGATTTACCTACTACCATCGATCATAGATGATTATAGTTAGGTAAATTGAATAACGGTGAACTCCTTTGTTTTACTAAGCTTGTTCGTGTCAGGTGTCCAGTCTATTTACTTATTCCGGAGTTCGATGAACGTACGTACAAACAGGCAACAGACTGCCAAGAGCCTAGATTGCTTTGCATTCAGGTTTAAAATTGGACTGTTGAAGGTAGTTAGGTAGTATCTACATACGTGTAGTCATTGAACTAACGCAATCATGTGATGTTATGGTAGAGATTGTAAATAAAGGCTGTGATCTTTACATGGTACTTTATACCTATAAGGCTGACGATAAAATATCAGGCCGTACCTATCGCACTTACAAATAGTGTGATAGGGACGGCCTGCTATTTTATCGTCTATCGCGCGACCATGCTTCCCGTGCACATATACAACAAGATTGTATACTTTATAAAAAAATAGTTAGGTATCTGCTATGTATGAATAATAAATGTAGCAGTTCAATAATTTCCGAGACTTCCGAGAGTTCAGACAATTTAGTACAAAAGCAGTTTAAGCAGTAGGTAAATTTAATAGGGATTTTCTATTTAATGTACTGTAGGATCCTCGATATACCTGACGAGTGTGAGTGACCTAAAATGCCTGTAACTATTATCTGCAAAATGCATGATGACGATAGTCTATAGACTTATCCCCTTCATAAAAAAAGTTACTGAACTGATTAGTAATGGACGTAGTTACGCAATAACGTTCCAATCCATCTGAAATTGTCATTGAAATGAAAGACTTTTGTTTTTCATACAAGGTCTAAAACTTAATGACAATTTCATGCGGATTAGAACGTTATTGCGTAACTACGTCCAGTTAAAAAAAGTGTTTTCCCTTTCTCGCTAATGCGAAAGACATATATAACTCCGTATAGACAGATAAAGTCTAAGAAGAAAACGCACCTCAGTACCATACAGAAAAAGGTACGGTGACCTAGATGGCATTACACCTTTTGGGTACGCTCAGCTAGATGGCGCTAATATTAATAGTTGACATTTTAAAACATATCAAGCTATGAATATGGGCCAAATTGTCAAAACTGAGGTTCAAAAGTTTTAAGCCTGTGTCAAGAGATGGCACTCTATGCACTGTGATTACACATTTTACTTCGACAGTAACTCTCTATAATACTCGATCCTCTTTGCTAATGCATAAGTCAATATGTCAGATAAAGATAACCGATTATTAGCTAATTCAGGTTTATAAGGCGTTTATAAACAACGCCATAAGATAAGACTAAAGTTCTAAAACTTTACACTATTTTAGTCACGTGACATGACTTATGTACGACTACTTGAATATTATTGAGCTATGTCCACGGTAGTCCCGTTACGAAATCATCTCAATCTAATAGGCGCAGAATTCAATCTCACACGGTAACGGACCGCGCACGCGCGCCGCTATTTCGCTACCCTGATGGAAGGATACTGTTACTATTTACCCTACTCCCCTTAATAATCTCACTTCAGTATAGAGCATAGTTTCTGAAGAATATGAACGATGTTTAGCGAGCTTCTTGATATTACTTTATTAATTATGTAGGCTTCTTCGTTTTTGTTTATTTTAACTTTAATTTTGATTGTAAGGAAACATCTATCTTCTCGAGTGTATAATTTCAATATTGGATTATTTGGTCGAGATTTAACATTCTCTTTTGAATCCGTATTCAAAATGACTTCATTTCAAAAGCCGTATTCCATAGCACTGCACACTGGTTTTCAAAAAACTCGCCAAAATAATTAGGTACGCGAAGTAAACCAGGGCCAAAACAGGCTTTCACTGCACGAAGGCATACGTGGCTTTCCTTGACAAAATTGTCCTTATTCTTCACTCGCAGTAAGGACCATTTTGACAGAAATTCTGTTGCAAGTGACGAACAGTCTGGCCTAGTGAACCCCTGCCTGCTAAGCCGACGGTCTTGGGTTCGAATCCCGGTAAGCGCATTTGTGTGATGAACACAGACACTTATGTTTAAGTATTAAATTTGTATGTTATGTAAATAGGTATACGCAAAACTTTCTTAAGGCTACCTACCGTTTGGCTTAGTCAATCAATGTGTGTTAATAAAGTTCTATAATATTTCAAAATATTAATTTCATTTGGAAAGGACACTCTTGCATATAAAGTATACGTATATGTGGTCCCTTCCACCCTGTGAAATAAGGACCATTTTGACAGACTTTCTGTGGTAAAAGATGGAAAGGATCTCGCAGGTGAAGCATCAGGGTCCATCTGTATTGGAAAGTCGCTAGTTCGGTGGCTTGTCCGCTTGTCCAGCGCTGGAGTGAAACGTTAATGCACTCTATGCGACAGTGTCGGTAATTGCTCAATCGACATGGAAAAGGACGGACTGGTGACTTTGTTTTAGACGGCTTAGCACTGATTACAGTTACAGGCAGTTTTTAGCAAATAAATACTTAAATTGCCAAATAAAAAATTAAAATACCAGATTGACTGAGTCCCACGGTGAGCTCAAGAAGACTTGTGTTGTGGGTATTCAGACAATGATATACATAATGTACAAATACTTATATATACAAAGAAAACATCCATGACTCAGGAACAAATATCTGAGCTCATCACACATCCTTCCCCTTCGAGCCTTCTTGAGCTAACCGTGGAGCTCAGTCAATATGTGTAAGAATGTCCTATAATATTTATTTATTTATACTTAGTCAATATTTTGGGATTCTTCTCTTATTCTTTTCGGACACAGTATTTTTGTAGTGGCACAGTTATGTATATTTGCCACCATCAGTTTTCCTTTCGCCGCCTATTTGTAGTGGTGCTATTGAAATTCTGGAGACAGTTTGAATAATGATATTAACGACAGAACGAACAGACATACGACCTAATTATGGAATGTCATCATTAATTTTAAATTATTGATGGACCCTAGAAGGCTTACAATGGGTATTATTATGTGTAAGAACCCCTTTAATTTTGCATAATTCATACAGTCATAACTTCTGACATAAATGTAACCCGATAGCAGGTTCTTACTCAATGTTTTGCATTTGTATGGTACAACGGGGCAAATCTCGACTGGGGGGCAATTGTAACTAATCCAATTTTTCCATTATTACACTACGACGTTGAGTTCTACATGTATCCACTGAACACGCCTTCCATACTCGTATATAACCAGTGAACACTCTATTTAATAATGCAAACATTGTAAAGCATGGAAAAAATAGACCAGGTACATTTGCCCCCAGTCGAGATTTGCCCCGATGTACCTTAAGTATGATTGTTTATATCAAAAATTTTGCAGGTAGCTACATCCATCAAGATTGCAGTTAAACGTCGATTGAGACAGTTACCCCGAACGGTCCGTTACCATAAAATGGCCCAGAGCTGCAGATTCGCCTCAATCTCGAATGTGGCCGCTGCAGCCGAACGGGTTTACCATTACTGTACACATTAGGCTTTCGTGACTCGATTTATATGTGACTACCGTGAGTTTTTGACGTTTTAATCTCCTCAATCCTCGTGTACAAGTTGTACAATTTTATTCCAAAATTTATTTTGAAGAACAGGTTCAGATTCAAAAGCAAAACAACAAAACCAAAATTTGTCAGCGTTTCAGGGTTGAATCGTGTTGTTATTATTAATCAGTGATCAAGTTGAAATAGTAACATTGATACAATTTAAAGCCCTTGTTGTCTTTGAAACTGCTATAAAATACTGTATTTAAGTGTAGGTAATAATTTTATATAATAAACTACAATCAAGATTTAGGTGGGCAATTTTGCCCGAGTTGCAACCAAATCCCCGATCACTGGTAATGTTATATATACAGTACATGGCAGTATATCTTTCGATTATATAGGACTATCAAACCACTTTGCAAAGCGACGCGAAAGGGACACTGAATGGGACAGTAATCAACTAGTGACGTTACCTACTCGAAACTCCATAAAGAGTACCTAAATATTACTGAAAATGTATGACGTTTTTGGCTCTAGTAAATAACCGTTTGGGAGCGCTGTTCAGTTTCTCCATACAATGACATTTTCCTTGACGTTTACGGTATCGAGTAACACATTCAAAAGCGTGAAGAACTCATGGTACCGGCTCAATAATAAAACTGTAGCGGATGACCATGGTTAAGTATAAATTTTCATTACGTAGAAAGTAAACTGAGTAAGAGCACCCATCAAGCAAAATTTTATTATAGGAATCTTCGTCAATCTAGCCATACTTACAGCTAATGTATAAGTACCTAGGTACATATTTATCAACCCGACCATTCGGACTTAAGTAGTAACTTGAATGAAAAGAAAATGAATCACTGGTCTGAAACTGCAGTACTTTTTTTTTTATAAATGGGCTTACTCTTGGCCATAGACTAGCCGAAGGCAAAGACGTGGCCTACGATGGAGTGAGCTCGCCCAGAAGATGCCTCTATGCATACATTTCACAAATGATTCAGTGGATTCGTCTATGCAAACAGTATCCCTGGGCACATATTAGGGCATTTTCAGAATTTAGGAGAAACCTCAATTAGCGTAAGTTGTTAACAAAAATTAACTCGCTGTCAGTTTTGAGCTTTAGACAGACTCTGTCAATCAATCATCGTTAAACAATAATTTAGTTATAATACAATACATTGTTGAAAATAATAGCGTGCGAATTGTCTTCACAGACATCGCTCTAATTCAAACTACCCAATAATTGTATAACGCGGAGGAAACTTATGAAACCTACAATATAACCAATCCATTTAAATATAATAGCAATTACTTTTGATGTATAGACGTCTACTTAGATTCACAATGGTATTATGCAAGAATGATAGATGCGTTTATAGCTGGGGAGCCGGCTAAGCCAAATCTGCAGTTACTCTGCCAAATAAATATATTGGAAACCAAAGACTAGATACTAGGTAGAATAAAATGCTATGGGAACTATTAACCTTTCTTTCAATTAACTGCAAAACATCTAGATACCTTTTAAAATTATCGGACCTCGGTGGAGGGTTAAAAATCATTAAGCGTATTGTCTACTTTCTATAACTCAATCTGATAATTATTTGTACATATTCCTCTTTCCCTTATCAGATCATCACATGTTTTACGCCCGATTTTCACATTGTAACCTTCAGATTAAGATAATACTTACAAACAATGATCAGATTTAGTTACGCCATTTACAGTTTTGCGTGGCCACAGTATTAATTTGGTTATTTAATAGGTTGTCTTGTTAGTGAAACTTCTGTAATTTCTTAGACAATAGTTTCTTTAAAACTAATCTGACTAAATCCACAATCTGCTTATAGATGTGAATTCTCCACCGAGATAACATAGACGACAAAAAGTGCAAGTTGACTCCACAAAAAATATCACTTATCTTAAGGGCCCATTTAGACGGTACGAGAACTCGCATACAAGTTTTATTTCATGGCGGTATTTGATACGAGTAGCTGTGCAAAATTGTATGTGACCTCAACCGCCCGTTATTTACGAAAATCGCATGCGAGTTAGCACGCCGTCTAAATCAGGCCCAAGTCTGACGCGCTCGAGTAACTACAAAATTCTCGTCTTGGGTTCCCGTATTATTGTATGTAATACAAAGTCAGATTTTAGCAGTACTTATACAGACGACGTTCCTTAACTTTGCGTAGGTACATAAATACATACACATGATAGAAGCATGCAATATAACGTGTCATAAATGCTATCAAATTCATCGGCGCTTGTTCTTATAAGTAATTGAGTGTTAGATTGTTGACATAACGACGTGTATTATAGCCTATGATTAAAATTTTACGATTTTGCGTGAATTTTATGACTAACTGTATTCATGCATGTCACTTTCAAATTTTCTATAGATATTAAATTCAGTGACGTCTGTAAACACGTGAAGAGACAAAGAGAGAGCATACAAAATATACCAAAGCATACATCTCGTATTTGTTGTCTCTTTTTCATAGATCTACAAAAAAGAATCGCGGTGCTACATTATAATATGCAGTATAGTGTAATAATCTGGACAATAGGTAACTTTGGTCGATGACTTCAGCTTCAGTTACCCATATGAGGGTTATTTTTTTTTTAAATTGTCCACCCCACTGTTTTTGCAACATGGGTATTATCGCGAGGTCTTTCGATCCTGATAGGAGAAAAAAAATGTCAAAAAATTCCATACATTTTTCAAACCTTCCATTCCGTTACCGCCATACATGTAAAGTGTAATGAAAATATAATTGGTAACGCAATTGGAAAAAAAACCTTGGGACACTTTTTTTCCTATTAGGATTGAAAGAGCTCTCTATTCTGTCTGGAAACTACATAAAAATTTCCAATTCCAAAAAAAAGTGGGGTGGACAACTTTGAAAAAAATGGCCCATAATATTTCAGGATTTATGACACCCTGTATTCAATCACTATTCCATATAAACTAGGATCTTATCAAACATGTATTGAATTTTATTTTAACATGAAGTAATACTCGTTGACATTTCTATATCCAGTTTTCTCCATATAACATCTTTCTCTACGATTACTTATATTACAAAACCACGTGAGACGAACAGCTAACTATTATGTCCAATTTCGTATTAGAACCGGCTCGGGCGTCACCGATTTGCATTTAGACACATTTTTACTATTTTTAAACTAATAGAACCCGTGATTTTGTCTTAAAATGTCTACTTTAAGTTTAAGAATACAAGGTTATTTATTCAAATAAAAAGTCAGTAAGATCACAGAATATATAATAGTACAAGTACAGAAGGCCCACTGCTTTGATGTTCACGAAATGCCGCCTTTTAAATGCCTACAAAATTTTAACAAAGAAACGAGCCGCACGTGCGCAGCGTCGGACGATAGGGTTGCCTATGGATTAAAACGAATCAATACTCAGGTGAAATGTTATGCTATTATATTCCAGTCTTGGGTACTTGCACTATTAGCCATTCACACGCGGAAATCGCATATAAAACTTAAAAAAAAACTCGCGACGTAAAGTAACAATAGAAAGTGCGAACGTGCGTTCCGTGAGAACGCGCGCCACCCCTGATTAGGCCGCGAACTCGCGGCCGCCAGCATGTACTTGTAGCGCGGCGATAGAATCGCGGAGTGAGCCGCCCCTGGTAAGATACGAGCTTGAGAAGCGATATATTGATTTCCGAATTTTAAGTGGACGAGTAAAAGTATCTATGTTATAATCAATATTTCACCGATATTATAATTCTAGTGAAAGTTATGTGACATATACTTATTTCGAGACTTGTAGACGGTATAGTTCGTGTCATATAGTATGTCGCGCGGATTTGTCAAATCTAACCTTTGATAATATGGATTTACGAGTCTTGGCACGCGTCTTCGTAAATGACACGATATTGCTAAAGGAAATTCTCGCAGTATGGTTGTGACAAATTAGTGCAAGTTGGAAATCTGATGGCGGTAGTTATAAGCCATTAAGGAAGCTTGTATTTTGTACATAATTAGTCAGAGAAGAAATTGGCACTGGTGACTTTACATTAATTTAACTACCTAATTCAAAATATACATTAATTTAACTACCTAAATCAAATAAATATGTGTACCTTTCTTCGACGGCGGCGAGATATTGTACCTTACCGATACCTACTTATGTTAGTTACAATAAATTAATTGATACATTGGTTGAAACATAGATATCCATCCATACTATACTATACACTATACTATTACTTTGACAACCGGTCTGGCGCAGTCGGTAGCGACCCTGCCTGCTGCGCCGCGGTCCCGGGTTCGAATCCCGGTAAGGGCATTTATTTGTGTGATGAACACAGATATTTGTTCCTGAGTCATGGATGTTTTCTATGTATATAAGTATTTATATATTATATATATCGTTGTCTGAGTACCCACAACACAAGCCTTCTTGAGCTTACCGTGGGCCTCAGTCAATCTGTGTAAGAATGTCCTATAATATTTATTTATTTATTTATTTATTTATATTATTACTACATTAATTAATTAATATTACTTATAAATGGGAAAGTGTGTGTGTGTCTGTTTATTTGTATGTCTTTCACGGCAAAACGAAGCGACGAATCGATGTGATTTTATAAGTGGAGATAGTTGAAGGAATGGAGAGTAACATACGCTACTTTTTGTCTCTTTTTAACCCCCCATTTCCCTAAAATGGAGGGGGAGTGGAAGTTTGTATGGAGCGTCCGAATTATTATTATTATCGAATTTAACGCGAGTGAAGCTCTAATTTTAGAGCAATTGAGTGGCTAGGGTAGGTTGATATTTCTTGTCAAATGCTGATAAAGTGCGAAATAGTACATTACGATACAAGTGCGGAAAACACGCACGAGTATCGTGCGACTATTTTCATTACAGATGGCCCACCGAAGTTTCGACCTGACATATAATGAACCACTTCTCGCGCTAGTGCGTAAAAATCTGTACTGAAAAGGGTATTATTATGTTATAAAATTATTTTCCCATATGAACATAATATTGTTATAATGTTGAAAGAGCAGTGATAATGAACTTGGCAACGGTTCTTAATCGGCCACACCGCCTTTATATCTCAATCGCATTCTCTCGGTCAATGCCCAATGCAACTTTCACATTTTATGAAAAACAACAAATGTGTTAATAATCATGCAGGAGCTTCTCAGTGATTTTTCAACTCGTGACAGTAAAGACCACAAGCTTTTTATTATTTTTATTCATAACAGAGTCGAAGCTCCATTCATATTAGGCAAAAACAAATAATGTTCTTAAATAAGGTATAGTGCCTTGTGTGAAGTGGTTGCGCGAAAAAGAAAACCAGTTTTTTATCTACTGGATTATCACAAGAAAATTACATACCTATACAATTTTTAAGTATAAAATTTTCGCGATTCACCCTCTGTTTCATACAAATATGCTGTTGTAGCCGTTGTAGGTTATTGTTTAAATTATGCAATATTTAGGTAAACTTGTGGTTTGATAATGTATGTGGTCGATGTGGTATTTCCTATAATGATAATAAAGGGAAACTGATAACAAAACCTATATAGTATATCGTACTGTTAAATATAAATGTAAAATGATCATAGGTTAGGTACATTATTTCAATGCTGTTTGTCAACGCTTCAACAGCGTAGTTTTTATATACATATTGTTAAGCATCTAGAAATAGAAAGAATAGGATGCATTCAATAACAGTTTGGAAATTGGCGAGACGACCAAACTACTTCACTAACGTAAACCATATATACCCGTACTCAGAGGTGCCCTACATCGGCGAATACTACCTAGTCAGACTACCGCTATCTTCCACTAATCTCATCGACCATGTGGATTACTGGGGCGAAGGCAAAATCGAGTCCGATGCAGGCGTAAGCGGCTTCGCAAATTGCTACAACGTTAACCATCAGTACCAGCTCGTCAGCAATGGACCAGACAGAAACAGGAAAATACCGAATCGCGTTCCAGTCGTCAGCTACACCAACTGCAACACTGCTAGCTACATCAAAGACAACAGTGTGAAACTCGTTACCCTCATGGGTGCTCCCATAAACAAAAGCTGCGCTCAAGATATTGCAAGAATGATCAATTTTGAAACTGGCACCATCATAATTTTCGGATTTGAAGAAACGCAGGCAGACATTAAAAATCTTAATGAAGAACTACAGATTAAAGGGCTTCTTTATTGTCACGGGTACCAACTCCCAGAAACGCTGCAAGGTGTGACTCTGTTCGGGGCCAATAGTCATAGAACGTACACAAATATAACAGAAATGGGTGAAGAGCTACGTAAGAGAGTTGAAGCAGGTAATTACGATAGTGCAGTGAATATTACATTAACTTTAGATGGAAGTAGCAACGGATCTACGATATCAGATGTTGTAAGGAAACTATTAGAGAAAGGAGTCAAAAATACAATGGAGTTTCTTATAAGCTCTGGAACAGTTCCAACGAAATTGTTACTAAGCACTTTCCTGTCGCCTTTAATTTGATTTTTAAAGGAAATTTCGTTAAAATAATGGGAAAGAAGAATTTCAAAGCTGTCAAATTAAATGCTAATACAGAGAAGACTGTGGTTAAGAATACATTTGCTTGGTGCGACGGTAAAGATAATACAAGTGGTGCAGTCCGTTGGCAACTATATCCCATTTGGGAACACGACAAAGTATTTTTCAAAATCAAGCACACTGAGGAAAACTTATTTCTTAAGATAGACGATAACGAAGAGAAAGGAAACAGAAAAATATGGGGTTCAGAAGATTCGAACGATGTTCAATACCAGTGGGCTCTGGAACCTTTAAAGGTTGATGATGATTTGCTATTTCACATCGTTGACCGTAAATTCAACTTTAAATGGAAAGTGGATATAAGTCCAGAGTCTTACCTGTATGGTAGTGCAGATGATAAAGATTTGGACGATTTTAAATGGTTCATAGCTCCATGGCATGAACAAAGCAGTACCAGTACAGTTTAAAGAAACGTAGATACTTATATGTCAGTCTGAGGACGCATAAGTATCAGAAGTCAACACATTAATGCGGAATATTTATACCCTTTCGTCACATTTATTGACAATGGCTTAAGATTGAAAGTGCATCAACTGGGACACTGACGAGCTGATACTTTTACCTTACCAATGGGATTTTTTTTAAACTATTATGTCTATCAAAACATTAGCTAGCTGTTGTTTGTTTTAATTTTATAAGTTTCTATTCAAATAAACACTATTAATATCTAGTCGATTCTTTAGATTGATACTAAAGTTAATGAAACGGAAGTAGGTATAATCTTAATTAGCAAAATCAACACGACAACGATGTAAAATGCTAAATAATTCATAAAGCGGGCATCGTCCTGCGTATCGCACCGGCACCGCTTTCTTTCAAATATTTTACGAATTCGTCAATTCGGTAGCATGGCGCGATATGGTATTTGATTCTGGCTTGTTGATTATTTTCATCAAGAAATACGGCTTTTTAATTTGTTAATCACTATGTTTTGTAACTCTAAAAGTTTGATTTTTTCTGGTACACAAGTAACTGTGTTCAAGCAATCAAAACAGCGTTGTTATTGTTTAAATACATGCTTATTGTATCCGAAAGTACGAACCTACTTTTTTTTATCGGTTTTAGTGAATAGTAGGTACATGGACAGTATGTAATATATGTAAATATTTATACTATTAATTTTAGTCTGTAAAAAAAAAGACCACCATCAATAAATCCCTGTCTGATACAGTTAAAATAAAATTACATAAACAATATCATTTAAATATTTTTTTACACTTTTCTACTGTAATTACGTAAAATAACAACATTTGGGCCTAAGATTTGATCAATATTAATATATTCTATAAATTACTAATCAGACATTTTAATGACATCGATATTGGCGACGAAACTTGGCGGCATCACGGTGATGTCATCATCAACGCGACAGATTTGATATGAAAGTTTAATTGAGACATTTTCATTTAGCAGATATTGTAGGTAATTACCATTTTTAATCGTCATTGAAACTATTGAAAGTAGCATGCATTGATGTAAAGAAATAGTAGGTATAGAATACATAGTTACATTTGTCAATTCGGAATTTTGAACGCGATTTCGGAAAAAATATTAGATAATATCAAAGAGAATCAAGTATTATAGAGAGTCACTGTCAAATTAAAATGTGTAATCACAGTGCATAGACTGCCATCTCTCAACACAGGCTTAAAACTTTTGAACCTCAGTTTTGTCAATTTGGCCCATATGCTTAGCTTGATATGTGTTAAAATGTCAAATATTAATATTAGCGCCATCTAGCCGAGCGTCCCCCAAAAATGTATCGCCATTTAGATCACCGTACCTTTTTCTGTATGGTTTTGAGGTACGTTTTTTTCTTAGACTTTATCTGTCTATACGGATTTACTTGTGTCTTTGATAATATGTACTAGTTTGCGCGGTATTCTACCCGCTACCACAGATCTAAGGATATAGCTTACTTACACTCGAAGATAATCGAAGTAATTTACGCAATTACCCATTATTTCTCAATTAAATACCTATTTCCAATGTCAGTGACAAATGAAACCACGGTTGTACTCGCGTTATTACTTATATCGCTACTGCTACATCTCGGACACTGGCGATCAAACGGGCAATTATGGTCGCGCGATAAATGATAAAACATCAGGCCGTCCCTATCGCACTATTTGTAAGTGCGATAGGGACGGCCCGATGTTTTATCATTTATCGCGCGACCATGATTGCCCTGCAAATATATTGAAAGCTTAGCTCTCGAAAGGTCTTAGCTCGTGTAGGTGAACGCGTGCTATGCTTGTATGAGTGAAATATGACAGGTCGACTGTTCGTGTTTTTGGCAGGCGGTAACTGTGAGGTAACCGAGCGGGGGTGGGCGGCACTTTCAGCGGGGAGCGGGAGTGGCCATACTGTACCATAGTACTCTTTATTATACTGTGCTACTGCTGTGACATGTTTCGGGCCAATTTTGGAGGCCCCTCTTCAGGCATATAGGAGTTCACGCGGCGGCTAAACTTCGTGAATTGGCCCGAAACATGTCGAAGCAGTAGCGATATAATAACGAGAGTACAACAGTGGTTTTATTAAACATTTGAATATGTCTCACGAAAGTTTAACGAATATACATAGATTCACTAGACATCATTCCGATTTTTGTCACACTTGATTTAATCCAGCAGGTAGTTAATCTTCTCCATTGTAGATCTGTGTCGGTTACTACTGATTCTGTGCACAGCTGTAAGTAGGCACGTGTTATTTGAGAGCGTAGCTGCGCAGGCGACCCAGTTGTCTTCTAACGGTCACCGTAGTTATGGCAACTAATTGTTAAATGATGCCCACTCACGCAAATCACTTTAATGATATCTTGAAGCCAGATGGTTCATGCTGATTATCTTTATAAGTCTTAATGTTGATGTGAAATGCCTTTCGCATTTGCCACAGCATGTTAGCAATGCTCGGAAAAACGCCAGTCATTGTGAAAATAACTATATTTTAGGCCCCATGTATAAGTTGCAAATGTCACACAAAATATACTTCCGGAAAATCCATACCTAATAATATTATACATGGGAAAGTGTGTGTCTGTTTGTTTGTCCGTCTTTCACAGCAAAACGGAGCCACGGATTTTTTAAAGTGGAAATAGTTGAAGGGATGGAGAGTGGCATATCGTCACTACTTTGAAAAAATCTCGTATCTCACCCTGCTTCTCAAAGTTAAAACACAGTAAGTCTATATGCATTCCATACATACTTTCTACAATTTTCTTTTCATTGACAGACGAAGATACAAGTTTTTTTTAAAAGTAGTGACGATATGCTACTTTTTGTCTCTTTCTAACCCCCCACTTCTCTAAAATGGGGGGTGGAAATTTATATAATTTGTAAGCCGCGAGCAAAAGCTAGTACCCCATTAAAACTAAGTCGAAAATGTTCTTTTTCTCAAACATGCAATGAAATATTGTCTTTACGTTCCTTAAAATGGGCTGGGAAGTATCGCTTTTTGGGCGCAACAACTCGAGAGGACTGTAAATTGTATGTTTGTATTATTTTATTTTATTTATTTTTTATTTTTTATTTTTATTTCAAATATGTTACACAGTATGACAGTAAAAACCAAAGCACTGAGTAACTAAAAATACATAAGAGCAAAAAAAATAAACACATAAAAGTAAGAAACGTCATCTAGATTTAGGTGACAACGTAACGTCGAGGCTTCGTTGCGTCGTCTGTCCGGGCGTACAATTCGGCAGGTTGCCCCGGAACCGTCGAAAGACTACACCCTTCGGCCAGAAGTCTGCACTCGCGATGGTGTCCTGCAGCGGCCGCGGCACGCGCACAACAAACGAGCTGAAGTGCACGTAGCGGCGCGACTGCAGCTGCTGCACCCTCAGCGTGAAGCCAGTCTTCCGGCGAACGTACTCCACCACTTCGTCGGCCACGGCGGAGTAATGCAGGCGAGACACGTAGAGCGGCTTACTTGGTGTGGCGACCCGAAGACCAGAATTAACCGGATCCGCAGTGCCACTCACAGTCTTACGAGGCGCCCTACGCGCCTTGCTTTTCCTTTCCACCAATGTGAATCCCTCCGTATCTACATTGGTGCGGGAGGACTTCTCCTTAAAAAGAGCCCGTGATTCACATTTCTTAGAAGGCGTGCTGACCCGGTCAGCTGCTGGCTGCCGGCCGGTGACGCTAGCGTATGAACGCTGACGTAAGCTCGAAGGGGCAGGCGGTTGCACGCGCGGAGGGCGCGCGGGCGGCGGAGCGGCGCTTGCGACACTTTTTACAGCGTCAACAGGTAATCGAACTGACTTGACACGTGTGTCAGGTCGCGAGTCACGTTCGAAATTTGAAGCGGCCGGCTGAGTTGGGACATTCCGCAAACATGCTATTTCGTTGCGTAAATCAGCAATGGTAATAAGGCTGGCTTCAAATTTGCTACTCATTTCGGCTAAACTTGTTTTAAGGACCTCGATTTCCTTAAACAAGCTGCTAATGTCGAGATTTTCCGGAATACACGACGTCGTCGCCACGAACTCCGGAATCCGGTCTTGATTCTCCCTGAGGATTTTCTTTATATCTTCAAGGGTCTTCTGTCCGTTTTCATCCCCTCGTCGATGTGGAACATAGGTGCCGGCAATCCCAAGGGACTGGCACAGCACTTGCTTAGCTTCACAGATGTCATCGATGGTGAAACTCGACGCACGCGAATTCATCTGGACAGCCGTCTTCGCATCCATCGCTCCTTCCAGTACCAGCTTGTTTTTGCGTTGAAGAAAAGCGAGGAACTCGTTCACGATAGGTTTATTCTGCTGAGAATCACCCATCGTGTCTATTTACTAGCGGCGGCCGCGCCGCGCCAATTCACAATTTATATTTAAATATTAAATACATCAATGCGTCTACGTTGCAGCGCGCATTGCACACGACTAGTATGTATTATTGTAGTATGTACTGTTTTTATTTCATTGTATGTTTGAGAAAAGCACTATACATGCCTCGGCGGCGTGAAAACGGATTCCCGGCCTCGTATCCCTATCCGGCCTCGCTCGCACGCTCGCTCGGCCGTATATACCCACTTGGCCGGAAATCCTCATTTTCCCGGCCTCTGATGTAATGTACTATTGCTATGACATGTTGAGTATTGTTTTAACGACGGTGTCTGTTGTATTGTACGGAAAAAGAATGTTTCACACTGACAAGCATTTTTTCCCTGATACCCTGCACGGGAAGCATACGATAAAATATCTATCGCCCTTACAAATAGTGCGATAGGGATGCCGTATTTTATCGTCATCGCGCGATGTATCATGTATCATACAATTCTAAACGATTGTCAATACAATACCTCTATAAAAACCACAAAATACGTTTTTTTGCTTTTTCAAGTAGGTACTAAAAAAGTGCGTTTGATTTACAGCACCAAGCTACGAAAAGAATGCATTCGTAAGTTTATTGCGCATTCCACAAAATAAGCGTTACAAGGAATGTTATGTTACATCGGTCTGTTATTAAACACTCATCAATCAAGCGAACATTGTCGATGGCACGGTACAACGAACCCGCAGACTTTGTTACAAGTTACAACGGCTGGTGGCTGATGGCTACTGAATTGGCAGAATTATTTAAGTGTACCAGCACAGATTATTAATAAGCAGAGATCGGATTTTTGTGCGTCATCTCATACTAAAAGTCATTAAAATGACGTGAGTCACTAAGAATGTCGCAAATCCGTCCGATCTCTGTTAATATTTAAGTTGCTAACGTAAGACATCCTTCACTTGCCTGCAAAACGACAAATACATACGCTTTATTTAACTAATACTAATAAACTGAAAAAGATACCATACACTAAAGAAAAAGCGATCAAGCCCACTGGTGGCAAAGCTGGGAATCGAACCCGGGTCTCCAGCTAACGCGGCTGACTTGTTGGACCGCTACACCACCCCGACCGCCTCATATCAGTTTATAATTTATATATAGTAGTGTTACTAATAAAAAAAAATAAAAAAATCAAAAAACTATTTTTATAAAATAATTTGATTTGTTCCCTACGTTAATATTAATATGTAGATAAGTTAGTACGTAAAACTCAGAAGAATAGTAGGTACGTGCCACACGCGGCTACACATAAACAATTTCATAGTGCTGACTAAATTATAGATTCTCAGATTCATATTTTTAAATTAAGTTTTTCCCCTCACTAGCTCGGAAACACGTGTTTTGTCCTTTAATACCAGCTGGTAAAAACGCATTTTATCCACTAGTGGGTAAAGTAATTTGACCTTGAATACAGTCAAATTAACTGCTTTAAAGTTGATAAAAGTAGGTGAATCTAGTAATAAAGATGATTTACCACCTGTGGAACTACTGGAAGCAGTGATAAACGCATTTTTTGCGTTGTAGTTTCCTCGCTATAGCGAGGGGAAAAGTTTTGTGTTACACTCAGGTGTAAATGTATTTTACTTCTCGTGTGTTAAAATACAACTTTGCCCCCTTGTATAACAAATAACTATTAAATTACAGGGTACGTAGCCGAATGGCACAAAACGCTCACGAAACGAAACGCTCGTAGATATCTATCTCTATCGCTCTTGCGTATTGGCGTGACAGAGCCAATACGCAAAAGCGATTTCGTTTCGCGTCGCAGAAATGCCATTAGGCTACGGCACCAGGTTGTCAGTAATTAATTTCGTACTGATGGGTCATGCATTGACAGGGATAATAGATAACCAAAAATAGAAACTATATGACATCACTTTAATTAAACTATTTGTTCGATTTGTTACTTAAATATGTTACGAAATTATTGTGAACGGGGTGAAAGTAAAGGTAGGTCCGAGAGTTTACCTGTTAAAATGATAATTGACCAAAACAGCGACGGAAACGATGGTATATGGCGATTCGATTCGCATATTTAAGATAACTTTTATGCTTTGCTCAGCTAGATTTCTAATATATAGTTGTTAAAAGCATTTGATGACCGGTCTGGCGCAGTCGGTAGTGACCCTGCCTGTTGCGCCGCGGTTCCGGGTTCGAATCCCGGTAGGGGCATTTATTAGCACAGATATTTTATTCCTGAGTCATGGATATTTTCTATGTACATAAATATATATATATTTTATATATCGTTGTCTGAATACCCACAACACAAATCTTCTTGAGCTTACCGTGGGCATCAGTTAATCTGTGCAAGAAATTAAGAATGTCCTAATATAATATTTATTTATTTAATTTATTTATACTATTATATAGAGTCGAGTGTTATTTTTATTGTAAAGACGTGACAAAGATATAAATCATTAGTAAATAGCTAGTAATAAATATTGACAAATTAGAGCACATAACAATTGACATCGATATCTGCATCTTTCTCTTTTTTTTCTCCTTACATATTCTAACACTAGAAAAGCAGACAGACAGATTTTTGCGTTAAGTATCTCTTTCTCTCTCTCTCTCTCCTCAGCATTATTATTCCTATCTGATTTAGGGGTCTGCTTTTCCTGTTCTTTCCTTCCACTTCGCACGATCGGACGGTGTGCCGTCTACTGAAACGTCGCAGGCTCTCATGTCTTTTGCTATGGTATCTGCCCATCTCATCCTCGGTCTTCCTCTTAAGTATAGTAGGTACTATATTCCAATGATTCCACAGAGTAGTTTATGTCTACAAAAAAACCTTGCTATAAGTTTATCTTTCGAAAGATGCGTATAGGTAGGTACTAGGTAGATCGCCTTACGGAAAATTGCAGATCACTTCTGGATGAAACAAGCACAGAACCGAGACAAGTGGCGTACGAGAAGAGATGCGTATTACGGCCCATTTAGACGGTGCGAGAACTCGCATACGAGTTTTATTACATTGCGGTATTTGATGGCTGTGCAAAAGTGTATGTAACCTCAACAGCCCGCAATGTAACTAAAATCACATGCGAGTTCGTACGCCGTCTAAATCAGGCCTGGCTCCGTAGCCGAATGGCATTTCTGCGACGCGAAATGAAATCGAAACGCCGCAGAATTTTAGTCTGGCTCTATCGCGCCAATGCTCAAGTGCGATAGAGATAGATAGCTACGAAAGAGATATTATCGTGAGCGTTTCGTGAGCGTTTTTGCATTTGGCTACGCATACTGCTCAGGCAGTGTTAAATGGTTGATACAATGATGATTGGTCGATACCTACTTTTATATACACATTTGCCTAGTCTCGCGTTAATGTAATCATAACGAAAGCTAACGACTCTCCCACACTGACCCTACCCAATGGTCATACGCATTGTGTCTTTTCCGCAAACGCACAAGCATTCATTAGTCAGGTTTCCGTGCGAATGGAACTAGGAACTGACTAAGGGCGTGACCGGCTCAATGCACTAAATGCAGGTAATTGTAAAGGTGCCAGTGTAGAAGCATTGTTAGCACTGTGCTATTTACTACTATATTTGAACATACGTACCTATAGTAAGTACTTGAATGAGGGTCGCTTCCTCTTAATATTTTCCAAAGTTTTTCTTATTCAAAGGAATGGCCACCAGACAAAAACCTTTACATTACAATACAAATTATATTGTAATTTAAAGGTTTTTGTCTGTATATGTATAAATAGGAAATCACCATACACGAGTATGTAATACATCTGTTTCCAACACAGGCAGTAGGTATGAATATGAGAATGATCGAGGAAGACACAGTATAAAATATTGTCATTGTTTTACAATAAATTACACATGTCACATTAAACATGTAAAAAGCAGCAAAGTAATTAAAAAAGAAATAAACCAAACTCCAAAACAACAAATGTTCAAAACTCCTCATAACTTTTAACCTGTTTTATAGGCCTAATAAAATTGTCTCGTATAATTTAAAACCAAATACAAGTAGCCAAATCAAATGACTATAGTCATAAAACTGCAAATATCAATGAAACTTTATAGTTACAAATTTTCTACCGCTACTTGTAATTTATTATTGGGCACTTTTACCTACAACCAACTGTTTTTCGTTGATCGATTGATTAAGCGTTTTATAAAATATCAATTTATTAGCTGCAAATTACTTGTTGACAGTAAAATAAAGTTCCATAGGCCTAATAAGCCGTGATTTCCATTTATTTGGCATATGTCAGCTGCCAAAAAACTAATAGTGTCGATTACGGCCTACTACTTGATCTCAAGTAGCAAATACTTAATTAAATTCGATGATCGGTCAAGGGTCAATATTAAAATCGATTGGTCAAACACAGATCATGTTGAAATTGTTCAACATATGTTTTCTGTCGCGTTGATAAATATTCGAGGCTTAAAATTTGACTTTCTCTTAAAATTCATAAAATTGTCTACGGCCGTTAGAATTTTGTAATAAAGACTACTAGAAATGGTGTAACGATGTTTTAGGGTGGATTTTATAGTATTTTTAAACGGCTTTGTTAGCTACTTTTGAGAATGGCTGCTTTATACCTACACTTAATAGGTAAGGTTACCTTTACCTATTAAGTGTAGGTATAAAGCAGCCATTCTCAAAGTGTGCTCCGCGGACCCCTAGGGCTCCGCAAAGCCTCTCTGGGGGCTCCGTGTGAATTTTGGGTACCTGATATGCGACTTCAACTCTCTTCCATAAAACCAAATATTCACCAATTGATAGAAAATAAAAAACAGTTTCATGTAGGTAATACCTCACATTAGAATCTAGTGATTAGATTTTACTATCATGATTGCTCATTAAAATAAAGATTGCAATAAAAAAATAAAAATTTAAGGGTTCCGTCAGATGTTTTACTTTCTAAAAGGGTTCCATGGGAAAATAAGTTTGAGAACCGCTGGTATAAAGCATAGAGGAATAAGTAAGGCAAGATTTGTAACTCCATACATCAGTAAATGCAAGTTATTTGCAGTAACATCTAGCGTAATCCACGCGTCAATCACGCGTCAACTAGCGTAAATTATCAGTACTGCTACTTGTCAATAGATTTTTAGCTAATATTACAATAGTATTAATCAGTACTCTGATTTCAATTCCTCTTGCTTGTAATATAAGTTGTAAACTGTTTTAATATTACATTTTTGGCAGAGGCAACACTGTTGGCACCTAGTATCGCAGTGTAGTGGTACTGGAAATTTACGCTATTCGACGCGTAATTGACGCTAGATGTCACTACAAATAACGTGCATTTAGGAGTTACAACTCTTCCCATACTAAACTATAAAGTTCTATGGTATAAGTTTGTTCTATGGTGTAAAGTGATAAAAGTGATACTGCGATATGGCATAAGTTACGTTGCCAGCTGTTTTGACAGCCCTGCCGGTGCATATGTTGTTCGTCAAATTTCAATGAAAATATGATGGTTACTTAACCCTTCCACAGTCAGGGGTATCAACATGGATGCCAACTTACTTGATAATCTTGATATGTCTCTATCTACTTAGTACGTGCCATCTAGTGTATAACGTAGAATACGATGTATTTTGCAGTAAAGTAAATGATAAATACACACGCGTATAAAAAGAGTATACTATAAGGAACAGCTATAAAACCCCATATTTGTACCCATTATGATATGCTAACGTAAATTATATGGATCACGGAAATTAAGTAACAGAGCCATAGAGTAATATACCTACCTGTGTTATTTAACATCCGTGATCCGTACTAAGTCCAGAATATCATAATTTATTTTTTTTACAGGAAAATTATCTACAAAATGTGATTTTCCAACAATTTTCATGATGTCAAACAATGTATGGCTTATATAATAAAAATCCAAATCTAATTCATAATTTGTAGAAATGAGTTTCTAATAATGAAATAAAGACGAACGGCCTTATTTTAATCCCAAATATCCGATCCATATCGTATGTAGATCTACTTTTTGACACACCCTAAATTTCGAATCAGGCAATAACACTTTATTAAGCGGTATAAAATAAAATGTACAAATATCTTCATTTTCACCATATCAATTCATTAAAAATTCATACAAGTATCAATTAATCACACGATAGTACAAAAGTGGAACGTCCCGCGTCCACTTAAGATTTAATGTTAATAATTAAATCATAGTAGAGCGTATCAAAGATTTTACAATAAATAAAGCCAATTATTACATACCCACTCAATAAGTAAACTAGATCAAATTTGAAGCTATAATTTACCGCTATTATTATCTATAATCATATGGTACACTTTCTGCCATAAGCACACATGCATTTAATAATTTTTCAGATTGTTTTTTTTACGCGCTAGTGCGAGAAGTGGTTCATTATATCGTCACTACTTTGAAAAAATCTCGTATCTCACGCTGGCATTCCATACATACTTACTACAATTTTCTTTTCATTGACAGACGAAGATACAAGTTTTTTTAAAAGTAGTGACGATATGTCAGGTCGAAACTTCGGAGGGCCATCTGTACTGAAAAGCGTCGTACGATACACGTGCAAAAAGAAAATTCGTAACTCGTGTCGATTTAAAATACTCCCTTCGGTCGTGTTTTAATTTATCGGCACTCGTTTCGAACTTCCTTTTTATAGACCGTCAACCAAATCTTGTCACTAAAAAAAGGCGGCAAATTTGAAAAATCGCGGGCTAGCAACACTAGTGTTGAAAATCGGTGGAAATTCGCATGTCATTTGTATCTTATCTGTGGAAACCTCCACCCAACCAAAAAGAGAAAGAAACTAGCATATATCCGTCCCTTTGTAGACATGTATGTATATAACCACAACCTGACTTGTAAATGTACCATTTATGAATAAAGCATTCATTCATTCATTCATTCATTCTTTTTAATACATTATCTAATTCGTAAGGAAGTAAAGGATGAGTTAAACGCGTTTCACATGCTTTTTTTATTAGGGAGGCATTCCAATGCTGCAGGCCCAACGAGCTCCTTGAAAAAAAATCTCTGTGGCTGTTCGACGTACATTGCTGGTTTTTGTTCGTTTCATAGGGATACCATACTTTAGTTTGATGTACATTGCAAAATTTGGTTGACAGGCTATACGTGCTTGTATTGTATTGTCGTGTTTGTCGCTTCCGTATTGGCTTACATAACCATGAAAAACGTTGTCGCCCCACTTGACACTGCTTGTATAATTTGTTATACTTTGAGGCCAATGATGATGATGATTGGATTGTAGGTTTCCTTGTTATAAATATCGGTTCAGAATAGGTATTATTAACGAAGAAAACCGTATGATATTTGCAAACGTTTACAAAATAACGAAATGTATACAAATACAAGTTTTGGAAAAATGTTATATTAATATTATAGATTTTTCGATTTCCAAACTGTAAACTTTTATGTATAATTTTCATTAGATTCTTAAAACATGTGCATTTATAGGTATAGGTACTCGTAAGTCATAAAACAATAAGCCTTCTGATCAAGCTAGGACTCATGGAGACCATATACATCTCTAAGGAGAATTAGATTAAGTAGATATACATTTTATCTTTAGTTATGACATTTAGAGTCATTTGCACCTCTAAAGTAATTTTAGACTTTTTTTTTGTATTTGTACTTTTTATATTTAGTGTAGTTCTTGGTTGTAATTCGACATTTAGAGACCTTTAGTTAGAACTTAGAATTAGTATAATAATAGTATCAATTGTAATTTCAACTCAATTTTAAATATTTTCTAAATTGTACATGTGACGTGTAAAAGTGCCCCTGTAGCCTATTTGCTGAATAAATTTTTTTTTGATTTTTTTTTTAGGTACCTACTATCTTCTCTGTACAGCTGTATTCGAACAATATTTATAAGATATATACGAATATAAGAAACCAACCGGATTTGAGCTCTGAATAACGACCTTGGATTGGAAATTTAATAGCCGTATCTGCATAATTCATAGCCCTGTGTTATGTTATTAAAACGATGCGATATGAAAGTAGAAATCTATTAATTGTTACGACAAATATGGTCAATGTCCCTTGAGCATTGATACGTTTATGTTAATTAGACAATCAGTACGCAATATGTGTTCCAATATCTTTTTTTTTTAATACTACGTCGGTGGCAAACAAGCACACGGTCCGCCTGATAGAAAGCGGTCACCGTAACCTATGGACGCCTACAACTCAAGCAGTGTCACGTGCGCGTTGCCAACCCATTAGAAACTTGTACACTCCGTTTTGCTGTGTCCATAAGGCCTCTTACATCTTGACAGATGATTTAAGCAGCGTCTGAATGCGAGAGACAACGCCTCGCGTGACTATATAGACCTATCCGGGAGCGACATGCCCGTCCGCATTTCGTACACGTAAATTGAGGCCCCACCGCCGAGGAGAGAGTATCGCGACTGTGTCTTTTTGAACGCTTTACGGCTAAGTCTTGAAACCAGGTGTTGTCGTGGGTTTCTCTACCTTTTGCGACGATACTTCTCCACACATTGCGGTTCGATGCAAGTTCGTCCCACGTGTTACAGTCGATGCCGAACGCAACCAAGTCACGCTTTATGCAATCCTTAAATCGTAGTATGGGTCGACCTACGCTACGCTTCTCGAACGCGACCTGGCTTAGCATAGTCTGCCTGGGCAAACGAGTGCTGCTCATGCGGTGCACGTGCCCCAGCCACCTCAAACGTCTCTGTTTGAGTATTGCGGTGATGCTATGCAGCTGTGCGATCTCCAGCACTCTCTGGTTGGTAACCTTGTCCTTCCATGTGATGTTAAGAATACTTCGAAGGCAGCGCATGTGATACACGTTGAGTCTTCGTTCATGTTTAGCGTAAGACGTCCAGGTTTCGGCGCCGTACAAGAGTGTGCTTAAGACACAAGTCTGATATACAGCCATTTTGGTCTTAATGGTAAGGTATTTGTTATTCCACACTCTTGTACGCAGCCTGCCGAACGTTGTAGCCGCCTTGCCGATGCGAACGTTGACCTCTCCATCTAGGGATAGGTTGCTCGACACAGACGATCCAAGATAACAGAACTTATCAACGACTTCTAAGGGCTCACCCTCCAGCAAGATGGACGGCTGGAAAGTGTAACCCTGCGCTAAGATTACGGTCTTCTTAGTATTTATAGACATGGAGAACAAGTCACATGCATGGGCAAATTTGTCCAGGAGAACCTGAAGTTCGTGGGGAGTTCTAGCAACAAAAGCTGCGTCGTCGGCAAAGAGCAGGCTGTCAATAAACAGATCCACACGGTTGCGGCGGGATTTCAAGAGATTAATATTAAACAATTTACCGTCTGCTCTTGTGTGTAGGTGAACTCCCTGTTGCGCATCCCCAAAAGCAACTTTGAGCAACAGAGAAAAGAATATGCCGAATAATGTGGGTGCTAAAACGCAGCCTTGGCGAACGCCTCTTCGCATCTCGAAAGCGTCAGACGTTTGACCATTAAAGACAACGGAGCCCTTCATACCGTCGTGAAAAGATTTAATAAGCTTCAGCAGCTTCGGGGGACATCCGATCTTCTCAAGCGCAACATAAAGCCCCTCCCTGCTGACCGTGTCGAAGGCCTTGTTAAGGTCCACAAACGCGATCACCAGGGGTGTGTTTTGCTCACGACACTTCTCTTGAAGCTGACGTAGAGTAAAAATCATGTCAGTAGTGGAACGCTGGGACCTAAAACCACACTGGGCCTCGGGATACACGCGTTCGGCAAGACTTTGCAGCTTAGTCAGTATGACTCTTGCAAACAGTTTGCCGACGATACTTAAAAGGGAAATACCCCGGTAGCAATTACAGTCGCCGCGGTCACCTTTCCCTTTATATAAGGTAATGATATTTGCATCGCGCATATCCTGAGGTAAAATCTCCTGCTCCCAGCATTTCCCTAACAGATTATGTAGCACAGGTAATGTACTCTTGAGTTTAAGGATTTCGGTTAGGATACCATCAACCCCGGGACTCTTGCCGCACTTAAGCCTAAGCAAAGCGACATGAAGGTCTTCAACTGAAGGCAAAGAGTCGAGTTCAGTCATGACAGGTAGCGTCGGAATTAAATCCACGGCTTCCTGATTGATTTCGGCTGGCCGAGAATAGAGCTCGGTGTAATGCTCCACCCACCGACCAAGCTGACGACTGCTATCAGTAATAGCCGTGCCATCAATCTCCTTCAAAGGAGCTGTCTTGTTTTGGACAGGGCCAAAAGCCACCTTAATCCCAGCATAAACACCACGAAAGTTACCTTTCGCAGCGCAGTCTTCGATGCTTTGACACAACTCTGTCCAGTAAGAGTTAGCAAGCTGACGACACGTACGCTGAAGCAATGCCTTAGATTTACAGAGCTCAGCGCGAGTGGTTTCGCTAGGATTAAGACGGAAGTTTAAAGCAGATTTTCGCTTAGAGTCGATCAATGGCTGCAGCTCTTGCAAGTTGTCAGTGAACCAGTCAGGTGCCTTGTTCTTGGCAAGCCCAAATACCTCACGAGCTGAAATGGTCAGGAGCTCCTTAATAGAGTTCCATTCAGATTCAATAGACGCATCGACATCCCAAGTTGCTACTTTCTGTCGAACCAAAGAGCTGAAAGAATCCACTGAGTCAGGATCTTTGGTTTTAGTGAGATTCAATTTGATCTTGCCGGGAGTCTTAGATGAGTGAATTCTTTTAGCGGACAGTTTCACGTTACAAGCTATTAGGGAGTGGTCGGTGTCGCATTGTGCGCTATGGAAGGATCTTGCATGAATGACTTCTTTCAAGTACGTCCTTTTGGTAAGGATAAGGTCCAATTGGTGCCAGTGACCAGATCGGGGATGTTTCCAGGAAACTTTGCGCATCGTTTTGCCTTTGAAAAACGTATTAGTAACACACAGCAGGTATTTAGAGCAGAACTCTAGCAGGCGTTGACCATTCTCATTCTGTTTGCCTATACCATGATTACCTAAACAATCGGGCCATGAGGTCTTATCCTGTCCTACACGAGCGTTAAAGTCTCCCAGAACATATAGCCGATCCCCAGGTGGTACGTTATTAACGACGGCGCACAATTTATCGTAGAAATCGTCCTTTGACTCAGCTGTCGAGGCAAGGGTTGGAGCATAGGCGGAAATGAGACTAATAAAGCCGATTTTCGTATTAATACGCAAGACCATAACGCGCTCCGATATACCACGAGGTGTTTCAATGGCACTCAAAAGAGTGTTGTGAACTGCAAAGCCCACACCGTGTACACGGTGTTCGTCTGAACTTTTACCTTTCCAAAAGAAGGTGTAATTTTGTTCTCGCAAATAGCCTTCTCCGGGGAGCCTGGTTTCCTGCAATGCAGCGATGGATACATTGAGACGTGACAGTTCCAGGTCAATGACAGCTGTTTTACGCAGCTCACTCGCGTATTCTATAGTCTCCAAGTTATCCGGGAGACCTGTCCTTAACGTCCGGACATTCCAAGAACCAAAGCGCATGGATGTGAAAGCTTTAGATTTTCTAGATTGCTGTTTGGTCGCGGGTGTAGAAACAGCTCAGCATCGCTTACTGGCAAAAACACCTGTGTTCCCAACACCCTAAAGGAACAAACGATGCCGGGGCGGATCAGTACCTTACTGACTGAGGGCTGCCCAGTTTAAAGCGGGCGGTACCTGATCAGTGGACCTACGATGGATCCTCCCACTGTCGGAAGTAACCCCTGGCGCCCGCACTTACGCCCATACGCGCAGGCTTAAAACCGGTAACTGCTGCTTCCCGTGTTGTTTTCCACGCCGCATAGCGGCGAGGGTGAAGTGTCCTCTTCACAGACGCTGCATCGCCTGGGACGCTAAAAGATGGCGCAGGGTTGCCCAAGACCTACGCCACCCTCTCGACCTCGCTGGCTGGATCCGCAGGAAAGGCAAGCCTATACGTGCGGAGCCAGGTCGGTTGCAGGTGACTGCCGCATATTCCAGGTTAGACCCTACTTGCGCCTGACGAAGACACCAGTTCCGGGTTTGATTTTGGAGTTTTCCTTCTCCTAGACGGTTGCACGCCAATGCTAGGAGGCCGTCTCCCCCGCTACACTCCTTTTTGCTGTGTGTACACAGCAAAAAGGAGTGTACAAGATCTAAGGAGGGTTCGGGTTGCCGACGACTCAAAGGACAATAGACGGAACAAATTAGTTCCATAGATCCTTCCGTCACCAACACACCGCACCCTCGTTGAGCTCTGGCAGCCTTACTCACCGGCAGGAACACAACACTATGAGTAGGGTCTAGTGCTATTTGGCTGCGGTCTTCTGTAAGGCGGAGGTACTTCCCCAGTTGGGCTGATCTAAGGTAAAAGTACCAATGCTCGACACTGTGTGAGGATAGGTACTAGTAGATGCCATTGTCAATAAATGTGACAGAAGGGGGTCATTTATTGGGTCGCGTACTGCGTTCGAAAGTCTGTGGAAAGCGACGTAATGCTATTTTTGAAAAAGGACGGCTAGTAATTTTAAAACTAGTGGTAATGACCACTCGTTTTCGATTCTGTTAGTAGGATTTAAATCGCTATTGTCCCAGAGCTGTAAGAACCTCTTTTTGACACATGACAGCGTCCACAAAACGTAAACTCGCGCAACCTAATGAAATTTTAAATAAAATCCTGTAATAATATTTAAAAAAATCACGTACTTAAAAACAATATTTCGCTTACTTTAAACATAATCTAACACATATTACATTTTTGCGTATCTTCGCTAGTGAGTATTTTACGATATTAATTTATCGCGCAGGATTTACTTTTTATGTCATTTATCATTCATTTTTATTTTTAAACTAGTGCTGTGGCAGAGTCTGTCAT
Source organism: Leguminivora glycinivorella (assembly GCF_023078275.1). Classification (NCBI taxonomy): domain Eukaryota; kingdom Metazoa; phylum Arthropoda; class Insecta; order Lepidoptera; family Tortricidae; genus Leguminivora; species Leguminivora glycinivorella. The sequence continues at coordinate 8,037,952 of NC_062989.1, read as the reverse complement.
TTCGATTCAAATGACATTTCAGTAAGTTGATAGAAATCGTATATTTGTTTAAGCGCCTCCTTGTACATAGGGCCTAATCGATTCAACCAATTCGAAATTAATCGTTAGATTTGGCAAACGATACGTCTTAGCCACATCGCAACATACTTCAAAACAAATGTGTCAAAAATGTGAACTTACAAATCCGGGACAATAATAGTGGAGATATTATTTAACGAATTTCACGAAATCGAATGGCCAAAATTCAAAAATCGGCTCCCTGATACTAAAAGTGCCTTAACCTGGGTTACATTTTGTGTAAAATATTGAGAAATATACTACCTACCTGCAAAAATGCATGGCGAATTTATCAATGAATTCATTCATAATTTATCCATGCAATTTTGCAGCTCACTGTATAGTCAACCAATTGGAACCCTAGGCCACTCTACAACCATGTCAAAATGACAAGCAGTAAGAGATCTCTTACAAGCTGATTACTAACGTCACTATGACATAGTTCTACAGTGGCCTTAGGGTTCCAATTGGTTGACTGTACAAAGAAAAAATCTAGGTAATATGGTGCTGGAATGTAACGGTTTGTCTTTATTATTACATCCATACTAAATATACTTACTAATATTATAAATGGGAAAGTGTGTGTGTCTGTTTGTTTGTCCGTATTTCACGGCAAAACGGAGTGAAGAATTGACGTGATTTTTTAAGTGAAGATAGTTGAAGGGATGGAGAGTGACATAGGGTACTTTTTGTCTCTTTCTAACGCGAGGGAAGCCGCGGGCAGAAGCATTATAAATGAGCATTTCTTTTTTTTTGCCAATCATTTTTTTTAAATTGTTTTAGGGAATTTAATCACGAGTACTTTCAATCTCACTGGGAGACAAAAAGTGTCCCAGACTTTCCATACATTTTTGTTACTTTCCTCTTTTGTCACCCCATACAAAATGTACGGAAAATGGTAACAAAATAAGAAAAAGTCGTATGGGACAATTTTTTTAACTACTAGGATTGAAAAGGCTAGTAATTCTGAGTAGAAATAGCATTTTTTTTTTTTTTAAATATCACACTTCATAAAAGTGGCAAAAAAAAAGAAATGCTCAAATACGGATTCTTTATACCATATGGTACTTATTAGGAAAATATCGTAGGCTTCATTTGGGGACCACCACTGTAGCCGAAGTGACAATTGTTGACGCTACGTAGCGATCGAAAATGCAGTCTGGCTCTGTCGACAAAGCGTTGGTACCTAAGCGATTGTGACGTTGGCTAGGAACCCATGGTAAGTATTTAACCCCCGACGCAAAAACGAAGGGGTCTTATAAGTTTGACGTGTCTGTCTGTCTGTCAGACTGTCTGTCTGTCTGTCTGTTGGTCTGTCCGTCTGTGTGTGTGTCTGTCTGTGGCATCGTAGCTCCCGAACGGATGAACCGATTTTGATTTGTTTTTTTTTTTTGTCTGAAAGCTGAGTTAGTCGGGAGTGTTCTTAGCCATGTTTGCACTGTCGCGGTCGGGGGTTTTTTCAAAATTTTAATTTTTGGTTAGGTTATTATACAACATGCCGAATCATTATTTTACTCTCGATTTAGTGTGTTGGAATGTGCGAAACTTTTCCTTTCAGGGTGCGTAGCCGAATGGCAGAAACGCTCACGAAGCGCTCACGAAACGAAACGCTAGTAGATATCTATCTCTATCGCTCTTGCGTATTGGCGCGACAGAGCCAGATTACCTTTCGCAGCGTTTCGTTTTCGTTTCGCGTCGGAGAAATGCCATTAGGCTACGGGGCCTGGAATGATGATTCCAACGATGGTTAAAAAAGTAAGTGGTTTATTAGATAGTAATATAAAATGAGAGAAAAGTTTTCGCATGTGAGTTGTAGTTAATCATATTGCACTAAATGTCGAAACGGTATGAAAATAAACTTGTATTTGTACTCAATGAGGGATGAAACGCTTCTCATTAACCGACATCTGCCACGGGCCGCGTTACGAATTATACCATACTCAAAGTAAAGTAGTAAAGTTTTGATAAGAAACTAGCGTGGATGACCATTTCACTACAAAAGTGAATTGGACGCTTTTTTAGGGTTCCGTACCAAAAAAGGTACAACAGGAACCCTTATGGTGCGACTCTGTCCGTCTGTCTGTCCGTCTGTCACATTGTTAAATATCTCGAGAACTACTTATGCTATCGATATGAAATTTGGAATAGTTATAAACATTGTGAACCTCTACAAGTTGAAAGATTTTTTTTTTAATTAATTAATATAAATGATAGAAAATGGCCAAAATGAAAGTGGGTCAAACTGAAAATTTCAAGTAACTAGGTCAAGTGGGGTATCGTTAGAAAGAGCTCAAACTGTACATATCAAAACTATTTTTTATAATTTTTTGGTTGTGGAAAAAAAATATTTTTTGAAGGAAAATGTAAAAAAAAATACCGTTCCCCCCCTTATCTCCGAAGTTTACCAACATAAATTTATGAAATTTTCACCAAACATGGCTATTATAATGAATATTACAGGAAAAATAAAATCGTACACGTATCTTGAAAACTTTTTTTTTTATTTATAAAAAACCTTTCAGATTTACATTTTCAATTTCAACACCCTTGCAGGTGTTTATTGTACCTGTATTTTTTAACAAATAACAAAAAATAAAACCGCCTTCAAAAATAAGCGCGTTACAAAACACGGAAAAACTAAAAAGCAAAAAATAATAAACCTTTGAATTCAGATTTCTTATCGTATTGCAATAATCTAAACATCCAAATTATAAACAAATCAATTATTTTTGTGGTCGGTACCAGACCTGTTCGTCGCCTTGCTATTGCCTGTTTGCCCCACCCAACCATACACAGGCTGGTACCGACTCCAAAAATAATTGATTTGTTTATAATTTGGATGTTTAGATTATTGCAATACGATAAGAAATCTGAATTCAAAGGTTTATTATTTTTTGCTTTTTTAGTTTTTCCGTGTTTTGTAACGCGCTTATTTTTGAAGGCGGTTTTATTTTTTGTTAAAAAGTTAATTTATTTGTTGATTTTTAGTGGTTCCTAGTGATATTATATGTATCAGTCCGAATATATGTACAGTAGTGAAAGAATTATCCTTTAACTCCTAACCATTGAGGAGTTGACCTTCCATCATCAGCTCAGCCACATAAAATTACTACCGTCAGGCGTAAATACTGGTGTACCTTTGAAAAATACACTAAAAACATTACATGTGCCTATAACATTTGAAGAGTTCCCTCGATTTCTCCAAGATCCCATCATCAGACCCTGACTTGGTGCCAATGGGACCATCTCGGGGTTATACCCGATCGATCAAAAAAAAAATTTTGAAAATCGGTCCACGATTCTCGGAGATATCGAGTAACATACATACAAAAAAAAAATAAAAAAAAAAAACATTCAGTCGAATTGAGAACCTCCTCCTTTTTTGAAGTCGGTTAAAAAACAATGAAATTACCTGCTTTCAAATAGAGGCAAAATGGTTAAAATCGGTTCACGCAATAAACAATTATTCTATAAAAATCATCTTCCATACTAGCTCGCGCGCATTAGTTTACTCAATTTGCCGATAGATGTCGCTGTACGTTGAACGCTCATTTCCTACATCGCGTTTTTCCTGATATAATGAGGTCGGATCAGGAGCGTCCTTGCGACATGTCGTAAGTCGTAAACTATTGAAGTCGACTAGTCTTGCTTGATTTTATTTGGACGTTGTCTAACAATAAAATTGTATATTAAAATATTACTTGTTATGTGGGAAATTGAGTCTTGAGGGATTTAGTCAAATCTGTAGAGTTCTATGAATAACATTTTGATGATTCAACTATTGAAAGTTTGTACGGAACCCTCGGTGAGCGAGTCCGACTCGCACTTGACCGGTTTTTTTTTTCAAAATTATCCACCTCACTTTTTTGTGACATGTGTATTTTTTACACGATTCATAACGAAGTCTTTAGATCTTGATAGGAGGATAAAAATGACCCAAGATTTCCATACATTTTTCAAACCCTCCATTCGGTTACCGCAAAATATATGGAAAAATGGTAACGGAATGAAAAAAAACGATACACTTTTTTTCTATTAATTATTCATAATAAGTCTACCGATAGGTAGTTAAAGGGTGTTGCTGTTTGTACATTTATCCTGATCACGGAAAAGGGGTAACGTGACACATCCAAATATTAGGAGCTCGACAAAGAACAAAAATGTAATCACGATCAATATACCTAAGTCTAATAAAACTAACTGTTAATAATGCAAAATTCTTATTTCATAATAGCGCGTCCATGTCATCTGCTTATCAAAGAAAATGAAAGTTTTCCTATGTACACAATAGGTTATTGTGAGTTACCTTGACTAATTCGGGTACTCTATTCGGTGATAGCTCGTCATCTCACACTGAACTCGTATGGAAATGAAAGCTACCAAATTACGGGAACGTAAGTAGCGTAACTGACAGCAATGATTTTATAAACTGTGTTTTTCATTTATTTGTTATACAAGGGGGTAAAGTTGTTAGGGTTTTAACGCCGAGTGTGGAATTGAAAAACGAACAAGTGAAAGAATTCTATAGTTGAACCACGAGCGAAGCGAGTGGTTCGAGAATAGAATCCTGAACTTGCGAGTTTTTTAACACACGACAAGTAAAATACATTTGCACCCGAGTGTAACACAAAACTTTTGCCCTCACTATAGCGAGGAAACTACAACGCAAAAAATGCGTTTATTCACTGCTTCCTGTAGTTCCACAGGTGGTAAATCATCTTTATTACTAGATTCACCTACTTTTATCAATTTTAAAGCAGTTAAATTGACTTTATTCAAGGTCAAATCACATTACCCACTAGTGGACAAAATGCGTTTTTACCCGCTGGTATTAAAGAACAAAACACATGTTTCCGAGCTAGTGAGGGGAAAAGGTTATTTTCGGATTTTCCGGATTTTGACCGAGTAAAATGTACCATGTACAATACAACCAGGCACAAATAATGCCAACATAATATGTATTACAGGAACCCCAAACTCTTATCTACATTCCCATTTCCCAATAAAACTACCGCTAACGCAATGAAGAAATTTGCACTCGTTAGGTACATCGTAAAATACCTATTATATGTTTGATCACGATTTCAGTCTCATCGTTCACTTCACGATATGAAAGGATATTTACTCTTTAGTGGTGTATCTAAGTCAATAATAAATTACTTGCACGAGACAATTACTATTGACTACATGGTGAGAGTTATAATTAAGTACCTAGATAAATCCATGTATTGCAGATTGACAGAAATGTAAATAGCACAGTATTGCGACAACTGCTGCGTTCAGAAATTAAAATTATTTTTCATCACACCCGCACTTTAAATGTGCTATTGCACGCAGGCGGAGCGTGAGTTATAGAAAAATCGTTCTCCCAAGGGAATAATGAAATTTCTTGTACCGTACTTAACTTTTTTACATCTATTTACATATTTTTTACATTGCGAGTGTGATGAAAAACATTGTGTGTAACTCGGGGAGTATGAATGTTACTAACTCGAGTCTTTAAATCGCTCCGGCAAGCCGTCGCGATTTAACTTACTCTCGTTAGTAATATTCAACTTCCTCCCCTTGTTGCACAATGTACTATTCTTTGTTTGTTTAATTATTAATATTATTGGAATTTTAATTCTTGAGTTTGTATTGTTAAATATTGTTATTATTGATTTCTGTGGTTGTAGTGTTCAAATAATTGTACTTTTGTGTTTGTTTTTGTTTTTATATTAATGTGTTATCTGTCGTGGCATCACCAAATGGGCCCTACAGAAGATCAGCGCTGGCTACATGGCATCATGCTGAGTTGGGTCCATTTCGTGATGAACACTTTTATGTCATTTTGTTCTTTGCTATTTTATGTTTAATGTCTGAACATGTCCGTACATGTTATGTGATCGTCATGAATAAATGTCTTTTTAACCGACTTCAAAAAAGGAGGAGGTTCTCAATTCGACTGAATGTTTTTTTTTTTTATTTTTTTTTGTATGTATGTTACTCGATATCTCCGAGAATCGTGGACCGATTTTCAAAATTTTTTTTTTGATCGAACCGGTATAACCCCGAGATGGTCCCATTGGCACCAAGTCAGGGTCTGATGATGGGATCCTGGAGAAATCGAGGGAACTCTTCAAATGTTATAGGCACATGTAATGTTTTTAGTCTATTTTTCAAAGGTACACCAGTATTTACGTCTGATGGTAATAATTTTATGTGGCTGAGCTGATGATGGAAGGTCAACTCCTCAATGGTTAGGAGTTTAAGGATAATTCTTTCACTACTGTACATGTATTCGGACTGATACATATAATATCACTAGGAACCACTAAAAATCAACTGAGCTGATGATGGAAGGTCAACTCCTCAATGGTTAGGAGTTAAAGGATAATTCTTTCACTACTGTACATGTATTCGGACTGATACATATAATATCACTAGGAACCACTAAAAATCAACAAATAAATAAACTTTTTAACAAAAAATAAAACCGCCTTCAAAAATAAGCGCGTTACAAAACACGGAGAAACTAAAAAGCCAAAAATAATAAACCTTTAAATTCAGATTTCTTATCGTATTGCAATAAGCTAAACATCCAAATTATAAACAAATCAATTATTTTTGGAGTCGGTACCAGCCTGTGTATGGTTGGGTGGGGCAAACAGGCAATAGCAAGGCGACGAACAGGTCTGGTACCGACTACAAAAATAATTGATTTGTTTATAATTTGGATGTTTAGCTTATTGCAATACGATAAGAAATCTGAATTTAAAGGTTTATTATTTTTGGCTTTTTAGTTTCTCCGTGTTTTGTAACGCGCTTATTTTATCTTTATCTTTTATATTAAATACATACATTCTGTTTGAAGAAAAGAACTTAGCACGTGGAAAATTTAGGTATGCTGACGACAAAGGTAGGTTTTCCTTATTACAACTTTAGCTCTGTGCGTTTACCACGAGTTTTGAATACACTACTTTTTTCGCGACGGCGTCCACCCAGTGCACAGTCTGGTCTCGTGAGCAAGGACCCCGCTCAGAATACGGACGAACCTTGCTTATGTGCGCGACTGCCGTCATCAGTGTTCCCTTAGTCACCTTTGTTTGGCATTATTTATGAATCATTTATTTATATTAAACCCATACATTACGACTTCTTCAAGGCGACATATTCAGATGGTGGATTCTTTAACGAGACATCTTTTCTGATGCCGGTACCACAGTAGTTTGACGACCGGTCTGGCGCAGTCGGTAGTGACCCTGCCTGCTACGCCGCGGTCCCGGGTTCGAATCCCGAATATTTGTTCCTGAGTCATGGATGTTTTCTATGTATATAAGTATTTATATATTATGTATATCGTTGTCTGAGTACCCACAACACAAGCCTTCTTGAGCTTACCGTGGGCCTCAGTCAATCTGTGTAAGAATGTCCTATAATATTTATTTATTTATTATTTATTTATTTATTACAGTATCAATAAAGTGACAACGCCCCCAAACTGTTAGTGCGTTTTCACATTATCCGATCCGATATCGGAAATCGGAAGGATTTCAAAGGCAAAAATCAAAGATGGCGGCTTAAATGTATGGGACATCGGTCCGACATACGATATCGGAACGGATAATGTGAAAACGCACTTACTTAGATACTGGATCCAAAAGTTAGGTTAGATATATTACATTATATATATTGAAACTCATAGTACTTACTCCCACTATTTTTCACTCAGCGTCACCTGTTGTTTTCTAAAGCAACATAGCCAACGCGCCAACTGACATTATACACCGTGTTTTCTTTGTTTTTCGTTAAATTCGACACGTCGTTAGGTTCATTATCAGGAACCAGCCTATACATCACTTTTAGTTAAATTCGGAAAACAACATTTTTCATCGTTTTCATACATAATAAATGAATTTATTAGTGTGAAAGACCCTTAAGAATAACATTCAAGTTAGTGTCAAGTGATTGACGGCATATGTCAAAACAAATAACATTAGGAATTGGTAAAGGCTGTGACACACATGTTCAGCAATTATCTTTATTTTTTTAATATCTCGATAACCACAAGAGTTAAGACGCTAATTTCTTAGAAATTGTATTTGATGTAATGAAACTTCCCTTAAAGTTAACGGAATTCAATAAAAACAGTGTAGTTACAGATATTACGAGTGGACGTACCATAGTGTACAGTACAGTGATATCTAGCGGAAAGCATTAATCTCGGTCGGTCTAGAAAGCGGCGGGTGTAGACTGACAAAGTCTACCGTGGCTAAGCTGATTAGAGCAGACTTGAGCTGATGTGTTGTACAACTAGTTTCTATACTTATTTACAAGAAAGTACGTAGAAAGTCTGTATTAGAGTTTTAAAATTGGGTTTTGCACTTGTTATCAATGTAATTTACTAATTATAGCTTGCAGATGGGTAAAAAAATTAGGTGATAAATTCATTATAAATAAATAAATAAATATTGGGGACACCTTACACAGATCAACTTAGCCCCAAACTAAGCAAAGCTTGTATTATGGGTGCTAAGCGACGATATACATACTTAAATAGATAAATACATACTTGTATACATAGAAAACATCCATGACTCAGGATTGGGAATAAGAAAATCCGATATTGAGATAAGAAAATCCATTACAACAGAACTATTATGTCCATCAGTTTTACACTGAAGTACATAATAAGAAAATCATAAATAAGAAAATCACAACCGTCTCAGTTTTATCCATATAAAAAGGGGTAGGCAGAGTACATGAAACTACTAAAGCTTCAGTGCCACTCTTGGCAAATAAGGGGTTGAAAGAAAACGAAACTGTGGCATTGCAGTGACATCATCATCAGTTTTATCACCATATATATCACTTACATCACCCTTTTAAATAAACGACCCGTTACTTATTTAAACTGAGAGTAAACCACACTATCATTTTCACTATTATTTAGTGAACATGACATTTGACTACAACTTTCGCTGATACTCTAACAATAAAAACAACAGTAAAGCAGAGTCATTATGTCATGAACTTGACTCGGAATGCGGCTACGTCGTCAATTCTTAACCAAAACGTGGTCAAAAGACACCTACATGACTTGCTAAACCATGGTACATACTAGAGATGGGCCAAATATTCGGTATTCGGCAAGGTTTTAATGTTCGTATTCGGCCGAATAATTCGTTTGCATTGCCGAATATTTCCCGAATAAACTAAGTAAATAACTAATGAAGATCTTACGTATTCCAATGGACAATAAGCTCCTATTTTAGTAGCTTTCTAAGGAACTACTAAAAACAGATAATTACCTATGCGTTAAAATACAAATACAATTGTTTTGTAAAAAAGTTAAAAAACCGTACCTAGTTTAAGAGTTGAGAAAGAGTTCACAGTTGTTTTAACTAAGTTTTAATTATCCACTAAATCAAGAACATAGTTGTAGTAACATAGTTATGTAGCCATTATCAATCAATCATTTAATAGTTTTAATCTTATAACATCCGCTTTAAAAATATGGCGTAACCGAATATTCGGCCGAATGTTCGATTCTGTAAGAGCTGAACCGAATGTTCCGCCGAATATTCGTATTCAGCAAAGTCCATATTCGGCCCATCTCTAGTACATAACCATACCCAACGTCACAATGTAGTAGTAGTAGTAATCACTTTATTGTGTACAACAGATTCATATACAGTTTACAGGAACAGAGGTACAAAGGCGAACTTATCCCTCTCTTCCAGTAACCTTAGATTAGATGAGAGGAACATTAAAGAAGGCAAGATAGACAAACTTACAAAGTACAATAAAGGTCAGAAATAAACCAAAATAATGTCCACAAGTAAATAAACTACATAAACACTAAATAATATTATGAAATAAACTACATACACGAATACACAAATAAAATACGATATATAAATATATATATACATAAATATGAATATCGCAAGAAATATGTACTTCTCAAATAGGAGTAGGTTCAGATGGAATACCTAACCAGATCGCTTGGTTGGAAAGCTTCTTCAAATTAGTCTTGAGTGATGCCACAGACTGAGACTGTTTGAGAGACCGGGCAGTTCATTCCACAATTTCTGCGTTTCAATCGTCACGTATGTTCATCCGCTATTAAATCTCTCAGATTGTTGGCTTGCTTTAACAAACAGGACACGCACATCTCTACGTCGGCGGATCGGTAACGCTTCCGTATTTGCGCTCTTTTCTGCAACTAATGTTGGTACAGTGTCATATGTGTCATGGAGGGAGCCAAAGATAATCACTTGTTTCTGTCCATGGTTACCCAAATGTCGCTGTAGTGTCCCTATCGTCTTCTGTCATAATCATTGTGTTTTATTTTTCGCTTCTAGGTTCATATGTGTCATGAATGTTTTGTTTTTGTCTGTGTCGTCCATAACATTGTGTTTTATTTTTCGTATTCTTCTTCAAAAATTAAATCAAAATCACCGAACACTCTCGTTAAAAAAAAAAGTCTAAAGTCACCACGACATTGGCAGAATCCACCTGGCTCAAAATAGCAAGGAGTAAAAGCCATGATAGGAAAAAAAATCGTCACGTAGCGTCAACGGTTGTCACTTCGGCTAAGCCCGCATTTTTAAGCTCGTGTTATACAGACCATCTCAATAACGCAAGTCATATGGTGAAATTTCACTGTTAGAAAACAATTGAAGGTTTGTTTGAACAATCGATTTTCTTTTCAGCAGTTTTCATCTTGTTTGGGTCACGTCGGTTTTTTAATATTTAGGTTAGTAGTGCAATGGATTACATTCATTTAGGTAACTTTATTTCTTAAATATAAATCGTAAAAACTTCTTTGATAACAGCTGCGATAGCTGGAGACCCGGGTTCGATTCCCGGCTTCGCCACCAGTGGGCTTGATCGCTTTTTCTTTAGTGTATTTTAGTTTATTCTTTGATGTAGTTGAGTTTTGGACATTATTTTTTTTTATAGGATAAATTCATACAATTTTTTGTAGCAATCAGCTTCTTTGTTGAATTGTATGATTTGTATTTAATATGTAATTCAGAAATAATAATTACAGAGTAAATATGTAATAATTATGCATTATTATTTATTATACCTACTCTGTAGGATATAACTTTCTCAGTCAATACAAATGACAATAACAACCATGATTATGTACTTGGATAGAAAAACCCAGAGAAAGTTTCAACAAATATTTTCTTTGTAAAGGTAAATATGTCGCGTTTTTGAAAAGGTTTTCGAAACTACCGTTAAGATATCTTTCTTTAAGTAAAGCGCATTAAGACGTGTTTTTGTTAAACATTTGTGGTAAACGTCTGGAATGATTTTTTTGTTTATTCGCTGAGGTCTAAGGTATTAAACATGTAAAATCGGGTAGCTCACGTAAAATTGTCGAAGATCGCTCGACATGTTTCGCTCCGTAACGAGGAGCATTTTTCGTCAATTTTACGTGAGTTACCCGATTTTACATGTTTAATATGTCAGTGTCTCACGGTAGTTTTATTATTAAAAGGTCTAAGGTATTTCAGCAATTCCTACAGCGATAGTTAGTGCGTCCAGATGGCAAAAAGACCAAACTGTTTTGGTCCGAAATGCATGGCGGGCATTGCCATCAAGATCCACCCTAGGTCGGTGTTGCCACAGCAGTGAGTATTCTATTCCATTCGAAATTAGATTAACGGAATAACAAGGCACGTAAAGAATTTTCCACACACTAACCCAGTTGTCATTAATACGAAACGTTTATAAAAATGTTTTAATCGTCGCGGCTGCATCGCGTGTCTGCAGTCGGTTTGGTTCGGAGATGGACTGGTGAGTGGCGAACAAATTTCTAAAAAGGCATCTGGTGCTAAAATTCGCGGTTAGAACTTGATTGCTGAGTATTTTACTCAATTAACGGCTACACCGAATTAAATTAACCCTCTCTAACTAGCGCCAAGTCTAAGGCCCACTTGCACCAACCGCTTAACTCAGGGTTAGTGGGCTGTCAACTGTGACATTCCATATAAAGTGGTGGGTTAACCCTCCATTTTCGTTGGTGCAAGTCACGTGCAAGTGGCCCTAAGGGGCCTAGTGAACTTTTTGGATGATTTTGTTTATGTGCCATTTCAATCAAAAGAGTAGGTAGTTATTGACAACGTCTTACCATTTGATTAATAACCTAACCACAAAATTAAAATTTTGAAAAAGCCTCCGACATAGTGGACCGATTTTCATGAAACATGGCTAAGAACACTAAATTTAAATCGGTTCATCCGTTAAGCTACGATGCCACAGACAGACACACACACAGACAGACAGACAGATAGACCGATAGACAGACAGATAGACAGACAAACAGACAAATAGATACGTCAAATAACACCCCGTCGTTTTTGCGTCGGGGGTTAAAAACGTAATATTGTACACTGCAGAGTAGGTACAGATGTAGTGCATAATAGTTTTCTATCGTAAATATTTTCTCGGACGCTTTCGTATTTGTCGTAGTAGTTCGGTCGACGTTAGTACTTATACTGGGACTGACTGAAACAACTTAACACGTTCGTGAACTTCCGTGAAACACGATGGAAAAACATTTGACACTACATCCGTAGCACATGAGATCAGAAACTCTTCAAATCTTTTCCATCGTCCTGTGTCTTTAGTTTCTCTCAGGATGTCACGGAAAATAAAATTGATCTAATGGAGAAAGCGAACAACCTCTCAAACGGTTAAATAAATAAATAATAAATAAAAAAGCTTTATTTAATTCCACACACAAAAATATATACAGTAGGTAATAAAAATTATTAAAAATGTTTAAAATATGTTATTTTTTAGTTAAATTAATTAGAAAAGAAAATATATACTAAAAATCAAGTATGTGTGGACCCCTTCTGGGTAAAAGCCTCCCCCAAAGTGTTCCATGTGTCTCTGTCTGTGGCTGTAACAAGCCATCCTTGTCCTGCTGTCGCTACTATCTCGTCCTCGTCCAGGTGGGCGCCAGGTGGGCTCAAACGGTTACTAGAACTTAAAATTACATACTGTGTAAGCTTTGTGCAAAAGCATATTAAAAACTGATAGCATCCACACACAGGTACTTAAACAATCCAGAAGTAAACTCACGCTCATATTGAGGGGTATGATGACACCGCCATGCTCGTAACAGACTATAAACTACAAATAGTTCCGTTACAGTTACCTCACAGCTGTATTTACTCCGTAAGACTCCATATTAAACGAGCAGAATTGCTTTTAATGCAAATTTAATTACTTCGCGTCCAAAGATTAACTTTCACGGTACTGGCAGCGAAAAAGTCCATGAAGAGATTTAATTCTTGGTAGCTGTTGACCCAAGTGCGAGGGCATGCTGAATATAACGAGTCATTCAGCAAAAGTGTGTTAAGTTACGGTCACGTTGCGAGACTTGTAATGGTGCATTTACATGACGATGGCAAACAAGCATACGCAGGCATGTACATTATTTGAATTCGGCTTAGTGAGGTTATCGTGACAAAGGTTTGTGGATACGCGCACCGAGGCAATTTCAACTGGGGGGCAATTTAACTTGAGTGCCTCGTGTGTTCACTGAACACGCGTGCCGTATGTGATCAGGGGGCCGATTTTTGAATCTTGGCCATTCGATTTCGTGAAATTCGATCAATAATCTCCACAACTAGCGATTTAAATTCTACTAACGGAATCGAAAACAAGTGGTCATTGCCACTAGTTTTAAAATTACTAGACGTCCTTTTTCAAAAATAGCATTACGTCGTTTTCCACAGACTTTCGAACGGCGAATTTGTGCGTTTGAAATTCAAAAATCTATCCCCTGGGTGGCTAGCCGAATGGCACAATCGCTCACGAAACGCTCACGAAACGAAGCGCTAGTAGATATCTATCTCTATCGCGCTTGCGTATTGGCGCGACAGAGCCAGCGGCGTATCGCTTTCGTTTGGCGTCGGAGAAATGCCATTCGGCTACGGGGCCTGGTGCCGTATCCGAATGGCATTTCTGCGACGCGAAACGAAAATGAAACGCAGCGAAAGGTAGTCTGGCTTTATCACGCCAATCCACAAGAGCGAAAGAGATAGATATCTTCGAGCGTTTCGTTTCGTGAGCGTTTGTGCCATTCGGCTACGTACCTAGTGGACACAAATGCCACTATAGTTAACAGTTTAAAACGTGGAAAATATTACGATTAGTTGAATTTGCCAAGCAGTCAAAAGTATCCTAGTGCAATAAATTTGTATTTTTTGCCTTGTGTTTTAATGTTATTAGGTAAAATCATAGAAGTAAAAAAAACTTTCTAATGATATCAATCAGGCCATGGCAGCTCTGTAATAAAATGAAACAACGGAACTTAATTATGTTTGGGGTTTATTTAATGAGTAATACTTTTAAGGAGTATTTGTTGCTTGTGGTAAAACCTGCATGTACCTAAGTACCACAAATTATATTTTTGTCATATTACAATTATAAGAGTTTAAGCGTCTCTTAATGGCTCGCAGAAATAAGCAAAAAGGAAATTTCTTCTTTATTACGACATAGAAATAATTGCCGTGATGATTTAAATGTGATATAATGCAGTAATCAAAATATTAAGTTTTTAATAATTACGTCTCGAAAGAGGACTAGACTTCTGAAATCATTTCACTGTCTACTTAGGGCCAATTGCACCAACGAAAATGGAGGGTTAACCCGAGACACTTATAACTGGCCCCGTAGCCGAATGGCATTTCTCCGACGCCAAACGAAAGCGATACGCCGCTGGCTCTGTCGCGCCAATACGCAAGCGCGATAGAGATAGATATCTACTAGCGCTTCGTTTCGTGAGCGTTTCGTGAGCGATTGTGCCATTCGGCTAGCCACCCAGAGCACCAAAAGTTGTCCGGGGGAAAGAACCAATTTTGGTGGTAAGTATTGAAATCATTTTTATGGTTAAACGAGACGCAGCAAGACGAACAAACGTGTCGTACGAGTAACATGACCATTCAGGTTCGTTCCTGCATTTAGACATGACACAAGTGTCATACCTTGCTGGATTGGTCCGCCCCACACAAAAATATCTAATTTTGGTGGGTCGTAATACTTTTTCCACCAAAATTGCATAAATTTTGGTGGTGAACAAATTGAGGGCAGTAACGTTTTTGTTTCTATTTGAAAAGTATTTATTACATGTTAAAAGTTTATTATTTCAAGTAGTAATAGAAAAATGAATAAAAGGCTTTATTTTTGATTTTATTTTTTATTTTTGTGGGTAGACCAATTTTGGTGGCGACCATGTCATTGAAATCGTAATTTCTCTAAAACTACTTATTATAATGAAAGGTCATTGATACATAACATTGGTAATAATTAGTTATGTAACATCAGTACATAATTTCAACAAAAATTACAAAACTAAAAAAATCCACCAAAATTAGGCAAATTTCGAGTATGTTGAAATCCACCCAGTTAATTCTTTGGTGCAAGTGGGCCTTATAGGTATAGAAATCGTTGTTACATTCAATACTCCCAAAATTATCTTAACGAACGGAATTCGTTTAAGACGATACGGTAGGGGTCAATTCTCCATACAAACGCTCTCGACTATTTCCTCCCTGGTTTTTGAAGATAGAGCAATGATTTTTTCAACACAGATTCTTATTATTTTTATCTGTGTCGAACCGTTTTGATTTTTTTGATATTCTGCTTTTTAAAGATTCTAGAGCCAATCAAAAATTTCCAAAAACGGCCTTTTCATTGTGGCGCAAAAAAAGGTGTGATACTCAAGATTGGTAACAATTAACCAAAAAAGCTAAACGGTCCGACATAGATTATTTCATTGTTATTCAGATTGTCAAATTTCGTTCCGATTGATTAAGGTTTTGAAGGAGGAAAGAGTCGAGAGCGGAACCTCGATTTTAAAGATTTTTTTGAAATATCTTTTGACTGAGTTGTTCTTAATGGACAATTTCTTTTCGATAAATCTGATAATAACACTTGTATATTTAACTAAAATTCCCAAGTTGAAAGAGGGGCTCCTTTCCATTTTAGCATTTTCGCTACCGTATCCTCTTAAGGAGAGACTCTCAAAAAGCGTCAGCCTCATTATAATAAATTATTTACATTATATATGACTGTTGGCGTAGAAATAATTTCGTTTTCGCCGGCGACAATCAGCAAGTCATACGGCATGATTCAAAGTCTAATGTATGTCAAAAATAAGATACAAATATGATTAGGATCGGATAAGTCAGTCATTTGACTTTTCTTCAAGCAAATCGTCACTTTTGACACTAACCACCGATATCGTATCTATCGCCATTTTTTGACGTATATTAAAAGTTCGAATCAGACCGATACACTCTGAAAGTATGTCTTTTCGTCTCAAACTAGGGCGTGATTCGCAGACGCGTGTCATTGAAAAGTGAGATTAAATTGGTGATGTACAATTTGAAATTGACATTGATTCGTTTTACGTCGGCTTTTGAGATCGTGAAGGTATTGAACCCAAAACTACTCAGTTTTTTTTTATTATTTAACTGTTTATAAGATTATTTTACAAATTACCAACTCCATGTACAATTGTACCTTACAATGGTACTAAAAACCCGTCCCATCCTTACTTGAAGTGAATTTTTTATCAAGTTATAAAATAGTCTTCTTATTCTAATTTTTGCGTTGAGAATTTTTTTGCAAATATCTAAGTACTACAGATTGTCTTATTTATTTTTTTAACACTACGTCGGTGGCAAACAAGCATACGGTCCGCCTGATGGAAAGCGGTCACCGTAACCTATGGACGCCTGCTATAGCTATAGTTATTCTCAACAATAAAATTATCAGTAAGTTGTTTTTGATATTAATATTTGGTGTCAAATTCAATTAATTATATCTTCAAGAACTATTTCAATGCATGAGACAGACTCGAAGGTGTTTCTGTGGAACGACGATCACGCGCCAAGCGAGTGTTGCGCGAGTACATAGCTTGAATTCTACCAACTAATTAGGTTTGCTTAGTGGTAAAGTACATTTTCTAACATAGATCACATCCCTGTAGATCACGAATAACGAAATACATATGTAGCTTCAAAACCTTAAGCTTTACCCCACTCCAGCTGTATCCTTTTTTTAACCCCCGACGCAAAAACAACAGGGTGTTATAGGTTTGACGTGTCTGTCTGTCTGTTTTTTTGTCTGAAATCTGAGTTAGTCGGGAGTGTTCTTCTTAGCCATGTTTCATGAAAATCGGTCTACTATGTCGCGGTCGGGGTTTTTTTTTTTTTTTAATTATTTCTAGGAGAACCCAGCTGGGTAGGGCAGCATTCAACAAGTTGGCGGACATCCTCAAACCTGCTTATTTATCGTATGGCATTTATACGTCTTACTGGATTTCAATTACATAATGGTTTCCTTAAGTATTAAATCTTAAACTAGAGATTGATGAATGTGCTCTTCAGATACTCAATTGCCGTTTCGCTGAGGTTTATGAGGTCTTCAACTCGTCCTTCGAATTTGGTGAGGGGACATTCCAGGACTATGTGTTCGACCGTCTGCTCGGGGCTTGTTCACCCTTAGGATGTTGTGAATTCCACTCAGTCTTCCATGAGTCGTGTATATTCCAATCGGTGTCAGTGTGCACCATCCCAAGTGCTGGCGGTTTTCGAGACTTAAGCCGTTTCTCCCCAAAATTCGTGAGATCTTTATGGATAGGCAGGGTGGGTTGGCATTTGATCTTTAAAGCCTCTCGGAGACAACATTTTTGTCGCCGCAAGTGGGGTGGTTCTATGGCGCTAAGAGCAGGGAGCCAAGAAGTTGGGGTGGGTTTAAGGCAGCCAGTAATGAGTCGCATCGTTTCGTTTAGTTGCACATCCACGGACCCAAAATGTGCGCTGTTCGTCCACACAGGGGCACAATACTCGGCCGTAGAGTAAACCAGTGCTAGTGCTGTAGTACGCAAGCAGGACGCTGAGGCTCCCCAAGAGGTTCCAGTAAGTTTTTGGACTATGTTGTTTCGGGTCCTTATTTTACCTTTCAGCTTCTCGATGTGAGTTCGGTATGTTAGGCTCCTATCAAGTGTAACACCGAGGTACTTTGGGAAGTTATTGTGCTGTAAGGTTGTATCACGAAATTTAACTTTCAGGGTCCTATTTGCAAGCCTATTTGACAGGTGGAAACAGCAAACTTCGGTCTTGGCAGGATTTGGGCACAGGCGTCATCGGGCGAAAAACTCGTCCAGCCTCGCAAGGTCCTTTTCCAGTATTGGTTCCGTTGATTCCATCCATGCTCTGCCGCTGGGTAACAAGGGCGAGATCATCGGCATAACCAAATTGGCGTGATACTGTGTCGGGGATATCATGGATATATAAGTTAAACAACATTGGAGCTAAGACAGAGCCTTGGGGTAAACCATTATTGAGTACTCTCACTTTACTGGCTTCTTCACCAAGAAACACCTGAAAGGTCCTGTTTGTGAGAGTGTCCTCTATTAGCCTGTACAATTTGATACATGGGATGACCTTAAGGAGTTTGTAGAGTAATCCTTTCTTCCAGACGGTATCGTAGCTCAAACCTGCTAACATTGCACAATGCCTAAAGACTCACCTCTTTAACCAATGTGTCCTGCCCAACATGAGATGTAAGTAATAAATGACATGACACTTTGTTCGGTTCTCGTTTGTTTCCTTTCTTTTAGTGAATATTATAAATATATGATTTTGACTCTTGGAGACCATATACATCTCTAAGGAGAATTAGATTAAGTATACATTTTATCTTTAGTTGTGACATTTAGAGTCATTTGCACCTCTAAAGTAATTTTAGACTTTTTTTTGTATTTGTACTTTTATATTTAGTGTAGTTCTTGGTTGTAATTCGACATTTAGAGACCTTCTGCATCTCTAATTAATTGTAGTAGAGTTATACTTTAGTTAGAACTTAGAATTAGTATAGTATCAATTGTAATTTCAATTCAATTTTAAATATGTTCTAAATATGTACATGTGACGTGTAAATGTGCCCCTGTGGCCTATTTGCTGAATAAATTATTTTGATTTTTGATTTTTAACCTACGGTGCCGAAACATGGACGCTTGTCGCTTACTAAGAAGGCAGTGCATAAGATCCGAGTCGCACAGAGAGCCTCATGGAGCGTGCCATGCTCGGTATCAAGATTCGAGATCGGGTAAGGAATGCAGAGATCCGTCGTCGCACCAAGGTGCAAGATGTTGGTTTCGTCATTACCAAACTAAAATGGAGTTGGGTGGGATGTGTTGCTAGGCAGAGTGATGGCAGATGGACTAAAATGTTATCGGAATGGTGGCCGCTTACAGATCGTCACTACTTTTAAAAAAACTTGTATCTTCGTCTGTCAATGAAAAGAAAATTGTAGTAAGTATGTATGGAATGCATATAGACTTAATGCGTTTTAACTTTGAGGAACAGATTTTTTCAAAGTAGTGCCGAGATGTAAGAAGCGCTTGGCATGCGTTGGCTCGTTGGGTGGACGACATCCGCAAGGTTGCACAACTGGATGAGACTAGTTCGCGACCGGGATAAATGGCGTACTGGAAGAGAGGCCTATGCTCAGCAGTGGGCGAAAAAAGGCTGATATGATGATGATGATGACGAAGTAAGCTTTTGAAATACATATTAGAATTGGTACATTACTCGAGATATTTGGTTTTAGTTAGTGACCGTTCTAGGGGGCTGTTAAATTTCTTCATACAATGAATGTTATTTTCCATGACGTTTAAGGCTAAATAAACTCAAGGCAGAGGTTTACTTTATTACTTACAATAAGTATATTTTTGTATCACTTAAAAAGAAATAACCCAGTCTAAAAATGTTAAACTGCCTATAATTAATACGTTATCAGTCATAATCTGGAAATAAATCTCAACACCATAACCGCACGAGATTAATAGAAAACATAATTAATTTCGGGGAGAGCATTACCGAATGCCACACCGGTGCGGCCACCTCTAGAATAAGCGATATTACACCCGCTTACCGAGTTGTAAGAGTGCTAACACACAACCGAACCAAGCCAACGTTCATCCACATACATACATATACGACAGTTAGATATGTGACAGGGAAAATAAAAAAAAACCCGCTCTCACATATGGAAGAACGATGGCTTAGCTCGTGTGTTAACATTTAACAATATAATATAATTCGACATTTAGAGTCCTTCTACATCTCTAATTAGTTGTAGTAGAGTTATACTTTAGTTAGAACTTAGAATTAGTATAGGTTCAATTGTAATTTCAATTCAATTTTAAATATTTTCTAAATATGTACATGTAACGTGTAAAAGTGCCCCTGTGGCCTATTTGCTGAATACATTTTTTTTTATATACATACCTAAGTCAGAACCTATCCGATTAGACCCAATTGAATATAGCTCGCTCCTATTCCAACATTTTCTAAAAGAGTTCTCAGCAATTATTTTTTCTTATTTGATAAATGTGATATGATTAGGATATATAAGTACATAAATTTAAAATGACAATAAACACTTAGACACCTAATCACTTTTTTATATAACACTTAGATACCTAATTACAAAAAAATAGCGTCTTTGTTTAGGGGGCTGCGAAAAATTATATGTATAACATGGTAAGCACAATGTAGAGGTATGGTATGTTATTTCTTTATAGTTCATGAGAGAGATGTTTTTACCTGTTTACATGCAACAATTATGTATAAAGCCTCAAATTATAAAAAAGTTCTTGCGATATTTTGTAGAGCATATTAAACTGGTTGATACGAGACGACTAGCCTGTTCGCTAAGGCAGTGTCTACACATATGGCGGAGTCAGTTAAGCAAGCCCGAAACTCGGCGGGATTATACTTTCACTTCATTTCAATTATTCATGAAGACAAGGTTATAATAAACAAAGCTTTGATAGAAAACGAGTGGTGTCATTTAATTTGGTTCTGTTATGTAATCATTGTTTTTAAATAACACATTTTTGAGGACAATTTCACAACATTCTAAGATCCAATATTTCGAACCTAACGCCCTTATCATCAGATAAACATTTACAAATCGAAATTGTAAATAATTCTCGAGATATGTAACAGTACGTCAAACTGATGGGCAAACAGAGATGCTGTATAGATTTCTTTTGTTCCTTTTTTGTACGGAACCAAAATGGTCCAACGGCATAAAATATAATATCATATTATATAACTTTTGACGACCGGTCTGGCCTAGTAGGTAGTGACCCTGCCTGCTACGCCGCGGTCCCGGGCTCCATCCCACTAAGGGCATTTATTTGTGTGATGAGCACAGATATTTGTTCCTGAGTCATGGATGTTTTCTATGTACGAGTATCTGAGTGGCTGAGTACCCACAACACAAGCCTTCTTGAGCTTACCGTGGGACTCAGTCAATCTGTGTAAGAATGTCCTATAATATTTATTTATTGCACTATACCTAACCAAATTATTTGTTGTGTTTATTTCCAACATCATATGTCTATTGAAGTTATAAAATTAATAGTTACACGAGATATATTAAAAATAATATGAATAAATCTGCTTAATATAATTGAACAGGTGTATGTCTAGTCGCTATTGATTAAAATGTTACATTAGATCGGAGACAAATAAAAAATATAGACATAGACAATTTGCACTATACTTTACTGGTTACTATTGTACGAGTAAGTAGATGGCGACTTATTGGGTCGCTCGTTTTCATATCTAGCAGTATGAAGAACGCATTGGCTCTCACTTATCATTGGTAAATGAAAAGTAGCATACTCGTAGTCTCCTTGGCCTTGGCATTAAATCAATAGAGAAGAAAGCACGCTAAAATGGAATATCTGATCGATCAGCTGAAAATGGGTCAATTGACATTGAAATAATAACTACTAATGGTACTTTACTAATACTATTTATTGTAATTTGTTGCTGTACTTATACATTTATTCAGGGTAAAAAAAAATACAATTAAAAAAGTCAAAGTCATAACCAAACCCAAAAACCATACCAATTAGTCCAATTACATTAGTTCAGAAAGATGAGTATTTCATTATTTTCGGAGCCATTACACTATTATATTATAAGGAAGCCTAAATAATAATAATAAGCATATGTCCCGTAGGTATAGCATATACATAAAAAAATGTCTGCCCATCGTCTGTCATCCCATTTAAATATCCATCTCCACTTTGGAAAATCCAAATTATATTTGTTCAGAAAATGTTAGTATCCGGGTGAATAGAGCTGAAACTTTCTACAGTCATGTGGACATGGACTCTCTATATTCCATACATATCTTTGATGTAACATTATAGCACTTGAGGCCATCATTTGTAACGTATAAAGTAGACACTTCGTAGATAAGGCGTTAGCTTGATTAATGAATGTCATTCGTCAAATTGAGGCAGATTATCATTTGCCTTTTTAATTTGACATTGATGTTTCTATTTTCTAGTAGAAATGTGATTAGTTTATTGGTTTTATAACCCAGAAAAATGTTAATATAGAGATTCTAATATTTAGTTCCTGATAATCCGTACTAATATTTTAAATGGGAAAGTGTGTGTGTCTGTTTGTTTGTCCGTCTTTAATAGATATTGAAAGAGATATTGTGTGTGAAATAGATATTGTGTCAAAATAGATATTGAAAGGCATACTTTCGAGTAAAAAATAGGAACAGTGAGAATGCAAAACCATGATTAATGAATGAGGAATGACCATTGACCACCCGTTTTAGATAATTGGATTCGTTCTGTGGTAGCCAAATCCATCACTTCTAGTGCTTTCTTAAAATTCATCATATACAGTCTAGATTGTTTAGAACCTAATGACGGTTTTTTGTCTGCATATATCTCTGTACCCATAGACAGAGATATATGCAGACAAAACTACTAAGATTTAAAAAATAAAAATATATTCGTCACAGGAAATAACACTGACAAATAGAAACACACAACACAAGACACACAGTTATGACTGATTTGCTTACTACTTGTAAAATGCAGTAGGTATATCGAAAGTATTCAAACTTACCAATATTCTTTTTTAACTATTTATATTTTAAATAATCGACGTTTAGAGACTGTTGTGCAAATCTCTATAAAGGTTTACAAGATCTCATATACAAAGTAGGTACAGTCGAATTCATAAATATGCAGTGTACATTTTTTCACGTTAACTCGTCGCAATAAGGTGAAAAAATGTACACATATTTAAGAACTCGACTGTACCTATATTGCTTATAATTTATAAAATATTAGGTATGTTTGTTTTATTTTTTAATCCCCGACGCAAAAACGACGGCGTGTGTTATAAGCTTGATGTGTCTGTCTGTCTGTCTCTGTGTGTGTATGTGTCTGCTGTGGCATCCTAAAATGATTTCCATATCGATTTAAAATTGCTAATAAGTACACGTTGACTATAATATTTACATATTAGTCAGTCGCATCACCCTGTTACATTGTGTACATTAGGAGCGCCTCAGAGACACACAGGGTGCGTAACAGCTTGCATATGCGTTGCATAAGCATAATGTTCATTACTGACGAAGACGTTTTTTGCTCCGGTTTAGCTATAAGAAAACTTGATGTGAAAGGTGGATGAGTCCTGCCTAGCGAATTGTTTTTAAGACGATACAGGAGGGGTCAGTTCTCCATACAAACGCTCTCGACTATTTTCTCCATGGTTTTGTAAAGCAATGATTTTTTTAACACAGTTTATTATTAAATGTGCTGTTGCACGCAGGTGGAGCGTGAGTTATAGAAAAATCGTTCTCCCCAGGAAATAATGAAATTTTATTTTAATTTACTTTTTTACATCTATTTACATATTTTTTACACTGATGAAAAACATTGTGTGTAACTCGGGGAGTATGAATATTACTAACTCGAGTCTTTAAATCGCTCCGGCAAACCGTCGCGATTTAACTTACTCTCGTTAGTATTATAATATTCAACTTCGTCCCCTTGTTGCACAATGTACTATGATCGGTGATGGTTTTTTTGTTATTCTTATTTTTGAAGACGCTAGAGCTCATAAAAAAATTTCAAAAACTGCGTTATTGATTATGGCGTAAAAAGCGAATATACATCATCCTCCTTGCGTTATCCCGGCATTCGCCACGGCTCATGGGAGCCTGGGGTCCGCTTTGACAAATCCCAAGATTTGGCGTAGGCACTAGTTTTTACGAAAGCGACTGCCATCTGACCTTCCAACCCGAAGGGTAAACTAGACCTTATTGGCATTAGTCCAGTTTCCTCACGATGTTTTCCTTCACCGAAAAGCAACTGGCAAATATCAAATGACATTTCACACATAAGTTCCAAAAACTCATTGGTGCGAGCCGGGGTTCTAACCCGCGACCTCCGGAACGAAAGTCGCACGCACTTACCGCTAGGCTACCAGCGCTTCGAATAAACCATCTCGTATAATTTTATTCTAGGTACAGTCAAATGGGGTGGATAGGGATGCCGGGGTGAATAGGGACGAGACTTAAAATGCGATTTACCAGGCCCCGTAGCCGAATGGCATTTCTCCGACGCCAAACGAAAGCGATACGCCGCTGGCTCTGTCGCGCCAATACGCAAGCGCGATAGAGATAGATATCTACTAGCGCTTCGTTTCGTGAGCGTTTCGTGAGCGATTGTGCCATTCGGCTAGCCACCCAGACATTTACTAAATGCTAAATATCTACTTACACAAAGTGTATCGTAACAATTGAATAATACAATTTCCGTAGTATTTTTTTAAAAATGGGAGAAAATCACATTTTAAGCCTCGTCCCTATTCACCTCGGCATCCCTATTCACCCCATTTGACGATACATATCAGATTTCTCGAATTTTAAGGCCATTTTAAGAATAAGAATAAGAATAAGAATAAGAATCGTTTTATTTGCCAAAAACAGTATAGAATACAATATTAATAACTACTACAATACTATTATTTAAAATAAATTGCAGGCAACTATAACATAAAATAATACTAAAAACTAAAAGTAAAATTAAATAAAAACCTGAGCGAGCAATGGCAAATGGGTTCCAGTTTCAGCGATTTTATAGCGAAAAAAAAAACATTTCATAAAAACAGTAATATCATATTGCGCGTGTATTGTGTTTTATGATAAGACTGACAGTTCCGGAGTTTCATATACATATTTTGACCTCTGCTTTCTAACAGTCGTTACAATTCTACAGATCATAAAAAGTACGATTGCGACGAAATCTAGATCTGGGTGCATAGCCAACGTGCCAATCTTTTACGCTCCGTAACGAAAGCTATGCCACTGTTACCGGCGCACTAATATTAAAGGTAAACGTAATTTTAGAGCGATGATGATCGAGTGCTTGGACGAGATTACGGCCGAAGTAATAAATAATAGTTTTAGGATAATCATGCAAAATATGATAAAAAAATTAACTTTACCTGCCTTGCTCTGAATTATGTTAATGTGTTGCAAATAACACGGACCTACCCTACCCCCGCCCCTCCTTCCCATAATATACCCCCCCCCTTATTAAATTTATTCAAAAGTACAAAATTAGGTATATATCAAATTCTCAAATTACACAATAAACGTACTAAGGTTAGCTGGAAGAGGTTCCTTAAAGGGAACTTTGTACACACATATTCTCAGTGCTTTACGTATTTTTTTTGTACAATAAAGTGTACTACTGCTATAAAACACTAACTAAAGATCTAAATAAATATTCTTCATAAATACAAAACATTCCTCATACTCACTCAAGATTACCTTTCACACATAAAATAAAAAGTCGAACACATAAAACCGTTAAAACGTTTTGCACCAGTAAATAAGAATGCGTATTTTCTCTATATGGAGTTATTAACTCTAAAACTCACCATGATAATCCGTGCGCGAGCAGCAATGAAAAATCCGCTAAAGTAATGTATCCTTCATGCAGCGATAACAAATGAAACACCTTTTTTAAAAAAAAAAAAAAAAGTTTCGAAGCGTCACAGAGAACGGCACATCACTATTCGCGCGGCAAGATAAGATTTTCTTTTTTTGTTTGCGCGCGGAGGGAAGCGTGTTCGAAGCGCGCCGGACGATGGTCAACTGAACGGAGCATCGTGAAAGATTTGCGATATGCGACGCGAGATGGACGTATACCACGAAGGAATAAGAGGATATATGACAATCAGTCCTTCATACAAACTTAATGTATACTCATAATATTTCCTGGATATTGACATAATGGGAAATAGCTTAAGATCTAAAAGAGAAACATTATTTTCATGACATATTTTAATCCTACCTATTCCCAGCTATTGCTACAACTAGATTATATACATCCAGAATTTTTTAAAGGCTTGTCTAAAAATCCGTTTTCGGTATTTTTTTACAATCATTACAAAATTTCAGACAATAGAATTTAGTCAACTTTAATTTAAACATTAATTTATGTTGGAACTAATTGAAACTAATCAAGTTTCAGTGCTACTCTTGGCAAAGAAGGGGTTAAATAAAAACGAAATAGTGATATTGCAGTGTCAATAGGGCTAGCACAGGATTGCCGCGAGATAGATCACACCTTCTTCTTATTGTCTTATTAATGGCATAAGGACAGGTAGTCTATCTCGCAGCGACATACTCTTGCGCCAATCATGTGCTAACCCTGCAGGATGAGGATGTTAAGATATTTCCAATAATGTCAATATCCAGGTGGGGAAATTCGGACTGTGTTTGTCTGGAAAAGACCGTCCCCTTTCGTCAAAAGGCCGATAATGCGTTTATAAATTAAGGATTTTCGACGGCAACAAGTTGACACTTTCACCAATTTTGAAGACGTTCTGTAACTGCTTCGTAAAGTATTCGTTAAGCCTACATTATTTCTTCCGAGCGTAATCAAATTTCACTTGCACTGCGAGTAAATCTACATAGTTATACATTTTGTGTTTGAAATATTTGAATATTTTTTCGAGCGTCTTTAGGTAAATTTACTGATGTGTACTGATAGACAGCAAAATTGACAACTGGACGTCAAAATCAAATAGGTTTATCATGAATTCATGAAAAACAAAAATTTCTATTACAAATCACAAGCCACAAGGAAATTTTTCAGCAAGTTACCGAATATTTGTTGTGACGGATATGATGGAAAACCTCTTAGTTATAGTTTTAGAGTTCTTATTCATTATTCTCATTAGTTGATCGGAAGAACAGCAAGTTTCTAATGGGTTGGCAACGCGCACGTGACACTCCCTGAGTTGCAGGCGTCCATAGGTGACCGTGACCGCTTTCCATCAGGCGGACCGTATGCATGTTTGACACCGATAAAGAAAAAAGTTTTCGTGGTCGATGCCCGCAGGAGGTTGCTGAAGTTTTTTTTCTTTGAGAATTTCTTGCTAACTACAAGGTGCAATCCTATTGGTGCGAAAAGGGTTAAATTATGAGGGTGAAACAAAGAGTAGTATAATATATATGAGAAAGAGAGCCCTCTCGTGGAATTTTTTGGTGTCATTTTGAAGCGCCATCATTATTTTTGAAATAAATAACATGATGGTTACCATAGACATAAGATAACAATCTATAATCTATGGTATTAACAGAGACAGTGTTGCCAATGTGGAGTGAGGGATACCATCATACCAACGAAACAGTTCGGGTTTAATAAAAAAGAGGGCGCATTTTTTTCGAATGACGGGCTTTGTATGGGAGTGTCCGGGGTCTGGGGTGAAATTGGCACACCGAGTCTCGTGATTCATCCCGATATAAGGTTATTAGATTTTCTGACCGAGTGTTCACCATTCGTTGATGTCTTTTGTACTGAAGTTTCTATTTACCGAGAGCGTTACGTCTCATAGATTTTAGTCGACGTTGGAGTTTCACAGAGAAACTAATGGCTATACTTACAAGATGTTTGTTACATGAAGTACCTAATAACATTTTTTGGGGGGTTCGTGGTGTCATTTCCTTACTTTTCGTCCTTAGGACCTAGATCCTGGGAGCCACGGTTCTGGAGATACGATTTTTTATCTTTTTAGGGTTTTTTTTCCTTATTTATACAAAATATGTCAATTAAAATAAGGTTAAATTTCAATTCAATTTATTTTATAGTAAAAAAGGCTCAAGTGTTCGTTTTAAGCTGTAATTTATAAGACTATCATAAAATGCATTTAACAGCATACAAAAAAAAATATCGGTCGAATATTTTCCATAATTTAGGAAGAAGAATAAAAAATCGTATCTCCAGAACCATTGCTCCTAGAACCAAGGTTCCAAGGACGAAAGGGAAGAAAATGACACCACAAACCCCCCAAAAAAACAATGTCGGGCTGTGTGCCAAACACCTTGTATAGGTAGGTAGGTTACCTACCTCCTACCTTTCAATTTTATCTTCGATGAATTCTGTGAGTCCACAAAATAGTTGTCTGGAAGTGTTTAGTATTTCTACAATGCTGGAATTATAATAGATAACTTGACTGTAGTTACAATAAAATATTTTATACTGTGCACGAAATAAAGCATCAGATAATTATATATAAGAAAAACATGGACAGAAGTTATGTTTAAATGCAATTTCTATTTAATAACTCAGGTAGAAAGTAACTGAGTTGACCGTGACGTCACTCAATTCGATTCCATATAAATTCCATATTAGCAAGTCGTTCAAATTCGATTTGACAGTTCTTACGGCTCAGCCACGACATTGGTCTAAGCGCGACAGCGGTGAGCGGCGGCCATACATTGGAGCGAGACACAGCGATGGGACGCTTAGACCAATGTCGTGGCTGGGCCGTTAAAAAGAAGCTGATTTGACTAGGAGGCAAGTATAGGGTTGTAAATAGAAAAAAAACAAATGTTTTTTTTTTTCAGCTGAAAAAACATGAAAAAAAACCGAGCACGTGGTTTTTTTTCGTAAATATGGTTTTTTTGATGAACAAATAATACGAGGCAATAACGGTTTTTCGTGAGTTGTAACGTGAATTCGATAACAATAACGTACATAGGAATTCAATTAACATTCAGTATACAAACGTTTATTGGGGAATCCCGATGCTGCGTGAGCGTGGAGAGACGGTGGTGTTGCCAACAGTAAATAGTGATAACTACCAACTACAGATTTCGTAAATGTTACTTTTATAAGACCAGATTAAAGTTATTTGACTAAATTCGTTTAATAGTTAACATTAAGTCTAAAAAACCGTACAAAAGTATTAACCACTTTGCAAATTTTGAGATTGCATACTTTAGAAAAAAACATACTCCAGAAAAAAAACTGGCTTTTTTCGCGGTCTTTTTTCATGTTTTTTTTTGCAAGCCAGAGAAAAAAACCGTTTTTTACGAACGTCCGCGTAGTGTGTTCCTAGCTAAACTCATCCAACCAAAAGTAGTTGAGGAAAAGTTACTTGAGCAGGGAACTTGACTGTAGGTAAAATATTTTATACCTTGCACGAAATTAAGCATCAGATAATTATAAGAAAAACATGGACAAAAGTTATTTTTAAATCCAATTTCTATTTATTAAGTCAGATAGAAATATATAAAGTAACTGAGTTGACCGTGACGTCACTCAATTCGATTCCATATAAATTCCATATTAGCAAGTCGTTCAAATTCGTTTTGACAGTTCTTAAAAAGAAGCTGATTTGACTAGGAGGCAAGTAGCCTGTTTCTATATCCATACTAATATTATAAGTGGAAAGTGTGTGTCTGTTTGTTTGTCCGTCTTTCGCGGCAAAACGGAGCGACGAATTAACATGATTTTTAAATGGAGGTAGTTGAAGGGATGGAAAGTGACATAAGCTACTTTTGTCTCTTTCTAACGCGTGCGAAACCGCGGGCAAAAGCTAGTTTTTTAAGATGTAAGAGTAGGTAACTTACCTTGTGAATTTGAAATACTCGACTAAGTTACCATAACAACCAAATAATCTATCTGTTAGTTGTTGATTGTCAAAGATTGTGAAAAGTGTATATAAATATTTTCAGTGATATATTTTTATTGTGAGTGGGTTGTGTGCAATTTAGTGCTTTATGAGATTTAACTCCTATCCACCGCTGCGACATCGCACTCGCAACTCGTAGGTAAGTGTACCTACTAGCTATATATTAAGTAAATATATGTAGGATTATAAACTGAAATAGATACCATACACTAAAGAAAAAGCGAATAAGCCCATTGGTGGCGAAGCCGGGAATCGAACCCGGGTCTCCAGCTATCGCGCCTGACGTGATAAACCGCTATACCACGTGGCGCGGACGTCCGTTGCGCGCCCCGAGATACGCGACGTTTAAGTGGGAACGCTGGCTAAGACTACTTAGAAAACAAATCAACAATATTTAATAAAAAAAAGCGTGTTACAAAACACGGAGAAACTAAAAAGCCAAAAATAATAAACCTTCGAATTCATTTAATATGTACAGTAGTGAAAGAATTATCCTTTAACTCCTAACCATTGAGGAGTTGACCTTCCATCATCAGCTCAGCCACATAAAATTATTACCATCAGGCGTAAATACTGATGTACCTTTGAAAAATACACTAAAAACATTGCATGTGCCTATAACATTTGAAGAGTTCCCTCGATTTCTCCAAGATCCCATCATCAGACCCCGACTTGGTGCCAATGGGACCATCTCGGGGTTATACCCGTTCGATCAAAAAAAAAAATTTTGAAAATCGGTCCACGATTCTCGGAGATATCGAGTAACATACATACAAAAAAAAAAAAAAAAAAACATTCAGTCGAATTGAGAACCTCCTCCTTTTTTGAAGTCGGTTAAAAATGATTTGAATGAACTTTTTTTACTTAAACAAAATTTGAGTTGACCAGCTCAGAATGGTCATGTAAATAACAATAATGAGTCTTGTTGCATAATCTAACTGTATCAACTACGAAGTATAGACTTAAATGATTATATCATTATGCTAATTACATAAATAATACATCTTCGTGTCAGTCCACTTTCAACATATTCACTGCTAATATTTGTCTACCTCTTACTTAAGTATGTGCGTATAAAAATCGCAGTGCATAAGTGTGTAGTTTAGTTAGACAGTAAAAGAATTAATTAAAGCATTTAAAGTATATTGCTCAAGCCATTTCATAATACTACGCGTTTGGGGGTTTTTTTATACCTTCCTTTATTTTTATGGTCACATTGGTTTTAATGCCAGGTAGTGGCATTATTTTTTTCCCTTCACTAGCTCGGAAACACGTGTTTTTCCTTTAATACCAGCGGGTAAAAACGCATTTTATCCACTAGTGGGTAAAGCAATTTGACCTTGAATAAAATAGAATGAACTACTTTAAAATTGATAAAAGTAGATGAATTTAGTAGTAAAGATGATTTACCACCTGTGGAACTACTAGAAGCAGTGACAAACGCATTTTTTGCGTTGTAGTTTCCTCACTATAGTGAGGGGAAAAGTTTTGTGTTACACTCGGGTGCAAATGTATTTTACTTCTCGTGTGTTAAAAAACTCGCAAGTTCAGGGTTCTATTCTCGAACCACTCGCTTCGCTCGTGGTTCAACTATAGGATCCTTTCACTTGCTCGTTTTTCAATTCCACTCTCGGCGTTAAAATACAACTTTGCCCCCTTGTATAACAATTAACTATTTCCTAATCGGAAAAGCGAATCTTCTTTCCTTTTGGGGAGGTATTCCCGATGAACTCAGTATGGGGTTCTTAACATAGGTTACGGTGACCGCTTTCCATCCGGCGGCCTGTGTGCTTGTTTGCCACTGGCATGGTATAAAAAAGACCCCGCTTCCCTATGAATCGCTAATGAGTGAGGGTTTCTATTTTAGAATCCCCTACTTAAGCAGTAGGTATTCAATAATTATCAAATCTTTTGCTTCGTTCAGGCAGGCAATCATGGTCACGCGATAAATGATACAACATCAGGCCGTCCCTTTCGCACTATTTGTAAGTGCGATAGGGACGGCCTGATGTTTTATCGTTTATCGCGCGACCATGATCGGCGACTCAATGTACGCCCTCGCTGCAAATACGTGTAATCTAACAATAAATATTAATACTTATCAATTTGAAAAATAGATTTAGTCAATTAAATTTTCAATTAATAAACGTTAATTTTATTGTTTCTGGACGGTATGGCAGTGACAACTAGTAGTTTTATAATAAAGATTTAGTTTTAATTTTCAACGCGAGAGATAAGCAATAAGCATTATATAACTGCAACGATTTAAGTAAAACGGAAAATTTGAAAATAAAAAAGTTTTTCCTCATCTACGTGACGGTCAAACTAAGATCAAAGCCATTTACCATGAGATTTTTACGTTCTATAATACGTTACTCGGTACTCTCGGTAGCGTTAACACGCAAGTAAATCACATTCATTGTATGGAGAAAGCACCCCAAACGCCCACAGCGCCCCAAAACGATTCCTTACGTTATCCTGGCATTTGCCACGGCTCATGGGAGCCTGGGATCCGCTCTGAAAATGTTCCTAAAAGTGCTCTGACTCGGGCAACACAATTTCCAATCTACATACCATTGCCGCGTTTGTTCAATATATGCATTTTAACTATGGAGCAAACGCGGCAATGGCATGTAAATTGCTGGCAATTGTGTTGCCAAGAGCACTATTAGTGAAAATGGTTCTGGTCGGAAGATCAGCGCTACATGGCTAGCATCATGCTGAGTTGGGTCCATTTCGTGATGAACTCTTTTATGTCATTTTGTTCTTTGCCGTTTTATGTTTGATGTCTGTACATGTCCGTACATGTTAATATGTGATCGTCATGAATAAATGTCTTTTTATCTTTACTAAAATCAATATTCTAACAAGAATTTTAATCCATTTTTTTACCTATGTAAGACTGAAAAAACCTTCGAGAACCCCCTAAATATGACATCTTTTAAGTGCCGATGAAGGACAGAGTATAATTTCTACACCGGAAAATCACGCACGCGCAGACAAACCGAGGCCAATAACGTATTATGTATTACGGTATAAAACACTTTTACGGTGGTTGTTTATAAAGATTTTTTTTTTTTATGTGATAGGAGGCGAACGAGCAGACAGGTCGCCTGATGGTAAGCGATTTAGACGCCATCTATTGAATCGGTTGAAATTAGTTTCCTTTCGCCAAAGAAAAGTTAACTTTCTCTCTAGCTTGAGCTGCGTCTGCGCATGAAAACTTATTCAACAGAGTGTTCCTGTATTTTCCGTAAGATGGCACCACTCTTCTATACTATACGTTAGGTTAGTATGAAGAAGTAGAAGTGTGCTTGCTAACACATGCACATCATCTAAAGAGAAAGACCGTGTTTTGGCATCAATATTTATGTATCGGTTTCACTAGATGGCGTTATATTAGAGGATTCAAACATCATACCAGCGTTTTATTGGACCACTTATATTTCAAAATCAAATCGTATTCGATTCAGTAAGGTACAAGGTGTTTAAGAAACTGGGTTACCCCTAAATCGCTTAGATCGCGCCTCGCTTCCAAATTCAAATAACGCGTCCAAGTCATATTATCGAGCGCTGTTGAAGTTAAAACCAAAGGAATAAAATCACGAAAGTATAAACATATTATGCGATTGAATTTGTATGTTGACGTATATTGCTCAAACATTTATTAATGAGCAAATTTAAAACAACCAGTTTCCAGGCATTTCGATTTCTCTATTTTTTCAATATTTTTATTTGTCCGTGATACGATAGTTGCTATCAAAGGACCACCTGTAGATTTTATCATCCAGATTCCGGTCCAATCGGTCGATTTTTTTAGAATTACGTCATCCGTGCGCATGTTCCTAGCTTAAATCTTTAAAACTACGCAACGGATTTTGATGGGGTTTTTTTAATAAATAGAGTGATTCTAGAGGAAGGTTTACATGTAGGTATAGTACCCATGCGAAGCCGGGGCGGGTCGCTAAATTAACTAGTACATACGAAAAGCTTAATCATGTTTAGATAATTATTTTTTAATTATAAAATTTGTATAAAAAATATTTAATTAAAAATTATTTTTTGTCGATTTCCATAAGTTTCCTTGATTAGACCATTGGTATAAATTTCATAAGTCGACGCGACTTTGCAGGTCCAATGAAGGCGACTCTCAACAAATCCTAAGCAATGTATTGTTTTAGATGCGCAGGGCATTGTAAGCACGCTGAGTATATCTAACCCACAGAATAAGGGAATCCATACGGGGACATCTCTCGTCGTACGTACCCAAGCACGTTGTTACGCTGGACGAATCTGTATCTGTAATTTTAATTTTCTTCATTTGTTTACATACTTACCACGCAAAACTGAATTTAAAATGGATTGAAGCGTTAACGGCTTCAATAAACTCATCAAAATTTCATGATAGTCTGTCATGCAACCAGCTGACGGTCATTGCACTGCAATATGGTAAACGATTTTTTAACTTACAGTATCTATAATTTTAGGTATTTAAAATAACGTAAACCAAGAACGACTTAACACTGGACTGACAAAGCCTATACAAAAAAGCGTACCCCTGAAATGTATGTCCTTTTAGACTTAAAACTAGGTGGCGCTGTTTCGCGGCCGTAAAGTGGCCAAAATCATTTCCCCAAATATTTTTGGGTGTTTTTATTTTTTGTAAGAACAAATGACATATTTATTTGTTTTAAAATCATGATGTCACGTCAATACACATTTAAAAAAAATTGTAGGCATCATCAGTGTAGTTACGATAGTATTTAATAGGTGGCGCTAAAAAATCGAGGTACGAGGTACACTGAGCGAACTGTCTTTAACCTTCTTTGGTCGTGTAATATTTTAATTTACCCTCAAGTGGTATAAGGAGCCTTTTGAGAGTACATTTTGTTTACATTTTATTTACATACCTAAAGATACAGACTGTACTTACTGGCAAGGTTTCAATCAGGAGACGAAGAATAATGTTTTAAACATGTTTGGGTAGCTTTCATATCTTATCCGATCAACGAAACGGCAGGTGATGATGATGATGATGAATTTCTCTGTTTTGCCCGAAGGTTGACTGGTAGACAATGCCTTATAGCATTAAGTCCGCCTTGTGTACAATTGTATTTTCTTTAAATAAATAAATAAATACACAAGGGTTTTTTTTTCACGTCACCCGTTTTCACCCGGGATGCTATAAGTCCGGCAAACCTGTAATCTGTGGTCTTTGTGGGCCCTCTTTGGAGAATAAAGCCAATTTTATTAATTAACGACTATTTATTTATTAAATAAAAATTATATTTAATATGGATTTGAATACATCGTTGTCTACTCGTTGAAAAGATTAAAGATTTTATTACTAAAACATTTCTATATATATACAATGGAATGTTTTATACATTGAGAAACGTAACAAGATATTAAAAATATTATTAATTTTAAAACCCAACGAATAACGTTGATGGCACTCATAGCCTAAATGACAAACTATAATGCAGATTCTCTACATTTATTTATTATATAAGGATTATTCAAGAATATTTACAATACAAAAGTTTGTCTGGCACACGGCGGGTTTCTAATGTCAAACAACATCCTATTTTCACACGACTGCCCAATTTATTTTTAAGGCCTTCAATTCCTGATATGTAAGAAATAAAATAAATAATGAATAAATTATAAACACGACTGTATTTTTAAAGTAAACTGAAAAGATGAAAATAATTTTAAGATACGTTGCGTTAGTCAGTCAACTTAATGAATGTAAATTCGAAAAATGAGTGTTTAGTCAGGTTAGTTTAGGTTACTATTTTTAAGGTATTTTCCTTATGTTTCAGTGGCGGAAATTCCTGAACCCACCAATATGAGTGGCAGCTGACATCCACGAAGATTCGCTACTACCTACTAGTGCTTTAAAAACCAAGGTGAGAAAAACACAGGTAGTGTATGTAATTAATATTGTGGATACTAAAGTACAATATCGGATTGCAGGATACTAAAATAAGCTCGTCCTTTTTACATTTGTACTAATGGGCAATAGCTGGTAAGGAGGAAATTACCAAAAAAACTCGCCATATGCCAAATAGTATCTTACACATTTAACTGTTCCACATTCTCCTCATTACCGTGAACATATAATATGTGTCGATCACACGTTTTTTTTCTTCTTCATATTTTGTGTCACTTGACTATCGACACCTTGTATATTTTTAGTAGGTACATAACTATTTTTGTATCCAAGTGGATTGGAAAATGAAACACAGACACAATAAATTGTATACAAAATCATCCTGTATCGCTGTAGATATGTGTAAGACATATCTTTGCGTGGAATTTCATATTACGTATTTATATAGATAATGTATAATACATAGCTTGACGGTTAAAACAATGCTGGGTATTCTAACAGGTATCAACAATAACATTTTATTCTGATCATTATAAGGTGAACTAAGAAAATTTTATGACAATCAACACATAATATATGATCCATAAATGGGAACAGTAATGAATAATTGTAATAAACAATTACTATTCTAAAATAACTAAGTACATAAAAATATCGTTGTAGTGTATTACAATATAACAAATGCGGTATACAACGAAATTTCAATATTTATGGAATGTCACATTTAAGTATGTACTAATTACCTTTAGTATTTTCAGACATGGCCAAAAATGTAAACTACGAGTACTTAATGTAGATGTGAATATAAAACTTTTCTATGTAAGTAATAGGTATAAGATTTAATTAAGGCCTAGTTAACCTTCGGGTTGGGAGGTAAGATCCTGGCAGTCGCTTTCGTAAACTTAGTGCCTACGCCAAATCTTGGGATTCGTTGTCAAAGCGGACCACAGGCTCCCATGGGACGCAAGGAGGATGATGAAGATTTAACAAAATTAAAGTAGTTAGTATAAATAGACAATTGCAGAGAAACTTCAATATTGTCAGCGACCGACCCATTCGTTTACACGTTAGCCATGTCTAAGAAACACAAACAATATATACAGTACACGCATCATGCCCCTCTCTTTTTGTACAAAAATGTATTTATCCTATTTTTTACCGAAGTGGCTCCCTTTGCCAGTTATTTAGGACTAAAACAGATGAACTGCGTTCCGATTGCAACTTGCGTGTGTATTGCACATCATCTGCGCAATAAAATTGGTGTGCAATGAGAAGGCCCACTCAAAGGTTATTACAGATGGCACCACCTTAGAAGTCCATTGCAAAGATGAAAAATTTCATACGTGAGAGCGAGAAGATGATATTTTTTTGCTTTCTCTCACATATGAATGACAGTGACATGCCTAGACACTTGCACAGGCGCCGCCTGGCCGGATAAAACGTCAGTGTGCCTCCTCATTAATTTGTAAAGGGCTCCACTCATCTTGCAACAAATCGCATGCGATTTTTTATAGGCTTACTCGTGACCACAGAATCCACAGACTAGGCGAAGCGAGGAGGCCTACGATGGAGCGACTTCGCCAGGAGGTGTCTATTCACCCCTGATTTGAAATTTGCCGGGTTATGTGAGATCGATAAGTAGCGGTGTTTGATTTTTTCTTTTTACCATAAATGGGCTCACTTTATGGCCACATAATTTTATAATTTGTACCATCTAGCCGCTAGTGTACCGAATATTACTATCATATGCGATTTGGTTACGTCTGTTGGAGCCCTTGAGTTGCAAATATAATCTATTTCAACTGTTTTAGCCAATGTTGGTTGCAAACTACAGATAAAATACAAAATAATGTAACATTTTACAACATTTCCTTGGTTGACACATGTAAAAATATAAAATCATATTTACGCAAAAGATCTAAAGTAGGAATACTGATTTCAGAATTGAATAGTGTGATAAATATGTTTTTTAAATAGCTTTTGTTATTTGTGAGGCAAACATTTCACTTGCAAGCATAATATTATGATTCCGTATTCATGGACATTGGACAATAATGGCTTTTACAAATGTCACCGATAATGTCATGCGAATTCCATTCACTGAGGTATTTGTACACATTGCTCAACATTCAATAGATACTTTGATCCAAAATCAGTATTACCTACATTGAAATAAAAAAATAAATCTGTAAATCTATTCTCTTACAATACGTACATCTGATAAGTATAGTCAGCTGCAGATACCAGAGGGCGTTACGATCGTAACAATAGTTAATCATCAACACCAATTAAAAAAAAAGTTTTCTAATTTTCAAAAAGTGTATACGATTAACAGTACTTTACTACAGCCTTCGGACCTTTTTTTACATTATACTATGCAAATCAAGGCCGACCGCAAACCACGCTTAACATTTTGCCTCTATGCCAAATATATATATGAATTAGCAAAGAAGCGACATGTCGAACGTAATCCGCGGTAGGCCCTAGATTAGTCTGCAACTGACTATACACTCGTGCCAAATCGATACAGCCAACCGATTTGGCAATCGTTACCCTACTGCCGTAAAACAAACTTACAGCCACATTGTACAAGGGAGTTTCGACTTTAGTCCACGGACTTAGGGCTCGACGGAGCGGCACACGTTTGGTCGTCGTTGGAAGACTTGGAACCATGTCGAGGTAAGTGCCGGCCGGTATGCTCTAGCTTGTGGAAAGTGCTTCGATGCGCCGGTAGATGTCGCTAGTGAGGTCGTGTTATCTGGAATTTGAAATAATATTGGATTAGACACATGTAGAAGAAATGAAATTGAGAAATTGTTTATGAAATCTTAAGGCAGAATTCAGATGGCGATGTAGCCGTTACAGTTTGTAACGGCTACATCGCCATCGCCATCTAGTGACGTTCACTACAATGTTGCCACTTTTTTAGGGTTCCGTAGTCAACTAGGAACCCTTATAGTTTCGCCATGTCTGTCTGTCCGTCCGTCCGTCCGTCCGTCCGTCCGCGGATAATCTCAGTAACCGTAAGCACTAGAAAGCTGAAATTTGGTACCAATATGTATATCAATCACGCCAACAAAGTGCAAAAATAAAAAATGGGAAAAAATGTTTCATTAGGGTACCCCCCCTACATGCAAAGTGGGGGCTGATATTTTTTTTCATTCCAACCCCAACGTGTGATATATTGTTGGATAGGTATTTAAAAATGAATAAGGGTTTACTAAGATCATTTTTTGATAATATTAATAGTTTCGGAAATACTCGCTCTTAAAGAAAAAAAAAGTGCGTCCCCCCCCCCCCTCTAACTTTTGAACCATATGTTTAAAAAATATGAAAAAAATCACCAAAGTAGAACTTTGTAAAGACTTTCTAGGAAAATTGTTTTGAACTTGATAGGTTCAGTAGTTTTTGACAAAAATACGAAAAACTACGGAACCTTACACTGAGCGTGGCCCGGCACGCTCTTGGCCGGTTTTAATTTCTACTCTTTTTGGTCAGACTGTACTAACAAATGTCTTAAAATACTCCTAATTCAAATTATAGTCTGTGGATTGAATAAAAAACACGCTCAGTGTAGGGTTCCGTAGTTTTCCGTATTTTTCTCATAAAACTACTGAACCTATCAAGTTCAAAATAATTTTCCTAGAAAGTCTTTATAAAGTTCTACTTTTGTGATTTTTTTCTATATTTTTTAAAAATATGGTTCAAAAGTTAGAGGGGGATGCACTTTTTTTTCGTTTAGGAGCGATTATTTCCGAAAATATTAATATTATCAAAAAACGATTTTAGTAAACCCTTATTCATTTTTAAATACCTATCCAACAATATATCACACGTTGGGGTTGGAATGAAAAAAATATCAGCCCCCACTTTACATGTAGGGGGGGGGGGGTACCCTAATAAAACATTTTTTCCATTTTTTTATTTTTGCACTTTGTTGGCGTGATTGATATTGGTACCAAATTTCAGCGTTCTAGTGCTAACGGTTACTGAGATTATCCGCGGACGGACGGACAGACAGACATGGCGAAACTATAAGGGTTCCTAGTTGACTACGGAACCCTAAAAAGATAATGTTACACCATGTCTCAGAAAATCGATACCTATTTTCAAATAAGTAGGTATTCTTGAATATGGTGTCTTATTTATGTCCTCAGTTTGATATATGTAATAGGAGCTCTTTCATAGGTTTTATGTTACTGTTGTTAGGGATCCGTATTATTTAAATGAGGTGTCATACGAGAATGTACTACACCTAAGTAGGCCAACTACAAACCTAAACTCTCTCGTTAAGATTAGTTATAAGTTATAATTAGGTAAATAAGGTTATTATTTACAAAGATATGTAATTTCAGCGGGATGATATGTTGTCATAATAGTTATATTATACAATT
This sequence comes from Leguminivora glycinivorella, assembly GCF_023078275.1. Taxonomy (NCBI): domain Eukaryota; kingdom Metazoa; phylum Arthropoda; class Insecta; order Lepidoptera; family Tortricidae; genus Leguminivora; species Leguminivora glycinivorella. The sequence goes on along the minus strand of NC_062989.1, from coordinate 7,997,756 downwards.
TACAATAGAATATTCCCAAATGGTGTTTAATTATTTTATATGTACATATGTGGTTTTATAGTTACACCGCGAATTTGCAGAACATAATATTTAATATCTACCTAGAGGTTTATATAATGTTTTATTTAACCGGTAACCATACTTAATTTTAATACTACGTCGGTGGCAAACAAGCATACGGTCCGCCTGATGGAAAGCGGTCACCGTAACCTATGGACGCCTGCAACTCGAAGAGTGTCGCTTGCGCGTTGCCGCCCCATTAGAAACTTGTACACTCCCCTTTGCTGCGTATGCACAGCAAAAAGGAGTGTACAAGTTCAAAGGAGGGTTTGGGTTGCCGACGACTCAAAGGACAATAGACGGAACAAATTAGTTCCGTAAGTCCTCCCGTGCAGGGTGCAGGCAGACCAAAAAGGAGATGGCGGGACGACCTGGACGCATTCTACCCGAAATGGTGGGAAAATGCCAACAACAGGGTCGAGTGGAGAAAGCGAGGGGAGGCCTTTGCCCAGCAGTGGGACACAAAAGAGGCTAATTAAAAAAAAAAAAAAAAAGTCCTCCCGTCGTCAGCACCCCGCACCCTCGTTGAGCTCTGGCAGCCTTACTCACCGGCAGGAACACAACACTATGTGACACTATTTTTTGTTCGTCGAACTCAGAATTTCTAACATAATTATCCTAATCTGATATTTAAAAAAAAATCCAAAAAGTATAGATAAATTTTAGTTTCTAAACTACGATACGAATGATTTTTTTTTCTAATTGTTTATTTTTGATGGAGCAAGGGTATTCAAATCGCTTTTGAAATCTTAAATTAGTAAATGAAAATGCAATAGTTAACTGAGTAACGTAATGCTTTAAAAACTCAAGTGGACTTTTTTTATCTAAGGAGTGATTTCGATAAAATATTATATTTAGCGAGGGTATTAAAAGTTGTGTTTTATATCTCAACTTAATAAATAGAAAATCAAAATGACAATAAAAATATCAATATGTTCTCTAAGACAAAATTGATACCTTCGGCTCTCCATTCTTGCTCAGTCAATAAAAAAAACGAAATTTATATCCAAAAAAATACAAAAAGTTTATATAATCCTGGGAATCGAACGCACTTTCACGGCGTGACAGACGATTGTTCCCCAACGACGCCATTACATAACACGCTGTTACCGACGAAATTGGGCTATACATATATAATTATTTAAATATAAATAATAATGTCAAATCCATACTAATATTACAAATGGGAAAGGGTGTGTGTCTGTTTGTTTGTCCGTCTTTCACGGCAAAACCGGAGCGACGAATTGACGTGATTATTTAAGGGGATTTAGTTGAAGGGATGGAGAGTGACATAGGCTACTTTTTGTCTCTTTCTTACGCGTGCGAAGCCGCGGTCAAAAGCTAGTTTATTATAAATGGGAAAAGCTGGTTACTCTATAATCTGAAGTGGAAGAATTCGTTGTTTCACCAAAGATAATTTGTGTTTGTTTGTTTGTCCGTCTTTCACGGCCAAACGGAGCGACGGATTGACATGTTTTTTAAGTGGAGATAGTTGAAGGGATGGAGAGTGACATATGCTACTTTTGTCTCTTTCTAACGCAAGCGAAGCCGCGGGCTAAAGCTAGTACAGCACGGGTAGCATGGTCGCGCGATAGACGATAAAATATCAGGCCGTCCCTGTCGCACTATTAGTAAGTGCGATTATAGGGACGGCCAGATGTTTTATCATTTATCGCGCGACCATAATTGCCTGCCTGGACCAGATTATATTGATGATAATTATTATTTGTAACCATTTAGTTAATATTGTCTTCAGTTACCGCGATAGTTACTCATGAAATAAAAACTATGAAAACGGATTAAATCGTGTATAATGAATTTACAATTTATCCCGACGTTTCGAACACTACAGCGTTCGTGGTCTCTGAGCTCAACGGGTGACTGAGGAAAAATTACAATGTGCAAAAGCTACCCACATACCTACATACATATTCATATATAACTATTTAGTTGTTGAAGAAAAACATTCACACAACAATAACATAGGTCAACTAGCTCAGTAAATGTAAGGAAGTCAGCACATTACTAATACTAATACTATGCCACACTATGACCTATGTCGTGTAATATTTTATTTTATCAACAAAATTAATATTTAGCGAGTCTCACTAAGCCTGAGTATGAAAATCTGTTTTCATTAATCTCAGTTTTGTTTCATTTCACAACAGTCCATTTAATTTCATGATCTCAGGATAAGGTATCAAAGTCCTGAACAAAAAATATACCGCCTGAATGTATCGACTTATTTTACAAGTATTATACAATACCTGTCACTGCAATGTCACAATTTTAGTTTTCTTTCAACCTCTTTTTGCCAAGAGTGGCACTGAAACTTGATTAGTTCATGTGCTCTGCCTACCCCTTTATGGGATACAGGCGTGATTGTATGTATGATTGTATGTATGTGTTATACAATAAGTCATTGCACATATTTTCTAAAGACACCAAGAGTAGAATTTGACATCATCTGTAGGTTACCGTTATGGCAAACAGAACGACGGAGTTGACCACATTCCTCGTATTATAGGCGATCTAAGCAACAGGTTACGCGGGGTCCCACGCAAAGCAGTGACTTATAATTATTAATAGATAATAAAGTACATTTTACGTGAAGAAGAAATCTGTAGAGATTTTATGTCAAAAATTAGTTTTAAATACGACATAGCTAGGATATATCAGGCCCACTTGTACCAACCACTTAACTCAGGGTTAGTGAGCTGTCATCTATCAAATTCCATATAAAATGGTGGGTTAACCCTCCATTTTCGTTGGTACAAGTTATTTTCGACAAATAATATTGTTGATGGTAGGAGGATAATAATAAAAAAGTATTTAGCATTATTGCAAACAATGGTTTATTTATAATGTGGTTACTTTAGTTAGAGGAATGAAGATATTTTTTTCGAGACTTTCTAAAACTTAAAAATTAAGTAAGCAAGATTACAAGCCTACTATTATGTGTATGCAAACTATTTTTTAATAGTAAAATTTTAAATAAAATAATTACCATAAAGTGGCTACTCAAACCATTTTTCATACGAAGCCAATTATTTAGAAAATGCCAATTGTTTTTTTACACAAGCTATTACACAGACTGATCAGGTGGATAATTTAGATAATACCTGTTAGATTGTTGCAGTTTGAAGGCTACTTCTTGCAATCCGATATCCTGCGCCGATTTTTATCAGTGCAATTTAGTATAAAAACCTAGGAATGTTATTCTGGTAGCAATTCAGTTTTTACTTGGTCGAAACAATGTTTATCAACTTAACGTTAGCTATAGGTATTTCGATTTTCGAGTTTCGTTGCCTTTTGACAAGCAGATTGGCAGTTCCTAAGGTTACCGCAGTTCCTAAGGTTACCAGGCTTCAAAAGTATTTGCCATCATTGCCATCAACATCACGCTTACCATACACTTTTACGATCAAGGGATATACTGGTGGGTAAAGGTAGTCGTGATACCCATACCCATGATGTGGTAAGCAAAATACAGAGCGGGCTCCTATTCTGTGCAGAGTTGAAGGCCATTTGAAGATACCTAACGAACCAAACCTATACCTGTACACCCTGTTTTTATTGAATTCCGTTAACTTTAAGAGAAGATTTTTTAGTTCAAATACAATCAATTTCTCTAAAAAAACTAGCCTCTTAACTCTTACGGTTATCGAATTACTAAAAAAAAAAATTAATTGCTGAACACGTGTGTGGCATTATCCCTTACCACTTCCTAATGTTATTTGTTTTGACATGTGCCGTCAAACACTTGACAATGACTTTAATGTTATGATTAAGGTCCTCTCACACTAATTAATACATTTATTATGCATGGACACGAGAAAAAAAATCGAATTTAAAAACAAGCGATATACATGGTGGTTCTAGGGCTCTGGATATTCGCCTTAGCCCCGGCGGTGCTAAGCGTCCGAACTACCCGAACCCGCCGAAGTCCGTTCCCGTGTAGTGCCGTTCGCGCGTGTAGTGCCGAATCGGCGTTCGGGGCCGGACGGCCGGACGCACGGACTTCGGCACCGTTCGGGTATTGAACACACGAGGCGGCCGGCGGACCGATCGACTTATTGCCGTGCCGGTTTGTATTTAAAAAATAGGTGAAATTTAAAATTTATATTAATTTAGCGAACGAATACGAATTGGTTTTATACATACTCGTTTTATTTTGATCAATAACGTGTTAACTATATTTTTTGTACTTGTTCCCGTTACGTTGTAGGCTACTCGTACAGATTAGATAATATGGTGATATTCAATACAAATATTATAAACGTATTCCTATTCCTATAGGTCCATAATTCGCCAGGTACACTAGTCTACTGGTTTTTTTTTTTTCAATAAAGTTGCTTAAGACAATTGCGAAAAGTAGAGTTTAATGGACTTTATTTGTCTCTAGGTTAACCAATAGAAGTCTAAACAGGGTATTGGTTTGTGTGAAAAATACTATATTAAGTAGTTCTATTACTTGATTGTTTTATAATGTTCATGGTGCCTTACTATAGGGACCATACCACCTATAGTATAGTTATATCTATGTCTCATAGTTGTAAAATAAATAAATAAATATTGGGGACATTACACAGATCGACTTAGCCCCAAACTAAGCAAAGCTTGTACTATGGGTGCTAAGCGACGATATACATTAATTAAATAGATAAATAGATAACTATGGAAACGGATTATATTGCGTATCCTGAATTTACTATTCATCCCGACGTTTCGAACACTTTACAGCGTCCGTGGTCAACGGGTGACACTCAGTTTCCACAGTTTTATTTCATAAATATCTTTCAAATTAAGGAAATGTATTTGAACTATCGAGTTATTAGTTTTTATCTAAGAAGTTAGTAGAATTAACGTCGCATGAGAAGACAAAGGTAATAATAATGACTTGTGGGCGGCACAATAACGGTGATTTTTACTGATAATAATGACACTCAAACCTCACACTCGGCTTCCCTTTGACATGGACAAACATTTTGTTTGAAAAGTTCTAGATGTAGCCGCGCTGTTTTAGAAATATCTAGTTAAGAATGGTATTTTTTTTTGTTATTTTGGAGGGAACCACTTTGAAGTGAATATGTATCCATAGTCCTGGTTCTTAACTTGAGCTAGTCGGATAGGGTGTGACAAGAAGCATGAGACTTGACATGTATATAGATAACTTACAAACACTTAACAGAAAAAAATAAAAGTACGCAGACGCCGAAGTGTCGATGTTTTCCTCAAATATCTTATCTTCAGTTTTTTTATATTGTCATGAAAACCGTGAAAGCTATAATCACGATATTTAGGAAAAGTATATTCTCCATAAATTTTTTCTACAATACTGTCTTTTAAGGTATATAGCTTTAACTCATCATTTTCAAATTATGCTTAAGTCCCCCGCATAATATTTGTGTTTAACTACTAGTGGGATGAGTAGGGGTAACACTACCGACTGTTAGTAATATACTTAAAATGGAAATATTGTAGAGAATTTCATGGTACTTCTCCTAGACATATTTCTGGTAAGTACCTACTCGTAATATTTACTTATCAAAACCTTTAATAGTTTCCGTGAAAATTTTAAAACGCTAAAAATGGGATATAATAGTGGAGGGAAGAGATTGACTCCTCGGCGTGTTTCTACTTCTATTTATTCTTATGAACGTCAAAGCTATGTGCATACCAAGTTTAATGCTTTCTGACATCATAATAATTTACCCACTGAAAACGCGTGCCCTATATAATAATACCTAAAATGTAAAACATGGAAAAAAATCGAGTAATTAAAATTTGTCCCCCAGTCACAATTGCTTCGCTGTCCCTTTCTCGTTTTAGTTATTAAGGTTTTATCATTTTTGGTTCTTTAAACTGATTTTCATATCCTTACTGCGTGTCGAATTTAACGGACAAAACACGTGTTTCCGAGCTAGTGAGGGGAAAAATGTTTTATTGTGTGCCTACCTAGGTGCGTGTCTCGCTCTGAGCAGGTGGGGCGGCACTTCTCTCCGGTCCACCTCGTCAGGTCCCAGCTGCAGCCCTGCTACCAGCTGCATGATCTCCCGCTCCTTCTTCAGTTCTTCTCGACCTGTCTCCACCTGGAATTAACGAAAAACAATCATTAGTTCACTATTTTTTTTACAGCAAACCAGGGGTCAGGGGTTCTCTCAGACATGGACATAAGTAACATCGGAGGACCCACTTCAACTTTTCCGAGCCTGATAACCCTATTTGTTGAGGTAGTAGGTGAGTGTTTAGTGAGGTAATTCAGTTACGTGCTATGTTTCTCGGGACTCGCCTATTTTTACCCCTCTAAAGTATCTCGTCCGGGGAGATAACTATTGGCCCTACCCAATATACCCACTCCGGCGATGGTACGAGCCTGTGACAACCCTAAAAGGGGGAATCCAGGAGACTTGACCGGGGGATCGATTTTTGAATTTCGAACGCACGAATTCGCCGTTCGAAAGTCTGTGGAAAACGAAGTTATGCTATTTTTGAAAAAGGACCGCTAGTAATTTTAAAACTAATGGTAATGACAATGACCACTCCTTTTAGATTCTGTTAGTAGAATTTAAATCGCTAGTAGTACAGATATTATTGAATTAATTTCACGAAATCGAATGGCCGAGATTCAAAAATCGGCCCCCAGGTGGGAGACTTGAACCAGCACATTAATAAAAGTATCAAAATGAAAATATTTATTTGTTATTATCATGCATGTGTCATCATGCGCGGATCCAGGGGGGGGGGGTCATGGGGGTCATGACCCCCCCTGGAGCCTAAGTTGGCCATAGACCACGTGACCCCCCCTGGGGCCCCGGGCCTTTACCACGTGACCCCCCCCTGGGCATAAAGCTGGATCCGCGCTTGTGTGTCATGTCCAAATAGGCATCTTTAGGTCATTGGATTGCTGATACAATAAACAATTTCATTTTGGCATGCTATGAATGAAATGGTTCAAGTCTCCCGCCTATTGTAACCTCAGGAGGTAGCTCATTCCACATTCTGCATTCTAACAGCGAGATGCTCACTTATTGTTGATGATTCTAAAAAGTGGGGATAAACTGCGATCCTTTGGCAAGAGGTGCGGTAATAAAAACGAGGCGATCGATGGCACCAATAGTATTGTTTACCATATTCAATGACATGCCTAGCGCATAATACCTCAGCCACACACTCGACGAGCGGCGTGGGAAGTAGCGAGGGAAGTAGGCAGAGGCATAGTGTGGCCGCGCTACTCGTCATACCGCTCGTGATGCTCTTCGTCATGCCCACCGCTCCCTATTTTGTCGAGTTTTTGGCGCGAGTCAAAGGGCCGGCAACAACCTAGTGCGATTATCGCGCGAGTAGGGCAGTCTGTGGCCGGAGAGGGCAACATCGCGGCAGCGCGAAGAGCATAGTGTGGCAGAGGTATAAGGCATAGTAGCGTCAGCGTGACCAAGCATACTAAGAAAATAATCTTGCAAAATGCTTTTATTACACGATAATACCTAAAGAAACAAAGCATGCCTGGTTTCTGAATACCTCCATAAACGTTTTACGTCGCTCGTTGCAAAATGCCTTATTAAATGGCGATGCCTGATTATCATAGCAATTAATTGCAGGCAGTCTTTACGAGTATGTTCCTGTTACAAGCCATATCCTGCATTTAAGTTTTGTTCACTTTCTAATCTGTATACGTACATACATACCTATACCTATAATACAGGACTACAAAAAACATTGACCCGCCCGGCTTTGCATAGGGAGTATAAAAGTTATAGGATCCTAATAGCATGTTCCTCACGCTATTATATCGTTACTGCTGCGACATATTTCAGGCCAATTTAGGAGTAACTACAACCGTAGTTTCATTAAAAATTTGAATATATCTCACGAAAGTTTAGATTAAATTTAGTCTAACTATACATTTTTCTCGAGAAGCAATTTTTTATTATCGCAAAATGAGACGTTACGACCTGAGAGACAGCTTCTTCGTAATTAGTTGCATTTCTCTAAAAATACTTTTTTTAACATAAATATATACAAAGCACGATACGCGTCCTCTAGAATTACCTGATCTTATAATATAAGTAGATAGATCAACCTAATTTAAACCACAATAATGTCGCATAACAGCGGTTAGCTTTAAGAAACCCATATGCCTGCAATGACTGCACACGCGACATAACACGTCAATATCGGTGCAGCACACGTAACACATTGCTCAACCTGCAGACCGCAGTGTAAGATCGATGGTGCCCGGTTTCCTTATTGAATCTTACTTTTTCCTGGCTTTTTGTCAAAGATTTCAAAAGTAAAGGATAGGGCAGTTCATATAATTTTGATTGAACATTCTCGTTTCATTCACTATGACGCGTGCTTTGACGCATAATGTCAAATCAATAATGCGCAAGTTTTACAAACCTGTGGATTGCGAATGGCATATGTAACCGGCTAAAAAGTTGGGACACGGAAATTATGTAACACCTGTTATGTTAACCCTTTTTAAAAGCAAATAAAGATTATGAATTATGAAGTGCAACGCAATTGGTTGATACCTACATCACGCGCGGTCGCATAGACTGCACGTGAAGTTACTGACACCACTGTTCGGACACCGTTATTGGTGCCCGTGTGCCACGTCCTTTCGAACTAATATAAATCAATGGTTTTTATGTAATCTTTCTTGAAACCGATACAACATTTGCATTATAAACGGCAATTGGAATGTGCGTGCTGGCTGCATGGTTGTTAATTGTTGGTAAAAATTAAAATTTTGAAAAAAACCCCGACGGCGACATAGTGGACCGATTTTCATGAAACAATGGCTAAGAACACTCCCGACTAACTCAGCTTTCAAACAAAAAAAGCTAAATCGAAATCGGTTCATCCGTTCGGGAGCTACGATGCCACAGACAGACACACACACAGACAGACAGACAAACAGACAGACAGACAGACAGACAAACAGACATACAGATAGACAGACAGACAGACATACACACAGACAGACACGTCAAACTTATAACACCCCGTCGTTTTTGCGTCGGGGGTTAAAAATGTAACTGGTCAAAAAATAGCCATCGAACTGGTTTACTTGGTTGAAAGACAATAGTTATTTGTTATACAAGGGGGCAAAGTTGTATTTTAACGCCGAGTGTGGTATTGAAAAACGAGCAAGTGAAAGGATTCTATAGTTGAACCACGAGCGAAGCGAGTGGTTCGAGAATAGAATCCTGAACTTGCGAGTTTTTTAACACACGAGAAGTAAAATACATTTGCACCCGAGTGTAACACAAAACTTTTCCCCTCACTATAGCGAGGAAACTACAACGCAAAAAAATGCGTTTATCACTGGTTCCAGTAGTTCCACAGGTGGTAAATCATCTTAATTAGGATTCACCTACTTTTATCAATTTTAAAGCAGTTAATTTGACTTTATTCAAGGTCAAATTACTTTACCCACTAGTGGATAAAATGCGTTTTTACCCGCTGGTATTAAAGGACAAAACACGTGTTTCCGAGCTAGTGAGGGGAAAAGAAATAAACAAGGCATTTCAATAACTCAAAGTAAAGAGGCATTTAAATAACTCAAAAGGAAAGAGGTGGTTAAAAATACAGTACATTTGAGTTTCTTAAAGTCCTTATTGTTTGTGAATTAAGTATGTAGTGGTAGTATTTTGAACTAAACCTATTCAACCAGTAACGATTTTAGAGTCTATTCTGAGAGACAAAAGTTGTGATATCTATGGAAACCCAAACGTTCTATTAAAGCTCGGTCACACATGCGCGTTTTGAGAGCGTAGGCGGAGCTTCAGCGGAGCGTCAGCGGAGCGTCAGCGGAGCGCAATGATAGCGGTGCGCCGGACGAACGCTGGCGTTGCGCCCAGCGGACGCCGGCTGGAACTCACGAACGCGGATTGCGAGCTCCGCTCCGCTGCCGCTACGCTATCAAAACGCTTTATGTGTGGCGGAGGCTTTCTCTTCTCTTTCCGCACATACCATTTCCCGACGAATAGAAGACGAAGACTTCAAAGATTTCGAAGCCGACTACATCATCATCCTCGCCTCAAGGGAGCCTGGGGTCCGCTTTGACAACTAATCCCAAGATTTGGCGTAGGCACTATTTTTACGCAGCCGTCTCTGAACATTTTAAATAACGTGCAATTGCGGCTGCTTAACAGCACTTAAATGTACCTCGCTATTTATTTAATACAAAGTAATTTACAGTGAGTTATTTGTAATCCATGCCCGCTTATCCATCCGTGCCAAGTCGGCCGCTCGAATTGCGACAGCTGAATCTCACGGTCACGATGCAGTTGCACATTAATTTCTGGTAACGCATTTCAATAAAGGAGTCTATAATAGAGATAATAGACTAAAGTGGCTAACGATTTTTAGAGAAAAAACACCTGAGACCTGAGCCTAATCATTTAGTGTGCGTACCTAACCAACACAAGATTATCATTTTGTTCCTCTCCTCTGGCGTTGAAACTTGTCTATGAACTCCAAGTGCAAAAAAGGTTTTTGCTGATGGTGAACGAACTGGCGACTTCCTCGCGCAAAATATCATCAATTTGAGCACTGCAATACAAGGAAATGCTGACAATGCCTCAAAATTGGTCAATCTAGTTATTAAGTTGCCTTACTTAAAATTTTGCTGAAACCAAATTTGACTTTCTAAGATCCTTAGGTACAATGCCTCAAAAACCTTGGTCAATCTAAAACATTATTCTAAATCAGTTGCCTTACTTAAAATTTTGGCCGAAAGGGTGGCTGTTGAAACCAAATTTGACTTTCTAAGATTTAACAATAAATGCAACAAAAAGGGCAGCACAGATGTCGTTTCGTAAAACTACCTACGCGGATAGCTTGTCAAAACGGACCCCAGGCTCCCACGAGTCATGGAAAATACCGGGATAACGCAAGGAGTGACGACAAGACAACCTACTTTATCTCATTATCTGCAACATCTGTATACTCGTAGCCAACTAAAACTGTCCACAGTTCTCAAATTCCGTTCTCACCAACCATACAATTTCACCCACAAATTGTAAATGGTAGTTTCTCACGATAATCGAGGTATGCTGAGATTGTTGTACTAGTGTAAGAAGTTTACGCAAGGGAAGTCACAATAATAAAATTATAGCAATTATGACTCCCAGGGTCTCTGCCACGAATTTTTGATGTTTTAAGAAAACTTTACTCGATATAGTAACGCCATGGTAATAGTATGTAATTTTTGTATTCTTTTCTTGAAATTTTTTTAGCAATGTTAGTTCCTTATAAATCGCGGATAATTTTTTATTTAGTTTTAGGTTCAGGTCATGTCATACCAGAACAGTTAAGTAGTTGGCAAAGGACCGTACGAGTTAAATTGCTCCACCGACAAGAGCACAGTTCTTAAGTATGAAGAAGAAATCATCATTTCCCTTGCCCTTTTCCGATTATTTGGGGTCGGCGCAGCAGATCATCTTCCTTCATCCTCTCTATCAGCCATCATTTCCAAACTATTTACCTTTCACTCTCATATCATTGTTCACACATTCCATCCATCTTTTCTTAGGCCTTCCACTACCATTATACCCATCCACCTTCATATTTACCACTCGTTTTATAACATTGCTTTCATCCCTCCGCATTACATGCCCATATCATGCTAATCTACTTCCTCTCGCCTTCTCTGTTAGGCCGTTTTCACATTATCCGATCCGATATCGGGTGTCGGACCGACATCCTACACCCGATAAACGCTTCCGATAATGTCGGATGTCGGTCCGATAAAACGCATTGTTCCAAATCAATGAAGTATGATTTTGTATCAAAAAATATTTTTAAAAAGTTTTATATTTAATAATTATAAGCACTATATTTCAAATATATTATTGTAAAATTAAAATAACGAGCATAAAAATAAACCTTCGTATAATAAGTTGCATCAAGTAAGTTTACTTCATACAATCTGCATAGCACTTTAGTTGGCAACATGGCACTATCGCACTGTATGTAGGTGTTATTGTTCGAACCAAAACAACAGCGTAATGTTGTACTATAATTGTATGATGTATGCATTAGCATTGTTACATACATGGAGTGCACATACGTAGTATATATTTTTTAATTTGAATGTTCTTACTCTTGGCCACAGACTAGCCAAAGGCAAAGACGTGGCCTAGGATGGTGTGTGCTCGCCCGAAAGATGCCTGGCCCCGTAGCTAAATGGCATATCTACGACGCAAAACGAAAACGAAACGCCGCAAAAGGTAGTCTGGCTCTATCGCGCCAATACGCAAGAGCGATAGAGATAGATATCTACGAGCGACCGAGCGTTTCGTTTCGTGCTGAGCGTTTGTGCATTCGGTTACGCATTACGCAAGCTGTTCACCCTTGCTTTGAAGGTTGCCGGCGGGTTATATCTATTTGTTTCTCCTTACCTTACGTTTATTACGATTTACTACCCCTTCAATTCATGTCACACGGAAACTTGAGCAGTTTCATGTGCTCTGCTTACCCCGTTTGGGAATTCAGGGCTGTTGGCGGGAGTTTATCTATGTAATTTAATAATGTGAGGTCCTGCAGTAAGTACAGTCAGTAATACAATCCTCTTAGCATCTTTGCATACAAACTTCTATGCTGGGGGTCACTTTTCTCTGCAACCGATTACATCTTTGCTTGCTTATTGAATATTTACCGTATTCACTATTTCTCAATAATGTTTAACTCTGTATGCAAACGGCCCGGGGCGCATTTACCGACATTCGCCGGTAACTTTCTCATTCCGGGAATTTTAGTGCTACTGTTTATTTGTGACTTTCCTTGTCAGAAGGGTCCATGTGCTTCACGGGCAAACTAGACCTTTTTTATAATAACCGTGAATCATTTAGAACTCTTATTTTAATAAAATGGTTATTGAGACCCATAGTGAAACATAATAAGCGCTGGTGACCTAGCGGTAAGATCGTGCGACTTTCGATCCGGAGGTCGCGTGTTTGAACCCGGCTCTACCAATGAGTTTTTCGGAACTTATGTGCGAAATGTCATTTGATATTTGCCAGTCGTTTTTCGGTGAAGGAAAACATCGTGAGGAAACCGGATTAGTTCCAATAAGGCCTAGTTACCCTTCGGGTTGGAAGGTCAGATGGCAGTCACTTTCGTAAAAACTAGTGCCTACGCCAAATCTTGGGATTATTTGCCAAAGCGGACCCCAGGCTCCCATGAGCCGTGGAAAATGCCGGGATAACGAAAGGGGGATGATGATCTCTTTGATTCTTTATTTAATGTTAGTTTTCTACCTATTTATGATTACATTTTTATTTAATCAATTTTAAACCAAGATTCTTGGTTATTATTGCCCATAATGCCGATGTATAATGACCCTTTTGTAAAGGAAAGCCACACAGTTACGGTTTATAAGAGAATGACGGGAACAATGGGTGCTATGGAGTTTACGAGTACAGTAATGAGCAGAAAAGTGATAAGTTTAGTGGTTAGCTTAGCCTATGTGGAACGTTCAAATTTTCAATTAAGCTAGGTAATTTTCCTTCTCACCAAATATGCAGTAATGTTGGTTGGAATTGGTAATTAAAATTTTTAAAAAAAACCCCCGACCGCGACATAGTAGACCGATTTTCATGAAACATGGCTAACAACACTCCCGACTAACTCAGCTTTCAGACAAAAAAAAACTTTTTTTTTTTTAAATTATAAATGGGCTTACTCTTGACCACAGACTAGCCAAAGGCAAAGACGTGGCCTACGATGGAGTGAGCTCGCCCAGAAGATGCCTGTTCACTCTTGATTTGAAGGTTGCCGGGTTATATGAGCTAAGTAAACTAAATCTAAATCGGTTCATCCATTCGGGAGCTACGATGCCACAGACAGACACACACACAGACAGACAGACAAACAGACCGACAGACAGACTGACACGTCAAACTTATTAACACCCCGTCGTTTTTGCGTCGGGGGTTAAAAACTAGGTTTACTCGTGAACAATAGAAAATACTGTCAGTATCAGTAATACGTCGACATGAATCTATGGATTGATACGTAATATTTACATCGTTGATCGGGTCACTACTTTCTCGAATGAAGGTTGAGGGAGAAGATGTCTGAGATACGCGTCATAATTACTCGTGAATTGAATATTAGTGTCTGTCAGGATGGCGTGAGAGATGTCTGAATAGTCACGAATTGAAACTGAAATTTTATTATTGGCAGTTTAATGAGGTACAGTTTAGGTACATTTTATTGACATTATGCCCCAGAACATAGTTCCCACACGTTGGGGCGATACACGGCTATGCGCGCCAAGCTGACGTAATGTATTTAATGTTTAATTGCTTGAGGTACAGTTTTCTTCGCCATAGGTACAGTTAGGTACAGTTTAGGTACAGTTATTTGGTGCAAATTTTGTGACTATTCAATTCAGACATCTCTCACGCCATCCTAGACACGAATATGACCTCTTCTAATCTAAACAATGACTCTAGGTAGGTATCGAGTTCCTATTAGGTACATTTTAATTAAAACATATTAACTTCCAATAAACAATAACTTTCAACTTTTTAAAATATAATGTAGTTATTTACATAAATATTACATATATTTTACATGATACATTTATATATTTATTCATATTATGTGTACATACAAATCACGGGTAAACGTAGCGTGACAATATGCATTGAGCGCTTCTCATATCGCATGCTCGTAATTATGTAGTTACTCAGCGACTAATGCGGGCGCAATCTCTCATTAACACTTCTAGTACGGGTTTTACTGATTATCATTAACATTTCATATCAAAAAGAATGTACATAAATGCGTATTGTCAAAGTTTTGTGGTCACGGTGCATTTGCTGCCACCTCGCGAAGTCGCGACACACCTTAAAACAATTAAGAACCTCAGCTTTGACAATTTCACCCATACACAACAACAAATCAAATTATTGTATTTCGTATACTCTTAGTAAGCGACTAAGCCCGCTGGTGGCCGAGCTGGGGTTCGAACACGGGTCGTCACCTTACGCGGCTAACGTCCTTACCACTAGACCACCCACCCGCCCGCCGTAGTACCTACCCGAAGAAAATTCTCTAGTGTATGTTATTTCTGATAAGGCTAGGTTCTAGGTTTGATCCCCTCAGTTAGTAACTTATTAGGTGATAATGTGTGTCCTTAGTGGGCTTAATCGTTTTTTCTTTCGTGTGTGATATCTATTTACAGTTTATTTTATAAGACCTCAGCAGATGGAATTCCAAATTTAGAGCAGAGTCACCAGAGCCTAGCTGGGAAAGTAAATATCTCCACCTTACAGAATACCGCAGCCAAATAACATTAGACCCTACTCATATTTATTGCTGTGAAGTTGTGTTCCCGTCAGTGTGTATAGCTGCCAGAGCTCAACGAAGCTAGGGTTATTAGGGGCTATAATAAGTTTACATGACTATAAAATAAATTTATTGTAAAGCTTTTTAATTACATTTTCACTTCCTCATCAGTAAGTGCTCTTTAAATGCATATTCCTTGTTCGTGTTATTTTAAGTTATATTCCATTATAAATAACTATCCTCATAAAGAACATTAAGATAAATAAGATATTAGCTCTAGATACGATAAAAGGATGGTCGGTATGCTTGTGTCAAAAAAGTGTCGTGAAACAAAAACGTACTAATAAAACTGATTAAAGTACTGATTTTATTGCCCGATTTCGGATTACCGAAGTGCCGGATCATAGATTTATTTATTTAAACTTTATTGCACAGTAAAAAATAAAAAAGCGAACTTAATGCCAGAAGTCATTGTCTACCAGCTAACCTTTGGGCGAAACAGAGACCAATAAGAGATTAGTAGGAGTAGGAAACATCGCAGTAACGTCGTATTTCAAGACAAGATATTTATCGACAGTTCCCCTATCGATAGGTAGTTATCCCTACTCCTAAAGTACCTACGCTCAAAAAACGCCCATTCATTCAGTAATTTTCACCGTGTCCCGTATAACATAGATACTTCCGTAAGTAAGTATGTCAAAATATGCCCTATAACAGCTCTAAACTACGAAAAATTCCGACTCATACGTATAAATGGGTCTTAAATCATGCTTAAAAAGTAATTTCAAAATGACAGGCGTTTTCCGAGCCTTGTTCATTAGGTTCACCTACTGATGACAGAAGCCTAGGTACTTTCTACAGGCGAGCAAACAGTCTCTATTTGCGCTTGCGCACCGCGTAAGGTAACGGACCCAATCATGGACAGTTTAAGAAAAATTTTCGCCTCTTTTTGATATTTCACTCATAAATGTAAAAATTCTACCGCTAAGCGTGTTAAATCTTGAATGTCCAATCCTTCTTTTACATTTCAAGCGTATTGCAGTATGGATACTCCTATTGGTTTCTTCATAGTAAAAAAATTAAAAATAGGTGTTTTTTCTCCAATTATGGACGGCAGTTCTCCAGTAATGGATCCCCCATTATGGACAGTGAAATAAGTTTAAAATTTTACTTTTAAAGCCAACTGATACTCAATGAGTCAATATTATATACCATAAATGCAATTAGTTTGAGTTATTTTAACATAGGATTGTTTCTTGTAAATTTTGGTTTTGTAAATTGTTCCTTGTCCATCATAGGAGGTAGGCAGTTTTTCGGTTCCAGTAATGGACAGTCGCAAAATAACGCCATTTCTTTATATCTTTGGAGCAGCAAACTAGTATGTTTTATACCTTATCTCATGCCTAATGCAGTAAGTAAATCGCATTCAAGTTTACACCGAGTATTATTTTTTTAGTATTTTTTACATGAACTCAACTCTCTTAGCAACATTACTAAGAATTCGTCTTGATATTTTTTCAGTAAACTGATGAATTTTATCTTGTCGCCAAATCCTTCAGAAATAACCGAATTAATTGAAACTTCAAAATGAAACAGCTCTACAACTCTAGTTTATGGTACATAGCCGTCAGTTTTTAGAAACTAATTTTAGATACTTATTTTTAAGGATTTGTGTTTTTTTGTCCATAATGGCATCACCGTCCATTATGGGGTATTTCACCTTAATCACATTTCTATGCGTACGCGCCGGCACGTATCGATTTCAATGAGCCCAGTTTATTTAAGGCTTCGAGAAATTTATGATAATTGGCTGTGTTTCATTTATTTCTTGATAACAAAGGAGTTGTATTCATTAATGGCTAATTAATCGTATCTAATAATAATATTAGTGATTCAGACATTTTGTTCACAGGTTACAGACACGTTTAAAGAGATTTCCAAAGAATGATTTATTTAAACAAAAAAAATACTAATGACGTAGGTTACGTAAAGTATCCGATTTCGATCAGTTCAAATCATATAATTTAAACACATTTACATATTTTCAATGGATGATAGATATTGGTATAATTAATTTTGGCAAATGCAAAGCAAACTGCATTCATGAGTTCGTTCACTCTAACCGGGTCAACCATTGTGTTCAAATTAATAAATATTTAAGGCAAATTATACGACGATTTGCATATTGAACTAGGTTAAAAGCAGAACAGAGTACAACAGCCTACAATACAGTGACAACATTCATAATGACGACAATTTTCTCAATGTGACACCTTTTTGCCAAGCCGATATAAATTGCAAATAATTTCAATGAAAACATACTAAGTTAATTATAATACTTAACGCACTTTTAATGACGATCATGAATAATACGGTGGGTGGATTGAAGAACTTGATAAGTTTACAGATATTTTTTAACTAAAATGTTATATTAGAACATAGTTATCAAGATCATTAGGTCTTATGGTTCAGTTTTATTCGGTCCCTTACAACTGACATATCAAACAGCACAGAAACGGCGCGATATACCCGTCTCCCCCTAATTAAATAACGTCTGATAGGAAAAAAGATGATAAATCTATATCGCGAGCAATATACTGGCACTGTTGCGACCACTCCTCCTCCTGTGTTAATCTTAATTAAACAACAAGCCAGGCTTTATCATGGACAAATTCAGACCAAACAGGCTTATACTTAGATGGTTTTACACTACAAAATTACACCTACTTAAAACTGCAGTCAACACGTATAAGGTCTCCTATTTAGGAGAGCTAACACACGGAAGCTAAGCAACTAAGCACGCATTCTAAGTGTCATTTCACTCCTTCCTTGTCCACCTTCCAGACATTGCTGCTATTTCAAAAACGCTTTAACTCCATGCAAAGTTTGAACTTCTTACTATCTTCATGTGTAAGTCATTGGAGCTGTATCTGTTGTGTTGTAGAATGCCGACGACCATGAATTGTGCATGTTCACGATTCGTCGGCCGTGGGAGCGGGTTGATTCGATTTTGATTGACGTAATGTTCTTTGGGATTCGCAAATGTTTTAAAGTTGGCATCTCATCCTGTAAATCCCGTAGGAAGTCTTGTGCTAGAACGGGGCAGGACATAAACCCCGCATTAAGAAAGAGACAGAACGAACTGATGTGTCAATTTCTAATTTTCTATAGAAGGTGTCCCGAGTTAGCCCGGAGATCACGTGTCACTTTTATGGAAAATCACATCGGCCCGTCTCATTCCGTTCTAGCAAGAATTTTCTTTGAGACAGTTCCATGGTAAACCTCGACTAAAAATTAAAAGTGCACCCATTTGTAAAGCTTCAACAAAAACTGCAAATTTAATTGTTGCAGCACTTCCTATCAGGGAAAGAACTAGCAATATGCAGGACTATTGAATATTGATAGATTAGCTTACTTCATTAAATCTGCATTTTCGTGACGGCCATGCGTGTGACTCAGTGATTGTCAGTCGTTAGTGCACATGTACTTATTCATAAAGACAGTACATGATTTTCCACAAGAACCTTATAGCGTTTTCACATTATCCGATCCGATATCAGATGTCAGAAGGATTTCAAAGGCAAAAATCAAAGATGGCGGCTTAAATGTGTGGGATATCGGTCCTTACATCAGATATCGGATCGGATAATGTGAAAACACTTACGTACTAGCTTTTGCCCGCGGCTTCGCTCACGTTAGAAAGAGACAAAAAGGAGCCTATGTCACTCTCCATCCCTTCGACTATCTCCGCTTAAATAATTTTTAAGAAAAAAAAACCGCCTTCCTTTGGGGTTCTGGTGATGAATGTTGGATTATGTTATCAATACGTCTGTATATTTTTTAATGTTTGTTATTCGATATCTCCGTCATTTCTGAACCAATTTTGAAATCTGGATGATTCTGAAGTACTTACAGATGAGAATGATTATCAGAACGGAACTCTAACCAGGGGCGGCTCACTCTTCATCAGCAGTTCCACTGCACCAAATGTCACTGTTCTGGACGTAAGTGCATGCTGTTCTTATAAAAATACCAAAGTCACCAAAAGTGTGCCGTTCAGATTTAAGGAGTTCCGTTCTGACCATCATCAGCAATTCCACTGCACCAAATATCACTGTTCTGGACGTAAGTGCATGCTGTTCTTATAAAAATACCAAAGTCACTATAAGTGTGCCGTTCAGATTTGAGGAGTTCTATTCTGACCATCATCAGGAGTTCCACTGCACCAAATGTCACTGTTCCGTACGTAAATGCATGCTGTTCCTTTAAAAACACAAAAATCACCATATGTATGCCTTTCAGATTTGAGGAGTTCCCTCGATTTCTCCAGGATCCCGTCATCAGAACTGGGTTCTGAGAAAAAAGGGACCAATCTGTATGCATATACATTCAATCAAAAAAAAATTTTTCAAAATCGATCTAGTAACGACGGAGATATCGAGGAACAAACATACTGCCTGCCTGCCTGCTACGCCGCGGTCCCGGGTTCGAATCCCGGTAAGGGCATTTATTTGTGTGATGAGCACAGATATTTGTTCCTGAGTCATGGATGTTTTCTAAGTATATAAGTATTTATATATTATATATATCGTTGTCTGAGTACCCACAACACAAGCCTTCTTGAGCTTACCGTGGGCCTCAGTCAATCTGTGTAAGAATGTCCTATAATATTTATTTATTTATTAAAAAAAAAAATAAAAAAAAAAAACATACAGACGACTTGATAACCCCTTCCTTTGAGATTTGGAAGGCGGTTAAAAATCACGTCAATTCGTAGCTCCGTTTAGCCGTGAAAGACGGACAAACATACATTTATAATATTAGTATGGATTGTCAAGAGGGGCACTGTTATTCTGATGTATGCGGTGACAGTTATGCTTAGGTAGTATGAAAAAAATAGTTCTAATAAAATTCCGCAAGATGGCGCGTACTCGCGTAGTCATATATATCTGGGGCCCGTTTCTCGAAAGGTACAAGCCTTGTATTATAAGTGTGTTTCCATGACAACCCATACGATTTGACAGTTCGCGCACTTGTAATACAAGGCTTGTACCTTTCGAGAAACGGGCCCCTGGTCAGGCTTTATACCAGACGAGTTTAGTGTTTAAGTAATTAAAGGATAAGTGTTAATTCAATTACAATTTACTGTCTAAACCGAAGGTTGTAATTAAAACACCAATGCTGTGAAATCCATACTAATATTATAAATGGGAAAGTGTGTGTGTCTGTTTGTTTGTCCGTCTTTCACGGCAAAACGCAGTGACGAAATTGACGTGATTTTTTTAAGTGGAGATAGTTCAAGGGATTGAGTGACATAGGCTAGTTTTTGTCTCTTTCTAACTCCTTACTTCTCTAAAATGGCGGGTGGAAGTTTGTATGGAATGGAGCATTCCGCAATTTTCGAATTTAACGCGAGCGAAGCCACGGGCAAAAGCTAGTAATATTATAAATGGGAAAGTGTGTGTGTCTGTTTGTTTGTCCGTCTTTCACGGCAAAACCCAGTGACGAATTGACGTGATTTTTTAAGTGGATATAGTTCAAGGGATGGAGAGTGACATAGGCTAGTTTTTGTCTCTTTCTAACCTCCCACTTCCTAAAATGGGGGGTGGAAGTTTGTATTCCACAATTTTAGAATTTAACGCGAGCGAAGCCGCGAGCTAAAGCTAGTAATGTAATAAAGGAACCGTAAGCTTTAGTTATGCGTTTATACTAGTTGGATTCCTCGTATTTCCTATGAATCCATTCATTTCGGTTTACAGGCGTCCTTCCGGCTTTATACTATTGGATTCCTCGTATTTCCTATGAATCCATTCATTTCGGTTTACAGGCGTCCTTCCGGCTTTATCTATTGTTAATTATACACCTATCTAAAAAGCGTTTACCAAGAGTTTTTGATATTTTCAAAATAATCTAAATGTCCATTAAAGGTACCTAGTCCTGATGTTTTGGTTTTAATTTTAGGTCGTATTCCACGAGTACCAATCTCACTGGGAGACAAAAAGTGTCCCAAATTTTACATTTTTGAGTCTCACGGCGTTCAAATGTCAGAAAATGGTCACAAAATAAGAAAATAATAGGCAAGTCACCGTTTTCAGGACCGAAAAAGTATTTTAGTGACAGTATCAGACTCAAAAAAGTCGGCCCCTGAAAGAAATCTCAGGACCTTCAATCGTGGTACTTAGATCAAAGCTTTCAATGAAATACCATGTTCATCTTACAGAATTTACTGGATAAAATTGTTTACACATCATAGAATGTCTCTCTTCTCTTTGAGACAGCAAGGATTATTTATATAGGATAATCGTACCTCGATTTTTTTAGCGCCAACTATTAAATACTATCATAACTACACCGATGATGCCTACAAATTAAATTTTTCAAAATGTTTATTGACGTGATATCATGATATTAACATAAAGAAATATGTCATTTGTTCTTATAAACAACAAAAAGACGCAAACATATTTGGGGAAAATATGATTTTTGCCACTTCCAGGCTTCGAAACAGCGCCATCTAGTTTTAAGCCTAAAGGCTCATACATTTCAGGGGTATGCTTTTTCGTGTGGGTTTTTTCAGTCCCGTATTAAATCGTCCTTGGTAAGCGTTTGGGGAGCTGTTCATTTTCTGGCAGTCATCGAGTCACATTTTAAAACGTGAAAAAATCGCTACAGATGCTAAACATCGCGATATACGAGACACCCTGGGTGGCTAGCCGAATGACACAATCGCTCACGAAACGCTCACGAAACGAAGCGCTAGTAGATATCTATCTCTATCGCGCATGCGTATTGGCGCGACAGAGCCAGCGGCGTATCGCTTTCGTTTGGCGTCGGAGAAATGCCATTCGGCTACGGGGCCAGTAAAGAATGTGTGGAATCCGTAATTACAATTTACAAAATCCGAAAGTTTGTAATGTAAATGCATGTCTAATCTAATGAGTTGTTATAAATCCGCTTGGTATGCTAAAGGATGTGCTGGGCAGTAATTTACATGCTTGGTTAATGAATAATATTTAGCGGTTAGATTGCTGGCACTCGGTAGTATGAGTAATTGAGGATTTCCTATAAATTGCATGTTTCTTGAAGCAATGCCACTATTTACATAGAGTTGAGCCGACGCCCATCCGAATAAGACCGTTTTCACATTATCCGATTCAATATCGGATTTAGGTACAACAAATTTGCTCTGGATCATTATCCTACACAGACAAGAAGTTAATAGAATTATTTAGCCCTCCATGTAAAACAACAACTAAATCTCGAGCCAGCTGAGTGTGAAAGCAGTAACCTTGAACGTCACGGCGAGCGGCCGGTGACCTAAAACCATATTGAACTGTACTATACTCTAGTCTAGCGGTACGCGACACTGACAATGTAAGGCAACCGACGATTATCTTAAAAATTCTTAGGGATGACTATAAAAAGGGGATTAAAGCCTCCGCCATACATAAAGCGTTTTGATAGCGTAGCGTTAGCGGAGCGCAATGATAGCGGTTCGCCGGACGAACGCTGGCGTTCCGCTCGCAATCCACGCGCATTCCGCTCGCAATCCGCGCTCCGGCGCACCGCTATCAATGCGCTCCGCCCACGCTCTCAAAACGCGCATGTGTGGCCGAGCTTTAAGGGGTTCAAACCACTCCGGACTCGACAGAGTCGTAAAACCATATGCAACGCTGACAGAAAACAATGTCCCATCCCTTTTCTGTACGGAATCCTCAAATCCTGGATGCTTGTCCAATTTCCTTATTATATAAGTACTACTAGCTTTTGCCCGCGGCTTCGCTCGCGTTAAAAAGAGACAAAAAGTAGCCTATGTCACTCTCTCTCCATCCCTTCAACTATCTCTAAAAAATCACGTCAATTCGTTGCTCCGTTTTGCCGTGAAAGACGGACAAACAAACAGAGACACGCACACTTTCCCATTTATTTATAATATGAGTACAGATGAAACAGTCTAAGATGTTAGTAACTTATGTACCTCTGTGTGTATGTAGTAACCAAAATTACAGTTAAATCAACCTATCTCAAAAACTATAAGAGATACTTTGATCAAACCAAAAATCGTTGAAAGAGTTAATTAGCATGCATCACCTCTATTTTTTTTAGAATTTTATACCCCGTAGTTATAAAAATAGAGGGGGGGGGGGGACATACTTTTTACGACTTTGAGAGCTGATATCTCAAAAACCGTTCACTTTAAGAAAAATGTTTTTTAGAAAACTTTATATCATTTTAAAAGACCTTTCCATTGATACCCCACACGGGTATGTACATCGAAAAAAAAAATTTTCATCCCTCAGTTACATGTATGGGGGCCCCACCCCCAATTCTTTTTTTTTACTATTTAGTGTCATAATTTTGTAGCGGTTCATACAACACATATTCCCATCAAATTTCATCACTGTAGTACTTATAGTTTCCGAGTAAATCGGCTGTGACAGACGGACAGACGGACAGACGGACAGACGGACATGACGAAACTATAAGGGTTCCGTTTTTGCCATTTTGGCTACGGAACCCTAAAAATGGACTCTTCGTGTCTAACGTAAAAGATACACAAACAATAAGTACAATACAAACATAGGTACACCCTTAGACCCTTACATAAAAAGTTCGCACAGGTAGACACATCAATCGCATCATTTATATTATTGACAGATAAACAACTGAGTGTTTGATCATTCAATTGGTAGCTTTTATTCCGTTCCACTAAGGTTTGAAAATGTTTAATGCTTAAACGATTGTATTAATAGATACAAAAGCTGAACCGTTTTGAATACCAAATACAAAGCGTCGACAAAACGTTTCCTGTAAGCTTTATGACTAAAGCTTGTCCGATATCAAAGCCCTTCCATGGCTTCCTGGGATGTACAATACCTTCACTAACCGGATATCAGCCTTTAAACCAGTATAAGTTTTTTTTTTCTTTATTTTTTTTTATATTATAGGACATTCTTACACGGATTGACTGAGGCCCACGGTAAGTTCAAGAAGGCACTCAGACAACGATCATAATTATAAATACTATATACATCATCCATGAGGAACAAATATCTGTGCTCGTCATCCGCGGCGTAAGGCAGGGTTAGACCGGTCGTCGGGCGGGAGTTGAAGCTAGAGTTCCAAATCAATTTTGTATAATCAGAGATCAATTAATATAAGCCAAGTTCTGATAAGTGTAGATGTAGCCCGTAGAAACACAGGCTGAGATAAGACCGGTTCTAAGGAATAAGGTACTAACTATGTATGGGCTCCATACAGTTACTACATTTTTCTTTTAAGGAAAGTAGTGGATCTATTAAAGTTTATGCAATGATTACATCGGGCATCGTAAAAAACGCGTCTGTTTATGTCTGAGTCTGAGACAGAAGTAAGAACAAGTAATAGTCACATTGAAATAGAAAGAGCTCGTGACTGTGAATTACTGAAATAAACACTTTCTGTAGCATAATCTTTTCAACATAGTATCAATAGAACCAAATACATAGTCTGTCCGTATGTCACAGACATGTTTACTTATTTTTTCTTATGAACAAGAATACACAATCTGGTTTCGGACATCATGTCAACGATCTTTACTAATCGGCTAGGTTTAGGTAGGCCGATATTACATTTCATATTACATATCTTTGATCATCATTAACATATTTGCCAATTACTATATTGATAAAACGTTTTTTGTAAAATGAACATTTGCTAAAATTGTTTTGGTCAAACATTAGTGAACCACCAGAATAACAGCGCCCTCCTGACAATATTCATATTATATTTCTGGTCAGGCTTTACAAATATGATCGGTTCACTAATGTTTGACCAAAACAATTTTAGCAAATGTTCATTTTACAAAAAACGTTTCATCAATATAGTAATTGGCAAATATGTTATTCCGCATATGTATCATTTTACAAAAACTTACTTGACAAATAATCATTTATTAACATTAGTACAATATGTTACTTAATAAACTATCAATTGTATATTTTTCATGTTACCTAATAGTATGTTTGACAAATTGATACATTTACCAAATGTCATGTAATAAATTGTTATAAAGGGGTTACAGTCTTTTCTTTTAGCCTAGGCTAAACTGATCCCCACTGTGTGACCCACTTTTTTAGATCAGTTTGGTTTGTGATGGTCACAGTTCTAACCTAACCTAACCCACTTTTCTAGTATTACTTCGGTTTTGTGAGGGTCACAGTTCTAACCTAACCTAACCCACTTTTCTAGTATTACTTTGGTTTTGGGAGGGTCACAGTTCTAACCTAACCTAACCCTCTTTTCTAGTATTACTTCGGTTTTGTGAGGGTCAAAGTTCTAACCTAACCTAACCCACTTTTCTAGTATTACTTCGGTTTTGTGAGATCTACAGTTCTAATCTAACCTAAGCCACTTTTCTAGTATTATTTCGGTTTTGTGAGTGTCACAGTTCTAACCTAACCTAACCCACTTTTCTAGTATTACTTCGGTTTTGTGAGGGTCACAGTTCTAACCTAACCTAACCCACATTCCTAGTATTACTCCGGTTTTGTGAGGGTCGCAGTTCTAACCTAACCTAACCCACTTTTCTAGTATTACTTCGGTTTTGCGAGGGTCACATTTCTAACCTAACCTAACCCACTTTTCTAGTATTACTTCGGAGGTTTATTAGTCAACATATTTGTTAAATATCGACTTGTCAAAAATATCGTTTATAAAAATTTTGTAAGTTAAATATTTGGTTATGAGAATAATTTGTCAAAAATGTTTTTGTAAAGTGAAGACTTGCCAAAATATAATTTTGCCAGTAGTTGGTTGTCAAGTGTCAATTTGCTAAACAAGTTTTGGTCAAACGATAGGTCACCTATTCGGGTACCTATGCGGTGACAGTTCAGTTTACTCGTAGTATCAAGAAAATAGTTCTAATGAAATTCCGCAAAATGGCGGTATAATATTGGCCGTAGGTACAAACAAAACAATTTTCCTTCTTAATTCTAGACGCGCGAGTGGGCTACCTATGTATTCCACGAATAGCCACTGATGCTATCTTACCAAGTACACGGAACAATGTAATAACTTAAACTCGACAATGGGCCAGATATCATATACAGTCAACTTTTCAATTTAAAACTCTTTGATTTATTAAGAGGTGTGTTCCCAAGCTCCCAAACATTTCAGGCCACGAGAAAGTAAAATACACAAAAAAGTGGTCTGACAAGTTTCTCCCGCCAAAACGGAGATCACTGACCGATTGACATTCGATTGGCCTCACAACGCGACAACGTACCATCGACAACATGATGAAATGGCATTTTTTTTACATATGTAGGCTGCTGTGTACGAATGCCGAATTTACATTTAAATCGAAACCTTGCATTATTTATGAGGCATAAAGTACCTACTTTTGAGAGTTGATTTTAGTTTTATGAATGTAAGTGTTTTAAGAGATTTTCGGTATTGCAATCGTAACGTGAGAAAGCTTTTTACAGTTTAAGTTTGTACAATGTAATAATTTTATAATATTAAAGCCCAGAAATAAATATTTTTTTTTTTTATGTCTTGGTTTTGACCTACATAATTGTTCTCTTTGTGACACTAACGTAAGTACAGTCAACCAATTGGAACTCTAGGTACAACCATGTCAAAATGACAAGCAGTAAGAGATTTTTACAATCTGATTTATAACGTCACTGTGACATAGTTCAACAGTGGCCTAGGGTTCCAATTGGTTGTACACATTTATGAATGGAGAAAGACCATGAACTAAACTTGTCACGATTCTCATTGTCTGTCAATAAGGGCGGCGTTGTTGTCAAAAATAATTACTTACGTGCCGACAGTAAGAAAAACGTCAGCTATTAATGCCGGTTTTAAAGTAACAGGTATGTAATATACAGTCAACAATAGGTATAGCTGTTAATATAGACAAAGTGCCAAAAATATGTATAGTATACATTGTATACAGAACTTTGTTGCAAGTACATTAAGATGTGTACTTACTTACTTACTGCGATGGCTCAGCGACCCGAAGTGGATCTTGGCCTCCGACACTAGATTCCGCCATTCGCTCCTATCCTGTGCGATCTGATGCCACTCAGTCACTTGAAGGTCACACAGGTCTTTCTGGACCTCATCGATCCATCGGTACCTGGGCCTTCCGACCGGCCGTTTTTCAGTAGATCGCCACAAGTGAGCTCTTTTGGCCGCACGATCCTCTCCCATCCTCTCCACATGGCCGAGCCATCGCAGACGAGAAGCTTTACTCTCGCCGATGACGTTGGGCTCGCCCACTAGCTCTTCCACCTCCAAGTTCTTTCTGACTCTCCAAGAGCCATCCCCTCGTCTCGTAGGGCCTAAAATCTTTCTGAAGATCTTCCGCTCTGCCACTAAGAGCTTATTCTCCTCCTTCAGGGTCAACGTCCAAGCTTCGCATCCATATAAGAAGATCGGCCTTATCACGGTCTTGTAAATCCTGATCTTGGTTCTTCTGCTGATGAGCTTGGACGTTAATATTTTGTGAAGGGCTGCTGAGCATCTTAGGGCATTCTGGATACGGATGTCGATTTCGTCTTCTCTCTGGTTGGTGTCAGTTATCGTGCAACCGAGGTACTTGAATGATGATACGCGCTTGTAGCAGTTCCCGTTAATGGTTATCCCGTCTCGTTAAGATGTGTAGGTATACATATTTCGGCTTGTCTATATTCAGTGTGTTGTTGACTGTATACCTTTATTTTATATATGTTTAATGATGGCTAAATCACCTTTGAACATAAGTTATGTTGTTTGGACTAAAATATATTACTAAATATATTAAAATATATTGCATACCTTTCATCAATAAAATATTTCTGTTATAAAAATTGTTCTGCTGTTATGGTGAATTTAAGCGTGTCAAATGTATCCACCACCGTCACCCAGCTCACTTTCCGGGCGTCAATTTTTGTAAGTTGAAGTCAACCAAAACATAAAAAATGCCTCGTTACGTGATATTCAATTGCAACAACACAAAAATTACTTCAATCAAGAGCCTGAGACATATTTAAAATTACAGGCAAGAATCAACTTTACAAAATTTGCTTTACAAATATATGAATTTGTTTCCTATCTAAATTAAGTTCTGTGGGGAATACAGGCTTGATTCCATGTATGACTGTATGTATGGTCTACAAACAGATGGTTTAATAAATCAATAAAGCGAAAGTAAAACTCAATAAAGCAATTTGCAACGATGGTTAACGAGACAATTTAATCAGTCAATTAAAAATCAAAAGTATGCCTAACGTACCGCAGATAAAGTTAATACTCCCACGCTTTTTTTGTGGATATTACGAGGTTTGGAAATGTGTCTTTGGTTATTTAGAAGAAAGTTTCCAAACAGCGGTTTTTGGTCAAGAATGCCGATTATTGCGGTACTGAGTTTCGTAATTCAGCTGAGGTATGCACAATTTACACATTTATGTATAGATATTACTTTAATAGAGAATGGACCTAAATTCTTTTGATGTTATAGAATGATAAGGCATTATCGAATAACTTATCAATACAGTCGAGTTGGTTTACACTTTACTACTATATTGGAAGAGCTTTTAGACTTTATATTTAGAAGATTTTGTTTATCATTTGTATGTTTACTTATGTATAATAGTACTTAGAGATATGACACGAGACACGACAGTAGGGACCTACCGAAAGGTGTCGTGTGAAAAAGACTAGCGGTTCACATTTTTTGTATGTTGACATAGCTGACTTGCAATATTTATGTAATGGCAGATGATCAGCCGGTTTAATGGACATTAAACGGTAAACAGGTAACATTTACAAGGGTCAGATGCAAACTCTTGATGTACAAGTTCAATGATGTAACTGAACTGAGGTATAAATTATTGAGACATAAGTAAAATAGGAAGCTTTAGTGTCCCCCCACATCTAGCGTCTCGCGAGCGTCGCGTCGGGCCAACTGTATGGGCAAAGCCTGACGCCGCGTCGACGCGACTTCGACGCGTCGTCTTTTTCCATACAGTTGGCCCGACGCGACGCTCGTGAGACGCTAGATGTGGGGGCACCCTTAGGCACATCCATTCTTCTCTGAGAGCCATCTTAGTGCGTTTTCACATTATGTAGTATCATAGATATAGGAAGGATTTCAAGGGCAAAAATCAAAGACGGCTAAAATATATGGGTCGGTCCTACATCCGATTTCGGATCGGATAATGTCAAAGCACACTTATTTACACTTGCTCTGAGTCTTGCAACTGATTTTACAATGCGGTGGACAATGAACCCCTTTTCATTTTGGAATGTACAATTTTATTTTGACGATCATACATACCTAACTTGCAACCTTACCTTTATTGATGTTAGTTAAAAGTTTAGTTACACAAGCTTCAAGGGGCGTTTTATTCTCAATTCTGCGTAATTTGTAACGTTGGCATTTGATCAGGCTTCCTGGTAGGGCAGTGGGTCCGCGATCGCGAGATCGTGTAAAGTTGTAAACCATTACTACACCGGTGTCGCAACCGCATTGCTGCGCTCGGTAACACGGCAAATTGGTTGTACTTTATTCATTTTTCGATATTTTTATCGGACATATTTAGTAGATGTATTTTTATTCGGATACAAAAATTTCTTGCGCAACGTAATGCGTCAGATACTAATACCAAGAACGTTTAATACTGGACTGACAAAGCCCATACAAAAAAGCGTAAGGTGCATTAGGGTAATTCCGAAAGTCGTCTAATTTCGTCGTAATCGTAATCGTCGCACAAAAATCACCATTACCTACTTCCATCATAGGTATCAAGATTCCCCTTTCGGAATTAGCAGAGCATTTCTGTCATTCAGAGCGCTTTCAAAAAATCTGCTTGCTCGCATTTCGACGCCGGCGGCGCTGGCGTGCGCCTGTGTGCAGACGCACACTATAACCAGAAGCATAACGATTGTAGCCTGCGGTACAGACATAGCGTGCGATCCTCTTCGAACCAACCTTACGTGCGGCTAGAGCGAAAGGGATAGCATTCATGGTCGGTACCGCCACGCCGTCAGTGGCGTTGCGGACTAACCATTATTGATACTTGCGTAAAAACACCACCATATATATTACATATTTGCATACATGATTTCGTGCATAAATACTTGACCTTTTAGTTTAATTATTAAACTTATCACAGTTTTTTTTATTAAAACGTGTGTAGCCTTGGAAGAAATAAATTAAAAAACTTTTATAATATAATAAATTGTGTATATAATATTGTCTTCTGTCACCGCGATAGTTACTCATGAAATAAATTTATGGAATCAGATTATATCGCGTATAATGAATATAATCCGTTTTCTTAGTTTTATTTTATTTTGTATATGATATGTTTTCTAGGTTCTTTTCGGTGAAGGAAAACATCGTGAGGAAACCGGACTTATTCCAATAAGGTCTAGTTTACCCTTTGGGTTGAAAGGTCAGATGGCAGTCGCTTTCGTAAAAACTAGTGCCTACGCCAAATCTTGGGATTAGTTGTCAAAGTGGACCGCAGGCTCCCATGAGCCGTGGCAAATGCCGGGATAACGCAAGGAAGATGATGATGTTTTCTAGGTACATATACAGAGTGGGGCCTGTAACAAAGGCGAAGAATTGAACTCTAGGCTATTCTCCTTAAGCCGTTTTCACACTATCCGATCCGATATCGGATGTCGGAAGCATTTCAATAGAAAAAATCCAAGATGGCGCCTGTAATGTATGGGATATCGGTCCGACATCCGATATCGGATCGGATAATGTGAAAACGCACTTATACTGATCAACATTTGTTCGGCGACTTTTAAAAATAACTTGTATTTTGATTTTTATCACCCTTGAAAGTTTTTTCTAAGAGGTAATGTATTACGAATTCTGTTAAGTCTAAAGTGTGACAGACAACGTCAATGACAACAATAATGGCGTACATTGAAGCTAATATTTATTTTGTATGAAAAATTAAAAATTTAAAGACTTCATAATTTTTAAAAGTCACTGAATAAATGTTGATCAGTATAAGGAGAATAGCCTACAGTTCAATTCTTCGCCTTTGTTACAGGCCCCACTCTGTATATAATGGAACTAAGATCGGTTTTCTTTAATTTTAAGTAGTTTTTTTTTATATTTAAAATAAAAGAGTTTTGAATGATTCACGGTTATTTTCATTAGACTTATATCTGTGCTTATATTCACGGTCTATATCCCGGTCAATATAAGTTTAATATTTAAAATGTGTTTTTAGGGTTTCGTAGTCAACTAGGAACCCTTATAGTTTCGTCATGTCTGTCTGTCTGTCCCTCCGTCCGTCCGTCCATCCGCGGATAATCTCAGTGACCGTTAGAACTAGAGAGCTGAAATTTGGTACCAATATGTATATCAGTCACGCCGACAAAGTGCAAAAATAAAAAGCGGAAATAGTTATTTGTTATACAAGGGGGCAAAGTTGTATTTTAACGCCGAGTGTGGAATTAAAAAACGAGCAAGTGAAAGAATTCTATAGTTGAACCACGAGCGAAGCGAGTGGTTCGAGAATAGAATCCTGAACTTGCGAGTTTTTTAACACACGAGAAGTAAAATACATTTGCACCCGAGTGTAACACAAAACTTTTCCCCTCACTATAGCGAGGAAACTACAACGCAAAAAATGCATTTATCACTACTTCCAGTAGTTCCACAAGTGGTAAATCATCTTTATTACTAGATTCACCTACTTTTATCAATTTTGAAGCAGTTAATTTGACTTTATTCAAGGTCAAATTACTTTACCCACTAGTGGATAAAATGCGTTTTTACCCGCTGGTATTAAAGGACAAAACACGTGTTTCCGAGCTAGTGAGGGGAAAAAATGTTTTATTAGGGTATCCCCCTACACGTAAAGTAGGGAGTGATTTTTTTTTCATTTCAACCCTAACGTATGATTTATTGTTGGATAGGTATTTAAAAATGAATTACTGAAATAGTTTTTTGATAATATTAATATTTTCGCGAATAATCGCTCCTAAAGAAAAAAAAAGTGTCCCCCCCCTCTAACTTTTTAACCATATATTAAAAAAATATTTAAAAATCACAAAAGTAGAACTTTATAAACTTTCTAGGAAAACTGTTTTGAACTTGATAGGTTCTATAGTTTTTGAAAAATATGGAAAACTACGGAAGAGCCGAGCGGCTATTTACCAACGCGGCTTTAAAAACCGGCCGAGAGCGTGTCGGGCCACGCTCAGTGTAGGCACTGAGCGTGACCCGACACGCTCTCGGCCGGTTTTTAAATATTATGTTGTTTTAATTGATTGATTGCTCAAGACCGTGACGGATGGAGATCCATGGGGGAGGCCTTTGCCCAGCAGTGGGACACCATGTAGGCTATTAATATATTTAATTGCATGGAGCACAGGAAGGTCCACATCTATGTATTGGTTTTTTGTAAGGAAATACAACTCTACGCTACGCCTACCTGCTTTAGTTGACTGTTGACACACTGAGACAGTGGATGCGCCAGAGTATAAAAGAGTGATTACCATCTCTTGTCAAAGATCTTGTTGAGACGAATCAAACGAACCCAAACACGAAGTGGTTTCAAGACCTGGTCGTGGAATACTCTTGACTACCTTCCAGCTTCATCATCAGATCCTGGGTACCATCTCTTGTCAAAGATCTTGTTGAGACGAATCAAACGAGCCCAAACACAGAAGAGTTTCAAGACCTGGTTGTTGAATACTCTTGACTACCTTCCGGCTTCACCATCAGATCCTGGGTACCATCTCTTGTCAAAGATCTTGTTGAGACGAACCAAACGAGCCCAAACACGGAGTGGTTTCAAGACCTGGTTGATGAATTCTCTTGACTACCTTCCAGCTTCATCATCAGATCCTGGGTACCATCTCTTGTCAAAGATCTTGTTGAGACGAACCAAACGAGCCCAAACACGAAATGGTTTCAAGACCTGGTTGATGAGAACTCATGACTACCTTCCGGCTTCATCATCAGATCCTGGGTACCATCACCTCTTGTCAAAGATCTTGTTGAGGCAAATCAAACGAGCCCAAACACGAAATGGTTTCAAGACCTGGTTGATGAGAACTCATGACTACCTTCCGGCTTCATCATCAGATCCTGGGTACCATCACCTCTTGTCAAAGATCTTGTTGAGGCGAATCAAACGAGCCCAAACACGAAATGGTTTCAAGACCTGGTTGATGAGAACTCATGACTACTATCTGACTTCATCATCAGATCCTGAGTACCATCTATTGTCAAAGATTTTGTTGAGACGAGTCAGTAACCTCAAATGATATTCAATAATAAATAATACTTAGTAAAAATATTAGTCAAGTTAATTAGTTAGTTACCAAAGTCGTCAACCCAAGGATCAAAGTTTTCGGTCACAGTATACATGCAACAGTACAGCCAAACACGCACACAAGTGCGGTTTTGGACACGGCGGGTGCCGCACACAATGACAAAATAACTTCGCGATCGTCGAGCCGCGTGCGGAGCGGACAAACATACGTCCTGCCTCTACAAGCTCTGCCGCGGTACTGACATCGCAAGCGCGCGTAACCGGTAATAAGGAGGCATTTTTAAAAAATCGTCAAAAATATTAAATTGCAATTAATAGAAAACTTTTGCATAAAATCTGTTTGAGTAAGCGTTGCAGATTATTTTTATATTAAAACTACTTCAAAAACACGTAAGTTTTCGAAGAAATTGACACTTATTCTGAGGTGATTTCTGAAACAAATTGGATTCATCATATCCTCATTTACTCTATTCTAAAGCCTTATAACAAAGAAGTAGTCTCAGATGATTGTAGTACAGGATATACATAATACAAATTTACCACTTGAAGCATTCAAAACTATCCAAATTTTACAAATTAGACGGACTAAGTCAGCACTTTTCGCGGGTTTTCCTAAACATGCACCAGAAAAAAAATCATAATTTATTAAGTGAGTTAGTTTTTAAAAATCCAGTCTCACAACATGTAAGTTAAGAAGATGTCCTAATCGAATCCTGAACTTAATAAGTCTTTTAGATGAAGGAAAGTGTAGCATTTTGCCGACTAAAACTATCAATTTTACATTATTACGACGTTTTCGTTGAATGCCCTCTTCAGAATTACCCTAATGCACCTTACCCCTGAAATGTATGGGCCTTTTAGGCTTAAAACTAGATGGCGCTGTTCACAGCCTGGAAGTGGCCTAAATCATATTTTCCCCAAATATTTTTGCGTGTTTTTCTTTTTAACACGCTTTTATTAGGTCGTCGTGTATGTAACTATGTATGTAATGGAATCTAAGGAAGCTAATTTAACCATCTTCCAGGAGTCGTAGCGTAATGAAAATTGGCAGCTATATGTAGTTCCGATGACAATACAATAATATGGTACTGTTGAGCTGATCTGATGATGGAGTCGGAAGATATGAACTGGAACTACATGATGGAACATCGTATCATAGCCGTTTTTGGGTTTCTTAGAAAAGTCTTGTAATGAACTTTGACTACAATTAGGTTTCAAGGTCTGATGATGAAGCCGAAAGATATGAACTGGAACTACATGATGGAACATCGTATCATAGCTGTTTTTGGGTTTCTTAGAAAAGTCTTGTAATGAACTTTGACTACGATTAGGTTTCAAGGTCTGATGATGGAGCCGGAAGATATGAACTGGAACTACATGATGGAACATCGTATCATAGCTGTTTTTGGGCTTCTTAGGAAAGTCTTGTAATGAACTTTGACTACAATTAGGTTTCAAGGTCTGATGATGGAGCCGGAAGATATGAGCTGGAACTACATGATGGAACATCGTATCATAGCTGTTTTTGGGCTTCTTAGAAAAGTCTTGTAATGAACTTTGACTACGATTAGGTTTCAAGGTCTGATAATGGAGCCGGAAGATATGAACTGGAACTACATGATGGAACATCGTATCATAGCTGGTTTTGGGCTTCTTAGAAAAGTCTTGTAATGAACTATGACTACGATTAGGTTTCAAGGCCTGATGATGGTTCCGGAAGATAAGAACAGAAAAAAGGGGGGGGCTCGAGGGGGGAAGCATGAAAGAAAGATCAACGTAGTATTTAAAATAAGTTGGGTTAGCGTTTTCTTGCGACCTTTCAGAGCAAACAAAGGGGGGCTCGGGGGCGAAGCCCCCCGCATAAAAGAAAGATCAACGTTGTATTTAAAATAAGTTGGGTTAAGATTTTCTTGTGATCCTTAAGAGTAAAGAAAAGGGGGGCTTGGGGGCGAAGCCCCCGCATGAAAGAAAGATCAACGTAGTATTTAGAATAAGTTGGGTTAGCGTTTTCTTGTGACCTTTAAGAGCAAACAAAGGGGGGCTCGGGGGGCGAAGCCCCCCGCATGAAAGAAAGATCAACGTAGTATTTAAGATAAGTTGGGTTAGCGTTTTCTTGTGACCTTTAAGAGCAAACAAAGGGGGGCTCGGGGGGCGAAGCCCGTTGTATTTAAAATAAGTTGGGTTAGGGTTTTCTTGTTATCCTTAAGAGTAACGAAAAGGGGGGCTCGGGGGGCGAAGCCCCCCGCATGAAAGAAAAATCAACGTAGTATTTAGAACCACCATGAACCACCATGACATATGGTGCCGAGACATGGACGCTCACTAAAAAGGCTGTGCATAAGATACGGGTAGCACAGAGAGCGATGGAGCGCACCATGCTCGGCATTAAACTCCAAGATCGAGTGAGGAATGTCGAGATCCGACGCCGCACCAAGGTGCGGGACGTGGGTGACGTCATTTCCAAACTAAAATGGAATTGGGCGGGGCATGTTGCCAGGCAGAGTGATGGCAGGTGGACTAAAATGTTGACCGAATGGTGGCCGTTATCGGACGTAAGAAGCGCCTGGCATCCGTTGGCTCGTTGGGTGGACGACATCCGAAAAACTGCGGGGCACTTCTGGATGAGATTAGCCCAGGACCAGTGGCGGTACAGCCATATAAGCCCAAAAGCCGGGCTTGCCCTAACATTTTTAAAATCGCGCGCTAATATTAGATAATTATTATTAAGTTCTCCATAAGTGAAGCTCACGGCCGACCGACCATACGGTACAGACCACAGCATGTTGCCATGTTTTGCCGTGGCGCTAGTGCAGCGCGGAAGAGCACGTTCACTACGTTCAGCTATATCTTGCTCGCTCGCACTCGTTGGCTTGCAATGGGGCTTGCTCTTGCATCCTTTTTTTCCTAGCTTTTAGCCTACATTCTGCCTAGCAACTTATATAACTATTTGTAGGTATATATAGAACATTTGTTCCACGATTTAAGCCGGGCTTTTGGTATGAAGTGAGGAACAAGATTGAGCGCGCGTTTGATTGACAACTTCAAGTGTATTATTATTTAGTCGAAAGTTTTATTTGCGTTAAGTGAATGTGCTCTTCTTCGTTTTCTTGTTATTAAGTGTTTAATTCGTTTAAAAATCCAATTGACAATGGATGTATTTGTTCCTTGTGACGGTGACAAATGCGTGGTACACATATTACTCGACGAAGGCAAGGTAAAGTAGTTAAATTTTGCCCAAAAACGAGACATTATTTCCGCGCGAAAACCAACGCCCGGCTTGTGTATTTCTCAGAAAAGTGCGGCGCGTAATAGAACATTTTGTAGGGCTGTGAGTTCGAAAATTGAAGATTAAGTAGTTAGATATTGCCAAAACGTACCTTTCGGCTTGCCTCACTTTGAAACCCTAGGCACGCCACTGCCCAGGACCGGGATATGTGGCGTACACGAAGGGAGGCCTATGCTCAGCAGTGGGCGATTAATGGCTGAAATGATGATGATGATGATGAGTATTTAGAATAAGTTGGGTTAGCGTTTTCTTGTGACTTTTAAGAGCAAACAAAGGGGGGCTCGGGGGCGAAGCCCCCGCATGAAAGAAAGATCAACGTAGTATTTAAGATAAGTTAGGTTAGCGTTTTCTTGTGACCTTTAAGAGCAAATAAAGGGGGGCTCGGGGGCGAAGCCCCCGCATAAAAGAAAGATTAACGTAGTATTTAAAATAAGTTGGGTTAGCGTTTTCTTGTGACCTTTCAGAGCAAACAAAGGGGGGCTCGGGGGCGAAGCCCCCGCATAAAAGAAAGATCAACGTTGTATTTAAAATAAGTTGGGTTAAGGTTTTCTTGTGATCCTTAAGAGTAAAGAAAAGGGGGCTAGGGGGCGAAGCCCGCCGCATGAAAGAAAGATCAACGTAGTATTTAGAATAAGTTGGGTTAGCGTTTTCTTGTGACCTTTAAGAGCAAACAAAGGGGGCTCGGGGGCGAAGCCCCCGCATAAAAGAAAGATTAACGTAGTATTTAAAATAAGTTGGATTAGCGTTTTCTTGTGACCTTTCAGAGCAAACAAAGGGGGCTCGGGGGCGAAGCCCCCGTATAAAAGAAAGATCAACGTTGTATTTAAAATAAGTTGGGTTAGGGTTTTCTTGTTACCATTAAGAGTAACGAAAAGGGGGCTCGGGGGCGAAGCCCCCGCATAAAAGAAAGATTAACGTAGTATTTAAAATAAGTTGGGTTAGCGTTTTCTTGTGACCTTTCAGAGCAAACAAAGGGGTACTCGGGGGGCGAAGCCCCCCGCATGAAAGAAAGATCAACGTAGTATTTAAGATAAGTTAGGTTAGCGTTTTCTTGTGACCTTTAAGAGCAAAGGGGGGCTCGGGGGGCGAAGCCCCCCGCATAAAAGAAAGATTAACGTAGCATTTAAGATAAGTTGGGTTAGCGTTTTCTTGTGACCCTTAAGAGCAAACAAAGGGGGGCTCGGGGGGCGAAGCCCCGCATAAAAGAAAGATAAACGTTGTATTTAAAATAAGTTGGGTTAGGGTTTTCTTGTTACCCTTAAGAGTAACGAAAAGGGGGCTCGGGGGCGAAGCCCCCGCATAAAAGAAAGATTAACGTAGTATTTAAAATAATTTGGGTTAGCGTTTTCTTGTGACCTTTCAGAGCAAACAAAGGGGGGCTCGGGGGGCCAAGCCCCCCGCATAAAAGAAAGATCAAAGTTGTATTTAAAATAAGTTGGATTAAGGTTTTCTTGTGATCCTTAAGAGTAAAGAAAAGGGGGGCTCGGGGGGCGAAGCCCCCCGCATGAAAGAAAAATCAACGTAGTATTTAGAATAAGTTGGGTTAGCGTTTTCTTGCGACCTTTAAGAGCAAACAAAGGGGGGCTCGGGGGGCGAAGCCCCCGCATGAAAGAAAGATCAACGTAGTATTTAAGATAAGTTGGGTTAGCGTTTTCTTGTGACCTTTAAGAGCAAACAAAGGGGGGCTCGGGGGGCGAAGCCCCCCGCATAAAAGAAAGATTAACGTAGTATTTAAAATAAGTTGGGTTAGCGTTTTTTGTGACCTTTCAGAGCAAACAAAGGGGGGCTCGGGGGGCGAAGCCGCCGCATAAAAGAAAGATCAACGTTGTATTTAAAATAAGTTGGGTTAAGGTTTTCTTGTGATCCTTAAGAGTAAAAAAAAAGGGGGGCTCGGGGGGCGAAGCCCCCGCATGAAAGAAAGATCAACGTAGTATTTAGAATAAGTTGGGTTAGCGTTTTCTTGTGACCTTTAAGAGCAAAGAAAGGGGGGCTCGGGGGGCGAAGCCCCCCGCATGAAAGAAAGATCAACGTAGTATTTAGAATAAGTTGGGTTAGCGTTTTCTTGTTACCTTTAAGAGCAAACAAAGGGGGCACGGGGGGTGAAGCCCCCCGCATAAAAGAAAGATTAACGTAGTATTTAAAATAAGTTGGGTTAGCGTTTTCTTGTGATCTTTCAGAGCAAACAAAGGGGGGCTCGGGGGCGAAGCCCCCGCATAAAAGAAAGATCAACGTTGTATTCAAAATAAGTTGGGTTAAGGTTTTCTTGCGATCCTTAAGAGTAAAGAAAAGGGGGGCTCGGGGGGCGAAGCCCCCGCATGAAAGAAAGATCAACGTAGTATTTAGAATAAGTTGGGTTAGCGTTTTCTTGTGACCTTTAAGAGCAAACAAGTAGGGGGCTCGGGGGCGAAGCCCCCGCATAAAAGAAAGATTAACGTAGTATTTAAAATAAGTTGGGTTAGCGTTTTCTTGATACCTTTAAGGGGAAACAAAGGGGGGCTCGGGGGCGAAGCCCCCCGCATAAAAGAAAGATAAACGTTGTATTTAAAATAAGTTGGGTTAGGGTTTTCTTGTTACCCTTAAGAGTAACGAAAAGGGGGCTCGGGGGCGAAGCCCCCGCATAAAAGAAAGATTAACGTAGTATTTAAAATAAGTTGGGTTAGCGTTTTCTTGTGACCTTTCAGAGCAAACAAAGGGGGGCTCGGGGGGCGAAGCCCCCCGCATAAAAGAAAGATCAACGTTGTATTTAAAATAAGTTGGGTTAAGGTTTTCTTGTGATCCTTAAGAGTAAAGAAAAGGGGGGCTCAGGGGGCGAAGCCCCCCGCATGAAAGAAAGATCAACGTAGTATTTAGAATAAGTTGGGTTAGCGTTTTCTTGTGACCTTTAAGAGCAAACAAAGGGGTTTGGGGGCGAAGCCCCCCGCATGAAAGAAAGATCAACGTAGTATTTAAGATAAGTTGGGTTAGCGTTTTCTTGTGACCTTTAAGAGCAAACAAATGGGGGCTCGGCAAAAAAGAAATACTTAAATTTTGTTTGAATTAGTTGAAATGTGACAATATTTTCTAATCGAGTCAAACAAAATCCCACTAGCTGAGATCTTCAAAACAATGTATGGCGAAAGTATGTCTCTCTAATGTCTTCAAAAAGTCCGCGATGGCACATGTCTATACTGTCTATCTTTTACGGATAACTTACTAGGTATAAACAATTTTATGATAATACCGTAATAAGAAGGTAGCCGCTAGTTATTTTTAAGTAGCAATGAGCAATAAGTACACGTTAAGCCACAAATGGCATGTAAAATCCGCCTACTTGAAATAAATTTATGTATAAATGTTAAAAGTATTTCATTATT
The DNA here is from genome assembly GCF_023078275.1 of Leguminivora glycinivorella. Lineage (NCBI taxonomy): Eukaryota > Metazoa > Arthropoda > Insecta > Lepidoptera > Tortricidae > Leguminivora > Leguminivora glycinivorella. The sequence goes on along the minus strand of NC_062989.1, from coordinate 7,957,467 downwards.
AATGACTAAAAAGTATAAAATAAATTAATAGTTTAAAAAACACTATAAAACACGCTTTTATAAATGCACGTAAAAGCCAAAAATAAATTATGGATCGTTCAAGTTGTCTCTATTTGTGAGCTGAAGTTTAAAAACTATGTGCTTTTAATTATAATATTTGATTGTAAAAGCGTGGGGCGCTGGAACAGGAAAGACTTTCTTGTAAACAAATACTAATCCGAACTTCCTGGCGAATGAAGTTGCATAAGAACATAACGTTTACATATGCCGCCTAAGGGTTACCAAAGAGAACCAAAGATATCTCGTCCACGAACAAGAACTCTGCATCCTGTCACTGTTAGACACTTTCCCCTTTTGTACTTTGATTACCGGAAAAAAGCGGCGTTCTAAGTGTCGGTGACTGTCGACTCTCCTCGCTACTAGCGCATATTTTGTCTGAGTTCGACAAACTGGTACCTACTTTGAACACTGACTTTTAATTGATTTGACTGTTTAATGTAGAACCTACTAGTCATGCTGCAACTCCAGTTAGCGCGTCAATCTGTGTAACCTCCTTCCCGTAACATAGCATTATTTGATTTATCAGCAAGTTATACAAAAAGTCTTTCCTGTTCCAGCGCCCCACGCTTTTACAATCAAATATTATAATTAAAAGCACATAGTTTTTAAACTTCAGCTCACAAATAGAGACAACTTGAACGATCCATAATTTATTTTTGGCTTTTACGTGCATTTATAAAAGCGTGTTTTATAGTGTTTTTTAAACTATTAATTTATTTATAAGAACAAATGACATATTTCTTTATTTTAAAATCATGATATGACGTCAATACACATTTTGAAAAAAATAAATTTGTAGGCATCATCAGTGTAGTTATGATAGTATTTAATAGGTGGCGCTAAAAAATCGAGGTACGATTCTTAGTATGAAGTATGTAAATCATATATAAATAATCCTTGCTATTACGCACTTGTATCTGCCTATAAGATATTATTTATATCGGTACCAAATTTCAGCTTTCTCTAACTAGTGCAAACGGGCCGCTGAGATTATCCGCGGACGAATGGACAGACATGGCGAAACTATAATGGTTCCTAGTTGACTACGGAACCCTAAAAATTGAATGAATATTATAAGAAAAAAGTAAATAATGATGTAGCCCACGACCGTGCTAAATCCCTTTCTCATCGTCGGAACAACTATTTCTTGCCGTCTTTTTAACAACTCAATTATTACAATTCCTCGCTTTTTAGTCACCAATAACGCGCTGTAAACAAAAAGCAAACCTATAAAGCCTTGGCTATCAAAGTTCAATTTCTCCCACGCGAACCTAAACCCTCACCCAGCGGACTAAAGGTCACAATCCATCGATTTATTGTAACATAAGCAGTACGCCGACCTAACCGAAGTTGACAATCGTTGACGCTATGTCGCTATCGAAACGCAGTTTGGCTCTGTCACGCCTCTACAGAAGCGATATTAGGGTGAGCTAGCCACGATCGTAATCGCTTGTAACGTTGGCTAGGTACCCAGTTGATCTCACGTTCATCACTTTCATTGCAAGTTGAATCTTATCATTAAATGATAAGGTGTTGTATCGGTTGTAACGGAACTGAGCCCGCATTCCGACGTGCCAGTTAGCTGACATTTGCCGACGCCAGCGCTGTTTATTCCCAGTTATAAATCGTGCCATTCACGAAGACGCATGCCTTTGTTTTTATTTTCATACGATTAAAGGTTAGATTTTGTTTAGTTCGCGCGCCAACCTGAATGAAACGTAGAGCTCACAGGTAATATTTCGATTCTGGAGTTACCAGTGTAACATGACCTCCATGAAGTAACAGTTACACTTTATAAAGAGTTCTCACTTACATATATTGGTTAGATGAATAGATAGGTGGGAATGCAGAGCCGGTTTCGTTATGTTTAGAAATGCATATTGGATAGATTAGCGATGAAACCTTAGTCATATCTTTTTGGATTAGGGACACTGCAATTCCAATGGAGAAGGCAAAACGGCTGTAAAACTGTTATTTTACTATCTCTTTCGACATGTGAAACTAAGTAAGTACTATCACTAAATTACCTGATTTGCCTGATAAGTAGGTATATAATATTTGTAGCACAACTAAACACAATTGGATATTGGGTATAATATAATATTATTAATTCTACGAGTAGGCTTGCTTTGCTGCAAAGTTAGGTTAATAGGTTGGACTGACTCTCAGGCCAATCAGGTTTTCATAGTTTACTTGTGTTATCAAACGCTGTACAGTTGAATAAAATTAGCCCTTTATTTAAATCATAATTAAAATATCACATAATTACAAAAACAAAAATTTTAACTCAGTGTTAGGGGCTGTCAACTGTCAAATTCAATATAATATGGTGTCAATCAAACACTAAGGGCCACTTACACCACCCACTTAACTCAAGGTTAGTGGGCTGTCAACTGCCAAATTCCATATAAAATGGTGGGTTATCCTCGGGTTAACTCCATTTTCGGTGGTGCCAGTGACCCTAAAACGCTTTATTATTTTTAATGTTTATTCAATATCCCACATCCTTGAAACCCGATGCCTCTGTCAAAGATTGAATATCCGAAACCGGTCGAAAGCGATCAGCCAAGGCTAGCCGGTTGATAACTTGTAGATTACAGCTAATTGCTGGTTCGGATTTATGGCCTACAGCCTAATTACAAGATCTAACATGCAACTAGGTAACGCATGGTAAATTATTGCATTATTTTGTACGTGAATTCCAAAAGGCTATCTTAAATTATAGCTCGAAACCAAAGAGAATCGAGTGTTATAGAGAGTTACTCAAAGTAAAATGTGTAATCACAGTGCATAGACTGCCATCTCTCGACACAGGTTTGAAACTTTTGAACCTCAGTTTTGACAATTTGGCCCATATTGTTAGCTTGATGTGTTAAAATGTAAAACATTCATATTAGCGCCATAACGCTCGGCTAGTTCCCCAAAGGTGTAACGCCATCTAGGCCACCGTACCTTTTTTCTAGGGCTAGGTACGTTTTTTTCATAGACTTTATCCGTCTATACGGAGTTACATATGTCTTTGCTCAAAACATACCCTGTACCTTATATTTCAACCCTTAAGAACAAATCACTAATGTAGGTATCTTTGCTACTAAGTTGCACTAAAGGTGTTGTATGCCCTGTCAGTGCCAAATATAAGGGTTAATTGATGGGGTCGGGACTAGGGTTTGCAATCCGGATATTCGAATATCCGAATTATTCGAATATCCGCCAATATTTTTATCCGAAAATATTCGAATAATCGAAGTGAAATTATCCGGATAAACGGATACACGGACGGACATTATTTTTTATTTATAAGTAATATATTTAATAGATAGACGTCACTGAAACCAATTTCGAGCAATTCTTAATACGGACAATGTTATTGCTAACAAGTTAACACCTATTTATCTTCAAAATCAAACTAATATTTACAAAACAAAGAAAGCATTCGTGGACAAGAAGTAAGCAGAATGCCTCACCCCACGCACTCAGTTCTTATCAAATATTCGATTAATTGGATGATTTAAAAAAACAGAAAAACGTTCAAGTATTATTTTTTAATATGAAAACGTTACCCCAACCTATACTTTCATTACTGCTAATAGCTAACGTGAAGTTATCTGTAAAACCGTACTTAATAAGGGAGATTTATACCTAGATTTCCCGGTCCCTTGTTTTTTTTTGAAATTGAAATTTAGCGCCTCACTCCAAATTTAGCTGTTATCAGTTCCATGGCAATTTAGTACGCCAGAATTCCCTCCACTTCACTAAGAAATATAAGGCATTTTCCTTTTAAGTCCTTAGTTACATTAATACACAAAAATCGGTCTAATTACTACTTATACTTTGAAATCTTAGTCGATCTACTGATCAGCTTGGAAACTAAAACCCATCAAATCGCTGCCGAGCAATTTGAGGCGTTTTGGATTTAAATATTTAAATAAGTTCGCCTTTGTACCTCCTCCTTCTTCATTCTTTTAAATTTTATGTCTTGTATATTTTATGTTGGTGGTACAATAAAGAATTTACTTAGTTACTTATTTATCACCTCTCCCCTTCCATTGGTACTTTGGTACCAGCCACTGTGCAACTAAGGTCTAAAATGATCCACACCTGGATAGGAACTAGGAAGTGTCTTCAACTAATTGGTCTTCTCTTTTTTTGGTTATTCTGTTTTGAACGAGTACCTATATCTTTGCTCATTCCTGTTCTAAGACCCTAACCAGGACGCTTTTGTTTAGAGCCTACGAAAAGAGTTTTCAACTTTTTATGTTAAGTATCCGATCCGGTCCAAGATGGCATTTGGTACGGGCGTAGGCATTTGTGCAAATGACTAGTGACTACAGTGGTAGTATCAGCATGGGCAATTATGCCACTGTCTTTTAAGCCGAGACATACGCAATAATTACCTGTGTACATAAGGATACAGTTAGACAAACCCAAGGAAAGAATATCTATATACTCAGCGACAGTCAGGCGGCACTCAAAGCCTTCACATCGCCCAGAGGTGACTTTTGACTGGTATTAAACGGCATCCAAGCTCTTAACAAGCTTGGAAGGCAAAACAAGGTGCAACTGTTATGGATACCGGGGCAAGAAGGCTTCATTGGCAATGAAAATGCTGATGAACTTGCCAAGGCCAGGTCTGAAGACAACGTCACAAGGAACCATTAAAACGGCTATGAAAGACCATACAAAGGCTAATCACCAAAAAGAGTGGGATGCCCTGGTAGGTCTGAAGCATTCAAAGCTCTTTATGCGGAGGGTAGAATCTGGATGGAGCAAAAAGCTAGGAAAGCTAGGCAAAAGACAACTCCTAATTATAACGGGGGTGTTCACAGGCCATTACGGGATCAAAGGAATGTTGGCCAAGATGGGACACGCTGACTACACAGATTGTCGCATGTGCGGCGAAGAGGAAGAGACCGTCAGACATCTAATGTGTGAATGTCACGCCCTCGCCAGACAAAGAATGAAGAACTTTGGAGCAGGCTACCTAGTATCAAAGGACATCACAGAGCTACCCATGAGCCTCATCATCCGATACGTGGAGATGGTCGAGAAACTCGAAAAGCTCCTGAATAGCTGAAGGATCTTAAGATCGAAGGGGGTAATTGCACAAAAGATCCCGATGGGTCGAAGTGTATCCGGAAGGGCCCCGCAGATTTAAGATAAGATGAGTATCCGATCCGATCGAGCGAAGGACCGACTCCTATACATTCTCGAAATCATTCAAGGCGCCATCTTTGATTTTTGCCTTTGACATCCTTCCTATATCCGATATCGGAACGGATAATATGACAACCATCATCATATCCAATGATGTTGTCTCACGTTCCACTCTACACAAGCCATCCTCTCTACCATCAATTTCCAAGGTAAAGGTGTTGTCAGAAAAACTTCTCGTTATACCTAACACCTAACTAATCACTACTACTAACTGTCTTATATCAACAGCTCACTATCTGATTGCAAGATTCTAGTCATAGAACTAAAGATAGAGAGCTAGGTGTGTTTTAATTTCTACAGTTTGCTGATTTACGCAAAAAATAAATATAAATGTAGGTAAATTTCGCATTATGGCGCTCATCTATCTCAGCCGTTATCAATTCCACGCTTATAGGCACCTGTAACATTAATTTTGTTCTATTTAATAAATTATCCGAAATTATCCGAATTATTCGAATATTAAAAATCCGTCGGATAATGCAAACTCGGTTGTGAGCTATTAAATTGTCGAACTCTTAAAATGGCGACACTTGTGACGGACGACAGAACCCTACACTGAGCGTGGCCCGACACGCTCTTGGTCGGTTTTTATAGTTGATAGGGAAGGCAATTTTTAGTTTCATACTGTTCAATTTGCATTGCAATATTCACTGATATGCATATTGCGCATCAAATTGGTATCTACCTAGAATTAGCGTTCGTTAAGCCATGAGAGTTTTGTTGTACACCCTGTTTTTATTGAATTCCGTTAATTTTAGGGGAAGATTCTTTAGTTCAAATACAATCATTTTCTCTAAGAAACTAGCCTCTTAACTCTTACGGTTATCGAATTATTAAAAAAAAAATACTGGACACGTATGTGGCATCCCTTACCGCTTCCTAATTATTAACCGGGATATAGACCGTGATTACCTTTTTAATTTTTGTCAAAAAGGCAATCTCAATCTATATCCCGGTCAATATAAGTTCGTTAAGCCATTTTGTTAGAATTTGTGGCATAACAGATAACCCCTTCATCGCTGATCGCAAATCTTATACTGGATGGGTCCCTTGAAAATGGTCATTGAGATACGCGTTTAGCATCATTCTAATCTAGACACATAGTTTTCGCAACTTCCACATTCTTGCACAGGAATCGACTCGACTGTTAACTAGGTGTGCTAGTCCCAAGCTTGACTGGATATTTGTATAACTAGGTACCTAAACTTCTTATTCGTGAAATCGTGACTAACCTGTGCAAAAAATAAAGGGCAAGAAGATGGAAAGGGGAAAGCTGTCAATTCCGTGTTGTGGCACAAATAAATAAAACTAAACAAAATTGTATATATATATTTAGGCAGTGATATATTTAAGGTTTATTATGTGTTGAGCCGATTTATATAAAAAGATGTTAACATGATTAGTTAGGGTTATTCCAGCACGGAAGTTCGTAACAAGGTTCGCAAGCAAGCCGAATAGTTCCGAGTTTGCCCGAGCGAAGCTAACGAGTTTGATGTTTTTGTACGGAGCGCCACTTTGTTCGGAACCTTCGTGCTGGTAACATATCTTGCTTAAACATTGTATTTGTTAGTCTTAAGAATATTGATTAAAAGGCATCTGTATCGTGAACACTTGTTTGATTTAATATCCGTAGACTAGAATTAGACTCATATGAAAGATAAGAGTCCTTTTGACCGAAGTCAAAGACCAGACAGTTTAGTGACTCACGTTACGACGGCATTCCGAACCAAGGAATTTGTAATTCTAATAAGTTTTTTGCAAAAATTTCATTTTTGGCACAAGCTTTTATCGCCGACTGTACTTTTCTTTCAACGGCCATCTACTGCTCTCCGAGACTTTTCCAAAAACCCCTTACTTGATGGGATACGACGTTTCATGGCAGAGTTACTATGACCACCTTTCTACTCCATCGTCAGATCAGCTTCATGATACCATAATATTTCATTGTCACGTGATTTACATATGTCTGCAAAATTTCAGCTCAATCGGAAACCGGAAATGGGTCAAATTTAGCTTCTACGTTTTGACGCACACTAACATACTAACAAGGCACATTGAATAAAAGCTTGTAAAATTAAGAAATAGGCCAAATGGTTAAGGTGGTGTTACTCGTACATTTCACAATTCTCTGAGACCTGAAATAACGTTAGGGAAGTATTCCAATTAATGTTACGTCGAACACAGAACAGTTCCATTATTTGTTAATTAGCTTTTTCACGGGAAGGTTAGCACGTTGATTTGTTTCGTTCCGTTGGATCTAATAAAAAGGCTAAACAATCGAATAAATCGATCGCCTTGTACCTACAAAAAAACTAACTTATTTAAAAAATGTTTTCCTGTTTCTAATAGTATTAACATCTTTCTTAACTCTAAATTATACATATATGCAATAGAGAATGGAAAACTAAACCATCATAGATAGTTATTCACATCTCGAGTCCTATGGCACCAATCTGTTCGTGCGAGGTGTCATTTGAAATCTTTTTAAACCTACTTTAATTGTTTTCAAATAACTATACTCATAAAAGTAACCGTTTACGAAATATTTGAAAATATGTGTTTTTTATCGCGCATGCATTGCACAAGTACTAGTAAAAAATGCGTCTAACTCAATAAACAATAACTTTACCGCGATTGATGTTATTATAAACTTTTCGCGTCTATTCATGCTCTTTCTAAAAATATAAGTTTCATTGGTATATGATAATATATAACCATGTAATTACGAATTTGGTTTAGCAGGAGTCACTCTGCCCGGTCGCATAAATGGGCGCTGACCGTAGTAAAGTATTCAATATTTTTGAGGTTCTATTTGACGAATCCATGTGCGAGAGGTATCGTTTGAAAGCTAATTAAACCTACTATATTTTTTTACACATAACTATAGTCATAAGAGTAGCTGTTTAGAAAATATTTGAAAATATGTGTTTTATAGACCATTAATCGCACAAGTATCTACTGGTAAAAAATGCTTCTAAATCAATAAACAACAACTTTTCCGGAATTGATGTTAGTATAAGATTGACGCGGAATTTCACGCGCTTTCTAATAAAATAAGTTTTATTGATGTATGATATAATATAACCAAGTAATTACAAATTTGATTAAGTAGCACAGCGCCCGGCCACGTATGGATGCTGACCGTCGCCAAATTTTCTATATTTTTCAGATCCTATTTTATTTAACGATCAATTTGTGAGAGGTATCTTTTGAAATCATTTTATGCGTACTATCATTAATTCTCAATAATTTTAGTTGTAACTGTAGTAGCTAACAAAATATTTGAAAATATGCATTGGAACCGATGTGAGTAAAAAATACTTCTAGCTCAATGAATTATATTTTTTCCGCAATTAATATAATAACAAAATAAACGGTGAAATGTATGACCTTTTCAAATAATAAGTTTTGTCAGTATTGCATAAACAATTAATGTTAATTTATCCATCATACTTACTGCGCACCGTCATATACTTGGATGACTATTTTCGTTGCCTTTTCATATTTTTTAAGATTGTATCTTGGTGAATGACCAATAAACAATAACTTTAACGCAAATAATGTTATTTTAAGATTTACAGGACATTTCATGTGCCTTCTTAAAATATAAGTTTTATTGATGTATGATATTATACAACCAAGTAATTACGAATTTGGTTTAGCAGGTGTCACTGCACCCCCGTGACGTAAATAGGTGCTGACCGTCGCCTAATTGTATATATTTCTCAGATCCTAGTTTAGCGATCAATTTGTGAGAGGTATCATTTGAAAGCATATTATGCGTACTATCATTACTTTTTAATAATTTTATTCGTAATTGTAGAAGTTTACAAAATATTTGACAATGTGTATTTTTACTGTGTAAGAATAGCATTAGCACTGATACGAGTGAAACAATAGCTCTAGCTCAATAAATTATATATATAAATATTTGACAATGTGTATTTTTACTGTGTAAGAATAGCATTAGCACTGATACGAGTGAAACAATAGCTCTAGCTCAATAAATTATATTTTTCCGCAATTGATACAATAACGAAATAAACCGCAAACGAAATAAGCCTTTACAAAAAATGAGTTTTATTAGTTTTGCTTAAACAATTAATGTTAACTTGTCCACCATACCCAGTGCACACGGTAAATGGATGTCCACCGCCATTGCCTTAATTTTTTGATCATTTTGCAGATTCTATTGTACTGATCAATTAAGTATATAAATAAATTCGATACGTGATAAATTATATTTATTATGAATATATGATCAGTGAAATAAAATCTGAAAAATAATGAAAAAAGGCAACGACGGTGGACATCCATTTATATGATGGCGCGCATACAGGTGAGCTGAACAAATTAAAATTAATTGTTTATGCAATACAAACCAAACTTATTTTTTGTGTAATTCATACATTTTTACGTTTATTTTGTTATTATATCAATTGCGGAAAACTATAATTTATTGAGCTAGAAGCGTGTCTTATCAGTACCAATGCTAATCATGCACAGTAAAATACACATATTACTAATCAAATATTTTGTAAACTTCTACAGTTTCGACTTGAAGTATTAGAAATAAAGATAGTACGCATAATATGCTTCCAAATGATACTTCTCACAAATTTATCAGTAAAATAGGATCTGAGATGTGGAGAAAATTTGGCGACAGTCAGTCAGCACCCAATATCGTGACAGGGCGCAGTGACCCCTGTTAAACCAAATTCGTAATTACTTGGTCATATAATATCATACACCAATAAAACTTATATTTTTGGAAAGCGCATGAAATTTCGCGTAAATTTTATACTGACATTAATTGCGGTAAAGTTATGGTTTATTAAGTTAGAAGCATTTTTTATCTGTATATGTGCGACTCATGCTCGAAAAAAAACTCATGTTTTCAAATATTTTGTAAACAGCTACCTTTATAACTATAGTTATTAAAAATAATTATAGTAGGTTTAATTTTCTTTCAAATGATACCTCTTACATATGGGTCCGTAAAATAGGAACTTAAAAATATTGAATACTTTACTACGGTCAGCGCTAATTTATGCGACCGGCGGAGTGACCACTACGAAACAAAATTCGTAATTACATGGTTATATTATCACTTACCAATAAAACTTATATTTATAGAAAGCTCATGAATAGTCGCGTAAATTTTATAATAACATCAATTGCAGTAACGTTATTGTTTATTGACTTAGAAGCATTTTTTACCAGTACTTGTGCGATTCATGCTCGATAAAAAACACATATGTATTTTCAAATATTTTGTAAACAGCTACCTTTATGACTATAGTTATTTGTAAACAATTATAGTAGGTTTAATTATCTTTCAAACGATACCTCTCACATATGGATCCGTAAAATAAGACCTCAAAAATATTAAATACTTTACTTAGGTCAGCGCTCGTTTATGCGACCTGGCGGATAACCCCTGCCAAACAAAATTCTTAATTACATGGTTATATCTTATCATATACCAATGAAACTTATATTTTTAGAAATAGCATGAACAGACGCGTAAATTTTATAATAACATCAATTGCTGTAAATTATTGTTTATTGAGTTAGAAGCATTTTTTACCAGTACATGTGGGATTCATGCTCGATAAAAAAACACATATTTTCAAATATTTTGTAAACAGTTACATTTTTGACTATTGTTTTTATAAACAATTATATGTAGTAGATTTAATAAGCTTTCAAATGACACCTCGCACGAACAGATTGGTGCTATAGGACTCGAGATGTGAAAAAATATCAATGATGGTCGGTTGCCATCTTTTCCCCCCTTTTTCTCGACCCGTCCCCCCCTCCTTAAACTAAAACAGGTCAATTCGTAATCTGGGGAGAACGAGGAACACATCCATACCTGTTTTAGGTATTTAGAAGAGATGTCGACGAAAATCGTGAAGGAGACGACTTGTGGCTAAATTGGCTCTAGACCATTAATTACTGAGCCTACCCCCATTTGGGAATACCGGCTTGAGTTACTTGTGTTGTGTATATAAAAAGTATTTTTAACCTCAAATCACGTTTTTTCCAGTCACCGGACTTCCCTGCCTTATGCAGCTGATCCGGGCTTGATAATTTCTAGAAAATAAAAAGCGCGAATTCCTCAACCAGTCTGGAATGTCGGTTATGTATACTTTCGTTCCTTATCTCGTAAATGACTTCGTTAATGGGTTACATAAGGTACAAGAAACTGTTTAAAACACGGTTTATAATTATGGCTTGATCGTATAAAAGACTAATTACCTGTTAAGATATTTAAAAACTTTTTGTCTTAGTTTTGCTTGTCTGATACTAGAATATTAGTAGCATAGACTGTTCTGACGTATCGTACAATATCGGGCGTTTCGATAACTTTTAACACAAAAAATAATTTAGCAGATAGACACCTAATCCTAATACAACACGCATTTGTCGAATAGTAGCCGTGCGTGGCCCGTAAGGCCCCATGGCCAGTTAGTATCGACTGGTGCTATTATTATATTATTGTATACAAAAAAGTACAATTGTATATTCAGTGTTTGAAACATTAACTACGTATTTAGAAAACTATGTTACTTTAAAAAAACCACTTGCAGGTTGCAGACGGTATAACTTTCATATACTTACACGCGTTTGTCGAACAGTACCCCTGGCCCGTAAGGCCCCGTGGACCGTTAGTATCGACGGCTATTATTATATGTACATGTATATTGATGGTTTGAAATATTCACTACGTATTTAGAAAACTATGTTACTTAAAAAAACCACTTGCTGGTAGCAGACGGCATAACTTTCATAAATTTTACATGCGTTTGTCGAATAGTAGCCATGGCCCGTGGCCCCATGGACCGTTAGTATCGACTGCTATTATTAAGTTTGCGCCACAAAACAACAGCGCGTATCGCAGTTTTCGAACGCCAATTAGCGAGTCGCTGTCAACCAGGGATGTAACGGATGTGTTTTTAACGGAACCGAAAGCGGAAGCAGAAGTTTTGAATTTAGTTTAACGGAAGCAGAAGCGGAACCGGAACCAGAAGCGGAACTTATGGATGTTAAAAACGAAAAGAAAAAATACCACATAGGTATAACATAAACCAAAACTAATTAAATTACCTAGAACTTTTAGGTGTTTACTGTTTACGAACTAATAATTTAAGAACTGGCTTGGCCTTCCGCCTTGGCGTTTAGTATCGCAGCACGTGGCAAGCGGAGAGATGAGCGAATGACAGGTATAGACCTGTTGGTCTTTGATGTACGCCGCTCATGTCCCACAGTCGCGCTAGGTTCCGACATCCGTTATAACTTCCGTTTGAAAAATAACAGAACCGGAACAGAAGCGGATGTGCAAAACAAAACGGAAGTTCAGCAGAAACGGAAGCAGAAGCAGAGCTCCGTTACATCCCTGCTGTCAACGGTGCGTCAATCAAGCTAGCGGGCCGTACGCCGTAATCAAAGAGCGTCTACCATAGTTTGTGACGTTTTATACAATATTAATCACGTAAAATCGGGCAACTCGCATAAAATTGTCCCTGACCTGTTTACTTAATTCACCCTTAAATATTTATGCACTTATAACTATATTAGCTTATGGTTAACCACTTGCACTGGATACTGAGGTCACGGTACTGACGGTACACAGAACCCACAGTCAGCCGAGGGCTGGGCACTGGGTACTTAAAGGCTGCATATTGGTGCTCAAGGGGCTGAGCACTGGCAAAAACGCCCTTTTATATTATATTTAATTATTAGTTTTATTATTGCCAAAGAGCAAACTTAATTAAATTCTTGAATTATAAAAACATTAATCACTCAAATCGGTCTATTGGAGATCAAATTAGACGGCTTTGAAAATAGAAATATTTTTATTTTCATAAATAAATTGTAATACACATAAAATAAAATAAAATAAAAATATACGTCCTACTGCTGGGTACTCCCTAGGCCTCCTCTCATGCATGCGATAAAAATATAAGAATAAAAAAAAACGAATACACCTATCTCTGCATAGCAACCATTGGAAAAGACAGTTACCATTACCTAAATTAAATACGTTACTACCTTACTTTCTCACGCAACAAACCCTACATTTAAACTAGGTAGGTATGTAGTTTTTCAATGATTTGATTAATGATTGTATAAGTAGGTACAGGTGTTTTGCGTGTCAGGGTACAATCCATGTGTATTGTGTAAATATCTACTACATATGTCTAGAACTGGCTCATTGAGTTCACCTGAGTTGTAGAACAGGTCATAAGCATAAGTTACATACTATCATACCTTATTCCTTAGACGAATTATCTTAATAAATATAAAAAAATACCCATTTTTTGTTGACAAAGAGCTAAAAAGCATGTCTGCTCCAGTTTTCTAGTTTTTATAAGTGGCGCGGGAATCCATTATCAGTTCGAACAATGGTAGGTTTGTATCAATTAGAAGCACGGCGTTTTACAGTTAGTGACGTTGATTCAACAAATATGCTGACATTTGTATGTGATAATAAGTCTTTCCAGGCATATCATTTTGCATTTTACTTGTATGTATCTCCATATGGGGGCATGTTGCTCTGCCTGGCAGGTGGACCAAAATGTTGACCGAATGGTGGCCACTATCGGACGTAAGAAGCGCCTGGCATCCGTTGGCTCGTTGGGTGGATGACATTCGATATACTGCGGGGCACTTCTGGATGAGATTAAGTAGCCCAGGCACTATTTGTAAGTGCGATAGAGACGGCCACATGTTTTATCATTTATCGCGCAACCATACTTGCCTGCCATAAATGGCGTACACGAAGGGAGGCCTATATGCTCAGCAGTGGGCGATTAATGGCTGAAATGATGATGATCTCCATATGAGTTCGAAAATCACATATTAGTTGGTACCTATTTTGTTAGCCCCGCCTAAGAAATAGTGAATAAGCGTCATAATCATAATTTCAAGTTGCGATTGTCTCGAATTTCCAAACAATCGACAAAATAATGCCAGAGGCAAGTAGCTTTCTTAACTTTTACTTTCGCAAAGCCAATTCTTACGCATCATTTTCTTTATTTTATTTGCGAACGAGACAAGTCCATTCAATTACGGCACAGAAATCGTTAGAGATAGTTACCAGTTACGACATTTCATGGCGGCGAAACCATCCGTGAAGTTTCTGTGCAGAAAAGTGACGGATTCGTTAGCATATGGTTTTCCGATATTATTACGAACGATGAAAAAATCATTCTGCCTGGAAAGCCGAAATGACGGAAAACCTCGAAAAGAAGACAAGGCCGACCTGGTACAGAAACGCCTCATATATGTAGATCAAAATGGAAATCCACGAAAGAGGCATGTGGACGCGAATATACTTGTTCTGAGAATAGAAATAGAAGAGATCCTCCTCAACAATCATCTTGAAAAAGCTGCTTATATATTAGTAGATATGTGATCTTTTTCAAAATTATGCCTATAAGTCTTAAGCGATTAGACATCTCTTTTAATCGTGTGATTACAGGCAACACTCAACGAAAGTAATCTTTACAACTACATTCATAAGCAGTTAAGACTGCAAGTCTTTACTGTAACGTTCGCGCTTTTGTTCCGAGGCGCCGGCGCGAGAAACATTTTATTGCATTGTTCCACCAGGATGTACTAATAAAACTAATAACAGCCATAGCATATATACGTATGTACCACACTCTACTCGAGAGTGTATAGTAAAGATTTACCTTGTTTCAACGGTATAAGACCGCAAATGTAAATATAACTTTGATGCTTGCGGCTAAAATCACGATGCTGACTCACTGTAGACACGGGTAGTTCCCAAGTTGCATTAAGCAGAATTTGTTTGTATAAAAACTTTTGCATTTTCGTAGAGCAAGGTCATCGAGAGTATATTTGAGAAAGAAAAAATTGACAGAAAAATTTATTCAGTCATAGAATCTGGTCACAAAATTTCACGAGAATCGGTTGAGAATTGCGACCTGTAAAGGAGAACATCCAGACATACGAAAGCAAATTGCTTTAGTTAAAGCGTAGCCCTTCCTTCGCTTCGGTCAACAAGGGGAACTGAGATTTTAGTACTTTAACCACACATTTCACAATTAATGTATGAATTTGTTCATAATCTGCGGGCCGATTTTTGAGTCTCACGCGTTCGAATTCAGAAAATTGTCATTGAAAATAATAGGCAAGTCACCGTTTTCAACCGGTATTTTAGTGACAGTGAGCTGACATGTCAATCGTAACAAAACAGTGAGACATCAGTATGAAAGTACTAAATATTAAAGTAACAACCTGTTTCAAACTAATCAATGCTATTTCATTTTTCTTCAGGCTTCTGATAAAACGCAAAAACCTTATCATCTCGTCTCCCGCGTTACTCAATAGGCTGCCCATCATTTGCCTCATAAATATGGAGTACCAACTCGACCATGGCCAAGTGAAAAACAATAGCTTGTTAGCCAGTCATTACATTGCACTTAATTCACCGTGGCGTTATAGTCTATAGGATCCAGTCGTCACTTTCAACTTCTCTGGGATGATTGTGCAAACTTACCGAGGTTTGAATTTCACTTCGGACTTTGCTAGCTGAACGATAAAAAACTTCTGGTAGAAACTTTTGATATTTTTGTAAAGGAATCGAATCCCAAAATTAGAGTTTCATGCATATATCTGTGCACATTATAACTTACTGAATGTGAATAGAGTAAGAACTGAATGTTTAAACACTTGATGTTCAAGAACAAGAACCTGATTAAGCATCAACTTATCTCCTGATTCAAAAGTCTTATTTATCCATACTATACTATAATAATATTATAAATGGGAAAGTGTGTGTGTTTGTTTGTTTGTCCATCCTTCACGGCAAAACGGAGCGACAAATTGTCGTGATTTCTTGAGTGGAGTTAGTTGAAGGGATGGAGAGTGACATAGGCTACTTTCTGTCTCTTTCTAACGCGAGCGAAGCCGCGGGCAAAAGCTAGTTTATAATAAGTGGACTTTTGCCTCAAGGACAGCAAAACATAATCTGCTATCCATAGGATAATTGATAACAATGACCCTGACCGAATTTTAAATCATCTTTTTCAACCTTATTCCAACAGCACAGCGTGTCACACCAGGGTGGCTAGTCGAATGGCACAATCGCTCACGAAACGCTCACGAAACGAAGCGCTAGTAGATATCTATCTCTATCGCGCTTGCGTATTGGCGCGACAGAGCCAGCGGCGTATCGCTTTCGTTTGGCGTCGGAGAAATGCCATTCGGCTACGGGGCCTGAGATTTGTAAGCACAATTTTTGACCACAACACACTTACTTAAGGTTTTAGTGACACATCCAACGATTGATTTACCGTATTATCAGGGGCGGCTCACTCCGCGATTGTATCGCCGCGCTACAAGTACATGCTGGCGGGCGCGAGTTCGCGGCCTAATCAGGGGTGGCGCGCGTTCTCACGGAACGCACGTTCGCACTTTCTATTGTTACTTTATTTCGCGAGTTTTTTTAAGGTTCATATGCGATGTCCACATGTGGAATGGCTAATAATGCATAGTTAAATAGACATCATGAATAAAATAGGACAATCTTACACAGATCTTATTGATTCAGTCCCACGGAAAAGTTCAATAAGGCTTGTGATGCTGAAGGCTTAAACAAAAATATATAAATACTGTATATATACCTAGAAAGTACCTAAAACTTGAATGTATAGTATAAGATTTTATCTGAGAATTAATTCGTTTTAATCCATAGGCAACCCTAACATCCGACGCTGCGCACGTGCGGCTCGTTTCTTTGTTAGAATTTTGTAGGCATTTAAAAAGACGGCATTTCGTGAACATCAAAGCAGTGGGCCTTGTACTATTATATATTCTGTGGTATTATGCTCACCATAGTCACGCATAATTGTATGCAAGCTTACACTATTTCACTTATCATTAACTCACGTCACTACGCGTTATATTACAAGTAATATACATTCATAAAAACCGGCTAACTGGCCCTATTTCATGTCAAATCAAAACCGGGTCAGCGGCTGCCCGAGAGCGCTCCATTCATTTCGGAGATTAGTTCAACAGACGAATCGTAGACGGTCTCTTTGATTTCAGTTGACAAGTTTTTATTAAGCTTGGCTTTAATGAAACAGCTCTCAACTATTTAGTAGAGGAGTAAAGAATATTTCTGCAAAGAAAATTAGATTAGACCGTAAGGATCACTTAGGTACTTAAGTACTTTTAGTTAAGTACTTAGAAGATATTCTTCCGGTATGCAGAACAAGCAAATAAATTATAAAATGTAAAATAACAAAGGTCCCAAAGTTAATGACCTGCCAGCAATTTCAGAACATTTATATATTGTGATTAATTTGAATACTCGTGGTATTCTCCATCGATGATTTACAGCCTAACGATTTAAACACGCACATAATTTTATACCCAAGTACCTATACTATAATTTATTGCACGGGGTCATCACAAAATCGTAATAAGTAGAATAAGAAGGTCGTAACAGCCAAGGAGATTAGAAGTATTTAAAACTCTAAAAAATATGTCATAAGTATTGAATTGAAGAATACATTACCAGGTCAGGATTTTGTAAAAGAATGCCCTTTGCTGACCACAGACAGCGGTTGAGGTCAGATTAATGTATCTACCTGCTTTTGAAGGCCGTTTTTGCAATATGATTTAAATGTTTTGCAAGAATGTGGTTTTACCACTTTGGAGGGAATTCAATTAGAATACCGTATAAATATACACATATTTATTTTATTATCTTTAAGACAAATCCTTCAAAAGCAACATCAGTAATGATAATGACTGAACACCTTAAGGAGTCATTGACAGTTTGACCCCACAACTTGTACTATTATATATTCTGTGCCCACACCACAATAAGAAAGGCTAACATAGTGAGTATTATATTTTTTGGCTAACATCCGATGTTACCGTACCGGGCACAACACCTCGGGTCGCCGGGGTCTCCCCGAAGTCGTCGGCAACATAAAGGGTCTGCTAGGCTTTCTGGTAGAGTTGGGTCTTCAGAAATAGTGCCGCAACCCATCACGCAAAATAGGCGCAAAATTATGACGTCGAGTTACCTAACCTAGTCTAACAGCATACGATAATTTACA
Source organism: Leguminivora glycinivorella (assembly GCF_023078275.1). Classification (NCBI taxonomy): domain Eukaryota; kingdom Metazoa; phylum Arthropoda; class Insecta; order Lepidoptera; family Tortricidae; genus Leguminivora; species Leguminivora glycinivorella. The sequence continues at coordinate 7,939,084 of NC_062989.1, read as the reverse complement.
GGTCACAGTCACTTGAGTAAGTTAACCCTTGCGTCGTCTTCTCAAGACAACAGGCATCAGACAAAAGCGTGTCCTTGGCCCGCAGTCGGCCGCGCATATTGCAATCGAGATCTCTCTACACATCACATTAATTAAACGCATATAGTGTTCATTTTCATATGTATATATCTATACAGAAGCCGGCAGCAGATTATGTTTAGGAAGATCGTGAACTATCGTGTAATATGTTGACGGTGCTGACGTCAAATAATAGACCCATCAAAAACAAAACTTGTATTAACACCAAGTCTCGAAACTCAGTTCTTCTGGCGTAAAAAGAGTTGAGATCCCTGTAATACCAAGTCGGTTAATTTATTCAGTCCCTGCTTAAAGGACGTTCGCCATGAGTTATTACGTAGTTTACCTATAGCTAACCTAATAACATCTTATAGCGACCATATCAATATGAAAATTATTTCATGTGTTAAAGAAAATGAACTGCCTTGGCCTTGGCATGAAAATACAATATATACGTATCTCACAAGTTATCATATTACTTACACCGATGACAAAATTGTTTCATGCGATTGCCAAGTCAGTCCCTTTAAAACATGAAATATTTTTCACATTGATATGGTCGCTATAAGATGTTATTAGGTTAGCTATAAGTAAACTACGTAAGGTCCTTTAAGGGACTATCGTGTAATGTTTTGACGGTGGTGTCGTAAAATAATATATATAGGCAGGATAGGTTCGGTATGTTGCTTCGAATAGTTCGAATTGCCACAAGGAAGATGAATATGGTTACACAAAAAGATTAATAACTGCGATCTTATTTAATCGTTTTCGCCTAAAAATATGCCAATACAACTACGCACAATAGATGTCAAGAGTAGTCAAGACCTCCAATCTCTCTGAAGCTAAGTTTAAGGCAAAGGAGTCCTGAGGGTCTACCGCAAACCACGTTAGACGTATTGCCAGGGGCGGCTCACTCCGCGATCCTTCCGCCGCACTACAAGTACATGCCGGCGGCCGCGAGTTCGCGGCCCATTCAGTGGCGACGACCTTCGCGCGGCGCAATAGAATTCAATGTCGTCTGCGCGCGTGCGGTCCGTTTGTTAATGTAGGTAAGAATTTTGAATGGCGGCGTTTTGTGAACATCAAAGGAGTGAGCTTTCTGTACTTGTACTATTATATATTCTGTGGTATTGCCTCTCTCTCGTCTTTGTGAATTCGTACGCAAGTGTGACAAGGAAGCAAAACATCGAACGTTGTTCGCGGTAGGCCCTCAATACTTCCGTAAGAAACGAAGCCACAGCCTTACGTCGCACGATCCATTCCCGTTGACCGTTGCTATGAGACAACAACCTTGTCCGTTCACCCGCCTTGAACTCCACAACCTAGAGATTACGGGCGAAGATAGCGTGGATCAACGTCGCTGTTATGTTGGTGGTAATGACAATAGGTCGCACGCGAGCTGACTCACGGAGTAAAGTAGTGCAGTGTAACTGTGGCTTGGGATAGGTTTTTTTTAACCCCCGACGCAAAAACGACGGGGTGTTATAAGTTTGACGAGTCTATTTGTCTGTATGTGTGTCTATCTGTGGCATCATAGCTCCCGAATGGATGATGTTTGATGGAAATCAATCCACTATGTCAGGGTTTTTCAATTTTTTTATAGATACCTAGTTGGTTAAAAATAAAGGCACAAATCGTGGATGTGTATAGTGCAAATGAATGTGTGCATATCGCACTTCCTATACACACCTACCTGTTAGTTTACTCGACAAATGGAAGGAAAGCCAGCGCTCAGCGGCAGGTCGACAAAAGGTCGAGAAGATAATAACAAAGATAAGTTTCCTCGTTTTATTGCGTGTCTACTTAACGCTTACGTTACGGTAGACACAGTATTTTAGTAACAAAATGTATTAACTAAAGTAAGTGCTTCAACGAGAAATTATTAAAAATACAGGAGTTACAGGACGTCCCAAGACATGAAGAGAAAGTATTTCAAATATCGTAGATAGGGTATTTTTCTGACAGAAGAACGTCTTCTTTATTTTTTAAAGTTAGTCATTTCCGCATTCAAAGATTTTCTTAGAATAAGGGTCCCCCCACATCTAGCGTCTCGCGAGCGTCGCGTCGGGCCAACTGTATGGGCAAAGCCTGACGCCGCGTCGACGTCGGAGTCTTTTTCCATACAGTTGGCCCGACGCGACGCTCGCGAGACGCTAGATGTGGGGGGGACCCTAACGATTCGTCTATCTAAAGCCTCCGCCACACATAGACGTTTTGATAGCGGAGCGTTAGTGGAGCGCAATGATAGCGGTGCGCCGGGCGAACACTGGGGTCCCGCTCGCAACCCGCGCTCGTTAGTTCCCGCCGGCGTCCGCTGGGCGCAACACCAACGGTCGTCCGGCGCACCGCTATCATTGCGCTCCGCTAACGCTCCGCCTACGCTCTCAAAACACGGAACGCATTGATAGCGGTGCGCCGGACGAACAGGAACTAACGAGCGCGGCTTGTGAGCGGAATGCGCGCGGATTGCGAGCGGAACGCCAGCGTTCGTCCGGCGCACCGCTATCATTGCGTTCCACTAACGCTCCGCTTTCAAAACGCTTTATATGTGGCGGCGGCTTTAAGAGTATTTTCCGTCAACGTATATATTGTACGCGCGAAGCTATGAACACAGCTGTGTTATCTAGGGCGATAACCGCAAACGCGTCTAGTTACTTTACTCTGCCGAATGAACGAATCCAAATATTCAAAGTATGTAGATTTGCGAGTTTATAGGCAAAAGCATACTCATATTTTTATATTAAACTGAATAAAGAATTTTAATTTGCTGCAAACTATGAAGACAGCTGTGTGGCTAACGTGAGTTTTCAAAACGTTACTCGAAAGCGTTAAACATCACGGTAAACTTATGTAATTTTTAATTTTAGGAATCTTCATACTAAGAATCGTAACTCATTTTTAGCGCCACCTATTAAATACTACTGTGTATGATGCCTACATTTTTTTTTTTACAAAATGTGTACTGACGTGATTTTACTATCATGATATTAAAATAAAAAAATATGTCATTTGTTCTAATAAAAACACAAAAATATTTGGCCACTTCCAATGAAGCTGCAAACAGCGCCATCTAGTTTTAAGCCTAAAAGGCCCGTGCATTTCAGGGGTACGCTTTTTTGTATAGGCTTTGTCAGTCCCGGATTTAATCGCTTTAAGTTAGTAACCGTTAGGGGTGGTTCACTTTCTACGAACAATGAGGGCGATTTTTGAATCTCGCATACGGGATTCTGTCACTAAAATGCCGGTTGAAAACGGTGACTTGCTTATTAACTATTTTCAGTGACAATTTTCTGAATTCGAACGCGTGCGACTCAAAAATCGGCCCGAATGTATTATGATTTTCCGTGACATTTACGAGTTTACGCTAGCATTGCGTTTTATATCTGGGGCGATAACCGCCAACGCTACCCCGCCCCGTCGAATAAACGACGCACTAAAATAGATCTGCGTGTGAAAGAGTTCAACGCGCTCGGACAGCACATTCGGTGAATACAGTATCAGCCGATACATTTATGGAAGTGTTTTTAGGGTTCCGTAGTCAACTAGGAACCCTTATAGTTTCGCCATGTCTGTCTGTCCGTCCGTCCGTCCGTCCGCGGATAATCTCTGTAACCATTAGCACTAGAAAGCTGAAATTTGGTACCAATATGTATATCAATCACGCCAACAAAGTGCAAAAATAAAAAATGGAAAAAAATGTTTTATTAGGGCACCCCCCCTACATGTAAAGTGGGGGCTGATATTTTTTTTTATTCCAACCCCAACGTGTGATATATTGTTGGATAGGTATTTAAAAATTAATAAGAGTTTACTAAGATCGTTTTTTGATAATATTAATATTTTCGGAAATAATCGCTCCTAAAGGAAAAAAAAGTGCGTCCCCCCCCTCTAACTTTTGAACCATATGTTTAAAAAATATGAAAAAAATCACAAAAGTAGAACTTTCTACAGACTTTCTAGGAAAATTGTTTAAACTTGATAGGTTTAGTAGTTTTTGAGAAAAATACGGAAATCTACGGAACCCTACACTGAGCGTGGCCCGACACGCTCTTGGCCGGTTTTTTAAGTTTTATGTTGTGTTTTGTAAGTCAAATGTTGTCAAAAGTCAAACAGTCAAAAGTCAAGTTTTATCAAATTTTCTAACTCACAAATTTTCCAATGCCCTTCATAATTAAATAAGTGTTGTTTTGTCTGTGACGTCTAAATAACAATTTTTTCGTGTTCATTTCAGGACCCCAATCCTTCCCAAAACCAAAATTCTTAGTTCACCAACATTCTTTATACGTGCGTTGTATATTGAGAAACGTCGTCATTGGCAAAATCCACCTCGGAAAAAAGATCGAGGAGTGAAAGCCATATATAAAAAAAAACACAATAGCTTGGAGTGGCATACAACGTAATTATTTATTACAATAATGTCTTGAAATTGGTCCCAAATGTGGTAAATCTTGTAGATCATTTAACATTTCTATCAGAATTTAAATGAACGGTTGTTCCACAGATATGTAATTATATTTAATAGTAAATATTGTTCACTGGTGTGTAGGTATTCACTTATTATATCAAAGCCATCTTTATTATCTACTATAGTACTATTTCATAGTTAGTCAAGTAAGATATATTTACAATATATTTTTTGCGATACGACGAGTATCAGAAGTAAAAAGCAGATGGTTTTTTGAGACTAAGAATAAGCTAACTATAAAACCTTCATTAGTTTAATAAAACACAACTCCCCCCAGTAGTATTTATACATAAACAAGAATCATATGTTCGAATCGTGTGTAAAGTTTTTTCTCAAAGCTGACGGCATGCGATGAGCTCATACATAATTATTCAACACAAGAAATTGTGGGGCTTTTAATGCTAATAAAACGGTCTTCATAGATAATAGTATTATGTATAATCACGCTGTTTTTTAAGGCAAGGCAGTGGCTTTAGTTATTTATATCACATAATTTATTATTCGTGTGACCAAATAAAATAACGCATTTAGGTACATTTTACACATAATTACACTTTACTACTGATGACCTTAGACAGTCAAAGTATCGGAACCTGTGATCGGAACTTAAAAACATATCTACAAAAACAATGTTTTATAAGTAATTTGATCGCTAGACGGACATTTTTGGTAATATCAGAAAGAAACGTGAAAAGTAGGTAAGTATTAGAATACAAGTTGGTTCGACCAGTTAGATAAACAAGATTCGTTAAATGGATTAGTTATTGGATACATCCAATTATTAATCGAGAAATTATAGATTTATGAATAAAAATCGCATTAAGCTCATTCACAAAACGAGAACAAGTTATAAAATTAGAAGTAGTTGTGCTATTCTAAATATAAGCGCGACAGTCTCCGGCTTTCCAAGTACAAGCAAGTACATCGGTAAAGCAAACCTGCATTAAAACACCCAACTACAATTTTTCTTCGAGTAGACTCGGCGAGTCTCGAGGCGCTCTCAACTGGACCAATCGAAGAACCACGAGACGAAAAGGGATGGTCAACCAAATATATATACTTTAGTATCTTGTCTATTATAATATTCATAATCATAGTGTGACAGTGTCTTAACATCATCATCATTTCAGCCATTAATCGCCCACTGCTGAGCATAGGCCTCCGGACGCGGACGTTCATGTACGCCACTTGGCTCCTGGATGTTTTGTTCCGTGCACACTGATAGGTCGCGGTCGTGGTCGTTTTACGACGGACGTCCGCTAATCTCATCCAGAAGTGCCCCGCAGTTTTTCGAATGTCGTGTCTTAACATAGGATATCGTAAGTAATTATAAATTATTCTGATACGACGAGAAGGGATTGGTATGTTCTCGGCATATCTCGGAGTCTTGCTGCTGCTGCTTTAAAACCAGCAAACATGCCTCCAAGGATCGTTCATCGTCGCCTCTAAATACCTACTGCTGTTCAGGATTTCATGCATGTCACTCGTGTTAGGATTTTTAGCCGTTTCTAAGGATAAAAGCAGGAAAGTGACGAGTGTCAGGGTTTGTTAGATACCTCAACCTATCATAAAAGCTTTAAGCATTAGAAGCTTTTGTTGTTGGGAAGATGAAATGTCTATGATGTTGTCCGTTGTTAAGGTAAAGGGACAGCATGAATGATGGAAGGTAACAAAACTGGCACAAAAGGGTCTATTTTAAGATCAAAAATTTGGCTTGGTTAAAAAGAGATGTTGTAGAGGGGGCTTATAAATTCTTTAATTTAGAGCTCATTTTACACTGGTTACCCTGGTGATTCTACTACTTGCGAAGGCATAAGGAATGCTTGGAGCTGGTCGGAATGTCCCCGCTTTAATGGCATTTCTTAACTGGTCCCGACTGGTCAGATGACACCCGATGAGCACCGATTACGACGCTCTTACATCCGGATGCGGGCCAGATCTCTAACGCTAAGTTTACACGGGCTTAGTATTTGTCATTAGTATTAGTGATTAGAGGCTTGTCAGCAAAGCGACAAGTGGCAAGAAGCCGTCTGCTACACATGGGTTTAGAGAATAGTACCTATTAGTTACAAGGTATTGCCATGGAATAATTCGTACCTTAAGCTTGGGTTTCATAATGTTTTAGCGGTTATATCAGGGTGTCCTGAAGTATGGATAAGAGATCTAACTGCTTGTCATTTTCACATGGTTGTAGAGTGGCTTAGGATTCCAATTGGTTGACTGACAATGACACGCCTTCATTTTGGTCTATTGACATCGGGACAAAGCAAAATGGACTACTTGTACATACAATTTTATATGTGACACAAGTGCCAATGCCTCAAGCCCACAGTTTGGTGTCGTAACGGTACGTCACCCACTCAGCGAACTAGACGACAATTTACAATTTGACTACGACTATTGTAACTACAATAATTTGGATTCCACAATACCTGAATAAATATACTTCATTGCCCACGGAATGCTCCCTTCCAAAAAGAAACGTATTTTATGGAGGAAAATTTCACAGATAGGCATTCGTTGGGTGCATTTATGTTCGCTCCCCGTTTTTACCTACTGTTATTTTATTTGAAAGTAAAATTTGTACCAACACTTAGAATGTGTGCTAGGAACTACCATTTATTTGATCTGCCATTAGGTATTAACGTTTGACATTCCATAGCATTACGTGCATTTGGGACAAGAAGTGCCACTTCTCCATCCACCAATCTAGGGAAGATTGGGTTGCGAAAATAGTTATCAAAGTCAAATCCAGTGTGTGCGAAGCGAATGAACTTTACTCGACAATCAGCACATCTGTTTCTATCATTACCGCCTATTCAATTACGTACAATGGAATGAATCGCTGGTATTAATATAAGAAATTACACCTTGCGGCGTGATAAGAGGTGATTTCATTTTATTGTTTTTTTATTCGTTTGAGACATGCAAACATCTTTCTATCTGTATCAATGCATTCGTATAGCCTGCCGCGAACTAACTTATGAAAATCGGGCTACGACTTAAGCACGCTTCCAGCTTTTCCTGAGACCGAGATCCGATTGGTAACTAATCCAAAAAGATGTCACCGGTAACTAATCCAAGGTTGGGTATGAACTAGTTTTTACAAAAGCGACTGCCAGCTGACCTTTCAACCCAGAGGGTAAACTAGCGCTGGGCTTAGGTCCGTTTTTCATGTTTTCCTTCACAGAAAACCGACTGGCAAATATCAAATGCGCCTACGATCCTATATTAACCGATCTTGAACCCGCGACCTCTGGAAAGTGGCAATTAAATAGGTACATATAATAACTGTTAATTGTCATCTTATGGTATGAAAAATGCCCTTCGGTATGAAATATACATATGTCATACGACATCAACAGCACATAACCATTGTTCTAATACTAAGAATTTATGCCAATTATTTATAAGCGATGCGCTGTATTGTTATTTAATGTACTTGCCATAAATAATGTTTTCATAAAGTTTATGGTAGGTTGTAAAAACCATAATTATCTACACCTAATCGCGGAAATTCAGCGGGAAATTTTCAACACATTATGAGTTTATTGCAAGTTATAAACAACTGACGAACACGATAGCAGATATATAAGAAAATTTGCGGGTAATTACTTAAGTTAGTATTAATTAAAATTAAATACGATATTGATCGGATATGTCAGTGTCAGGATTCTTCAAACAAGTCATATCCTATCTGGAGCTAATTTGTAAAGGATATAAGTCATAATCGGTTCGTCTCCTGAATAACAATACTTAGTTCTTTCCATCCATCGACCATCATTTGCCTGCCCTTGTCCCAGTCATTTATCGGTGCAGCATGTCCTCATCCATGCCTCACTATCACCCGTCATCTCATTCACTTGTTTTCCATCCTTACCCTACCTAATCAAAGGAAAAAAAATCATTTCTACCTGAAGCTAGTCAAGACATCAAGCGACTAAATATACATGCGTAATGAATGGCGTCCATCAAGTGTGTCGGGCGAGGGCCGGGCGCGCGACCTCAGGCTGACCGGTCTATCGGCCCGTTCTTTGCGCGCCCGTGTGAAAGCCGCAACACTGTGATTGCGTTTTTGCACATGGGTGTTTAAGTTATTATCTGTGTTCGGTGTTTATTTTAGTTTTCGAATGTTGAATATGCGTGTTTTGGCCATACACCGAGGACTCAGACCTCAGAGCAGAAATCATCAGATGATAAAAAATGTGATTACGGTCCTTAACGTGCATATAATTTTTGGTAATTTTTGAGGAGCATACCTAATCGTATTGTATGTAGTTAGTATCGTAATTGGTTAATTTAGCAGTCTTTTCCTTTATATGCCTGTCTAAGACAACTTACTCTCGCTTCCATAAAGTATGGCAGACAAACCTCGTCTTATCTTATTTATTCCATCTCAGACATGAGATTTTTGTTGCCGTTAAGCGACGCTCTTTCTCACATTGCGTTTAACAGAAGAATCAAGTTTGACTAACGTGATGTCATAACCGGAAGGTGCTAAACACAACAGCCATCTTTTTCAACCACTAATAGTAAAAAGTTGTCAAACCGCAGTTACCTACTTTCTCAGTTGTCCAGCCTCCCATTGCAACACGTGATATGGATGTTAAACGCCGCATTCCTCGAGTTTATGCCTAGACACCGAGAAACATTGCGTAACCCACCGCATCACAGCGAATGATAATCACGATAATTCATTGAACGATTGCCACTCTGTCACGCGAGCTTACGCAAGACTCATTTACAACACTGCATTAAAGAATGCAACCTATTTAAGAAGCGTTCCTTACCTCGGGTGGAGCAGCGAATTTCAGGTTGGCGAGAGATCCGTGGGACCTGCTCCGGTGCTCCTGTCGGATGCTGTAGGAGAACGCGCGCTCGTTCAAGTGTCCTTTCTTCCTGTAAATTCCCCCGGCGTCTTCTACGGCTTCTAATGTGGTCATGCTCTGAGCGGCTTTCATGGAGGGTGGCGGTTGTGGTTTGGAGCGGCGAGGATCGACGGTGGCATACTGCAGGCGGCCGCGGCCGGGCGGCGGGCCGGGCGGGAACGGCCCCGGTGGCATCCCGGCCGGCATGCGGCCGCGGTGGGCCAGCGTGGCCGCGCGCGCGTGCGGGAGCGTGGCCGCCGGGTGCGGGTGCGCCAGCAGCACCATGGGGTGCCCGGCCGCCCACGCCGGCGGGGCCCGGCCTAGCGACCTGCCGTTCATCATCGGAGCCGGGCCCGGCATCGTGGCGTATAGCTCATCGGCTGAGGCCGAAGACTTCTTCTTGGTCTTTTTTGTGGTTAGCTTCTTCTTCGGTTCTTCCGGGGGCGGGGGTGGCGGCGGCACGGAGGCCGGCCGCGTGATCTGGCGCGGTCGTGGGGCTCGAGTCGGATGTGGAATGTCATCGCTAGCATCGTCGCGCTCCACCTCGCCCACCCAAACTTTATGGTTCTCGTCGCCATCATACACCTCGAGCTCCTCGTCGGGTTCGGGTGGAAGTGACGTCGGGGCTCGTTCTGCTTCTAAACGTTTCGCGTAAGAACTATCAGCGTACGCGTGGAAGCAGCAGCGGACTAGAGCGTTGGCGGCGGCCTCGCGCCGGCAGATAAAGGCGTGACATTCCAGGACCTTAATGCCCTGCGTGCGTCTCAAGACGGCCGCGAACAGGGGCGGGCGCCGCGGCGCCGGGGCCCTCGCGAACGGGGAATCTAAAGGTAGGAATCTGGGGGCGCCCTCGACGGTGACCCGGCGCACGGCCGCGCAGTAATGCAGACTCGAAATGGGAAAAAACCTGGCCACCCGCGACCCGCTCTCGTCCACATTCTCCAACAATATCCCGTTGGACCAGACCGAGAGCCACGAGTCGATGCCGCCGCTGGTCGCGCCCTTATCCGGGTACAACTCTCGCAGAGGTTCCTGTATGCCCTGGAGGCCGTCCTTGCTCTGCTGGGGCACCGCGGATCCGAGGTAGAGCACGCGACACCTACAGATCGGCGTCGACTCCATTGCGACACTGCACTATCACAACATCACACTATACCTATCACACGAGAGCACTGGCACGCGCGAGACGTGCGGCGGCCGCGAGTCGCGCGCGGGGTGTGAGTGAGCGGAATTCAAGATGGCGTCGGCGGGGAGGGGGCGGCGGCGCGGCGCTACCTGCGCTTACGCACCTGTGAAGACGCGGGCGCGGGCGCGGGCGCCGATGAACCGACATTGTGTCAATGGTTCGTTGCAATTCGGCCGCATTTCTCTCGGCGGGACCAACGTGACGGAATGCCACTGTTGTCTTGCTGCAGTGAAACCGAAGGTCGATCGGCTAATTGGCAGATAACAGTTTTCTCTTCCAACATTCCCAGAAAGTAAACATAATATTGATTACTGCCAAACAGGGATTTTTGATGAGTTGACATTTAGGACCTAAATTACCAGATATTCAGGCATGATAAAATTAGACTAACACCGAAATGATTAGGTGGATTGGGGGTAGATGCATATCAACATATCACAAAAATTTTCAATCCTGTCCAGAATAAAATAAGGTCAAGTCCAAGTCAAGTGTTATAAATATATAGCCATTATAGGTATATACCTACTTTGATATTCAACTTGCATCTACATACCTACATATCCTCCTACATATAAATAGTAAACAGCACAGGTAAACAGCTTATCGAAATCTTTTATCGGATCATCAAGTGTTACCAACATGCCAATCGTTAACGTTCCGTAACTATCACTAGATCACTACCACACAGAAGGCAGACACAAAACGTTTCTGCCTAGCGCAATCAATGGTCACCTTGGCTATTACCGCTGCTGCCTATACATTTGATCACCTCAATATTCAAATCAAATCGCTACATTCAAACGGAATTCGCTAGGCGAAGGTCGGCATAATTACCCATTTCTAGTTTTATAACTAATGGCATAATAATGAATATTAAATAGGCCGTAATGACACACATATTACCTAACTAGTTCAGTAATATATATCGTTTGGTTCAAAGTGATTGGTGAAGCAATAGGCATAAATCAAAAGGTTTTTTACTTTTTTCCTTTTCAGGCGCCACTAGTCAACTGCGCAAGTGAACTGATTTGCAAACTAATAGCTGTAAACTTTTATTTTAAGGTTATTTTATTATACATAGTACATTGTGCAACAAGGGGAGGAAGTTGATTATTACTAACGAGAGTAAGTTAAATCGCGACGGCTTGACGGAGCGATTTAAAGAGTCGAGTTAGTAATATTCATACTTCCCAAGTTACACACAATGTTTTTCATCACACTTGCATTATAAAAAATATTCAAAAAGGTAAAAAACCGGCCAAGAGCGTGTCGGGCCACGCTCAGTGTAGGGTTCCGTAGTTTTCCGTATTTTTCTCAAAAACTACTAAACCTATCAAGTTCAAAACAATTTTCCTAGAAAGTCTTTATAAAGTTCTACTTTTGTGATTTTTTTTCATATTTTTTAAACACATGGTTCAAAAGTTAGAGGGGAGGGGACGCACTTTTTTTTCCTTAAGGAGTGATTATTTCCGAAAATATTAATATTATCAAAAAACGATCTTAGTAAACCCTTATTCATTTTTAAATACCTATCCAACAATATATCACACGTTGGGGTTGGAATGAAAAAAAATATCAGCCCCCACTTTACATGTAGGGGGGGTACCCTAATAAAACATTTTTTTTCCATTTTTTATTTTTGCACTTTGTTGGTGTGATTGATATACATATTGGTACCAAATTTCAGCTTTCTAGTGCTAACGGTTACTGAAATTATCCGCGGACGGACGGACGGACGGACAGACAGACATGGCGAAACTATAAGGGTTCCTAGTTGACTACGGAACCCTAAAAAGAGATCAATACAGTACTAGAAATTTCTTAACTCCCTAGGGAGAACGATTTTTCTATAACTCACGCTCCGCCTGCGTGCAATAGCACATTTAGTGTGCGAGTGTGATGAAAACGTTTTTAGCGCTGTTTCGCCATAATACAGTGTATGGACTTCAAAATGTGTTGTCCATTTAATTACGTCAAGAAATTTTCGACTTTTTAAAACATTGTCACGCTATTTATTAAGTACTTGCTCTATATTATGTCAAAAATCGGTTACAATAAGAAATAAACACGCGTGCTGAACCTTAAAGATATTTATTAGGAAAAGTATACTATATTTACAACAAAACCAAATAACGTATTGTTACAGTTTGCCACAGTTCAAAACTCAAATATATTTCAAAATCCTACGAATATACACGGTGGGAATGAGTATACCGACAGATTTTAACTAACGCTTCTAGGGCCCATTTCGACTCAAAAAGTTCATATAAACATTGCTAGTTAAAGCCTTAGTTTTCGAGATATTAAAATATTTCAGTAATTCGCATGCTGAAAAATGTCCATGGTAACACGCCTTTATAATGTGACGTAACCATCCGCACAAGGATGCACACACGAAGTTTAAATGCGGTAATAGCAAACTTGCCTGCCAGTCCTAATAATTTTGTGAAACTTTTTGTTAATAGTTGAGTTTCAACAGCAAAGAGTTTTAATTATTTAGGATTATGTGTTAAGTACTTATGGCTGCCATAACTTAGCACTCGAACGTAACGATTGCTCTGTATGAACGTAGCTGTCCTCAAAATATCCTTAAAAGCTAGAATAATATTATCACTATTAGTTTGGTCTTATGTTTTACTACCTGTTCTCAACGATATGCAGACTTTTCTGGTCGTGTACGTTTACTGGCCTTTAATCAGTTAGGAAACGTTCTTGACATATTATGACAATAAAATCATAACCGATTGTCACCAAAGTCAAAATAATAAGTTATTATGCCGCAACATTATTGTAATAACCTAATAGCGGATATTCATTTTGTATATGGATTCTGTAACGGAAATGGACGCAGATCAGTTGCCGAATATAGGAGACGATTTCCTAATCGTCGCACTCCGCACCATACTACTTTTGCAAGTATTCATAGACAAATTCGTGAAAAGGGCTTAAAAGCGGGGCATGCAGAAAGAGCAATTAATTTAGACTTGCGTACAGAAAACCGGATCATGAATTTAATTGTCGAAGATCCCACGTTGTCTTCTAGAGCAGTAGCGAGAATTGTGAATGTGAACTACAGAGTTGTCTTACTTGTATGGAAAAGGTATGGCCTTCGTCCATATCACTACAGAAAAGTTCAAGGACTAATACCTGGTGATGGGCTAGCCAGGGTGGCTTACTGTCAAATAATACACCAAAAGCTTTTGGAAGATCCGGATTTTACAAGAAAAATACTATGGACAGATGAAGCCCTCTTTACCAGGGAAGGAATATTCAATTCGCATAATATGCGTATGTGGCTTGAAGAAAATCCAAAGGCAAAGTGGGTACATTCTTACCAGCACAAATTTTCCATTAATTTGTGGGCTGGGATCATTGATAATGTTCTGATCGACCCAATTGAGATTCCACCACGCTTGAATTCCGCAAATTATTTAAATTTTTTGAGGCATGAATTGAATGTTTTGCTAGAAGACATCGATTTGCAAACCAGACGCACTATGTGGTTTCAGCATGACGGCGCTCCACCCCACTTTGGCCGTGAAGTGCGAAATTGGTTGGATCAAGCATATCCTCGCCGCTGGATAGGACGTGGAAGTGAATCGGTAGCCTGGCCGGCCAGATCACCCGACCTCACCCCTTTAGACTTTTTTTTTTGGGGAACATTAAAGGACAAGGTGTATGCAAGGCCGGTAAATACAAGAGAAGAATTATTGGCACGGATCATGACAGCTTCGGATGAAATAAGAAATAGTAATTTCTTATTACATCATCAAATCAGATTACGTTTAGCTCTTTGTGTTGCAAATGAAGGCTCGCATTTCGAAAATTTATTATAATAAAAAGTATGTGGTATTTAACCGTATTTTTTTCCTAACTCATAGTAGTCATAGTAGTCTAGTTATCTTGCGTTACGACTAATGTGTCGATTTTGAACTCAAATTTTGATAGTCCTACCAAGCTATAAGCTGGTAGTGATTTTGACAGCCCCGCCGGTGCAAATGATATTTCAAATAGGTATTCTATGAAACTATTACGTTTACACATGCGGGTCTGGTAAAATCTTTGCCAACTTATCTTGGACTGACTCTAATTGACAAAAAGGACATAGTTTTTAGTTATTTGTAAATTACAATAATCCCATTAATTAATAACAAAAAATACCAAATCCAACCTTTGGTAAAAATAATTTAAATTTCTTATTTTGATAAAATAGTAATACCAAAATTAAGTCATAGGTAAAAAATATCAACAAAACATTTTAATCCCGCCGTCTATCTATTATAACTGGATGCTAGATGAGGTCCTTTTATTGAACTTACATAGTCTCATTTTTAGGGTTCCGTACCAAAAAGGTACAACAGGAACCCTTATGGTGCGACTCTGTCCGTCTGTCTGTCCGTCTGTCACATTCCTAAATATCTCGAGAACTACTAATGCTATCAACTTGAAATTTGGAATAGTTATGAACATTGTAAACCTCTACAAATAGAAAGTATAATTTTTTTAAATATATTAATTTTAATTGTAGAAAATGGCCAAAATGAAAGGGGGGCAAACTGTAAATTTCAAGTTACTAGGTCAAGTGGGGTATCGTTGGAAAGAGCTCAAATTGAACGTAAATAAGCTATTTTTTATAATTTTTTTGTTGTGGAAAAAAAAAAAGAATTTTGAAGGAAAATGTAAAAAAAAATACTGTCCCCCCCCCTTATCTCCGAAGTTTACCAACGAAAAATTATGAAAATTTTAGTAAACATTGGTTTTATGCTAAATATTACAGGAAAAATATAATCGTGTTTGTATTTTGAATACTTTTTTTTTAATTCACAAAAAACTTTTCAGATTTTTACTTTCAATTTACCCCCCCCTTGCGGATGTATATCGTACTTCAAATTAATACGAGATGTTACGTAAACCATCTTCTGTCCAATAAAGTAAAAACTGTTTAAATCGGTTAACATTATAAAGAATTATCCCTGAAAAACCAGGTCGCGCAAATTAGTTAGCAAATTGACCGGGAGATGGCGCTATACACAATAATACTCATTAGTGCCTATACTTTTGTCTTCTAGTCAAGTCATTAGAGTTATATGAAAATATGAGATTATTTTTACTATTTTTTTTAGGTAGTTTGAAAGAAAGTTTGTACGGAACCCTCGGTGGGCGAGTCCGACTCGCACTTGGCCGGTTTTTTTTCTTATGTACCATCCCGACCAAACTACGTAGGTTCTTGTCTGCTGTCAGGAACATTCTACATACTCCAAACGTATTTTTAATTTCGTCGTATTGTCTAAGTCTATGGATCACACTAATATGGCGGCGAAAGTCGACGTTTGTTGTCTTAAACGCTTGAACTCGTAAAAAATCAAGTGTCATACTGAAGTTCACTCGTCTCTTATCTCGTATCTTGTCGGAGCCGTTCGTGAAGTGTATAGTTTTCTTTATCACTCCTTAGACTTAGGATTTGTTCACAAGGAAGACCATCGTTAATTGATTTTTTTTGTTCCAGAAATTAACTAAGTTAAAATGTCGGTATTGGACCAATGTTGATATAACAATATTTACTTGTAATGTCACCAGGAAGCTGTTGTAAAAGTCTGTCGGTATACTCGTTCCCACCGTGTATATTGAATTAATACCTACGGCCCATTTCTCGAAGCTAAAAATTACAAATTACGAGTGGTAGTCGCTGTCCTGTGACAAGCTGAAAAGCGACTTCCAATTGTAACATGTAACTTTCAGCTTTAACACTTTCGAAACCGGGCTCTACGCGGCGCTACGACATTTTCGCTACATACGGGGAAACCCATGTAATCGGCTACGCTTCTACGAGCGGTGTGCCCGACAGTCGGGTTCTTGGTAGCGAAAGTGTTAAGAAATGGGCCACTGGTGTTTTTTTAAGAAATATCTTCAAGAATGTACACTCAATATGTATACAGTACCCAGCGATAATTATTGCACATCGGTTTTTCGTCTTAGTAGAGCGTTGTCTCGTTCTTGCTTATGTGATGTTAATTGTCTCTTTCCAAAGACCGATTTGCATTCTTTATCGCCGTTTACTGTACAATCAACTGATTGATGAACCCTAGGTCATTCTACAACCATGTCAAAATAACAAGCAGTAAGTGATTTCTTACAATCTGATTTATAATGTCACTATGACATAGTTCTACAGTGGCCTAGGGTTCCAATTGGTTGACTGTACGTATGTATAATTCATTATGGTATAATACAATATGAAACATAAAGAACGTAATGGAAGAGATACATAAATTATGTAATTATATAAATCATTGCCAACAGAAATTTGTGGCATTCCACACAAAAGGGTCCTTTATGCTTCAACTGCACTAAGGACATTTTCCTCTGAAATTTGAACAGAAATTCACAACTATTGCAGTGAACCCTTTAAACACGAAACGCTGCATATCGTCACTACTTTGAAAAAATCTCGTATCTCACACTGCTCCTCAAAGTTAAAACGCAGTAAGTCTATATGCATTGCATACATACTTATTACATTTTCTTTTCATTGACAGAAGAAGATACAAGTTTTTTTCAAAGTAGTGACGATATGTTGTTCTGATAAAGTCCGTAACATGAGTGTTATCTCATTGCGTCCCTATTTTATATATTAATATTATACACTTCGCGCACAATAAGGCGTTTAGTTCAAGTTCCAAGTAAAAGTAACGATTTTCATACAAGTTGCTAACAGCAACAACATATCGTCACTACTTTTAAAAAAACTTGTATCTTCGTCTGTCAATGAAAAGAAAATTGTAGTAAGTATACTAAGTATGTATGGAATGCATATATACTTACTGCGTTTTAACTTTGAGGAGAAGCATGAGATACGAGATTTTTTTTTAAATAGTGACGATATGTAAACTTAAACCAAGACGATCCATAATTGTATGGTCCTAATTGCCAGAGCCTTATTGAGTCTTCAAGCTACCATTCTTAGTATCATGTAACACGTTACACTTAAAAATAACTAAATAATTGTCCTGCAATAACGTCTTAATATGAAATTCTAGGAAATTCATCTTAATTGCAAATGAAGCACAAGGATTCCTTTTTCATTGAACTGCTGAACGTCCCAAATAGTTAAATGTAATATTGTCTACTTTAGTTTTTTGATACTCGAGTTAAAAAAAATCGTATGATTCAAGTTGATGGTTCTCTAGTGGATGTCATATGGTCATGTAATATTATAAGGTACTTGAACGTTTTTAACAGTGCTATTCTTGTTTTAAAATATAATATCCGTATTATTATTTGATTAATTCATAACATGTCCTACTTAAAAATGGAAACATATAACTCATATAAGGCATCGTTACACTATTAGAAGATGTTTTACTCATATACAGGGGTAATCATTACGCCATATACTTGTTGTACGTATAAACTTTTTAAATATCTGTTATATTTACCGAATAATCGTCTGGCTACATTTAACGATTACACCCTGTATGTTTCTTAGTTATCTTCAAAATTCAAACTTTAAACGGATTGGATTACAGTCATAAATCCATAAGCATAATTTGCCACACAAAGTCTCCACTAATTTGGTAAATAAACCAAATACTTATATCCGTATAATTCCCAACTACAGTAAGAAGTAAAACCAGTAACCTTAGCTAGTATTTCGGCGTCTTGTAGCCTGGCTCGTCGCCTGTCGCGGGCGCCTTTCGTTTTTGAATTATATTTTGAATCTGAAAAGGAGGAATAAATTTAGAAAAATAATAATTAAAATACGACGTCTTCTCTATGTGTCAGTTGCTCAAAGGTTTGCTGGAAAAGATCCCTTAAAGAGATAAGTCTTGTATATTTTACTAGCTTTTGCCCGCGGCTTCGCTCGCGTAATATTCGAAAATTTCGGAATGCTCCATACAAACTTCCATCCCCCATTTTAGGGAAGCGGGGGGTCAGAAAGAGACAAAAGTAGCCTATGTCACTCTCCATCCCTTCAACTATCTCCACTTAAAAAAATCACTTCAATTCATCGCTCCGTTTTGCCGTGAAAGACGGACTAACAAACAGACACACACACTTTCCCATTTATAATATTAAGTATGGATGTTGGTGGTACAATTAAAGATATTGAACTTTCAATGAATGAATGATTTTTAAAACTTTTATATAATACATCAGTTTAGTTCTGTTTGTCTTGCATGCTGTTTATGAACAACAGAAGAAGTGAAGCTATTGTATTTTTTAACCTAAAGCTGAGTTTAGACGAGCAAACTATTGCTGCAAGTTTTGAGACAGAAGTATATGCAAGAAAGAGATGCAGATACTTGCCACACGCTCTTACCTGTAGTTGTGTCTCGAAACTTGCAGCAATAACTGGCTGGTCTAAACTCAGCTTAAGACACTTAACTTAAGTAAAGTTTTAACCTAAGTACTTAAATACCCTTTTCCTGTTTCTATTTCACGATCTAAACTCGATATGTATTATTGAAAATGATTAGTTGAAACGCGGGCTTTTTGCCAATCAATTCATTCAAGTTCAGAACAAGTCCAAATAACTTATCTAATTAGAGTATGATTCATAATTCATTCTCACATTTAGGAACAATTTTGTTTATTGTCTTTATAGGCTACTTGCCTCCTAGTCAAATCAACTTGTTTTTAAGAACTGTCAAAACGAATTTGAACGACTTGCTAATATGGAATTTATATGAAATTGAATTGAGTGACGTCACGGTCAACTCAGTTACTTTATATATTTCTACCTGACTTATTAAACAGAAACTGAATTTAAAAATAACGTCTGTCCATGTTTTTCTTATATCTGATGCTTTATTTCGTGCATGGTATAAAATATTTTAATTACAGTCAAGTTCCCTAATAGTACAGTGATGCATCAAGATACATGGTGTTGAGTATACCTAATATATTAGAGATAGTACATGTTACCCTGTGAGGGCATTACAATGTCTTATATCTATACTTATGAACTATGGTATTACATATTTATGCCTAAAAGGATGTTAAAATTGAATAAAACGTTTAATTGGCGGCGCTATGAACCTAGAGTATGTGATACAACTTTGAATCATTGACACTTCTTTAATAAAGAATAATGTCATTATGTATACGTTAGAAGCGCTTTAGAAACCTGAACTAGTTAATCATAGCTTGTTAAATACAGCATTCTGTTCTGTCATGTTGAGTTTAAAGTCTCTGAGAAAGGGATAAAACAAATATATTTTTTAAATAAAACTGGGCCCTAAGTTTGTATGAATAGGAGGGTAAGTTAGTAAGCTATTTGTTATTTATCTTTATGATTTAGGGCACACCTCGGACACTGATGGCGATCAAATATATGAAAGAGGCGCGTTCCTAGCACACATTCTAAGCTCATTTAGGTGAACGCGTACCAAGCTTGTGTGAGATGACAGGTCGACTGGTCGCGTTGTTGACAGGCGGTAACTGTGAGGTAACCGAGAGCGGGTGGGCGGCACTTTCAGCGGGGAGCGGGAGTGACCATACTGTACGATAGTACTTTTTATTATACTGTGAGAATACTAACCTGTTGCCACTCTCTGTCTAATTCTGCCTTCTCGCTCTTATCCTTGGTCTTCCTTGTCTTGCGTCCATCTTGTGTCTTCACGCCGTACTGGAAGGCAGCCTTAGGTAGCGCTTCCTTGCTACTCATGTAGGCGGAGTACTCTTCTTGAGTATCGAAGTCCCATCGGCCTGACAAATGAAGGTAATTGCAACATTAATCATGACATACATATATGTGGTTAAATATCGTCACTACTTTTAAAAAATCTCGTATCTCATGCTGTTCCTCAAAGTTAAAACGCAGTAAGTCTATATGCATTCCATATATACTTACTACCATTTTCTTTTCATTGACAAACGAAAATACAAGTTTTTTTAAAAGTAGTGACGATATACAGAATAAATACTGGTCGCGTTTTTGACAGGCGGTAACTGTAAAGTAATCAGATCTGCGACATGCTGCCAACGTTCACTTTTCATCATTGCACCGCTCGCCATCGACAGGGCGCTCATCCACACACCTTGCAACCTAAATGGTCTCGCACCGTGCGGTTTCAGAGGAATTTCCTCCCGCGGACGCTCCGGCTGTGGAGCTCCCTGCCGAGTTATTTCCGATGAACGGTATGGGGTTCTTCAAAACAGGAGTGTACAAGTTTCTAATGGGTCAGCAACGCGCATGTGACACTCCCTTGAGTTGCAGGCGTCCATAGGTTACAATGACCGCTTTCCATCAGGCAGACCGTACCTATACATGTTTGCCACCGCCGTGGTATAAAACAAAAAAAAAAACAGATGTACTCACTATTTCGTGCACGGAAACTAGCCGCCTGGACTCATGCCTGATAAATGATGACGCGTCTCCATATTATTCGAAACATCTCGCCAATCGCGATATATCTATATAATCGCACATGGTGTAAGTCATTTTGATGCCAAAACCTACCAGGCGAGTCATGACAGCACATATTAAAAAAAATATTTTTTCCTAAGAAAAAGTGTGACATGAGGAAAGTGGGGTCCACAAAATCAATTTTGGTGTGACGTAATTAATCAATAATACCTAATTTCGCATTAAAGTTATCATCTTTATAGTATTTTGGTATATGTACTCACCAATAGGCCCTTTTTGTTGCCAGCATCCATCTTGGTATAGTCCACTTCATCATCAGAGTCGTCTATAGCGTCATCCATCTCGCGAAGGCCCGGGTAGCACTCAGCGTAGCCCTCGGGCTCCGCTGCAAGGCGGGAGAGTAGGGCCGCTGAGCGTTTGGACCTAAAGTATAACGTATTTTGGTATACTCACCAATAGGCCCTTTTTTGTTGCCAGCATCCATCTTGGTATAGTCCACTTCATCATCAGAGTCGTCTATAGCGTCATCCATCTCGCGAAGGTCCGGGTAGCACTCGGCGTAGCCCTCGGGCTCCGCTACAAGGCGGGAGAGTAGGGCCGCTGAGCGTTTGGACCTAAAGAATAACGTATTTTGGTATACTCACCAATAGGCCCTTTCTTGTTGCCAGCATCCATCTTGATATAGTCCACTTCATCATCAGAGTCGTCTATAGCGTCATCCATCTCGCGAAGGCCCGGGTAGCACTCGGCGTAGCCCTCGGGCTCCGCTACAAGGCGGGAGAGTAGGGCCGCTGAGCGTTTGGACCTAAAGTATAACGTATTTTGGTATACTCACCAATAGGCCCCTTTTTGTTGCCAGCATCCATCTTGGTATAGTCAACTTCATCATCAGAGTCGTCTATAGCGTCATCCATCTCGCGAAGGCCCGGGTAGCACTCGGCGTAGCCCTCGGGCTCCGCTGCAAGGCGGGAGAGTAGGGCCGCTGAGCGTTTGGACTTAAAGTATGATGTATTTTGGTATACTCACCAATAGGCCCCTTTTTGTTGCCAGCATCCATCTTGGTATAGTCAACTTCATCATCAGAGTCATCGATAGCGTCATCCATCTCGCGAAGGCCCGGGTAGCACTCGGCGTAGCCCTCGGGCTCCGCAGCCAGCCGGGACAGTAGGGCCGCGGAGCGCTTGTCGCGCTCTTCGGGGTTGGCACCGCCGGTGCGACGCGGCAGGGGACCGGGACCTAAAAATTAGTGTAGTTAGTAAGTGGATTAGTTCAAAATGTACGTAATGATCTCATATGATACTCTTATAATCTCATATGATACTGTTATAATACTTATAATATATGATACTCTTATAATCTGTGAGTTCTTGTAATTGGCTCTTTGTTTTTTATGTTTGTTGTATTATCTGTGTAAACAGCTGTTGGTACTTACAAGAAATTGATAATTTGAAAAACTGTCAAAACAAAATCTTTAGATTTGGAATAAAATCTTTTCTGTCTTTGAAATAAAACTATGGAAACGGATTATACCGCGTATAATGAATTTGCAATTTCATCTCGACGACGTTTTCAAACGCGTCTTTTCTGCTTTGTCCAAAGGTTGACAGGTAGAGAATGCCTACCAGGCAATTAAGATCGCCTTTTATACATTTTTTTTGTGCAATAAAGTTTTCATAAAATAAATGAAATACTTATGTATAATAGGAAAAGCGAACAAGTCGTCCAGTTGCCCAAGGCAGGCATCGAATCAGTTTATAATTTATATGATAGTGTTTATTTGATATTAAAAAAAAATTCATATCTCTGAATCCGGATAAAAAGAACAATAATCATATTAACTGTTTGTCGTGAAACTTAATTTTTGTTTTAAAGTCACCATCAATAGAAATTGCGAACAATGTAAACAAACTGAATGGTTGCAATATCCATATTCCAACACTATTATGTTGTTTAAATGGTCTAGGATCATGATGTGATATGAATTAACTGAATAATACATTTTTAAGCTAGTATTCGATTAGTCAGAATGGAAATTAAAGGCATTTTGAATACAAGGTTTGTTTACATTGTTCGCAAATTCTGCTGACGGCGACTTTAGTGGAGATATTCTGTGGATTCTCATTTCATTATTTATCATAACAGTCCTTCAAGCAACCATAGTTCATCAAAGACCTCTCACCTTCCTCCTTATCCTGTTCGACGGGTTTGTCGAAGTAGCCCGTCCTTGGCCGCTCGTCGCGCCTCTCTCGCTCGCGCCGCTCGCCAGCGACATAGTCGCCTATATCGCCGTATATTGAGTCGTCGTTGCGACCTTTCTCGGCGTTCTTATCCTGTAAAAATAAAACGTATTTTAATATTAATTTCTTGCGTGTATCTAAAAGAGTGGATAATTTTAAACAAATAAAATATTAAACTTTTAGGAGTCTAAGTCAGTTTTCACACTATGCGATCCGATATCGGATAATAAAAAATGCAAGTTGGCGCCTGTAATGTATGGGATATCGGTCCGACATCCGATATCGGATCGGATAATGTGAAAACGCACTAGCTGAAGTGACAATTGATTGACCTTAAACTCCATATACGATCCCTCTGCGACCGAAGTTTGGCATATGTAGCCGAAAAAGATGGCTTTTCTAGCACAACATCATTGAACTGACCTTAGTCTTCTTAAGTTTCCTGTGCCGGCCGTGGCGGAGGTAGCTGAATATCTGAGTGAGCTTCTCTAGCACAACGTCGTTAGCGCTGGCGGCGAAGCTGCGTTCGTCTGGCTCGGGCACGTCGGCTTTACTGCGCGTCAGCGTGGTAGGGATGTCGCTGTCTGTACAGTATGTCTACATGAACTGACCTTAGTCTTCTTAAGTTTCCTGTGCCGGCCGTGGCGGAGGTAGCTGAATATCTGAGTGAGCTTCTCTAGCACAACGTCGTTAGCGCTGGCGGCGGAGCTGCGTTCGTCTGGCTCAGGCACGTCGGCTTTACTGCGCGTCAGCGTGGTAGGGATGTCGCTGTCTAGACGTTTAACTTTAATGATATATATGAATCGTGCGTGATTAGAGCTGGGTCACGAGAATAAAAATGTGAAACTATTTTTAACAGCTGAGGGCCGCCATCTTGCCGAGTGAATAGGCTCGGGTGAGGCAAATATGTGGGCACGAGCACGGACGTTGGCCGCGTAAGGCTGAGGGTCCCCTCTCCCTAAGCGTGTCGCGAGCGTCGGCGTCCGGCCAACCGTATGGCAAAGCCTGACTCCGCGGCTTCTTTTTCCATACAGTTGGCCCGACGCCGACGCTCGTGAGACGCTTAGGGCCCCTTCTAGTTAAGATCTCAGTGCCGTGGTTGTTGAGTAAAATTCATCGTACTACGTGGTTTAAATCTCCATTATAAATGTGCAAACACATTGTATTATATTTTAGATATGTAAAAGACGAACACAGTGACACATACCTATAGTTCCTTCCTCGTCGAGTTCGACCACATACGCCATGCGGCCCGGAGCGAACAGCTCATTGCGGGTCACTTTCTTGTTCCTAAAATAAACACACACGATTCGTATTCAAGAATGTCTAAGTGTAAGGCTCGCTCGCTCATATTGGGCGTTATGCGGGGCAGGGCATGCGGCGAGCATGTGAAACAATTGAAACTCATAACTGTCCTGAGTCGACGCTGATAGCGCACAAGGACCATCCCACCCACCAAAGAGGATCGATTATTAAAGAGAGTTACTGTCAAAGTAAAATGTGTAATCACAGTCCATAGACTGCCATCTCTCGACACAGGCTTAAAACTTTTGAACCTCAGTTTTGACTATTTGGCCCATATTCTTAGCTTGATATGTTTTAAAATGTCAAATATTAATATTAGCGCCATCTAGCCGAGCGTACCCCAAAGGTGTATCGCCATCTAGCTCACCGTACCTTTTTCTGTGGTTTTGGGGTACGTTTTTTTCTTAGACTTTATCTGTCTATACAAAGTTATATAGGTCTTTGCACCCACTAAAAGAAAGGACTGTCTAGGACGGTTAATTTACTTTTATATATCCATCAATTCAGTGGAGTATATTTTAACAAAACTGGCTTACAACTTCTCACATTGTCTTTATGAGCGTTAATTTTTTGCAAAATAAGCGCCTAAAACCTTCGGAATTTTGAGTCAATTTTAATGAGTATTTACTCAGCAGGATTATTTCTAGCAGGTAGTTTAACACTTTCGAAACCGGGCTCTACGCGGCGCTACGACATTTTCGCTACATACGGGGAAACCCATGTAATCGGCTACGCTTCTACGAGCGGTGTGCCCGACAGTCGGGTTCTTGGTAGCGAAAGTGTTAAAAAGATTGTCGCAATAAAAAAATATTCCTTACTTCTGATCCATGACCATGTTGTAAATATTTTTCCCCATTTGTGTTTTGAATTGAATTTCTTCTTCTTGCTGAAAAATATAGATTTAAATAAACAATTGTGTTGCTAAATAAAGTTCCAGCTGAAATAAATTTACAGCAACATTACAATATTATTATTACTGACTGAGGTAATAAGCGACTTAACTAACACATTTCTTGGACCATTTGATGTCTGAATTAATTAAATAAATTAAATTAAATTAATATTTGTTTGTGGAAAACTCACATTCTCTCAAGAACAAGATAGATTGTTAAAATAGGTTTTAAAGTTTGTAAATCTGAAACTTTCAACAAAACTTCAAAAGTTTAAAGCTCGGACACACATACGCGTTTTGAGAGTGTAGGTGTAGGCGGAGCGTTAGCGGAGCGCAATGATAGCAGTGCGCCGGACGAACGCTGGCGTTGCGCCCAGCGGACGCCGGCGGGAACTAACGAGCGCGGAGTGCGAGTGTAATGCGCGCGGATTGCGAGTGGAACGCCAGCGTTCCTCCGGCGCACCGCTATCATTGCGCTCCGCTAACGCTACGCTATCAAAACGCCTTTATGTGTGGCGGAGGCTTTAAAGTTGACTCTGAACATGCAGTCACTGACACCAACCGTCAACAGGTTTATAACATCGCACAAAAAGTAAAACTATCTGACGAAATCTTATCTCTAGAGCCATGTTTCTTTAACGAGCATCTCACAAAAAAGAACCGCCAGTTATTTCGTGAGGCCCGCCTGCGAGCTAAACATTATGATTTTAAATTCTGCTGGATCAAAAATGGCAAAATTTTCGTCAGAGAAAAGGAAGGTGTTCATGCTTCTGCAATCAAGTGCCAAACAGACCTGGATGCTCGTATTGGTCTGCCCCCGCTGGCAGAGCCTTCAGCCAACCCTTCCGGAAACTGCACAAATTATCTATAAAATATTGTTTAGATATAGATATATTTATATATATCTACACACGCACTCATTCCACATCATTATATCTACACATATACACAAATACACCTCATATGTATACGCATACTTTAATCCCCTGGAACTTTTGTTGGCGATAATGATGCCTGGCGGACGAGTTCATTTCTTCTCTCAAGAGTACCTCACGTTTTGTTTATTGAGTGACATTGACAACTGCATTGTGCTTTATTTAATTAATTTCGGTATTCACATTCAACGATGATTTAGGGTCACATTTAGATAATTCATTTACCATTAAATGTCACTCATTCAACAGTATTGAATCATGTTCCCAGGTACTAACAAATGGTCATTTTAAATTACTTTGTTTTAACATAAGAAGTATTCAACATAACTTTAATGATTTTGCTGTCGCACTTAAACGTTTTAATACGATTTTTGATATGATTATTTTAACGGAGTGCTGGCTTCAGGATAACTCGATTGTTGGTCAACTTCCAGGTTACAATTCATTCCATACTACTAATCATTTGAATAAAAGCTGTGGTGTAACCATTTATGTAAGTAACTCTCTGTGCGCCGTTGTTGAGGAACCAACTGTGTCGGGGGCTGACTTCTTACTAGTCCGGGTTCAGAACATCTCTGTTCTAGGAATATATCGCTCGCCGTCTTTAACTGATTTTGAGGCATTCAATCGTTCCCTGGATTCAGCATTAAAGAGCGTAAGTAACAGCTCCTCCATAATTGTTGCAGGAGACATAAATATTGATTTGCTCTCTGAGAGTCAGAGTTCCATAACAGGTGACTACCTTGCCCTGATGGCCTCTCATGGTTTGCTACCTGCGATAACGGCGCCTACAAGAGGAAGAGCGTGCCTGGATCACATCTTCATAAAAACCGATCACAGTGCTGCGGGTATGGTATGCAAAAGTGCGATAACTGATCACGACTTAACTATAGTGAATGTATCTCGTGCCATCACTGGTTGCGGTCGCGACCGTAACGCTTGCCGGACCAACATCCAAGAAATATCAGCTGAGCTACGTGATACTGACTGGGAGCCTGTAACAAGCTGCGAAGATGTTAACACTGCTGTTTCAGCCTTCAATAATATTATTTCTAGCGCAGTAGACAAACACACTAGCATAGTCAAACTTAGCCGCAGAAGGTTCAACCTAAAGCCGTGGATGACGCCTGGCTTAATAAGATGTATGAGACATCGTGATAGCCTCCACTTACAGGTAAGAAGAAATCCCGATAACGAAATTCTGAAAGCTAAATATATTCGTTACAGGAATTTTTACGGACAATTACTACGTAATATTAAAAATCAATATGACAACGCAGACCTTACCCGCAATAGCAACAACCCGAAAAAGCTCTGGAAATCAATAAAGAGAATTTGTGAATATCCAAATAGCAACTCCGATGCCGGTGAACTAACAAAAATTTCCACAACTACTCAGGAATCTCTGAATTTTTGTAATAGCCATTTTGCATCTATAGGCGAAAATTTAGCTGGTCAAATCATGAAGAGGCTCAATACTACTCAACAGAGTCTCGCGTCTTCTTGTTTACAAGGCAGAGTCCCCACTACATCTTTCTTTCTTGCCCCAACGGATCCTCATGAAGTAAGTTGTTTTATAAAAAACTTAAAAAACGAGAGTGCGCCTGGGCCAGACGGATACAGGCCTGCTCTAATAAAAGGTATCAGGGAATTTATTTGTGTACCGCTCGCACATATTTTCAATTTAAGTCTGCGTTCAGGATTATTCCCCGAGGCGTGGAAGAGGTCCGTGGTGTCACCAATATTTAAATCTGGTCAGAAAAATAATCCCGACCACTACCGCCCGATATCCCTTCTTTGCATTTTTTCCAAATTATTAGAAAAAGTTGTAAACAAACGCCTTACAAGTTTCTTAGAAAAATATAAACTTTTATCTGACAGACAGTTTGGTTTTAGAAAGGGTAGATCCACTGAGAATGCCGTCGTACTACTGTCAGACCTAATCGCTAAACAGCTTGATCGGGGAAAACACTGTATCGGAGTTTTTCTTGATCTGGCAAAAGCCTTCGATACTGTCTCAGCGCCGATTCTTCTCAAAAAACTTGAATACACTGGCATAAGAGGTTCGGCGCTGGGATGGTTCGAAAGCTATCTCACAAATCGTGCGCAGCATGTCAGAGTCGGCGATACCGTAAGTAGCGATTTGCCTATCAAATTCGGTGTCCCACAGGGCAGCATCCTGGGGCCAACGCTCTTTCTTATATATATGAATGACATTCTATCAATCCAGATGCAGAACACTGAGATGATATGTTACGCTGATGACACTGTGGTCCTCTTCAGTGGTCGGTCGTGGCCTGAGGTAAAGTCGTTGGCAGAGACTGGCATGTCGCGTGTAGCTGACTGGTTAGATAGAAATTTACTTACTCTGAATACTAAAAAAACTAAATTTTTAACTTTTCATAAAACCTTTTCATCTGCGCCTCACTCTTGTAATACTTTGGCTTTGTCTTCCAGTTTCGGTTCACGCGACTCCATTGACCGTGTGGAAACGGTCACGTATCTCGGAGTGGCAATTGACCAAAAACTGTCCTTTAGATCACACATTAAAATATTGTCAGGCAGGGTTAGAAAAATTATTTATATCATGAAACTTCTAAGAGGCGGAGGGTCCCAAGTTGTATTAAAATTAGTATATTTTGCACTCTGCCAATCTATTATTCAGTACTGTATTGCAGCCTGGGGTGGCGCCGCCAAAAGCGTAATGATAGAATTAGAACGGGCGCAGCGAGCCGTACTGAAGGTAATGTTGAGGAAACCTTTTCGTTATCCCACCGACGAGTTGTACAGAGAAACATCAGTTCTTAGAGTTCGTCAACTTTTCATAGTAAAAGCTGTTACAGAATCTCATAGAATTGCTGTATCTTCTGTTGACCACATCAGGCGACGTCTGAAGCGTATTAATCACCTTACTATTTCTTGTCCTAGAGCCCATACTGCGTTCGCCAAACGCTTTCCATTCTTTCTACACCCTACAGTCTACAACAGGGTCTCCAAGATATGTAACTTTGATGACTTCTCTTGTTCTATCTTAAAATCAAAAACTAAAAAATGGCTTCTTTCTCAGTCCTACGATCAAACAGAAGAAATAATTCATACTTAGTTGCGTATACTCACACACACACACACACACACACACACACACACACACACACACACACACACACACACACACACACGCGCACACTCATTAAATGTCACTTCTACATATGCATGTCTGCCCTGTTTACTTAGTTTAAATAGCTTTTTTTTTTTTTATTGTCTCTGTGCATGCACTTTTCTAGAATTTAATGTAATTTGTATTACCTTTGTAAAAATATTTTTCAAAAAACAAAACGGCCAACATATTCCGTTTAGACAAAGTCCCACAGTTAAATCTATTTTTTCGGTTCCCGAGATACAGGCTGCGCCTAGTTTGGGGCCGACGGATATAACCTTAATGGCAAAAATGTAATTATGTTAAGTTCTGCTTGGAAATGTACCTATATAGATATTTTTTGGCAAATAAACGATTTATGATTATGATTTATGATTATGTGTGTCAGATATTTAGGCACTGGTCCCACCGCGAGCTAGTAAGCTATGAGCTATCGGCTATAAAAACGAACAAAAGATACGCACCCCCGTGCAAATAAAAGAGACACTGCGATTTTAATAGCTCACCGCTGGGCGAGTAACTATAAACATCGTCGTGTCTCTTTTATTTGCACGGGAGTGATTATCTTTTGTTCGTTTTTATAGCCGATAGCTCATAGCTTACTAGCTCGCTGTGGGACCAGTGCCTTAAACAGCCTTTTTTTTGTACAATGTTATTAATCCATGGTTTTTGAGTAAAGCACAGTCAGAAATATTTTATGAAAACCTATAAACTCACCGGAACAACCTCCTTCTTTTCTTTGACAGCCTCCACGGGAGGCGCTGATACAAGCCGCTCCATCTCCGCCTCCTGTTCTTGTTCACGCGTTTGGATCTCCGAACGCACCTAACAAATCATTTTATTAAAATTAATACTCATACTCATTTATTTATAATATTGTTACATATGGTATATTAAAATTAAAATTATTATATTAGTATTCGTAGTTTGATTTGTCTAAATATGGTAATACATTTTTAAATTACATTAAGGACCATTGAGCATTATATAATATTAGAATAAAATGGATACAATGTTTTGTGAATGTTAATTAAATAATTTAAAAGATGTAGAATTCATTCATGTCATAAAAAGCGTGGGCGATAAGCCATTTTTTTAACGCTCGTGTGAATTGGTTCGAAGATTCTATACAGGTTATGTCTTTGGGAAGTTTGTTAAAAATCTTGGGACCTTGTACCTGCATAATGTTCATTCTATGCAAACAATCTGACCCCCGGGAATACTTAAGCATAATATATCTACATTATCCCAGCCGGCGTATCGTACTTCCAATTTTATCACTAATCCACGTAGATAAGATATCTGTCACTCTCACACTGACATACTTGCCAAAACGTGACAGACACTTTATCCACGTGGATAAGTGATAAAATTGGAAGCATAATTCGCCGGCTGTACTCTTTATAGGTTTTGTCAAAGTAAATAAATTAATTAAAAGTAAACAAAATGAACCTCGATTAGTTCTACAGAACAGAACAATAATCACATACAATAAACAAGAGGTTAAGCGATAAAGCGGGAGGCTTAGGAGGGAAGATATCTGTCACTCTCACACTGACATACTTGCCAAAGCGTGACGGACACTTTATCCACGTGGATAAGTGATAAAATTGGAAGCATAATTCGCCGGCTGTACTCTTTATAGGTTTTGTCAAAGTAAATAAATTAATTAAAAGTAAACAAACTGAACCTCGATTAGTTCTACAGAACAGAACAATAATCACATACAATAAACAAGAGGTTAAGCGATAAAGCGGGAGGCTTAGGAGGAAGATATCTGTCACTCTCACACTGACATACTTGCCAAAGCGTGACGGACACTTTATCCACGTGGATAAGTGATAAAATTGGAAGCATAATTCGCCGGCTGTACTCTTTATAGGTTTTGTCAAAGTAAATAAATTAATTAAAAGTAAACAAACTGAACCTCGATTAGTTCTACAGAACAGAACAATAATCACATACAATAAACAAGAGGTTAAGCGATAAAGCCTCCCTGGCTGCCATGGTAGCCGACTTGAAAAAGACAACTTAATTTCATCATCATCCTCCTTGCGTTATCCCGGCATTTGCCACGGCTCATGGGAGCCTGGGGTCCGCTCTGACAACTAATTCCAAGATTTGGCGTAGGCACTAGTTTTACGAAAGCGACTGCCATCTGACCTTCCAACCCGAAGGGTAACTAGGCCTTATTGGAATTAGTCCGGTTTCCTCACGATGTTTTCCTTTACCGAAAAGCGACTGGCAAATATCAAATGACATTTCGCACATATGTTCCGAAAAACTCATTGGTACAAGCCGGGGTTCGAACATCCGGATCGAAAGTCGCACGCTCTTGCCGCTAGGCCACCAGCGCTTCCATTAAAAGACATCTTAATTTATTTCGGCATAATTAAAAATTGCATTTTGATTTTTGGAGTATGGGTCTTGAAAGGTTAGCTACGTGTATATATATACTCTTGGATATTAACCGCATTAAACATTTAAAATGTAATAAGTAGAGATGGGCCGAATATTCGGTAAATATTCGGTATTCGGCATATCCGGCAAGTTTTTCAATGTTCGTATTCGGCCGAATAATTCGGTTGCATTGCCGAATATTTGCCGAATAAACAAAGTACATAACTAATGAATATCTTACGTATTCCATTCGAAGATAAGCTCCTATTTTAGTAGCTTTCTAAGGAACTACTAAAAACAGATAATTAACTATGCGTCAAAATATAAATACAAAGTTGAAAAAACCGTAGTTTAAGAGTTGAGAAGAGTTCAGAGTTGTTTTAACTAAGATTTAGTTAAATCCACTAAATCGTAAGAACATATGTAGTTCTAGTAACATATACATATAAACATTATCAATCATTTGACAGTTTTAATCTTAACATCCGCTTTCTAAATATTCCGTAACCGAATATTCGGCCGAATGTTCGGTTCGGTAAGAGCTGAACCGAAAGTTCGGCCGAATATTCGTATTCGGCCCATCTCTAGTAATAAGTATATTAATTGTTCTTATCTTACCTTTTGCAATAGAGCATAATCAAGACCTTTCACCAAGTGAGTATGTTCCATGTCACCACCAAGATATTTGGATTCCTGAAATAAAAGTTTGTTTCAGTTTATTGTTACAAATTATCCATACTAATATTAGAAATGGGAAAGAGTGTGTATCTGTTTGTCTGTCTTTCACGCAAAACGGAGCTACAAATTGACGTGATTTTTTAGGTGGAGATAGTTGAAGGGATGGAAAGTGACATAGGCTACTTTCTAAGAAAGTCACGGGCAAAAACTAGTAAAATACTAGAATTAGTAGTCTACTACATATTAGAATTAGTAGTCTTGCCAGGCTAAGGCTAAGTCTGAAACAGATAGCATTAACATCACAATCATCAGTTGATACTGCTGTGTAGAAAATAAACATACCTGAATAAGTTGTCTCCTCCTTTCTTTGGCATCCATTCCTGATTTAACATCTGGTGCCACAGCTCTAAAAATATAAAATCACATCAAATCCAGTTGTCAGACATCTTAGTGACAATGAAACAGTTAAAAATCGTTTAATTCGGTTTTTAACCCCTGACGCAAAAACAATGGGGTGTTATAAGTTTGACGTGTCTGTCTGTCTGTTTGTCTGTGTGTGTGTCTATCTGTGGCATCATAGCTCCCGAACGGATGAACTGATTTCAGTTGAGCCAGTTGGGAATGTTCTTAGCCAAGTTCCAAGTTTCATGAAAATCGGTCCACTATGTTGCGGTTGGGGGGTTTTTCAAAATGTTAAGTTTTGTGGTTAGGTTATTGAGTAACAATGTGTTATGTAACTAGGAGGACAGGACGTGCGACAGACGAACTTGGACCTGCTTGAATGCACACTGGTCCAATAATTTCTGCCGACTGTGCCACAAAGGCCAAAGAGATGTTTGCAAAATTTTCCTTCCTTTCTCTTAATGCTTAAATTCCTTAGGGTGGCCTACAGCAACATATAGGCTGTAAAAATGTTGCTAACATACATAAATCTTAA
The DNA here is from genome assembly GCF_023078275.1 of Leguminivora glycinivorella. NCBI lineage: Eukaryota > Metazoa > Arthropoda > Insecta > Lepidoptera > Tortricidae > Leguminivora > Leguminivora glycinivorella. The sequence continues at coordinate 7,905,598 of NC_062989.1, read as the reverse complement.
GTATAGATGTAGTGCGAAAAGATTTGAAGAGGATATACAAACGTGTCATGCTATTTCAGTCAGTCTCAGTACATCATGTACTGACATTGACTGAACTAGCATGACAATAACCTAACCACAAAATTAAAATTTTGAAAAACCCCCGACCGTGACATAGTGGACCGATTTTCATGAAACATGGCTAAGAACACTCCCGACTAACACAGCTTTCAAATAAAAAAAACTAAATCGAAATCGGTTCATCCATTCGGGAGCTACGATGCCACAGACAGACAAACAGACAGACAGACAGGTCAAACTTATAACACCCCGTCGTTTTTGTGTCGGGGGTTAAAAATGAACATTTCCGGAAAAATATGAATGAAACACTTTTTACATTACATCTATAACATTGTTGTGGACCATTTGCCACTCAAAAAAAAACTTTGCTCTCTGTTTACCTATAAGCACTGCTAGTGTTGCTGGTAGGGTCTGTAGGCCCAACATCATTGGACCCATCTCTCCTCTCCCTAGCTCGGTCTCTGTACTTCTCCGCTAACTCTGCCAGCTTATTGTCTTCCTGTTTCTTTAGAGCAGCATAATATGACTTTTTCTTGCGACGAAGCTCACTTTTATTTTCTGTTGGTGGTGGCATGGAACTAAAAGAGTAAAAAAAGTTTATTAGCACATACATTAAATATCTATACTGATATTTTTAAAGTTAATAAGAAAAAAATTACCCAGCATTGGCCATGGCCTCGCGCACCGAGCCAGCGGGATGGGCACCAGATGCAGGCGTAGCCCTGGGCGTCATGAGGAGTTTTCTGAAATCCTCGTTTGTGAGCCTCTGAGACATTGGGGTCTCCTCCCCAGTGCGATCCTCCATGATTACTTTTTTCTGTGTTGGTCTAAATCAAAATTTTACTGTATCGGCTAATTGTTTATTAGTAGTGATAGTAACGGCGTAACTAGAATATCAATTTATTTACAATAAAGAATTTCCGAGCTAATGCAAGGTGCTATTTATCTTGACACTCTTGACAAATACGAAATGTCAACACGTACCATAGACAATAAAATTTATGAATATGGTGCGCTGTTTAAGTTATATGGCCGCTGTACACACATGGCCAACAGTTCCACCAACCCCCTTGGCCATGTGTGTAGAGGGCTACTTGGCCGTAAGTTGGCAGTTGGCGCTTGCGCTTGCCGGCCAACCGATTCGTGTCGGTTTTTTGTCCACACATCAAAGGATCTTGGCGCCAATGGCCAACTGCGTTTACACGTTGGCGCTTCATTCAGTTGGTCGTCAGCCGTCAGAGAGGACAGTAGTGATATATTTACGAAAATAATAAGTTTATCTATGCCAATAATAGTGTAGATTTTAGGAAATAAAATAACCTTGCAAATGTTTAATGTATTTCCTAAAAAAGATAAATGTTCTTATCAGAATATTCAAAAAATTGTTAATATTGCAAATAATTTAATTTTACTACGGGGTTATTAATTTTTAATATTTTTTTTCTGACAACGTCTATGACCAAGAATTTCCTAGATTTTTTCATTACACGTCCATCTTTCATGAAGAGCCAATGCCAAGTGATTGGTTCGCCAATGTGTAAACAGCGGCTCTTATCTTGGCCAAGGGGTTTCACAAAGGGCTGGTGGAACCGTTGGCCATGTGTGTACAGGGGCCAATAGATTTAAACACAGAATCTATAGTGACAATAGTGACATTTGTTTGACATTGTCTGAAGTTAGTTTCTCAAGTTTCAGTAGTTTCACTACTTGCTGCCGGTTTCCGTTCCACTGCAGTATTTTCAGAGTTTCGTGTTACTACTGTGTTAAAGTAAAATAAAAATAGCAGCAGTATTTATACAACTTCTACTGTGAGCGGACACTAGTTCTGATCATGCCGCATTTCAGGATCGAGACAAACGTCCCGCGGGACCAAATCCCAAAGGATTTTGTTTCCAAAGCAGTTCCAATACTTGCTAAAGCTCTTGGAAAACCGGAACAGGTAAACAGTTTGTTTTTAAATGATGTTTACAATAAAACTACACAAGAAGCTTCTAAAATACCTAAATTGCCATCAGTTATTATCACTATTTTTTTTTATTATATTTGTAGTACTGCGTAGTGTCCGTGCATCCGGATGTGATGATGAGCTTCAGCGGATCCACTGCACCTTGCGCTATTGGAAATGTGATGTCTATTGGAGCCCTGGGTGTGGAACAAAACAAGAAACATGCCAAAGTTCTTTTTGAACTTGTAGAGAAAGAGTTAGGGGTGCCTTCAGACCGGTAAGCGTATAAATTATAATATATGTACATATTAAGAAATCAGAATGTCTTCTTCGTGGACTTAGATGATCAGGATCTGATTTAAACTACCTAGTTTCTAGTTTGGCTTCTTAAAAATAAATAAATAATACTTACCTATGAAATACTAAATGTAATCATGAGAACCTATTATAGCAAGTCAATAATTGTCTATTATTGTGAATGTCTAATGCATATTTAATCTTGATTACAATTTAGATCATAAAAGCTGAGCTGTTTATGTTAACAAACGCAATAACGTTCCAATCCATCTGAAATTGTCATTGAAATGAAAGACTTTTGTTTTTCATACAAGGTCTAAAACTTAATGACAATTTCATGTGGATTGGAACGTTATTGCGTAACTACATCCCATTATGAATTAATTGAATATGGAATATTATTAAATTACTGACAGAAAGAAACAATGGAACTTTATAGCACATTAACAACATGCTATTATATTATTTAAACAACCTTTAGAAACAGTTCCCATTTGAGGTGCTTAGTCACTGCTACAGTACCTACTAATTGAGATATAACCAGTGTACTGTTGAGTTTACAAACATCTTTACAAGCCAACATGCCAAAAATATGTATATTTACAGTCTGTACTTTTAGGTATTAAAAAAACATGAACAAACAAGATTACAACATTTATAGTAACCATCCCGATACAAAACTAAGGGGGTCTGTCACTGAGCGACCTGTATTTAACCTTCTTATTTGGTTGTGTAATGTTTTCATTTACCCACATAAGGAGCCAAATTAGGGTAGATTTTGTTTACATGTATAAAAAAAAAATGCTTTATTTCAGAAAAACCTTGTATTTAAAAACCTAAAGATACAGACTATGATGACCTATTTCATAACACTCTAATACTCCGTTGTTTTCATTTCAGGATGTACATCACATTCCAAGATGAACCGACAGGCAACGTGGGCTTCAAGGGAACTACCTTCCATGCTATTTTTGGATAAACACTGAATCTGTTTAAATTTATAAGGTTTTTAAAATAAAATCTATGTACATGTAGAACAGTCATAAAGTTTTCGTATGATTAAAGCATTTATTATTAAGAAAATTATTTATTTAATAAAGAAATTAAGACTGTAATCTATATTCCTTATTAATCACATGATAGCGATTATCATCATCAATATCATGAACATAAAAATCAAAATCAGAATGTAGGTAATTTATTCACTTGCAAAGAACAGTTACACATTTCAAAACACATTTATCTTTCCCATAACACTTAAATTCAACAAGCATTGGAAAACAATTGAATTATTTACAAATCTATAGCCACCTTATTATAGTAAGTAGATAACAGATAACAAACGACCACACACTAGCGCGACCTTGGATTTATTTATGTAAGTGAGAGCGGAAATATTTTTTTCTCACTCATAGACTGGATGTGATGTGAGAGACAAAACTTTGTCACCCGTGGGCGCATACCCTTAGGCAGCGTTCCGCGTGTCTCGGGGCGCGCAACGGACGTCTCCGCCAAGCCGCCTGAATGTAATTCAAAAAACGTCCGTTGCGCGCCCCGAGACATGCGCCTTATGAGTGTGGATGGTTCCTTAGGCAGCGTCCCCACTTAGGCGTCTCGCGGCGCGCAACGGACGTCTCCGCCACGCCGCCTGAATGTAATTCAAAAAACGTCTCCTCAGTACATTTTGTATAGGAAGGACGTAAAGCTAGGAACATACTACGCGGACGTCCGTCGTAAAACGACCGCGACCGCGACCTATCAGTGTGCACGGAACAAAACATCCAGAGAGCCAGATTTCAATCGGACGTCCGTGCGCTCAAGGCCACGTCCGCGTCCGTCGACCGATAGTTTGCACGGTTATGTGTATTTCCATTGTCCAGATTCCCGTCCGCGGTCCGATTTACGACGGACGTCCGCGTAGTGTGTTCCTAGCTTAAGACGCGCCTCAAGCTAGGAACATACTACGCGGACGTCCGTCGTAAAACGACCGCGACCGCGACCTATCAGTGTGCACGGAACAAAACATCCAGAGAGCCAGATTTCGATCGGACGTCCGTGCGCTCAAGGCCACGTCCGCGTCCGTCGACCGATAGTTTGCACGGTTATGTGTATTTCCATTGTCCAGATTCCCGTCCGCGGTCGATTTACGACGGACGTCCGCGTAGTGTGTTCCTAGCTTCAGGCGGCGCGGCGCGTTTTGAACACAGAATTACAGTTAAACCAGAATGAGTAGTTAGGTCAAAAAGTGTGTCCACATGAGAGGTCATTGTTTGGGCTGGTGTCCCTCTCGTACTTACTGACAATGTCAACATTATTTAGTGACGTCATCACTGTCATACATTGGGGATACCAGTCAGTTTTCAAAGTTATGGTTTAACACTTTCGAAACCGGGCTCTACGCGGCGCTACGACATTTTCGCTACATACGGGGAAACCCATGTAATCGGCTACGCTTCTACGAGCGGTGTACCCGACAGTCGGGTTCTTGGTAGCGAAAGTGTTAAGACAAGTTACTACCAAATCTACTAATACCCATTTGAACATATTTTTTAATTATACAAATCTTTGATTTATTGGCATCAAAATAATTACATTTTAATTATTTCCCAATTCTTTGAAATATATTGAAACCCTAGTTTGAATATGACACTAAAATAATATAAGAAGTTATAAAGTCAGGTAATATACAGATAAAAATACTACTACTATGGTAACCTCATTAACACTGGCCACACGTGCGAGAGGGACACCAGCCCAAACAATGCCCTCTCATGTGGACCGTTTTCACTAGTCTGATACGATCACCTTTCGGTCTCAGTGATGAGGTTCAATTTAGTATGGCAAAGAATGTGATCCCACAATCTAGTTTAATAATTCTAAATCTATGGTTTTGAATTACATTCAGGCGGTGTGGCGGAGACGTCCGTTGCGCGCCGCAAGACATGCGTCTTATGGTCCCTTACGTCCAAAAAAGAAAATCCCAGAACAATTATTACTACCCATGTAAAGCAAATTTTAAAAATTAAGGTGTTAAATTGTCCCATAGAAATTTGAATTTCGCGCCTTTTTTATAGTGACAACTTACTTTTTGGTTAACATGCCTTGCACGCAACTTACACGTCAGTAATAAAAGCGGCAAATTAAAAATTAATACGAACGATAAACTTGCTATATAAAAAAATTGGTTGTCTGTAAAGTCGGTTTACGGACGGTAGTTTAACGTGATAACGTCAAACATTACAGTAGTATAGACAGGGGCGGTCAGAGTATAGCAAAAGGGGCCCGATTCTGGGACTTTTTTCACGTTTTTTTATTTATTTATTAAAAATACACAAAAGTTAACAGTATTTCACCAAAGCACTTATGTGGTAATATAATTATGTACATGTTAAATTGACATAAATAAAAGCAAACACACTTAAAAGTTAAACTATGGTTATTACATTAATCACCTAAGGAGTGTAGAGTCTATGAACCTTAAGAGTTTTCTGTAAAACACACCAACACTATCAGCAAATATGTCAATATAGTCTGTCTCCAACATGATGCGGTTAAGAGCAGCTCGGGCTCGAGCGGTGCGCCGGCCGCCGCGAACAGGCGCCGCCGCCGCCGCGCCGGCACCGCGCCCGGCATGCCAACCACCACATTCGCTCTTGGCACTTGCAGCCCCATTCTCTCAAGCACGGATGCGTCATCTACTCTATGGTGAAACAGTTGGCGGTAATGCATAATATGCAGCAGTTTCCGTCTGGTTTCTAGAGTTTGAAGACCAACCATTCCTGTTACGAATAGAGATGGATACATATATGGGTAATATCCGTACAGTCGTTTGTAAATGTGCCTACAGAACTTCCTCTGCACTCTTTCTAGCATAGTGTTTTGTTCTTATTAGAAAGAATGCATTAAAATAAGCATCTTTTATAAATGAAAGTTTTTTTAAAACCTACTAATTTAGGAGTTAGAGTGGTGCAAAGTTGCAAAATTTTCCCGTAGCATTACTAAGGCCCAGAGACAGAAAGCGATATCGACGGAGCCCCGCTTATTACAGAAACTGCACAGAATAGGAGCCTTCGGCCGTTTGAAGATACCTAACGAACCTAACTTATACCTATATAAAAGTCGTCATTTTGTATCCTAGACCGTTTGCGAGACACGCGTTAATTTTATTAAAGTGCTAGTGCCATTTACTAATCTTAGAACCCTAATATTCGCAGCTGTGGTGCTTTACTCAGGCCACACGCTACAACCATACCGACTTTTGTGTCAAAATGACAGTCAGCAATGTCAGATTCCACATTGGTCATTAATTTTGGAATCAGCACCCCCTAAAACCTATTTTACGACACCCATGATGACTTTTGTGTCAAAGTGACAGTCAGCAATGTCAGATTCCACATTGTTCATTAATTTTGGAATCAGCACCCTCTAAAACCCATTTTACGACACCCGTGACGACTTTTGTGTCAAAGTGACAGTCAGCAATGTCAGATTCCAAATTGGTTATTAATTTTGGAATCAGCACCCCTAAAACCTATTTTACGACACCCATGACGACTTTTGTGTCAAAGTGACAGTCAGCAATATCAGATTCCACATTGTTCATTAATTTTGGAATCAGCACTCCCTAAAACCTATTTTACGACACCCATGACGACTTTTGTGTCAAAGTGACAGTCAGCAATGTCAGATTCCACATTGGTCATTAATTTTGTAATCAGCACCCCTAAAACCTATTTTACGACACCCATGACGACTTTTGTGTCAAAGTGACAGTCAGCAATGTCAGATTCCACATTGTTCATTAATTTTGGAATCAGCACTCCTTAAAACCTATTTTACGACACCCATGACGACTTTTGTGTCAAAGTGACAGTCAGCAATGTCAGATTCCAAATTGGTCATTAATTTTGGAATCAGCACCCCTAAAACCTATTTTACGACACCCATGACGACTTTTGTGTCAAAGTGACAGTCAGCAATGTCAGATTCCACATTGTTCATTAATTTTGGAATCAGCACTCCCTAAAACCTATTTTACGACACCCATGACGACTTTTGTGTCAAAGTGACAGTCAGCAATGTCAGATTCCACATTGGTCATTCATTTTGGAATCAGCACCCCTAAAACCTATTTTACGACACCCATGACGACTTTTGTGTCAAAGTGACAGTCAGCAATGTCAGATTCCAAATTGGTCATTAATTTTGGAATCAGCACCCCCTAAAACCTATTTTACGACACCCATGATGACTTTTGTGTCAAAGTGACAGTCAGCAATCTGAGGTACTACATATTTGTAATCTGAAAGTAATCAAGTCAATAATTTCAGTTATTTTGAATCGACTATGATTCCGAATTATTGGTAATAGTAATTATTGTATAGATGATTAGTGATTCCTTTATATGTAATGGTAATTTACCGTTTCACTTGATTACATTACAAGTAATCTGACACCCAGTAGTGGATTACAAAGTAAAATCAAGTAATCGTGTAATCCGGAATCGATTACGATTTGCCCATCTCTGCGGCGCTGCTGCAAGTTTTGAGACAGAAGTATATGCTAGAAAGAGATGCAGATATTTGCCACTCACTCTTACCTATAGTTGCGTCTCAAAACTTGCAGCAATAACTTGCTGGTCTAAACTCAGCTTAACGAGAACAACACACGGGCGCGCCATCTGTCCCAGCTGTGGTGCTTTACTTAGGCCACACGCTATAACCATACCGAGCGCATCGATCAGCCGCTTAGTTCCAACGCGCGCCAATAGATGGCGCAAAAACTATATTGCGAAACGGGACAATGACGTCATCTTTTTCGTGCATGCTGCCCGTAGTAACGAGTTATTAGACGTTATCACGTCAAAAAAATGTCGGGCCTTTTTCTACTTAAATATTTATATTTTATATAATATTATTATTATTGGGTATGTTCCAGACGTTCCAGTATACATAAGGCCCCCCAAAGACGGGAGACAAAACTGTTTTGTCTCCGTCGTATTTGTATGAAAAGTTGCGTCGCCTCGTGTGCGCACCTTCATACTAGCCCATAGACCGAGCGACGGAGACAAAACAGTTTTATCGCCCGTGTGCGCGAAGCCTAACAAGCCCGTTGAAACATAGAAGATGGTGTAACACTCCCTTTATTTATGCGAAGTGTGCGAAGTCTATATTGTCTATGGACCCTTTTACAAACAAAAAACAAAATGCATGTTTGTGTCTGGTTTTTTCCGGCAATGCGAGTGATGTGACTGGGTGTGACAATGTTTTTTTTTTCGATAAGTTATAGAATTATGTAAGAACCTATATATATCATTTATAGAATATAATTTCTTTACGGCAGTTTTTTTCTACACATTTTGGAAGGCAGAATTTAAAGGGGAGGCAGACAAGAATGAGAAAAATGCATTATTTAACTCATAATATATGAAGAAATAAAAAGAGTGATCTATTAAAGAATTAAATAGCTGTCAATTAATCCACCGGCAAAAGCAAAGCTCTTAAGATAAGTAAGATGATGATATTTCGAGTGGTTTACATATTATTTCTCTTACAAAAATTTCGCACAAACAAATTCATCTCACTTAACTTGTGAATTAAGTACTTACATGGTAGATGGCAAATTTTAAGCTTACCTTCATAACATGTAATATTTATTTTTATCACGAAACCATCAAACAATACTACATTATGCGTTTTTATTGTAATTCGTATTCCTATAGTAATCATTTAAGTTAAAAGTTGTCCATCGATATCGGTGAAATATATAATATAGTACTGTCCCCGCCAAGTTGTATCGTTTGGTTGCGCTTGCAGTGCAAGCGCAAGCCTTGCACTTAATTTCAAACACGTGTAGTGTTTGAATGATTGAAACTTGAATCCATTCATGATCTGAACCTCTAGCAAAGCTGTCTTCCACGTTATTTTGCTGTAGATAGCCGTTAATTGTTAAAATCAAGTTTTCTTTGTGCGAAGTGACAGTTAAAGTGATCGTGATTCATTATGGGCGCGGACAACTCGAAGGAAGAAAATAAGTACGAAATTTATACTTCATAACTATTTAATTACTTGGTGTTAAGTTGAATATATATATACTTGTACCTATTGTAACCACTTGCATAATATTTCAGTACCTAGTACCAACTAGTACATACCTAGTTGTGAGGTTGATGTGACATGGGAAGTAAACTAGTATTTGAACCTACATACTTAAGATTGGTAATGAAGATGCTGATTTTCTATGTTTAAAATAGTGAATAAACTATTCTTGTTGAAGTTTTACCGAACGGTTTATCGAAGCAACGTAGTTGAATTTCCTACCCTACCTACCGAATTAATACGTTACGTTATCAGTGGGTCGTTATAGAGAGAAATTGACTTATTGTTAACTGTGTTAAATAATTGTCGCGCGGTTGATAATAAAGAGTTATACCTTACCTATATGTATATCGAAAGATCTACTGGGCGTAATATTAATATCGCAGTTTATTCACTGTGCGTTTTCCAAATTAAATCCCGAAAATCGAATTTCACCAGATCTGGACGTGTCTGGGCTCATTCTACTCAGAATCACGAGCTGATTCGATCCCGACGATAAAAAAAAGTGTCCTAATATTTTTTCCTTTTACGTCACGATTTTAGTATGAACTTACTACGAGCGTGACGTATTGGAAACTCGAATTTTGTATGGAAAATTTGGGACACATTTTTTTATCGTCGGGATCGAATCAGCTCGTGATTCTGAGTAGAATGAGCCCAAACACGTCCAGATCAGGTGAAATTCGATTTTCGGGATTTAATTTGGAAAACGCCCCACTGCGTATGCGTATTGTCGTTAGGTACCCTACATAATTGTATGTTTCCTGAATAGATTTAGATACCTAACTATGTTAGTTACGACATGTACGTGTCTTGACTAGGGGTTTCAAACCTTTTAAGCCCCGCGCTTGTTAGCTGCCGCCCCATTAAGTAACGATAATAGTTATTTGTTATACAAGGGGGCAAAGTTGTATTTTAACGCCGAATGTGGTATTGAAAAACGAGCAAGTGAAAGGATTCTATAGTTGAACCACGTTCGCTCGCTCGTTCGAGAGGTTCGAAAATAGAATCCTGAACTTGCGAGTTTTTTAACTCACGAGAAGTAAAATACATTTGCACCCGAGTGTAACACAAAACTTTTCCCCTCACTATAGCGAGAAAACTACAACGCAAAAAATGCGTTTATTACTGCTTCCAATAGTTCCACAGGTGGTAAATCATCTTTATTACTAGATTCTCCTACTTTTATCAATTTTAAAGCAGTTAATTTGACTTTATTCAAGGTCAAATTACTTTACCCACTAGAGGATAAAATGCGTTTTTACCCGCTGGTATTAAAGGACAAAACACGTGTTTCCGAGCTAGTGAGGGGAAAATATGTATTTTAACCAAAAACTTGCGATGCGGACAGGACAAGAGCGCGTCGCCGCGGGCCATGGCCCGTTTGGCCTCGGGTTACGCCCCTGGCTAGATGTCAAAGTGCAGGGTGTTCGCGTTAATACATATATGGGGTTAATTTTACCACCCCATTTCCTTCCGAGGGCGTAGAAGTCGACTTTGGAGTATGGGTTCCATTGTGGTGTGGGCGACGAGCTGGCAACCTGTCACTGCATTATCAATTTATCACAATTTGCAATTTCGTTTTGTTTCAACTCCTTAATGCACTGAAACTTGAGCTTTTATAATATATGTAATCTGCGTACCCAGCTTGGAAATGCAGGCGTAAGTTTATGTATATGTATGTATATATGATGGCTAGCCGTTCTAACTTAACTGTAACCTAGGTATACTGTTTCAGACCCAAACCACCAGAGCGACGACGGACCCAGCATGTCACGGTCACGCAGCAAAGACGAGGAGTCTCCAGTGTCTCCACAGACTTCCACTTCGAGATATAAGTCACCTGTACAAAGCCCGTAAGTCCTTTTAATCATAGAGGAATAAGTAAGGAAAGAGTTCGAGGGTTTACTGGTGAAACCCGATAAGTTGAACAAACTGGTTTTTCAAATTCGAACTATGTACAATTTCCACAATGTTGTTATTTCAAGGACAAATTATTTCGATTTATCGGGTTTCTCAAGTACCTAACTTCAAACATCAGTAAATTCGAGTTATTTGTAGTGATATCTACCGTCAAACACGCGTCAACCACGCGTCAAACAGCGTAAATCGGGGATTTACTGGTGAAACCCGATAAATCGAGATAATTTGTCCTTGAAATAACAAAATTGTGGAAATTGCACATAGTTCGAATTTCAAAAACCAGTTTGCTCAACTTATGGGGCACGACACTAGGTGTCAACAGTGTCGCGTCTGCCAAAAATTTAATATTACAACAGTTTACAACTTATATATATTACAAGCAGAACGAATTGAAAACAGAATACTGATTAATACTATTGTAATAAATTAGCTAAAAATTGACAAGTAGCAGTACTGATAATTTACGCTATTTGACGCGTGATTGACGCATGTTTGACGCTAGATGTCACTACAAATAACTCGAATTTACTGATGTATGCAGCTATAACTCTTTCCTTATTTATGCCTCTATGTTACATATAATGAATATACCAATTAACCAATTTCAGATTCCATCAACTCTCAAATAGTCCTTACACCTTGGCGGTTGCTGCCTCTGCGTGCGTCCCATGACACTGTCTAAGTGTTGGCTTCGACTCCGTACGCCTCCCTTACATACACAAATAATAATTATCTTAAATAATGGCATGTAATAGGCGATACGTGGTCAAACGTCTACCTATTCATACTAAAAAAAAACATTGCTTTGCTGTGGGTGTGGACTGTGGAGCAACACATTTTTATCGATTGATTAAATAAAAAAAACCGGTCAAGTGCGAGTTGGACTCGCCCACCGAGGGTTCCGTACAAACTTTCAAACTCCCCAGTTAAAATAATCTCATGTTTTCACATAACTCTAACGATTTGACTAGAAGACAAAAGTATAGGTACTAATGAGCATTATTGTGTATAGCGCCATCTCTCGGTGAATTCGCTAACTAATTTGCGCGACCATAGTATGTTGGTTTTCAGGGATTATTCTTTATAATGTTAACCGATTTAAACAGTTTTTACTTTATTGGAAAGAAGATGATTTACGTAACATCTCGTATTAATTTGAAGTACTATATACATCCGCAAAGGTGGGTAAATTAAAAGTAAAAATGTGAAAAGTTTTTTGTGAATAAAAAAAAAAGTTTTCAAGATACAAACACGATTATATTTTTCCTGTAATATTTAGCATAAAACCAATGTTTCCTAAAATTTTCATAATTTTTCGTTAGTAAACTTCGGAGATAAGGGGGGGAACGGTATTTTTTTTTACATTTTCCTTCAAAATTCTTTTTTTTTCCACAACAAAAAAATTATAAAAAATAGTTTATTTACGTTCAATTTAAGCTCTTTCTAACGATACCCCACTTGACCTAGTAACTTGAAATTTACAGTTTGCCCCCCTTTCATTTTGGCCATTTTCTACAATTAAAATTAATAAATTTAAAAAAATTATACCTTCTATTTGTAGAGGTTCACAATGTTCACAACTATTCCAAATTTCAAGTTGTTAGCATTAGTAGTTCTCGAGATATTTAGGAATGTGACAGACGGACAGACAGACGGACAGAGTCGCACCATAAGGGTTCCTGTTGTACCTTTTTGGTACGGAACCCTAAAAACGGAAATCTAAATTCCTATCCCTTATATTAGGTACCTATGTATGTACTTATACCTACCTGAGGATGCAGCATCACATAATACATTGATATTACTTTCAGTCCAGAGAGACCCCGAGCGCCTTACAGCTACACGACAGAGAACTTACAAAGTGTAATAAAACAGAATAATCAAACAAATGTTCTGGAAAGATCCCGCAACATATATAACTTTAACTCTGAGGAATTGTACGGAATCAGGCAAACGCCCAATTTGTACCCAAATCTTAACGTGAGCCGAGGCGATGACAGCTTTGTTTACGTGAATGACTATGGACAAACAAGGTACCTACCCTATATGTATTTTAATGGGTACGTATCACAATGTCTAAAATGAAAAAACCTAACGTTAAATGACCTACGTTTAAAATACCTAAAATCAAAATACCTAATAATTTTAAATACCTAAGCAAGTTACACCTACGCACGAATTACCGAAATTTAAAATACCTATTGGACTAAATACCTAATGTTTGAAATACCAAAAACAATGTCACCTAAATTTTATACACCAACATTTGAAATACCCTATGGTCAAAATACCTAAAATGATTAACCGGTCAAAATACCGAAGTAGTAGGGTAGGTTCCGCGAGCGTAAAAGAGGGTATTGAAGTATTAATTTTAAGCATAGTATTAGTTACGCATAATTTATCTAGGCATATTTTTGTTTGTTCGAATATATGTTGTGCATAAAAGTTTTTCGTCGAATGGTTTTTATGCATAACATGGTTTAGTCGAAATTTATCACGCAGAATTTTTATCATAGCTAATACTACTATATTGATGTTGCAGTTCTAACCTAACCTAACCGACTCTCCTCACTGCATTTAGTATGGGTGGTTATTCTGATTTTAAGAAATATGCCAAATACAATTATGCAAATCACTGCTATTCATAAAAAAACAATCGGCGTTAAAAGTATTATGCGAACTTATTTTCGGACAAGGTAATATTAGTATTATTTTAGATTATGTCAAATAAGTTTTCTGCCAAATTAACATTTGTCGAAAATCGATTATGCGAAGTCTGTTATGTGAAAATCGTTCCGTACAATTAAAGGTATGCCAAATAGAGGGAACCCGATAGATTTAAATCCGATATTAGAGTAGGTTTAGGTTAGGTTAGAACCGTGACCACGCGCAAAAACAGTTTACAGATTAGGTTTAGGTTAGGTTAGTACCGTGACCACAAAAAAAAAACAAACAGTTTACAGAGTAGGTTTAGGTTAGGTTAGAACTGCGATCACACAGAAAAGAACGGCTTACAGAGTAGGTTTAGGTTAGGTTAGAACTGTGACCCTACACATCAACGCACGACCTTTAAAATAGGTTTAGGTTAGGTTAGAAGAAGGTTAGGTTAGTTGTGACCAAACATAAAAACAAATAATTTACAAATTGTTAAATTTTAGAATAAATAACAATTGAAATAGGTATACAAAATTGAAATAATATTATGCGTAATAAATTTTATTTAATGTAAAACAAAATGAAATGACAAAACACAAAACAAAATACCACAATATAAAGTATACTCGGAATAAGTTATCTACGAAGTAAAAGTCCACGGTTTAATTTGACTTGTATCGATCATTCTACGATATGAACTGTCGATGAAATGAAATTATTTGAAACGTTGTCTTTGAAATAATATTCGATTAATTGTCTGTCGACGATTCAAGGGTAAACCGGTTGTTTAAGCCCCATTTATTAGATATTTTTGCTTTTCGGATTTAATCATTAGGTATTTCGATTTTAGGTATTTTGAACGTAGGTCATTTAACGTTACTTTTTTTAATTTTAGGTATTTTGAACGTAGGTCATTTAACGTTAGTTTTTTTATTTTAGACATTATAATATGCACCTTTTTAAACTTTAGGTATTTTGAATTTCGGTCGAAACACCATTATGTATTTTGATTTTAGGTATTTTGAACGTAGGTCATTTAACGTTAGGTTTTTTAACTTTAAACATTGTGATACGTACCCATTTTAATTAAGGAGGCACACTGACATTTTATCCCGCCAGGCGGCGCCTGTGCAAGTGCTTATTAGGCATCTCACTTTCATTCAAATGTGAGAGAGAGAAAAATATCATATCTCTCGCCTTCACATAGGTAATTCTTTATCTGTGCTATGGACTAATAAGGTGGCGCCATCTGTCATAACATTTGAGTGTGCTTCCTCATTTAACTAACCCTAATAAAAGCAGCGATACAGCGAGGAAATGTCGCCAGTATCCTTGGTACAGTGCCTCAAGGTCCTATTTTAGACATTAATAGCTAGCTTTTAAGTGTCTTAGTTTCTTATATAATTATGTAAATATGTTCATGTAAATAAAGATTGTCTAACCTAATAAAATAGAAACAACCCTTTGACGCCTTTCGAGCGGGATGAGGCAGATGAGCTATAGTGAACATCGACGAACGGACAAGGATTAGACTAAAGTCATACTAAACTGATATCATTTGGCGATTTTGACGGTCAAAGGGTTAACCTATAAGAGATCAGGGGCGTATTTACCTTTGGGCCAACCGGGGCATGGTCCGGGGCGGCAGGCTCATTTTTAGAGCGGCAATGCTACCTGGCCCAGGGCGCCAAACCCTAAAATAGGGCTCCAGTTATGATCTCAAATATAGAAAAAACATAGTGCAAAGTGCTTCACTAACCAACTGTTTTAAACCAGGTCCCCACCGCAGCCGTCGGCTCCTCCAGCATCTGTGCTCAACGATATACCGACATTACCGACAACACTCAACGCATCAAAGCGTCCTTCAACGCCCCAAACGCCGCAAGTAACCTCACGGAACTCTTCAACGCCCCAGTCGACGGAAGGAGCTATAAGAAGCGCATTACAAGAGGCTGCAAGACACCCATTGTCCCAAGCTAACGTATCACCGCCTCAGGCGTCACAACTGTCTCAAAGACAACCATTTTCTCAGGACAACGTGGTACATAAGGTTGCTGTGTCTAACGCTTCGCCAATGGTTCCTCCTCGGCCACCACCGATCAACACTAGGTAGGTCATTAAACTTTAGGGCCGATCAGAGTAGACGGGAACCTTTGCAGTAGACTGTGTCGGCCCTTAGATAGTGTCGTTCAATAGCGTCATTATGTAATTGACCTATAACCTTTCATGCCTTTCGGCTTTCTTTAGAACAATACTTAATTAATCATATTTACTAAAGGACCTTTAGTAAAGGTACATACATTGTAATTTTTAATGGCCACACGAAACGAAAGTGGGTTAAGGTTTGAGGTTCTCATCGTTAATTACTATCATAGGTTGAAATTTCCGCAGAACACAAGATAATAAGTAATTGTTTTACAGTCAAACCCGGGTGTGGACGTCACAGTCCATAAACGCCTCTCCCAATAAAAATGGAACTCTGTCAGACGATAAACACAATGCACCAAGGCCTTCGGAATCGAATTCCTCTGCCAATAAGAAAGGACCGAAAACAGGCGCCAGGTTAGTTTTTTTTAAGTGTAGGTATATTGGAACGGCCAAGGTAATCGATTAATTTCAAAATTCAATATTATCTTTTTGAAAATAAGTGTGTGCTTAAATACATGAGCGTATTATATCTGGCAGCGCGTGAAAGGCCAATTGATATTAGGTAACTTCGAGGATGAAAACCGTGGAACCCTATGCCATTCGCCTGTTTGCGCTACTAATGATATCATTACCTATTATAAAACACTTTATTATTTTTGTCTATTTTTCCAGGGACCGAGACAATATCAGTTGCCCAACATGCGGCCAACGCTATGGTCTCGCCATCTTCCAGTGCGGCAATGGACATGGTTCCTGTCAAGAATGTCGCTCGGCTGTGAAGCCGTGCGGCAAATGTCTGTCACCCATCACAGCTATGAGGAACATCGCGATGGAGGCTGTTATAGCTGATGTAAGAATATTTTATGATTTTTTCCGCACAACTCGGTCTGTGTAAATGTAAAGGTTATTTCAAAATGAGTGAGTCAGCCCACAGCACTTATTCATGTCAGTTATTCACTCTAGAATTAACAATTTTGCGAGATGTAACAAACAGCATGGAACCGAAAAGTAGTGCTGTCTTGTGTCGGTGATCAAGTCTCATCTTGGGACACGGAGTTAGTAAGTAGGTACTTATTATTGTCATTTTATAATATGTTACAGTTGATCACTGCTTGTCCAACGACGGTTGCATGTTGCGCTTTAATTTCGATGGGATGGAGCGTCACTTCAAAGAGTGCCCGTTTGGCGAGATGGACTGTCCAATGGGTACCATTTTTGGACAATGCTCAACTCGATGTAAGTATACGAATGATGTTACTTATTATTTACCTTATTTCTCTTCTTTCTTACTTCTTAATGATTTTAACAAACCCGAAAGAATAAAAGGGAAAGTACGATTAATTTCTGGCCTGGGGATATATAATTACTTATAGAAACTTAATTTAAAGGCGTCTGTTTGAATTTTCAGGCAAAGTTGCTGACATGGCTGGACATTTCGACGTACGCCACAAGGAGCAACGCATAGCAGAAATAGGCAAAGAAATGTACTTGTTCAATATATGCATGGAGACCCAAAAAATGTACCTCATAAAGAATGGCCCGTACAACTTCTTAGTTCATGTTAAGGCTGACGAGAAGGAACGTAAGATTTCAATGACGGTTCAGTTGTTGGGTACTAAAATAAGCGCTGATAAATGGTCTTATGAGTTCCACGTATACAACAAAAGGCAGCCGATGAGGAAGTATCTTTTCGTGGACAGTTGTCATTCGATTGGAACTCCTGTCGCGGATATTTTCAAAGAGAGCCAGTGTGCTACCTTGCCTCTTAGTTACGCTATGACTTTCGTCAATGAAAGCGCTTTGACGTACAAGTTTTATATAAAGAAGGCGATAAACCAGCGGGGACGTAGAACAGGTCCTAGGAATAACGATTACAACTAAAACAGTCAGGTAATTAGGGTTGAGGCAAACAAACAGCTGCCTGCCTGTTTCTTCCCTTGTTAAGATTTGTATTTTATAAGCTTTGGTAACCTCAGTCTGTTTCGATTTTAATAAATTCTGGGTTTGAATGCTGACCCATTCACACAAAGTAATTTAGCCCTAAACTCGTAACAGCATGACACCAAATGGACGTAATTAGGTTCAATTTTATTTTTAAAGTCGGACGTTAAACTATACGTACATGGGATTTGAAATGAGGTTATGAGTGGAAAGTTGGAAACGCCTTCAATAGGTAATTTTTATTTAGTAAAAATTAAATGTATTAAGACATTCCCTAAGTTCAGGTGTACGGTTAGCTTACGAGTAAACCGTCTCTAGATGTGTAAACTACAGATTTATTATTTCATGTGACTATGATATAAATGTTCAATTAGATATTTTTAAGTTTTGTTAATCTAACATTTCGTTTATCTATTGCATGTACCTATGCGAATATAAAATAATCATGAGGATTATATATAGAGAAACGCATTTTACTACATACCTACATGCGATAAATTGATGTATATGTATGTATGTTTTAATACTTATAAAGAAATGCTATCCACAGGGAGGAGTATCCATTAAAAATCCTCTTATATTAAAAATAAAGACATTATTATACATTGTAGGTAATTTTAATCTATGATTATATTTTAGACTAAGTACCTACAAGTTTTATTTGTGCATACTATCTTAATGAATATTAACTGTTCAAGTTTAGTTATGATAAGCACGTAGGTGGATACATTTAGCTTCATATTGGGAGTAAGATAAGGAAGTATAAACTACATACATAGTTCCTAGGAATTCTAAACCTTGAACTTTTGTGTTACTAGCGGATGTGATTATACTAGAAGAAAATATAAACTTTGAACAGTTTAAACCATGCGCGGTGGTCATGACCCCCCTAAGTACCTACAAGTTTTATTTGTGCATACTATCTTAATGAATATTAACTGTTCAAGTTTAGTTATGATAAGCACGTAGGTGGATACATTTAGCTGGAGCCTAAGTTGGCCATACAAATAGACCACGTGACCCCCCCCCCCCCCCTGGGGCCCCGGGCCTTTACCACGTGACCCCCCCCTGGGCACGAAGCTGGATCCGCGCTTGGTTTAAACTAGCGTAGTTAGAGTTAGTGTAGTTACGGATACGATTTAAAGGACGCGACGCGATATACTTTACTAGAAGAAATGTAAAGATCATATAATGTATAATGTAATGTAACACATGTAATTTATACATATGAAGGATATAAATAGATAGGGATAGGTACAGATAGCCACTTTTTATGATTTAATTTTTAGCGCCGAGAAGGAGATTAAGGTGGTTGGATTTTTGTGATGATTTTCTTAGACCATGGTTGTCACTTAGGGGCGTATTTACCTTAGGGCCAACCGGGCCATGGCCGACGCAGCCGGCTCTGGCCATGGCCCTGGATGGCTAAACAAGTATTTATTTCTTAAATGAAGTGCTACATGGTTTCTTAAAAATGGGGCGGCAAAGCTAACTAGCCCGGGGAACCAAATCCTTAAAACACGTCCCGGGTTTTCATCTAGGTATTTAGGATGTAGTTTATGGAATGGAACTGGCGATAATGTGTGAAAATATTTACGAGTATCAGTCTACTGTGATTGTTTTGATTGATATTGATATTTGAAAGATACTTTATGTTGTGTTAATGAGAGATTCAAATAATAACCATTATTGGATTTGGAAATTAACCGCACAATGGTGATATTTCTATAATTTCTGGAAGCTAGACTTGATAGTTGTAGTAGGTATTTAGGTAGTCTAGTACTTTCGTGGATTTGAATGTTCTACCACTTAAGTTATTAGAATAGAATATTTTTATTGCGAACCATGGTACACGTAGAGTTGTTACATTTCATTAAAAAAATAGAGCGGCATGGCGCCCTGAATGGGCATTGCAAAGCAGTCTTACATCTAGTTATCGTAATACACGGAAAGATGATCTATAAACAGTCATTTAGCGTAACATTTATTACTGATTGACTGATATTGACGAGTGTTGATAAATAACTTCGAAAAGTAACATATAAACAATTATTATTTACCATATAATTTTATTTTAAACAATTTTATTTCAATAAAGCATGCAGTTTCACTTCGATGGTTTTATTTATATAGGTATTAAACGAAAGAAACCTTTTACAGAATTATGATATTCGGTGACTGGCAGTACCAAGTCCTTGATTTCAATTTAGAAAAGTCTATAAATATCAAAGAGAACGAATGGCTGATTAGAGATTCGAATAGAAGTAACCATTGAGGGTAGTTCTATGTATGTAGCTGCCATATGTTTAAGTATGTACCTACATATAATTTAAATGTTCATGTACCTAAAGTACACTCTCTTCAAAGTATCCAGTATGTTCTTTAATTCTTGCACCTTGTATCGGTGGTTTATCAGTAGAATAATTATAATTATCTATGGTCGTAGATAACGGATTCCAAGATTTGTGCAAACTTATCTCTTACATAGGTATAGGGTCTCCCTATATCTCTCCGATAACCAATTACGTGGCTTTAAGTTCCGTGATCATTTGATAGTAAGTTAGTGATGATTTTTAGTAACTCCTACGATCCAAACTCTAAAGATATTGCTCATAAAGATTCGAGGGTGAAATGATAAAACCTTGGCGCTTAACCGTTGGGAGTGCCGAAATGCACAGAAACGATTACCTAATTATTAAAATTTATTTACATCTTGCCTGATTTGAGGCTCAATTAATATAAGGCATCGTTTGTGTGCCGTAATTTTTTATTTGAACTTTCTTCTAGGTATTTTATTTAGGTTAGATAAGGTAGACAAACTTTTGCAGGGAATGGTCAGCACAGTCACTACCCTACTCTCAGGGCCGGATCTAGGATAGAGCGATTGAAGCGGCCAAACCATAGCAGGTGCGCCACAATGGAAACAATGGTGTACGAGCGAAATTTGTCTTAACTTATAAGTTGAAATATTGAAACAAATCAAAAATATTACATAAAATAATTTTATTTGTTCCGTTTGTCTAAACTTAGTCGCACCTGTTCTATATATATGCACAAGTATACATGTGTAATCACTGCACTGCAAGTCAGCGTTCCATTACCTTGAACCAACTTGAACTACAGAAGTTTATTTTCAAAAGACATTTCTACATTCCGGTATAATTCAAAAATGAATCTTATTCACAATTTCTTAAGGTCGATTCAATAATAGGTATCTATTGTAAAATATAGGCTAATCTTAACGTAAAAGTGATCAAATACGGATTTCTGCAAGAAATTTATCAGATAAAGTATCAGCTAGATTAGTCCGTCAGTATAAAAAATAGTGATATTGATTGCAAAATCAGTGTTAGCAAATCCCTCCAACAAAATGGCGTTCTACGGAAAGAAATGGCAGAAGACCGACTTCGAAAATATCCTGGAATTTATGGACAAACTTGGTGAGTACCCTACCTATACCTCTCTTAAATTTTCAGCTATCGGAAACCCCAAAATGTTAGTTTTTATAACAGTCTTCAGGATGATCCCTAACTGATTTGCCACGACTTCAATTTCAGAGGTCCCAGAGAAGACCAGAGCCCTCCTCCGTCAGACCGAAAGCGTCTCCACGTTCCTCAACAACGGAGATGGCAGCATCCAGTACGTCGTCACCGTTGGCGACAAGGAGGTCATCAACCAGAAGCTTGTCCTTGGAGAGGAGAAGGAGTTCAAGACTCCTGACGGCATTGACACCAAGAACACCTTCACTTTGGAGGGAGAAACTCTCAAGTCTGTGATGAAGTTCCCTGGTGGGAAGGTGCTGCATATGGACCGGGAGTTTGGAGCTGATAAGATGGTTCTGGTATGTTTCTACCGTTATTTTCCTTATTATTTTTTAATCTCTTGACGATCGGTCTGGCCTATTGGATTAGTAGTAGTACCCTACCTGCTGAGCCCCGGTTCGAATCCCAGTAAGGGCATTTCTTAGCGGATTAGCAAAGGAATGTTGTACATTTTGATTATACCATGCATTTCCGTAAAGTAACGCCTGACTCCAACGGGCATTTATTTCTGTAATGAGAACAAATGTGTTGCTGAGTCATGGATAGCCTATAATATCCTTGTGGGCCCGGTGTTGACACTCGTTTGTTGAAACTTAGATCGACGTCAGAGTTTCAGATGAATCACTCTACCTAATCAGATAAACGTGAACATTAATTTCTCTACATCTACTGAAATTCATTTCCATTCCGCATACTATCTCCTTAGCTCTAAACGTTTCATATTATGAGTGTACCTACGGACATTATTAAGTTTCGAATAACCTGAAGCCAAACTAATTGAATTATTTTGTTTCAGCACCTTCGGTTGGAGGGTCTGGACCTCAAAGCTAACGTCACCTACCTTGCAGTTTAAGAAACTTCACTCAGTAACTCACACTATGTAAGAATTATTTATTTTAAGCAGAAGACTGTTCTCAATATCATAGTCTAAAATCAATAAAGTAATTTTATACTATAAATTGATTTTCACTATCCATTTCTTTGTTCCTGAGATCAAAATCTACCCCACTTGATGAAAAAAGTCACCTGCAATACATGTTATCTACCTAATGCAAGATAGCATCATGGGCGGACTTTGAACAATCAAGATAGCTGTTACCAAGCATTCGTGTTAATAAATTTATCAATTACTATCACTAATCCTACACCTTATAAAACAAAGTACCCCGCCGAGTCTGTCTATGTCGCGATAAACTCAAAAACTTCTGAACTGATTATTCATGCGGTTTTCAACTATGAATAGGGCCATTCTTGAGAATGGTTTAAGTAGATAGGAGGTAGATCTTTTTCTTTACACCATGTTTGAGGCAAGAAACACTAAAAATTACGACTATGTGAATTTACTCATGAAAACTAAGATAAAATAGTGATTAAGTGATATCGTATATGTATAATAGATTGTGCTATTCTTGTGCAGAATTGCAAACAGAAATAATCGCTAGGTACTGTACACAGGTAATGATAATGCACAATCTGACAATAGTGAATAAGGTGAAATACTGTTGTACGGAATTCAGGTCGTGCAGAATTGTACCTAATATGCTAATATAGAATAGAATAGAATAGAATAGAATAGAAGAAACTTTATTCAAAAACGCTTAATTTAAACTTAACTAATAACACTAACATAATAAATATTATTGTACTAGCTTTTACCCGCGGCTTCGCCCGCGTAATAAAAATATTCATTAAGATTTTCATTTGGATCCGTAGGGACCGTAGGTTTCTCTGTAGGTATATTTATCTGCGATTATTTCGATTGCACATAATACTTTTGCTTGCAATGATTGTAGAAATATTACACATCGACCACAGCGTAGGTAATTCTATATACGCTGGGGAAACCTTTATAAACATCCCACATAGCCCGTATTTCGACACTATGATCGGTGGGTAAAAAGTACTTTTTTCTATTATCCCTTACAATTTTTTACATTTTGCTTATACTTATCGCAAACGTAATCTTCAAGCAAGCAAACAACGATCGTCTTAGAGCACATTGATTGTAAGAGACCGCCGACCGATTATCCGTATCCCTCTAACGATACCCATATTATCCGTATCCGTATCCTAACGCTATCGCTATCGCTATCCCTATCGCTAACGCTATCGCTATCGCTATCGCTATCCCTATCCCTATCCCTATCGCTATCCCTATCGCTATCCCTATCGCTTTCCCTATCGCTATCGCTATCCCTATCCCTATCCCTTATCAAGATGTTTAATGATATAACACTAAGTTCTCGCGCTTTGTACACATATTTAAAGTCACATACAGGTCGAACGCGATTAATTAACATTATTTTTACCTTTTTTCCCAACGTTTCGGCCAGGTTGCACTGGCAGTGGTCGCGGAAGACTGACGTCCCAGCAAAATGTCACCGGAGATGTAAACAACACAAAACTACCCGATATTAATTTATATAAATGTTCGGGGTAGACAAATAAATATAATCTACCCGCTTTTAGTTAATGTTTATTTCCCACCATGTTTATTTTAAAGGTAAAAATAATGTTAATTAATCGCGTTCGACCTGTATGTGACTTTAAATATATGTTTAATGATTTCTTATCAAGTGCTAAAATATAAAGTTTCATGGTTTTATCATTTAAAATTAAGAAATCCCATACAAACTTTCAACCTCTTTTTCAACCCCTTCATCCCTTTTTTTCGAAATAAAAAGTAGCCTATGTTCTGTCTCAGGGTCTAAAGATTGTCTGTTCCAAATTTCATCAAAATCGGTTGCGTGGTTTAAGCGGGAAAGCGTAACAGACAGACAGACAGACAGACAGACAGAGTTACTTTCGCATTTATAATATTAGTATGGATGGATGGATTAAAGCGTAACTGAAAAGGTCTCCACTCAGCTTCATGCCAAGGGACCCTGGAGGACCCTGACGCTTTTCTTCCGTGGAGACCCTTCCGAGAGAGCGCAGCTACAAAATATACAAAACAAATCATTTTATAGTTTTTGTATCTATATTTATATAAATTTGAATATAATTATAATTTTAATAATATTTTAATGCTATGAACTATTCACCTGTAATAGTCATACTCAATTTTTACAAAATAATCGCATAGAAATGATATGATTAGATTAGATCCAAATGATTGGCGTAACCTGGACATAAAATATACAATTAATTATTTTTGTTACCCTATCCTTAGCACAGACTTAATTACAGTTTTTCTGTAAATTCAAAATATATTTTCTAAAGTTTACCTTGAACGAATACACTGAAAATGAGTTCCTGATAGGAGGCGGTATATTGTTCCAGCACTTCGTGGCAGTAATAGGTAGAAACTATTTATAAATCATAATATTTTCATGTTAGAATTAAAACCTTATGGAGCAGATCTGCTACTAAGCATACTAGTGGTTATTAAGTTTCCTTAATTGTCCACACTCTAGACTTTGATAATCTCCAAGTGGATGTCAAGGCACATGATCTTGGCTGCGGGCACAGCGACCTCCCACCTGATCTGCACGGCGCCGTACCACATATTCTGCACAATCGCGTGCAGCACGGCATCCAAGTTCAGGTTCTGGAACTCTGTAGTCAGCTGATAAAAAAAAAACTTTATATATACCTATAGGTACTAACCAAAAAGGGTAGAAAGTGACTACATTGTAGTGTGGTCCCTTTCAAACCAATATGTGTGAGAAAACGGGACGACACTTTTTGATTTCTACTCTTTTTGGTCAGACTGAAGGTAGTAGGCGCAGAAGATAAATAAATAAATAAATAAATAAATATTGGGGGACACCTTAGCACCTTACACAGATCAACTTAGCCCCAAACTAAGCAAAGCTTGTACTATGGGTGCTAGGCGACGATATACATACTTAAATAGATAAATACATACTTATATACATAGAAATCATCCACGGCTCAGGAACAAATATCTGTGTTCATCACACAAATAAATGCCCTTACCGGGATTCGAACCCGGGACCGCGGCTTAGCAGGCAGGGTCACTACCAACTACGCCAGACCGGTCGCCGGCCGGTGTATACTTACATACATGCATACCTACATACATGCATAAGTATTTTTTATATCGTACGCCGAAAGGCACACCATGGTCGGACTTATAATGTAAACTGACACCTATTGTAATGTATGTAACCCATGATGACGAAATAAATAAATTGAATTGAAATGAATTGAACCTACATAAACACGACACCTGTCCAAACGGGGTATGCAGACAGCGCATATGAAACTGCTTAAGTTTCAGTGCCACTAAGTATTTGCAATAAAGGATTTCAAAGAAAACGATATTCTGATGAACGAATTCTTAAACATCATAACAACATTTTCAGCAATTTCGGTGAAGAATTTTCGCTTTTAAAGAAAATAAATGTCTGAAGCCAGCTGAAATAGTTAAGAATGATAGTTAACGGTCAAATAAGCCTTAATTGTTCATCTACCTACCTAGAAAATACATACTACCATGCTGCACCTAAATTGCTGGACAAGTTACGATGCACTGCTTATTTCAAATTCAAATTTAATGTTAAATAAATAAATTATCCCTTTACTATCATAATAGGTATAACTTATGGGGTGTTATGGGTATAACTCATCTGTAATAATGTTTATACAATCGTAATATAATACAAAGCTTTTCAGAAAAGCTTAATTATATCACTATTGTATACAATACTTTTTCTACGAGTCATCATCTTCATCATCAATGGACGGAAATATCATCATTCAAGTTAAAATTAATGTTAATGGCGTCGTTCACCGTTGTATCAACATCGAATTACCTAGCAACCAATTGTTTGTAATAACCGTCTCTGATTGGCCGATAACGCGACAGATAAAAAAAAATGTGTTTCAGATGCAGAAAAATTTGCCAGATATCGCAAATTAGTATATAAATTGTATGAAGTTCTATTTTTGAAATTATTACAGTTAACTAAAGTCAAGAATATTATATACCATGGATTTTGCGTGCCGACCAATGAGTTGAAGCCAGGTTCATTCACCTTTACTCCTATGTTCTATCTCTTTCCGACACTGTGATGTATTGCCAGATTAGTTACTAAAAAAAACGTATAAAACATTCTTCAATCAAATTGACTTACTTTTCTTTGTATTATACGAAAAAAAACTCAATCAAAAACCTTATTTCTCCGGTATTTACCTCCTGCGTACTATGGGAACACTAATAATAAAAAAATATGCCCGATATGTCAGAATTGTCAAAAGTCATTCACCGATTCAGATATTTATTTTGCGAAATAAACGTTTTTCGACGATTTACTTAAGTTCTGCGCTATGTATTGCATAGTGAACCATTGTGGAAGTAAATGGAAACCGAAATCCGACGTAAAATTTCACAAGTAAGTACTTATTTTACCAAAATGTTCATAAACCTCGCTGGCAATAAATTTTCTGCTATTTTGCTTGTAATCAGGGTTAGTTCTTATCATTATATTGTTTTCATTGTCTCAAATTATATCAAAATTCCCACGAATAGGTTTAGAACGATAAATATGACCTTTAAAGAAAAATAATGCTATGTGTGGTTTTACGACTAGGGTGACCAATCTTTTTTCTTGCATGGTATTTACTCTTATTGAATGGAGCTAAATCTATCAACTTGGTACGGTTTCTATGTTCATAGTTCATATCACAGTATAATAATACCAACTTTATTGTTTATGTCTTTACAATTAACATGAATAATATTAAACTTTTCAGTGTTCCAAAAGATGAAGGAAGGAGGCAGCGTTGGCTGTCGATTGTACCGATAAAAGGAAATGTTTCAGAGCGTTCGACAATTTGCAGATTTGCACTTTAAGCCTGAAGATTATGACACAGAAAGAAATTTTAAAAATCGGTCCAGTAACGACGGAGATATCGTGGCATAAACATTAAATTGAGATACATATATATATATATATATATACATGCGAAGAGAATTGAAATACGTACGAATTGAGAACCACCTTCCTTGAGATTTGGGGCGGCGCTTAAAAATAAAGATACTGTTTTAAAACGTCCTAGTATTTCATTATTTCCCCATTGACAAATACTTCCCTTATATTTTTGTGGCTATTCCCACTAGTTACCACCAAGTTTTTACCTGTCCTAACTACTGGGATTTTCCCCACATTGTTAATTACCACACCGGGGTTGATAGCTACTGGGATTAGTTTTCCCAGTAGTTACTACCAAAATATTATTGTGATAGTTTAAAGTGACTGAAACATTTTTTAATAAATACAGGTGTCAGTAAAAGAAAAGTTATATTTTAAGCCTCGTGTTGCAACACTCACCACGCTCTTATTCTGGAACGGTTCTGAAAAAAAAATCCCAGTAGTTTACCACTGGTAAAAACTGTACCGTATTTTGTGGCGTAAGGCAAAGTAACTGCAGAGTGGTATAGAAATACACCTTATTGGCGGTTGACAAATTAGTAAGGTGCATTAGAGTAATTCCGAATGACAGAAATGTTCAGATAATTCCGAAAGGGGAATCTTGATATGACGGAAATAATGGTGATTTCTATGCGACTTTCCTAATCAGACGACTTTCGCAATTGCCCTAATGTACCTTACTTTTTGAGTTTGTGAGGATGGATGTTCACTTTCGTGATAAAACGATTGATCGGATTTGAATTTAATAAGTTACAAAATTAATCAGTCGTATAAACGTAATACGTCAAATTCCGCGGGATATCCCTAATGTATGCTTAATCATGGACACCCTAAAGAAAGAGATGCAAGACCGGCGTGACGTAATTCAAGGTCAAATTTTCTGGCTTCAACGTAATGTTCGGCACGCAATATCCATGGTATATAATATTCTTGACTAAAGTCAACTATAATGAGATTATTATAGTTGAGTCAGAACTGTCATAGAGTATCCAACACTGAAAAGTTAGCACTTATAGTTTAGTCTGTGGTGTCCTAATTGACAGATTACAGTCGACGAGTAGAAAAAATACTATTAATAATTGCATGTATTTTGTTGTAACTGTATGTATAAGGCAATAAACTTTTCTTGCAACACTTGAATGCCGAACTGTGAAAGAAAAGAAACTTATTTTTCAGTATTACAGATGGTCGTTTTTTGCACGCACTAGTTCGAGAAGTGGTTCATTATATGCCAGGTCGAAACTTCGGAGGCTCATCTGTACTGAAAAACGTCGTACGATACACGTGCGAAAATCGTAACTCGTGTCGATTTAAAACACTCCCTTCGGTCGTGTTTTAATTTATCACCACTCGTTTCGAACTTCCTTTTTTACGCACTTGTATCGTAATGTACTATTTCAGTACAGATGTTGTTTTTTTTACGCACTAGTGCGAGAAGTGGTTCATTATATGCCAGGTCGAAACTTCGGAGGCTCATCTGTACTGAAAAACGTCGTACGATAGGTACACGTGCGAAAAGGAAATTCGTAACTCGTGTCGATTATCGCCACTCGTTTCGAACTTCCTTTTTTACGCACTTGTATCGTAATGTACTATTAAAGATTTGGTACCCCGGGCCTCAGAACGCATGGCTTGTGTACCTTTTTGGTACGGAACCCTAAAAAAATCCATTTGTTTTGTTCTCTTGTTTGCCACGCTGCAATTCAATGGACATAAACCTATTTTCTAGGTAATGTAAAAATAATAATGATTAACGTAGGTAGGATATACTCAGTACCTACGCAGATAATTTGATCGACATTTAATTTGTCTGCATTAGAAGCGTATCAATATAAATATAATACTATTTAATACGTGGCATTACATAGAGAAGGTCAAATATCTTTTATAAAATGCAGTTAAGTTTTATTTGTATGATTATTGGGGTACTTGGACTTGGTGTAACTATATGCCGAACATTTACCATAGAACAAGTAAGTACCTACATGTGGAATATAACTGTAGGTACAACTAGGTCTATAATTTTTTTTTTAATTATAAACTGGCCAGTGATTGACCTTAGTCGCACCTGATGGAAAGCAAAATGGAAAGTGACGACAAGGCCGAAGAAGCCAGCTCACTGGTTCAGTAATAGCCTATTCACTCTTGACTTGAATACACCCAGATTGTATTCGGCCGGGAATACAGATGAGGGGAGCATGTTCCATTCCTAAGCAGTTCGCATTAGGAAAGAAGAAGCAAACCTCTTCGTGCGAATGAAAGGTAGGTCGACGACAACGTAAGGGTGAAACGAAACCGCTCCCCGCACCTGGTTGTCCGGTGATGGAAAGGGAAAAAGGAGGAACCATCCCACACTAAGTATCACTATACCACAATTATTTCGTCGAGGCTGTGGAGTCTTCACCAGTGCTCTCCACGCCACTTGATCCTGGGCCTGGGCCCGATGCATGCTGTTGGCACAGTATAATAAAGAGTACTATCGTACAGTATGGCCACTCCCGCTCCCCGATGAAAGCGCCGCCCACCCCCTCTCGGTTACCTCACAATTACCGCCTGTCAAAAACACGAACAGTCGACCTGTCATATTTGACTCATACAAGCATAGTACGCGTTCACCTACACGAGCTAAGGCTGAGCGCACACGGAGGCGACAGTTGCACGGCGACATTTTTTGTCTCTGTCTTGGACGCGTGTAGTAACGACAGAGATAAAAAATGTCGCCGTGCAACTGTCGCCTCCGTGTGCGCCCAAGGTAAGACTGTGTGCTAGGAATGCGCCTCTTTCAATATATTTAATCGCCAGTGTCCGAGGTGTGCTGTTGGTGTTCTGTCATGTGGTTTCTGTCAATGTCGTTATTCAGTCCGCTCAACATGTCTTATTGCGCATGCGTCCATCTCTACGCAACATTGCATGACGCCCGTGTGCTTTTATAGACTAACTGATCCTGTCCTGCTCAGGATGACCAAAGAAACCAAGTGCCTATAAGTCTACATATAGCCTGACAAGTTTTTATTTGACCCTCGCCGCGTTGCGGATTTTCAGCTGAACTAATTTCTTTTACTGGCAAGGATTACTATTTGACACCCGTTGTCGAAAGTCATCGAATGTCAGTGAAAAAATATTTGCTTCATGTTTACAATGAAGCAAATATTTTAAATTTTCTAACGGTTTCATCGCAATTTTGTCCAAAATAATATGATTAAAAGTGAAAATAATTATACCAAACGTGATAAATTACTTACAACAAAAAAGGATGAAGGATTCGACAGCATTTCGATACCAATGTTCTGAAATTGGTTATTGACAAGTCCGGGACTGACAGTTTATAGTGCGGTTCTCCTGTATTAATTTGTTGGTTTCGCGTTTAGCCTAATATATTTTTTGTTCTAATTTAAGGTGTCTGTAGCTCTGCCGTGAAAAATATGTATAGAAATAAGGAGGCCGTTCCATAACTGCCACCAGTAAAGAACAAGGTCCCACGAAAAAAGAAAATAAACATCGATGACTTCGATTAAGGCACAAGATTCATGGATTTTAGGCTGTGCGGAAAGAAGTAGCCTTGCTTTTTAAATTTTGATTCTCTAAAACCATGTTTTAATTTTCTACAAATATTAACGGGTAACCAGTACACGCTGTCCCCAATACGGGTAACCAGTACACATTATTGCCATATGAAAGCGGTTTGTAGCGACACTCTTTCAGGGTCAAATAAAATCTTGTCAGGCTATATATGTATACTAAATGCAATCATACTTGGTTTACAGGGTCCATATAAGTTGGTAACGCACAACACGTCAAACTGCATTACAAAAGAGCAACCCTGGTTCCACACTAACTTCACAGTGTCTTCCGAAAAGAATGGCGTCCGCGGGACCGTCGTCAATAAAAAGGAAATCAAGAATGTCAAGGTAAGATTTTAATAAGTTTTAAAGTTAATATCTGTATTATTATATTATCGGCTATCCCACTTTTTTTAATCACCCTTAACCAGTCGTGTACCTACTCGTATTTTAGTATAGGCCCAATCGGGCCATTTTTTTCAAAGTTATCCACCCCACTTTTTTTGGATTTGGATTTTTTTATTTGGTTTCCATTCTATAATGGCGAGCTCTTTCAATCCTAATAGGAGAAAAAAAAGTGTCCCAAGATTTTTTCCCATTCCGTTACCATTTTTTCATACATTTTGTATGGCGGTAACGGAATGGAAGGTTTGAAAAATGTATTGGAAATCTTGGGACTATGTTTTTCTCCTATTAGGATTATTTAGGATCAAAAGACCTCTCGATTCTGAGTACATATGAATCGCATAAAATATACCCAAGTTACAAAAAAATTGGTTGTCTGTAAAGTCGGTTTACGGACGGTAGTTTAACGTGATAACGTCAAACATTACAGTAGTATAGACAGGGGCGGTCAGAGTATAGCAAAAGGGGCCCGATTCTGGGACTTTTTTCACGTTTTTTTATTTATTTATTAAAAATACACAAAAGTTAACAATATTTCACCAAAGCACTTATGTGGTAATATAATTATGTACATGTTAAATTGACATAAATAAAAGCAAACACACTTAAAAGTTAAACTATGGTTATTACATTAATCACCTAAGGAGTGTAGAGTCTATGAACCTTAAGAGTTTTCTGTAAAACACACCAACACTATCAGCAAATATGTCAATATCGTCTGTCTCCAACATGATGCGGTTAAGAGCAGCTCGGGCTCGAGCGGTGCGCCGGCCGCCGCGAACAGGCGCCGCCGCCGCCGCGCCGGCACCGCGCCCGGCATGCCAATTGCCAACCACCACATTCGCTCTTGGCACTTGCAGCATACTTGCAGCCCCTATTCTCTCAAGCACGGATGCGTCATCTACTCTATGGTGAAACAGTTGGCGGTAATGCATAATATGCAGCAGTTTCCGTCTGGTTTCTAGAGTTTGAAGACCAACCATTCCTGTTACGAATAGAGATGGATACATTACATATGGGTAATATCCGTACAGTCGTTTGTAAATGTGCCTACAGAACTTCCTCTGCACTCTTTCTAGCATAGTGTTTTGTTCTTATTAGAAAGAATGCATTAAAATAAGCATCTTTTATAAATTAAAGTTTTTTTTAACACTTTCGAAACCGGGCTCTACGCGGCGCTACGACATTTTCGCTACATACGGGGAAACCCATGTAATCGGCTACGCTTCTACGAGCGGTGTACCCGACAGTCGGGTTCTTGGTAGCGAAAGTGTTAAAACCTACTAATTTAGGAGTTAGAGTGGTGCAAGTTGCAAAATTTTCCCGTAGCATTACTAAGGCGCCAGAGACAGAAAGCGATATCGACGAAGCCCCGCTTATTACAGAAACTGCACAGAATAGGAGCCTTCGGCCGTTTGAAGATACCTAACGAACCTAACCTATACCTATATAAAAGTCGTCATTTTGTATCCTAGACCGTTTGCGAGACACGCGTTAATTTTATTAAAGTGCTAGTGCCATTTACTAATCTTAGAACCCTAATATCTCAGTAAATATTAATGGAGAAGAAAAAGTTTATATAACAAAACATCCTTATTTAAACGTGTTCTATTAGTTCTATATGATTTATCAATATTAACATAGGTTATATTCGTAAAAAAAATCATCGTAAATTTATTGTCTCTGGCGCCTTAGTAAATACTATGGGAAAATTCGCAACTTCGTACTGCTCTAACTCCTAAATAAGTAGGTTTTTTAAACAACTTCATTCTATAAAAGATGCTTATTTTAATGCAATCTTTCATGTTTTTAAATTACAAACACTCAAAAATAATAAACACGGGCGCGCCATCTGTCGCAGCTGTGGTGCTTTACTCAGGCCACACGCTACAACCATACCGAGCGCATCGATCAGCCGCTTAGTTCCAACGCGCGCCAATAGATGGCGCTTAAGCTATATTGGGAAACGGGACAATGACGTCATCTTTTTCGTGCATGCTGCCCGTAGTAACGAGTTATTAAGACGTTATCACGTCAAAAGTGGGGTGGACAACTTTGAAAAAACTGGCCCAATCATAGTCCCGGCGGCAGGCTAGATGTTGAGAGAGATTCTAGAGTTGGGATGGTAAACAGGTTTTTTTTTTAAATAAAATATTGCCATTTAATGGGTGGGCAAAACTAATTAGCCCCGGGCACCCCCGGGTGCGAAATCTTTAAAATAAGTTTATTTTCTTTTACAGTTCCGCATTCAAATATACTACATAGACCAAGGCAAGATAAAAGTCTTTGAGATAAAGAACCAGAACTGCCAGAATATGATCATAAAAATAGTGCTCAAAGCACTTGGCATAACATACAATGACCAGAAGTGCACGATGAAACCGGTAGGTTATTTGACTGCTTTTTATTTTGCCGTTTGGAAATGCAGGCGTGAGTTTATGAACGTAATAAGTAAATCTACTGTAGCTACTATTAAATTGGTAAATATATGTTTTTTTATCAGCTGACTACAGAGATCCGTAACTTGAACTTGGATGCAGTGATCCATTCAGTGGTGCAGAAGATTTCGTACGGCTCCGTGCAAATCAGATGGGAGATCGCCGTGCCCGAAGCCAAGATCATGTGCCTTGATATCCATTTAGAGATTATTGATGACAAGAGGATAGACAATAAGGAAACTGAATAACAGTTATTATATGCAATTTTCAAAATTATAGTTATAGGCAGTATGACTTAAGGTCTTGATCTTGGTAATAAAAAAAAAACAACGCGAAATCTGACATTGTCACTTCTGTGCTGTCAAGGTCAAGTCTGTCAGTGAGTCACAAAGTCAATGTCGCTGGTCGAGTGCGAGTGGTCGCTGGATTCTGGCGGTTTGCGGTTCGACTGCTTGCAGTGCTTGCTTTTATTAAATTAAATTAAACTATATTCAGTTCACTTATTGACTTAATTAGTAAATAATAAGTTTAAAAGTAAGTTTGTTATTTTGTACTCATTGAGATAAAGAACCAAAGTACTATTTGTTGTTGTGAGGTTGGAAAACTTGGAAAGTACAGTACGGAAGACAGAAATTACCTGAGTTATTCGATTTATTAACTTTATCATATGTAACATAATGAAAGAAACAAATACGGAGACTAGTACAGAGATCATTCGTTGTGGCTGGTTAAATCAAGATCCAATTTACATCGCCTACCACGACGAAGAATGGGGAAAACCACAACATGATGAAATAAAACTCTTTGAAATGCTATGTTTAGAAGGACAACAGGCTGGACTTTCGTGGATAACAGTTTTGAAAAAGCGCGATCACTACCGTAACTTGTACTTTAATTTCAACCCAATTAAAATTGCAAAATTAGGGGCAAGTGATGTTGAAACATATTTAAAGGATCCTGGAATTGTCAGACATAAAGGGAAAATAGAATCTATTATAAACAATGCCAAATGCTTCCTGAAACTGGAAGCAGAGGGGGATAATTTTTCAGAATTTATTTGGAGTTTTGTAGACCATAAACAAATAGTAAATAACTGGAGCACTCACAAAGAAATTCCAACGGAGACTGCCAATTCAAAAGCTATGTCAAAAGCTCTAAAAGCTAAAGGCTTTAAATTCATTGGATCAACTATTTGTTATGCATTTATGCAAGCTTGTGGGCTTGTTGATGATCATATAATTAATTGTGTTAGCCGTAAAAATAATAAATATGAATCAAAAGTTGTTTTGTTTTAATTACAGCATTGGTCTCAACTCAAATATCTATCATTTAGCTGCCATGTCTAGATACAGAACCTCGAAGACCTGAAAGCTGAGCTTCAAAAAAGCAGCACCCAACCATAGCTCAAGCATTTATATATGTCCCGGTCAGGTCTAAAGCTTGAGGAATCATTTTATGTAAAAACAAGGACTTATCAATTTTATTGTTTTGTTTAAAATAATAAATCAAAGAATGAGTGGTTTTGTTTTACTTTTATATTCATATTATAAATAGCCTAGCCTAAGATTTAATAGTACATTGTGCAACAAGGGGAGGAAGTTGAATATTACTAACGAGGGTAAGTTAAATCACGACGGCTTGCCGGAGCGTTTTAAAGACTCGAGTTAGTAATATTCATACTCCCCGAGTTACACACAATGATTTTCATCACACTCGCAATGTAAAAAATATGTAAATAGATGTATTGTAAAAAAGTAAAGTACGGTACAAGAAATTTCATTATTCCCTGGGAGAACGATTTTTCTATAACTCACGCTCCGCCTGCGTGCAATAGCACATTTAAAGTGCGGGTGTGATGAAAAATAAATCTTTTTTTTTTTTTTTTTTAATTTATTGAGAAACAAACAGTCTTATAAAACATGTATGTAAATATGCTAAAAGCTAGAATTTCTTATAGAATAGACCTATAGTTTCATATATGTAAATATACTTTTTTATAAACTTAATACTATGAATATTAGTTACATGACAACTGCAAAAAATCTAATACAGAAATAAGATAAGACCGAGAATAGCTGACCATAAACTTTAAAAACTTTAAAATCTAACTCAGTAAAGAAGAAACACTTTTCTTAAATATTCCTAACGAACTGCCAAAAATATCAGTGTTCATACAGTTTTCATTGTACGACCTGCATGCGCGTTTGATATATGATTGCTGTGCATACTTGGTACGACATCTTCCAACACTGAACAGCATTTTGCTCCGACAACCACGTTCTGTTCTACGAGGCACTCGAAACCCTATATTATGTAGAATTTCAGGGGCATCTACATGATTGTTGACGATTTTGTATAAAAACACCAAATCATTGCATGATCGCCTTAATGATAGCGGCTGAAGTTTATGTCTTGAAATTGATGAGGCGTAATCTCCATATCTACCTCTAATTCGGAATTCCAGAGCTTTAATAAATATTTTTTGTACCCTTTCGATTCTCTTTTTATGTACGTCATAGTAGGGATTCCATACCACCGAAGCAAATTCCAAGCGACTTCTGACGTAGCTATTATAAAGTATCTTGTAAGTTAATGGTTTCCGAAAAGGTTTAGCAATGCGGAGAATAAAACCTAGTTGTTTATAAGCTTTATTTAAGATACTATCGATATGAGAGACAAAAGTTAATTTAGTGTCCATTAATACGCCTAAGTCTCTTATACTGTTCTGACGCGTCAGATTACTCCCACATAATTTATAATTGTACAATAAAGGATTTTTTTACGTGCAAATGTAATCACGGAACATTTGCTATTATTTAAAAATAAATTACTCCCCGCGCAGTAGTCTTCAAACCGTAGTAAATCATCTTGCAGCAGAGAACAGTCATCGAGGGTCTTAATGACTCGAAATATTTTGGTGTCATCAGCATAGAGAAGGGCTTTTGAATTATATAAACACTGCGTTATGTCATTAATATATAAAATAAATAACAGAGGGCCCAGGTGGGAACCCTGTGGGACGCCTGACGTGGCTTGTTTAAAATCAGATGTAAAGCCTCCGAGTACTACAGCTTGTGTCCTATTTTCGACATAAGACTTAATCCAGCGAAACAGATCCCCATGTATACCTAGGTTCCATATCTTTAACAAAAGCGTATTGTGGGAAATTTTGTCAAAAGCTTTTGCAAAGTCTGTGTATATAGCGTCAACTTGATGTTTATTATCCATGGCGTCACGTATTACCTCAGTAAAGGACAAGAGATTACTTTCAACGCTTCGACCTTTGTAGAACCCGTGCTGGTTTGGGTTGATGTGACGGCGCACGTCATGGGAAAGCTGGTCAGTAACAATTTTTTCTAATATTTTGCCAAACTGGCACAATTTTGAAATAGGTCTGTATTTTTCTATATGTTGACTTATATTACCTTTGGGGATAGGTGTGATCCACGCCTTTTTCCAGACATGTGGAAAATGGCCCTCGTTAATTGATTGACTAAATATTATTGTAAGAGGAATTACTAATGTACTCGCACATTTTTTTATTAATAAAGGATGTATCTTATCGGGACCAGCTCCCTTGTTTACCTCTACAGAATTTAAATATCTAAAGACTAAATCACCTGATATATTGATCGTATTGACGTTAAACACAGGATTAGATGCAGGTTCTAAACTGTCAATATCTAAAGGTGGAAAATTAGGGACTTCGAATACTGACTGAAAATGATCATTAAATAAGTTACATATGCTTGGACCATCAGAAACCGATGCACCTCTGCAGTACATTGTCTGTGGTATGTTTTTATTTGATGTAGTAGACTTAACAAAATTCCAGAAAAACTTTGAGCGATACCTAATTTGATCTTCGGAAAATGTTATGTAATTTTTGTAACAAGCTTTCTCAACCATTACAGCTCTTTTTCTTAATTTTTTAAAAGTTTCATAATCTAAGGGATTTCCAAAACATTTCCATCGTTTATGATATTTTCTTTTTCCTTAAAAATTTTTTTCAAAGACATGCTATGCCACAATGGAGCTGAACATGAATTTTTCGAGGGGAAACTAGGAACGTGTTTATCTAGTAAGGTATGTAATAAACTATAGAATTTATTTACACAGTCTTCGACATTTAAATCTTTGAAAAATAAGTCCCAGTCTGTATTTGACAATTCACTGTTAATATTATCAAAATTCGCTAAATGGAACTTATAGACTAGGGTTCGCGCAGTCTTAAGTGGGGCTGTATAATTCAGGTTAAGGTTTAAGTATAATGCTTTGTGGTGTACATCCTCGAGTGTTAAGGGACAATCACATTTGCTAACGCTACAAAGGGTATTGCTAAATATTAGGTCAAGAATACGGTTGTTAACATTAGCTATGTCGTTAAATTGATTTAAGTTATTAAGCGCCATAAAGTCAGATATTGATGTTACTAAAAAGTTACTAGAAGGGTTCAAGGATAATTGGCATGAGCCCATATCTATCCACTCAGCTTGAGATATATTAAAATCTCCGGTGATAAGAAATAAATCGTTTGGGTGATCGTATATGACTTGTGAGGTTAAGTCAAAAAATGAGACGATAGTGTCTTTATGATTCGAGCCGGGCGGAATATACACGCATCCTATATTTAAGTATATTTGGTGTGAGTGCGTATTGTTGTTGTTGATGGGAAGCGAGACTAGAGATGCGCAAAACGCTTCACTGAGATGAAAAGATTGATTCATATCTTTCGCTCGCGGTGATATATATCACTCATTTCGCTCATTCCGCTCATTTCGCTCAGTGAATCTGTCAGACTATTTGTAGCATGATGGCGAATCGTGAGATACGATACCGCCATATTGCCAAACCCAATCCTTCCGAATCGCTCCGAAGCTGTCAGTCGAAACATTTGCATCGTTTCGCTCTTTTGGTTCAGACCGCTCATTCGAATCATGAGTGGGAAAGAGCGCGCAAATAACTCTGAGATAGGAGAGTTACTGAGCGAAATGAGCGAGTTGAATCGCTACTGAGTTGAAGAGTGAACGAGTTCAGTCAAAAGATATAGTTCTTTTAAATCACTCACTCGCGAACGACACATCTCTAAGCGAGACCCAGATGCACTCTGCGTGCGCGGGGGAGGGGCAGGGCCAGTCGCGTTGCAGCGGCCGGAGCTCGCGCCGCACTGCCACCGCGACCCCCCCGCCGCGCGCAGCGCCGCTGTCCTCCTCCGACCGGTCGCACCTATATACTATATAGCGGTCATCAAAATATTCCCTGTCGTAAAAGTTTGACGTTAACCAACTTTCCGTAATACATATAAAATCTAAGTCTTCAAGTGCCACTTGTGAGAGAAACGTATGTGATTTGGTACGAAGACCCCTAACATTTTGGTAATAGCCTCTGAACAACTTACTATACATTATCAAAAGGAAACGTATATATTTGTATTTGTACATTCATAATTACAACCAGAGTTGCGTCGTAGTTACATTCGTGGTCATTTAAATAGTGAAGTAATGAAATAAACAAGTGTAAACAGACTTTATTGGTTAGTAATGTGTTTGCGATGTTTATCATACATATTAATAAGCTAGTATCTTCATATAGCGCCACAGATCAATACAACAAGATGGCCCTTACAGGGCGACTCGCGGTCACCAAGCATACGACAAATCAGGTTTATAAAACTTTGAACGCGTGCGACACCGATCAGTAGCGCCCAAGTATACGACCCGCTAACAGTGTCCGTGTCCGCTCGGGAAAAAATCTTAAATAATCAATTTTGGTTGCAAACAATGGTCTCTTACAGCATAAAGTGGTGTGGCAAGTCTTCTAACACTTCTACATGTAAAAAAGATGGAACAACATTCCAAGTAAGTCAAATTAATTATTTTGTTGAATATTGTTTATTCTCCGCGGAGTTCATTTATACTGGTCAATATGGTTGTGCTGAGCGGCGCCGAGGCGCGTCCATCCCTCTTTACCGAGTTAACAATGTGATATGCTATCCCTTTCACGTAAACGACTAGGCATGGGGCCATGTTAGTTTATGTCTGTTGCGGGAACTTCGTACTGCCGTTCGTACCATGTGCTACCATTTTATGAAATATAAAAGAAAGCAGATTTGTAATAGTGAATAATTATCTAGAATCTGTAGAGTCTGTAGTGGTATTTAGTTCATTGATTAGTTTAGAATATTTAGTTGGTTATTTAACTTAGTAAACGTAAGTAAAAATGCACAGTTTAGTTATTAGTTACTAGAATGATTTTTATTGAGATGCTATCACAATTATCATCCTCCTTGCGTTATCCCGGCATCGGCATTCGCCACGGCTCATGGGAGCCTGGGGTCCGCTTTGGAAACTACTACCAAGATTTGGCGTAGGCACTAGTTTTATGAAAGCGACTGCCATCTGACCTTCCAACCCGAAGGGTAACTAGGCCTTATTATAATTTAATTATAATATAATAATTTGTTGCAAAACAAATTCACCACAGTACTGGTACCGGTACCATTGTCTATAATAGACATGTCCCATTCCCATCCCTACTGCTAATCATAAAGGCGCGCCATTATTTGAAACGACCAATGGCAGCACCGTGCGCGCCCGCCTCACCCCGCAAGGATTGGTGATTTGCGTCTCGAACAATATCGCTTGCATTTGGCTTCTAGTGGGGTGTTCTGTGTATAGCGCACAGGCAGCAAAAAAGTATTGATAAGATTCAAACGCGCATGCACGCCGGTAAATTGTGGTTATAAGCAGGTAGGTATTGTAAGTTTTTATTACATTTAAATTGGCCAAGTGTTTATAAACAAAGGATTGGTATTT
The DNA here is from genome assembly GCF_023078275.1 of Leguminivora glycinivorella. Classification (NCBI taxonomy): domain Eukaryota; kingdom Metazoa; phylum Arthropoda; class Insecta; order Lepidoptera; family Tortricidae; genus Leguminivora; species Leguminivora glycinivorella. The sequence goes on along the minus strand of NC_062989.1, from coordinate 7,864,872 downwards.
TTTATGGGCAGTCGTCAGGGAAAACAAAATACAAGATAGACATATTTGGTGTAGTACAAAAGGAACATATATTAAGTAACATAGTCATTTTAATTTAGATAAATCCGATTCATTATTGTTAAAAGTGCAACTCAAACACTCCTCGATGATCTATGGTGTAATTCTATATTATCTATGGTCGACCCTCTCCGCCATGATCCTTAGAATTAGCAATGTTTCTGTGTAATGTTTTAATTCATTTAAATAGTAATAAACAGTGTTATAATATAAAAGAATGTTTAATTGACTAGAAGAAACTCAGATCCACCAGACCTCACATTAGTTATGGGACCAGTTGTCGTGAAAAACAAGAAATAGTGAAATTAAGAGACGGCGTCAGGGCGTCACCGCGAAAAAATAAAAATGGCGAATGGAAAAGAGAATTTTCATCGTTTCAACATAGAGCAATTTAATGGAGAAGGATTTAACAATTGGTCTTTTAGAGTTAAAAGTATTTTAAAGGAAAATTCGTGTCTCGAAGCAATTCAACAAGATAAGTATGCGGCTGATAAGGAAAACGTAAAATTAGAGGCGAGGGCACAACTTTTAGCAGAAGAAGAAAAACAGAAGAAGTATTATGTTGTTTTTTAATATCCAGCAGCGCCATCTACAGTGTATGTTTGAATAAGGAATGCAATGTTCTAAATATAATTTTAAATATGACATGATGTTCATGACATTGTATTCTAGTTGTCACTCAATAAATCATCTTCGGAGCATTTACACGTATTTGATTAACAATAGGTTATGGGTATATTTTATTGATCAATACGGGGGTTTAGTCAAGTATTAGATTGCAGTTTACAGTGTATTGTGTTATTTATTTATATTGTGAAGTGATCTGTGACTAATCTCCGGAGATGTCGTCACCAAACTATGTGGCGAATGTGCCCAAGTTACGTGGCCGAGAAAATTATTGTGAGTGGGTTTTCGCAGCAGAGAATTTTCTTATCCTAGAAGGCACGCAGAAGTTTGTTACGCGTAAGCCAGAAGCTACGGGTACAGAAGTTGCAGATGACGAAAAAGCCCGTGCGAAATTGATTTTGACTATCGACCCTTCCTTGTATGTCCATGTAAAAGGTGTCAAAACTACGTTTGAATTGTGGACAAAACTCAAAAGCTTATTTGACGACTCTGGTTTCGCCAGAAGAATTACGTTGTTACGAAATTTAATTTCCATAAGGCTCGAAAATTCAAATTCGATGACAGAATACGTAACAAAAATGGTAGAAAATGGTCAGAAATTAAGTGGCACAGGTTTTGCCATTAGTGATGAGTGGATCGGCTCGCTATTATTAGCAGGTTTGCCTGAGAAATATTCCCCGATGATTATGGCAATAGAGCATTCCGGCATTTCCATCACGACAGACGCCATCAAAACAAAGCTTTTAGACATGGAAGAGAAAAATTCAAATTTGACAGGGAATGGGAACGAGACTGAGAATGCATTCGCGAGTACGTCAAGTTACCAACATAACAAGAAAAACAAAACGAAATTTGTCTGTGGTAAACAGGATGGCGGCGAAATGACAACAAAAGTCAGAAATGTCAAAGTCAATTGTTTCAGATGCAAAGAATCGGGTCATTATAGAAATCAATGCCCGAATTACGAAAAGAATTCAGTTAAAAATAAAACTGGTATACGGAAACAGTCTCATGCATTCAGTGCTGTGTTTTTAAGTGCCGATTTTAAGAAAGACGAGTACTATATTGATAGTGGCGCTAGTACCCATTTAACACCAAACGAATGTTGGGTTATGAATGCATCGTACGAGCCGGCAACTAGTGAAATTATAGTTGCAAATAAGGCATGTTTGCCTGTGTTGTGTACCGGAAACGTACAGATTGCGACTGTGACTCCAGATAGTGAATTCGACATAACAGTTGAAGATGTTCTATGTGTACCGAGTTTAACTACAAACCTTTTATCGGTCAGCCAACTGATAAAGAAAGGGAACAGAGTGGACTTCACTAAAAAGGATTGTAAGATTTACAATAGAAGTGGACAGCATGTTGCTACGGCCGCTCTGACAAATGGCGTTTACAAATTGAATATGCCAGAAGATACGACCAACGTTGCTATGGCAGTGTCTGCCGAGACTTGGCACCGACGTCTCGCACATGTTAATGGCTCCTACATGGCGAAAATGAAGGATGCAGTGCAAGGCTACAGTATTGGCGGCAAGATAGACATCAGTAATTGCAAGGTATGTTGTGAAGGCAAACAGTGCAGACTGCCATTTCCTAATAATTGCAACAGAAGTCAGGATTTATTAAATATTATTCACATGGATATAGCTGGTCCAATGGAAGTAAAATCTCTTGGAGGATCAAGATATTATTTGCTATTTGTGGATGACTATAGTCGTATGGCATTTATTTATTTTTTGAAGGAGAAAAGTCAAGCTCTTGATTGTTTTAAAGAGTTTAAAGCTAGAGTTGAAAATGAACTTGACAAAAAGATTAAGATTATAAGAAGTGATAATGGTCTTGAATTTTGCAGTAAGAAGTTCAACGAGTTCCTGAAGCTAAATGGGATACTGCATCAAAGGACAAATCCTTATACACCCGAACAAGATGGATTATGTGAACGGCAGAATCGCGTGGTCTGTGAGAAAGCTAGATGCTTATTATTTGATGCTGAGCTACCCACAGAGTTCTGGGCAGAAGCGTGTAATTGTGCAGTTTACTTAAGGAACCGGACAATAGCTTCAGGTTTGAACAACAAAACTCCTTTTGAAATGTGGACAGGGACACAGCCAGACCTGAGCCATCTAAGGATTTTCGGCAGTACTGTCATGGTCCACATTCCCAAAGAGAAAAGGTTGAAGTGGCAGAAGAAGTCTAAAGAAGCTATCCTAATGGGTTACCCAGAAGGGGTCAAAGGATATAGACTATTTGATCCAGAAAAGAGAACCTTTTTTACAGCAAGGGATGTTAAAATTATTGAAAATAAAGTGACATATTGTCAAATTGAAGTTCAACCACAGATACAGAAAGCTGAGGTAGGATGTCAAAGTTCAGTGGGGGATGAGAGTCCAGATAATTCCAGAACTTTAACTGATACATCATATGATTCGATCAATCCTAGTGAGTATGAGGATCCAGATACCACAGCGGAAAGTGTTTCAGTTCCGGATAATGTTCCTGCTCCTGAGAGAACCGGGCCAGTCCTGAGAACAGCAGAACAAAGAAAAGCTCCTGAAAGGTATGGAATTTCAAATCTTTGTTCAGATGCTAGCCCGAGGGACGATGCCAGTGGTCTGTCACTATCTGAGGCTTTACGCGGACCAGAGAAAGAGCAATGGAGACAAGCTATGGCAGAAGAGTTGAATAGTTTTGAAGAAAACCAGGCCTGGGAGCTTGTCAGTATTCCAAAAGACTCTAGTGTGGTAAAGTGCAAGTGGGTGCTTAAAAAGAAGTATGATAGTGAGGGCAATGTGCGGTTCAGAGCCAGGTTAGTAGCCAAGGGCTATACTCAGAAGTATGGAGTGGACTATGAGGAAACATTCGCGCCAGTGGTAAGGCATACAACTTTAAGACTTTTATTTGCTCTCTCTGTGCAGTTGAACTTAGATATTTGTCATTTAGATGTGACCACTGCTTTCCTGAACGGCTACCTTGAGGAGGATATTTATATGGAGAAACCAGAAGGTTTTCCTTCGCCTGTAGGTAAAGGGCAGGTACTTAAGTTGAAGCGAGCCATATATGGGCTCAAACAATCCTCAAGAGCGTGGTACAGGAGGGTAGATGATTGTTTAACCGAGCATGGTTATACAAGGTCTAAATTAGAACCTTGTTTATATGTGAAAAACGATAACGGTTTGACTGTAGTAGCTCTATATGTCGATGATTTCTTTGTTTTTTCAAACAACGCTGAAGAAACAAAATGCTTGAAACAGGTACTGTCTTCACAATTTAAATTAAAAGATCTTGGTCAAGTGAAACAGTGTTTAGGCATGAATGTTTGTGTTGATAAAGAAAACAATGTTATAACTTTAGATCAAGAAGATTATGTCGACAAATTGTTGCATAAGTTCAATATGACAGACTGTAAGACTGTTCAGACTCCTATGGAGGAAAGGTTGAACTTAGATAAGGGTGAGTGCTGTGATACTGAATTACCTTATCAACAACTCATTGGTAGTCTCATGTACTTAGCAGTTTTGACGCGACCCGACATTTCTTTCAGTGTAGGTTATCTGAGCCAGTTTAATAAATGCCATGGTAAAGAACATTGGGCTCATGCTAAACGTGTTTTGCGTTATCTTAAGAAAACAAAACACTATTGCCTCAGGTATAGTAGTAATTCTGATTCAAAACTTACCGGGTTTGTTGATGCAGACTGGGGCAGTAATGTTCTTGATAGGAGGTCCTATTCAGGATATTGTTTCACTTTGTCGGGAAGTGTAATCTCATGGTGTAGTAAGAAACAGACTAGCGTGTCCTTGAGCAGTTGTGAATCGGAATTCATTAGTATTTCTGAATGTATCAAAGAAGCTATGTACTTACGGTCATTATACCATGAAATTACAAATAAAATTTCATTGATTAGAATATACAATGATAATCAAGGTGCTCTGAAGTTATTGGCCAACCCTGTGTTTCACAATAGGTCGAAACACATTGACATTCGTTATCACTTTAGTAGAGATATAGTTGCTAAAGGTTTAGTAGAAACAAAATACTTATCGACAGCTGAGATGCCAGCCGATTTGCTGACTAAGGGTCTAGGGTTTGTCAAGCACTTTAGATTCCTTGAGAAGTTAGGACTTGTGCCTAAGTAGTAGTAGTAGGTATGTTTAGTTGGTTTTAAACCTGTTTCGCTTAATGCTGATGATGCTGATGGCTATGCTTAGATATAGTGGGGGTGTTGTTTTTTAATATCCAGCAGCGCCATCTACAGTGTATGTTTGAATAAGGAATGCAATGTTCTAAATATAATTTTAAATATGACATGATGTTCATGACATTGTATTCTAGTTGTCACTCAATAAATCATCTTCGGAGCATTTACACGTATTTGATTAACAATAGAAAAGAGTTTATAAATACAATTACTTGTTAATGATCGGAAACAAAGAGGGAACACTATACTCAGTAGAATGCCAGGTGAATAAAAACTCATGTCAATTAACTAATACAGTAGATACAGAATTAGATTTATGGCACAGACGTTATGGCCACTTGGGCTCACAAAATTTAAATATTCTTGTACGTAATAATTTAGTAGATGGTTTATCCGAACTAAAAAATAAATTTGTTAAAGATGGTATATGTGAAGCATGTGTTTTGGGAAAAAGTCGTAGACAACCGTTTAATAGAATAGGGACTAGAGCTAAGAAACCTTTAGAATTGGTACATTCAGATGTCTGCGGACCAATCACTCCTGTGACTTGGGACGGTAATAAATATTTTGTAACATTCATTGATGATTACACCCACTTCACAATGGTATTCTTAATAAAAAATAAATCAGAGGTTTTCAAAAAGTTTGAGACATATTATAATATAGTAACAAGACATTTTAATTTAAATTTGCTAAAGCTGAGAATCGATAATGGTCGTGAATATCTATCAGATGAATTTAGGGAATTTTGTAATAGGAATGGAATCATCATGCAACGTACAGTACCTTACAATCCAGAGATGAACGGAGTGGCTGAAAAAATGAATAATACCCTTATGGACAAAGCGAGGACTATATTGATAGATTCAGGCATGAAAAAAGAATTTTGGGGCGAAGCAGTCTTATATGCGACATATGTAACAAATAGAAGTCCAGTTTCAGGAAGAGAGAAAACACCTTATGAAGTATGGGAAGGTAGAAAGCCTAATGTATCAAATTTAAGAGTATTTGGATGTGCAGCCTATAATCATATACCAAAAGAATTGAGAAGAAAACTTGATGACAAAAGTAAGAAGATGATTATGATAGGATACAATGTAGGAGGATATAAACTTTTTGATGAAGAAAAACAAGTAGCTGTGACAGCAAGAAATGTAGTTTTTGACGAGAGACCCATAAAATTGAACAAGACAGTTAACATACCGGCTTATGACACTCGGGAAGAGATAGAAAATAGACCTAGACAAGAAAATGAGAATATGGAAATAGAAACGGCTGAAAATAAGATAGAGGAAAATAAAAGTATAGAGACATCAAATAATATACAAGAATGTGAACCAGAAAATGAGGTAAGAAGCAAAGAAAGAGGAAGAGAGAAGAGGAATATTCAAAAACCAAAATGGCAAGAAGATTATGTACTGGATTTAGAAGAAAATAATGATGAAGCACTGATTGCTCTACTTAGTAGTAACTATGAAGATGTTCCAACAACATATGGTGATATTCAAGAAAGAGAAGACAAAAGAGACTGGGAAAAGGCAGTAATAGAAGAACTGAAAGTATTAGAAGAAAGTGAGACTTTTGAGATAGTACCAAGACCAAATGAAAAATTGTTAGATGCAAAATGGGTTTTTACAAGGAAAGATACAGGAAATAATACTATATGTAAGGCAAGACTAGTAGTTCGAGGTTATCAACAGCAAGAAAAATTTGAAGATGTATACTCACCAGTTTTAAGACTACAGACACTTCGGACATTATTATCAGTTGCGGCTAGGAGAGATTACCATATACATCAGATGGATGTTAAAGGGGCATTTCTATATGGAAGAATTGATGAGGATGTGTATCTTAAACCTCCAGAAGGAATGAATATACAGGATGGCTATGTACTAAAGCTTAAAAAATCTTTATATGGGCTGAAAAAGTCACCGAAATATTGGTATGAAAAATTTAATGAGACAATCATATCATATGGTTTTAAAAGATCAGAAAATGACTATTGCTTATTCACGAAAGGAAACTTGTACTTACTTTTATACGTAGACGATTTATTGATACTCAGTGATAACTTAAAAGATGTAGAGTCAGTAAAAAAATTTTTGAAAACCAAATTCCGCATGAAAGATATGGGAAATGATAATTTAATGTATTTAGGTATATCCATTAAAAAACACTCAGAAGGCATCTCAATAGACCAATCTAAATATTTACAGAATGTACTTAAGAAATTCAATATGGAAAATTGTAAAGGTTGTGATACACCAATGGACATTAATTTTAAATTTGATGAAAATGAATCTGTAGATATGTCATATGAACATAAATGTAGATCATTAATAGGATCACTTATGTATGCAACTGTTGGCTCAAGGCCTGATTTAGCAGCTTCTGTGTATTACTTAAGTAGATTTCAATCTAAGCCCAATTCAGGGCTATGGCGTGCTTTGAAAAGATTACTAAGATATGTAAGAAAAACTGTAAATTTATCATTACTGTATACAAAAGATGTGTCAAGTGAACCTTTGGTAGGATATGCAGACGCTGATTTTGCTAGAACTGATGACAGAAAATCAACATCTGGGTATCTTTTCAAAATATTTAATAATAGTGTAGTTTGGAAATCAAGAAAGCAGACTACTGTTACTTTAAGCACAACGGAGGCTGAATTTGTAGCCCTTTGTGAAGCTATTATGGAGGCTTCTTTTATGTTAAAATTGTTAGCGGATCTAAATATTAAAATTAAAAATGTAACCATTTATGAGGATAATCAAAGCACAATTAAAGCTATTAAAAATTCAGATCAGAAAAGATTAAAACATGTTGATGTAAAGTATAATTATATTAAACAAAAGGTTGAACAGAATATTGTCAGTGTAAAATACATAAATACTAAAGAACAGATTGCAGATATTTTCACTAAACCGCTTGGTAAAACAATTTTTGTTAATCTTTTAAATAAACTTGGTATGATCGAGGACTGTTGTGTTGAGGAAGAGTGTTAAAAGTGCAACTCAAACACTCCTCGATGATCTATGGTGTAATTCTATATTATCTATGGTCGACCCTCTCCGCCATGATCCTTAGAATTAGCAATGTTTCTGTGTAATGTTTTAATTCATTTAAATAGTAATAAACAGTGTTATAATATAAAAGAATGTTTAATTGACTAGAAGAAACTCAGATCCACCAGACCTCACATTAATTATGTATCCCTATGATTTTGGAGGTATCGTTCTTACGCATGAGGATCGTCTATTCTCAAAAACGTCAAAGTTGTACTTATCTATAAGGGCAAAGGACCTAAGGACAATCTTTCTAGTTTCAGACCTATTAGTATAATACCTGCGATTGCTAAGGTTTTTGAAAACGGTTTATCTAATCGCATTTCAAGGTTCTTGGAGAACTTTTCTTTATTGAGTAACAAACAATATGCATACAGGAAGCGCAGGTCCTGCATAACAGCTGTGCGCGATATCCTACACAAAATTATGGCGGCCAAAGAGGGTGCGAGCCAAGTTGCCATATTATTGTGCGATATGACACGTGCCTTTGACCTCTGTAATCATGAGGTTCTGGCACAAAAAATTGAGCATTTAGGGATACGAGGTCCAGCGCTCAAATTAATGCTAGACTATTTATCTAGCCGCCGACAAGCTGTAGTTCTTAACAATGGCCAGGTTAAATCTGATTATGGTGGCGTTGAAATAGGCGTTCCGCAGGGATCTTCACTTGCTAATTTGTGTTTCCTAATTCAGGTTAATGACCTCCCTAACGCCGTCTGCGGAGACATGTATATTTTCGCGGACGATGCATGCAACATTATCACGGCTAACACAGTGCAGCAGCTGGAAGCCTTCCTCAGGTCGGACATGGATAGACTGCTCGGCTGGTTCCGCGTAAACGGTTTAGTGTTAAACTTAACCAAAACACAAATCCTCCACATTAACCTTGGTGGGAGACCTCCCGATCCGCTTAACATTGTCATTAATGGCACTACACTACCACAGGTACAACACAGCAAATTTTTAGGCATCACACTGGATTTCGGTCTCAAATGGGACGCTCACATAGATAATTTATGTGGTAAACTATCTGGTGCATGCTATGCCTTGGGTCGACTATCCCGAGTCCTACCCTCCAAAGAACTCCGTTCGTGTTACTACTCACTTTTCCACTCAGTTATGTGTTACGGTTTAGAATTATGGGCTACGGCAGCCGAATGGCGACGCGTCTTCATTCTGCAAAAGCGAGCTGTCCGCATTATATCTTCCGTTCCACCTCGTACTCCGGCTCAAAACCTATTCAAAAAGAATAATATTCTCACACTGCCTTCTCAGTACATTTACGACGTGGCAAAGCACGTCAATGAAAATTTGGACTCTTACCCGTTCAAAAAAATCACTCGCACCAGACAGGGCTCGAAAAATCAACTCCAAACTCATACTACCAAACTGACTAAGTCGTCTAAAATCATGTCTCACATAGGACCTAGAGTCTTCAACAAACTACCAGCAGAAATAAAAAATGCAGGCAGTACCCACCAATTTTTAAAAAAGTTAAGAAGGTGGCTCTTAGAATACTCCTTCTATGACATAAAAGATTTCTTTGACCTACCAAATAACTTATATTAGAATAAAATAATAATTATGTATAAAATCAAATTAACAAATCTAAATGACATATCATATGTAATATAATCAATGAATGCATCTTTCAATTAAATATTCGAAATTATAACTAGACTGAAATTGTAATAATCTTAATTTAATTGCTGTTAAATAATTTTATTGATGAACGTGTAATATTTATAATATTATTAATAAAATGTCTATGTCTATGTCTATGTCTATGATCTTACAGTCGCGGGTCCATAGGAACATATAGTTAAGTTCTGCCTTCATCTCTCTGGCGCGCTTTAAGAGCAACTTGTTCTCGGGTGTAAGGTGGTCACTGATGAAGATAGCTCGTGCCGGTCCATCCAGGCCAATGTCCGCGGTGGTGAGGCCGCGGCGCGCGCGCACGGCCGCCAGCAGCTCGTCCTTACACACCCGCCTGGTGAACTTCACTATGATCGCCGGCGGGCGCGCCTCCTTCACGTTCGCGCGCGCTCCTTGGCTTCTCGTGCCGGCCGCCATACCCTCAGAATTGGACGCAGAAATATCTCGTGTGGAATTGTTGTTATTAAAACGGCGAACTCTGTGCACGGAATCAATGTTATTGAGCTCCATTTTCATACCTACCTTCTTGTATATTGAGTCTATTATTGTTATGAGATTTTCATTCTTATTAAATGGTATGCCCGATATTTCGACATTATTCATACGAGCTTGCTGATCCCTGACGCGCAGTTCATTTTGGAGGTTATGTATGTTTTGCTTTCCGATTTCTAGTTCAGATTGAAGTTTTGTAACGACGGCTGCCTTGCTCTCCAAAGCAACGGTCCTGTCTTCCAAATCAGAAAAGCGGGTCTCCATTTCGCTCCATTTTGCCTGGAGAGAATCGACCGTCGTGGAGATATGTTCAATTTTTGAATTTGTGGAGCTGAATTCTGCCCTAAAAGCTCTTAATTCCTCCAGCACGGCAGATGATCCTTGTGAACTATCCGTGTTCGTGCGGCAATTGGTACAGCGTACTTTTTCTCGCCTTTCGGCATTCATTTTGCGGTAGCTGGCTTCCAACACACCTATACAAGTGAAGTGGCATAATCCTCGGCAGTTACCACATTCAACTCCATCAGTCACAGACAGGCCACAAGTCTTACACTTCATAGTAAAAAGATTATTGTTTTCTATAGATAACAGTTACACTCGCGACCAAATATCGTATTGCTAATAAGTGCGCGGTTTGATGCTTCGGCGCGTTGACACGATCGTTAGCCGCGGCCGCAACGAGCGAACTGATCTGAAATCTTATACTAAATCTTATACTATTAAACGAGCAATTCTTGTATATTTATTTATTTATTTATATATACCGACGATCTTGGAAACCGCTCTAACGATTTCGCTGAAATTTGTTTTGTGGGGGTTTTCGGGGTGAAAAATCGATCTAGCGTAGCCTTAGATCCCGGAAAACGCGAATTTTCGAGTTTTCATGAGTTTTTCTTTCGCATTTGTAAACGTAAAATATGGTCCTTAATTTCGCCGCGCGCGCATTGATTCCGCTTAGCTCAGTCGCACGAGGTCGGTCTAATGTACGCAGATAGATCGTAGGTGTCAGGGTTTCGAATCCCGGTCAGAAATTAAGTTTTTGTTTTTTGTCTTTTTTTTTGTTTTTGTATTTATAAGAGTTTTTTTTTTATCTAAAGACGTGATATATTAAAATAGAACCGAGCGAAGCTCGGTCGCCCAGATATTAAAGAGAATCAGAGAATGATAATATATATATACCTACTTGAAAAATAAATATTTCATTTTCATTTTTTATACCGGTATTTTAAGTACCTATAAATAACAATCTGAAAGACTGTCAACGAAATCTTGGCACTAAAAACGTCGGCAAATTTGAAAAATGTAGGGCTCTGACATTAATTTTATCCCGCCAGGCAGCGCCTGTGCAAGTGTCTAAGCATGTCACTGTCATTCATATGTGAGAGAGAAAAGAAACTAATCATCTTCTCGCTCTCACGTATGAAATTCTATATCTGCAATGCAAGTCATCATCCTCCTTGCGTTATCCCGGCATTTGCCACGGCCACAGACCAACCCCTATAGACATCCATTACAAGACGACTCGCAGTCGCCAGCCTTCCTAGTATTTGCACTGATATAAGCGCGGGCGCTCGCCGTGCCCGATCAGTAGCGACCAAGTAACAGACAGACCCGAAAGCAGCGCGTGTTTTTCGCAGTAAAAAAATTGTAAAAGGGTATTTTGATGTCTTAAAGATGTCCACCTGTAGTGTGAAATGGTGTGGAAAGGTAACAAGAAGCTCAAATTTAAAAACAGACGTCATTACATTCCACATAAAAGTCATATTTATAATTTATTCAGAGCCGGCATAGGTCAACTTACATTGGCCAATTACGCGTCAGTAGAGGGACAGTCCCTTTCATCTGGCGCGACTGCCCGCCGTCCTTGAAACGGCCAATCACAGCGCGCTTAACACATTCCCCGCCCGCTCCTCGCACCCCTGGCACTGGTGACTCGTATCGCGAACAAAATATACAAGAATGCTACTCTAGGAGGTTCTCTGTGGCCACGGCTCATGGGAGCCTGGGGTCCGCTTTGACAGCTAATCCCAAGATTTGGCGTAGGCAGTTTTACGAAAGCAACAGCCATCTGACCTTCCAACCCGAAGGGTAACTAGGCCTTAGGCCTTATTGGAATTAGTTCGGTTTCTTCACGATGTTTTCCTTCACCGAAAAGCGACTGGCATAAATATCATTTGACATTTCGCACATAAGTTCCGAAAAACTCATTGGTACACGAGCCGGGGTTCGGCGACCTCCAGATCGAAAGTCGCACGCAATATCTGCAATGCAAGTGCAATGGACTAATGGGGTGCTTTGAGTAATTATTGGGGTGGCGCCATCTGTCATAACCTTTGAGTGTGCCTCCTCATTGACTTCATGAAGTGCGTGCCTTCTTAAACCTTGACGTTGGCGGAATCATCGACGAGCCATAACATGATTGAAATTGTAGGGGCAAAGGGCATAAAAATTGAATTTCGTCCCTTTTTTTAGTGCCAAGCAAGGACGATTACAATATAAATGGTTCTTGGTGCCAAGGTTTGAGTGACCGTTGAAGTATAACTCTTTCTCGCTCTCATTTTCGTGAAAAAAAAAATCCAAGGTCACGGTACGGTGTAGTCGTTTGTTAGCTACTTCAGACAAAGTTGCGAAATTCGATTTTGTAAGAAATCGAGCGTACACTTTTTAAATTCAACGCCTATTGCCACTGTCGGAAATGACTTGCCAAATTACAAACTTCTGCAGCAAGTGAATTCGTGAGTGCTAGGTTTTAGGCCGGCAACAGACAGTCTTAATTTTCATAATCTTAAAAAATCATAATCTTATAAATATTATGTTGGCAGATCTGAATACCGATAGCTCCTCTTTGTTGAGTTTATGTTATCTGTAACCTAACCTAAAAAATTAAACTGTCAGATCAGTGTGAATGAAAATGTTTTAAACATTTATAATACATTGTTTCTATTTATATTGTGTAAAAATGGCTCTTGTTAAGCTTTGCTTACCATTTGTGACTAGAACCGTAAGATTATACCCTATAGCACAACAAGGTAATGTAATATTTGCCTACCAAAACATTATTTTTAATGGGATTTTGATTATGGCCTGTTTATTTATTAAATCTTACATTTCTAGCTCAAAAAATACACCGATGGGTCGCTCCTACTTTAATGGAGCTGAAGCGAAGAGAAGATAAGCAGGGCGGTAAAATAACGAACCCCAGAAACACTTTTCTTGAGTGGAATTTAGAAGCTGAATTATTTGCGTTTGGGAAGCGATTGAATGAAGAATTCGATTCGGATCTATTACTCCAGGCTTTCACTGACAGATCTTACGTTATTAAAGAGGAAATGAAACAAAAAGAAATGGAATTCAAATTGGAAATGAAAGACAATAGGAAATTGGCTGAAGAAGGTACATTCCCTTATTTATAATTTTTATTGTTTTTACAGCAACTTTCGTTGCATAATTTCATTCACTACTATTGATGAAGAAAATAATGATAATAAAAAAAATATTTTGCATACAGTCTATTGTGGATTGAAATCTAAATTAACGTTGCATTATTTTCTAGGTGAAAAATTCATGAAACAGTACCTCCAGTTGTACTTAGAGGCCGCTCTGCCCAAGTTTCCCTTGGAGGGGGTTGCGGGAGTGAGGCAGCATCTGACCAGCGAAGAAACCCTCTCCAACATCTCTCTCCATCTTGGCACCAAGGACATCATACTTGCTGCTGTAAGTTAAACTTCATTTACCTCTTTGACTGACAAGATGTCAACATGTGTGGCTACAGATCAGTAACAACAGTTATGCATTCAGATGAAGTTCATGATGATTAGACACACCATATCGTTGTTTAGGGTAATAATAGGGGTTTTGTCACTACAGTGACAATGACACCCTGTATTGATAGCCATACATGATATGTTGTTGTAAAAAGTCATGGGGATACATTAAAAACAAGAGAGGTGTATCTAATACTTGCGTATCATACTCACTTGTATCTTCTTAGAAAAGATTATATAATAAAGTATAATATAGTATAGATTATAATTAAATTTATACTAAATTCAACTAAAACAATAACTGCTCTTTATTGCAGGAGTATCCAGTGGACAACTACACATTAGCCACAGCATTCAAAGCAATAGTGGGGGCGCTACTGCAGTCTTGTGGGGAGGAGAGGGCTGCACACTTTGTCAGGGACTTTGTCATCACACAACTGCAAGGTCAGTTTGATAGAGTACCTACTTACTATAACATGTCTCATGTTATCCTTCCGGATTGATCCCAACGCTTGAGAAAAGGAGGCTGAAGACCGCGACCGCTGGAGTTGCTGCACATGAAGAAGCATGGTTCAACCTCCTTCATGCTAGACGAGAACTGAGACACCAGTGCGCTGATTTCCCACTTTCGTCACCTAGCAAAATATTCAATATAAATAATTCAGCCGCCAGTTAGCATTACCCCATCATTGGATTCAGGAGTTACAGTTTAAAAAAAACCGTTTACAGCAATGCATAACTCTGGCACCAGAATGTGATGACTTTTGATGAATTAAATTTGATGTTTTTACAAACAACCTTCCTTTTATTTTCTAGGGCAAGATGTGAATGAGTACTGGCACATAGAGGACCCTTGGGGCATGCTGACTGGTCTGCTCAAGAACCAGGGTGCTGAGGTGGAGCCCCGACTTATCGGCGAGGTCGGCAAGAACACTCTACTGGCTTGCTATAGAGTTGGACTTTATGTTGACAAGAGGATGATTTCCGCAGGTAAATGGTATTTTCCATAATTATATGTTTAACCTCCGGCGCAATGCTTGGTTTGCGACACTCGCAAGTAAGCGCGCCAAGCGTCATCAGCGCGATACGTATTCGCCAAGTGCACACTTCACCTGCCCGAGTTGTGGTCGTGTTTGTCGCTCCATTGGCTTACATAGCCATGAAAAATGTTGTCGCCCCACTTGACACTGCTTGTATAGTCTGTAATAGACTTCGAGGACAATAAATGAATGAACCCCCGAAGCAAAAACGACGGGGTGTTATAAGTTTGACGTGTCTGTCTGTCTGTGGCATCGTAGCTCCGAACGGATAAACCGATTTAGATTAGTTTTTTTTTTAAATTGAGTTGGAGTGTTCTTAGCCATGTTTCATGAAAATCGGTCCACTGTATTAGGGGTTTTTTCAAAATTTAAATTTTGTGGTCAGGTTTAATTACTCTTCTAGGTGTACTGAAGGTTTGCTGATATTGGACACTCGCGCAATCATTGGCAGGGGCAGTAGAAGCGTCTTGGAAGGAAATTCACGTGACTTTTGCGCCACATAAACTTTTCGAACCCCCCGTAATTCAAAGTTGAGGATGTATGAGCCTCAAAGGTTAATAGCCAGGTCCATATTAACCGCGCAGCTCGGCAAGATAGCAGCCCTCAGTCAGCTATTCAAAATACTTCTAATCATCAAATTACCTCTACAGGATTCGGCGAAAACATACCCACAGCCAAAGAGATGGCAGCGCGGGAGGCTCTGAAGAAGATCTTCGGAACCGAAGACCATATGAAGCCCATCAACTTCCAACTGCAGGGCATTCCCAAACCCACCTCGGAGACCAGATACCAGGTCGCTGCCAGTTGAAGAGGACTGTAGGATTAAGTGCTTTGCTTTTAAAATACCACATTTATACTTGGTTTTTAGAAACCTTAATATTATATGGAACAAGACTGCCCTTGTAGTGAGATTAGCACTTGATATTATTATGTTGACGGCCGATTATAATATTTTTCCTCTCACTAGCTCGGAAACAAGTGTTTTTTCCTTTAATACCAGTGGGTAAAAACGAATTTTATCTACTAGTGGGTAAAGTAATTTGACCTTGAATAAAGAAGAAGAAAAGTCAAATTAACTGCTTTAAAATTGATAAAAGTAGGTGAATCTAGTAATAAAGATGATTTTCCTCCTGTGGAACTACTGGAAGCAGTGATAAACGCATTTTTTGCGTTGTAGTTTCTTCGCTATAGTTAGGGGAAAAGTTTTGTGTTACACTCGGGTGCAAGTGTATTTTACTTCTCGTGTGTTAAAAAACTCGCATGTTCAGGATTCTATTCTCAAACCACTCGCTTCGCTCGTGGTTCAATCTTTCACTTGCTCGTTTTTCGATTCCACACTCGGCGTTAAAGTACAACTTTGGCCCCTTGTATAACAAATAACTATTATTTTAAGAACAGTCAAGTTCCCTATTGTATGATGGGTTTAAATATGACAGCCGTCAAAACATGGCTTTTTAGGGCCGGTTGCATCAAACCATCTGTCACCGTTAAAACGTTCGTTAAATTTTATTGTATGGAAAGTTCCATAGACGTCTGCTGCGTGACGATTATGTGTCTGTCAAATGTGGTGGATGCAACTGGTCCTTAATTGAACGAATTTTACTTTCAGCCGCCGAATTTAGAGACAAGGCAATCCAGTTAGTAGTGTGGTATTTTAAAGACAAGCAACATTAGGATTGTAGTATTGATTGTTTATATAAATAAAATTAGACATATAAACAAGCGTTTTTAATTGTACATCTTGGCTTAGGTATAAAATATATATTAAAATCTGCAAAACATATACATTGGCACATTTTTATCTGGCAAGGGATAACGTCTTTATTTATTGAACAAAACATTATTTAATACGCCAGCGTTATATACAAATTAAATGTGAAATCAAATTTTATTCATATCATACAAATTCAAAGTAGCTTTACATAATATTATCGTCACTACTTTTTAAAAAACTTGTATCTTCGTCTGTCAATGAAAAGAAAATTGTAGTAAGTATGTATGGAATGCATATATTATGCAAGTCTATAGACTTACTGCGTTTCAACTTTGAGGAACAGCGTGAGATACGAGATTTTTTAAAGTAGTGACGATATTCTGATGAATCTTAGAAATTATAACACATTATTGCATCAGCTCTCATTTAACCAAATTTTGTATAATTCCGTGTCATAGCCTAAATAACATATAAAAGAAATGAGACTAATCTATTTCAAATTAATTGAACTTCATTTTATACAAGTTAATTACCACGAGGCAAAATGTGCTTTGGCCTAATGAGTTTACTACTTCATGACACCAACGTCTCTGACAAGTTGCACATTATTACGTCCACCGGTATTCCTAAGGGCCCTCCCACATCTAGCATGCTTTGCCATAATACAGTTGGCCCGACACTACGCTCGCGAGACGCTAGATGTGGTGGCCCTAATAATCGAACTATGTGTTACCGTCAGGATCGTAACAAATGGAAATCCGGGATCTCTTCCTACCCCTTTGAGAAACAGGTGTGAGTGTATGTATGTTACCGTGAAAAAGTTCAATAGAGTTGACGAGTGTTGCATTGCACCAAATGGCTAAATCAATCTGTCACTAAAGCGTTCAGTATATCCTATTGCATGAACTTTCACTCCTGGTGTCGTAGCCGAATGGCATTTCTTAAACGCCGTGAATAGTAGTGTGGTTCTGTCACACCACTACGCAAGAGCGATAGAGATAGATATCTACGAGCGTTTCGTTTCGTGAGCGTTTGTGCCATTCGGCTACGTACCCTGAGTTCGTTAGTCCGTCAATCGTGATTGATGCAAACAGATTGTGGCTACAGGATACCTTGTGCACCCTTGATGCTAGGAGTATCCCCTCTCGCCGTGTCTCTTCTATTTGCACGGGAGTGCTATCTTTTGTTCGTTTTTATAGCCGATAGATCATAGCTTATTAGCTCGCGGTGGGACCAAAGCCTTAGGGTCGGTTCACACCGGAATGCCAGCGACGCGGCGAGCAGTTTAGTGTGAAATAATTTTAAACTTTTTTAGTCGCGCGGCCACTCGCGGCGCCGCGCGACTTGGTTGAGTTAGTCTAGTAATATCTACTAGTCTTTAAATATGTAGATAAAGTTTAAAATGATCTCAGCAGCGGCGGCGACTTCTGTTGAAAAGTTTCTGACGCCCAATCTTTCACTTTATAAGGCCTACCTAAGTCCCAATCAGCTCGGCACGGAGTCCATGATGAGGTTCCCGTGTTTGTCCTTGATGCGGACCCGGCCAGAGCGTACCGGGTTTCTGCCGTGCCGTCATTGTATACCAACTTCACTGTGCCGTCGGGGAACTCGCGACGCTGTAACATGTTTGTTAAAATTATAACAGAAATTCTAATAAATGATACTAAGGCGGCAAATTTAAAAAATATAGGCTTTGCCCCTAGTTTATCTACCCAAAGAAAATTTGAATATCGCGCTTCTTTTTACTGTTAAGATTTTCTTAATCATCTGTAGTCCTTATAGAGCATTGCATCAAACCGTCTGTCACCATTAAGGCATTCGCAAAATTTTATTGTATGGAAATTTCCATAGACGTCTGCTGACGATGATGTGTCTATCAAATTTGGTTGATGCAACTGGCCTAAGTCATATATGTATACTAGTTTGATCACCCAACTTTTCAGTAGAAAAGATGAGAAATGTAGCAAACTTTTATGTCACGCATTTTTCTACTGAAAATAAATAAATAAAATAAATAAAATTCGTTTATTTCAGATCCATCATTGATCCATAAGATGTTAGTACAAAAAATAAAAATAAAAATTTAAGAGCTATGTTAGTTAGTTTCTACATTAAACACTAAGCTAATAACTAAAACTAAGATCTACAGCAAGTACCTAAAGAACTATTAGGCAGATGTGACGAGTCGATAAAGTTGGCTCGTCAGACTCAAGGACGGAGGCCTTTTTGGATCCACACTTGGTCAGACTAAATATATGTTTGTAGTCACCTTATGGTCCTTAGTGTGGACTTCGACTTGCCCATTAGGGAAGACCACACGACGTTCGCCCGACGCAGAGGCAGTGAGAGTGGCGCCATCTGGGAACCGCCATTCTTCGCGAACGTGAGGGTTCTTCGGGTCGTAGTAGCGGACGGTACCGTTTGGTAGACGGATCTCGGAGGAACCGTCTTTGTAGCGCTTCTCTACTTGGCCACTGAAATGTTACAATATAGTTTAGTAATTTAGTTTAATTTGCATCATTTTGATAGACAAATTAACTATGTTTTAAAGAAGAATGGGCAAGAGAGTAAATTTTTTAAAAAAGCATTTCTTTTACGAATATGCCACTGGGTTTATTTTTGTATTAGATGACGTAGGTAATCATATGGTCTCCGCTAGACTATTAGGATTAGAGCAGGTATACCGTCCGAGGTATCTCAGCAATTCCCGAAAAATTTGTTAATTTGGATCACATCTTTGATTCTGATAAAAATTGGTAGGCTGATAGAGTCCATGATGCTGAGCAAGATCCACTAGGTTTTTCAAAATTTCCTAGGTAGTTTATATGAAAATTTCCTTTTTTGTTACCGAAAATGTATAGAAATCTGGTAACAAAAAAGGAAGGTTTCATACAAACTACCTAGGACATTTTTGGAAACCTTGTGCATCTTGCTCAGCATCATGGACTCTATCAGCCTACCAATTTTTATCAATATCAAAGACATGATTTAAATGTACATTACTTTTCGGGAATTGCTCATATTTAAGTAGTTATTTCAATATTATAGGATAAATTAAGATGTCATTTATCAAAATATTCAGAAGTGATCAACGTGCAATCAACAAATAAATTAAAAAATCTTACTCAGGAAACTCCAAAACTTCCAATCCATCAGGATGAGTTGTATGATAAGTTTTTGTTTCAGCATAGTAATACTTTATCCTTCCTTCATTGTAGAAGTTTTCCTTTACATCCCCATTGTAATACACAAACTTAGAATATTTGCCATCAGCAGACAGATGTTTTACATTGCCATTAGGGAATCTAAGTTCTTTAGAACCATCAGGCTTTCTTATTTCAGTAGGGGTAAGATCTGTCTTTGTTATACTACTTTTACTTGGTGGTTCTAAAGTTCTATTATCTAAATATTCTCTATTTATTACTGTAGGCATCCTTTGGCTGCTACAGCTATACGTTCGGTTGGTAACAGTAGACATTGGTGATGTAGATCTGCCTTGAGAGTGATTAGATCTACTAGAACTGGGTAAATAATCTGGCTCATGGTTTATCACAGGTACTGGTGATTTGTGAGATCTGTGGCTTAATATAGACACTGGAGACTTGGATCTATTTGAAATGGATCCAATTGGTTGGCTGTGAGGTGACAGTTTGGAGACTTGGATTCTCTTGTACAACCTGAATTAGATCTGTGAATGAAGAAGGTATCATGTTTTTGACTGATATTTGTTTTTTCAAAACTGTGATTAGAACTTGAGTAGCTTGATCTAGGTTTTTCAATAGGTTCATCTTTTGAATGTTCTTGAAATCTCTCCATGTATATTTTCTCTAAGCTATTGTCATTTTCATTATCTGATGCTTCTCTTCCGCTAAGAGATTCTGTGTCACCTAAACTTTGTCTTTCATATTGGCCATCATCATCATCAATATCGTCAGAGGGATACCTGTCTATATTCAAAGTATGATTCCTTTCAGTTGGACTCATTACATCTCTCTGGCTAAAGTACTTTGCATACCGAGATGTCACATTGAGATTGGGGACACTTTTAGCCCTGACTCTGAGTGTATTCTTTGGAGCCTGCACTCTGCTTCTACTTTGCCTTTCCATTTCTAATGTTTTATACTTCATATCAGCATCCTGCACTACTTGAGCCTGAGCACTCTTAGCCTTAGACAACTTCTTGTTGATTTCTTCCAAATATTTCATATTAGTCATTCGCCTTGTAATGTCGTTGCTATGTTGAATCCTGCGGTTTTCCTTTTTTAACTTTTCTACTTCTTCCTGCAAATCTTTCTTTTCTTTCTCCATAATCTTTAACTGATTACGAAGTCTTGCGGCTACTGTGGTGTATTTGGCATCCTTTAGTCTCATTTCTTCTTTCAGATCACTTATTTCTTTCTTCAGATTAACAACTTCATCTTTGTCTTTTTTATTAAGCCGACCTCTCATCTCTCTCACTTGCCTTTCATAGATTTGCTTTTGCTTGGTCAATTTCTCTTTTTCCTCAGCTAAATAATATTCTGATAAAATTTTCTCCTCATTAAACTTTTGCTCAAAGGTTGATTTTTCTTCATAGAACTTTTGTTTCTCCATATCAATTTCTTCTCTCATTTTCGTTAAATTTGTATTTTCTTTTCTAAATGTTTCAATTTCATCCTCTAATTCATGGAGCCTATCTTTTAAGAGTTCACTTGTAGCAACTAATTTAGCATTCATTTCTGCCATATTTTCTGTCATGCTGTCAATTTCTTTGTCATTATGACATTGTTCAACTTGTGATTGTTTGTCAGCCTCTTTTGTTGTTTTATTTGTTTTATTATTCTGGACAACCTGATTTTTATTACTTTTGGGAATATCATGTTGGTTGTTGGATTCTTCTATAGTGTTATTACAAGAACAGCTACATTCAGAAGAGCATGCATCGCTACAACACTCTGTGTATTCGCTGTTGCAGTCAACATCACTCTGACAAGTTTCATTTCTAGTCTGAGGAATGTTGGGGTATAAGGTCATCAGTTTAGGATTGCTCGCTAAACATCTCTGCATAATTACAGGGGTACTATCCCCTGAATATTCTAAACTACTGCCCTGTAAAAATCTATTGATAAATGAATTGTTTAAATTGAAGCTTTCACGATCCACTTTGTTTTCAAGCAGTTCAAACATATTTTGCTCTGCCATTTCCCTCTCCTGTCTTAGTTTGATGAGTGTTTCATCGCAACTGATGTCGGAAAGAATGCTTTTTGCAGGAGAAGTAAAATTTTTATAATAGTCGCTTTGTTTGAGTTGCCGAAGGAAATCATCCTGTTCTTTAGTCAGGACTGCGGCCCAGGTTTTGCCCTTATTTGCCAGTATTGGATGTTTTCCTGTAGGTAATTGTAATTTAATTTCTCTTTCTTTAGGCGGTGAAGGTGGTTTTGGACCATGCAGTTCACAATTGCTAGAATCAACTTTACTAGACAATTGCTTGTTATTTCCTTGCTTGACTGACTCTTGAGTTTTAATATTGGCTTGTTTATCACATACTTCTTTTGATTGAACTATTTTGTCATCAGCAGGTTTCTTTTTAGCTTCAGGTCTTGGTTTAGAAACCACAATTTGTACATTTACACTTTTTCTTTTAGAATTATCTGATGATTTAGTATTTTTAACTATCTCAGGTCCTTTTTTCACATCAGAAGCCTTTTTCCAAGGCAAAGCATATGTACTCTGTATGACAGGTTTGTTTTTCTGCAGCCCAAAGCGCGTCAAGCCTTCACCTCTCTTTAGAAATGGTTTCTTACTTTTATTTGGGGGACCTTCTTTTTGTAAGATTTTGGGTTTGGGTGCATCCAATTCATTTTTAAGTTTTTCAATTATTAGGGCTTCAAAGTCTTTCTTAGGAGTCAGCACTGGCATATCATCTAAAGATATTTGTTTCTTAGCTAAAGACTGTGTACCTGCACTTGTCCCAGACTCTGTTGGTGCTTGAGATGCATTGGAAGCTTTGCTTCTGCTAGATATGGGAGAAGTGATAATGAATTCCGATTCTTGGGATAGGTTGAGGACAGCGACGCCTTCCACTAAGTCCTGTTGGTTCAATTGCGATTTACTTGAGTGCAGTCGCGGCGTCGGGTCTGTCGAAGATTCCGAACTTAGCAAGCTCCGAAATGTGTTAAAGCTCGTACTTGCACTGAACTGACTGACGACCTCCGTAATGCTGGAGTTCCGCGGCGACTCTTGATACAATTGCCGCTGTTGAAGAAGTTTGTCCTGTTGTAACAACTGTAGCTGACGCAGCAAATGTAGTCGCTCCAATATTTGTGTGGGGGACAGCGACACGTCGCTTTCTGAATACGATTGGTTCATTGCAAGAGTTTTAATAGCACATTTCATACAACAAGTAAACACTAATAACAAAAATCCCATAAAAATCCTACAAAGTTGATTAAAATAAAACTGAGCGTTACAAAATACAAACTGAAACTTTTGACAGTGACAGCGCAGGCAACAGTTGCTCAGTGTTACCCAGGTATGTTTTTTAGATTTACGAGAAAATAAAGTGTAGTTGAGCAACGCATGTAACACTTCTCGAGTTGCATGAGTTCATTCGTAACAATAACTGTTAACCATTAGGCTTCCCGTATGAATGTTCTTGTAATGGTGGTTAAGTAAATAAGACCTTGATCAGTTCAATGTATTTCACTTCTCTATTAAAATTTCTCTAAAGTTATTGCAATGCTTAAAGACAGTGTTACAGTTCAGATCTGTCAGTGAAACTGTCAGATTGCATACAAGTTTTTTTTAAGATTATGAATTTTTAAGACTGTCTGTGGGGAACCTTAAAGTGTTCATGCACTACTTTACGAAAATAAGCTAAGATTTTGTTTTGATATACTATCAGTAAGGAACCTGAAATAAGAATGCCTTTGAAGTGTCCTGTAATCCACAATCCCTTTTAACACATTCGTGGACACGTATGCTATAGTATACGCGTAGTCATTTGTTTCCTTTGGTCTAGAAGTCCGTGAACGTGTAAATAACCAATTACAGATAAAGAACAGCATTGCTACACTATTCTAGATAACTTACGCAAATTTGGTACACTGGCAACTTTAGAAAATGATACCACAGATAATCTAGGAATGGAGACATGATGGAGTCCAAACCAAGTCCAAACATTCAATGCATGTGAAGTCATTGCTGCCAACTACTCATGATTACAATAAAATTGATTTATCATTACGTATGTATCTCCCAACATTAGTAGTAGTATTCAATCAAAATAAAATTATTCCTTATATAAAATTTGAATATTTCATAATTTTATCAAAGTTTGATCAACATAGATAAAATAAATATTTTAGAATTCTGTGTTGTCATGTGTTAAATTTAAATCTTATCAAGTGTCAATCAAAGTTGCACTCATTGCAACATTGGGCCATGCTGTGCCCATAAATGTCAAAATTTCTGTCCATCTTTATTCAAAAATCATTTGATTATTCACGAGCAAAACACTGCGTATTCACCATGTCCAAAAGAAGTGGCTTTCATAGAGCCCCGAAATTTAAGCCCGAAGTGAAAGTGATCCAAAAGCCTCCTAGGCCTACTATAAACATGTTTAGAACTGAGAAAGTTGAGGTTCTCCCAGAACCTATAAAATCCGAGGCTGATAAAAAGCTTTACAAGTAAGTTTTTCTTATTTTATTTATTAAACAGGTAATAAAAATAACATTGATGCAATTTGATCATTAATAAGTGTTTTGGAGACGTTCGATGATTTATTTTTCAAGGTTTATAGAATTAGTTTCCCCATGATTTGTGCTGAAAGGAAGTGTAAGAAATAGGCCATAGGTAATAATTGTTTTTGTAGATGGTCATTCTTTAAATTCTTATATTTACACACACAATATTTAGTATATCAAGTAATGTTTAGTATCTATAGTTAAATAAATTATTAGTAATTCTTTTTAGGGTTCCGTACCAAAAAGGTACAACAGGAACCCTTATGGTGCGACTCTGTCCGTCTGTCACATTCCTAAATATCTCGAGAACTACTAATGCTATCAACTTGAAATTTGGAATAGTTATAAACATTGTAAACCTCTACAAATAGAAAGTATAATTTTTTTAAATATATTAATTTTAATTGTAGAAAATGGCCAAAATGAAAGGGGGGCAAACTGTAAATTTCAAGTTACTAGGTCAAGTGGGGTATCGTTGGAAAGAGCTCAAATTGAACGTAAATAAGCTATATTTTATAATTTTTTTGTTGTGGAAAAAAAAAGAATTTTGAAGGAAAATGTAAAAAAAATACCATTCCCCCCCCTTATCTCCGAAGTTTACCAACGAAAAATTATGAAAATTTTAGTAAACATTGGTTTTATGCTAAATATTACAGGAAAAATATAATCGTGTTTGTATTTTGAATACTTTTTTTTTAATTCACAAAAAACTTTTCAGATTTTTACTTTCAATTTACCCACCCTTGCGGATGTATATCGTACTTCAAATTAATACGAGATGTTACATAAACCATCTTCTGTCCAATAAAGTAAAAACTGTTTAAATCGGTTAACATTATAAAAAATTATCCCTGAAAAACCAGGTCGCGCAAATTAGTTAGCAAATTGACCGGGAGATGGCGCTATACACAATAATACTCATTAGTGCCTATACTTTTGTCTTCTAGTCAAGTCATTAGAGTTATATGAAAATATGAGATTATTTTTACTAGGTAGTTTGAAAGAAAGTTTGTACGGAACCCTCGGTGGGCGAGTCCGACTCGCACTTGGCCGGTTTTTTTTTTTTCAAATAGGTTAGCCACTTCGTCTACTTACAAAATTGACTATGTACATATAGTAACATCGGTATATCTTTATATTCCGGACAATATTCATAGTAAAGTAATTTTGGCAGTATCCATAACAACTAAATAAATTATAATCATTGTTGTCATATTTATTTACAAATAGGTTAGCTACTTCTAATCAGATTTTGTTTCAGGACAATAAGATTAGAAAATGGTTTAACAGCTCTGCTGATATCGGACCCGACCGGGATTGAAGTGACAGAAGAAACATCAAGCGAGGAGGAAAGCAGTAGTTCAGACGACACCAGTGGTCCGGAGAGTGACACGCAATCTGAGCGCTCCGGGACCAGTGACCAGCATGGCAATAAGAGGCGCAATGACTTCAATGAAGAGAAACTGGTAAGTCTATCATTTCAGTTTTAAGTGCGTTCATTTGTTTAATCCATGTAATCGCGCGTTCATATGTTTATGCTTCAATTGGACATGAGATTGTTTTTAAAAAATATGCTTCTATCATGAGAGTAGGTATTAGGCATTATTTTATTTATGTCTTGCCTAATTATAGTGACAATAGAAATTTAGTATCCTTCATACATTTGCATTTAATAGGAACAATCACTATTGCATAAATAATACCCGTCTATGGTCCAAATTATATGTAAAAATATCAGTAGATTTGCAGACCTTTAAATTGACAGACCTTTTCCTTTTTAATATTATAAATAGGCTTGTTTCTTGCAGTTTTAATGACATTATAAATTTTAATAAATAATAAATAAAAATTGCCAATGACTAAAATAAATAATCATCCCGTTTTAAAACTTAAATTCATAATGCTTCTTGCAACAACAACAAACCATTATGAGACTTGCAGCAAACAATATTATACTATTTACAGTCAATGTTGTATAACAAAAAGTCAACCTTCATAGTAAATAGATCACATCGATTATTCAACAATGTTCATACCGGCATTGCCACTTTGACCACAAAATACAAATAGATACAGAAGGTCTACTCGACCAAACACAGAAGGTCTATTCGACCAAACATCAAAATTTATTATACCTTATATTTGACCGGGATATAGATCCTGATTAACTATTTGTTTTGAGTTTATTGACATCCACCAGCAATTTTTAGTTACCCATGATCATCATGCTTGTAACTGTAAAGATGTTTATTAAATTGTTTAAAAAAATACTAGGTACCATGAAGTCAAACACAGTGATTGAAAAAATTATCAAAGTGCCACAACACAATATAAATATTCATAATTAACAGAAATGTATTTACATTATTGATCATTATCAACATAATTATTATCCTCCTATTATGTTTTACAATGTCAGGAAAAAATAGGGACACTTTTTTTTTATCAAGGATAGGCATTGACATTTATTGTAAAAAAATATGTTTAGCATCTCTTCGCCTTTTTGCGATAATATTCGTGTAAAATATTTCTTCGTTTTTTAAAGTAGCAATTGATATGACATATCCATTTCTGCTAAAATGCCATGGTATGTGCCTCTTATATTTATTCCATTTGACGTCAGGAATGCGTGTTTAAAACCTATCAAGTGCCTCATGTTACACTGTGTATAAACCATTAGTATCATGTCAAGTCATTGAATGCTATTTTATGCTAATGTTTTTTCCATTTCATTTTATAACAGTACTAGCTTTTGCCCGCGACTTCGCTCGCGTTAGAAAGAGACAAAATGTAGCCTATGTCATTTTCCATCCCTTCAACTGTCTCCACCTAAAAAATCACGTCATTTCGTCGCTCCGTTTTGCCGTGAAAGACGGACAAACAAACAGACACACACACTTTCCCATTTATAATATTAGTATGGATTTATTTATTATCAATATTAGATAGTATTTGTATGAAATAGGCCTACTGTTTCTTGTTTCACTTTTCATCATGCTGTGTAATGCTCCACTGACTACCAACTACCAATCGGGACGTTTTTTTAACTTTATGTTTATCGATATAAAGTCTATATTGTTACATAGGACTTTATATTTTTTGTTTTATCATGTCTGATACTAATTAATTATGACATGTTATAATGCCAATAATATAAATATTTTTCGTATTTAGCTATGCTTTCACTAAAACCTGTTTACGTTAGTATGTTAAATAAGTCGTTGATAAATTATAGTTACCTACTGGTTGGAATGTTTGTCGAGTTGTCTTACGCTAGGACGCAAAACCTGAATCAGTATGCATGGTAATGTAGTAGGTATGTCGTTTATATTCTCTCTGCGAATAATAGATTCATAGACTATAGATACTAGTCTCCCCACCGCCTTGCGATGAGACCGGGCAGAAGGTAAAATGTTGCATTTCGCTTCAGTTCGTACTTAACATTCGGAACTCGAGAGTCTCGAGTACCTGTCATTTTTTCTCGTCTCGAATGAAGTCGAAATTCGAGAATTCTCGAGTTCGAGAGTCTCGAGCAGAGACCCTAGTACTAATATAATGCGTAAAATAAATTTAACCTTTAATAAATCGCATTTTTAAAACCATAATTGGAGCATTCCATGAAATGGTCTACCATTCTCCCGTACCAACGCGAATTTTCAAAGTGAACACAGCTTGTTTACACAAAATATATAAGAATAATAATAAGAATTTATTTATTGCCTCAAAAACATAAAATTAACCTTACATGCTAAGTACAATGCATATTTTAAATACTAAATGTTACTTAACTAAAACAAGTAAAATAATAAATAAATAAATATTATAGGACATTCTTACACAGATTTACTGAGTCCCACAGTAAGCTCATGAAGGCTTGTGTTGTAGGTAATCAGACAACGATATATTTAATATACATATACTTACTTATATACACAGAAAACATCCATGATTCAGGAACAAATATCTGTGCTTATCACACAAATAAATACCCTTACCGGGATTCGAACCCGGGACCGCGGTTTAGCAGGCAGGGTCACTACCCGCTAGGCCAGACCGGTCGTCTAATATACGTATTGGCAATAGGTTCCAATCTCAGTTCGATATCGATTGGTCGCAGGTTAACAAATTACCGTGCTGATAGGCTTTTAAATAACATATCTAATTATTACATATATCGGATGACTTAGTACCTAAATATTGAACAACATTACAAACATTAGGTACTTTCAAATTTCTTGCTTTGATTTCAAGATCTCTCGTATGTATTTCGTATGCCGTACAGCTAGGTCAGTCTCGCTCATGAACGATTCTTGTTAGAAATCACATTAAAACACTTAGATAACGTCATCAAGTTAGAAACTTTCGCTCAGTTTTATTGGTTATTCTATAGATATATATTCTATTCTCACGAGGACACACGTAGCTTGGTTCGTGTTGTAATGCCTTTAACCCTTTAATCGCCATAGTCCGATAAAGTACCTGTCTGCAAAACGAGCACGCTCGATAGAACATTCTAAGTAGTTAAAAGACTTAAAAAAATTGCGTTATTGCGAATGAAACACCTATACAATATAAGCGTGGAAAGCATCGAAGGGAAACTATAAGCCCACCCACGGTGTGAAAATAGATAAGATAGGTAGGTGTTTATTATCGTAGGCTCTAATTGTGATCGTTAGTGGGAGTATATTCTATTCAGTCTTGATATGTAAACGTTACATCATACCTGGGGTAATGAACTGGGTGTTTAAAAACACGCAGAACCAGACCAAACACTAAGTGCAGGTCAATCACTCTCCCCCTAGAGAAAACTTAGTAATAGAACGGAGGAAGAAATTAGGCTATATGCAGTTCCTTTCGTTCGTTCCTCTTCCTCCTATACGTGATGTTGACATACAGTCATTTTTACAGTAAACATCGAAGTGACTTCTTTGACAAATACAGCCCGGTGTCAATAAGATAGAGTTCTAGAGTGGCCTAGGATCCAAATTGGTTGACTGTACCTATATTTGTAAAAATGGGATATCGTTAGATACCTGCGTCCGGAAAGCCCATCACTGTGAAAATCCTGCCATGTTTTGGAAAGTTACTTTTCCCGATCACCAGGTCTTTAACTCGTAGGCAACCATAACGTTTGATGACTGCAAGTAGCCTGCAGCATTTGGCCCTTTAGTCAGCTCAATTTCAAGTTTAGCTAGTTTCTAATGGTTTCTAAAAATTATGTCCCCATCGCAATCCTAACAAAGGAGAGAAAATCCTGATTAGTTTTCGAAAATCCTAAAGAGGTTTAAATCTTGGCTGTAGATAATTTATAATATTACATTAACTCTATGCATCTCGGCAGGTGCGTCGGTCCAAACGTATTCTAAGAGCACTCTTGAAGACAATATGCATAAAGCGCTGCAAGGATTTGTTTCACGGCCTAACTCTCGATACGGTATGAGCTCATGGAATATAGACGTAGGTTGCCAGTTGTCATAGGGTTATAGCCTGTCCGGTTTCTAAGATCAAGTTCTCCATACATTTACTATAGCGTATTTAATCTTAGAAAAGCGCATCAGGGTTTAGTGTACACCGTGGGCGGAAAGTAACAAAATTTTAGACAGATATTTCGATGCTTAATTATGTAGTGTGTAGTTTACAAAATATTCTTCCGTCCTAAAATTATAAAATCAAACACATTGTCACTGACTCATCCTATTCAATCGAGTAACATATCTATCTACACCAGTCTCTGAGCCTTAGCTTAGCGCGAAAAAAGTCTATACAATGTAAATGTATACCTACAAGTAGGGATGTAGGCACGATACTAAATCGCTTGCCAGTTTTTCAAAAGTTTTTCGCTGACTTTTATCTAAGAGGCGTTTTAGAAAAAAAATCTCAACAATCATCATTCATATTTTTTATTATTCATTTTAATTAAAATATGTTCAGTGATCATTTTGTAGGATAGAATAGTATCTTGTAGTATGTCAGGTTTATATTACTAGAGTAAACCGTAGTATAACCAAAAGAGTATATAGTTATATGTTTATACAAACTTAAAGTAAGAGACCATGCTTAACAGATAGTCTTTTCGTTTGACGTTTAAAATAATCCTTGCATAATCTTTGGTCTCTAAATCGCTGTTAACTCAGCTTGGTCTGATACTAGTATAACTTTCATCTTTCTTCTTCTTTCTTAGGGACTATGTAAGGCTTCGTAGCGCCTATATATCACTGCGACCATTCCTGGGCTATTCTTTTCAAAGTTGTCGACCCCACTTTTTTTTGCATTTGGAAATTTTTATGTGGTTTCCACTCAGAATCGCGAGCTCTTTCAATCCTAATAAGAGAAAAAAGTGTCCCAAGGTCTTTTTTCCATTCTGTTACCATTTTTTCATACATTTTGTATGGCGGTAACGGAATGGAAGGTTTGAAAATGTATTCTGATGTTACAAAAAATGTGGGGTGGACAACTTTGAAAAAAAATGGCCCTCCTACCTACAACAGCTCTCGGTCAAGTACAAATTCAATGACTTGTAGTATCTTTTTGAACTCGAGATACCTCAAATCATCCACTAGTAGTAGCTGCCCAGACTCATGTTACGGGTACGCATTAGGGAAGGGCACTCTGCAAGTATGACCTTATATCAGTATCTGTTTGACGGTACAACTCCGTTTCCCTCCAAACGAATAGCTACGGTGAAATCTTGAAATCAAGGTTCTAACATTGATACCAAATAAGTAAGGTATTTTTGCTCCAGTTACGACTAGACGAACACGATATTCACGATATACTACTTGTCACCATGTTAGAAACTTCCAATCAATAAATCCATACTAATATTGGGTTGGTAAGAAAGTAATGAGCGATCGATTGAATTCCACATAAAATTTTTGAGAGAGTTCTAGAATCTTCTATGGTCGAAAGTATATAAAGGGCGAGTCGCACAGTTTCTCGTCAGTCATTCACTAGCTGTCGCCGAGCTAATATAAGGAAGAAAATGGACGAATTAAAAGTGCATGTAAGGCATTGCTTACTATATGAATTTCAGTCTGGCCATTCAGCCGCCGAAGCAGTGCGTAATATATGTCAGCGTGTTGCTCCTGAAGTTGTGTCTGAGGCCACTGCGAAACGATGGTTCCAGCGGTTTCGTAGTGGCGACTTTTCATTATCAGATCAACCTAAGTCTGGTCGACCGGTGAAGATTGATGTAGCCAAATTAAAAACCTTAATTGAAGGAGATCCGAGGCTAACGAGTTACCGAGTTAGGCTGCTCTCATGTCACCATAGAAACACATTTACACGAGTTGGGAAAAAACTACAAAT
This sequence comes from Leguminivora glycinivorella, assembly GCF_023078275.1. Lineage (NCBI taxonomy): Eukaryota > Metazoa > Arthropoda > Insecta > Lepidoptera > Tortricidae > Leguminivora > Leguminivora glycinivorella. The sequence goes on along the minus strand of NC_062989.1, from coordinate 7,833,221 downwards.
ACAGTGTTTGGATACCGCATGAACTTGATAGAGATCAACTAAATCGCCGTGCCGATATCTGCATACAACTTCTGTCTTTTCGCCTCACATTCAACTGGTTGGACCATCTTATCACTGGAGATGAAAAATGGGTCTTATATATAAATCACACACGCAAACGTCAGTGGCTAGCTCCAAACGAAAAAGGAATAGAGGCACCAAAAACAGAGCCTCACCCGAAAAAAGTTATGCTGTCCGTTTGGTGGGATATTCATGGTATTATTCACTGGGAACTCCTACCAAGTGGAATGACTGTTACCGCATTAGTATACTGTAATCAGCTTGAAAATTTAAACCAAAAAATCTGTCAGAATCGTCCACAGCATGCTAAAGTTTTTTTCTTACACGACAATGCTCGCCCACACATTGCAAAAGTGACTCGGCTAAAGCTATTGGAGCTAGGTTGGAAAGTGATACCTCATCCACCGTACTCTCCAGACTTGGCACCTACGAATTACGCATTGTTCAGATCGCTAAGCAATGCCTTGAATGAAAAAAAGTTCGATGATCAAGCCCATCTACGACAGTACATAGCTGAGTTTTTTGAATCTAAACCTAAGAACTTCTTCGCCGATGCTATTCATTCTTTACCAGAACGATGGAGACAAGTAGTAGATAACGAAGGCCGTTATATTTTTGATAAATGATTAAAATAATAAATTAAATAAAAATTACAATATTGGTTATGATTCGCTCATTACTTGCTTACCAACCCAATATTATAAATGGGAAAGTGTGTGTGTCTGTTTGTTTGTTCGTCTTTCACGGAAAAACGGAGCGACGAATTGACGTGATTTTTTAAGTGGAGATAGTTGAAGGGATGGAGAGTGACATGGGCTACTTTTTGTCTCTTTCTAACGCGAGCGAAGCCGCGGGCAACAGCTAGTAATATTATAAATGGGAAAGTGTGCGTGTGTCTGTTTGTTTGTCCGTCTTTCACGGCAAAACGGAGCGACGCATTGACGTGATTTTTTAAGTGGAGGTAGTTGAAGGGACGGAGAGTGACATAGGCTACTTCTTGTCTCTTTCTAAACCGCCACTTTCCTAAAATGGGGGGTGGAAGATTGTATGGAGCATTCCGCAATTTTCCGAATTTAACACGAGTGAAGCCGCGGGCAAAAGCTAGTCTTTTATAAAATTATGGTTGTCGAGAGGATTTACCGTCCGACTTTCTATCCGGAGGCGATCAAATCGTGTAATCTTGACTTGTACTAATGAAATTATTTCGATTTTTTTCGTACTAATGAGTTTTTCCGAGCTTTTGGTGACCTTTTTACTTCTTCCAATTTACTTTACGGGAAATAAATCAAAGACCTCTAGCACTGTATCGAATAGAGCATCATTTTCTAAATGATACAGCTGCCGCGATTGTTACGAACCATTCATCGAATACCTAGTTTCTCTAACAAGTTAGTTAATGTCAATTTTCTACGAAAATACCTACTCACTCCCTACTCATCGTTTATAATGTCCTTCACTTTAGTGTTGTAAGTAAAACCAGGATGATTTTAGCATTAGCTAACGAAACTAAACCTAATTTTAGTACTTTGAATACAAAAACAAAACAGCTCTTCATAGAAAAGGTTGTGAATAGCTGCTTATACGGTATAAAATAGAAATAACCGGTAAGTAGTGGATGTGCCATAAAATTGCAGTGTTATTATGGCCAGCCTTGCGTAGCTAACGTACACTGAGAGAAATTTTCATTGTGAATTTATTTAACAAGTTCGACTTGTTGCGGTTTATCCGTTTGAATCAGCCAAACGTATGTTTAAAACAATATGTGTCAGGTTGTTTTTATAAAATCGACTTGTTGATTCAAATATATTGCCGATTCAAATGACAAGTAGCTTGTTGTTTGAACCAAAGAGCACGTAGGCGCTATTTTAACCAAAAAACTTGTTGAACGAACATGAAAACTGGTTGTATTTTTTCTCAGTGCGGTAAGTAGTGGATGTGCCATAAAATTGCAGTGTTATTATGGCCAGCCTTGCATAGCTAACGTAGGTACATATCATTATTGCAGTATGTTGCTGGACATTCCGGTTTTGCTCAGTCTATTCTATTACCTCTGCCACACACTCGACGAGCGGCGTGGGAAGTAGCGAGGGAAGTAGGCAGAGGCATAGTGTGGCCGCGCTACTCGTCATGCCGCTCGTCATGCTCCTCGTCATGCCCACCGCTCCCTATTTTGTCGGTTTTTATTTTATTTTATTTTTATTTTATTTGTTAGGAAAACTTACAGCTAAAGTTACAATAAAGCTTATAAGTTATAACATAAAAACAATGAGCCAATAACATGTTTCCACAGATAGAAACTGGGCAAAGTACATGCGTGCAAAGTTACAGAAATTTTTAAAATATATTTGAAGATTTAGTACTACATATGTATCAGTATTTAAAGTACCTACAGCAGTAATGAGTTTGAGCAATCATTGAAAACAAACAATAAGAGAATAAGAGAAAAAGGAAAAAAAAGCAGTAACCTATTTTTGGCGCGAGTCAAAGGGCTGGCAACAACCTAGTGCGATTCGTCGCGCGAGTAGGGCAGTGTGTGGCCGATGAGGGCAACATCGCGGCAGCGCGAGGAGTATAGTGTGGCAGAGGTATATTAGTTTTTATTTCAAAGTCGACTAACGAGAAAGGCAGGGGTTGCATGCAAAATTTAACTTCTACATACATGGGTTAAAAACATTGGCACACCTCAGCAAAAGATACAATGGAGACAAAACAAATGATTATAAATAGAGGCAGACAACAGGCGGTCTTATCGCTAAAGCGCGATCTCTACCAGACAACCGTTGGGTAGCGGATAACATAGTTTTGTTTCAACTTTTTTTTATCCAGTTTGGCACAGTGTGCTTTCTGTTATTTGTCCGGAGCGTCCAAACTCATTATGGTTACGATTTTTGTTGTGTGAATTTACTGTTATTTTAGCTTCATAACGTCACCATATTACCTGAGTTATTATTGTTATGGGCGGAAAATAATAATTGTATGCCAAATTCTTTGCTATCACATAACGGATGTTCAATGTGAAAAAAACAAACAGAACAACCAGGATGCGGAATGTTAATGTCGGTAATCGGCAACGACATATCGTCACTACTTTAAAAAAAACTTGTATCTTCGTCTGTCAATGAAAAGAAAATTGTAGTAAGTATGTATGGAATGCATATAGACTTACTGCGTTTTAACTTTGAAGAACAGCGTGAGATACGAGATTTTTTAAAAGTAGTGACGATATCGTTATCGTATTATCTATCTCTATCGCTCTTTCGTATTGGCGCGACAGAGCCAGATTGCGTTTCGATCTGCGAGTAGCGTCAACGATTTTCATTTCGGCCAGGCCGGCAGATATCCCCAAGTCTAGAAAGCCTAGAAATCGATACCTAGTCCACTCTGTTTACTCTAGGTCAGGGCTACACACGTTCCGTTGATAACGACTCGTGATTGGGTCACGTAACGTACTATAGCCACAGTGAAAACGTTACTTATCGCAATATGCCTAGTTATTGATAGAAGGTAGTCAAGGTAGAAAAAACTTAGATTACTTTTGTATATTTATGGTATATTTTTGATACCATTTCTCAACATGAGTTATTTATACATATTATAAAACATATTCTCCGCGGCGCCTTTCCCATGTTTCATATATATGTATTATGATTTTTTTCCCACACTGGCTGTTATAAAAATTATACAATAATTTTTTTTTTTAAATTATATATGGGCTTACTCTTGGCCACAGACTAGCCAAAGGCAAAGACGTGGCCTACGATGGAGTGAGCTCGCCCAGAAGATGCCTGTTCACTTTTGATTTGAAGGTTGCCGGGTTATATAGCGCGATGGCGCGATGGTGCGCTGTCCCTGTCACACCATGTTATATTTATATCAGCCCAGTGTGGGAGCACCATAACCTATTCTACTCGTACTGTCCCGAGGCTGGGAAAATAACCGTTTTTATATCCACCAGTCTAGATCTATGGAAATCGTCAAGTGATCTCTTATCTCATAACATTTTTCCTTTAGATACGTTTGTAATTTGGTGACAGGAAATGAAGACCATTGTATGTACATTAAAATAACATCTCTGTAGCTCATGGCTAACAATATTTTTTTCGATTGATTCATTGGAATATATGTATAGAACCTGTGTTCCTGTGAACACTCAATAGAAAAAGGAGCGAATTCAAATTTTCCAATTTCTTCCCGAAGTCAACTCTTTGTGCCTTCATGTTTGCTGCCGTTTCTTACTGACAAGTTCATTTTGTCATACACTGGTGCAGAGTATAGCTTATTTACAACTTGGCAAAAAAAAAAGTAGAAAGGGAACTTTTTTTATCATAGCAACACTTACTTTCCTCATACAAAAATGACTCAATAGTTGCCCTATTATTTTTTTCCGGGCTATAAGATAAGACCTAAGGATTAAGAACATGTGTTGCTAGTTAGACCCAAGTAATTTTAAAATACCGTACAAAATTGTAAATTGCTGTACTACATACCTCGGCGGCCCAGTTGCTCTTACAATTGCTATTACGTTATGTTTACTTACGCAATGTTTGGGTTCCGCTGTTGCGTGACATTCTCTCGGTTACAGGACTCGCTATTAGATGCCTATACCTAAAATTATCAACTTTTAACGTCATAACCACCAGTTTTTGTAAAGTCGTTAATATTGCGCGCGTTGTAAAAAAAAACTGTACAGTAAAGTGCAAAAATATGTATCGAAAAAACCGTCTCATAAATATGGTACTATGCTTTTATTACACCGGATTAAGATACTATGGGACATATTTTTGAGTAAGATGTGTACACCCATATTTTTACACTTGACTGTACGGTAGGAGTAGAGGTTCCTCTGTGCAAGTCGTACATACAAAACCGGCTTGAATTAAGGCAAAAAATAACATAAAAACTGGTATGGTGTTTTGGCAGATTTGATGAATGTAAACGACCCTAATAATTAATCAGCTGAACTGTTAAAAAAAATAATGATGACCTATATCGTCACTATTTTTAAAAAATCTCGTATCTCATACTTCTCCTCAAAGTTAAAACGCAGTAAGTCTATATGCATTCCATACATACTTACTACAATTTTCTTTTCATTGACAGAAGAAGATACAAGTTTTTTTAAAAGTAGTGACGATATGTATTGTTTGTGTTAACGGCCAACTCGTACTTAGCAGAGAAAAACAAGTTTCCTATTCCAGTGAAGAGCGGACAGGTTTTTGGGCAACAGTTTTTTTTCTAGTAACAAACGAGTAGTGCATCTAGTTATTCCAGTTAGGCAATTATCAGAATGTGACATATACACCGTGTTTCACTTAACACTAAAAACCTGAAAACCGTTTGTCCAGAATCGAGAGTAGAATCGATTGAGATATATCTTGACGGGGGTAATATTTTTATTTAAATTAGTATTATTAATTATTTTTTATGTGCCTATTCTATTTTATTCGTAATACAACATTATGTATATCGCATTGCTAGAGGTTGTTTACCTTTTTCAGTATTTGGCGGTATTAATACTGGCTGGTTACTTGGACGATTATTTTTTCCGCTACGAGTTTGACGTTGTTTGTCAGTTTAATCTTAATGTTTATTATAAATCATAACAAATTGAACTCGTACCTAATTACAACCTTGTCATTTTGAATATTGGGTTTAAATTAGCTTACTGCGATTACCTGTCCAATTGGAAGTTTTACAGTGACATCTTAGCTGTCTATTGATAAACCTTATGTCGTTGCAGTAACGTACACAAATAAATAGTTTTATGGTTTATGATGGTAGTTAGCAATTATTTTATTGAGTGTAGAGCTAAAAGTCAAGTAGAGCTGTACAGAAAATTAAAAATTGAATTAAAAAAAAAGTAACCATCAGATTAAAAGATGAATACTCTAGATGAGTTTAAAAAAATAAAAATCAGTTGGGGTGTCTGAGGTTTCGAGTGATACCGGAAACACTGTATAGTGTTGTTTAATTTTGTGAGTAAAAAAGAGTCGAATAAAATGTAATGGTTCTGAAGCTAAAGCTGAAAGCTGACGCAGTTTGAAACCTTTTAAAGTATTAGGTAATACAACCCTTTTAAATTAGAGTCGGCTTAGGCTTAACTCGATTACTTAGATACTGCGTATACAATATACGTAACGTACCTATATAGCCTAGGTGTACAATTCACCAAGGAATAACACTCGAGTGTGAAAAGGGATTTTGAATACGAAAATTGATTCAAGGCTGAGGGACCAGGAAAATATGCGCTGTGTTGGCAGGCTCCTGGGCTAACACCACGCTGCGTAGGTAAGTTGCATCAATAGTTAATCGCTACAGAACTAGCGAACGAAACGCATCTGAGTCTGTCGTACGCTGCGTACAACTGTCACCTTGTCTACGTGTCCTGCAGGGCCATGATACATGCAATTTTACCATGGATAAGACATCTGTCTCTCTCACACTGATGCAAGATCGTGACGGATACTTTACCCACATAGATTTGACGACCGGTGTAGCTCAGTCGGTAGTGACCAGGGTTGGACCTGTTAAGCCGCGGTCCTGGGGTCGAATCCCGGTAAGGGCATTTATTTGTGTGATGAGCACAGATATTTGTTCCTGAGTCATGTATATAATAAGTATGTATTTATCTATTTAAGTATGTATATCTTCGCTTAGCACCCATAGTATGTACAAGATTTGCATATTGCTGTAGATTCACCATAGGCCGAGCTGCTTTCTATCTTGATAGGAAATAGTTATTTGTTATACAAGGGTGCAAAGTTGTATTTTAACGCCGAGTGTGGAATTGAAAAACGAGCAAGTGAAAGGATTCTATAGTTGAACCACGAGCGAAGCGAGTGGTTCGAGAATAGAATCCTGAACTTGCGAGTTTTTTAACACACGAGAAGTAAAATACATTTGCACCCGAGTGCAACACAAAACTTTTCCCCTCACTATAGCGAGGAAACTACAACGCAAAAAATGCGTTTATCACTGCTTCCAGTAGTTCCACAGGTGGTAAATCATCTTTATTACTAGATTCACCTACTTTTATCAATTTTAAAGCAGTTAATTTGACTTTATTCAAGGTCAAATTACTTTACCCACTAGTGGATAAAATGCGTTTTTACCCGCTGGTATTAAAGGACAAAACACGTGTTTTCGAGCTAGTGAGGGGAAAAAAATATGTCCCAAGATTTCCATTCATTTTTCAAACCTTTCATTCTGTTACCGCTATACAAAATGTATGAAAAAATGGTAACGGAATGGGAAAAAACCATGGGACACTTTTTTATTCCTATTAGGATTGAAAGAGCTCTCGGTTCTGAGTGGAAACCACATAAAAATTACCAAATCCAAAAAAAGTGGGGTGGACAGGGTGGTCTTTGAAAAAAAATGACCCAATAATTCCCCTTCAGCTCGTTTTGTGTGGACCAGCCTATTGACAATACTTACGAGCAAAGAGGATCGAGTATTATAGAGAGTTACTGTCAAAGTAAAATGTGTAATCACAGTGCATAGACTGCCATCTCTCGACACAAGCTTAAAAATTTTGAACCTCAGTTTTGACAATTTGGCCCATATTGTTAGCTTGATATGTGTTAAAATGTCAAATATTAATATTAGCTCCATCCAGCTGAGCGTTCCCCAAAGGTGTAACGCCATCTAGGCCACCGTACCTTTTTCTCTAGGCATTTTTTTCTTAGACTTCAACTTCATCCGTCTATACAAAGTTACATATGTCTTTGCTTACGAGTATAATCATTGAATTGTTTCAGGCGGCATGCGCGCTCTGCGTGGGAGTGGGCAGCTACAGCGACCCGTCAGACATACAGGGGCTGGCGCACTTCGTGGAGCACATGGTGTTCATGGGCAGTGAGAAGTACCCTAAGGAGAACGAGTTCGACGCCTTCATCAAGGTGAGTAGGAGATCCAGAATTAAAAAAAAATATAACAGTTTACATGCGTAGGGGTTGTACCAATGAGTTTTTCGAAACTTATGTGCGAAATGTCATTTTATATTTGCCAGTCGCTTTTCGGTGAAGGAACCGGACTAATTCCAATAAGGCCTAGTTACCCTTCGGGTTGGAAGGTCAGATGGCAGTCGCTTTCGTAAAAACTAGACCCTACGCCAAATCTTGGGATTAGTTGTCAAAACGGACCCCAGGCTCCCATGAGCCGTGGCAAAGGCCGGGATAACGCAAGGAGGATGATTGCATGAGTAGGGGCCGTATCCTTCTTTTAAGTTTAACTTGTATTAGGAGGTAGAATGTTCTAGAAGAATGATCACTCAAATCAGGATATCGTGAAACAAAGCGGGATGGAATAGGTCATTCCTAGTTGTTAATATCAAGTTGTTACCAGTGGTAACTACTGGGATTTTTTCCACCTTTTTTTTCTAGTCCTAGAGCAACTACTAGAAGATTTAGTTTGTGTTGTAGTTTGTAAAAGTAATCAGCTTATTACTGTTCTAAAAATGCATTTCCATCCTATTGTGTTATGTTTATGTGATCATCCTCCATTTACTTAGGGTCCTACAGTAAAACACACACCTATAGTGCCAATGGTCCTACAGTGCTATCCGTAGGTACGTTTGCCATAAATGTATGTCACAAGTGACACTTAACGCCATCTGCAAGTATAATCTAAAGCTACAAGACATTTTTTTTGTGGCGCCATCTATGTGTGGTGTAGTGTAGTGTATGCACGTTCTTAGGCGGTCGCATTTTAATGTATGGGATGGTATGGTCTTCTTATATCTAATCTATGTTATTGTCTACAGAAAAAAGGAGGTTCAGACAACGCGTCAACGGATTGCGAGGTGACGACATTCTACTTCGAGATCCAGGAGAAGCACCTCCCACACGCCATGGACATGTTTAGTCAATTCTTCGTGAGCCCCCTTATGATGAAGGAGGCTATGCAGAGGGAACGAGAGGCCATACAGTCTGGCAAGTCTTGCAAAATTTTTGAAAATAGTACAGTCAACCGATTCGAATCCTAGGCCACACTGCATAGAACCCTGTCACATTGACGCCGGCGCCGTGCTTTATTTGCCTTAAAAGTGCAGTTCCCAAAAACTTTCAATTGATCTTATTTTGTTACCAACATTTAGTAATATAAGTCGACTTTCATAAAATATATACAGGACAAGTGTTATAATTAAAAAAATATAGATACTAGAGAACCATAATGACGAAATAAAAGAATACAAAAAAAATCTGTTCATCAAATAAATCTTGGTAACAAAATAGGAATAAAAACAAATGATTTAACTTTTTGAGAACTGCTGAAAAGTAGCTTTGATGTTTTCTGTGAAAAGGTTCTACCGTGACTTAGGATTCCAATAGGTTGACTTGACATTACCATACAAGTGCGGAAAAAAGGAAGTTCGAAATGAGTGAAAGAAAGACTACCGAAGGGAGTGTTATAAATCGACACGAGTTACGTATTTCCTTTTGGCACGTGTATCGTAGGTGCTCCTCTTTTCAATACAGATGGCCATCTGAAGTTTTGATCTGACAAGAAATGTACTACTTTGCGCACTAGTGCGGGCAAAAAGCACCATCTGTGACTACTGAAAGAGATTTTTCAGTACAGATGTTGTTTTTTTTACGCACTAGTGCGAGAAGTGGTTCATTATATGCCAGGTCGAAACTTCGAAGGCTCATCTGTACTGAAAAACGTCGTACGATACACGTGCGGAAAGGAAATTCGTAACTCGTGTCGATTTAAAACACTCCCTTCGGTCGTGTTTTAATTTATCGCCACTCGTTTCGGACTTCCTTTTTTACGCACTTGTATCGTAATGTACTATTTTGGGTATTTTCACAGATCAACATCCAAAGTTCCTATTTTGCAAACCAAATGAAATGAATTTATCAATATCTACTCTAAACCAATGCAACATATTTATGAAATCTAACAATGCCTTAATATTAATACCGCCTTATGTTTTTGGAGTCTATTTTTATTGTTCGACCCTGTGGATAACCACAGAAAAACATAAGTTTTTCCTCCTCCGTCAGACATAGTAAAAAATAATCACTATCTGAAATGTGAATATCGTCACTACTTTTATATCTTCGTCTGTCAATGAAAAGAAAATTGTAGTAAGTATGTATGGAATGCATTTAGACTTACTGCGTTTTAATTTTGAGGAACAGCGTGAGATACGAGATTTTTTAAAAGTAATAGTGACGATATTCATGATGCATCTCTGGCTAAGGAAAAATAAAAGAAACGCAATCACGAATGTTCCCCGAATCCGTATGTTCGTGGAATTGTCCATCCAGATCAAGAATGATTTAATACTGGACTGGACTGACAAAAGCCATACAAACAAGCGTACTCCTGAAATGTGTGGGCCTTTTAGGCTTAAAACTAGATGGCGCTGTTCGCAGCTTGGAAGTGGCCAAAATCATATTTTCCCCAAATATTTTTGCGTGTTTTTATTTTTTATAAGAACAAATGACCTATTTCTTTATTTAACATCATTATCATTATATCACGTCAATACACATTTTGAAAAAAAAAATTAGGCATCATGAGTGTAGTTATGATAGTATTTATTACGTGGCGCTAAATAAATCGAGGTACGATTCTTAGTATGGAGTATGTAAATCCTATAAGGTACAGCGGGGCAAATCTCGACTGGGGGAGCAATAGTAACTGATCCATTTTTTTCCATTATTACACTATGATGTTTGACGACCGGTCTGGCGCAGTCAGTAGTGACCCTGCCTGCTGCGCCGCGGTCCCGGGTTCGAATCCCGGTAAGGGCATTTATTTGTGTGATGAGCACAGATATTTGTTCCTGAGTCATGGATGTTTTCTATGTATATAAGTATTTATATATTATATATATCGTTGTCTGAGTACCCACAACACAAGCCTTCTTGAGCTTACCGTGGGCCTCAGTCAATCTGTGTAAGAATGTCCTATAATATTTATTAAAAAAAAAAAAAATGATGTTGAGTTCTGCATGTATCCACTGAACACGCCTATCATATATAACCGGTGGACATTCTATTTGAGCAGTTCTCGTCAACTTTGTACATAGCCACGTCAGCAAATTTTAATTGATCGTATTTTGTTACCAACATTTATAGGTAGTAATATAAGTCGACTTTCGTAAGATATATACAGGATAATTGATATAATTAAGAAAATATAGATACTAAAGAACCTTAATGACGAAATAAAACTTACTAAAATCTGAATTCATCAAAAATATCTTAGTAACAAAATAGGAATAATAAAAACAAATTTAACTTTTTCCTTAATTATTGTACAAACTTTTCGAGAACTACTGATTTAATAATGCAAACATTGACAAAAATGGACCAGTTACATTTGTCCCCCAGTCGAAATTTGCCCCGCTGTACCTTATAAATAATCCTTGATACAGATATAGCATTGGATTTTTTCTCTTCTTCTAAATGGTCAACCCTTTTTACAGAGTTCGCCATCGCCGCACCATCTGACTCCAACCGCAAAGACCAGCTGCTATCCAGCCTGTTTCCCGAAGGACATCCAGCTCGGACTTTCACTTGGGGCAACCTCAAGAGTCTCAAGGATATGGTCGAGGACGACCATCTACACGAAGCTGCTCACGAATTTAGGAGACGACATTACAGCGCGCATAGGATGACGCTTGCGGTGCAGGTAAATAATGTTCTAAACTTGGCATCGAGACATGCTTACATAGTGACATAGAGACGCATCTCGCACGAAAGTAAACTCGTGAGCAGCTGACTGAGACGGATGACGCTAGCGTCCAGGAAACTGAAGTTACAAACGTAGCACCGAGACGTCTTTAAATGGTAGCACATACTGATGTGCCGACGGAAAGTTTCAAAATTCTGAAATTTTCACATAGGAAAACTTTGGAAACTGTATTGTATGGATGGAAACTTTCCATTTCATAAATTTAAATTCCCTTTATTTTTCGTGAAATTTTCAAGAAATTTAAGATTTTTTTGGAAAATTTCCGCAACTTGCACATCACTAGTAGCACACTAGCACACCTCGGACACTGGCGATCAAATATATGAAAGAGGCTCGTTCTTGGCACACAGTCTAAGCTCGTGTAGGTGAACGCGTACCAAGCTCGTATGAGTAAAATATGACAAGTCGAATGTTCGCGTTTTTGACAGGCGGTAACTGTGAGGTAACCGAGAGGGGGTGGGCGGCACTTTCAGCGAGGAGCGGGAGTGGCCACACTGTACGATAGTACTCATTATTATATTGTGACACTAGCTAGGTAGTATTATTTAAGTAGCTATTTATTTCACTGGCAAGAGCGGGCATCAAACCGTGAGGGCTGGAGAAAGGAAGGGGAGGCCTTTGCCCAGCAGTGGGACACCATATAGGCTATCAAAAAAAATACACACCTAAACTAAGTAAAAACGTTAAAGAAAAAAAAATCAGATGAATGGTTAGTTATAAAAATGTCGGAAAAGTAGATTTAGGAGGATGGCACAATTGTAATTAAATTGAGGTTTTCAGATCAGTGATCGTTTTTAGGGTTCCGTAGTCAACTAGGAACCCTTATAGTTTCGCCATGTCTGTCTGTCCGTCCGTCCGTCCGTCCGTCCGTCCGTCCGTCCGTCCGTCCGTCCGTCCGCGGATAATCTCAGTAACCGTTAGCACTAGAAAGCTGAAATTTGGTACCAATATGTATATCAATCACGCCAACAAAGTGCAAAAATAAAAAGTGGAAAAAAATGTTTCGTTAGGGCACCCCCTACATGTAAAGTGGGGGCTGATATTTTTTTGTCATTCCAACAACCCCCCTATAATCATCCTATCGTGTGATATATCGTTGGATAGGTATTAAAAAATGAATAAGGGTTTACTGATATCGTTTTTTGATAATATTAATAGTTTCGGAAATAATCGCTCCTAAAGGAAAAAAAAAGTGCGTCCCCCCCCTCTAACTTTTGAACCATATGTTTAAAAAATATGAAAAAATCACTAAAGTAGAACTTTATGAATACTTTCTAGGAAAATTGTTTTGAACTTGATAGGTTCAGTAGTTTTTGAGAAAAATACGGAAAACTACGGAACCCTACACTGAGCGTGGCCCGACACGCTCTTGGCCGGTTTTTCTTTATTAACACCTGCCAATGAATCAATACTAAATTGAAAGTACTAATCACTATATCGATTTACCCAATACCCAATTTGAAAATCGACCGAGTGACATGAATTGGATAGTATTAGGTATGTTCGTTTCGTACCGTGTCGTACGGTCACCGACTTTAATTGTTGATCCACTCCTAGCTCATTTTATACTGGACATTTCAGAGTTAAGCATAGTTAAGCTATGACGTTCCAGTATAAAATGAGCTAGAAGTGGATCAATAATTAAAGTCCGTGACTGTACTACGCCTCTCTTAAATCGATAAATGATTAATTTATGATTTAATAATTGGGTAACGTTTACGTTTTAGGTTAAGCGTTTTTATGAATGGTTATGATGCACGTGTCTTCGGATCGTTTTTAGTTGACCTTTCTCGTAATGTAAATAATGGTGGGAAACTGTAACATAAGTACTATTTTTGTTTTTTGTTGATTGAGAGTATTAAATGTCTTGAATGTGAATGGGCGTGTTATTCTACTATTAACCCTTTGTTAATTTGTTTAAACGCCGTGGCAAATGCCGGGATAACGCAAGGAGGATGATGAACCCTTTGAACGCCACGCCTATTATAAAACGCGTCATCGAAAATATACCTAATACACGTACATATGGGTATCTATTTCTAGTTACAGGCTGAGCCTAATATGTATAGGATCCATTAAATTGTTTTTTGACAATGTATTTCTTCAAATAAATATATTGTTATAGGTAGTTGAACTGTCGCCGTGCGCATCTGTGTTTGTCTTAGGCGGTCCGAATGATAAGAATGGCTTGACCTTGAGTTTTGAAGCAGTAATCTATTTTAGATTTTTATAGACCACTAGCTTTTGCCCGCGGCTTCGCTCGCGTTAAATTCGAAAATTGCGGAATGCTCCATACAGTGAAAGAAACAAAAAGTAGCCTATGTCACTGTCCATCCCTTCAACTATCTCCACTTAAAAAATCACATCAATTCGCTCCGTTTTCCCGTGAAAGACGGACAAACAAACAGACACACATACACACTTTCCCATTTATAATTTAAGCGTTATGTGCCTACAGGAAGAGAACTTTTCATATTTCATAAAAATAAATATGTTAATTTTTTTCAGGCTCGAATGGATTTAGATACGCTAGAAAAGTACGTCGTGAACACGTTCGGCCAGATTCATTCGAACAAACTTCCGTCAGACGACTTCACCGATTTCAAGTTCCGACCGGACCTTGTCACGCCCGAGTTCCGGAGCATTTACTACGTCAAGCCCGTCAGCGATACTACTGAGGTGAGTCTGTCTAAAATATGAATAAATATGTTGTGAACGTGTTCGACTGTCTACTCGAACAAGCTTCCGTTCCGTCAGACGACTTCACCGATTACAAGTTCCGACCGGACCTTGTCACGGCCGAGTTCCGGAGCATATACTACGTCAAGCCCGTCAGCGATACTACTGAGGTGAGGTCTACATACTATTCTAAACCTACAGTTCATTTCTATCTGTTCTTATGTCCATTAAAGGACTTTTAAGAAACAATTGAAATTGTACTGTCACCGGCATAAAAAAGTGATGCTTTCTGTACCTTGTCGCATTGAATCGTTTGACAATTTCGTATGACATTTCAGACAAGACGTTAATGTGACAAGGTAATGAAGGTATAGAAATCATCACATATTTATGCCGGTGACTGTATCTGAAAGGTATAGACGTTAAACTTTCGTGAGACATATTCAAATATTTACATACTACATAAGTTTTTTTTTTTTTTTTGACAAACATCTTTATTTACATGAACATATTGACATTTTTAAATACTACACTTTAATATACCGTGAATGTGAGTGCACGGAATCTAGTCGCACTCGAGTACTCGTGTCTGATGATGGATCTCCATATGACTCGAAACATGTCGCCAATCGTATATCCGTATATTTAAATATTTGAAAGTTATTGTAAAACGCGCAAATAATATACCTGTTACGGATCGATCTTACATTTTGCTTACTATCATTTTGCAAGAGTTGCTAGTTTTGTCCGTTATTATTTTAGACTAAGGGCCGGTTGCATCAAGCCATCTGTCATCGTTAAAGCGTTCGTTAAATTTTATTGTATGGGAAGTTCCATAGACGTCTGCTGCGTGACGATGATGTGTCTGTCAAATGTGGTTGGTGCAACTGGCTCTTAGTGGTATGGGAAGTAAATCTTATCTGCTCTCTACCTTAATCTTTGTTATTGTTTATTTTATAACAACATTACTATTTCACAATATTTCTGTTTTGTGTGCTCATTCACAGGACGAAATACAATGTAATTATAATTGACCGACTAACACTTATAATAAATCGTAATTTTCTGGGTTAAACGCTTTTGAAATCACATGTGTTTATCGACTTGAAATTGACACCAAAATTAAATTTAGATTATTAAATTTTCCTTGTTTAAAAATATTACGACATTAGGCGATCAATGATCATCAAACAAAAATCAATAGGTCAACATTGTCGTTATATCTGGGTTAACTTTGGTTATGTATTATATATTATGTACTACGATAACCGTTATCGTTATCGAATTGTTAGAATTAGATGTTAAAGGTAAAAATTATATTTTTTATGGCCTTATATGTAGTATTGATTTACCACGAATCTTACCACCACTGCCAATAGTACTTAAGGACAATGAGATAGAAATCGTTTTCAATTCCAATATTGTTGCCTTCATTCAACTTTCTACAGCAAATCAAATCTTACATCATAGGTTTAAATTTTGTTGTTTACTAACTTTTTTTTGTGTAGATGGACCTTTATAGGCTATTATTAGATTTGCTTATATTTTTATACAAAAAGTCTGCCAAAGAGCCCTTATGGCAAGCGATAAAGTAGGCCAATTCGTAATAAAAACTACAAAATCATTGTCAACATTCAATTCTACGCCAACCAAATACAAAATTTATTTCAGTTTTTAATTGACTGGAGTATCAAATAATAAAGATAAGATAAAGATAAAAAGATAAAAAATGTTTATTGCACAAAAAGACACAAATGAGATGCATTCTTACATAGCTTACAATTACCTACGTGCATAGCTTAGTTGGTTTACCGATACCTCAGGAGTCCCCGCACTAGGCTAGGCCTGTATCGCGGGAGACCAGATGCTTAAGTTGAATGTCATGCAATGACGATGAAGGAAAGAAAATATATATTACGGATAGATACAGTAAATTACAGAAAGTTACAATTATGTTAGTTGGTATACATTCAATTTACATAATATACCTATTAGACTATATGTGTAGTAAGTAACCAGGTAGGCTTGACATTTTAGCAATTTTCTTCCAATTTAGTTAGTTATATTTATTACATGTGTGATAATATTAAACAATTTTCAAGAGTAATGTCTCAGTCTCGTTATAGTCGAGTGATAACAACCAGTTATAGAGTAATCTTTTAGCTACATATTGTTATATTACAGGTCCACTTAACATGGAGTATGCGGTCACTGATCTCGGAGTACGAATCCAAGCCTCACCAGTATATCTCGTACCTTCTGGGCCACGAGGGCAAAGGCAGTCTTCTCTCATATCTCAGGAAAAAGTAAGTTTTAGTTAACAGAATCAATTATTCATAATAACTTATTATTAATTATGAATTATATTTTGGCCACATTTATTTAACTGACTTTCGCTAAGCTGAGGATTTGTTTTCATGTAAAACCACACAACCAAACAGGATTTAGTAATCATTAGTTATTTGTTTTACAAGGGGGCAAAGTAGTTGTTTAACCGCACGTGCCAATATTGATACCCGAGCAAGCGAAAGATTCCAAAAAAGTGTAGCACGCTAACGACGACGCGTGATTGACGCTAGATGTCACTACAAATAACTCGCATTTACTGATGTATGGAGTTACAACTCTTTCCTTACTTGTTCCTCTATGCTAACGACAGAACTTGACAGTCATATTCCTTACATACATACAATCACGCCTGTATCCCATAAAGGGGTAGGCAGAGCACATGAAACTACTAAAGCTTCAGTGCCACTCTTGGCAAATAAGGGGTTTAAAGAAAACGAAACTGTGACATTGCAGTGACAGGTTGCCAGCCTCTCGCCTACGCCACAATTTAACCCATATCCCATAGTCGCCTTCTACGACACCCACGGGAAGAAAGGGGGTGGTGAAATTCTTAACCCGTCACCACACAGTAGCCCCTTATTTTTTTACATAATGCCGTGTAAGATTATGATTTTTAAATGTATTTCGTTGTATACAGGGTGTGGGCGCTCGGAATTTACACGGGCAACTCAGAGAGCGGCATCGACTACACTTCCATGTACAGCCTGTTCTCTACGCAGGTCGTGCTGACCAAGGACGGGCTGGACCACATCGACGAGGTAAACAATAGCCATTTTCATCACACCCGCACTTTAAATGTGCTATTGCACGCAGGCGGAGCGTGAGTTATAGAAAAATCGTTCTCCCAAGGGAATAATGAAACTTCTTGTACCGTACTTAACTTTTTTGCATCTATTTACATATTTTTTACATTGCGAGATTTGCGAGTGTGATAAAAAACATTGTGTGTAACTCGGGGAGTATGCATATTACTAATTCGAGTATTTAAATGTGTCCGTCAGGATGGCGTGAGAGATGTCTGAATAGTCACAAAATTTGCACCAAACTAAACTGTACCTATAGCGAAGAAAACTGTACCTCAAGACATTAAGCATTAAATAGATAGTGACATAGACACGCCGTTCTGACGTCAGCTTGGCGCGCATAGCCGTGTATCGTCCCAACGTGTGGGAACTATGTTCTGAAACATATATCAATAAACTGTACCTACAATGTACCTCACTAAACTGCCAATAATAACATTTAAATCACACGTGATATCGGTCGAATCAACAACAATTTTTTTTACTGCTCTCATTTATTTCATCCTTGAATCACTTGAATGACATGTATGTTTGCCATCAATTTGCAACAGGTGCTTATTTTCTAGTAATACATACAACTTCAACTTCTTGCGCCTAATTGAAGATTATTTCAAAATTCGTTTTTACCCTATTTTGTTTGTTTTAATAAGCTGAAGCAATGTAACCTCATTTCAGCCCTACTAAATCTCATATCATATAACATTTTACAAAATGCAGCCATGTTATTATCAATTGATAATCGTTGTGATTTATTGCAGGTTCTAGAAGCAATTTTCTCATACATAAACATGCTGAAAAAATTGGGACCATCGGAAAGAATTTATGATGAAATAAAGGTAAGTAACACTACCAGGAAAGCAAGCATGGTCGCATGATAATCGATATAACGTCAGGCCGTCCTTTTCGGGACGCACCGATGCGATAGAGTTTATCCAACAAGTGTGCCACGCCCGCTGACTACCTATCATTTTATGCTTTCTGTTTGTTTCCATTTGATGCGCTAATCAGCAGTTCTCGAAATGTTTGTACAAAAGTTAAGGAAAAAGTTCGGTAACTGTTCTAATAGAATCGGTTGCAAAACAGATGATTTATTTCACGAAAAAAAATACAATATAAGTTTGCGTTGCTGTACAAAAATATAAGAATTCCCATCATGATCGTCATAAAATTAAGGGATAACAGGAATAATATTAATAAATCATCATATTGTGTAAATTAAATATTTCTTTATCTATTTACCCTTTCACAGACTATAGAAGAAACAAGTTTCCGTTTCGAAGAGGAGTCTCAGCCGGCGGACTACGTGGAGTCTCTCGCGGAAAACATGCACTTCTACCCGCCCGAACACTACATCACTGGAGACAGGCTTTACTATAAATATGATCCTAAGGTATGTTAGTACTATCAAAGACATACCCCCATATTCATAAACGTGCTCTAATGTTATCAAGCCGATAAAGTTCGTTTGTCCCTTTCCGACGTACTGGTAGACTACCCGTCCTTATGTCATTAATACAGTTACAGAAGACGTGGCATCTATCTCGCGGCGACATACTCCCGCGGCCATCATGTGCTAGGCCTACTGGTGTGATAGAAAAGGACAAACAAACTTTATCGGCTTGATAACTTTTAGCTGAGTTTAGACCAGCAAGTTATTGCTGCAAGTTTTGAGACGCAACTATAGGTAAGAGTGAGTGGCAAATATCTGCATCTCTTTCTTGCATATATACTTCAGTCTCAAAACTTGCAGCAATAACTTGCTCGTCTAAACTCAGCTTTAGAGTGCGTTTATGAATAAAGGGGTTTATATGTAACTCCGTATAGACAGCTATAAAAGTCTAAGAAAAAAACGTACCTCAAAACCACACAGAAAAAGGTACGGTGACCTAGATGGCGAGACACCTTTGGGGGACGCTCGGCTAGATGGCGCTAATATTAATATTTGACATTTTAACACATATCAACCTAAGAATATGGACCAAATTGTCAAAACTGAGGTTCAAAAGTTTTAAGCCTGTGTCGAGAGACAGCAGTCTATGCACTGTGATTACACATTTTACTTTCATAGTA
The DNA here is from genome assembly GCF_023078275.1 of Leguminivora glycinivorella. NCBI lineage: Eukaryota > Metazoa > Arthropoda > Insecta > Lepidoptera > Tortricidae > Leguminivora > Leguminivora glycinivorella. The sequence goes on along the minus strand of NC_062989.1, from coordinate 7,813,548 downwards.
ATTCTCTATAATATAATACTCAATCCTCTTTGGTATTACTGAACATTTTGTTTCCTAATGAAATTAACAAACCTCTTGAAATTCAGTAAAATTGGCCACCAATGTAAACTTTGTACTATTTTGAACAAACACGAACTTACTTTAGATAAGTGTCGTACAGAAAATTTTGGGATTTTAGGTACGTCTAGAATGTGGCGGCCACATAATCTTTTAACTTAATAGGTTTCATAATCCAAAGTGATTGATAGTGCGCCGTCCGCATTTAATGGGTCCCAGCTATCGTTACCAGGTGATATGTCCAGACTAACATCACACCTCGGACACTGGCGATCAAATATATAAAAGAGGCGCGTTCCTAGTACACAGTTTAAGCTCTTGTAGATGAACGCGTACTATGCTTGTCTGAATGAAATATGACAAGCCGACTGTTCGCGTTTTTGACAGGCGGTAACTGTGAGGTAACCGAGAGGGGGTGGGCGGTACTTTCAGCGGGGAGCTAGAGTGGCGATACAGTACGATAGCACTCTTTATTATACTGTGCTAAAATAGTCAGGGATGTACCTATAAGGTATAAAGGTTGCTCACATATAGATACTTTGCAGGGAATCCGGGAAGTGCTAGAGTGCATGAACGCAGACAGCGTCAACATCATGATCCTATCCAACAAGCACAAGAAGAAGATCAACTACGACTCCAAGGAGAAGTGGTTTGGCACCGAGTACCGCAGGGAAGGTACATTGACTTATTTATACTTTGTATACCCTACTGGGGTTCAATGTGCTAATACTAAGACAAAATACGTACGATATAAAAACGCCTTCAAAAATAAGCGCATTACTTGCCTCCTAGTCAAATCAGCCTCTTTTACAGAAGAAAAAACATTCAGTCGAATTGAGAACCTCCTCCTTTTTTTGAAGTCGGTTAAAAATTTGAATCTACGGGAATTGAGTTGCTTTTATTATGATTCGTTCGATTTTCAAACAATAGAAATTCACCCTTGTTTTCTAGTACCATTGATTCAAATTTGATTGGCAATTTTTTTGTATGCTAGAGGTAAATAACTGTTTTTTTTTTAATAAAAAAAAACCGTTTAAAAATGCGCATAACGTGGAGAAACTAGAAAGCAAAAAATAAAGCATCATCAGCCACATAAAATTATTACCATCGGGCGTAGGTAAATACTGGTATAGCTTTCAAAAATACACTAAAAGCATTACATGCCTATAAAATTTTTTTTTGAGGGTTGCCCTCGATTTCACTGGGATCCCACCATCAGATCATGACATGCTGACAATGAGACCACCTGGGAACCATACCCTTTTGAATAAAAAAAGAATTTCCCAAATCGGTCCAGGCGTCTTCGAGTAATCGGGGAACATACATAAAAAAGTTGAAAAAGAGATTAGTAGCACTTGTTTGTAGTCGGTGTCATTTTAAATTTCATTTTTTTTACCTATCCAACAATATATCACACGTTGGGGTTAGACTGAATCCCTCCACTTTACGTGGCTCAAACGCTGGCTCAACGTAGCGCCCTACAGCCAGTTCCACATCCCGGATAAGAATGTCTACCTCACCACAGACTTCTCCCTCGTCCCGCCCCCGCAGCCCTACCTCGACGCCGCTAAGGAACTTGGCGTCGACTTGGCCAACAGCTCTGCCAAGGACATCTATAGAAGGACTCAGAAACGAGGCGAAAGAACTGCGATACTGTCTAAGGATGATCTCGTGGCTACTGTTAACAACTTCAGGTAATAAATAGATCAAAAATTATTTTCGATATCTAAATCGATGTGGCCAAGGAACTTGGCGTCGACTTGGCCAACAGCTCGGCCCAGGACATCTACAGGAGGACGCAGAAGAGATGAGAAAGGACAACAATACTGTCTAAGGATGATCTCGCGGTTACTGTCAATAATTTCAGGTAAAAACCAACTTTAAATCACAGATTTGATCTACCTTGATGCCGCCAAGGAGCTTGGCGTCGACAGTTCTGCCAAGGACATCTATAGAAGGACCCAGAAAAGACGGGAAATAACTACGATAACTGTCTAAGGATGATCTCGTGGCTACTGGCAATAATTTCAGGTAAAAACTAACACATAAACATATCTAAGTCGAAGTAGCTAAGGAACTTGGCATCGACTTGGCTAATAGTTCTGCCAAGGACATTTACAGAAGGACTCAGAAACGAGGGGAGCGGACTACGATACTGTCTAAGGATGATCTCGTGGCTACTGTCAATAATTTTATGTAAAAACCGATACAGAAGATATATCCAAGCACAAATTCGTTTGAGCATCTGTACTGTATCAACTTGGCCAATGAATTTAGCATCGTCTTGGCTAGCAGCTCTGCCAAGAACATAATTATACAGGAGGACGCAGGAGAGAGGAGAAAGAACAACAATACTGTCTTAAGGATAATCTTGTGGCTACTGTTAACAAATTCAAGCAAGCAAGCATTATTTTTGACATCTAACTCGAATTGGCCAAGAAACTTGGCATCGACTTGGCCAATAGCTCTGCTAAGGACATATACAGGAGGACGCAGAAGAGAGGGGAGTAGGCTACGATACTGTCTAAGGATGATCTCAAACCTACAAGGTTCACATTGCTACGCTGAGTGGACCAGAGATGAAGCGATAAGGAGGGGTCTATATTAATTCGCATAACTGAATATTCCTAATATGAACTGGCATACCGTTTATTACGCATAACGTTTAATACGCATATCATTATTTCGCATAACAGATTACGTATAATGCTAATGCGCATAATGTAAATTGGTATAACGATGAATTGGTATAAGTATAATAAGCATAACTTTGTTTCGTAGAATTATTAAATGGCATACAAGAAAATTATATTTTCACCACACTAACGGGTAAACGCTTACTTTGCTGTTCGAAAACAGATATCAAATTTGCATTTTAGCCACAAGAGTGCAAAGTAATTTCATACAAATTTTAACTTGATATCTTAAGATAGTTGTTTAGTATACAACCTTTTTATTTACGAGTATATCGCTGTACTACCTCATTGGGTTTAGTGAGGCTACTGGCCTGTTAACTTACCCCTGTGACCAAATATTAAAATTTCGAGTCCTCGATTTCGTCGCTCGAAAATCTGAACGATGAAATAATATAATTTAAATACTATCCATTTTCAATTTCTTTAGTAAAGTACAGCGGGGCAAATCTAGACTGGGAGGCAATTGTAACTAATCCATTTTTTCCATTATTACACTATTTTCATTATTCCATTATTACATGTATCCACTGAACACGCCTACCATATATAACCGGTGGACACTCTATTTAATAATGCAAACATTGTAAAACATGGGAGAAATGGACCAGTTACATCTGCCCCCCATTCGAGATTTGCCCCGCTGTACCTTACTTGCCCCTATTTTTTTCATGCTTTGTAAGCGAGACAGTATAAAATTAAACACTCAAAATCGAGCGTTCGAAATTGGAAAATCAGCTCCTGATTGATCCAATCGCTTGCTCCATACAGTTAGTAAGTATGGCAATTCATTTTAGGATAATTAAAGTTATACGTAATAGTAGTATGCAAATTTCAATTATGCAGGTTCATTGTTATGCGAAATAAGAATTATGCATTTTTAATATTATGCTTATTCAATGTTATGAACAATTATGTTATGCCAAATCTGTTATGCGAATTAATGATAGGCGAAATAGAGGGCACCCGATAAGGAGAGATGGAGTAATATTAGCTTCACTTCAAACATTTTTTTTTATACTACGTCGGTGGCAAACAAGCATACGGTCCGCCTGATGGAAAGCGGTCACCGTAACCTATGAACGCCTGCAACTCAAGGAGTGTCACATGCGCATTGCCAACCCATTAGAAGCTTGTACACTTCCTTTTGCTGTGTTAAGTACACAGCAAAAAAGAGTGTACAAGTTCCAAGGAGGGTTCGGGTTGCCGACGACTCAAAGGACAATAGACGGAACAAATTAGTTCCGTAGATCCTTCCGTCACCAGCACACCGCGCCCTCGTTGAGCTCTGGCAGCCTTACTCACCGGCAGGAACACAACACTATCAGTAGGGTCTAGTGCTATTTGGCTGCGGTCTTCTGTAAGGCGGAGGTACTTCCCCAGTTGGGCTCTGCCACAGTATAATAAAGAGAACTATCGTACAGTATGGCCACTCCCGCTCCCCGCTGAAAGTGCCGCCCACCCCATCTCAGTTACCTCACAGTTACCGCCTGTCAAAAACGCGAACAGTCGACCTGTCATATTTCACTCATACAAGCATAGTACGCGTTCACCTACACGAGCTTAGACTGAGTGCTAGGAACGCGCCTCTTTCATATATATGATCGCCAGTGTCCGAGGTGTGACTCTGCTCTAGATTCGAGCGAGATGATATCCGCTGTGCTGTGCCCTACCACACAAAGCGGAATTTCATTCGCTATGCCCTACGTCCTACTAAAATAATTCAATATTTAACTGTAATTTCAAGCTCTACGAGTATCTCTGCGAGGCTCTGCGAGGTACGTTTTGAATGTAGTTTCAAGCTTTTAATGCCCAATTTTGTTCACAGGCTCGACCAACCCAACCTACTTCGTAAGAACAAACACATGGAATTGTGGTACAAACCAGACTTCAAGTTCCGCTTCCCGACTGCCCTTTTGTACTTCTATTTCATCACGCCACTAAGTCTTAAGTCTCCGAGAGAGTGAGTACTTTTTATTTCAATAGGTTTTTAATATTTATGAGAAAATGAGAATTAAAATATTTTCTAGGAAAATAATATAATTTGTTCTAGAGTGAGAAAAGCGGTGTTAAAGTTATGCACAACTGAATTATATCGTACTATTTAACTCCAGTGAGACTCAAACATATTTAAAATATCTTACTCACGTATTGATTAAGGTTAAATAACGCTCGATATGTTTCGATCCCCATTTCCGAGGACCTTTTTCAAAGAGCAACGACCCTGCCTTCATATTAATACATCATACTCCAATAAAATTAATACATCCTGTGTACCTTTTCAGACGTAAAGTGAAGAGGTAATACTTTCTTTTCTAGTGTTTAGTATAAGGTTGTCCATAAAACAAATAATTACTGACAAAAAAAAAACAGGATTTACCAAAATCATTGGGCTAAAAGAGGCATAATTTAATTTCCTCTTCATTTCTCATTTTGTACCTTTTCCTTTGTAAATATCGCATATCAAAGGTCGAATAATAGTTAAATTACTCTTGTATAAAGTATTTTGTTTATAGGTATAATTTATTAATATTTTAGCAAATATCTTGACCTATTGTAAACATACCGGTATTTTTGCAGAGCCTGCCTTTTGGATTTGTGGACTGATGTTTTACAACAGGGGCTTAAAGTGAGTATTTTTCCATATTACAATAGAAATAACAATTAAAAACTTTAGTATTTTAAAATATTCAAAGTTGCAAGTAACTCTATGATGTCCAATTGTCTATATTGTTTGCATATTGCAATCACTTCTATGGTGTACATACACAAATGTACATACACCATATAATATGTAATATGTAAGTCAATCTTTCGGTTAATTAGGGCATACCATCCTGTCCATATTATCTTCCTAAATTTTCTTAGCAGGCAAAATGGTAGATTAGGAAAAACGTTATTGTCTTGTCCTAATACCAAAATTGCTAGATCTGCACGGGAAGCATGGTCACGCGATAGACGATAAAATATCAGACCGTCCCTATCGCACTTACTAATAGTGCGATAGGGACGGCCTGCTATTTTATCGTCTATCGCTCGACCATGCTTCCCGTGCTGGTAGGCAAGCATGATAAAACATCAGGCCGTCCCTATCGCACTATTTGCATGTGTGATTCACCCAGAAGTTTTATCATTTATCGCGCGACCATACTTGCCTGCCTGGTTGTTCGATTTATTAGAGTTTGAAGTTGAACGATTCATGTGTAAGGTTCATTATTATCTTGAGAAACTTTTTTCGCATATATTTGATTTGCATAATAGTTCTTGGCAGAAGTCACGTTTGGCAGAAATACCTTACGCAGAATATGCTTTGGCATAAATCATTTCGCAGATTTTTATAATACCGAATCGTACATTGGCATAATGTTGATGAGCATAATAGTCTTTTAGTCGAATAGTGCTTTCGCTGACAATATTTGTGCATAATATTTTGGCGGCATAAAGTTGCAATTTGCTTTTTGTTAGCGAATCAGATGTGTTAGGGATACACAATAATACACATTAAGCGTTGATCTGGAAGATCAAGAACTGACCCAATTATTATCAACTTTGTATTTTCAGGAAGAAGTGTACCCGGCAAACATGGCAGACCTTTCGCACTCACTATACGTCTCGGACAAAGGCTTGACGCTCAAAGTTTCTGGATACAGTCAAAATTTGCACGTAAGTTCCCTTATTACTTTATACTTTTACTATTCCTTAATACTTTTGTTGAACAAAATCTAACCAGTGATATAGAGGAATAAGTAAGGGAAGAGTTGTAACTCCATATATCAGTAAATGCGAGTTATTTGTATAGCATAGTTAAGTGACATCTAGCGACAATCGCGTAAATTATCAGTATTGCCACTTGTCAATTTTTTTGGAATAGCAAAATTGTTACTACCTGTATTTTTTTGCACCCTTAGAGGGTGCGCCCACGGGCGATTTTTCGAAGCGACTTTTTTGTCGCGATCATGGGCTGGTATGACAGTGCGCACACGAAGCGGTTTTCATAGAAATACGTAAGTCGCCGAGCAACTTTGTTGCCCGTGGGCGCGCGCACCCTTACTAGAGTTACTGGCTACTGGCAGAAGCACAATATGAGTTATATGAGTAGGATCTAGTGGTAGTGTTATTGGGCTGCTGTTTTTTGTAAGTTAAATGGCATCTTGAGTGGCATCCGCTATAACGCTAGATGATGACGTTAACCTTTCCCATTCTCTTTTTTGTACGTTTTGAATGTAGTACGAGTACCTACAGTCAAGGTCAAGTGCAAACATATGTCTCGAAACAATCGTCTCATAAATATGGTACTATTGGTACTACGCTCTTATTACACCGGAGATGCTATGGGACTATGGGACATGTTTTTGAGTAAGATGTGTACTCCCATATTTTTAGACTTGACTTTACTTGAGCGCGATACTGGACATTTTCAGAATTTGGGACCCCCCAATAGCGTAAGTTGTTAACAAAAATTAACTCACTGTCAGTTTTGTGACGATAATTAAGAATTAAATTTCAATAAAAAATATTGTTTTTGTGTTAATTACATAAACTTTAAACGGGAAAAAAGTAAAATTTTAGACAGATTTTATGCTTAATTGTCGTCGATTGTGTCAACGTTCTCTGCTATACTTTCTCTGCTACCTTTCCACTGCAAGGGTGTTGTCAACCTTTTATTTTCAAACGAGTCACAGATCATCCTCCTGGCGTTATCCCGTCATTTGCCACGGCTCATGGAGCCTTGGGTCCGCTTTGACAACTAAGATTATCGTAGGCACTAGTTTTACGAAAGTGACTGCCATCTGACCTTCCAACCCGAAGGGTAACTAGGCCTTATTGGAATTAGTCCGGTTTCCTCACGATGCACGGTGGGCTGGATGGCTCGAAAAGAGGACATTCGCACTTTTTTCAGAAAATCATTTTTTGAAAAATGCCATCCGATAGAGAATTATATAATAAACAATAAATGTGGAATACATTTTTTCGAAATAAGGCATATTGACAGCAGAAAAAAATTAAGTCTGTTTTTTTGTATGAGACTCAAAAATAGGTATCTTGTTTCTCAGAAACTATTAGAGGTCCCGTCTTCTACCTTTCAAGACTTTGTTTTTATACATTTATAGAGTAGGAAACGATAAGCAGATTTTGTATACAGGTAATGTTTTTTTTTTTAGTCCAATAAAAAGTCCACACATTTTCGATTTTTTCGTTTATGTCTTTCTTGGGCTTTTTACATTATATTTCGATAGTTAAAAGTAAAAATGATAATAAAACATAATATATGTAACGTTTATTATTTTTATTAAGTTATAAACACATCCTAAGTACATTTTTTACATTTTTCATACAACTAAAAAGTAAATAATCTAATTTTTTACAATAGACACATGTCACTTAAAATAAACAACTAACAACAAAAATTAATATGGTTATGGTATAATAATAACGATACGATACATAACATCTCTAAAAATGATTGAGTTGTAAATAAATAACTAACAACATATTTGAACCAGAATCAACTCTTTCCCAAAAAAAAAGGTCAAAAATCGTCGCATCTGTAACTTTTTATTATTATTATAGAATTAAACTATCGAGAAATATTGTGGAATCCCAAAAAAGACGTAAACGAAAAAATCGAAAATGTGTGAACTTTTTACTGGACTAAAAAAAAACAGCACCTGTATACAAAATCTGCTTATTGTTTCCTACTCTATAAAAGTAGAAGAATAAAGTCTTGAAAGGTAGAAGACGGGACCTCAAATAGTTTCTGAGAAACAAGATACCTATTTTTCGGTCCCATACAAAAAAAAACAGACTTTATTTTTTTCTGCTGTCAATATGCCTTATTTTGAAAAAATGTATTCCACATTTATTGTTCCTTATATAATTCTCTATCGGATAGCATTTTTCAAAAAATGATTTTCTGAAAAAAGTGCGAATGTCCTCTTTTCGAGCCATCCAGCCCACCGTGCGATGTTTTCCTTCGCCGAAAAGCGACTGGCAAATATCAAATGACATTTCGCACATAAGTTTCGAAAAACTCATTGGTACGAGCCGGGGTTCGAACCCGCGACCGCGACCGACGACACGTAATCGTAAGTCGCACGCTGTTACCGTTAGGCCACCAGCGCTTTTTTTTATATAGCAAACGAGTCACAGGTGATAATTTTGTTTCAGCTGCTAGTGGAGCTAATAACCCGCGAGATGACCCAGACCAGCGATATGCTGACGAAGCCTCTATTCGAGGCGGTGCGCGACGTGCGAGCGCGCGCATACCACAACGTGCTCATCAAACCGCACAAGCTCGCTAAGTAACTATAGTTCAGTTTACGTTATTACTAGATCTTGCTTGAGTAACTTGAGCACTCCCAAATTCCAAATGGACTCTTAGGGCCAGTTGCACCAAATCGTCTGTGACCGTTAAAGCGTTCGTTAAATTTTATTGTATGGGAAGTTCCATAGACGTCTGCTGCGTGACGATGATGTGTCTGTCAAATGTCGTTGATGCAACTGGCCCTTAGTGTAACGCCACAATTGACCGATAGATAACGCTAGCGTCGCGTGACGCCCATCCGCATGTGATGTAGTATCTGATTGCCCTCCCTGTAAACAAAACAGTTCGGGCCATTCTTCGCAACTATCTCTAAGGGCCGGTTGTATCAAACCGTCTGTCACCGTTAAAGCGTTCGTTAAATTTTATTGTATGGGAAGTTCCATAGTCGTCTACCGCGTGACGATGATGTGTCTGTCAAATGTGGTTGATGCAACTGGCCCTTAGTGTAACGCCACAATTGACCGATAGATGACGCTAGGGTCGCGTGACGCCCATCCGCATGTGATGCATCCGTATCTGATTGCCCTCCTTGCAAACAAAACTGTTCGGGCCATTCTTCGCAACCATCTCTAAGGGCCGGTTGTATCAAACCGTCTGTCACCGTTAAAGCGTTCGGTAAATTTTATTGTATGGAAAGTTCCATAGACGTCTGCTGCGTGACGATGATGTGTCTGTCAAATGTGGTTGATGCAACTAGCCCTAAGTCTTATCCGATAGCACAGACCAACTGACTGAATTCGCGGTCGATTTTGTCATTTTCTAAGCTTAACACTATCTCTTTCTGCTATTCAAAATAATGTTTGTTTAAGAGCGCATACGGAAGTCAAATTGTACCAACTCTAATAGTTGCTAGTTGGGAGTTACTAGTAAGCAAAAACGTTTTAATACTGGACTGGCAAAGCCCATACAAAAAAGCGCACCCCTGAAATGTATGGGCCTTTTGGGCTTAAAACTAGATGGCGCTGTTTGCAGCCTGGAAGTGGCCTAAAACAGATTTTCCCCAAATATTTTTGCGTGTTTTGATACGATCAAATGACGTATTTATTTATTAATATCATGATATCACGTCAATACACATTTTGAAAAAATAAATTTGTAAGCATCATTATGATAGTATTTAATAGGTGGCGCTAAAAAATCGAGATACGATTCTTAGCCCTTCGTCTGTGTTTGATAAGGATCCTAACATAAGGCGTTGGACTTTAAAATAATATATCAAAGTTAGTTGTTTTATGACATTTTTTTGACAGACACAGACGAAGGGTTAGTATGAAGTATGTAAATCCTATATAAATAATCCCTGCTAGTCAGTATACTGAGCCAAACCGAGTCAAACTCGCCCGAAGTGAACAGATTTTTTCACCACTGACTATAGCCCTCAACATTTTGCAGCATAGAAGCTTGAAACTAGAGATGGGCCGAATATGGACTTCGCCGAATACGAATATTCGGCCGAACATTCGGTTCAGCTCTTACCGAACCGAACATTCGGCCGAATATTCAGTTACGGCATATTTTAAAGCGGATGTTCATTAAAACTATTAAATGATTGATAATGGTTACATATGTTACTACAACAGATGTTCTTATGATTTAATGAATAACTAAAACTTAGTTAAAACAACTCTGAACTCTTCTTAACTCTTAAACTACGGTTTTTTAACTTTTTTACAAAACAATTGTACCTACCTAATATTTAGACGCGCGTAATTATCTCTTTTTAGTAGTTCCTTAGAAAGCTACTAGCTTTTACCCGCGGCTTCGCCCGCGTAATAAAAGTATTCTTATTGAAACGTTTACAAAAAATAAGATTTTCATTTGGATCCGTAGGTTTCTTTGTAGGTACATCTGTCCGCGATTATTTCGATTAAGGTAAAGCGGGGCAATTCTCGACTGGGGGGCCATTGTAACTGATCTATTTGCTGTACGATCCAGTTTTGGCTGACTGTACCTTACACATATTACTATTGTTTTTAAAGAAATTTTCGCAATGATTATAGAATTGTTACACAGCGACCACAACGTAGGTAGTAGGTACGAATATGTATGTATTTTACCTATATAAATATTTATACTGGGGAAACTTCATACAACCCACATAGCCAGTATCTCGACGCTATGGTCGGTAGGGTAAAAAGTACTTCCTTGCATTATCCCTTACATTTTTTTCCATTTTGCTTATACTTATTACAAACGTAAACATATAAAAGGCAAGCAAAACAACGATCTTCTTACAGCACATTGTAATAGTTATTACGGATGCAGGATACTCGCCGATGCCTACATACTAATCCCTTCCCACTGAGCCACCTGCATTTTACACTGCCTAGATATCGATTGCCGACCGATTATTCCGACCCCAATCCCTATCTTATCCCTATCTCTATCTTTGTCCCCATCTCCGCCCCTATCCCTATTCCGTCCCCGTCCCCTATTTCTATCCCTATCCCTATCCCGATCCCGATCCCGATCCCGATCCCTATCCCGATCCCTATCCCTATCCCTATCCCTATCCCTATCCCGATCCCGATCCCTATCCCTATCCCTATCCCTATCCCTATCCATTGCACCACAACAGGGGAGAAGGTTTTTCACTTCCGCCTCGTTAGATTTTAAAAACGTTGTATTTATCGTGATCAGCGACCCGATAAACCATAAAAACGATACCCATATTGATTTTTTTACTTTATCGCCCCCTTTTCACCCTTTTAGGGGTTAAATTTTCAAAAAACCTGAAACACGTAGTCAGTCATATGTCTTAAGGAATCTTCCTGTGAAGTTTCGAATAAAATAGTCTAAACTAATTTTGTTTCCCCATACAAACTTTGAACCCCCATTTGACCCCCTTAGGAGGTGAATTTTGGAAAATCCTTTCTTAGTGCTCCTCTACACTATATAAGGAATCTACGTGCCAAATTTGAAATCTCTAGGACCAGCGGTTTGGGCTGTGCGTTGATTTAAGTCAGTCAGTCAGTCACTCAGGACTTTGCCGTTTATATATATAGATTAAAATAGGAGCCAATAGAAAACGTAAGATCTTCATTAGTTATTTACTTTGTTTATTAGGCAAATATTCGGCAATGCAACCGATTATTCGGCCGAATACGAACATTGAAAAACTTGCCGAATATGCCGAATACCGAATATTCGCCAGTCGGCACATCTCTACTTGAAACTTAACCTACATGTTTAATTTACAGAGACGTCCGGATGAACATACTACTGGACCCGTATATATCGCCGCGGGACAAAGCAACCATCGTGCACAACATCACTTTGAACGAACTCAAGGATTTCAGCAAGCAGTTGCTCAGTAAACTCTACTTGCAGGTTCGATTGTCACCGATTTATATACTGTTTGAACGATTTACTCAAACATTTAAATGGAACAAGGATTAAACAATGAGGAGGCACATTGTTTAATCTATGACAGATGGCGCCACTTTATTAGTCCATTTCACAGATAAAGAATTTCATACGTGCGAGTGAGAAGATTATTATGTCGTATGGCTTTATTCCTGTTAAAATTTAAATTATTTTACATGCATATAAAGTATTTTTACTCTCTCACATATGGATGACAGTGACATGCACTTGCACGGGCGCCACCTGGCGGGATAAAATGTCAGTGTGCTTCCTCATTACCATTTTTAATGGCATTTCTACGTATCTTATATAGTACAAGAAAGAGAGCGAACCGCTACCTTTTGAAGTGACGCATAGGGTAAACTCTGGCGCTGCTGTCTCCTTTCTGATTGGTCGCGAGGGCCGCCGCTCATTGGTTCACTGTAGGTCTGTTATGTTGGCTGTCCTGGGTTGTGTTGCCGTTCGTGGCGTTAACAATAGTATTAGGTTTTTACTAGTTTTTCTCCAATGTTGTTGTATGTTGGTGAAACAGTGCCAACAAGGAAAGAAATTGACAATTTATCACACCATGTGTCGCCACTAACACTTTAACCAAGAACCCGCCTAGTAGGCACTCGAACTTTGTTCAGATGCCGAACAACCCGCTGGGCTGGTGAAATCTGAAGCCATTTCTGGTTGTGGCTAGACAGCTCGCTCAAAGCCTAAAGTTCATACTGAAGTATTCTATAACTTTCGGTACAATTAGACACGTAGTTTTGTACACTCCGCGTTTCTTTCATATATTCCGGCGGCCCTTAAAGTTTGACAACCTTCTCGCTGCGCAATAGAACTCGATGTCGCATGCAGTCCATTGACGGGTCGTTGACAGTGAGCCTTCTCTATTTGTACTTTTTTAACCCCCGACGCAAAAACGACGGAGTGTTATAAGTTTGACGTGTCTGTCAGTCTGTCTGTCTGTCTGTGGCATCGTAGTTCCCGAACGGATGAACCGATTTAGATTTAGTTTTTTTTTGTCTCAAAGCTGAGTTAGTCTGGAGTGTTCTTAGCCATGTTTCATAAAAATCTGTCCACTATGTCACGGTTGGGGGTTTTTTCAAAATTTTAATTTTGTGGTTAGGTTATATATCTTCTATGGTATTGGTTTGCAGGTGCTGATCCAAGGCAACATGGAGTGGGACAGAGCCATTCGGATATCAGGACAATGTTTTGTCAACCATCAAATGGGAAGGACTGGCTGAAAACGAGCTTCCTAATGTGAGTAGCAGCCGAATAGAAAAAAACTATTTTGTCAAAATTGAGTTTTACCATAATTCCTTGTTCACATCACAGAGGAATGAGTAAATGTCACTATAACTATGCCTATACAAATAACTCGCATTATTTTCTTCTCGTTGAGGATTTGGATTTACCCCTCCCTCTCCATCCATCAACCTTCATCTCCAACATTCTTCTGCCTATATAACATTCATCCCCCATTACATGACCGTACCACAACCTGCCACTTGTAATCATCTTTTTAATTGCCGTTATAGATGCGCTTCAAATTCCCCTATTAATATAATCATTGTCTGATCCGAACCTGCCACTCCATTCTGTTATAGTTTCAAAGTTCCCCTACTACTCCATTTCTGATCATCCATCTCAACATTTTCGTTTCCGCTACGTGCACTCTCCTTTCATCCTCCACCTTCGTCGCCCAGTATTCAGATCCATACAATTCTTCTCCACACATGTTGGGGCGGAAAACCGCCTTAAACATGTTTTCTTTGTTTTTATGTTGATTTTAATGACTATATTCGCCTGCTAAATAAATTTCCCTGTGTGGTGACGGGTAAATTTCACCACCCCCTTTCTTCCCGTGGGTGTCGTAGAAGGCGACTATGGGATATGGGTAAAATTGTGGCTGGCAACCTGTCACTGCAATGTCACAGTTTCGTTTTCTTTCAACCCCTTATTTGCCAAGAGTGGAACTGAAGCTTTAGTAGTTTCATGTGTTCTGCCTACCCCTTTATGGGATACAGGCGTGATTGTATGTATGTATGTATGTATGTATGTATGTGTAAATAAATTTCAAGCAATTAAAGTTCAAATTTTGTACAGAACTATCCATACTAATATTATAAATGGGAAAAAATGTGTGTCTCTTTGTTTGTCCGTCTTTCACGGCAAAACGGAGCGACGAATTGACGTGATTTTTTAAGTGGAGATAGTTGAAGGGATTGAGAGTGACATAGGCTTCTTTTTGTCTCTTTCTAACGCGAGCGTAGCCGCGGGCAAAAGCTAATATACAATAAACAATTTGATACAGTTGCAAGTGCACAAGCTGCCACTAGGCGAAAAGAAGATCCGCGTGATGAGTCTCAACCCTGAGTCCACCAACAGCATCGTCACGAACTATTACCAGGGAGAGGCCACGACTCGTGAAGACACCGCTACGCTCGAGGTTCTCATGGTGAGTCCTGCTATAAATAAGTGATGAGTGACCCTAACGCCTCAGCCACGACAGCGGTGAGCGGCAGCCATACGTGCGAATGAAAAGTCCCATCGCTGTGTCTCGCTCCAATGTATGGCCGCCGCTCACCGCTGTCGCGCTTAGACAAATGTGGCTGAGCCGTGAGTCTACCAATGTACCCTATGTAATAAATAAATAAATAAATAAATATTATAGGACATTCTTACACAGATTGACTGAGCCCCACGGTAAGCTCAAGATGGCTTGTGGTGCAGGTACTTAAACAACGATATATATAATATACAAATACTTATATACATAGAAAACATCCATGACTCAGGAACAAATATCTGTGCTCATCACACAAATAAATGCCCTTACCGGGATTCGAACCCGGGACCGCGGCGTAGCAGGCAGGGTCACTACGCGCTAGGCCAGACCGGTCGGTGTAATGTGTGTAATTGTGTATGTCTGTGTGTGATCGACACTGTCTTCTTAGATCCATAACCTCCATAAATATTCAGCCTACTCGCCTAAATCCAGAGTACCTCTATGAATATGAATCTTTAGAACCTGTCCTGTAAACACAAAAATTTAAATATTTCAAAAGCTATACTTGATACGGACAAAAGTAATCTCAAAGGAACTGTTGCATTTATTTTGAAAACGTTTGCGCTAGTGTTGTTGGTTTTTTTAACCCCCGACGCAAAAACGACGGGGTGTTATAAGTTTGACGTGGCTGTCTGTGTGTGTCTGTCTGTTTGTCTGTATGTGTGTCTGTTCATGGCATCGTAGCTCCCGAACGGATGAACCGATTTAGATTCAGTTTTTTTTTGTTTGAAAGCTGAGTTAGTCGGGAGTGTTATCCTTATCAGCCACGTTTCATGAAAATTGGACCACTGAGTCGCGGTCGGGGCATTTTTCAATATTTTAATTTTGAGGTTAGGGTATTAAATATAAACTGGCCAGTGATTGACCTTAGCGCACCTGATGGAAAGTGACGACAACGGTTAAATCAAAAAGGTAAAATACATATATGTACCAAATAGTGATATGTTTTTTGTAATGTAATTACTGTGAGACTATCCCTTTTAGACTCTTCACACGTTTCAGACATAGCCGTGTGTTGTTTGATGGGGGATGACAGCAAACTTCATAGAATACAATTTTACACATTTCCAGTAAAGTTGGATCCTCTTTACCAAGAATTGTGAATGAGGATCTCTAACATGACAAAATGATACAAAATTTTAGAGTGGATTTTATCATAGAAGTGATACTGTAGTATTAACCTTTAAATGCATGATTTTTTGTATTACTTCAAAAAAAATGAAATAAATGGGTAATGTTGTATAAATTGAAGGAAAAATAAAGAAAAAAATCCTAGTAATTAAAAATATGATTTTCAAAAAAGGCTTGATGCATATATGTATACATCACTATGCATTTTAAGGGTTAAAGTGCAAGTAACCAATCTTAAACTGAAAGCCCTTCTTACCAATCTTAAAAACTGAAAGCCCTTCTTACCAATCTTAAAAAGCTACTGAAACTCTACCGAGAAGAGTTTATAAAGGATTTCTAGTTGTATTCTCGTATGTTGTCTATGTAGAAAGGTTTTTATATTAAAGGAAAAAATGGAAAAATTTACGCTTCCGGCGGGACTTGAACCCGCATCATTTGCAATCCGTGCAAGGCTCTTAACCAATTGAGCTACGGAAGCCACGCCGGACATCGCAAATCTTTCCATGCCTTTCCTTATGTACACACGTCTTGGGGTGACGTCTAGCGCCATCTACCGACAGACTATTACATCTTGTAACGGCACTGGAGTCTCAAGTTATATTGAGAATTCACCAGTAACAATGTGCTAACCCATACTAAATTTATTTTTAACAAGCAGAAACGTCTGCTAACGATTCTAAACATTTTTATATTAAAGGAAAAAATGGAAAAATTTACGCTTCCGGCGGGACTTGAACCCGCATCATTTCCTTTTTTTTCCTTTAATATAAAAATGTTTAGAATCGTTAGCAGACGTTTCTGCTTGTTAAAAATAAATTTAGTATGGGTTAGCACATTGTTACTGGTGAATTCTCAATATAACTTGAGACTCCAGTGCCGTTACAAGATGTAATAGTCTGTCGGTAGATGGCGCTAGACGTCACCCCAAGACGTGTGTACATAAGGAAAGGCATGGAAAGATTTGCGATGTCCGGCGTGGCTTCCGTAGCTCAATTGGTTAAGAGCCTTGCACGGATTGCAAATGATGCGGGTTCAAGTCCCGCCGGAAGCGTAAATTTTTCCATTTTTTCCTTTAATATAAAAATGTTTAAAATCGTTAGCAGACGTTTCTGCTTGTTAAAAATAAATTTATGTAGAAAGGTATTTCCTTTCCTATTTCTAGCCAAACGTACAATCGTTGGCACTCCTTGGCGAACGATATACAATTAGTTTGTCGCTCTAACACGGAAGAGCGTTAGAAACAGATTACTACGGTACGATACGGAGCTCTAACTATTGTGCGTTTGGCTAGAGGCCTTTTTCTTTGTAAATTTGCACACGCCTTCATTATTTGACTCGTTAAAGTTTTCTGAAAGGTCTAATCAAGATGTTTCTCAGATGGTAATGGAGGAGCCGGTTTTCGACGTCCTGCGAACCAAGGAGCAGCTCGGCTACAGTGTATTCAGTATGATGCGGTACACGTTCGGAGTGCTGGGAGTCAGTGTCACCGTCAACACACAGGCCGACAAGTTCAGGTAGTCTTTATTTTAAAACACTCTTATGGTACTCCCACATTGGCTTAGAATGTCATTGCCATCACTCTGTTCCTATTATACAATGTTATATAACATTCCACCACGACCAGTCTGGCGCAGTCGGTAGTGACCCTGCCTGCTGCGCCGCGGTCCCGGGTTCGAATCCCGGTAAGGGCATTTATTTGTGTGATGAGCACAGATATTTGTTCCTGAGTCATGGATATTTTCTATGTATATAAGTATTTATATATTATATATATCGTTGTCTGAGTACCCACAACACAAGCCTTCTTGAGCTTACTGTGGGCCTCAGTCAATCTGTGTAAGGATGTCCTATAATATTTATTTATTTATTTATTTATTTATTTATAACAGCCAAAGTGGGAACATCATTATGAATTGTGACGACTTTTTTCTAAAATACGAAAGACATGCCAAAAAAAAAATACTTTATGCTCATTTGTTGATACTGGAATGTCATACACTAACGTAAAGCTGGCTATTCAGTAATTTGAAATGTGGAACCTACGAACGACGAATTTAGCGTTTTTTTTGTATGGGGATTTAAATCTACTTCTGCTGTGTGATGTTAACGTGTCTGTCAACTGTTTCATGCGACTGGCCCTAATTTTTATTTAATTTGTCTCAGTGTTTCGCACGTGGACAGTCGGATAGAGGCGTTCATGAAGAAATTCTCGCGCGACGTCCGTCGTCTCAACGAGAAAACCCTCGCAGCCACCAAGAGCTCGTTGGTTCAACTGAAGCATACGACTGACTACGAACTTAAGGAGGAGGTAAGGATTCAATCAATCAATCAATCAATCAAAATATTCTTTATTCAAATAGGCTTACAATAAGCACTTTTAAATTGTCAACAATGTACAAAATTCATCTTGTTCTAAATATCAGAGCAATTTATTGGTGCAATAAACAATATTGTTTTAAAACTTGAATTAATAAAATTATAGCAATTTAAATTGTATAAAAAATACTAGTCTAAAAACTTCTAGAATAAATTCTAAATGTCAAAAAACAACACAACGATTTACAACTACAAATACTCTCAACTCTATACTTATCCAGATTTAGACGATCATAAACTCTCGCGTGACGTTCATAGTTTTGGTGAGTAAACTTCACTTGTTCAATTCACGTTTACTTACCCAAATAGTGGTATTCGTGGATTCTCGCTCGATCTGTGCACTTACCCTGTAGGCCTAGCACATGATGGCCACGAGATTATGTCACCGCGAGATAGAGCACACGTCTTCTTCTAATTCTAATATCTGGACGACCAAGCTTCGCTCGGTTCTATTTTAATATATCACGTCTTTAGATAAAAAAAACTCTTATAAATACAAAAAAAAAGACAAAAAACAAAAACTTAATTTCTGGCCGGGATTCGAAACCCTAACACCTACGATCTATCTGCGTATATTTTAGATCGACCTCGTACGACTGAGCTAAGCGGAATCGATGCGCGCGCGGCGAAATTAAACGACCATATTTTAGGTTTACTAACGCGAAAGAAAAACTCATGAAAACTCGAAAATTCGCGTTTTCCGGGATCTAAGGCTACGCTAGATCGATTTTTCACCCCCGAAAACCCCCACATAACAAATTTCAGCGAAATCGTTAGAGCGGTTTCCGAGATCGTCGGTATATATAAATAAATAAATATATATACAAGAATTGCTCGTTTAAAAGTATAAGATTAATGACATAAGGACGGGTAGTCTATCTCGCGGCGACATACTCTCGCGGCCATCATGTGTTAGGCCTACTGGTAAATATAAATACGCAGATCCTTCACCTCCTCATCTTCTATCACTGACTACTAAATTCCGCTTCTATCGTTTCTCTTTCTCTCACTTGTATAGTTTCAATGCGTATACCCATAGTACAGTATAATAAAGAGTACTATCGTACAGTATGGCCCCTCCCGCTCTTCGCTGAAAGCGCCGGCCACCCCCTCTCGGTTACCGCCTGTCATATTTCACTCATACAATCATAGTACGAGTTCATCTACCCGTGCTTAGACTGTGTGCTAGGAACGCGCCTCTTTCATATATTTGATCGCCAGTGTCCGAGATGTGCCCATAGCATAAATTAATTATTTCGTTATATGGTATTAGGCAAAAGTGTGTTGTATGTACTATGTACCCAAGAGTTCTCTGATGTTTACTATTGTAGTTATACTAGTTACTGTAAATATCGATAAGCGAAACTACGTTTCATTTGTGAAATATGTGTTTATTATATTTATTTATTATTTATTTGATACACTAGCAGCTCTTCGAGCTGATGCGTGTATTTGTGTTTATTTTGCACTTTTCAAAGTTCTAATATAATTGTCCAGTCTATTTTTGAAACAGTACAATTTATTTCAGGTTGAAAGGAATTGGAGAGAAATTGTTAGCAGGGAGTACCAGTTCCAA
Organism: Leguminivora glycinivorella; assembly: GCF_023078275.1. NCBI lineage: Eukaryota > Metazoa > Arthropoda > Insecta > Lepidoptera > Tortricidae > Leguminivora > Leguminivora glycinivorella. The sequence goes on along the minus strand of NC_062989.1, from coordinate 7,793,461 downwards.
AGACTGTTTTTAGAGGTAAGACACATTATACAGAAAATATAATAATAAAGAATTAATTTCGGTTAAAAACTGCTCGGAATTTTGTAGGAACAAAAATTAATTTTATTACTTAAAAAAAAGATAAAAGTAACCATAGTCTGTATTTATGTTTTAGGCGGACGCCATAGAGAAAATCAAACTGTCAGATCTCAGGAGTTGGGTCGAGAACCACTTCTCGACCGGAAACAAGTCGAAATACAGGAAACTTTCTATACAGGTAATTTTTTAATTTTTTTCCTTACTTATTTATGATCAAATGTCTATTGCACAGATTCTCAGGTATTTTGACCGTATTTATTATTCATGCTAGCGTTTTCGCGGCCTAACACCAGGGTCCACTTTCAAACTCAATCTATTTCACGTCACTCAGTCTTTGGCGCCCCCAAGTATAAGATCCTTTCATATTCCCATTACGCTACTAAAGGCTCATTCAGACGGTGCGAGAACTCGCATGCGAGTTACATTACATTGCGGTATTTCGTCACTACTTTGAAAAAATCTCGTATCTCACACTGCTCCTCAAAGTTAAAACGCAGTAAGTATATGCATTGCATTTTTCTTTTCATTGACAGAAGAAGATACAAGTTTTTTTTTTCAAAGTAGTGACGATTTGATGGCTGTGCAAACTTGCAAGTATGTAACCTCAACAGCCTGAAATGTAACTAAAATCGCATGCGAGTTCGCACGCCGTCTAAATCAGGCCTTAGGCCTACCGTTTGATCTAGGACAGGAAAAACATTCTCCTTCAAATCTGACAAACTTACTTTTTTTTTTTCAGATCGTCGGCCACAAATCGGCCACCCCCAACAATACCACAGCGCCCGCCAGCGCGCCCACAGGCTACGCGCTCCGCATACTTACTAGCTCCGAGCCAGGAGACAGTGTGGAAAACATCGCTGACTTCATAACCGATGTTCCCGCCTTCAGCAAGGCGTTGCCTTTCATATATGTGCCGCAGGTCGAACTCGCTACCTGTTAGATCGTACTGTCCAATCGCATATCGCTGACTGTGTGATTCAACCTCGGTATACTTAGTGTGTTTTCACATTATCCGATCCGATATCGGATGTAGGACCGATATCCCATACATTTAGCGCCATCTTTAATTTTTGCCTTTGAAACACTTCTGACATCCGATATCACTTATGTTCGGGCTTACCACTCAAACTCGTATTAACAGCCCGGCCACGACATTGGTCTAAGCGCGACAGCGGTGAGCGGCAGCCATACGTGCGAATGAAAAGTCCCATCGCTGTGTCTCGCTCCAATGTATGGCCGCCGCTCACCGCTGTCGCGCTTAGACCAATGTGTGCTGAGCCGTAATAATCGCTTTAACACATCTCGACAATGGCGATCAAATGTATGCAAGAGGCGCGTTCCTAGCACACATTCTAAGCTCGTGTAGTTGAACGCGTACCATACTTGTATGAGTGAGATATGACAGATCGACTGTTCGCGTTATTGACAGGCGGAAACTGTGAGGTAACCGAGCGGGGGTGGGCGGCAATTTCAGCGGGGAGCGGGAGTGGCCATACTGTACGATAGTACTCTTTATTATACTGTGGCTCTAGTATGCAGATTGATCTGCGATACGAGATTGAGTCATAAGATGTAACTATATGAGTTTGAGTCACACAACCCTCGATATAAGTTTCGTTTGCTGAATGGAAACCAGCAGGTTATCTGCTTTTGAACAGTTACACACCGTGAGAGTCAAATTAGTCTCCTCAAATCTTATATATGTTACAACGTTACATAATGTAGTCAAAAACCCGTTTTCTATTTAAAACTTGTATTTGGAAAAGACATTTCATTTGATCAATATACTTTGTTATCTGTCGTTCATTCTCGTTGCATCGGACGTTTTCGTATTCGTTTTCACATTATCCGATCCGGTATCGGATGTAGGACCGATATCCCATACATTTAAGCCGCCATCTTTGAATTTTACCTTTGAAATCCTTCCGACATCCGATATCGGATCGGATAATGTGCAAACGCACTGAACCTTAAGCTCTTATAAACTAGGTACTAATTTAAATACTCCATTGATAGAAATTAACAGGCAATGTCTTTGTGCAATACGTAATAAAGAATTGAAGTAGTTATTTGAAATCAAAAAATTACATTGTAATAGATAGTACCGACTCTAAAATACTCCAAAAACTTGTAATCATCATAGTTCTATAATGCCGACAATGAAAAAAAAACGATTTTGTTAGTCTATTGTTATTATTCCAAGAAAATTACTATTATTAGCTATAATTTGTTTTAAATATTGAACACGTCAATATTTATCATTGTAATATTTTAGTTTCTAATCAAAATGTTATTGACCAATCTGTAATGAAATGGCATAAGACTTGCTTCAATGGTGTTCAATATTATGTAGTAACTCTTGTAGTATATATTTTTGACATCGATATTCTAAAACATAAGGTCTTATTTGGCTTTTGCAATATACACAAGTATATATTATATATCGTAGACATATAGGCTAGTTTTTTGTTGTTTATATATTTGCTGGCTTGTTTTTTACTTTGTAAAAAAATATTAGTATAATGCTATGTATATAAAATGTTTTATAAAAATAGCAAATATGGGCTACAATACTGTGGCAGTGCAGGAAACTTAATGTAAATAAGTTTTGTATTTAAATATAATTATTGCAAATGATGATGTGGAACAAATAAAACTCGTTTTGTTCGATTTGACGTGTTTTTTTTAATATCACAATATATGGATAACAAGGTCATACTAACAAGGAAAGGTACCCTTACTATCCCCCTCCGATTTGATAGATTATATATATGTTATAGAGTAGTCAAAAATAACGGACACGTAGTTTTTTATAGCAGCCCAAACTCATCCTGTTGGGAGAAATTGTCCTTCAAAGTCCCGAAAAGTGACAACCCTCTAAATTCTTCAGGGGGATTTGTTCAATCATACTGATAATTAATTATTGATTTCGTTATAATGTTAGAGAACATGAAAAAATAAGGGACACGTGTTCTGCGTTTTCACCTCAAACTCATATTTCATATAAAAAAAAAGACTTAAACACCTAACCACTTCTCATTAGTACAGGCTGCCCCTCTAGCACAACTTGCCTTGTCGCGTGCGAGTCCCTACTTGAAGTCGCGCTTAATGTATGGACTCGCGCGCGACAAGGCAAGTTGTGCTAGAGGGGCTGGTAGGGCATGTCTCGAAAGTAATAAAAACATAAGTCTGTAGTAACGTAGAACTCAACATCATAGTGTAATAATGGAGAAAATGGATCGGTTACAATAGGCGAGACGACTAAAAAAAAACGAATTAGTCGTCAGTTAGATTATCAAAGGATTTTAGACACGTATTTTTTCTTTTTTCTCGTAAACGAAAAATGACGACGGTACAGTGCGTTGAAGTTTCGCGTGACGTCACCTAGGTACAATTTTTACTTAGAAGTGACGTCACAAGCCCCCACTCCGGAACTTTGATGCTCTATATCTTTGTATTTTTTCATTAATTAGAAAAAGCGAAAAATATGTGTTCAGTATTTTTGGACAATCTTACTGACGGACTAAACAGAATGCCATAATGTCCCTCAGTCGCGATTTGCCCCGCTGTACATTATATTACAATAAAATTAGCAGTTAGTTCTAGAAGACGATCTCGATGCGGCCGTCCAGGTCGCGCAGCACGGCGCCCTGGTGCCGCAGGTATTGCTGCAGCATCACGTAGTCCAGCTGCAGGTTCTCCAGGTTCTCGCGGTTTGAAGACAGCATCTGAAATTTTTAACACATTCACTACCAGACAAAAAATGGCGCTATACTTCAGAAACCGGTAAGTTTTATAACCGCCGGCTTGTGGGTAGGGATGTCACGAATGTCGCATAAGTCACATTCGCGAATGCGAATGCGAATATTCAGAATGCGAATGTGCGGATGCGAATGCGAATATCGCTGAATTTCATAAAAAACCGCTAGGTAAAAAATTTAAAATGCTTACTATTGGTCAAAATGCCGAGTACGAACTTCACGCCGTCCGAATTTGACCTATCTATCGACAAGTAGCAATTGGAGCGGCCGGCGCGGGCGAGGAACAAGCTGCGACTTGCACCACACATTCGCATTCGCAAAACATTCGCATCGTTTGAAGCGAATGCGAATGTCAATGCAAATGTTTGAAAGAATGCGAATCTTTCGCATATGCGAATGCGAATGCAAATATTCGTAACATCCCTACTTGTGGGGCAAGAACTCGCCCAGCAGGGTTTTCCGGCATCTCAGCGAAGTTCACGAGTGTCTACCAGATGGGTTTTTGGTTGCGAAAATAGGCGGCAAATTGCTGATATGATGATGATGAACACAGTCAGACATTACTACGTTTTTGTCAGAAGATTCTATGATGAGTTTACCGTGTAGCCGCTGCCGCCGTCGCCGATGTAGTTCTGCGTGACCACTCGATAGGTGGCGCTGGGGTCTAGCGGGAGGTACCGCGGCACCGAACAGTCGGTACAGCGCACTGAGGCTGACACCACCCGCGAGTTGACGGGGGCTGACGCGTTGTAGACCACACGGAGACCTGGAAATGATGTTAGGGGTTTGATATGGTATATGACAATTTTATATGAGAGCTGCACTATGCTAGCGTTGAGCTGGTGACGACTAGAGTTGTGCTCGTTCACTGAAAAGATTGCTCCCAACTAGTATGATCTCCTAAGTGTACTAGTTCGTTCTTTTAGGACATTTAGTACTACTGTACACCGAGAGAGCGAGAGACAAATTGTGCAATGGCGTACAGTAACGCTCGCTGGTAGTAGCCGAGAGCTAATTGGCCGTTCTCGCGCGCTCTCGGTCCGAGTCAGTCGGTTCTAGTTCGGTTGCGGTCGGGTCACACGGATCGCTTTGCTGTCATTGTCACTTCTCAGCTCTTCGCTTCTTTCGTTCCCATTCTGTTGCGCGTGTGTGAGTGTACTAAATGTACTAGAGAGAGGAAAAATTTGGGAGTAGTTCGATCTAGTACAGTGCAGGGAATCGTGTATTTTGTACTATTAGTACACAAGCCTAGTGACGACATAGTTTCAGGTACACTCATTATCAACAACGGCTGTTATAGTCTACTAGTCCTATTGTCATATTTTCCAACAGAGAACTCTCGTACACATGTTAGATATTCTCAATAGACAAAAAAAGGTTCTTCATTGCAGCATGCGTCCAACTAGAAGTTCCCAGGCTTCAATTACAGAGAATTCCAGCGTTTCCAGCAGATACTTTCTTTTTAGGCGGGACACTTAAGACTTTCAAATGGCATATTTACTTATTTAGCTTATAATTTACAACCCACCTCCGATTTGCAGCATACGTCCACTATAGAAGTTCCCAGGCTCCATGAAGACACCCACGGAGAATTCCAGCGCTTCCAGCAGATACTCTCCCTTCAGATCATACACCTGGACGTAGTTCTCGAACGGTATCGCCATCAGAAGGCCCTCTGTCGTCACCTCTGTAAACGAGATATATACTCGTAAATAAAAATGTTTTCGATCTACTTGACAAGTGGTCTGGGCATTTTTGGAAAAATTTACGCTTCCGGCGGGACTTGAACCCGCACCCTTTTTGCAATCCGTGCAATGCTCTTAACCAATTGAGCTACGGAAGCCACGCCGGACATCGCAAATCTTTCCATGCCTTTCCTTATGTACACACGTCTTGGGGTGACGTCTAACGCCATCTACCGACAGACTATTACGTCTTGTTTTTTCCTTTAATATAAAAATGTTTAGAATCGTTAGCAGACGTTTCTGCTTGTTAAAAATTAAGTGGTCTGGGGCCCGTTTCTCGAAAGGTATGTACAAGCCTTGTATTACAAGTGCGCGAACTGTCAAATCATATGGGTTGTCATGGAAACACACTTGTAATACAAGGCTTGTACCTATCGAGAAACGGGCTACAGGTCAGTGGGTAACTAGTAACTCTGTATGTGAAACTATGGTCCTGAGTTCGAACCACGGAAAGGGCATTTTTTTGTGTGATGAACACTTTTTTGACGTGATAACGTCTAATAACTCGTTACTACGGGCAGCATGCACGAAAAAGATGACGTCATTGTCCCGTTTCGCAATATAGCTTTTGCGCCATCTATTGGCGCGCGTTGGAACTAAGCGGCTGATCGATGCGCTCGGTATGGTTATAGCGTGTGGCCTGAGTAAAGCACCACAGCTGGGACAGATGGCGCGCCCGTGTGTTGTTCTCGACAAAATTAATTATTTTAATTTATACGACTTTTTACAGAACATATCCCGTCTGAACTCATCATAGATTTAGAATTATTAAACTAGATTGTGTAGTTAGGTCAAAAAGTGTGTCCACATGAGAGGTCATTGTTTGGGCTGGTGTCCCTCTCGCACTTACTGACAATGTCAACATTATTCAGTGAACGTCGTTTTTAATTATACAAATCTTTGATTTATTGGCATCAAAATAATTACATTGTAATTATTTTCCAATTCTTTGAAATATATCGAAACCCTAGTTTGAATATAACACTAAAATAATATAAGAAGTTATAAAGTCAGGTAATATATATAAATACTACTATTATGGCTCATTAACACTGGCCACACGTGCGAGAGGGACACCAGCCCAAACAATGCCCTCTCATGTGGACCGTTTTCGATAGTTCAGAATAGCGAAAACGGTCACCTTTTTGTCTCAGTAATAAGGTTCAATTTAGTATGGCAAAAAATGTGATTCCGCTGTCCCCTGTCTTTGGAACTCACTGACAATGACATTTGGGCCGCTAAACATGGTACAATAGGGACTGAGCTCACACTTTTTTGCCATACTAAATTGAACTTTATCACCGGCGCAGAAAGGCGTTCTTGTCAGACTAGTAAAAGTTTTTGGCTTAACAACTCAATCTAGCTTAATATATATAAATCTATGGCATAGAACAACATGTCGGGTCCCTATATATAGGTCTAAGGTTTTATTTGAAAATTGAAATGGTCATACAATGCCAAAAATTGTAAGTATTTGCAATATTACTTTCTATTATAGTAAAACATATATTTTTTAAGGATTATAATATATATACGTATGTTTTTTCATAGCCAAATCTCTGCTTTGGCAAACATTGCCATCATTGCGGTAAATGGATGGAGCGAAGAGCTTTGAGGAAAGATTGTAAGTATTCACTTCTGATAATTGTGTTAAAGGCTTTTTATCTATCTACTCACACCAGTATTACCAAAAGTTATTGGCAAATCACTAGAAAGAGTGCAGAGGAAGTTATGTAGGCACATTTACAAACGACTGTACGGGTATTACCCATATATGTATCCATCTCTATTCGTAACAGGCCCCGTAGCCGAATGGCATTTCTCCGACGCCAAACGAAAGCGATACGCCGCTGGCTCTGTCGCGCCAATACGCAAGCGCGATAGAGATAGATATCTACTAGCGCTTCGTTTCGTGAGCGTTTCGTGAGCGATTGTGCCATTCGGCTAGCCACCCAGGAATGGTTGGTCTTCAAACTCTAGAAACCAGACGGAAACTGCTGCATATTATGCATTACCGCCAACTGTTTCACCATAGAGTAGATGACGCATCCGTGCTTGAGAGAATGGGGCTGCAAGTGCCAAGAGCGAATGTGGTGGTTGGCATGCCGGGCGCGGTGCCGGCGCGGCGGCGGCGGCGCCTGTTCGCGGCGGCCGGCGCACCGCTCGAGCCCGAGCTGCTCTTAACCGCATCATGTTGGAGACAGACGATATTGACATATTTGCTGATAGTGTTGGTGTGTTTTACAGAAAACTCTTAAGGTTCATAGACTCTACACTCCTTAGGTGATTAAGTAATGTAATAACCATAGTTTAACTTTTAAGTGTGTTTGCTTTTATTTATGTCAATTTAACATGTACATAATTATATTACCACATAAGTGCTTTGGTGAAATACTGTTAACTTTTGTGTATTTTTAATAAATAAATAAAAAATCGTGAAAAAAGTCCCAGAACGGGCCCCGTTTGCTATACTCTGACCGCCCCTGTCTATACTACTGTAATGTTTGACGTTATCACGTTAAACTACCGTCCGTAAACCGACTTTACAGACAACCAATTTTTTTATACCACGTCGGTGGCAAACAGGTATACTGTCCGCCTGATGGAAAGCGGTCACCCTAACCTATGGACGCCTGCAACTCAAGGGTTGTCACATGCGCGTTGCCGACCCATTAGAAACTAGTACACTGAGGTACATTTGTTTTCTTAAGCGAACTTGGTTCCGATCGACTCGCATTGCTTTGTTAATAACTATCTATCAAGAAACACCTTGAGGTCCCTTTGCGAACAGCACCACAAATAAGATCCTACTTATTTCTGTTTTGACTACCCTAAAGTCGAAAGGGATAGCGCCACGCTTGGCACGCTTTACTTAGAAAGAGAGAACACGATTCCTTGAATCGCTGTCAAACTTCGGATTGGTATAAAGCTTATTTTCTGTACGATTGTACTATTATATTCTATGTATACTTACCGCCACGATCAATGGCGGCCCGCAGACCGCCAGCGTTGATCAAACAGACATGCGCTTCGGCCCACGACCCGGACGGAGCGCGCTCCATTAACTGTAATACATTATATTTACAATTATTAAACATTTCAAAAATACCATATAATTAGGTATGTAGTTGGAAGAGCCAGTTATTCGCATATTTGTGCAAGCACCATTACCTAGGTAAGATCAGACCATCACAAGCCCATACCATTTGATAGCGCCGGAGACAAGATAAATTTTCGTGAAGACGTGGCATATGGGCATCATAATGTCAGGAACAGCGCTGTACGAGAACACGAACCAAGCGAGCCAAGCGTGCAGTGTTTGTGATCAATCTCCTGAGTTTATCAAGCGATTTGGTGTGTTAGCGACTGGGATATGACATGTCTTTCTCACCTGCTGGAGGAAACCGTCGCAGGCCCAGCTGCCGATGTTGCACTCCCGAGAGTAGCAAGATCGGCTGAGGGGAGTCAGCAAGCGACCTAACACTTCTTTACCCACGGCGTCCACTTCAGCTCGCCATGGCTCTAGTTCCGCCATCATTTGAGGGTCTGCAAAGATAGAACTGAGATATTATATAAGTAGTAGTAGCTGGCGTCTCTTTGCGCAAATTCATGCTAAGAAATGCTATTACATTGCTAAACCGCAACGTTACAATAACTGCCTCTTCTCTCTACGAAGCATCGTCGTCAGGGTCATAAGATGCTGAAGGGCATTTTCCCGAGCGACCAATCACTTTAGACTTCGGTGGCAGCATTATTAGCATGAGTTTTCTTCGTTTCTGGTATATATCCGCCTTCTACGTAATTGATAAAATTTCAGTCATTTACTTAAAAATGTTGCCACCGAAGTCAAAGCGGTTGAACCGCTCGGAGAAATGGCTTGAAAATATTTGTGGCCTGGCGTCTGACCATGATAAAACCACAAACATGAGTAAAGAACATTTTTCTTAACTTTAGTAGGCATCAAAAACAAAATACGTTAATATTTGCTTCTTTAAGTACCTTGCACGATAGACGTTCCCAGGAAGATAGGCAGCCCCTCCCAGCCTTGGATGATGCCGGCATCGTCGATGAACAGCTTGATGTTACCCAGGTACCGCGTGTAGCACGACGCTTGGACCACCAGGATCTACCGAGACAATGCTTTATTAAAATTATCAATAATTAATATAAGTTCCTATTTGATTGTATGTATGTTCGAAGCGCTAGAATGCCCAAGTAGATGTAGAAATTGGGAGCAGGCGGTTCTGCGGTTCATAGTCAATTAACACAGTTTTTATTCAATTAAGTTTAAATTAAATTAAAATGTTCGACCAATCTGATATTTCGTCATAAATAACACATCTGGCCCCGTAGCCGAATGGCATTTCTCCGACGCCAAACGAAAACGAAACGCGCCAGTTAGTCGGGCTCTGTCGCGCCAATATGCAAGAGCGATAGAGATAGATATCTACTAGCGTTTCGTTTCGTGAGCGTTTGTGCCATTCGGCTACGCACCCAGGTATAACAAACTCCGTGAGTTTTAACTTAAAGGGTTTATTTTAATATCTGCTTGGAACTGTTCTACGCACTTACAGCTAAAGATAAATTTCATTATAAAGAAATATGCACCGTAAAAAAATCCTCATAGTTCTCACCCGATGTCCATCACTCCTAACCACAGGTGTGGGGTAGTCCCCACCCACAGAGTCACCATTCGGGGAATCCCCATTGTACAGCAACGTGTGCGAGTGAGCGCCCACTATGATGTCGACGGATGATATCTCCGCCGCCATTCGCCTGGAAATCATCACATAGTCCTCACCCGGTGTCCATCACTCCTAACCACAGGTGTGGGGTAGTCCCCACCCACAGAGTCACCATTCGGGGAATCTCCGTTGTAGAGCAACGTGTGCGAGTGCGCGCCCACTATGATGTCCACGGAAGACGATATCTCCGCCGCCATTCGCCTGGAAATCATCACATAGTCCTCACCCGGTGTCCATCACTCCTAACCACAGGTGTGGGGTAGTCCCCACCCACAGAGTCACCATTCGGGGAATCTCCGTTGTAGAGCAACGTGTGCGAGTGCGCGCCCACTATGATATCCACGGAAGACGATATCTCCGCCGCCATTCGCCTGGAAATCAAAATTCGAATCAATACAGTCAGTACCGTGACGTCATTAACTCCACTGTGAACGAATTTAAACTTAGGGCCGGTTGCATCAAACCGTCTGTCACCGTTAAAGCGTTCGTTAAATTGTATTGTATGGGAAGTTCCATAGACGTCTGCTGCGTGACGATGATGTCTGCCAAATGTGGTCGATGCAACTGGCCCTAAGAGAGCAGAATGTGTGTGGCGTTGTGCATTAATTAGTGGCCTACTCAAGATGTCAACCATCGGGATTACTAGTATTATGTGCTGCTAGTGATAGTAACTGTACGTTATTCACTATCTACTTACAAATCAGAAGTGTGGCAACATTGAGACAGCACGATAATGATGTCAAGACCTTGCTCCTCCAAGTTGGCCGCTTCACGATTAACGGCTTGCACCTCGTTTTCCATTACCTTTCCTCCCTTCCTTTCGAACATCCTCCCTAACTCCCTCCTGCCTGCACTCTGTAGCGACGCAGCTCCTCCAATACCACTAATTTACTTACAAATCGGAAGTGTATCCACAGTGAGACAGCACGATGATGATGTCAACGCCTTGCTCCTCCAAGATGGCCGCTTCTCAGTTAACGGCTTGCACCTCGTTTTCCATTATCTTTCCTCCCTTCCTTTCGAACATCCTCCCTAACTCCCTCCTCCCTGCACTCTGTAGCGACGCAGCTCGTCCAATACCACTAATCTACTTACAAATCGGAAGTGTATCCACAGTGAGACAGCACGATGATGATGTCAACGCCTTGCTCCTCCAAGATGGCCGCTTCTCAGTTAACGGCTTGCACCTCGTTTTCCATTATCTTTCCTCCCTTCCTTTCGAACATCCTCCCTAACTCCCTCCTCCCTGCACTCTGTAGCGACGCAGCTCGTCCAATACCACTAATCTACTTACAAATCGGAAGTGTATCCACAGTGAGACAGCACGATGATGATGTCAACGCCTTGCTCCTCCAAGATGGCCGCCTCGCGGTTCACGGCTTCCACCTCGTCTTCCATTATTACGCCGCCGATTGGCGCTGAGAACTGAAATCAAGTGTAATGTCTCAATATTGTCAGAGACTAAATGCATAAGAAATGTTTACCTTGCCCATGGTAGCTAATAATAATATATCTAACAATGCGCCTATCCTTAGAATGTGTCGTTTGTACAATGACTTAGATATGGACATTGATATTTTGAATAGTTCTTTGACTAAGTTCAAAAATGTTTTATTATCCCGAAATTTACAAGTAAGTGATTAACATTTGATTGTATTTTTTGTTTTAAACTCAACTATTGTCGACCTTTTCATTTGTGAAAAATGTATTTAGCGCTAAAATGTTTTTTTATTATAATGCTGTGTACAATTGTAATCGTAATGTAAGTAATATGTAAGTTGCTAATGTAAGGAATAATTTACAATGTTGTTTGCCTGCATTATGTTATTGTACCTATTCATAAAAATAAAATAAATAAATAAATAACACAAAAAGCACTGAATCATTACGAGGTTGATACGGTCTGGGCCATAGATGTCATATATACCATAGATCAAGCAAGCGTATCTACTTAGCGTGTCAAATTAACTCAGTAAAACCCAATGAGTTGTCCGTCTTTAATCGCAGCTTGCAGCTTTCGGGCGTAAATTTTTGTAAGTTGAAGTCAAGAAAAACATTAAAAATGCCTCGTTACGTGATATTTAACTGCAACAACACAAAAAGTATGAATAGTCAAGGGCCTGTGACATATTTAAAATCACAAGCAAATAACAACTTCAATACAAAATCTGACACGCTCGGCCCCTATAATAGATGAACTTGTTTCTTCTATCCAAATCTAGTTCTGTGGTCTGGGCATTAGCCCTTCGAGCCCGATGCACAAAGATTCTGATGGGTAATGTGTATGAGTATATATCGTCACCTACCCCTTCCATACTAAGTATGTCTGATTTCAATAAAAGTGCGCCTTATCACTATCATGAACTCCGCTTCCATCGACAAACTCTATTAGCTATCCCGAGAGCATAAACTCATGTTCTCCTAAATGACATACAGGCTAGTGACAGCGAGTAACTCGTAGTTCCAGGTCCTCCAGTCATAGGCAGGGTACAGAGCATTACTACTTTCGCTCAACCCACCCTCTGTTCCATGGTTAAACTAGTGGTTACCCAGACGGATAAGGTGAAACCGTACCATGAAAACGCGGCACGAAAACCGACTAGCAATACCACAGTCGCGCGCATGCATAGAAACAGCCCTCATTCCCGTTTTATAGATATTTTTAACAAAATTCCCAAAAAAATTAAACTAGAAACAAATCCAACTACTTACCTTTAAAAGAAGCTGCTAATTGATAAGTGCTACTACACCGTGAACGAATTTCTTAACGACGCCAATCTATGATATTACCTAAATTTATTGTACCTACGTATACTTAAATAATTTATATTATTATAATACTGATTAAAACTTAAGTTTGACATAAATTTTACTATGACTGAATATTGAACTGATAGAATAATATAATAATTTATGTCATGTTAGCAAAATGTATTTGTACTACGAGTAGATAGTGTTAGTTATAAGTATGTACTAAAATGCTTTACCCTACCCGGGTCCATGTAACATAGTCATAAGTCCTAGACATAATGCATGTACATGACTGCAATAAACCAATATGAATATAAATAATAGCAATACTAGATAGATACGAACCGTTCTCAACAGCACTCCAATGATGCCGATCCTTCGCCCTTTGCGCTCCAACACGACATGGTTGTGCACGTAGGGCGTCAGCTCAGGCTCGAAGGTCGTATTCACATTCGCTCCCAACATAGGAGCGTTCAGACGCTCCAGGTATGGGAGCAGACCTTCGGGTCCATGGTCGAACTCGTGATTTCCCAGCACCTGGGCAAAACGAACATTTAAACAAAATGACGCTGAAAGTAGCAATGTTATAAAGTTTTGTGTTATTGTATAAAATAAAAAAAAAGATGATTATCATACAGAAATATGTATGTTTTCACTTTTCATGGCGTTTCGTCTCTAATTCTAACCTCCTTATTCATAAACGTTCTCTAAAGTTATCAAGCCGATAAAGTTCGTTTGTCCCTTTTCGACATATTGGTGTGAGAGAAAGAGACAAACGAACTTTATCGGCTTGATAACTTTAGTGAACGTTTATGAATAAGGGGGTTAGTATATAAGCACTTGGTAACACGATTATATCAGTCTAAGTGCGTTTTCAGGTTTTCACATTATCCGATCCGATATCGGATGTTGGACCGATATCCCACACAGTACAGGCGCCATCTTGGATTTTTTCTATTGAAATCCTTCCGACATCCGATATCGGATCGGATAATGTGAAAACGCACTAAGGGTGAGACTTTAACTCGAGGTCTCTGGTTGGACACTCCAGCGCTCTGCTATCTGAGATACCTCATCCATAATCAGCAAATTTTTCCAACATACCTAGAGGTCAATGGCATAGTATATGGTTCAAGTCTCACACAAGGGCCAAGGCGGTAATTTCAATTATAATGCAAACACTTCTACTTGTTAAACATATTTTTTTCTAATATAAACAATCGCAATTGAGGTAAGCAGCGATTACCTTCTTAATATCCTGATAACCTTTTCCGCGTTCATTCCTGTAAGATTATCGCAATAAAAACGTTCCGATAAAAATATTTATCCGAATAGTTTAAGCCATATACCACTCATACGTACTTATCAATCAATCAGTCAACATAATAACTTCTTTATATCTCACACAGACCAAATTAATCAGGTTGTCAAATCAATTTATTTGCGACATTTTTGATAGGCAAATGAAGTCGGATAACAGGTGATAAGTTTGATAAGTATGTGCTCTTTGTTATTTTTTGTGCCTATATCTTATTGAACCTTCATGCATAAGACGGGCATGCAATAGTTAATAGCTGGGTCCACACGGTACGAGGCAGGCCGCGAGGCAATGTGCTCGTGCGGCATCGTCCAATGTAGACGTGTCTTGGCGGAGGAAAGTTTCTCGGTTGAGCAAAACGCAGGCACTGCCTCGGCCGGGGCACTACTACGTAGCACGTTTCCCGCGGAAAATGCCACGCGACGCGCCTTGCTCTGTGTGGACCCGGCTAATGACATACAAATAGATAGATAGTAAGTACGGAAGAGTGATCTACAACATAACTGTCGTTTCCGTGCAATTTTAAGATAAGTATACAAGTTTTTATTTCCGGATTCATTCACGGAGACGTGTACTTTTACTTTACCAGAATTTTATAAGTATTTAACAAATCTACACATCATCGTGAATGACACAATCATGATGATATTTACATAGTAGGACATTTGGCCGGTATACCTACACTAATTGTTATGCTGATTTTTATTATGAAATCACGCGTTTATGGTAATCTTTGTTATGATTGCATTCTATTTATCTTTCCAACCAACAATTCCCAACCATGTCACTTTAGGTGCATTATTGGGTCATTTTATTTTACATAGAAGCGGTTTTCATCTACGCGGATTGAAGGTGTTCACTAGCTATCGTGAGTAGGAGTGGACAAAAACATTTTATCTATTAGGTAGGTACAATGGCAACCAACTCACCCGAGCGATATGCACATATGGCAGCAGATTCATGAAGTGCTACGAGACGTTCCACTGCAGGAAGTTGTACCAAATAGTGACCTGGAAGGTGTCCCCTCCGTTCAGAATCAGAATCAGCACGTTCTTGTATGTGTTTTTATTTCTTCTGTTTGTTACCCTCCGTGAATCTTTCTCACTTGATGGTATCATCGGAAGATCAGCGCTGGAGCCTGGAAGTCACCAGCAACACGCTGAGATGAGGCCATTTCGTGGCACTTCATTCCTTTCTGTCTTGTTGTTATTATGTGTATTTTGTCTTACCTGTGTTCACGAATAAACGTCTATTCTATTCAAGTCCTCCGCCTCTCGCGTCTTTCGAA
This sequence comes from Leguminivora glycinivorella, assembly GCF_023078275.1. Taxonomy (NCBI): domain Eukaryota; kingdom Metazoa; phylum Arthropoda; class Insecta; order Lepidoptera; family Tortricidae; genus Leguminivora; species Leguminivora glycinivorella. The sequence goes on along the minus strand of NC_062989.1, from coordinate 7,777,775 downwards.
TACCTGTATGCCTCCGCTATATTAGCTAACAAACGATCTTATATGTAGGTAAATATTGATACACACGTGAGCGTCATGCGGCAGCAGGTTCATGAAGTGCTGCGATACGTTCCACCGCAGGAAGTTGTACCAAATAGTGCCCTGGAAGGTGTCCCCTCCGTTCAGAACCAGGGAGTCAGGCTCGGCCTCTCGCGCCAAGCGAATGGCTGTGTAGAGACGCGCGTAGCCCCCGATGCAGGTGTCCGTTGGGCTGCATATTGTGCCAGAGGGACTGATTTCTTCGAAGCTAGAATGGTCAGTAGAATATAATTAGAACAGTCCTTAGATAGCAAAAGGATGGAAAAGTTTTCAAGAGAATATAAATGTTACTGAGCATATTATTCTAGATACCACGCTGTTACGTCGTCGCCCAAATCTAATGTTTAATTTGTTTATTTTTTGTATGTCTTTAGTATTATTTTTTTGTAAGTCTTGTTTTGTATTTTGTAGTTTCACAGTGCCTTGGTGTAAACTGTAATGCTGTGTTACTTTTTGATTAATAAAAATAAATAAATAGATAGGCTCGCGCCTCCTGGGGGGTTACCATGACGTACTAAAGACGTTCAGTTTAGGTTGAGAGAAAGGGACACAGCTATAGCAGTTACATAGCTCCGTCCCTCTCTCTCAACCTAAACTGAACGGCTTTAGCACGTCATGGTAACCCCTCTGAATACAGAAGCGCGTAGTTTTCGATACAGGTGTCAGATGGGCTGCATGTTGTGCCCGAGGGACTAAAATTAGAATTTTGGCGGAGGTGGGCCATTTTTTTCATAGTTGTCCACCCCACATTTTTTGTTACATTGGTATTTCAGAATCGCGAGGTCTTTTGATTGAGGAGACAAAAAATGTCCCAATTTTCCATATATTTTTCAAACCGTCCATTCCCTTACCACCATACAAAATGTATGAAAAAATGGTAAAGGAATGGGAAAAAAACCTTGGGACACTTTTTTTCTCTTATTAGGGTTGAAAGAGCTCGCGATTCTGAGTGGAAACCACATAAAAATGTCCAAATCCAAAAAAAACACTGGTGGAAAACCATAGCTGGGCACCGTTAATCAAATAGTTAACTTCGATAATCGTTAATGCGTTACTATAAAAGTTAACTTCGTTAATCGTTAAAGTGATACATTTCAACAAATTTAACGGAAGTTAAAGTTAATCGATAATCCGTTAATCGTGATAAAAAAATATTTTACTGTAGCTAGTTGCATCAGTTATTAACTATTAAGTTTTTGGGTAAGTTTATTATGTTACTGTAAATGACCGAAGATCGCCAAAATCTCTTGAAAAATCCCAGCTTCACGATCCACGGTAACTTGGTAGATAGCGAGGTCCGCCGAACTCTGGCTTGATGCGTCGGTTGCGCGATTTATGTGCCATGCGTCGTGCCTGATGGTTTACATTCTGTTTCGCGGTTAGTGATGGGTGCAGTAGGACTAATAAACTTTAGCAGGTCTCGAACAAGTGATCCAAAGGCACCAATTGATATGTAGACTGTGAATTTTCGGGAAAATCCTAGGTTTCGCCGCACTCCGGCCTTTTACAGTAGCGGTTAGAGCAAGTTTTACTCGGCGCGTGCGGAACTAGATTAACGATTAACGGACTCGAAGACATTTAACGGAAGTTAACGAATCCGTTAACATTTTTTAAAGTTAACTTAAAAGTTAATCCGTTAATCAAAATGTTAACTTCGTTAATTAACGATTAACGGATTAACGAGTTAATGCCCAGCTATGTGGAAAACTTTGAAAAAAAATGGCCCAGGTCAGACAAAGTATCAAAATAAGTGCACTGAACTGAGACAACATCAACAGTAGAGTGGGCTTTGTTAGAAGACATTGTTGTTCCTTGGCCCTGTTCAGATCAGGAAAACTACCTAACAAGTCAAGCATATTCCCGCATTTATTTACTTATCCTAGCGCTTAATTTAAGAAAAATAGTACTCACTGTGCATGGAAATCATTGAAGTGTATAATATTGAGTTCGTACAATCCCTCCTGCGCCGCCACGGCCGCCAGCAGACACGCCCACACAACCAGGTTCATCGCGACGTCAACACTCGGCCATCGGCCCGCAACTACCGGTAATCCTCGTCGTATCGGAGATAAAACGAATGTGCCTTATTTCATGAAGATAAACAAATGACGATGTATTAAAGTGATAAAATAGTTCTGAATCTTGGTTCAGGGTACAAAGCCAAATACACAAACGCTTACCAATATCGTTATCGTTAGCTATCTCTATTGCTCTTCCGCATTGGCGCGACAGAGCCAGACTGCGTTTCGTTCGGCGTCTAGCGTCAATGATTGTCATTTCGGCTATGTCCAACAGATCTTTAGTATTTTAAACCCCTTTTCTTTAAGATCTTGTTGTGCTCCTGTGTGCGTCTTGTGATTGTTATGGTACATAATCATATACAACCTACCTGACGTAGTAGTTATAACGCATCTAGCAGAACCCTTTCGCCGGCCTCACGCCATTTTTTTCTATTATGCATCCGATTCGCTTCTTTAGGTCCTTGGAGCAATAGCATTCGCCAATGGTGGCAAGTGGTAATAGTGTTGCGAGCATAGTAAAGAGTGTTTGACAGAGAATACAATACTGCAATTATATCAATTGGCAGTCGCCGCTTAGAGACTCAGATGTGCGGTAAATTGCTTGTGATAAGTAGGTAGAGCTAATTTGAGCAAATCGGTACATAATGGGTACACAGTTCCTGTAAAGGTACAGCTTTGCTGACAGTTATGCCAGAGGCGAAATCACATTTATGTAGTAGGCGGATCTACACAGTGAAACGAACGTCGCGCGGCAAATGTCCAACTTAGACGTGCCTCAGCCGAGGCAAGACGTTCGGCTGAGGACAACGCGCGCTGCTTTTTCTTGAACGATTGCCGAGCGTTCACATTACGTCGCGGCTTGCCTCGCTTTTTGTAGAACCCAGTAATTAGCATTTTAAACCCTTGAAAATGCGCGCTTATGCGCCGACGGCGTCGTACTAGCAAATACGATATCTAACAAGTTTTCAGGAAGGAAAAGTATTTTAAGGTTTCATTTTAGTTTTTCAAATTCAAGAACATGACGGAATTTAAAGGTGTAAAGATTCAGATTCAGATTCAATAATTTATTCATGGTAAACACATAATTATCTACATAAGTAGTTCATAAATTTTACAAACACAGCGACGATACTATAAATCAACCTGGTGCCGTAGCCGAATGGCATTTCTGCGATGCGAAACGAAACGCCGCGAAAGGTTGTCTGGCTCTGCCGCGCCAATACGCACGAGCGACAGAGATAGATATCTATGAGCGTTTCGTTTCGTGAGCGTTTGTGCCATTCGGCTACGTACCCTGATATAGTTTCATTAATCATTATTAAACTAAAGCATGAGTGCGGGAATGGTTTTTTATATCTTTGAATAAGTATTAGCCTTCTGAATAACGATAATAGATAACGGAACATATGTATTGCGTATAGATATGAAAATTAAATGTCCTTTAAGGTCACGATACCTGAACTGAAGTGTGTACATTGTAGGTACGGTCACGGAGTAATTGTTGATCCACTTCTAGTAGCTCAATTATTACTGGACATTTCAGAGTTAACCATAGTTAAGCTAGACTAGCTCAGGACCGGGACAAGTGGCGTACTAGAAGAGATGCCTATGCTCAGCAGAGGGCGATAAATGGCTGATATGATGATGATGGTGAAGCTATGATAGCCGACGTCACAATCGCTTACGCTCTCTGTCGTACAAGGGTGGATCCGCGCATGGCGTCGTACCTCTCTCTCTCTTCCGTACGTATTAGCGCAACGTGCAAGAAAGCCAGTTACCTTTCGATCGCCATGTAGCATCAACGATTGTCACGTCGGCTATGCTGACAGGCCTGGATTTTGAGATCTAGTTGCCCAGGCACTTGGTATGGTCATTTCTTATTATTGCGAGGTTTCTTCGCCCCTAAGTGCGTTTTACATTATCCGATCCGATATCGGATGTAGGACCGATATCCCATATATTTAAGCAAAAATTTAGAAATTCTTCCTACATCCGATATCGGATCGGATAATGTGAAAACGCCCTAAGGCCCGAGCCTTGTGGGCCTGACAGTTTTCACAAATTCACATTATCCTATCCGATACCGGATGTACGAAGGATATTAACGGCAAAATGTAACATATGGCGGCTTCAATACATAGGATATCGGTTCTACATTGGATATCGGATCGGATAATGTGAAACATACTTAGGGGAAATCCGGTCCTGAGTGTACCTATTACGATTCAGACGATTTAAGAGCAGATTAGATTCGGCTTATCGCTTATTTTGGTGTACCGTTTATCGCTTGTTAATTATATTGATATGCAACTTTAAATTATCATATTTATCAGTTAAGGTGCCTACATTAATAGAGGCCAGTTCTTCAGGACGAGGTTATATTCAGCTTTTCAATAAAAATAGGAACAAATTATGGGACGCGCCCGGCGGACGCCGTCCACTGCCGCGATCTAGATAATGAATCAGAATCAGAATTTTTATTGGTAAAAACAATTTTACATGTCAACATCTTAGAAAAGGTACATATTAATAAATATTTACAAAATTATATCGTTATTAATTATTATGTATCAGAAGGTACAGTGATTGCATTATTATTATTTTATTTATTTATATACCTACTATGTGGATCAATGATTTCCTGGTATGTATTCGTCAATCGAGTAGTAAGCCATCTTTATTAAAAAAAGTTTTAGTTTATTTTTGAATATTGTGTCACTGGCTGAGTTGACAACATCGACTGGAAGCGCGTTATAAATCCTAGGTCCTAGGACTGTAAGAATATACACTGAACTGTGTAAACTACCGGACGTAAGACGTGGACATGGCTTTGAGCGCACGGACGTCATCTGGCGCACTGGATATTTTAAGAGTGCGCACACTTGACAGGCGCGGTCGCCAGCCGCGTCACCTAATTTGCTCTTAGCTTAATCCAACACACACAACACAAAGCTTTTTAGGGCTTAGTCGATTGTATTAGAATGCTCATTTTACCGTGGTATGGTGCAAACAATTGTGCGTTAAGGAGGTGTTAAATAAAACTAAGTTCTTGTTATCTTTAAATATCTAAACATTTATTTAATATGTAACAACTAATCCTAAGACATAAAAACATTGATCTAAAATATTCAATACATATTGTACCTAGAGATCGAATAAGTGTAGTTAATTCCAAATTGCAAAATAATGTACATACAGAAATAATTTTACATTAGATTTATGTAATAGTAGATTGCATACGTAAGTAAGAAATGCCTCAAATCACATGTAATTGTCGGCCGAGGCGAAGTCGAGGTCAACAAACATGTGATCTGACGCTTTCTTATTTACTGGCCAAGGTGTGTATACTATTTTAGCTCAGCGGCTTGAAATTTGACGCTTTCCGGCCGGAAGCCAGAATAGTTATTTGTTATACAAGGGGGCAAAGTTGTATTTTAACGCCGAGTGTGGAATTGAAAAACGAGCAAGTGAAAGGATTCTATAGTTGAACCGCGAGCGAAGCGAGTGGTTCGAGAATAGAATCCTGAACTTGCGAGTTTTTTAACACACGAGAAGTAAAATACATTTGCACCCGAGTGTAACACAAAACTTTTCCCCTCACTATAGCGAGGAAACTACAACGCAAAAAATGCGTTTATCACTGCATCCAGTAGTTCCACAGGTGGTAAATCATCTTTATTACTAGATTCACCTTCTTTTATCAACTTTAAAGCAGTTAATTTGACTTTATTCAAGGTCAAATTACTTTACCCCACTAGTGGATAAAATGCGTTTTTACCCGCTGGTATTAAAGGACAAAACCCGTATTTCCGAGCTAGTGAGGGGAAAAATAACTTTCCCGCTACCGGGCAACCGTTTTCTTTTTCAGTAAAGAAGTTGAAGCACACATACACAATGTTTAGATATCAACTACACCTCTTAAAAAAATTCAAAGGAATATAAAAAAATCCATTATTTCTATTTTGTATTATTGTTTAGAATTCAGAGGGCATTAATACTGACTTATTAATTGATAAAAGCATTATACATACATATCAAAAGCTATTATTATTTTATTTCATGTTTGGTCCAAGTGCTTGAATATTATTTATTATATTTCTTATGCTATATTTTTGACTTTATGTACGGGTAGTTAATTAGTTATGCTCACATGTAACTGCGCGCGTTTTTGATAAAACCGTTGAAAGTTTTTAAATTGGTTTTCTGCAAAATCCATTGATGATGTGTGTCTGAGACAGCTAATGTTTGAAGAACTTATTCGGTCGCTACCTATTATGGCAAAATTATCAGCGTTATTTCATTTTAAGAGTTTACTTGCGAGGTCAGTTGTTCTTGAGTAACAGTTTAATCCTGTAAAAACGGTTTTCAACGTTTAGATTAGTTGATTCCGAAACGCACAAGTTACTCTAAGCTATGGACATGACACAATGGATCCTTAGTTTTTAAAAGCGCATCTTTCGCAGGAAAGTTTTAGTCGATATCGCGCTTTTTATAGATAAATGCATTCTTTTAAATCGTTGCCTTTAATTTATTTCTGATTCTAGAACGCTACAAGGATGAAATTTTAATCGATAATAATGGAAACAATGCTCGAATACACAAAAGCGTCTACTGTGAACAAGAAGGCACTTGAAATCTTAATTAGTATATAATAACATTCATTAACATTTATTAAGTTTAATACTAAGTGACTAACATTATTTTAAATAAAATAATATTTCGACAAATAAATCGCAGGTTAGTATCACTTCAGTTTATAGTAAGAGATATACAAACAAAATGTTATAAAAGGAACATATCCTTTCATGGCAGAATATTACACATATCACACTAGTATGTCTTTTATTTCTACCCACTGTAAAACATTATATGTCTATAAACTCAAATGCAATTTTTAGTTTCGTTGGGCATCGGGATATCAAAGTACAAAACTTTTGAAATTTCTCAAAATTTTCACATATTAAGGACTATTCTTAGGCATCAATTAAATGATTGGCAATAAGTTGCGCAATGTTTTTTTTTATTTGGCTCACAAAATAAGTTACAGACGTTAATAGAAAAATAAATTACAATTTTTTACGGAAGAACAGTTAAACGTTGTGATTTAGTTCAATTTTTTTTTGTATTAGAAAAACGTTTGCATGTATATATATTTTAACACCACACTATCGTGAACCCTATGGCAATGCATAAAGGTTGATATTAGACTGTAGCCGCGCGCGTCGTTGACGTCTTTAGTGGTCAAAGGCTTAACCATAATCTACTTCTTGCCAATCACCTGAATGAAGTGATACGCCAAAAAGTTTTTTAGGAAATATTATAATAAATTTGTCAAAGCCCATTTTTTTGTTCGCATCTACTTTACAAAAAAATACCAAAAACTTTACTCGCCTACGTGTTAAATTGAAGTATAACGTGCAATAATCTTGAAATATTTCATATTAAAATTAAACAATACTTTAACACAACAAATAATTTGTTAATTTACCATTTTTACATAATATACATATGTAAATATAAACTTGAAATACCCACATCTCGTACAAAAGTCGATTAGTTATTTTCAATCAACGCTATTAAGGAACTTGATGTTATTTTTTAAATGGAAAATATGAAAATGTACGATCTTTTATTTTTCATGAACCCATTTGTTAGCTAGAACTTTAAATACCACATTGATTCCGTCCGCCTGATGTTAAGCAAATTCGTAGTCTATGATCGCCCTCCAAGATGTGGCATGAAAAATCTTGTACTTCTCATAATTCAAAAGTTTTAAGGACCAGAGAGCATAACAAAATAGTAGCAACTTTTAAAAATACACGAGTTGGGGCAATCTAGCGACTCTATACGCAACTTTTTATTTTAACTCTTTGGTAGTACAGTGTTAGAAAAGGCATAGTTGCGTCGATTGGTGTTAAGGTGTACTCTAAAATAGGCTAGTCAACCATATCAGTAACAAGTGCTAGCTTAGTGAAGGAGGGAACTAATAGAATCACTTCGTTTATCATTTATGTCATAAACATTTCGACAGCGTACGCCACATTACGTTCAAAGTTACACAAAGCTAGTTAGTTAGCGCTGTGGGTACAAAAACTCATGTTCTAAGCGTTCCAAAGGACCGTATGGTACGCAACTTCGTACGGTCACGGACTTTAATTGTTGATCCATTTTATACTGGACAGCTACTAAGCATAGTTGAGCTATGACGTTCCAGTACAAAACGAGCTAGAAGTGGATCAACAATTAAAGTCCGTGACCGTAGATCCTAAGCACAGAGAACCTCCTATAGAGTAGCAATCTTGTATATTTTGTTCGCGATACGAGTCACCAGTGCCAGGGGTGCGAGGAGCGGGCGGGGAATGTGTTAAGCGCGCTGTGATTGGCCGTTCCAAGGACGGCGGGCAGTCGCGCCAGATGAAAGGGACTGTCCCTCTACTGACGCGTAAGTGGCCAATGTAAGTTGACCTATGCCGGCTCTGAATAAATTATAAATATGACTTTTATGTGGAATGTAATGACGTCTGTTTTTAAATTTGAGCTTCTTGTTACCTTTCCACACCATTTCACACTACAGGTGGACATCTTTAAGACATCAATTTTGATGTCAAGGTAAGGTAAAAAAATTGAAAAAGGGTATTTACCCTTTTTCAATTTTTTTACTGCGAAAAACACGCGCTGCTTTCGGGTCTGTTACTTGGTCGCTACTGATCGGGCACGGCGAGCGCCCGCGCTTATATCAGTGCAAATACTAGGAAGGCTGGCGACCGCGAGTCGTCTTGTAATGGATGTCTATAGGGGTTGGTCTGTGATCCTAAGTGTAAGGCCAGAGTGAACGCTCGGTCGGCGGGGTGTGCGTCGGGGCGGATCCGCCCTTGTGCACGCGGCAGGCAGCGTCGAGTCAGGACACTTTTATGAGCTTCAACTGTTTGACATGCACGTCGCACGCCCCGCTCCGCTGCACGCCAAATGCGAGCGTGCACTCACGCCTTACGGCCCAGCCACGACATTGGTCTAAGCGCGACAGCGGTGAGCGGCAGCCATACGTGCGAATGAAAAGTCTCATCGCTGTGTCTCGCTCCAATGTATGGACGCCGCTCACCGCTGTCGCGCTTAGGCCATTGTCGTGGCTGAGCCGTTACACTAGTGAAAAACATGGTCTTACACTTATTTTATTACTGATATCGTCGACCGGCCAGTCAATTACTAGACCTAAAGGCCTGTGATGAAAGACATTCGTCCCACTCTGGCACCATTCGGTAGATAGAGACGGAATCCTGTTACCTGTGACGTCATCGTTTAGGAGTACGGTGTTCGGGGGTTCACGTTGATCATCTCGGTTGTGCTGTAAATAAAAATGATGTTATTTATTTGTAGCTCATGTTACAATAAAATTGAACTAAATATCAAGGAAAAAATACGTCGTGTCGACGATGACTACAATGATTGCTTATTGTTTATTCTGTTGTCGATTTCACTTTTTTATTATTTCTGGAAATTGAACTTTTTCTGCTTCTTTCGATTCTACTAGGAGACAAAAAATGTCCCAAAATTTCCATAAATTTTTTTGTCTTCCCCCGAGTTACGATCAAACAAGTTGCATGACAAATTGTAACTCAGTGGAAAAAAAATTGTCTGAAATATTTTTTCTCGTGCGGAATCGAAAGAGCTCATGATCCTGGGTGCGTAGCCGAATGGCACAAACGCTCACGAAACGCTCTATTTCGATAAATAATGTTTCGACAACAAGAATACACAACACAACACACAGCGTTATATTAAAATTTCAGGAAGTAGGCAAACACCAGCACAAAAACCTATTGTCCCGGAGCTGTAAGCTCACATTTTTAGGGTTCCGTAGTCAACTAGGAACCCTTATAGTTTCGCCATGTCTGTCTGTCCGTCCGTCCGTCCGTCCGTCCGTCCGTCCGTCCGTCCGTCCGTCCGTCCGTCCGTCGGTCCGTCCGCGGATAATCTCAGTAACCGTTAGCACTAGAAAGCTGAAATTTGGTACCAATATGTATATCAATCACGCCAACAAAGTGCAAAAATAAAAAATGGAAAAAAATATTTTATTAGGGTACCCCCCCAACATGTAAAGTGGGGGCTGATATTTTTTTTCATTCCAACCCCAACGTATGATATATTGTTGGATAGGTATTTAAAAATGAATAAGGGTTTACTAAGATCGTTTTTAGATAATATTAATATTTTCGGAAATAATCGCTCCTAAAGGAAAAAAAAGTGCGTCCCCCCTCTAACTTTTGAGCCATATGTTTTAAAAATATGAAAAAAAATCACAAAAGTAGAACTTTATAAAGACTTTCTAGGAAAATTGTTTTGAACTTGATAGGTTCAGTAGTTTTTGAGAAAAATACGGAAAACTACGGAACCCTACACTGAGCGTGGCCCGACACGCTCTTGGCCGGTTTTTGACACATGACAGCGTCCACAAAACGTAAATTCGCGCGACCTAATTCAATTTTAAATAAAATGCTGTAGCAATGACATTTCAGTAAGTTGATAGAAATCGTATATTTGTTTAAGCGCCTCCTTGTACATAGGGCCTAATCGATTCAACCAATTCGAAATTAATCGCTAGATTTGGCAAACGATACGTCTTAGCCACATTGTAACATACTTCAAAATAAATGTGTCAAAAATGTGAACTTACAGATCCGGGACAATATGTTTCCATATAATAGCCGCGAAATATATCGGCTTAAATTATTTTGTTGTACTTAAATTAGGGTATGAAATAGACTAGAGGTAAAATCAAACACCTCTACTTTCATCATGGCTAGGATTAATGTATCACATGGGGTAAATAAATTTCGTGAACGAAATGATCTAGTCTCTATTACAACCAACAACTCTTCGATTTTACTATAGATATAGCTAGTACTGTATAACTTACTGGCAAGTCGGTTGGCTATCAGTCACTTCTAGGAGCAAGGAGTCGGGAGGAGGACCTATAATGCTGGAGTGGGAAAGGATATAAGTGGAATTAGGTAGGGTTAGAACATGCAAGGGTTTTGGGAATACAGGTGTGATTTTGTAGGTATGTAGTATTAGTGTCGCTCACTAGCGCTGAGTGGTGCAACGCACTTTACCAATAAAGGCACTTGAGTACACGGAGTGTATACCCGCGACAGCGAGCATAAGCCCTAAGGGCTAAGTGGAATAAGAAAGGGTCCAGTTACTCTCCTTTTGAAACTCAGCTGTTTTAGTGTTGTTTAATCAGTCAAAAATACTCCCAAGAAGAGTGATAATATCTTGAAAACTACTGGATTTCAAAATGTTAGTTAGGTAATCTTATGTTATGCTTAGTCCATAGCATAACATAAGATTACCTATGCAAAGTGATCTTACACAAATAAAATAACTAATAATAACTAATAATAACTAATAATAACTAATAATATCCTGAAGGACGGTACGGTCGACATTTGTCGGGCATGCCGCCGTCCCGGAGAGTCACTCAGGCATATCATTTCCGGTTGTTCTCATCTAGCTAACGGCGAGTACTTGCACAGACATAATCTCGTAGCCAGGATCATTCACCAGCAACTTGCTCTTCAATACGGCCTTGTGGACCGCGAAGTACCGTACTACAAGTACTTACCTGCGCCAGTTCTCGAAAATGGTCGTGCCACGCTCTATTGGGATCGATCTATTATCACTGACAGGACTATTGTAGCCAATAAGCCTGACATTGTGATAATAGATCGACTGCAACGCCGGGCAGTGCTCGTTGACATCACCATCCCCCATGATGAGAATCTCGTGAAAGCCGAGAAGGACAAGTCCAGTAAGTACCTAGACTTGGCTCACGAGATAACCGCCATGTGGGATGTTGAATCAACGATCATTGTTCCGATAGTCGTTTCAGCGAACGGTCTCATAGCGAAGAGTCTCGACCAACACCTTAAGAGACTCTCGCTAGGTGGCTGGATCAAGGGCCAGATGCAGAAGGCGGTGATCTTGGACACAGCGCGGATAGTTCGACGGTTCCTCTCTCTGCAGCCCTAACCACCGGCAGCTTGGGCCCTGCCCCGCTGCTGGCGGCACCCTAGGTTAGGTTTTTTATAATGTGTTTATATATTTTGTATTGTTTTGTATTTTACTTTTATAATCATATTATAAAAAAGCCTAGCCTAAGAATCAAAATGAATAAAGAGAATAATAATAATAAATAGTGGTTCTTAAAATCACAAACCCCTATCGCTGCGATATAAGCTTCACTGTATAATTACCTCTTAGAGCACCGCACATACTGTATAACGAGGAGCACAGCATAATTCCCAATAGTAGGCAGAGCGTTCCTATTACAATGTAGACGACTCCCAGGAAAGGGTTCTTGCCGCCGAGAAGGGATGTCGTTGAGATTATAAAGGACTTGCTTGCCCTTGAACGTGGCCACGCCCAAGGGTTCTGACAGCCATAAACTCATATTGCTGCGATATAAGCTTTACTGTATAATGTTACCTCTTAGAGCACCGCACGTGCGTCTTAGCTGTTCTGTCAGTGTGTAACCAGCTTACGACAAAGAGTACGTCCATCAGTATCTAAAGCGGCGACGCTTGCGGCCTTGATACTACGAATCTACGATGTAGGCCACACCCAAGGATCGGTCGAAAACCCCTATCGCTGCGATATAAGCTTGACTGTGTAATTACCTCTTAGAGCACCGCAAATGTATAACAAGCAGTACTATGCCCAGCAGTAGGCATAGTGTTCCTACTACGATGTAGGCGACTCCTAGGAAAGGGTTCTTGCCGCCGAGAAGCGATGTCGTTGAGATTATAAAGGACTTGCTTGCCCTTGAACGTGGCCACGCCCAAGGGTTCTGACAGCCATAAACCCCTATCGTTGCGATATAAGCTTTACTGTATAATGTTACCTCTTAGAGCACCGCACGTGTGTCTTAGCTGCTCTGTCAGTGTGTAACTAGCTTATGACAAGGAATACTATGTCCATCAGTAGCTAAAGCGGCAACGCTTGCGGCCTTAATACTACGAATCTACGATGTAGGCCACGCCTAAGTGTCGGTCAAAAACCCCTATCGCTGCGATATAAGCTTGACTGTGTAATTACCTCTTAGAGCACCGCAAATGTATAACGAGTAGTACTATGCCCAGCAGTAGGCATAGTGTTCCTACTACGACTCCCAACTGAGGGGGGACTGAAATCTTCTTGAGGCTGAGGCGTAGGGTTAGAGCCGGCGTAGCTTTATTTGACGTTCATATGCGCATTGTAATATGCCTACTTGAATTTTCATTTTAATTTTTTTACGATGTAGGCGACTCGTAGGCAAGGGTTCTTGCCGCCGAGAAGGGATATCGTTAATATTATAAAGGACTTGCTTGCCCTTGGACGTGGCCACGCCCAAGGGTTCTGACAGCCATAAACCCATATCGCTGCGATATAAGCTTTACTGTATAATGTTACCTCTTAGAGCACCGCACGTGTGTCTTAGCTGTTCTGTCAGTGTGTAACCAGCTTATGACAAGGAGTACGTCCATCAGTAACTAAAGCGGCGACGCTTGCGGCCTTGATACTACGAATCTACGATGTAGGCCACACCCAAGGATCGGTCAAAAACCCCTATCGCTGCGATATAAGCTTGACTGTGTAATTACCTCTTAGAGCACCGCACATGTATAACGAGCAGTACTATGCCCAGTAGTAGGCATAGTATTCCTACTACGATGTAGGCGACTCCTAGGAAAGGGTTCTTGCCGCCGAGAAGGGATATCGTTAAAATTATAAAGGACTTGCTTGCCCTTGGACGTGGCTTACCCAAGGGCTCTAACAGTTATAAACCCCTATCGCTGCGATATAAGCTTGACTGTGTAATTACCTCTTAGAGCACCGCACATGTATAACGAGCAGTACTATGCCCAGTAGTAGGCATAGTGTTCCCACTACGATGTAGGCGACTCCTAGGAAAGGGTTCTTGCCGCCGAGGAGGGATGTGGTTGAGATTATGAACGTTTTGCTGCCGTCGAACTCGATCACGGGGTATCCTGCGAGAAAAAAGGTTTTATGTTACAAAATAAAGTAGGTTATGTAAACTGTAGTACAGGGCACAGAAATTTGAATTGAAAGTAAGCATAGATAATGACAGATAACTTTGACAGACAGATCTCAAAAGAAGTCCCGCGGAAAATTACTTTGTTTCATTAGTAAAGTTGTAAGTTTTTTTTTCAGAATTATGAAAAAAAACCAAGCACCATGTTTTTTTTTTCTAAATATGGTTTTTTTTTCAGATATAACAATAACAGTTTTTCGTGATTTGTAACGTTTCAAACGTTTATTGGGGAATCCCCGATGCGGCGTGGAGCGTGGAGAGGCGGTGGTGTTGCCAACAGTAAATACCGACAACTACTAACTACAGATTGTGTAAATGTTAGTTTTATAAAACCAGAAATTAAAGTTATTAAATTAAATTCGTTTAATAGTTAACATAAAGTCTAAAAAAACCATATAAAAGTATTAACTGTTTTCCAAATTTTGAGATATCGTCCTTTGCAAAAAAAACATACTCTAGAAAAAAATATTTTTTTTTATCAACGTTTTTTTTCATGTTTTTTTTTTCAAGCCAGAAAAAAACCGTTTTTTAGCAACCCTGTTCATTAGGTAAGGTAGCAAATTGTGCCTTCTAGGTAGTACGTCTTGCAGAATATTACCTTATGTCTACAGAATAACCCTGTATCTAAGCTATAAGGTTGATACTCACCAGTGGCGGCTGGTGAAAATTTCTGTTAGGTAACACTGAGCAAAAAGAAATCTACCTTAACATTAGGTACTAGTAATCAATTTTAGGCAAGCCGGTGGGAATCGGCTTGTATGGACCAGCTGCTGCTGACACTCACTGTATTCCACCCTGAGAGTGTACAGCCCCTTGACTAGGCCGGTGGCGAAGCCCTGTTCGTCGTGCTTGACGCGCCGGTACAGCTTGCGGAAGGTGGGCAGAGCCGCTGTGCGCATCCATACGATTAGGTCCTCATTCTGTAAACCACCGTAGTACTTGAGAAATACATTTTAATATTAATTTTTCGGTTCATTTTCTAAATATATCTGTGTGTTATTCTGACTTTCGGCTGGACCTAATATGATTTTAAAATCATTACTAATCAATAGGCTACTAGAATTTGGCACAATAAATGATTGTCTTCTGTAGTATTTGACGTAAAAAAAAAAAACAATATTTACAGATTTTGGGTATTAAAAGTGTACGATGACTACGTATTTTCGAAAAATGTGTGTGGTTTTTTATTTATTTTAACCACCGAAAACGCTGTCAGCGATGTCTATGACGTCATCGAATTCGAACCTTACTACATGTCAAATCAATCACTGACATATTGAACTTTATGCCTTCATACTAAAAAAGTCAGAAAATGTTGTTTTCGAGTAGAATGACTTGATACACAGATAATCTTTAGATTAACATGACTGTGTTGTTTTTGTTTTCGCCTGATTACGTAAAAGTATACTTTAAAATTATTTTTTGCTGTTTTAAGTCATAATAAAATATGGTAATGAAATAAAACTATGGAAACGGATTAAATCGCGTATAATGAATTTAAAATACATCCCGACGTTTCGAACTCTTTACAGCGTTCGTGGTCAACGGGTGACTGAGGAAAAAAAAAAAAAAAATTAAAATGTGCAAAAGCTACCCACTTACAAGAAATATAATAATATATAAATATAATAATATAATATTTAATAGAGAGGATGGCTTTACTTTACCACCGGCTTGGGATCCAGTAGTACATCTGATAATGGAACAAGCACGACGAAGGCTGTGAGGCATTTGTGTTGTATGGTGTTGGACATTTGCAGTTTGTTTCTTTGTCAATTTTGTGTAGATTAATTGGTTAATTATTTTTTAACAGAGTAATGGTAAAATTTTTTGAATATTGTATAACTGGCTTTATTAATAGTGTGTGAACCTGCCTTAGAAATCTATATTATTTGTGGTCATGGTTCGTTAATATTTCTTGTAAGTGGGTAGCTTTTGCACATTTTAATTTTTTTTTTCCTCAGTTACCCGTTGACCACGAACGCTGTAAAGAGTTCGAAACGTCGGGATGTATTTTAAATTCATTATACGCGATTTAACTCGTTTCCATAGTTTTATTTCATGAGTAACTATCGCGGTAACCGAAGACAATATTAAAATATGGTAATATTTTATTTCGGTTAATTGGACAATACTTAATCATATAAGACAGACTTTCAAAAAGGGTCAAGTAGCCTATTAGATACACAATTTTATTTACATACTTCACTGGGTAAGTGATCCAAAGAGGCCTTGATTCCAACAAAACAGACGCCCTGCCCCTCTGTATTATCAAGTCTATCAATTTTTAAGTAAACAAAGAAACAACTTCTATATATGTATGTATTGTGCATCTCACGATGACGCACAAATTCTAGCCTCTACTGACGTGACCTATACACGGTGTTTCCGTTATCACTCAAAACCTCAGACACCCCAACTGATTTTTATTTTTTTAAACTTATCTTGAGTATTCATTTTATAATCTGATGTTTATTTATTTTTTAAATTGAAAGTTTAAATTTCTGTGCAGCTCTACTCGACTTTTAACTCTACACTCAATAAAATAATTGCTAGCTACCATCATAAACCTTAAAACTACTTATTTGTGTACGTTGCTGCAACGACATAAGGTTTACCATATGTCACTGTAAAACACTTTAAAGCTTTGTCACAGCAAATTGGACAGGTAATCTCAGTAAGCAAATTTAAACCCAACATTTAAAATAACAAGGTTGTAATTAGGTACGAGTTCAATTTGTTATGACTTATGTCTTATTAGAGGTAAACATTAAAATTAAACTGACAAACAACGTCAAACTCGTAGCGGAAAAAATAGTCGTCCAAGTAACCAGCCAGTATGAATACCCCTAAATACTGAAAAAGGTATACAACCTCTAGCAATGCGATATGCACAATGTTGTATTACGAATTTGTAGAATGGGCACGTAAAAAATAACTATTAATACAAATTAAAAAAATATATATTACCCCCCTCAAGATATAGCTCAATCGATTCTACTCTCGATTCTGAACAAACGGTTTTCAGGTTTTTAGTGTTAAGTGAAACACGGTGTAGATCTTTCGATGGGCAGTTCCTAAAATTAGTTGTAACTTAGAGCAAGAGCCCAGAGCTGCCATACCTTCCTCATTTTCACAAAGATGAAACTATGGGATAATGTAGAGTTAGTATCGACATTTAAGCATTTCTTTTTTTTTGCCATTTTTTTTATTTTGATTTTTTTAAGGAATTTTAGGTCAATTGTACTCAGAATCACGAGTACTTTCAATCTCACTGGGAGACAAAAAGTGTCCCAGAATTTCCATACATTTTTGTTACTTTCCTCTTTTGTTACCGCACACAACATGTATGGAAAATGGTAACAAAATAGGAAAAAACCGTATGGGACAAATTTTTAACTACTGGGATTGAAAAAGCTAGTGATTCTGAGTAGAAATAGCATAATTTTTTTCAAATCTATCACATTTCATAAAAGTGGCAAAAAAAAAAGAAATGCTCATTTAATGTCAGCATGGCAATTTTTCGACCAAAAGGTTGAAACAATAGTACCAACAGTTCCTAAAATTAGTACAGACATACGCACCTGAAAACCGTTGTTATTTTTGTCTTCCAAGTCCAACTCCCAGATGTTCTTGGCCCAATTCGCCGGCTTGCTGAAGTTGGCAAACGCTGCAAATGAAATTGTTGATTAGTGCGTGTCCCAGCCTAGAGAAAAGTAAAACCAACAACAATTCATGTAAAAAGTTGCCAAGACGATACCATAAGTGCGTTTCCACATTATCCGATCCGATATTACAGCATTACAGTTTACACCAAGGCACTGTGAAACTACAAAAATACAAAACAAGACTTACAAAAAAAAATACAAAAGACATACAAAAATAAACAAATTAAACATTAGATTTGGGCGACGACGTAACAGCGTGGCTCCGTTGCGTGTGTATCGGATGTCGGAAGGATTTCATAGGCAAAAATCAAAGATGGCGGCTTAAATGTATAGGATATCGGTCCTACATCCGATATCGGATCGGATAATGTGAACACGCACTATGGCTCGCCTGTCAAAAAGTTATCAGGTCTCATGTAGAGCCAAGCTTCTAACTTTACAAGCCCTAGCTTCACAACATAAGGCACTGGTCCCACCATAAGCGAGTAAGCGATGAGCTATCGGCGACAGAAAGGAACAAAAGATAGTCGCTCCCGTGTAAATGAAAGAGACGCGATGATAGCGCAAGCGAGTTAAAGTTCGTCGCATTAGGGATGTACCTACTAGTCGTCGAGTAGTCGGGAAAGCCGACTATCCGGCCACATTTGTAGTCGGCGACTAGTCGGCAAAATTGGCCGATTAGTCGGCAGGTCGGCACTTCATTAGTGATAGAAAAACAGTACAAAATTAAATTACCAGTTGAAAATTATGGTTGTATTGTGTACATGTGTAGTTATTCGTAATTCAATTTTTGTCAAAACAACCAATATCTGTTATCACTAGAGAAATAAATTTCCTACCTAGGATCATCGATTTCATAGGCAGGATCAATACCTACCCACTAAGCCAAAGTCGGTCGACTAATCGGCCACCCAAGCGCCGACTAGTCGGCCAATTCAATAGTCGGTACATCCCTACTATAAATCCCTCGCTCTCTCTTTTATTTTCACGGGAGTGCTTATCTACATACAATCACGCCTGTATCCCATAAAGGGGTAGGCAGAACACATGAAACTACTAAAGCTTCAGTGCCACTCTTGGCAAATAAGGGGTTGAAAGAAAACGAAACTGTGGCATGGCTTATCTTTTGTTAGTTTTTATAGCCGATAGCTCATAGATTACTAGCTCGCGGTGGGACCAGTGCCTAAACTACGCCTTATTGTCCCAGAGCTGTAAGAACCTCTTTTTGACACATGACAGCGTCCACAAAACGTAAACTCGCGCAACCTAATGAAATTTTAAATAAAATCCTGCAATAATATTTAAAAAAAAATCAAGTACTTAAAAACAATAAATAATAATTAATATATTAATTACAATACGATATTAATTTATCACGCAGGATTTACTTATTATGTCATTTATCATTCATTTTTATTTTTAAACTAGTGCTGTGGCAGAATGTCATTTCGATTCAAATGACATTTCAGTGAGTTGATAGAAATCGTATATTTGTTTAAGCGCCTCCTTGTACATAGGCCTAATCGATTCAACCAATTCGAAATTAATCTGAAATAGATACCATACACTAAAGAAAAAGCGATCAAAGTCCACTGGTGTCGCTTTTTCTTTAGTGTATGGTATCTATTTCAGTTTATAAATTATATATAGTAGTGTTACTACTTAAAAATAACAAATCAAAAAATATTTAATAAAATAATTTGATTTGCTCCCTACATCGAAATTAATCGTTAGATTTGGCAAACGATAGGTCTTAGCCACATCGCAAATCGCAAAATACTTCAAAACAAATGTGTCAAAAATGTGAACTTACAAATCCGGGACAATAGTTTATTTGACCCGAACGTTAGGATATGTTGACATCTCACCAGTCTTGAGGTCCCCGGGCGGGTTGCGGAACTTGATGGTCTTGTCGGAGTCCCAAGCGATACCCGTACGACTCACGGGCACATTCCGGCCGAGATCCTCAGACCACACCGTCAGCGTATCTGTTAAACAAAACATATACATATATATACACGCGTGTTGCACGTTTGCGTCCGTGGCCTACAAATGGCCTCGCCGGAAGATCAGCGCTGACATGGTCAGTATTATAGTGCGTTTTCACATTATCCGATCCGATATAATATCAGATATCGGAAGGATTTCGAAGGCAAAAATTAAAGATGGCGGCTTCAATGTATGGAATATCGGTCCTACATCCGATATCGTATCGGATAATGCGAAAACGCATTTAGCGACACGTGCATCGGTATTGATAACGCAGGTGGAGCTGTGGCGCTGATTGTCACAAGTGAAGGGGTCAGAGATAGTCGCCCTAATAGCAGCCGTCTCTCTCTTACCGTTGAACAGAGAGTTGGCTATGGCCCGCACGGCGCCACGGGTATCTTCCTGGCGTTGGCCGTGTTGGGATTCTCGGTGACGTAGGCGAAGGGCTCGCAGTGTGAAGGGGTCAGATATAGTCGCCCTAGCAGCTGTCTCTCTCTTACCGTTGAACAGAGAGTTGGCTATGGCCCCGCACGGCGCCACGGGTATCTTCCTGGCGTTGGCCGTGTTGGGATTCTCGGTGACGTAGGCGAAGGGCTCGCAGTGTGAAGGGGTCAGAGATAGTCGCCCTAGCAGCTGCCTCTCTCTTACCGTTGAACAGAGAGTTGGCTATGGCCCCGCACGGCGCCACGGGTATCTTCCTGGCTTTGACCGTGTTGGGATTCTCAGTGACGTAGGCGAAGGGCTCGCAGTGTGAAGGGGTCAGAGATAATCGCCCTAGCAGCTGCCTCTCTCTTACCGTTGAACAGAGAGTTGGCTATGGCCCCGCACGGCGCCACGGGTATCTTCCTGGCGTTGGCCGTGTTGGGATTCTCGGTGACGTAGGCGAAGGGCTCGCAGTCCGACGATGGAGTTAATGACAGACGCCCTAGCAGCTGGTTGTCGTCTCTGTAATAGAATATATTTATTCGTAAACACAGACGACACAACGTAGTCATTATAACAGGGTACCTAGACTACCTAGCTAACGTCACAAACACTTCCTTATCCGCGAAATAATTACATTTTGCACATATAATAAATAAATAAATAAATATTACACGACATTCTTACACAGATTGACTGAAGCCCACGGTAAGCTCAAGAAGGCTTTTGTTGTGGGTACTATTAAATTATATCAGTATTTACTGATATACGTAGAAAACATCCATGACTCAGGAACAAATATCTGTGCTCATCACACAAATAAAAGCCCTTACCGGGATTCGAACCCGGGACCGCGGCGTAGCAGGCAGGGTCACTACCGACTGCGCCAGACCGGTCGTCAAACATATCCTTTTAAAAATCCTTAATTGCGGAAACGAGTAAGCAGGCTCATGTAAATTACTTAACGACCTCTTCCGACTATACTTATAACACAAGGTGAATGGGGAGCAAACACGTGACACTTCTCTAGCTCAAGGCAGCAGTGCCAAATTTATTATGCATGTAATTTATTGATTCTAAAAACCATGGAGTTTTTTAACGCGTTTGGATAATATTTACAGTGATGATTTCTGTACCTTGTCGCTTTCAATCGTTTGACAATTTCGTATGACATTTCAAACAAGACGTTAATATGACAAGGTACAGAAATTATCTCTTCTTTATGCCAGAGACTGCACAAAAGAAATATACTGCTTCCATATCCTATCTATATCGTATTTAATGCTAATTTTTGACCATATAACCACAAAATTAAAATTTTGAAAAAACCCCCGAGTGCGACATAGTAGACCGATTTTCATGAAGCATGGCTAAGAACACTCCCGACTAACTCAGCTTTCAGACAAAAACAACTAAATCTAAATCGGTTCATCCGTTCGGGAGCTACGATGCCACAGACAGACAGACACGTCAAACTTATAACACCCCGTCGTTATTTGCGTCGGGGGTTAAAAACTCGAAAATCAGAAGTGAACAGTTAAGTAAGTTACTTGACATGACTATTAAATATATCGTCACTACTTTTAAAAAAACTTGTATCTTCGTCTGTCAATGAAAAGAAAATTGTAGTAAGTATGTATGGAATGCATATAGACTTACTGCGTTTTAACTTTGAGGAGCAGCGTGAGATACGAGATTTTTTCAAAGTAGTGACGATATGTAGATGCGGACAAACTGCCAAAAATAGGTACACGACTTTACTGCTTACACATTAAGGTTGTGGTATTGGAAAGAAACTCCAAAATCAGTGGCAAGCAGTCGTGTCGGAGGTCAGGGTCAACACGCACTTTGGGTCGTTGCGCCAGAGCAATAATTAACTATAAGTCGTGTCATAAATTTACAAGGACGCATATCTTCATTCGTACAGCCATATTATTTATATAAAGACTCACCTTTATTTACCTACTTTACCATACAAATAACTAAAATTGTATTTTGACTATTCTTTTTTAAATTTTACTCAGTCCAAACTACATTTATTCATTCATTGATTAAATGTAACTTTGGCTTAGAAATCAATATTTCATAATGACTGAATTTTTATTATAGGTACACCATGTTTTTTTTTGTTTTCCGTTAAATTCGAGACGTAGCTAGGTTCATTATCAGGAACCACCCTGTATATCACTTTTAGTTAAAATCACAAAAAAAAATTTTTCGTCATTTTCATACATAATAAATGAATTTATTAGTGTGAGAGGCCCTTAACAATAATATTCAAGTTAGTGTCAAGTGATTGACGGCACATGTCAAAACAAATAACATTAGGAATTGGTAAAGGCTGTCACACACATGTTCAGTAATTATCTTTATTTTTTAATAACTTGATAACCATAAGAGCTAAGACGCTAGTTTATCAGAGAAATTAATTGTATTTGATCTAAAGAATCTCCTTAAAGTTAACGGAATTCAATAAAAACAGGGTGTATGTAAGGTCAATGAGGCCACCACTGTCACAATGGGGTTATTCCAAATATTCCATCTCCAAGATTTTACTTAACAACAAACACATTGATCATTTCTTTGACATACTTAGGGGCTATGTCAGGCTTTGTAGTGCCTATGTATCACTGCAGCCATTCCCGATCTATTGTGACAGTTGACATACTTAGCAGTGATACTATCAAAGGTGACATTTGACTTTGCACGTCATCTTGAACGAAACAGACTATAATTTTTTATATACCTTTTGAACGCAACACCTATCGCGCGCGGTATGTCATCTCATCGTAACCGCATCATTTGAGATCTTTGGCATAACGGTTAAAATTACCTTGATTTAACATATCGCCGGTGATTCTGGTAATAGTTGCTAAGCCCGTAGTAGAAATACACATCTCCCTTAAAGTCCTCGGTAAGATTGAACGATATGGAGCACGCGCATTCTGTCATAGTCTTATTCTGTATGTAGTCGGCACATGTTGTATTGCTCTCATCATGCTCTCTGGTACAATACGTGTAGTCTATTACATGCTCTTTGACCTGCAAAAAAGATTAAATTGGCAGGTATTTTTGGCAAACAATTGTAGATGAAAAGGTCATTTGCGTCAGCGGGAATGACTATTGCTTAGAAATATTGTTTGGGTTTTTTTTATTACGTCATCTTTAGTAGCTACGTTTTTCGGTGAAAAATAATGTTTCGTCTTAAACTTTCTTATGGTAGTGTATATACCTCTCTTTATAATGAAAGGAATGTAGATAAAATATTATGTCATTTCCATGCAGACCACATCACACTAAAATGTGCTCGGTACGTGATAGCTCATCTCAATAAAATCTTAAGTTGAAATAAAACCATGGAAATGGGATATATAGCACATAAAATCATTATGTGTAGTAAAACATCCCACTTTGTTGCTTACTATAAAGACGAGATTTGCTTGTATCTTTATATGCAAAAACTGACAAAATGGCTTTATAGCAATTAACAAAATGGGATGTTTTACTAAACACGCTCACATATAATGAATTAATAACACATCTTGACATTGTAAACCCTGAATTTACAGTGTTTGTGGTTAATCGGAATATAATATGTATCACTTTATCTGTAAATTAGGTAACTCTGAACAGTTCAATTTGTTCACTTCCTTCTTTCAACCAATGTAACAATGAATTAAATATATTTATATAAATAATATTTTAATTTATTTATTCAATAATATTTATGATTCAAATATAATGTAATTGTAACAAATTACATGTTTTATTTAAGTTAAATTTATTCAGCTTAACTTGTTTGGTATTGGCGGCAGACATATTATCTTCTCAAGTAAACATATTTTTTTTATATATATTTACTTGAGTATATTGATATAAAGGCTCACATTATTTACCTTTACATACAAAATTCTACAAATCTAATGTGATCATTTTGCCTTAAATTTTACTCAGTTCAAACTACATTTCTATTCATTCATTAATTAAAAGTAACTTTGGCTTAGAAATCAATATTTATTTTCATAATGACTGATTTTTTTCTTATACACTGTGTTTTTTTTTTTTCCGTTAAATTCCACATGTCGTTAGGTTCGTTATCAGGAACCACCCTGTATATCACTTTTAGTTAACATCGCAAAAAAATTTTTTCATCGTTTTCATACATAATAAATGAATTAATTAGTGTGAGAGACCCTTAAGAATACTATTCAAGTTTGTGTCAAGTGATTGACGGCACATGTCAAAACAAATAACATTGGGAAGTGGTAAAGGCTGTCACACACATGTTCAGTAATTATTTTTATTTTTTTAATAACTTGATGACCGTAAGAGTTAAGACGCTAATTTCTTAGAGAAATTAATTGTATTTGATCTAAAGAACCATCCCTTAAAG
Source organism: Leguminivora glycinivorella (assembly GCF_023078275.1). Taxonomy (NCBI): domain Eukaryota; kingdom Metazoa; phylum Arthropoda; class Insecta; order Lepidoptera; family Tortricidae; genus Leguminivora; species Leguminivora glycinivorella. Next base: position 7,753,112 of record NC_062989.1, on the reverse strand, counting down.
TTTACGGAATTCAATAAAAACAGGGTGTATATAAGTAAGGTCAATGAGGCTATCTCTGTCATGTGGGGTTATTCCATCTACAAGTTTTTAAATGAACAACAGCACATTGATCATTTCTTTGACATACTTAGGGGCTATGTCAGGCTTTGTAGTGCCTAATGTATCACTGCAACCATTCCTGGTCTATTATGATTGTTGGCATACTTAGCAGTGATTACTTTTGGTTCAGCATATGAGCTTACTTATAGAGAATATCCTTTACACAAAAAATGACACTGAAATTATATCTCACAATAATTTGATTCATGTCTAAATGTCAGTTGTGTGACCATGAAAATAATTTGCATATTAGTTTAATTCTGTATTGAATGTATCTCTTTTCGGTAAATTAAGGAATGGCTTTCATATACGAGACCTCTTCAAGGACACATAAACATTACTATAAACATACTATTTGTGACACTTACCTCATCTGAGAAGTACAAGAGTCCTATCCCAACAGGAATAAATGCAATGCCAATGACGAAAAACGTCGGTAATACGGTTCCAGCAGTAAGTATGGGCTGCCAAGCAGGCAGTCGCTGCTGCTTAAATGCGGATTCTGCAAGATAGCATAGTCACAAGTCTTTAAAAGTAATAATCGATAAGACAAGGACAATTTAGGTGTGTCTACAACTTACCTGCGGGCCGCCGAGATTTCACATTCTGATCTGATGTCTCACTAGAAGCCATAATTAACACTTCCTTATTATTTTACAAAATATGTTTGATTCTAAAATAGATAAATGCTAGAAATTAAGCTTAGAGCGTAAGTGAAGGAAAACTCGGACTGACAGATGATCGTCTGACGGCATGCAAAACGTCACATGAATGTTGCCAGCGATTTTTAGATTTTGGGCTTTACAGACCATATTATAAGATTTGTTTGAGCAACGTCGCTGTGTGGAACTGAGACTTGAGTACTTTCATGTGCTCTGCCTACCCCTGTTGGGATTAGAGGCGTGCGTTTTTGTAACTAAATCTTAAAAGTGATCTTCGTCCCAGTCAGAAGTTTCGAGAACGGCGATCTTGGTTTACGAAGAAGTTACGAATAAGCGCGTTCTCACATTATCCGATCCGATATCGAATGTAGGAAGGATGTTTAAAGGTTTTTAGCAAATAATGCTATTCCGAAAATTGTGGCAAAAGTCAAACAACGGATGCTTCGTCAAAACATGTATCTATAGTAAAAAATGTTTTTTTTATTTGAAATACATGACATACATTATGTTATCAAAATACAAACAGCAATAGGTACGATTTTAATAACTGGAGTACTTTACTGAGGTACTTTACTTTTACATACGGCTTAATATTTATTTTCACACTGTGCTTCTACTGTACTACCTAGGTGTATTAATTTATTTACTAACAAATTACAAATATGTATAAAAAATACATTTCACTTTGGTAACTGGGACTAGGTTACTAAAAATTATGAAAATTTCAATAACAGTGTGTGTCTAATTATGTATGTACCTACATACTTATGAATATTATATATCGTCACTACTTTTAAAAAAACTTGTATCTTCGTCTGTCAATGAAAAGAAAATTGTAGTAAGTATGTAGGTATGGAATGTAAATGTATATACCTAGACTTACTGCGTTTTAACTTTGAGGAGAAGCTTGAGATACGAGATTTTTTTCAAAGTAGTGACGATATATGTTTCTTCGGTTTGTACTTTTAATGCATGCGAGGTAGTTTGGTTTCAGAGCACACAATTCGTGAAGTACCAGAGATTACTACCTAACAGTACGAGCAGTATCAGAAGATTCCAGGTTCGAATCCTGGCAGGATCGCCATGCGATGTGGGAAGTAATTGAAACGGCTAGTTACCTTTACGACGTTTATTACAATGCTATATATGGGTGGATACAGCTCTTATATACTAATATCATAGACTAATGATACATAGAGAGTGTAGTGTGTGTACTACACCTCACCCACACACGTGTATTTGTCTACTATATAAGCTGTCACTTAGGTTATTTGAGGGAATATAACTCTATACTCCGAGATAGTTGTTTCATTCAACGTCCCACATCACATGGCGACCCTGCCAGTGCGGCCTTGTGCTGCACTAGCGGCGCGCCGCGCCGCGCCATTGCAACCAAGGCCAAGGATATAATTAAAAAATATATATTGAAGGACACTTTATGGATTATAATATTTATAATACTTCAGTGTGGACTATTGAAATTTATATTTTCGGTGAATTTAATTGGTGAAACTTTCTCATTTAAAAAAAAAAGTTATAAAAATCGGTGACTTCGGACGCATTACCTACCAGTGTAAATTCAGTGTTCAATTCCGGACGAGAAATGAAGTTCGTAGACTTCGTTAAGAGGTGATGTTAACAAAACTTTTTTGATGATAAGTACGAACTTATCATACGAATGTGAACGTAAGTGATATAAACTGGCTCAATTTAAACACAGTGAAATAAGGGATAAAAGGATGGTATGCAGCAGGGGTTGTTGGTGTCGTGATGTCGCTGGACGCAGATGCTGGCACAGCCAGTATATTCCGGCATGGCCAGCACAGGATGGATTGCTCATGGCCTTATCTCAGGTCCTGGGCAGGCGGTAGCGAGGACAATACAACGTCAATGTGGAAAAGTGTGTATTAAAAGTAAAATAGTGAACAATTTGTGTCTTATATGTAAAGGACATCGAATTATGTCTAATATTTTGTGTTTTGTTTTAAGTATTTACTAAGTTTTGTTAGGTAAGTAATATAATCAAGAATAGTTACAAAAAATGTACGAATTAGGCAGTGGATTCAGATTTTTTTTAAGTGACCCATATAAAATTCCGTTTTATAACGAAATTAATGTAATGTGTGTGTTAAAAGAAAACTTTTTAAATTTGTTGATTTGATATACAAGAACAATTATAGGGACATACTTTCATTCTTTATGCATTATGGCGCATGACGGCGGCGCGTGTACTCCTTTTATGGATCGGCAGGCGCCGTCTGTTATTTCAGCTCACATTACATAGTTGTCAGGTCATAGATTAGTTAAAGTATATTAGTAATACAATTAAATGTCAAAGTAATCGATAGGTACGTTTCAGATTTAAACATATTGAAGTATGTCAAAATATATAGTTTACTTAAAATAAATAACTTAATGTTATTTTTACGTGTTTTTTACGAATAAGCAAGTTGTTTTTGTATCGGACTAGACTTTTTTTACACGGTTCTGACAAAATATAAAAAAAAAAATATGAATAAATATTGAGCTTATTGACAACACTTTTATATAAAAGCGAGATATTGTAAAGGTCGGAATTTTTTTGTGAGAAGTACAGGTAAGTGCTAAAGAGTTAACGTTGGTTTTAAATGAATGATTTTGAAAGGTTTGGAAAGTGAAATAATGATTCGTTTGGTCTTAAAATGGAATGGAAAACAAAAATATTTAAGTTTTTCTAAGGACACCTGGCCTGATCAACTAGGAGTTGCGGAAAATCTTATATGTTGATGTTTTCGTGGTGTAGAATTGCGTGATTGGGGTTTGAACGTTTTGATTTTGTAAGAATGAAATGTAAAAGAAATTGAATGAAATAAAATATACCTCTACCCATCGCAACAACGATGACCCGAGAGAAGGTGTTGTGCGACTAGGTTAACAAGGGTACGCCAGGGTACAAGGCAGGCTAGGGAATCCTTGGAGATCTGATCATGATTCGGTCGAGTACCAATCGTGAAGACTCCTTGGACACATGGAAGGTTATTATGTAAGGAAGTGTTAAAAGAACTGCCTGTATGAGAAATATATTGTATGTGTGCGCGCTTAAAAAAATATCCTTGTACCCTAAGCAAATAAATATGTTGTTATTGATAGGTCGGCCGACCACGAATGCAAGCGTTGCGTACCCTTGACCCTTGATTTAAGCATTGAGTAAGTATTACTTCGTATAGAGGAGCTATAGCAAACAACGAACGTGTCACAGCCTGTAAGCTGAAGGCGGGGCGAGGGGGCGGGGTGTGAACAAATGGCCTGCTTCCGTAACGTCGCAAGCGCTACGATTTTACTCGGCGCTTACGACCTATCGGTCGCAATGATGAGCCCTGCATAGAGTGCATAGATTAGAAGTCGTAGTATAGAAGTGACATGGGTTTACATGGGCATTTTTTTAATTTATGACTCTCAATTAGCGTGAGTTGTTAACAAAAAACATAAATCGCTGTTAGTTTTGTAACGACAATCAAGCTTGAAATCTGTATTTAAAACTAAACTTTTTTCACGTTCTGAATTTAGATTATAGCTTAGTACAATTTACATAATTAAAACAAAAACGATGTTTTTATTGAAATTTCATGCTTAATTATCGTTGCAAAACTGACAGCGATTTAACTTTTTTTTAACAACTCTGTGAGTCCCAATTTTTTTAAATGCCTACATATAAAGCTGCATACGGACTGAGCGTACATGTGTACACGTAGCCGCAACTGGATATTAGTTATTTATGTGACATTTGCATAATGGTAGGCATTAAAACATGAGTGTTGTTTTTGTTGTGTTAAAAAGATAACATGAGTGTTTTAACGCCTAATTATGTGTAGTCGCATACATAACTTTATCTACATCCATGTATGTATGGGCGCGGGTTTATCGTCCCATAGAAAATTGTATTTCGCGCGTTTTTATACTCTCATATTTTGCTTGACCGTCTACCTACCCAAATTCATTCAGATAGGTTAGGTACTGCACTTACATTTACATACTCACATGAAATTCGACACGCGTATTGAGAATCTGTTATAGACCGACATGTCGGAAAACTGTGCAATTCTGACAATAATAATTAAATAACCTTTTTTGCGTCGCTAAATATATATAATTTAATGTATGATAGGAAACTTGAACTAACTTGCGATATTGTCACGTCTGCTTTTGTTGCATTTTTTACTCTTTGGTTTCAACGAAACATGGCCGCCGCAACATGGCGCTTCGCCATGAGTTTATATTGATACATTTTTTTAAAAGTAAGCGTGCTTAAACAAAATTGCAGTAAACCTACGTATGAAAAGTCACTCCTTGGCTTTTGTTAGATTTTCCTGAGCAGTTTGTACAGTACCTAACTACACATGACGGCATTATTTAGACGAAATATTTTTCATTGCGATACGTCAATCTACCACAGCCGTTCGGCACAGACTAAGCGCGTTTGTGCCGATCGGCTCTAAGTGTTGTTACACAAAATCAAGTTGAGGTGCCCTCTCTAGTTAACATAATTACTCAAAGGATTTAAGTGAAGCATTGAAGATGCCACTTTATGACGATATTTAATGTTGAATAAAATTAATATAATACATGTACTCTTAACTATAGACGCGTCATACTAAAATACAAATGTAAAACAATGAATGCAAGTTACAAATAACTTAAATAATATCAAATATAATAAATGGTACCAAGGACAAAAACATGTATTGTAATACATACTTGACATGCGACTCGTGTATTGACGAATGCACTACGGCATTTAAAAATGTGATTATTACTAATTAGAGAGTATACATTTAGTTATGTAGTAAATAAACTTGTCTTATCGTGTTAACTTGTAAGTTGAAATTGTTTGTTTTTCTAATTACGGTTGTGTAAATTACATATATTATTTTTACACGAATATGTGTACGAATAAATAGCTATATAAAAATCCTTTGTTTCAACTTTATAACTGTAGCTATATTATTATTGTTTTGTTTTATTTCGTCAAAAAAAAACACAGTGCTTTATAAAATTGTAAAAATCTTTAAACTGGATCTGAAACTAAATGCAATTTTTTTTTTCTCTGAAAAAAAAAACTGGTTTTTCTTTTTGTGTTGGTATATTTTTGGTTAATATTAAACAAATTCTTTATATTATAGACTATTTTACTTTGTTAAACACTATTTTTATATCGTAGTTATCTTTGGATCCAATTATACTCTTATAACGAATGTATCAAAGTATAATTATTTTACCCACAGAAATGAATATACACTAGAAGAAGCAAATGTATCTACTTCGCGTGTCCGAACTCAGTGGCAGCCACTGAGATGGCCATTTCTAATGACAGTCCACATACGTCAGCTGTTGCAGCCGCACGTAAGAAAAAAAATACAAAATGCCTCATTGCATGATAATTAACTGCACCAGCCCAAATATTTCCAGCGCACAAAAACAAAAACATATTTCCCATCACACGTAAGTAATTTTTAAATAATATTGTGCGTTAATTCATTTTTAATCATTTTTTCCGTATTTTTATTTATGCGTCCAAGGATGTACCTAAGTAACTATAGAATTACGTTACAAACCGGCGTTTACATTGCATTGCCGCGTTTGCTTTAAGCGTTTGATCGACCATGTGTGTTAAAGAGATGATGAATATGAGACTAGCGATACTCTCGCGTATCGCTTCGACTTCGTAGTACAGCCCATTTCTCATTCGTCCGTCAAATTTAGCGACTAGTGTTGTTCGTTCTACAATAAATATCAATAATCGTTTGTAATCGATAATCGAACAGACGAATGATAATAGTACATTGTGCAACAAGGGGAGGAAGTTGAATATTACTAACGAGAGTAAGTTAAATCGCGACGGCTTGCCGGAGCGATTTAAAGACTCGAGTTAGTAATATTCATACTCCCCGAGTTACACACAATGTTTTTCATCACACTCGCAATATAAAAAATATGTAAATAGATGTAAAAAAGTTAAGTACGGTACTAGAAATTTCATTATTCCCTTGGGAGAACGATTTTTCTATAACTCACGCTCCGCCTGCATACAATAGCACATTTAAAGTGCGGGTGTGATGAAAACACTATTGTCTATTACAAAACACAATTTAGTAGTTATTAATAAAAATATACTCGTGTTCTAATTTTAATAAAATAGTTACGTATTTGTTTTACAAGGAGCAAAGTTGTTGTTTAACCGCACGTGCCAATATTGATACTCGAGCAAGCGAAACATTCCAATATTAAACCGCGAAGTGGTGGTTCGAGAAGTGGAATCTTGAGCGTTGTGAGGGTTTCAAGGCACGAAGGTTGAACAAACTTTGCCACCGAGTAAAACACAATTTTTTTTTCACTACACCAACACGAATTGAATCGAATTACTCACTATGAAATATCAAACTACTTAAATAAAATCCATCAATTTATTCAATATGTATGATTCAAAATTATCATTCTGCTTGCTTGCTTACAAAGTTAAAACTGATACTGTATAGGTACCTAACCTATACTGTAAACATATAGGAAAAGTATAAGATAAAACCGCTTTTCGACTAAATAAATGTATTTCTGAAATTTAATTCAAAAATTATTCAATCACTCCGTTGAAAATCATTCGTCTGTCAGAAAATCGATACCATTCATGTTAATCGATTTGCGATTTTTATGTTATCTGAATTGATTATGTCTCTTACTATGCGTTTCAATGGTAACAATCTTTCTTGTTTCTATAAAATGTCAACAAATATATTTAAAATACTTACTTGATATTAATATTACGCGAAGGTATCCAAAAGCGTGGACAGAATGAAACCGCTTAATAGCGTGACGTGAGCGTGACCTCCCTCTTTGAATCTTTTTGTCATACTACTCGATTTTTGGGATAGTTTGCAGGGGAGCGGGGAGTGAGCGAGCGAGCCCACAGATATAAAATCTATGTGTACGAGAGAGACGGCTGCATTGTTGCGGGGCGGAGGGGCATTGGTGTCTTTGAATCGTTTAGGTTTTCCCATCACTAAATGCCGACCGTGACGTCTCAGTGACAGCTAAAAAGTCGGCACGCTTGGTTCCCATACAAATAGTGCTATTTACTTCATCTACTGAATATCTAAATCTGTGATTTTACCAAAAAAAAAATGATTAACTTTTGAAAACTTATTTTAATCATTTTTTTTTCATCAAGAAGGGAGGTGTAGTGTGTGTACTACACTACACCTCACCCACACACGTGTATTTGTCTACTATATAAGCTGTCACTTAGGTTATTAATACATGTAATAAGGCATAATACTTACACTACAAGGTAGTACTAGAATTTTATTATAATAGGTACTTTCTAAAGTTTCTAACACTCGATCTTGACTCGATCTAGGTCACACTTTTTCAAAGAGATCTTTAATTTTTTCTTTTTTTATTTCTGTGTCGTAATATGTGGATGAACCCTAATAATCTTCCTTCCTAACTTTATAAGTACCTAATCTCATTTCATGACAGTAAGTGAGAAAATAACTGATAAAAAAACAAACAAATGCTTAGTCACTAAATATAGCACATTGAGAATATTTATAAATAAATAATAAATAAACCTAAAGCATCTTAGGTGGGTACATATAGCCTATAGTCCTTATACCTAATACAAGTACTGATACTGAACCAGTGACAGCACTTATAAAACTATTCAAGAAAAAAAAATGGATTCGAAACTAACCCCCTTATTAATAAATGAATTCACTAAAGTTATCAAGCCGATAAAGTTCGTTTGTCCCTTTCCGATGTATTGGTGTGATAGAAAGGGACAAAAGAACTTTATCGGCTTGATAACTTTAGTGAAAGTTTATGAATAAGGGGGTAACTGTCTAAATACAGTTGAACTAGCGAGTGGTCGGGTGGTCTAGTGGTAAGAAGGTTAGCCGCGTAAGCTTAAGACCGGAGTTTTATTCCCAGCTCGGCCACCGCCACCGGTGGACTTGTTTTTTTTAACATAAAATAACCCTACATGTGACTTAAAAGCGGACTTATCGCCTGTAGGCAGCTTTCCAGCGGTCTTCTCCCATTTCTGTAAAAAAAATATTGTAAGACATTTTTGACTGAAAAGTCACCAGCAGAGGTAATTTATAGCAAAGAAGATCGAGTATTATAGAGAGTTACTGTCAAATTAAAATGTGTAATCACAGTGCATAGACTGCCATCTCTCGATACAGGCTTAAACCTTTTGGACCTCAGTTTTGACAATTTGGCCCATATTCTTAGCTTGATATGTGTTAAAATGTCAAACATTAATATTAGCGCCATCTAGCCGAGCGTACCCAAAGGTGTAGGCCATCTAGGCCACCGTACCTTTTCTTTATGGTTCTGGGGTACGTTTTTTTCATAGAATTTATCCGTCTATACGGAGTTACATGTCTTTGTTCATAGTAATAGCAACCCTGTACTGACAGAGCCTGTAAAAGAGTTGAAAATAATAGGGGCGCTACCGTCTATGTAAACCGCTTTGCATGTGGCAACTATTTTGACACTTCTGTATGAGAAAACTAAGGGCCGGTTGCATCAAACCGTCTGTCACCGTTAAAGCGTTCGTTAAATTTTATTGTATGGGAAGATTGGGAAGTTCCATAGACGTCTGCTGCGTGACGACGATGTCTGTTAAATGTGGTTGATGCAACTGGCCCTAAGTGTTGCTATGATAAAAAAAATAGCTCCATTTCTACTCTTTTTTGCCAAGGTGTACTTAGCTATACTATACATACAATAGTAGTAATTAATATAAACGAGCTTTTCAATGCTTACCACCTCGCCAAATACGGTACTTCATTGAAAAGCTATGTCTCCATTACATTTCGATTTTATAAAATATTTTTTGAAATAGTAGCAAAATGACGACAACAACGTACAAGGTGAAATCTGCGATTTCTTTTTTGTAGCAGATAGCACCTTGTACGTTTGTGGGTAAGGTGCAATTTTCTGAAAAAAATAATTGCAGATTGCATCCTATACGTTATTGTCGTCATTTATTTAATACTTTTTTTAATTGTTATGACTTATGTTTCAACAGCATGCAACATGCATTTTATCTTACGCAAAAAGAAATCAGTTATAAATTGTGACGTTTTGATGTAAAAAGTACCCCATTGTAGCTCATTATAATTACGTGCCCGTATCTCTATAAGTCTATAAGAATTCCTGATAAGCGGCATTATGGTAGGTAAGGTACCTTTTGGTTGAGAACGGCACAATTAAACACTACGAGAGTATGTTTGAGGCTCATAGTCCCTTTTGAAAATGTACAGTTGGTATTAAATACAAACAAAAAAAAATAGGTCCAATGCTCTCTTTCAAAGCGTATGTTAGTATAGTACACAGACCAACCCCTATAGACATCCATTACAAGACGACTCGCGGTCGCCGGCCTTCCTAGTATTTGCACTGATATAAGCGCGGGCGCTCGCCGTGCCCGATCAGTAGCGACCAAGTAACAGACCCGAAAGCAGCGCGTGTTTTTCGCAGTAAAAAAATTGAAAAAGGGTATTTTGATGTCTTAAAGATGTAGTGTGAAATGGTGTGGAAAGGTAACAAGAAGCTCAAATTTAAAAACAGACGTCATTACATTCCACATAAAAGTCATATTTATAATTTATTCAGAGCCGGCATAGGTCAACTTACATTGGCCAATTACGCGTCAGTAGAGGGACAGTCCCTTTCATCTGGCGCGACTGCCCGCCGTCCTTGAAACGGCCAATCACAGCGCGCTTAATACATTCCCCGCCCGCTCCTCGCACCCCTGGCACTGGTGACTCGTGTCGCGAACAAAATATACAAGAATGCTACTCTATAGGAGGTTCTCTGTGGTATAGTATGATATGAACTTTATAAGTCCGTGCAAGATTGCAGTCCGATATGTAGGTTAGTAAGTCCGTGCAACATTGCGAGTCATATCACTCGTCACTACTTTTAAAAAATCTCGTATCTCATGCTTCTCCTCAAAGTTAAAACGCAGTAAGTCTATATGCATTCCATACATACTTACTACAATTTTCTTTTCATTGACAGACGAAGATACAAGTTTTTTTTAAAGTAGTGACGATATGTAGTTCTGACGGAGCATAAAAGCACTTGAAAAGCACTTGAAAGAACAGGAACAGCCAGCATCAATTGGTGAAGCTGAGTTATGCCAATATAACTTTTAAGGCCGCGGACTTGACAACAGACAGCGGGGTGACAAAGCCATAGCCAAGAAAGGCACATAGGCCTTTCAAAAACAGCGGTTTCCAGGTTCAGAAAATTTCTGATGAATAACATCAATAACATGGCTCTGAGGCAAAAAAAGTTTGAAGATCCCTGCTTCAGCACATGCCTTTCCCCTTGCCTTTTGTCATCGTACATATCAACTGTCCGTCTACTCCCACTAGCCTCACCCGCGACGAACGTTCGGAGTGACCAGCGGTAGTTCAGGCGTTAATATCGTCAATGGATTTGGTCAGCCCCGCTTTCCGCTATCGCTCAGTTCCCAGCCTTCGTGTATTTTAAAATGGTCTATGACTTTCAGGGCATTTTGATCACTAAATAGAATCCATAATATTGTGTCGCTTAACTTCACGTTGATTATCTTTCAGATCATATTATATTCTTTATATATTAAACCATAAGGTAGAATGGATTTACAAAGGTTTGAAGTTAAGCGACACAATTCCAATTGTGTTTTGATGCTGACTGTACAAGATGACGTACTTTTACTGTTGTGGTGACCATCCCCGACTCCAGTCTGCTTGCAATTAAAAATATAAATTTGTTATAAATATATCTGATTTTTAAAAGAAACGGTACAGAACTTAAAATAGGTACGACTAAATCAAGATTTGTCCTAAAACTGGAGCTGTTTCAGTATTGGAGCATTCCATGAAATAGTCTACCGTTGTCCCATCGAAACGCGAATTTTCTGCAAAATGGCGGGTGTAAGAGTAGGTATCTTTTTCTAAAGTAATGTGCAGAATTATGCACAAAAACACTATCGCCTGCATTACACGTCAAAAAAAATTGCCACACACGAAATATAATGCGTTTGTACGGGACAATCAATGGAATGCTTCAATACATTCCCTCTAGTTATAATTTACAATACGATTGACTAACTATTACAATAATTCTCATAATAGATGATGGTTAAAGGTCGAAATTGTCGAAAAGGCCTCCGGAGATATGATATGATCATTACAATAATTTATATTAAGTAACAACACAGCTGTGAATACAGACAAAGTGTCAAAATATGTATACAGAACTTTATTGCCTGTACAGGTGTGTAATTGTGTATACATATTTTTGACACTTTGTCTGTATTCACAGCTGTGTTGCTGACTGTACGATTAAGATCTGTAAACGATTCGGGTTTTATATCTATCTTGCTCGTACTTATGCGATCCCGATAAGTGCCAAAGCCGAAGGGTAAAAGCCGAATCGTGAACTGATTTTAATCGCACTGTAGGTCTATTACCAGGGCCCGTTACTTTCACGCCGATGACATAAATTTGACGTCACGCTGTATATAGGATGATTCAAGAGTTTTATTTAATAATTATATTCCATATTTTTCAATTAAAGGAAAAATGGAAAAATTCACACCTCCGGCAGGACTTGAACCTGTGACCTTTGGCCTTGCCGCAGCCATACTTTAACCCTTAAGGCCAAAGGTCGCAGGTTAAGTCCTACCGGAGGTGTGAATTTTTCCATTTTTCCTTTAATTTAAAATTATGTAATATCGCTCGCAGACGTTTCTGCATGATAAAAAAACAAATTTAATCATTATTCATCAATCATTTTAATCATGATTTCAAAACTAATCTATTCATACGTGAAATAATTAATACCTACTTGATGCATGAAAAGTAAATCAAATTATTTGTTTATTTTTTATACATACATTTTATTACATTGTTTTGTTACTATATTTCAATCAGGGATCGGAACCCGTTCCCAAATACCATTTGATATCGTTCTTAAACCGTTACCTATAAATTTTGTTCAATGGGAACAAAATAATTTCGGTTACGGTTCTTATATCGTTCCCTAAACGAACGGTTCATTATAAATTTTGTTCAGTGGGAACAAAATAATTTCGGTTTCGGTTCTTATTTCGTTCCCTCAAAGAACAGTTCCTTACAGTAACGTTTAAATGAACGAACAGAATTTTAGCGTTCCTAAAACCAATATTATTTCGTTCCGAGCCGCGCGGGAGTAGGTATAGCGACTGTAGCGAGCGCCGGAGCCGAGCGTTTTCGCCGACGCACGAGCCGCCTTTCGCTGTCTCTTTTTCACAGGAAGTTCATGTATATTTCTGTTTCGGTTAGCCGGCCGGCCGCGGCCGGCAATGAAGGTGAAGGTAGGTTGTTTGTTTTGTTTACTTCATTTACTTGAGTTGCAACTTTCGGCGTATAAACAGCGAACGTGCAGTGATAGTGTATGCTTGATATTGAAACTATTAGGATAGGAAGAAACAGCATAGAATATACACCATGTATAAAGGGCGGCAAATTTTAAAATTGTAGGGCTCACCGGCCAATTGTCTTCATAAAACCTGTCTACTTAAAGTTTCACGTTAACGGAATCATTAAAGGATTAAGACGATACAGGAGGCAAGCACGAATTCAGATTTTTAGGTCTTTATCGCCGTCGCGTTGACGGGGGCGGAACCCACAGAGAGGCCCTGTATAGTAAAGTTGTGTGTGCGCGTGGCGCACGCACACAGACGCGTACGCCGGCGGCGCAAGTACTCGCGCTCGAGCCGACCGGCGCCCGCAATCGCTCTCTATAGTCTCTATCTATATTTCTCTAGTTTTGGACTTCTGATTTGCGTATAGTTTTGGACTCCGTGAAGTATACTCGTACTGATTTGAATAGAATGCAAATTTGTCATATTTTAGGTATTCTAAATATTATTCCTTACCTTATACATAATGTAATTATCTTAAAAGGAATCATGATACCGAAATAAAGTTATTCGGTATGTAAAAAACTAAAGCCTTTTCGATGTCAAAAAGAAAGTTTAAAATAATTTTGTGATAAAGTAAATATTTTCTGAAAGGATTGGGTTATACCTAGGGATTGCAATAATATAAAATCCGGATTTCCGGATTATTTTTAGGGCAAAATCCGAACTCCGGATTAAATCCGGATTTTTTTAGTAACTAAAGCCTGACAAGTTTTTATTTGACCCTGGAAGAGTGTCGCTACAAATCGTTTTCATATGGCAATAATGTGCCGACGTCATGTATAATCGGGACAGAGAGTACTGGGTTTCGTTTCGCGTTAATATTTGTAGAAAATTAAAGCATGGTTTTAGAGAATGACAATTTAATAAGCTAGGTTTGAAGACTTGCTACTTCCACACAGCCTAAAATTCATGAAGCTTGTGCCTGTATCGAAGTCGTCGATGTTTATTTTCTTCTTACGTGGGACCTTGTTTTGTACTGGTGGCGATGATGAAACGGCCTCCTTATTTCTTTAAATATTTTTCACGGCAGAGCTAAATACAGACACCATAAATAAGAACAAAAAATATATTAAGCTAAATCGAAACCAACTAATCATTGCATGAGAACATTATTAGGGTGCCTGCCCCCCCTACACGTAAAGTGGGGAGAGATTTTTTTTTCATTTCAACCCTGACGTGTGATATACCTATTGTTGGATAGGTATTAAAAAATGAATAGGGGTTTACTACTAACATTTTTTGATATTGTTAATTTTTTCGGAAATAATCGCTCGGAAATGTATGGGACATTTCAGAGGTAAACTTTTGTATGGGCTTTGTCAGTCCCGGTATCTATCGTCCTTGATATTAGGCAACTACTGAAATAATATTTGTGTGCTCTAATTCAATGTGCACCTCTAACGACTCTTACGCAGTGGCCATTGAGGCCAATCAATTAAAGGTGAGGAAACAGTCTCAGCTGTTGCCATTAGATTTGGTGAAAATAACATTGATCGCGTTGGATATGGTAAGTATGGTTAAGAAACTAAAGCCTGACCAGAAATATAAATAACTATTGTCAGGCAGGAGTGCGCTGTTATTCTGATGTATGGAGTGACAGTTCAGTATAGTATGATGACTATGAAGAAAATAGTTTTAATGAAATTCCGCTACATGGCGCGTAGTCATATATTTCTGGTCATGCTTTACATGTGTATAAAATAAAACAAAACTTATGAATCTTATGATATAATCTTTCCAGTAATTGCCTATGGGAAAATAACATTGTAGTTACCACTGGTAACAACTTAGTGGTAACTCTGACTAGTGGAATAACCCTTATTTTATAACGATATTTCACTAACGAATGTACCAAAATATGATTGACTTTTACACTGAAGCTATAATTATGATAGAGTACACATAATCTTGATACACATTTAATAATATTTTTCTATTTTATTTTCGAGATCTTCTAAACAAGCCCGTAAATTCTCTTCGGGAACTTGTTCTAACTTTTTCTTATTACGCTTGCATGAACAAGGGCACATCGCGTCCGGTTCCGGTTCACTATAAATGGATTGCATGGGTTGTGCTCTCTCAAGGACTGCATCTTGGTCCTTAAAAACATTTAAAAACATATCACTATTACAAATTCACACAGATTAAGTAACACACATATTTATACAAATTAGTGCAGATTATATTTTATACAGCTTTCTCACACTATAAGCACTTACATCCAACTCAAGGTCATCAGAATCGCTTGGATATGGGGTAGTTTTTTCTCTATATATATTTTTTTGAAGGCTAGATCTTCATCATCTATGTCAAAGCTTTTATCTGCAATAAAAATATCTTATTTATTTTGCATAAGTACTTACATTTCTAGAAAATTATTACAATAAGTTACAAGCTTTTGAGAATTGGGCCCTTGGTGTATCTACATGGAATACACAACTGTAGTTGGCGAGTTTATTAGTGTCTACACTGTCTACAGACGACCAAACCGACCAAGGTCCAACAAGTACGGGATTGTAAGAGCGGGAGAGCTACGTCAACCGGGGTGGCTTTAGGAAAATTTGGGGTTACTTTGATGGTATTTGAACGGCTTTAAAATTAACATCATTCATTATTTACTGAAACTGTTCATGTAATTAGTAGATAGATAATAGATCAATAAATATTCTTGTAAATCTACCATAGAAAATCGCGAATTTACTTACAGTATGACTTTAAAACTAAATTTTCAAAGTCACCCCTGCGTTTTAAAGCCACCCCGGTTGACCGTATAAGGCTTTCTCATTTTTTTACAAATAACTGCGTCCCTAATTGACATATGTCGGTACGGTCGCCTGTAAGTACCTACTTTAGGAGTGACACCGAATAGGGCTTGTATTGTAATCCGGATATATCCGCTGATTTTGAAATTCGGATAATTTGCACGTTAAAATCCGGATAAAACGAATAATTCGAATATTGTGAATGACAGAAATACCATTGCAATTTTTAAGAAGCTCATTTGGAAAACAAATTTTAAAGTAAAATTAACACATTTACGATATTAAAGCGATTTATATCAAAAATTACTCCTTGAGTGGCACTACTACCTTATTTAATAATAGTCATACTAGTTATGAAAAGAAAGCTGCACTTTTGGATGGAAGCAAGTCGCTTTGCATGGTGATAGTAGACATCATAGTAAACGATTTTTTCCGAGGATATCGAAATTTCATCCCTTAGGAAGCCGAGCGTAGCGAGGTGTTTTATGAAAATTAAAAAAATTATATCTTTTTATTGTATCGTCCGATTTTGACAAAACGTATCTCAAATGAAAGGTATTAATTTGTGTAATTTAAAAAAAAATACAAAGAAAAAAAATTTAAAATAAAAGTAAGAAAAAAATAAAAAAAAGTAATTTTCCGTCTCGCACTGAATAACTTCAAAGAATGACAGACAAAATGTACAATGTCGATATACAATTTTTTTTAATCGAAGACAGATAAATTTTTAGTTGAAAACTGAAGACCGCATCGAAATCAGATCAGCATTTTTTAAGATACAAGTTGCCAAAGTTGGGAAAGATCGCTTTATATGGCCACTTTGAAATTCCTTTGCCAGAAAGTCAGAAATAATAATTATGTTTTTCGGACACAGAAAAATACATAGTAACAGTACACATCAAAATAAAATTAAAAATTCCGAGGATATTATAATTTCATCCCTTAGAACGACGAGCGTAGCGAGGTCGGTTACGAAAACCGAAAAAAAAATCTCATTTTTTTGTACGTCGTCCGATTTTGACAAAACATGTTTCATTTGAAAGGTATTACTTTATGTAACTTAGACATCATAATAAACAATTTTTTACGAGGATATAAAAAAATCATCCCTTGGAAAGCCGAGCGTAGCGATGTCTGTTACGAAAAACAAAAAAAAGGCAGTTTTTTTTATTGGATCGTCTTTGTAAGGGTTTCTAAGGAATTAAATTTTTATATCCTTGTAAAAAAATGTTTATAATGATGTCTATTACCTATGCATACTTTTAACTGTAAGAAAAATATAATGTTTCTGACTTTCTGGCTAAGGAATTTATATTATAACTATTATAAGCGACCATATAAACAAACTAAGCCAACTTTGACAACTTGCATCTTAAAAACTACTGATTCGATTTCGATTCGGTTTTTAGTTTATAATCATGCATTTATTTGTCTTTAATTTAAAAAAATCATATATCGAAATTATATAAAAATTTTACCTTCCAATAAAATTTGTATTATTTTGCCTGGTATATCCGAGGTCTTTATAGAGAGAGTACGTCGTAGACGTCGCATCGGACCGATAGATGGCGCCATCGTTCGTTGTAAGTCGCTCCGGCGTCTCACCGCCGCGATGTTGGTAGTCCCGTTTTTCCCCACCTGCAACACAAGGCCCCCCGCGCCCCGACTCGCCACCAGCCACCCCCATTGTTGAGGAGAAGTGCCGACGGTATATTAAGCCTACCAGGAAGGCATCACTCAGACCTCGGATATACCAGGCAAAATAATACAAATTTTATTGGAAGGTAAAATTTTTATATTATTTGTGCCGTTTGTATATCCGAGGTCTTTATAGAGACCTGTTTATTATCTCCTGGTGGCGAGTCAGCTGGCGCGCAAGCCTTTGGTAGCCCTATTGGCATAGCATAGAAGAATAAGTGAATCAGTTGAACCGATTTGACAGATGTATCAGTCGAAATAGCCTTCGATCCGCGAATATCTCGGTGCCAGAAACGCATAAAGAGATTTTCGTGATGACGTTTAGCTTTAGTCAGCGAATAGTTAGAGAAATGACATTATTATACATCGCAGATCAAAACCAAAAAAAAAAAAGATGTAGGCGAGGCTGACTTGAACAAGATACAAAAACCTTAGATACACTATTATTATTAACAGACACGTTATTTTATCAGGTTATAAACCCAATTTCAGACACAAAGTGTGGAAATTAACTGTAAAAGTAGTGTAACTATCTGTACTGTAGCAGGGTAACGTAATTGATACTGCTTTTGTCAACCCTTCGTAAAAATTATCTAAATCAATATTAGCTTTGATATGACTATTTAAAGTCCAACGTCTTACGTCCATATCAAACACAGAAAAAGGTCATCACTCACGTGCCCAAGGGCTATTTGTTACAATACTGGTATTTTCGATCAGA
This sequence comes from Leguminivora glycinivorella, assembly GCF_023078275.1. Taxonomy (NCBI): domain Eukaryota; kingdom Metazoa; phylum Arthropoda; class Insecta; order Lepidoptera; family Tortricidae; genus Leguminivora; species Leguminivora glycinivorella. The sequence goes on along the minus strand of NC_062989.1, from coordinate 7,734,671 downwards.
CTATTTCGCGTCAAGCGAGCGCGGTTGCAAGCGAGACTCCTGAACTCTGAACTCTTTTTAGTGAGGGCATTTGAGGATACCGATCGCTCGGTAAGACTAGCCTAGAAGATGAAAAGTACGAGCGCTGTCGATTGCTACTACACTGGACGGAGGTATCAGTCGATTTCTTTAAGTCAGTCATTGACTCTTAGGGTAATCCATTACCTAATCCAAAACCCGATGCGACGGATTTCTACTTCGTGCAATGAAGGTCGACAGAGTAGACTGAGAGGTGGAGACGTCAGTGTCGCATCGCTGGTGGTTGCTGAACACGTCGTGGTAGCAGGTCAAGGGGTGAATTTAACACCGCCACACATGCGCGCTTTAAGAGCGTAGGCGGAGCGCAATAATGGCGGTGCACCGCACTAACGCTGGCGTTGCGCCCAGTGGGCGCTAGCGGGAACGAACGAGCGCTGATAGCGAGCGCAACGCGCGCGGGACGCGAGCGGAATGCACGCGCATTCAGCGCGCTGATAGCGGAATGCGCTTTATGTGTGGCGGACGCTTAATACGTACCGTTGTACGGCGTAATGCAGGGCTCTCGCAGACGAAGAGGTACGATGACGGGCGAAGCAGAAGAAGGCGAGGTCACCGAAGGTCACTTACTTGGCTCCCAGGGGGTGCATACTGACCTCGTACGACAGTCTGTTGGAGTCAGCAGTTACTGTCGTAGTTACTCGTAACAGAAGAGATGTAGTCCTGCCATCGTACAGCATAACATAACATACAACTGAACTGTGCATAGCATATAGTGCTATGCGAACCTTAAGCCGGCTGCATGTCACTTCAGTCGCCAGCGCCACCGCCTGTTGAAGATTATTCTCCATCGGAAGAGCTTTACTTCGTACAATGTTCCGATTATTGAAGGTCTTATCGGGCTGCAGATGCAAGCAAAACAGGGGCGATTGGCCTACAGCTATCGGCAGCTGTACGAGGTAATGCTGGAAACTGCAGCGGTGCAACCTTCCTCTGTAGACCACGAAAGTTGTGAAATTTATGAAATCAGGTTCTACGATCGAATCAAGCACTATATTAATTGAGTATAGTCGAGCCAGATGATAACTACTGAAGTACTCCTGAGTTCCTGGCCCCTTTCGCTTTGAGCTGGAATCTGAAGTTCACTAAGGCGAAGCAGGTTTATTTTTCCCAATTTGTTTATTAGAGGCTCGGCGAATAAGTTAATCTCTCGAATGGACAGGGGGCGCCACAAGCCTCCGGGAAATCGTCGTGTACTTGGAACCCCCGCGGCCAGATTGCCGATCGGTTTTGGTGTCCGCCCGGTAAACAGACGCACGCTCAGGATGCAGGACGCTGGCTCGAATTCAGATCTGGACATTCTGAAAGGGATTTTTTTTTTTAATTCCGCAAACCTTTACGATGTCTTTGACCTACACAATGAGCGATGTACAGGAATCACAGGGTCTTCTCGCGAGGCGCCTCTCCGATTAGATAGCTCGCGAACATCGTCAGGACACCCTCGCAGCAGTGCGGCTCCTCGTCCGGTTATTGACGTCTTACCTCGTTCAACTATGGGTCTCCAAACCACGTTAGGACGTAGCATCTTAAGAATTTATCTGTTCTCACTTCGGCGACGGAGGAGTCCTTGGTCAAAATAGAGTGTAAATACAGTCGTACTTCACGGGAACTGGAAAGAGAAGAGTGGATACCATAGTGTACGGGATGTCAGCTGATAGCGGCGCCCGGCGTCACATTGGAGGGTAGTATCAGCCTGGTCAGCAACAGAGTCTGCAACGATACCGTAGCAGACGGAGCCTGGATAGTCGTGGTCGTGGCACCATTGTAGGGGAAGACAGTGTTCGCGGTGAGCGTGACATCTTAGGCGCGACGGGCGTTATCAGCGTGGCGGCTAGCAGCACCAAGGGCCCACATCAGCAATCTTACCAGCTTGTCACTGCAGCAGACGCTGTTATGTTCGGCGGTGAGATTGAGACGGCCGTCGTCAGCTCGAAAGGCGTCTCGATGCCCTGTCGCGTCGCGCAGTATCGTGCTCGGTGGCCCTCTCGAGGTCGCCGCCGTCAGCGCGGGAGGCACCGGCGCCAGCGTGGCAGTCAGCTACATCGGTGAACAGCATCGACAGAGTTCGCGGCGTCGTCACGGCAAACGCGGCAGGAAAATTAGCGATGCCTTCGCGGCAGCCGCAGTATTGCGCTCGGTGGCGCGATGAAGGTCGCCGCGTCTGCAATCTTACCTCGTGCGATCGAGGCGACATCAAGGCGCCAGCATGAGCGTGTCGGCCGACGACACCGGTGGAAAACTTCAAGTAGCTTGCGGCGTTGTCACGGCAGACGCAGCAGAAGGATTGCGACGCCTGTGCAGCGGTTAACAGTATTACGCTCCGCATCACCACTGAGGCGCCAGCATAAGCGTGGCGGCCAGCAATACTGGTGGACAGCTTCGGCAGGGTCGCGTCTCGCGTCGTTGTCACGGCATATGAACGCTCTACATCACCATCGAGGCGCCAGCATAAGCGTGGCGGCCAGCGATACTGGTGGACAGCTTCAGCAGGATCGCGGCGTTGTCACGGCAGATGAGCTCGCTGCATCACCATCGAGGCGCCAGCATAAGCGTGGCGGCCAGCGATACTGGTGGACAGCTACAGCAGGTGGACAGTCAGCAGGATCGCGGCGTTGTCACGGCAGACGAACGCTCTGCATCACCATCGAGGCGCCAGCATAAGCGTGGCGGCCAGCGATATTGGTGGACAGCTTCAGCAGGCTCGCGGCGTTGTCAAGGCAGACGCACGCTCTGCATCACCATCGAGGCGCCAGCATAAGCGTGGCGGCCAGCGATACTGGTGGACATCAGCTTCAGCAGGATCGCGGCGTTGTCACGGCAGACGAACGCTCTGCATCGTCACCATCGAGGCGCCAGCATAAGCGTGGCGGCCAGCGATACTGGTGGACAGCTTCAGCAGGATCGCGGCGTTGTCACGGCAGACGAACGCTCTGCATCACCATCGAGGCGCCAGCATAAGCGTGGCGGCCAGCGATACTGGTGGACAGCTTCAGCAGGATCGCGGCGTTGTCACGGCAGACGAACGCTCTGCATCACCATCGAGGCGCCAGCATAAGCGTGGCGGCCAGCGATACTGGTGGACAGCTTCAGCAGGATCGCGGCGTTGTCACGGCAGACGAACGCTCTGCATCACCATCGAGGCGCCAGCATAAGCGTGGCGGCCAGCGATACTGGTGGACAGCTTCAACAGGATCGCGGCGTTGTCACGGCAGACGAACGCTCTGCATCACCATCGAGGCGCCAGCATAAGCGTGGCGGCCAGCGATACTGGTGGACAGCTTCAGCAGGCTCGCGGCGTTGTGGCGGGGGCAGAAGGTGGCCGCGCTGGTAGCCTGCGTATTGACGACTGATCACTAACGGCACGGCGCTCGCGTCGGGGCAGCAGCAGACATACTTACAGCGTCGCACGCGGCGCCTATGCGGCGGCCACAACGTTGTTCGGCGGCACCGCAGAGATGGCCATCGTTAACGAGGAGGCAACTTCTACGCAACCTCGGCGGCGCCGACGCGGCGGACAACACTGCCGCGGTCAGCGGCGCTATCGCAGCGCTACAGTAAGTTTCGGCGCCGACACGTGGCTTGGGGCCTCCGCACCGAATCGGAAACCGAACATATTCTTTCTAAAATAATATGAATCTGCTCACCCATTCGTCGGAGAAATTCAAACCTCCTTGAAGCGCGGTATTCCTCCACCGCGCCCGCCGCCGCCGCCGCCGCAGCCCGCAGGTCGCGCAGCACGCGGTCGCGAAGCACGTGGTCCCCGGAGCACGTGGTCCCCGGCGGAGCAACTTACCTACGTTACCGCTTATATTCTCGCGCGAAACTTTTAATACGCGGATAACACTTCCTACTTTAGTCTCGGAAATGCGAATAGTTTAAAAAGAAAACTGATTAACGGTAACGATTTTTGCAGCATGGAACTTTCTTACAAAAAGGTGGGTAGAATCATAAAGCACCGCTCGTTCATTTCTATAGTGAGAACCCCGAAAGACGAATAATGATCGCTAGCGAGGCATAATATATCTCATTATTCAAGACGAACGAGCGCAAATTAAAAGGGAAGAAAGAATTGACGGATGAAATTGAAAAATTTCATAATTCCGAAACGTTATAAGCCACTTTTTAAATAAAAACACGAATAACTCTGGTTTGACCAGAAATAACAAGGAAATAGAAACTAAAAGATTAATTTCGAGACACCATGCTGTAAAAATGTTCGAACGGAATACGCGACAACCGGTCACTTCGGCGTTCGACGAAACAATGGGGGTGGCTGGTGGCGAGTCGGGGCGCGGGGGGCCTTGTGTTGCAGGTGGGGAAAAACGGGACTACCAACATCGCGGCGGTGAGACGCCGGAGCGACTTACAACGAACGATGGCGCCATCTATCGGTCCGATGCGACGTCTACGACGTACTCTCTCTATAAAGACCTCGGATATACAAACGGCACAAATAATACACCGTGTCTACCGTTTTTTGCGGTTATTCAGTGTGATACGAAAATTAAGGTTTTTTTTTTAAAATCTTACATTTTTTTCCAATTTTTTTCAATATTTTTTTTAAGTTACATAAAGTAATACCTTTCAAATGAAACATGTTTTGTCAAAATCGGACGACGTACAAAAAAATTAGATTTTTTTTTCGGTTTTCGTAACCGACCTCGCTACGCTCGTCGTTCTAAGGGATGAAATTATAATATCCTCGGAATTTTTAATTTTATTTTGATGTGTACTGTTACTATGTATTTTTCTGTGTCAGAAAAACATGTTATTTCTGACTTTCTGGCAAAGGAATTTCTTCAAGGATCTTTCCCAACTTTGGCAACTTGTATCTTAAAAAATGCTGATCTGATTTCGATGCGGTCTTCAGTTTTCAACTAAAAATTTATCTGTCTTCGATTAAAAAAAACTTGTATATCGACATTGTACATTTTGTCTGTCATTCTTTGAAGTTATTCAGTGCGAGACGGAAATTTACTTTTTTTATTTTTTTTTTACTTTTCTTTTAATTTTTTTTTCTTTGTATTTTTTTTAAATTACACAAATTAATACCTTTCATTTGAGATACGTTTTGTCAAAATCGGACGATACAATAAAAAGATAGAATTTTTTTCATTTTCATAAAACACCTCGCTACGCTCGGCTTCCTAAGAGATGAAATTTCGATATCCTCGGAAAAAAATCGTTTACTATAATGTCTACTATCACCATGCAAAGCGGCTTGCTTCCATCCAAAAGTGCAGCTTTTGGCCAAAAATTCTCCATAACAAGTATGACTATAAGTAAATAAATAATAAACAAAAATATTGGAGGACATCTTACATAGATCAACCTAGCCCCAAACTAAGCAAAGCTTGTACTATGGGTGCTAGGCGACGATATAAATACATACTTATATAGATAAATACATACTTATATACACAGAAAACATCCAAGACTCAGGAACAAATATCTATGCTCATCACACAAATAAATGCCCTTACCGGGATTCGAATCCGCCGGGACCGCGGCTTAGCAGGCAGGGTTTTTTCATGAATATTTGTGGATAATCTCATGTAAATGTATATCAATTTAACTCAATCAATCAAGTGACACTGAGTACCGTATCAAACGCTGCACTTTCATTATTGTTAGCATCCGAATACATTATAAATAAATAAATAAATTGCAAACAGAACTAAAACTGTTCAAATTTTCTGACAAAAAGAAGTCTTCTATGTATCCCGCGGCGGAAGACCTGTTTAGTATTGAACTGCAGAACAAGATGAAGTAGTTAAGCAGATACGCTTTTACATTTTATCCTTTCAAAATAGGTTGCAAGTGTTGCAACACCAAAACTTTTTCGCTGTATACGTAACGTAAGGCCCTCTGGCTAAGAACGTCTACCCGAGAGTCCCAAGTGTAACTGGAATGGAGTCACGAAGTCATCAAAGATAAGAGGTGTAAATTATTAGAGAGAAAGATCATTCAGCCTTGTTATTTAACAAAGCTAAATGGTGTTTGTAATATGTCATAGTTCTTTTTGCATTTGAATAAATCGGCAATGAAAACCTCGTAAATGCAATCTGATATTTAAACAAGGAGTAGGTAGGTAATACCTTTTTTAGGTAATATTCGATCTAAACGATCACAACATGACGTTTTGCCTCATATGGCAATCAGATTATGTCTCTAGCATTAAAATTCATTAATATCAAATATTAGTCAAAATTACATAAAAATAAAATCATATATCTTATGGGCAACTGAAGTCATTTCATAAAAACCGGCCAAGAGCGTGTCGGGCCACGCTCAGTGTAGGGTTCCGTAGTTTTCCGTATTTTTCTCAAAAACTACTGAACCTATCAAGTTCAAAACAATTTTCCTAGAAAGTCTTTATAAAGTTCTACTTTTGTGATTTTTTTCATATTTTTTAAATATATGGTTCAAAAGTTAGAGGGGGGGGGACGCACTTTTTTTCCTTTAAGAGCGATTATTTCCGAAAATATTAATATTAACAAAAAACGATCTAAGTAAACCCTTATTCATTTTTAAATACCTATCCAACGATGTATCACACGTTGGGGTTGGAATGAAAAAAAAAATCTGCCCCCACTTTACATGTATTGTGTACAGTGTGACTTGTTTGCATGCAGATGGGCGAATGTGTGCCGAGAGTGTCTGAGGTTTTGTGAGAAGATGGACGATAGGATTCCCAGCACTTGCATGTAAATTGTCTGAGGTTTTATTTATTACTTAGTTTAATACATATTCTGTAATTATAGTTGTAATTAGTTTAATTATTCGGTGTATTGGCTTAAGCTGTGATGCCGTGTAAATTATTTGAAATAAATGTTTAAATGTTTAAAATGTAGGGGTGGTACCCTAATAAAACATTTTTTTCCATTTTTTATTTTTGCACTTTGTTGGCGTGATTTATATACATATTGCTACCAAATTTCAGCTTTCTAGTGCTTACGGTTACTGAGATTATCCGCGGACGGACGGACGGACGGACGGACGGACGGACGGACAGACAGACATGGCGAAACTATAAGGGTTCCTAGTTGACTACGGAACCCTAAAAAAGGCAAGAATGAAATAACTAAGTAACCTAACCTAACATTAAGGTTACGAACAACAGCTCAAGCCTGATTATAAAATAACAATTTCCTACGACGTGTTTTTCGTATCGTAGTACATAATTATGTTACTAATTATGAGATTTATTAAATAAAATAAAAAATATTCGAAATATCCATTTTATCCGAATATCCGGATTTTCAAATATCGAGTCGAATCATCCGGATTTCGAATTGGACGGATAATTGCAAGCCCTAACACCGAACCACCGGGCAGAGTTTCAGTATTTAGGTTTATGAAGGTTTAGTATAGGTAAGTACTTACTCAGTGGCTCATTCTGTGCATCGATCAAGTCATAAATATCATCATTAGTGCCCCTTTCACTCGCAGCAGTATAAGAACATTGGATGAATTGGGATTCTTCGAGTTCTGGGACACGGGAGTGTTGAATACTAAAAACAATTTATTTTTGTGACTAATTGCACATTTCACATCTTTCATTGTGACGTTTTTAGACTAAGGGCCCGTTGCATCAACCACATTTGACACACACATCATCGTCACGCAGCAGACGCCTATGGAACTGTCCATACAATAAAATTTAACGAATGCTTTAACGGTGACAGACGGTTTGGTGCAACTGACCCTAAAGGTCCATTGTTGATAGTAGCTGATGTAATTTCTATGGTAATTGACTATCTACAGTACCAACGACACAATTAATGGGAAAGTAGTGTATATTGTACACACGCGTACACACACACACACGCGCACGCACACGCACACACACACACACACACACACACACACACACACACACACACACACACACACACACACACACACACACACACACACACACACACACACACACACACACACACACACACACACACACACACACACACACACACACACACACACACACACACACACACACACACACACACACACACACACACACACACACACACACACACACACACACACACACACACACACACACACACACACACACACACACACACACACACACACACACACACACACACACACACACACACACACACACACACACACACACACACACACACACACACACACACACACACACACACACACACACACACACACACACACACACACACACACACACACACACACACACACACACACACACACACACACACACACACACACACACACACACACACACACACACACACACACACACACACACACACACACACACACACACACACACACACACACACACACACACACACACACACACACACACACACACACACACACACACACACACACACACACACACACACACACACACACACACACACACACACACACACACACACACACACACACACACACACACACACACACACACACACACACACACACACACACACACACACACACACACACACACACACACACACACACACACACACACACACACACACACACACACACACACACACACACACACACACACACACACACACACACACACACACACACACACACACACACACACACACACACACACACACACACACACACACACACACACACACACACACACACACACACACACCTGAGATGACCGTACCAAGGTCAAATAAGGATGCTCGCTCTTGCTAATAGCGGCGTCCCGTCCTTATTTGACCTTGGACTGTACGATTGCCTGTAAATAAATACTTAAGCGTCGTGACATTACTTAAATTTTAAAATCGGTAAAATTGAAAGCACTAAGTTAAAAGAAAAAAACTTACTTCATTGTGGTTGTGGTGCAGAATGTTTTCGACGTATTTGTTTAGTTCGACGCCACGTTTACTCACCGCTAGTCTCAAATCAAACTAAAGTTACTAAAGTGATGGCCGTGGCCGACACCGCTTGCACTGTTCGTTCAAATTCTTGGAAATAGAAAAACCGAAATAATTTCGTTCCTGCGAACTGTTCTTTAAAGAACGTATCATTTAATTCCGTTCCCGCGAACTGTTCTTTAAAGAACGTATCATTTAATTCTGTTCTTCGGAACAGTTCTCACTCATAAACGTTCGTTCACTGAACGAAAAAGAATACCGGTTAATGGAACCAGAAACGCTAAAGTAAAGTTCTCGGGTCAACGTACGGAACCGTTCCGAAAAAAATACCGGTATCCGATCCCTGATTTCAATAAATTATAAAAACAAAACAAATTGTTTCCTTTTCTTTTCACGTATCGAGTAGGTATTAATTATTCCACGTATGAATAGCTTATTTTTAAAGTCATTTGTACATAATTAATGAAAATAATGAATAATCATTATGGCGTAGGGATGTGAATGGCGTAGGGATGTGACGACCCCATCGCCCATTGGTTTTACCAGTGCAATCAGTCAACGCAGGGCAGCTTGTGGCGAGCTGTTGGGGAACAGCGACCCCACGTACCCGAGTGCTCCTGGGGAGTTCTGTTACCCGTAAGGCGGGTGGGTGGGACAGGACTCTCTACCTCTGGCTTGCCTTGGCTGGCCGTCCAGAGTGGGGTCGTTAGGGCTACATGCCCCAGGGGTGGAAGTGAAAATTTGCATAAGACGCGAGTTGGTACAGTGGCTTAACGGCCACTGGGCAGAAAGCGGTGTACACCTCTCGACACCCTTGAGTTCTCACACCGGTGTTGCCCTTGAGCCATCTTGGATGTCGCTTTTTGTGGGGGCCCATCTTGTGGGGACGAGTCACCGTCTGCCGGAAATAAAATTGGATACCGTTTTATTAGGCAGGCGTCCGGTTTTTTATCCATAGCCCAGTATTTAGTCCATCACTTTCATCAAAATAGACCAGTTCATTTTAGATTCCATTAACTTTCAAATAGTCCTTACACCCTGGCGGGTGTTGCCTCTGCGTGTGTCCCATGATACCGGGCAAGGGCAACATCCGCTCGGTGTACCCCTTACATTTCATTAAAGTGTCGAAAGGGCCTCTACGCGTTGGCTTCGGCCCCGCGCACGCCTCCCAAAGGTCCGGAACACCATTGTTCCGTGATGGGAAAGACATTTCCTTTTCTTTTCACGTATCGAGTAGGTATTAATTATTCCACGTATGAATAGCTTATTTTTAAAGTCATTTGTACATAATTAATGAAAATAATGAATAATCATTAATTATTACAATAAAACTATTTCATTCATCCTATATGCAGCGTGACGTCAAATTGATGTCATCGGCATGAAAGTTACGGGCTCTGTCTATTACTTACATGTACATTACGTTGCATGAAAATGTATCCAGCTAATATAAGTATGAGTGCGATCAACCCAAATAGATCCACGCCACCAGCCGTGCTTCTGACCGTTTCACTACTTAACTAGACTATCAATACATATTATAAAGTAATAGTTATTTGTTATACAAGGGGGCAAAGTTGTATTTTAACGCCGAGTGTGGAATTGAAAAACGAGCAAGTGAAAGGATTCTATAGTTGAACCACGAGCGAAGCGAATGGTTCGAGAATAGAATCCTGAACTTGCGAGTTTTTTAACTCACGAGAAGTAAAATACATTTGCACCCGAGTGTAACACAAAACTTTTCCCCTCACAACAGCGAGGAAACTACAACGCAAAAAATGCGTTTATCATTGCTTCCAGTAGTTCCACAGGTGGTAAATCATCTTTATTACTAGATTCACATACTTTTATCAATTTTAAAGCAGTTAATTTGACTTTATTCAAGGTCAAATTACTTTACCCACAAGTGGATAAAATGCGTTTTTACCCGCTGGTATTAAAGGACAAAAACACGTGTTTCCGAGCTAGTGAGGGGAAAATATATTTAATAGATATGTTTGACTACTTACTCTTGCGTTGCATATATATGTATCCAGCTTCTAGTATGAGTACGATCAACCCAAGCAGTATGAGACAGACGCCGCCAGCCGTGCTTCTACGGACCGATTCAGTGTACATTCCTTCGAGTATCATAACTCGCGGTCCGCCGTATCGGTTTACTCCGTAATCTACAACATACACGTTATATTTACTTACATTTATATGTATAAACATATACATGTATATCCAGCGCCGGCCCGCACACTCGATCAGGGTAGAGCGAGATATAGTTTTGGCGCCCCCTTGTTTAACCTTTTTTTTGGGGGGATCTGAAACGTCGCAACCATCTGACAAGGTTACAAAAATATTTCTCATGCATGCTTAGTGACAGAAATTGTTAGTGCGAGCGAAGCGAGCGCGAAAATTTTTCCTATTATTTATGGGGGGGGGCTTGATTCTATAAAAGCCCCTGGCTGTCATAGGACAAACGTACGCGAGGTTAACGGCTCAGCCACGACATTGGTCTAAGCGCGACAGCGGTGAGCGGCAACCATACGTGCGAATGAAAAGTCCCATCGCTGTGTCTCGCTCTAATGTATGGCCGCCGCTCACCGCTGTCGCGCTTAGCCCAATGTCGTGGCTGAGCCGTAATGCTTTCCTGTGCGGCGTGTTCATTGAGTAGTGGACAAGAACAAATGGCTGTGATGAAACAAAAGAGGCCAAAAACCAAGCTCTAGCCCTAGACCAAGGAACCAATAACTGATAACAGTCGGATTTGAGCTTTAGTTCAGGGCCAAGGCAAGGCATGGGAGAGAAAAGCAAATTTCAGCAATGGCCAACTTGGACAGACATTGAGAAGCCGAGAAGTTCAACTCTAATTGCAAAACTGCAGAAGAGCAAAGCTTGGAATTAAATAGGTTAATAGGCGAGACGACTAAAAAAACTAATTAGTCCGTCAGTTAGATTATCAAAGAATTTTAGGCAAGTATTTTTTCTTATTTCTCGTAAACGAAAAATTACAACGGTTCACTGCGGTGAAGTTACGCGTGAATTCACGCCTAGGTGCATTTTTTACATAGAACCCCCACTCCGGAACTTTGATGTTCTATATCTTTGTATTTTTTCATTATTAGAAATAAAAAATTGCGCCTCTGTGAGACGTTTTGCGCCTTTGGCTTTAAGAGGAACTCCGCTTTGAATTGTGGATAAACACTGAGCGTTTGGATAGCGACGCAACATTGTCTTTGTCGTTCGCCTCCCAACAATGTGGTTCGTCAAGAGCTAGAAACTTCTTTCGCGGCGCCCTAGCAACTGTAGCAACAGCTCCCACCTTATGAATGTGGTACATGGTGGCATTTTGGTGCAACTTTTCAGATAATCTGAATCACAATTACAAATCCAGATTTTCAATATCTGAATAAATTTCATTTCCGGCTCCTCTCGCCATTGGGCTATGTGTGCGCCCACGGAAAGACGATTTTGGCGCCCCCTTACCATTCGGCGCCTAGAGCGGCCGCTCCACTCGCTCTACCCTTAATCCGGCCCTGTGTATATCAAAACCTTCACAGTCCGGTAGTGACCCTGCCTGCTAACCTGCGGTCCTGGGTTCGAATCCCGGTAAGGGCGTTTATTTGTGTGATGAGCACAGATATTTGTTCCTGAGTCATGGATGTATTATATGTATATTATATAAGTATGTATTTCATTTATGTATTTAAGTATGTATATCGTCGCTTAGCACCCATAGTACAAGCTTTGCTTAGTTTGGGGCTAAGTTGATCTGTGTAAGGTGTCCCCAATATTTATTTATTATTTACTGGTAGCCTAGCGGTAAGTGCGTGCGACTTTCGTTCCGTAGGTCGCGGGTTCGAACCCCGGCTCGCACCAATGAGTTTTTCGGAACTTATGTGCGAAATGTCATTTGATATTTGCCAGTCGCTTTTCGGTGAAGGAAAACATCGTAAAGAAATCGGACTAATTCCAATAAGGTCTATTTATCCTTCGGGTTGCAACTTGGAAGGTCAGATGGCAGTCGCTTTCGTAAAACTAGTGCCTACGCCAAATCTTGGGATTAGTTGTCAAAGCGGACCTCAGGCTCCCATGAGCCGCGGCAAATGCCGGGATAACGCAAGAAATGAAATGAAATATTTATTTTCCAAGTAGGCATATTACAATGCGCTTATGAACGTCAAAAGGAGGAGGAGTCGTCTGTACAGGTCGATTCACGAAAGCTGGCACGAATGAAATGAACGAAACTTTGATTGTGTGAGTGACACCTGTATTGGTATACAGTCGTAACTGTCAAGAGCCACCATTTTATTGGTTAATCTGTCACACACATGCATATTTTCATTCAAACATTCGTTCCATTCGTGCCAGCTCTTGTGAATTGACCTGTACCAATAATGTACTTACGCATTTCAATGAACATGATATAGTTTCCAGCAGGCAGCCCCTTCTCGTAATCGCCCATGTTCTTGACTCGCCACACCGGCTTCCTTTTTAGATTCGTGTTGATCCATGCTTGGAACGCAGGGTTCTTGAAAACAAATTTACAAAGTATTAATTTAAAAAATAAAATGTTGCTAAACCCCTCTATAATATTGTCTGTGGTTACCGCGATAGTTTACTCATTAAATAAAACTATGGGAACGGATATCGCGAATAATGAATCAATCACGTTGACCATGAATGCTGTAAAGTGTTCGAAACGTCGGGATGATTTGGTAAATTCATTGTACGCGATATAATCCGCTTCCATAGTTTTATTTCATTGTTTCTTCTATGTAGGTACATTGTACATCTAGTTCTGTGATATATGCGGTAAAACAAGTTTGCCCCTTTGTAAAAACTATTTCTGTATGATAAATAAATATAAATAAATAAATAGTATAAGACATTCTTACACAGATTGCCAGAGATTTATTTAATCAGTGGTGTTACCTCAACGCCTTTTTTGCTCGTTCCAATCTCCCACGGCAAATCCCCTGTATCGGGATCTCCGCCCCAATTTATTGGCCTTGTAAAGTTCTTTAATACTGTAAAGAAGTTTAATACATGTGTAAAGAAAAATACATCAGAAATTTTGTTAATATTACAATTACGTCCCAATGAGGAGGCACACTCAAAGGTTATGACAGATGGCGCCACCCTATTAGTCCATACGTGAGAGCGAGGAGATGCTATGTTTTTACTCTCTCACACATATGAATGACAGTGACATGCCTAGACACTAGCACAGGCGCCGCCTGGCGGGATAAAATGTCAGCGTGCCTCCTCATTGCAGGATCAATATAAATAGGATATATGCGAAATATGGCGAAATCTACACTCTAACCCCCTTATTCATAAACGTGCACTAAAGTTATCAAGCCGATTAAGTTCGTTTGTCCCTTTCCGACGTATTTGTGTGATAGAAAGAGACAAACGAACTTTATCGGCTTGATAACTTTAGTGAACGTTTATGAATAAGGGAATAACACTACAACTGATATGAAATAGGTACTCGGTTATTTTATGCAACAGGCGTTTAATGGAGGTCAAAAAAGATGAGTGACGTGAGTAACAATTTGAGGCGAAGCCGAAAATTGTTATTGAGACGCCACGAGTATTTATGACTCAGTTAAACACCGTTGCATACAATACTTTTTCTACGACCATGCACTTAGTTTTTAATAGTTTTCTTAAATAACTTTCGTGAAATTCACACTGTTTCCTGTATTTTGACTCAAAGGTTTTGCACTGTCAGCTCGGCTGCCCAAAGCGTTTCCGCGCACGCCCGCAGTGTCGTTATAAGGCGTTTCCATGGTTCCAGAGTCAAACAATGCGTTTTTAGTTTTTTCCATACTGCGCGCATGCGCGGAAAGCCGGCGGAAAAATGTTAAAATACCTAGTATGTATTGTATACAACCTTTCCCATAAGATATAATGGAACGATTGCAGTGGTAGGCCTTAGTGCGATTTCAAATTATCCGATCCGATACTAAATGTCAAACATGGTGCCTTTAAATATAGGATATTGGTCTCACATCTGATATCGGATCAGATAATGTAAATGTAAAAACGCTCGTATAGGCTTTATTCACTGGCACATGTCTTATTATATTAAAAAGAAATAAAGGTACGTAGATTGAGTAGATTCATTGAAAAAGAAAATTAATTTGAATGCATCCTTACCTTCTTCTGGAGGATTTTTATATTTCAATTTGTCGTCTGTCACTAAATTCGTATATTCCACTTCTAGAGTCACCTTCTGGTCTTTTGAAACTATTTTCTTAAGAGTAAAAGTATCTGAAAAGAAAAAAACTAAAGTATTAATTTTAATCATTAGGCAACAATGAACTAGTAGGTAAAAATATTTTTTCTCGCTAGCCTACGCTCGTGTTTCTATTTTGAAGGACGGTTACACTCACGTTGATTATATCTTTATTATATCTTTATTATATGGTGACATATTTCGCCGCCGTGCACATGTCTGACGAAGAATCACCGATTGATTATTATTTATTTATTATAGATGTGGACAACGTGCCAATCCACAACCGTAGCGCAAATAAGTCGTGAATACGTATTTCTGACACTTCGTTCGCATCTATATCAGGGGCGGCTCACTCCGCGATTCTATCGCCGCGCTACAAGTACATGGTGACGACCTTCGCGCGGCGCAATAGAATGTCGGCTTCTCGCGTGCGGTCCGTTTGTTAATGTAGGTATGAATTTAGAATGGCGGCTTTGTGAACATCAAAGGAGTGAGCCTTCTGTACTTGTACTATTTATTACATATTCTGTGTCTATATATTAATACCTACATTGACTGTCCGTATAGGATGCGTATATTAGGGTTTCAACTTTTGAGCATCAGTGTGAGACTATACGAGATTTTTCAAAGTATATATATATCTAATGACGATATAATATTTTGAAATATCTAAATCTTTCCCTAGATTAGATAATTAATTATATTAGCTAACCGTTAAATATGGAGTCCGCTATTTCGCCACAAGGGTAAATGGGCTTTTCGTTGCTGTAGCTGAAATTCCCGCACGAGTCTGCGGGACGCTCGCCTGGCTTCCCAATCAACTGCTGATCATCCCTGAAATTATAGAAGAAAAAAATAATCAATAAAGTCGCCAGGGTAAGCCTAATAATAACCCGGGTTAACCAAACCCTGGGGTAGTTAGAGGGAGCAAATAGTCGAGAACGTTTGTTCGGATGTTAGCGAAAAATAGCTATCTAAGTAAGTGTAACGGCTCAGCCACGACATTGGTCTAAGCGCGAACACAATGAGCGTGAAAACCAATATATGGAAGCAAAACACAGACGATGGGAATGGCTTATTGAACGTGGGTGGCTGCCGAATGGCACAAACGCTCACGAAACGATCACGAAACGAAGCGCTAGTAGGTAGATTTCTATCTCTATCGCGCTGTTAAAAGCGACAGAGCCAGCGAAAATCCAATATATCAAAAGAAGCAAAAAGTACAGACACGGGGAATGGCTATATTGAACTGGTATTAAAAACATAGAGCTAAAATCTGGAACGTTTGTATGAAAAAATAAACGACATACAGGCGCTATAAATGGCGCCAGAACATTAGCGTGTTTGACTCCGTTGTTCACAAGTAATAAATAAAAAAATAAATAAATAAAATCGGGGACACCTTACACAGATCAACTTAGCCCCAAACTAAGCAAAGCTTGTACTATGGGTGATAAGCGACGATATACATACTTAAATAGATAAATACAAATATCTGTGCTCATCACTCAAATGCCCTTACCGGGATTCAAACCCAGGACCGCGGCTTAGCAGGCAGGGTCACTACCGACTGAACCAGGCCGGTCGGTTGGGAAATGAAAACGATGCGTGCGTAGGAAAGGAACTCAATAATTAAAATAAAAAAAAATTATCAACCAATGCCTGTTTAATGCAACCTAATAGCCAAAGGCTGTTTAGTCAGAAATCTAATAATTGTTTTATATAAAAACTAGCTTTTGCCCGCGGCATCATTCGCGTTAGAAAGAGTCAAAAAGTAGACTATGTCACTCTCCATCCTTTCAACTATCTTCACTTAAAAAATCACGTCAATTCGTCGCTCCGTTTAGTTGTGAAAGACGGACAAACAAACAGACACACACACTTTCCCATTTATAATATTAGTATGGATGCACTTACTTGGAAGATGCATAAGTCGTCATTGGTCTGGTCGAATTCTGGCAATTCATAGTACAGTGTCACCGCGCCCAGAAGATCCTGCTTGAGCTCCAAAGGGAATTCGCAGTCACACTTGAACAAACCCCTGCGACCGGGTGTACTCAATGTCGTGAAGTTCACGCAGGGTAGGCCTATCTCCGTGTCTTTACATTTGTTTACTAGCATGTACTCCCAGTCGAGTTTCCTTGACACAGGCTGTAAAAAAAATTTTGGGTTTTGTACAGTCAAGTGCAAAAATACATATCGAAATAATCGTCTCATAAATACGGTACTACGCTCTTATTACACCGGACTAAGATGCTATAGGACATATTTTTGAGTAAGATGTGAACACCCATATTTTTACACTTCCCAGGCTCACATATTTTTTGCGCACCGTTCCAGCTTGGCTCTTCCCTGACCAAATGGACTCTCTTGATAATGTGATAAAGGAGTCTGTGGAGTCCCTGCTTAACGTTGCCCTTAACTCGGTACAGTGGGATCAAGCGTCATTACCGATTCGAAGTGGTGGACTGGGTGTTCGACGTGTGCGGGACGTGAGTCTTCCTGCGTTCTTGGCTTCGGCGGGTGGGGTTGTGGGTCTGGTCGCTCAAATCTTAGGTACAGACAGTAACAGAGTAACCATACCTTACGCTGCCGATGCTTTGGAGGCTTGGAAGGTTCTCAATCCGGGTGCGCCTGTGCCTGAGAGACAGGGTATTCAACGGCTGTGGGATGACGTTGGGGTGAAGCGGGTGTTTGATGGCCTGCTGGAGCCCTCAGTGGGAGCGGACCGGGCTAGGCTCCTAGCGGGATCGAGTCCGGAGTCGGGAGCATGGTTGCAGGCGCTTCCCTCCCCTCATATAGGGACCCTCCTCGACAACGATTCATTGCGGGTGGCGGTTGCTCTCCGTTTGGGCTGCGATGTGTGTGTACCTCATTTATGCATTTGCGGCACCATGGTGGAGAGCAATGGTCATCACGCTTTGAGTTGTTGTCGATGTGCGGGGAGGTTTCCACGCCATCACGCTCTGAATGACATCATACGCAGGGCGTTGATTTCAGCTAACGTGCCATGTTTGCTTGAGCCTCCGGGTCTTAGCCGATCTGATGGCAAGAGGCCGGATGGTATGACCCTGGTGCCCTGGGAGAAAGGGAAGTGCTTGCTGTGGGATGCTACATGCGTCAGCACTTTTGCTGCTTCCCACTTAGGTCGCACAGCGGGGTTAGCGCGGGGTCAGCAGTTGAATCAGCCGCCCTTAAAAAGCGAGAGAAGTATGCGTGCTTGAGCGGGTATTGTTTGTGCCTCTCGCGGTGGAGACCACTGGGTGTTGGTGCTCAGAGGCGCGGTCCTTCCTAAGGGAGCTCGGTAGTCGGTTGCGTGCAAAGGGACTTGATCCACGCTCCGGGTCATTTCTGGTGCAAAGATTATCCATCGCAGTTCAACGGGGGAACGCTGCGAGTGTGCTGGGTACTTTTGCGCCGGGAATGACTCGAGATATTGTATATGGTTTAGTTTTTGGATATTGTGTTTCTTAGCTTTTAAGTATTTCTTTCCCATCACGGAACAATGGTGTTCCGGACCTTTGGGAGGCGTGCGCGGGGCCGAAGCCAACGCGTAGAGGCCCTTTTGACACTTTAATGAAATGTAAGGGGTACACCGAGCGGATGCTGCCCTTGCCCGTATCATGGGACACACGCAGAGGCAGCACCCGCCAGGGTGTAAGGACTATTTGAGAGTTAATGGAATCTAAAATGAACTGGGCTATTTTGATGAAAGTGATGGACTAAATACTGGGCTATGGATAAAAAACCGGACGCCTGCCTAATAAAATGGTATCCAATTTTATTTCTGGCAGACGGTGACTCGTCCCCATAAGATGGGCCCCCACAAAAAGCGACATTCAAGATGGCTCAAGGGCAACACCGGTGTGGGAACTCAAGGGTGTTGAGAGGTGTACACCGCTTTCTGCCCAGTGGCTGTCAAGCCACTGTACCAACTCGCGTCTTATGCAAATTTTCACTTCCACCCCTGGGGCATGTAGCCCTAACGACTCCACTCTGGACGACCAGCCAAGGCAAGCCAGAGGTAGAGAGTACTGTCCCACCCACCCGCCTTACGGGTAACAGAACTCCCCAGGAGCACTCGGGTACGTGGGGTCGCTGTTCCCCAACAGCTCGCCACAAGCTGCCCTGCGTTGACTGATTGCACTGGTTAAACCAATGGGCGATGGGGTCGTCACATCCCTACGCCAAGTATTAATTATTGTTAATTGTATTTTGTATTATTGTGTAATTTTGTATATTTAGAATGAGTTAGTATTATAAATTATATCATAAATATCCGATATTTTGATATTTATTATAAATATCGGATATTTTCGAACCCTGGGAACACAACACTATACCTAGTATACCTACATACTACTAGG
Organism: Leguminivora glycinivorella; assembly: GCF_023078275.1. Taxonomy (NCBI): domain Eukaryota; kingdom Metazoa; phylum Arthropoda; class Insecta; order Lepidoptera; family Tortricidae; genus Leguminivora; species Leguminivora glycinivorella. Next base: position 7,715,082 of record NC_062989.1, on the reverse strand, counting down.
AATACTTGGTACAGTGAGGACCTTGGCTGCACTAATATATCTGATGGGGACTGTGCTAGCTATGAGTAAGATAAAGGTATTGTACGAACCACATCCACAAAGGCGAGGCACCATATTCCAACCCCAAGCAGAATAGTGGCAACAACTAGGACACCAGCCCCAATTGAAATTATTGTTTTAACTGATTCTGAAATAAATAATAGGGATTACAAAAATGTTAAAAAAAAAAACATTTATATAAGCAGTTATATTTGTATAAACTTTCTTCCACAGAAGAACATCTTAGTGACCGGCCACACCAGAGCGTCGCGTGTCTCGGGGCGCGCAACGGACGTCCGCGCCACGCCACCTGAGTGTAATTCAAAAAGCGTCTCCTCAGTACATTTTGTATAGGAAGGACGTAAGGCGCGCCGCCACGCCACCTGGGGCGCGTCTTACGTCCTCGATTAGTTTATTTTAGTTACTTTCACAGCATTATGTCATATGGTATTTTACTTTGGGGCAGTGCTTCAGAGATAAATACCATATTTATTCTACAGAAGAGGGCTATTCGAGCAATATATAAAATGAACCATAGAGACTCACTTAGAGATAAATTTAAGGACATTAATATAATGACAGTGCATTGTCAATATATTTATGAGAATATTATGTATGTACATAAAAACATTTGTAATTTTAAGAAAAACTGTGATGTACATAATATAAATACTAGAAATAAACATAAACTCGCGGTGCCCTTCACACGGCTCTGTAAAATTAAAAAATCATTCATGGGTAATTGTGTTCGATTTTATAATAAACTTCCGAATCATATTACTGACTTGTCAATTAATAAATTTAAGAATCATGTAAAGCGTGTACTCATTTCCAAAGCTTATTATACAACACAAGACTACATGAATGATAAAACAACGTGGGATTAATTGTTATTCGAAATGGTTTCTTATTTTTACGTTTATTATTATTATTATTGTTGATGAAATTAATATTGTATTTTTTTGGACATTGGATTTTTCCTAGAAATATTCTAGACATGTATTTTTATATATACATATACCTAATTATATATTTTTTGTTTAACGATTATTTTTATATGAAATTGTATATTATAGACTCAATATTATTATGAACAATAATTTACAACAATAAATTGCTCTGATAATTAGGTTAGATTAAGATCATAATATATATGTAATGAACTATTCATAAGAGCTTGTAACTAGGCCTACATGAATAAAGATATTTTGAATTGAATTGAATTGAATTGAATTGACTCCTTCTTATACAAAATGTTCTGAGGAGACCACAGACCAACCCCTATAGACATCTATTACAAGACGACTCGCGGTCGCCAGCCTTCCTAGTATTTGCACTGATATAAGCGCGGGCGCTCGCCGTGCCCGATCAGTATCGACCAAGTAACAGACCCGAAAGCAGCGCGTGTTTTTCGCACAAAAAAATTGGAAAAGGGTATTTTGATGCCTTAAAGATGTCCACCTGTAGTGTGGAAAGGTAACAAGAAGCTCAAATTTAAAAACAGACGGCATTACATTCCACAAATAAGTCATATTTATAATTTATTCAGAGCCGGCATAGGTCAACTTACATTGGCCACTTACGCGTCAGTAGAGGGACAGTCATACTTCTGTCCCTTTTCATCTGGCGCGACTGCCCGCCGTCCTTGAAACGGCCAATCACAGCGCGCTTAACACATTCCCCGCCCGCTCCTCGCACCCCAAACACTGGTGACTCGTATCGCGAACCAAATATACAAGATTGCCACTCTATAGGAGGTTCTCTGTGGAGGAGACGCTTTTTGAATTACACTCAGGTGGCGTGACGCCGACGTCCGTTGCGCGCCCCGAGACACGCGACGCTCTGATGTGGCCGGTGCCTTAGTGTACAAAAGGCAAACTTAATGCCATGAGGCATTCTCTACCAGTCAACCTTTGGGCAAAGCAGAGAAGATTACAGGTGGTGCAGCAGTTATGTGTGTGAGTCAGACTGCTTGACCTTTGTGACTTATAAATAAAGACGACCGGTCTGGCCTAGCGCGTAGTGACCCTGCCTGCTATGCCACGGTCCCGGGTTCGAATCCCGGTAAGGGCATTTATTTGTGTGATGAACACAGATATTTGTTCCTGAGTCATGGATGTTTTCTATGTCTATAAGTATTTGTATATTATATATATCGTTGTCTGAGTACCTGCAACACAAGCCTTCTTGAGCTTACCGTGGGACTCAGTCAATCTTCGCTAAAAAAAAAAAAAAATATTTGTGACTAACTTTGGTCTGTCATTTTATAAATGACATAAATGATTCATAGTTCTTCCAGCTTCATTAATTTTTGTTTTGAGCACAAGCTGAAATCAAAATAAGAATATTATTGGATAGTCTATTGACTAATCAAGTTATTCCCAAAGTCAAAAAATACTTTTCTCAAACATGCAATGAAATATTGTCTTTACGTTCCTTAAAATGGGCTGGGAAGTATCGCTTTTTGGGCGCAACAACTCGAGAGGACTGTAAAGGGATTTCATATTATTTTTTAGGCCTAGGCCTGCAAAGTAACTTTTTTTTTTATAAAATATTGTCCTTTAGAGCATTTTTTTTTTATTTCATTGTATGTTTGAGAAAAGCACTATACATGCCTCGGCGTGAAAACGGATTCCCAGCCTCGTATCCCTATCCGGGGTATATACCCACTTGGCCGGAAATCCTCATTTTCCCGGCCTCTGATGTAATGTACTATTATTGGCTATGTTTGTCAAATGTTTTAAAGGTAAAGCTTATTTTTCATATGTGTGTGTTGAGAAAAGTCCCACTTTGTTGGTTACCATTAAGGCGAGATCTAATTGTATTTTTATATGAATAAATTGACAAACCGGCTTTATAGGAATCAACAAAGTGGGACTTTTGCCCTTGCATTACACCATAAATTAAATATAACAAGATCATACCATCCCATACATTAAAATGCGACCGCCTACAAACGCGCTTACACTCCACCACACATAGATGGCGCCACAAAAAATGCCTTGTTGCCACCGATTATTTGTAGATTGGCATTAAGCGTCAATTCCGAGCCGTAAATCTATGTCAAAAGTGACACTTAACGCCATCTACAAGTATAATCGAAAGCTACAAGACATTTTTTTTGTGGCGCCATCTATGTGTGGTGGAGTGTAAGCGCGGTCTTAGGCGGTCGCATTTTAATGTATGGGATGGTATGATCTTGTTATATTTAATTTATGATTACACTCACATATTTTCTGTAGTAGACATGGTTCGCATTTTTAGGAATGGAAGGAACTGCAGAAGCAAGTTTGCACTTACAGTAAAATTAATCATTATTTGGAGGTAAAATTTCTTAGTATTGATCATGTTACATTAGAGTTCCCATAATAATAACAATTAAAGAGCGTGTGTGGGATTCTTTTATACGGTAAAATACGAGCTCTGTAAACTAATAAAAATGTATCAGAGGAAACCAAATACTAGTAGGTATCATTTATGCTTCTACGTGTAGAACATAATAATTAATTCGCAAGAATAAGTAAGTACAAAGGTGTCCTGATAAACAGCGAGTAACATACAAAGTTTAGCATACCATTTTTTACAACTGCACCGTAAGATAAACTAACATTTAGATTATCAATTTATCAGTTTCAATATTATTTACCATGAACCGGTAAAAAGGAAAACTTAAGGAAAATCCATGTATTTCTGGGAGTGGAGTGGGAAGTTTATCTACTTCTGTCAATGTCAAACGTCTATTCAAAAGTATCAGTTAATCATATGAACGCTATTCTCAGCTTTATAACACTTAATTTCTCTTGTTGATCTAGGCTTTCTAGGCGCAGGCGGGGCCCAGAATAAATAATAATAGAGTCCAAATGATGGTGGGAAATTTTATAAGCATAATGTGCATCGTTGTCTTAAAGGAGCGATAGTCTGTTACGATTATACCATGACCAGGGATTGGTAATAGGGACAGAGTTCACACATTTTTGACGTGATAACGTCTAATAACTCGTTACTACGGGCAGCATGCACGAAAAAGATGACGTCATTGTCCCGTTTCCCAATATAGCTTAAGCGCCATCTATTGGCGCGCGTTGGAACTAAGCGGCTGATCGATGCGCTCGGTATGGTTGTAGCGTGTGGCCTGAGTAAAGCACCACAGCTGCGACAGATGGCGCGCCCGTGTTTATTATTTTTGAGTGTTTGTAATTTAAAAACATGAAATATTGCATTAAAATAAGCATCTTTTATAGAATGAAGTTGTTTGAAAAACCTACTTAATTTAGGAGTTAGAGCAGTACGAAGTTGCGAATTTTCCCATAGTATTTACTAAGGCGCCAGAGACTTAATAAATTTACGATGATTTTTACCAATATAACCTATGTTAATATTGATAAATCATATAGAACACGTTTAAATAAGGATGTTTTGTTATATAAACTTTTTCTTCTCCATTAATATTTACTGAGATATTAGGGTTCTAAGATTAGTAAATGGCACTAGCACTTTAATAAAATTAACGCGTGTCTCGCAAACGGTCTAGGATACAAAATGACGACTAGGTATATAGGTAGGTATATAGGTATAGGTTAGGTTCGTTAGGTATCTTCAAACGGCCGAAGGCTCCTATTCTGTGCAGTTTCTGTAATAAGCGGGGCTCCGTCGATATCGCTTTCTGTCTCTGGCGCCTTAGTAATGCTACGGGAAAATTTTGCAACTTTGCACCACTCTAACTCCTAAATTAGTAGGTTTTAAAAAAAACTTTAATTTATAAAAGATGCTTATTTTAATGCATTCTTTCTAATAAGAACAAAACACTATGCTAGAAAGAGTGCAGAGGAAGTTCTGTAGGCACATTTACAAACGACTGTACGGATATTACCCATAAATTATTTTTCGAAGCCTGTATTTGTCAATGCTTTTGGAATCGTAATACATATTTATGTGTTGCGCTTATTTCTGAACTACGTATTTATACTACTATGTTGTTATTAACTACTGTTTAGGTTAACCTCATATGTATGTTATGAACCTCCAGGTCTATTTGTATTACTTTAGTTTCTGGTACATTATGTACTACATATATGTATGATGTTTATTATGACTGTTTGTGTTCTAAATAAACTAAAAAAAAAAAAAATGTATCCATCTCTATTCGTAACAGGAATGGTTGGTCTTCAAACTCTAGAAACCAGACGGAAACTGCTGCATATTATGCATTACCGCCAACTGTTTCACCATAGAGTAGATGACGCATCCGTGCTTGAGAGAATGGGGCTGCAAGTGCCAAGAGCGAATGTGGTGGTTGGCATGCCGGGCGCGGTGCCGGCGCGGCGGCGGCGGCGCCTGTTCGCGGCGGCCGGCGCACCGCTCGAGCCCGAGCTGCTCTTAACCGCATCATGTTGGAGACAGACGATATTGACATATTTGCTAATAGTGTTGGTGTGTTTTACAGAAAACTCTTAAGGTTCATAGACTCTACACTCCTTAGGTGATTAATGTAATAACCATAGTTTAACTTTTAAGTGTGTTTGCTTTTATTTATGTCAATTTAACATGTACATAATTATATTACCACATAAGTGCTTTGGTGAAATACTGTTAACTTTTGTGTATTTTTAATAAATAAATAAATAAATAAATAAACGTGAAAAAAGTCCCAGAATCGGGCCCCTTTTGCTATACTCTGACCGCCCCTGTCTATACTACTGTAATGTTTGACGTTATCACGTTAAACTACCGTCCGTAAACCGACTTTACAGACAACCAATTTTTTTGAATATTAAATTGAACCTTATCACTAGGCCAGAAAGTCGTCTGTATCAGACTAGTAACAATGTCTATATGAGAGGGCAAAGTTGGGGCTGGTGTCCCTCCCACACGTGTGGTCAGTGTTAGAGAGCGCCACACGGGCAACTTTTGGCAGCGACTTTTTTGTTGCGACCATGACCTAGTATGAAAGTGCGCACACGAGGCGACGCAACTTTTCATACAAATACGAAGGTCGCCGAGCAACTGTGTTGCCCGTGGGCGCGCATCCTTAAAGAGATTACTAATTCAATAGTTTTTTTTAACCCCCGACGCAAAAACGACGGGGTGTTACAAGTTTGAAGTGGCTGTCGGTCTGTCTATCTGTCTGTCTGTGTGTGTGTGTGTGTGTGTGTCTGTCTGTGGCATCGTAGCTCCCAAACGGTTGACCCGATTTTGATTTAGTTCTATTTGTTTGAAAGCTGAATTAGTCAGGACTGTCAGGAGTGTTCTTACTGTTCTTAGCCATGTTTCATGAAAATCGGTCCACTATGTCGGGGGTTTTTGTTTATTTTAATTTTGTGGTTAGGTTAGTTATCTGTATGGCGCCTTTGTTTATAAACTGCTTAAATTATTTTTGCCAGCGAGGCCAGAGCCGCCAGAGTATTAATATCCTCTGACGCATTGGTAAGAGGTAAGAGGTTTCTGCACCAGTGATAAAGTTCAATTTAGTATGGCAATAAAAGTGTGAGCTCAGTCTCTATTGAAGGTCCATGGTTGGTATTGGCAATAAGTGCGAGCGGGACACCAGCCCCAACTTTGCTCTCTCATGTGGACACACTTGTTCTTGTTTGGTCAATCTACTCTATCTAGTTTAATCTATAATCTATGACCATGATAGACTGACAGTTGGCTTGTAGATTACTGTCAATGTCAAAAGATATATTTCAACATATTTATCAATATTTTACGTAGATTTATACGTATTATTTTTACGAGATCTTAAATATAATCAAATTGGACTTAACGAACCTGTATTTATTTCACAGAAGGTATAGTACATGCGGTTGTCATGTCAGAAGAACCAGCAATATCAAGACCAGGCGAAGCAGCGCTTAACAACATGCAGCTGTTGAAAAAGGAAAGCAGTGTCTTCAAAGTTCCTAAAGTGCCACAGAAAAGACTTGAAAAGAAACGAGCAGAGGTTCTAGATGAAGATGTCTATGTAGAGGTAAGACAAATTAATAACTATATCTGGTTCTGCCACACTCATTTTACTCTACTGAAATTTTGTAACACCTTGTCAAGTTTACTAATTATTATGAAAACCCCTTGATATCAAGCGCGGATCCAGCTTCGTGCCCAGGGGGGGGTCACGTGGTAAAGGCCCAGGCCCCAGAGGGGGGGTCACGTGGTCTATTTGTATGGCCAGCCTAGGCTCCAGGGGGGGGTCATGACCCCCATGACCCCCCCCCTGGATCCGCGCATGCTTGATATTATATTACGTCAGTAACAACAGTAAAGACTCCATTCAAAATTGTTTTGTGTTGGCAAATTGAGATTATCTTTTATTATTACAATAACAACCTAACAAAAAATCAGGTATGGTAATTAAGTACCGACAGCGACAGCACTATTGCTACTAGTTTCGTTTTATGAACAATGTTCATTTTGTATGTGACAAATTTAAAACTGTTTACTGAATATTATTATTATTATTTGTCTGTCTTTTCCATATCTCGGGACCATGGGGTCCCGGACCTTTGGGAGGCATGCGTGGGGCCGAAGCCAACAGCACAGAGGCCCTTTTAGACATTTTAATCTAAAGGCAAGGGATACACGTGGCGGATACCATCCCCGAGCGCACAATATGATACAACCGGAGATGGTCCCCGCCAGGTGCAAAGACTATTGCAGTGCAGCACTTTTGTGCTGCGATGGGAGCTAAGGTCATGGGTTATTGTTTTGAAAGTTGGATGAACTGGTTAAAGGGCTATGGGAGGAGACTATCGGACACCTGCCGTGACAATTAGTCTCACAATTGTAAAAGGCAGGCGGTGACTCGCCAACTCATTGAGTGGGCCCTGCAAAACGGCCGCACGCACGGTGCGACAACAGAGCAACACTTGAGAGTGGCTAAAAGGTTGTCGAGAGGTGAGTCTGCGGTAGCTTGGTTCCTGGTGTTCCATTCAGCAGGCCGCCGGCGTTATGACATTTTACACTTCCAACCTGGAGCATAGGTCCCGCTCTTGCGAATCCACTCTGGCCGGCCGGTTAAGGCAAGCGCAGAGGCGAGGGCTAGATGGAAGTGCCCTCTGGAATAGGGGTCCGCGGTGTCGCCACTCACCGTCAGCTCGCCACAAGCTGCCCCCGCGGGCTTATTATTATTATTATTATTATTATTTATTAATCAGGCAGGCAGTTATAACAACTGATAGTTGCCTGTATCCAACAATTCTTTCTTAAGATGTGTTCTTTAAATTTGTTAAGTAGTTATCTAGTCGGTTCTTAAACTGGTTAACATTCAGTGCTGAGATCACGTCCTCTGGTAGTTTGTTCCATGTTTTGACCACTCTGTTGCTGAGAAAATGAATATTGTTTTTATTTTTTTTATTTTAGGGTATTGCCAAGATAATCCAGAGAGACTTCTTCCCCGACCTGGAGAAGCTGAAAGCGCAGAATGAGTACCTAGAGGCTACGGAGAACAAGGACTATACTAGACTACGGGAGCTCACACGCAAGTACAGTGGGCAGAGGCCACCGACTGAACCTTGTAAGTTGTATTTGTAAAATTTATATGCGAAGTGTGCGTATCTGTTTGTTTGTCTGACTTTCACGGCAAAACAGACTGACAAATTGACTTGATTTTTTAAGGGGTGATAATTGAAGGGATGGAGAGTGACATAGGCTACTTTCTGTCTCTTTCTTACGCGAGCGAAGTCACTGGTAAAAGCTAGTAGGGTATGAATATGAGCAAAATGTCATTTGATATTTGCTACTTGCTTTTCGTGATGGAAAACATTGCGAGGAAACTGAACCTCAATAAGGCCTAGTTACCTTTCAGGTTGGAAGGTCAGATATCAGTTGATTTCGTAAAACTAGTGCCTACTCCAAATCTTGTGATTGGTGGTCAAAGAGGACCTCACGCTCCCTATTGGTACACAGATATTTTCTGTATCTTTTAGATTCATGCTATGAAATGAAATTAGATGAATTAAGTAGCTATGTGGGACTAGAATGATGCAATGTGGGATATAAGTTGATTAACCACTATCTTACCAATAGTATTTGTTGCTTGTAATTTGGTAAGACAGGTAAGACATAAAAAAGAACAAGTAGCTGTAGTAAGTAGGTTTTTTTGCAAAATACGAATCCTTAGCTTATTCAGAACATAATAACTTACTAACTAGCTAAACAGTAGACTCATAAATATCTAGGCTTAGAATAAATTTAAAAGTGGAAAATGTCTGCCTTGGGTGAGACTTGAACTCACGGCCTCTAGATCAATATTCCAGCGCTCTGCCAACTGTGCCACCAAGACTTCAACCAAGCCAGTGAAATTTTCCACTACTAAGGTCAATGGGATCATAAATATCTGTTTCAGACAACTCCCCCGCCACATTTGACACTCCTGACATAAACCACCCGCGCTCACCACTCAGAGAGCAAAGCGTTGAACGGGCACCAGAAAAACCCAAGGATGTGACGGATAAACACACGCTAGACTCATTCCTCGCCTCGCACACTAGTGAGGACAATGCTAGCTATGACCGTGTTATAGCGTTGGAACAGGTAAATATTGAAAACACCAAATCCAAAGACCCGTTTACCAAGTCGCTGAGAAAAGCCCAACTAGCCCAAGGATGTCACAGATACGCTAGACTCCTTCCTTGTGGTGCACACTAGTGACACATGTGTGTTACGCCTGCAGGGCAAAGAGATGTCTCAGGCCGCAAAGATTTTTTATGGAAAATACCTCAATAGCTATCAATCTCTTTGTTGTAAATTTTATCCTAACAGAGTATTTTTTCCCACAGAAAAAGAAGGCAGCAAAGATAGGCCCGGCGCTAGAGGCCGAGGTGGAATCAAGAGAAAAGGCTGACGCAGCTCTCGCGCTGCCATCGGTCGAGCAGCAGGCTGACCAGACCGAGCGACCCTTGGAGGTAAGAGCAAATAATAAATAATAGTACTAACGTACAAAAAAGACAATTCTCACGAAACCGAAGTGAGACAGCGTCTCAGGGTCGAATCACGTTGTCTCTTTCTAATGCATCACTACTAGGGAATGCAATCTCGACGAGATTGGGGCCTAAGCGAGATCTCGGGAATTCATGAAACCAATCTCGCGAGATCTCGCCAATTTCGAGATCTCGCCAATTTCGAGATCTCGCGAGATTGGCCGGTTTGTAGGTTTATTCTTGTAAATAATCACAATATAGCAATGAATAAGGATAAAAATAATAAGAAAGATTGCTATTATGAAACAAATATTATTCTTGCCTATTTTTTCATATTTTTAAATGTATTTTACATTGTTTAACATAAGTTATGTACGGTCACGGACTTTAATTGTTGATCCACTTTTAGCTCATTTTATGCTGGACAAGTCATAGTTAAACATAGTTAAGTTATGACGTTCCAGTATAAAATGACCTAGACGTGGATCAACAATTAAAGTCCGTGAGTTTACCTCACAAACTTATTATATTAATCTATACTTCAAACTTTTCATAAAAATTTGCAGTATAGATTATCATGTAAGAAAATAAAATAATTCACGAATGAGTAGAAGCGTGCCAAATTCGAATTCGTTGCCATGCCAACCGCGAACAGTACACAGTAGAGACTACTAAAAAAATCCGCAACGTATGCCTTTATTGATGAAAGGATAAAAATTCAAAAGTCAAGGTTATCCCTACCATCATCAAATAGACCCACATAAAAATATTACCTGTCCTTAATTAATTATGACTAGTTGACTACTATTAAATTACATAAAAATATTAGACTACCAATAGTATTGTATTGGTAGTCTAATATTTTTATGTAATTTAATACAGATTTGAAATGTAATTTAATTCTTAAACCCGACAGTTAAATAAGAAACTAAAATAGAAAGAAAAACAGAAATAAATATATATAAATATTGTTAAATAAATATAACAGGACATTCTTACACAGATTTTCTGAGTCCAACGGTAAGCTCAAGAAATCTTGTGTTGTGGGTACTCAGACAATAGCATACATAATATACAAGTGATGATGATGATAAATGCCCTTACCGGGATTTGAATCCGAGACCGCGGCGTAGCAATCAGGGTCACTACCCGCTGGGCTAGGCCAGACCGGTCGTCAAAAATATAATAATAACATTGCCTCTGCGTGTGTCCCAATGATACGGGCAAGGGCAACATCCGTTCGGTGTACCCCTTACATTTCATTAAAGTGTCGAAAGGGCCTCTACGCGTTGGCTTCGGCCCCGCGCACGCCTCCCAAAGGTCCGGAATACCATTTTTCCGTGATGGGAAAGACATATTATAATATATAGTAGTGTGACTATTAAAAAAAGGAATAAAATATATTTAATACAATAATTTGATTTTTTGAGTGTAAAATAGAAATTGTTATTGGTTGCCTAACAAACGACAGCCGTAGTAAAGTTGTTGTAGGCTTCTGCTCTCTCGACATCCAATAAAACTCTGTGCATGAAAATTCGTAAAATAGATGGTTATATACACATTACACACAGCCGTAAGTGTAATATATACCATAATGGCGAATCACGCAAATAGGCCTGGCTGACACCCTTAGAATTATTGCGAAACGGTCTGAATCTGTCATTCGTTATTCTGAACTGAGATAGGTAAATTATTGAGCGAAATAAGAGTTGACGAGTTCAGTTAAATGATATAGTTCATATAAATCACTTACAACTTGCGAACAAAATATGTCTAGTCATTTCGCGAGCTTCGAATAAGACGTTTTATGCTTGAGTTCAATCTCGTTGATCTCGCGAGATCTCGTCGATTTTTCGGCCGAGATCAATCTCGCTAAAAATGACCGAGATCTCGTACAAAAGAGATCTCGCGAGAACGAGATTGCATTCCCTAATCACTACATATGCATCTCTTTTCACTATTTAAGGTTGTCAGAAATCAAGTAATTATCTTACCATCAGTCGAGCAGCCGGTTGACCAGACCGAGCGCTAAGCTAGGCAGGTGTCGAGAAAAGACTGTGCCAGCATCTTTCGATGTTTTCTCTATACTAATCTATATCTATCTATCTAATCTATAAAAAGGTTTTTTATGTGCAACAAAGAGCGTTTTGACAATATTTTATGTTGTAATTTCAGTGATTAAACTAGAAGGAATGAATGGCCACAAGTAAAGCTGTGCGAGTTTCATTTTTTTTTTCTAGCTAGACACATGGCGGTACACGGCCCGTAACCATATAATGTACGTCCCGGACGGCGCGGCGTCGCAGCGGCCGCCGCCGAAGCCCGCGCTGCGGCGCCACAACACGCGCCTGCGCGCCATGCCCTTCGACCACGCCAAGAGCCAGGCGCAGATCCGGGACCTGTCCCGGGACCAGGTAACAGTCATCGTTTTTAAAACCCGAAAACCCCGAAAATCTTCCGAAAACCTATACGACGACACCCATGACGACTTTTGTGACATTATTTCATACAGTGTGATCGTCATCTTGGATTTTAAAATGTCAGTTCGTAATCTGCACCGTCCGGTGTCTTACGTAAGCGGATTCCACACGACGTGGAGAAATCAAATCTATGGAAGGAGAAGGTAACTTTCTAATTTCGTGATAAGCGCATAAATGACGTTTCTCTGACGACAGGAGTTGACGGGCCGCGGCAAGATCGGCGTGGACGGCGCGGCGCAGGAGCGCGCGCTGCTGCCGCCGCCCTCGCCCGCGCCCGGCGCCGGGCCCGACGCCTCGCCGCTCATGACGTGGGGCGCCATCCAGGGCACGCCCTTCCGCCTCGACGCCGGCGACACGCCGCTCCCGCAGTATGTTACACACGTTATATACTATACTATACTATACTATACGCGCCCGGCGCCGGGCCCGACGCCTCGCCGCTCATGACGTGGGGCGCCATCCAGGGCACGCCCTTCCGCCTCGACGCCGGCGACACGCCGCTCCCGCAGTATGTTACACACGTTATATACTATACTATACTATACGCGCCCGGCGCCGGGCCCGACGCCTCGCCGCTCATGACGTGGGGCGCCATCCAGGGCACGCCCTTCCGCCTCGACGCCGGCGACACGCCGCTCCCGCAGTATGTTACACACGTTATATACTATACTATACTATACTATACGCGCCCGGCGCCGGGCCCGACGCCTCGCCGCTCATGACGTGGGGCGCCATCCAGGGCACGCCCTTCCGCCTCGACGCCGGCGACACGCCGCTCCCGCAGTATGTTACACACGTTATATACTATACTATACTATACTATACTATACGCGCCCGGCGCCGGGCCCGACGCCTCGCCGCTCATGACGTGGGGCGCCATCCAGGGCACGCCCTTCCGCCTCGACGCCGGCGACACGCCGCTCCCGCAGTATGTTACACACGTTATATACTATACTATACTATACTATACGCGCCCGGCGCCGGGCCCGACGCCTCGCCGCTCATGACGTGGGGCGCCATCCAGGGCACGCCCTTCCGCCTCGACGCCGGCGACACGCCGCTCCCGCAGTATGTTACACACGTTATATACTATACTATACTATACTATACGCGCCCGGCGCCGGGCCCGACGCCTCGCCGCTCATGACGTGGGGCGCCATCCAGGGCACGCCCTTCCGCCTCGACGCCGGCGACACGCCGCTCCCGCAGTTAGTACACGACATCTTATACTTACACGAGCAATTAACTAAACTGAGTATACACTCATACTAAAGTATATAGTCCTCCACATCGATTTCGTCGCTGGCAAGGCAGGGGCGGCTCACTCCGCGATTATTTCGTCGAGCTACAAGTACATGCCGGTGGCCGCGAGTAGCGAATTTTTTAATTACAACCTTGCACTCGCGAACGCGAGGCCGCTGCCTTTAAATTTTTTATTTTTATTTTATTTAATAAGAAACAAACAGTCGCATATATGTACACTAGCTTTTACCCGCGGCTTCGCCCGCGTAATAAAAGTATTCATTAAGATTTTCATTTGGATCCGTAGGGACCGTAGGTTTCTCTGTAGGTATATTTATCTGCGATTATTTCGATTGCACGTAATACTTTTGCTTGCAATGATTGTAGAAATATTACACATCGACCACAGCGTAGGTAATTCTATATACGCTGGGGAAACCTTTATAAACATCCCACATAGCCCGTATTTCGACACTATGATCGGTGGGTAAAAAGTACTTTTTTCTATTATCCCTTACAATTTTTTACATTTTGCTTATACTTATCGCAAACGTAATCTTCAAGCAAGCAAACAACGATCGTCTTAGAGCACATTGATTGTAAGAGACCGCCGACCAATTATCCGTATCCCTCTAACGATACCCATATCCGTATCCGTATCCCTATCGCTATCGCTATCGCTGTGATGTGGAGCGTAAATGATAACTACTTCGTATGGAGTATACGTTTAATGTGTCTTAAATAACAAGTACATGCCAATATATACTAAGCTATGCACATGTGTGGGTAAGGTGTGGTACACACACTACACCTTCCCCCTCAGAGAAAAAAAAATATTGTCCTATACTATGAGGAATATTTTTTTTTAAATATCAAAAAAAAAAGAATTACACAAATTAAAAAAAAGTAAGGAAAGGTATCTTTTGTAAGCAAAAGCTCTCAGGAAATGTATATCTTATACAAAATTAAATCATTTTTTTTTACACATATAGGTATTAGGCATACAGTAAAAATACTTTGAAGTTCAAAGAAAGAATATTTGACGAATAAAAAAAAATTTTAAAGAGATACTTATACAATAGGTAAATGAAAATTATAAGTTTTACTTATAAAATTTGTCTAAAATAAACACAAATTTCCATTATACGCTAAGGGCACCATACAATAGTTATTACCATGGGTGGGTACCCATGTATTTTTATAAAGGTTATACAACTTATACACTTAGTTATCTATGCTTGCTTTGATGACGAATCGTTTAATAAACAATTATACATATTTGTATAAAAATAACCAGAATACAAAATGTAAACAACATCAAAGACTTAACACAAAACTTAAAACTACACTAAGTAAATAAAAAAAATCCGCAGTGAAATAAGTATCCGTCGATACAATTCAAATCCAAATTCAACGTACGTTAAGAGTATATAATTCCAACCCTGGGTACCTGGGAACAATCATATTTCTTATTTCATAATTTACTGACTTGCAAGTATTATTTTTAATTGATAGACGTCTTCATTTTGTTTATTATAATAATAACATTGTATATAGTTGTGCATCTAAAGCGTGCTTCTCTTTTTTATGGCAAGGGTACACAACGCATTTACTTACCTGGCCGGCCGACCTTACATATTTATTTATTTATTTGCTCAGGATACAAGGATATTTATTTTTAAGCGCGCACACATACAATATATTTACTCACACAGGCAGTTCTTTTAACACGTCCTTACATAATAACCTTCCATGTGTCCAAGGAGTCTTCACGATTGATGCTCGATCAAATCATGATCAGATCTCCAAGGATTCCCTACCTGCCTTGTACCCTGGCGTACCCTTGCTATACCATATCGCTCATGACCCCTCTCGGGCTGCCGATGATACGATAGGCATATTTATAAGTATATCGATTCAGTAACACTCATTAAAAAAAAACATTCAATTACCAACCACAATTAAACCAACACCATAAAACTTCAACAAATAAGAATTTCAACAACCCTTGGTTGATCAGACCAGTCGCTCTTTGAAAAAATTACCTGCTTCAGTTTACTCGACTTCCAAAATCTCGCACACATACCTAATTTCAAAATACAAACCATTCTTTTCTATTCCACCCTTTACCTATAAGTACATACAGTTACCAACATTAATAAAACCTCTAGCCATAAAATCCGTCGCAAAATAAAACAAAACTTGAACACTCCTATACCTAAATAACAAAAACATTTCATATACCAACAAATTCCATATCCATTTTACATCAATTTAAAAATAATCCAACTTTTTATCTCTTATTAGATCTTAAATATATTTATTTTCCACACATTGTTAAATCCGTAAAACATATTATAGTCAATTCCGAGAAAAAAAATCTGAAACATTCAAGTAGGTACATTATTATTTCTTAACAATCTAGTTCTAAATACTAATTTTCAGTTTAATATGGTCAAAAGTTGGTAAGATTATAATTATATGCAATTGCCAAGTTAAATACGATAATTTTGAAGTAATCTAAATTATTGCACAATACATTAATAATGCATTATGTTGAAACTGAAATTCGAGACGTAATAACAGAAGCTACATACCGATCCCTTATATGTGAACACGTGTCGCGGATGACACGGCCCACCTGTACGCTATGACGAATGTTGTATCCAAGTGCACGAAATCATTTGTTAAGTTTACCAATTTGAATTACTGAATGCAAAATAGAGATCGAATGTTTTAATATTAAAACGTGCCGCACTTTTAACCATATTACCATTTCGTCATCAAGCAGCATTTAATTAGATTCCACATAATATTTAATTTGCATATGCATTGTATTCCTACATCGCAATATTATTAAACTTAATTTCCGTAAATAATAGAAATTGCTAATATTACGTACACATAGACACAATTTTGAAACTTAATTTTTATTACCTACTCAAAAAACGAAATTTAAAATAGTTATCTAATGAAAATAATGCATATAACACGCTTCATATTTATTTTAAACATAAGAAGAAACTGTCAATCAACTGCTTATACTTATTAACTAAAACCATATAACCACCTAGTTTAGATTACGACCATTCCATGACCGTTGTGTGGCGGGACCAGGCCTTCGTGTCCAGTCTCCTCGTCCTCGCGTCCAACGTCGGCAAGGCCACGCCCGGGGTCCGTGACGCGAACAATCTCCCAGCTGCAACGTCCTTACAACTTACAACTTGCCACTTTCGTTTATTCGAAAAAAAAAATGATTTATTTTCAAAATCTCCTGATAACATGAGTCTATTAAGTAGATATTAGAAATGTAATTTAGTCCACACTGCACATATTTTTTTTTATTTGCAATAAGCACCAATCCGTAACTTTCGATTTAGTCTCTGTAACCTTTTCACTTTCACTATATGATACTCATATATTTGATATATTAGTCCAATCCGTAAGTTCTATTTATTCTCTTGAAACTTTTCACTGTCACTATAAATATATAATAGTCCTTTTCATTCACTTAGAGTTCCAAATATTTATTTACGAAAGTTCACGGTCAGTAATACTGGCTGGCGCGGCGCGCCGCCAGTGCAGCTCGAGGCCGCACTGGCAGGATCGCCATGTGATGTGGAGCGTAAATGATAACTACTTCGTATGGAGTATACGTTTAATGTGTCTTAAATAACAAGTACATGCCAATATATACTAAGCTATGCACATGTGTGGGTAAGGTGTGGTACACACACTACATCGCTATCGCTATCGCTACCGCTATCGCTAACGCTATCGCTAACGCTATCGCTATCGCTGTCGCTATCGCTATCCCTATAGCTATCCCTATCGCTATCCCTATCGCTTTCCCTATCGCTATCCCTATCGCTATCCCTATCGCTATCCCTATTCCTATCCCTATCCCTATCCCTATCCCTATCCCTATCCCTTATCAAGATGTTTAATGATATAACACTTTAAGTTCTCGCGCTTTGTACACATATTTAAAGTCACATACAGGTCGAACGCGATTAATTAACATTATTTTTACCTTTTTTCCCAACGTTTCGGCCAGGTTGCACTGGCCGTGGTCGCGGAAGACTGACGTCCCAGCAAAATGTCACCGGAGATGTAAACAACACAAAACTACCCGATATTAATTTATATAAATGTTCGGGGTAGACAAATAAATATAATCTACCCGCTTTTAGTTAATGTTTATTTCCCACCATGTTTATTTTAAAGGTAAAAATAATGTTAATTAATCGCGTTCGACCTGTATGTGACTTTAAATATATGTTTAATGATTTCTTATCAAGTGCTAAAATATAAAGTTTCATGGTTTTATCTTTTAAAACTAAGAAATACCATACAAACTTTCAACCTCTTTTTCAACCCCTTCATCCCTTTTTTTCGAAATAAAAAGTAGCCTATGTTCTGTCTCAGGGTCTAAAGATTGTCTGTTCCAAATTTCATCAAAATCGGTTGGTGGTTTAAGCGGGAAAGCGTAACAGACAGACAGACAGACAGACAGAGTTACTTTCGCATTTATAATATTAGTATGGATTGACATAGATTAAAGCACTTAAATTGCAGACTTACAGTTTCCTTAATGAGAATATTACTTACAAACCATAACATGCTATAAGTAGATAGCTCGATACATTTTCAATATGTGAAGTGCAAACTCGAATGAACCAGAAAAGAGAGAAAAAAAAACAAACAAAATAAAAAGAAAACAATCAAAAACAGAAGAAGAAAACCGTATTAGTAACCGTATTTAGTGCGCATTTGAACTCAATGTCGGCAGATCACGTGCGGTCCGTTTGTTAATGTTGGTAAAATTTAGAATGGCGGCATTTTGTGAACATTAAAAGAGTGAGCCTTCTGTACTTGTACTATTATATATTCTGTGGGTAAGATAGAAAAGGCACCTAGAAGTTAATCTTTGTAATCCCGAGAGGGTTTACGCGCACGGAACTTCAGACAAAGTTCACTCGACTTTAAAAACAGAAGGACGCCATTTTTTACGCGCTCGAATCGCGTCCTATATCATTTTTCGCCCGGCAAATCCCGGTCAGGGACATAGGGCACAAATAAGACATATTTATTTGCAGTGTCGGATGCGGCGCGGCATACCGCATGCTGGAGACGGGCGCGCGCGAGCGCATCGCGCTGCAGCTGGCCGAGCGCGCCGCGCGCCGCCGCCGCCCCACCACGCCCCGCGCCGCGCCGCCCACGCCCAGGTACCATGCTGTACTCATCCTTACTCACACTGCTAGGGCTCTACGCATGATAGGTACACACAGGGGATACAACAGCTGTGTACACACCGCACGCAACGCCGCCGCCCACGCCCAGGTATGACCATAGAGTAGAGGTATATTGAACAGTATGGTATAGAGTTATCAGTCAAGATTTTCGAATGCAGCGCCATCTGTTATTAAGTTACGACAACTTTTCATGTCACTTTCCATGCCTAAAGGTTCCTTATGTAGGATGTGGTCCCTTAAAATTAGAACGCCACATATTTATGGCGGGATCTTTAATTTAAGTTTGATGTCATCATTCATCATTCAACCAGTCTATATGTCGTTCGCTAGTTTGCAGGTGGTACAGCGACATCTAGCGAAAATTTTGGACATCAAAAAATACTTATACATTTTACGACAACAAGTCATTACCCAGTTTGCGGGGGTAACAGTGACATCTAGCGAACAACTTGCACTACGGCATATAATTGTTTTTCACGCCCTCTGTCGTTGAGTTTCCTAAATATATCCAAAGTACATCGGATTTACTATTTCCTTTGACTGAAAACACTGTAAACCCCATCTGCCCGTGCCCGTGGTGACGGGTTAAGAATTTCATCACCCCCTTTCTTCCCGTGGGTGTCGTAGAAGGAGAATGTGGGATATGGGTTAAATTGTGGCGTAGGCGAGAGGCTGGCAACCTGTCACTGCAATGTCGCAGTTTCGTTATCTTTCCACCCTTATTTGCCAAGAGTGGCACTGAAACTTGAGTAGTTTCATGTGCTCTGCCTACCCCTTCATGGGATACAGGCGTGATTGTATGTATGGAAAGCCCATTTCTCACGAGACTAGCAATCACCGGAAGCACAGCCGTCCCCCAAAAGATGGCGGAAGACCGCCCCACGAAGATGGCAGCCCCCACCGCGGAAGGGGCCACTCACACCCCAGCACGGGTGTCGAAATACCTACCTCCCACAAGGCTACTATCAAATGATATATGTTTCGTATGGCTATGTCTTAGAAGACCAGTGGCCCGTTTCTCAAAACTGAATGTTACAAATTACAAGCGGAAGTCTCTTTCCAACTTGTCATATTAGACATTGACTACCACTTGTAAATTGTAACTTGTAGCTTCGAGAAACGGGCCCAAGGTCTTAGAAAAAATATACAAGGTGTGAGAAAAAGTACATTTTGACAAACTTTTTTATGCCATGTATCCCATTCCTGTTTACTGAGGGTGCCGAGATTATTCTATCCGAACATGTCTAACCGTTGGATAGTCTTTGGACCGCAAACACAGAAAACTAACGACCATTTCCAGTTTCAGATCAAA
The DNA here is from genome assembly GCF_023078275.1 of Leguminivora glycinivorella. NCBI lineage: Eukaryota > Metazoa > Arthropoda > Insecta > Lepidoptera > Tortricidae > Leguminivora > Leguminivora glycinivorella. Next base: position 7,694,840 of record NC_062989.1, on the reverse strand, counting down.
CACGGAGCGCCTAGCCAGCATGTCACCGGCCGCGCGGCGCCTCGCCACCAAGCACCTACTATCCCCGCGACTCAAACTCACACCCAAAGGCGTCGGCATACACCCGCACACACCCAAGCTCACACCCATACCCTCCCCGCGCCGCACCCCTCGCACGCCATTGGTCCAACCAGCCAGCCAAGCACCAACGGATCTGACGGACAACCTGCTACAGATTAACGTGGAGAAGAGATCGAGACTGAAGGCACAGGATTTCTTTAAATAGCGAAGGTTAGATCTATATTATAAATCGCAGTACGGCTAAACGCCCTCCAGCTACGCTCCACATCTCGCAAGCCTTTGGTGCAACCCGTCAGTCAAGCACTAACGGATCAGATAGATAGATAACCTGCTGCAGATTCATGTGGTGAAGAAATTGAAGCTAAACGCACAGGATTTCTTTAAAATGCGAAGGTTTGTCCACCATTCTTAGAATCTATTACTAGTATGAAAAAATCCTTAGTAAGCCATATTGGAGGAATAAGTCAGTCAAGCCACGGATCTAACGGACAACCTGCTGCAGATTAATGTGGAGAAGAGATCGAGACTGAAAGCGCAGGATTTCTTTAAATAACGAAGGTTTGCCTAACATTATTATAAACGAGTATTACTAGACCTCCTAATTGCGCTACACACATCGGACACCTTAGGTGCAACCAGCCAGTCAAGCCACGGATCTGACGGATAACCTGTTATGATTAATGTGGAGGAGAAATCGAGACTGAAAGCGCAGGACTTCTTTAAATAGCGAAGGTTTGACCCATTAACCAGTTTTTATATGAAAGAAAAAAATGGATAAATTTACGCCTCCGGCGGGACTCGAACCTGCATCAGCCGCAGACTAGGCAGCCACTCTTATCCAATTGAGCTACGGAAGACACCGGACTTCGCAAATATTTCCATTCGTTATGCATACACACCTTTAGGGTGGCGTATAGCGACATCTACCGACAGACGATTACGAATATCTTGTATCTCGCTCACTCGCTTACATTCTGTGAGTGGGAGAAGAACGCTAACTTACTGGGCATTAAATGAATTTTGCGCGATTGAACAAAAATTTGTACATTCTGTATAAACGTTTCCGGCTCTGTACTATTTTAACATTTAATCGATCTCTTAAAATGTGAATTCTTCTCTTTAAATCGCAACGAGATAAGATCTACTAATGGTCAATCAAATGTGTTAAATAAAGGTACCTACTACATGTGATTTGTGCAAATGTTACATGGCGATTTGCGTCTACCAACATCAAAAAGTGTGGTTGAATAAAACTACTTAATAATAAAAAGTATAATTAAGCATTAAAGTTTGTTGATACTTTATATGACCTTTTCTTTTTAAACTTTGCCTTTTATACTTTCAATACTTAAAAATAGTAGGTAAAAATAATAAGAAAATACACTGGTGGTCCCAAGATTTAATTACAGCGTTGATGAAATCTAAAATTACATGATATTGTGCTCATGGTAATCACCAAATAATTCGATATAGATATTCTATATTATCACGTCGTCAACATACTATCATAATGATTAATGATAAAAATAAATATTTATTCTTAGATAATTATTATAAACAAATAGTTGATAGCTGTCATGAAACAACATTAGCCCGTCATTCGGGGTTCACAGATTAATTAATACATGATACATGTAACAAACATTATTGACAAATAATAAAGTCCATTTAAGTACCTAATTGTAACTTAGTTCTACGTATTTTTTATTGCTCTTAAAGAGATATGTTGCAACATTCAAAACGATATTAAATTCATTTTATTGGCAATAACATGCTTCGTCAATTCTATTAGTCTACATCACAAACACCAAATGAGGTAAAGTTCGTGTAAGCTTAAGAGACAAGATTGATTTGAGAACCCCAAATTTACCAAAACGCGCCTAAAATTATTCTAAACCACGTCTCAGGCGGTTTAGGTTTAGTGTACTCCGAATTAGGCTTCGGCTTCGTATCATCCATGGGATCTTCCTTAAAGATGTTAACGAAGGAGTTCCTTATTCCGAACTTGAAGAACGCTAAATACGGGAAGTATTTCATAAGCCAGAGGCTGTGTAAGTAGTTTAGTTTGAAGTAGATGCGTCCTAGGAAAGTTGAGTGGAGGAAGACGATGATGTAACCGAAGTTCAAGTTGTATTTGGACCAGAAGGGGAGTGAGCTGTATTGGGGGGCTTGGTCGATGGTCTCGTAGTCTCGAAGGTATAGGAGGCGCGGCGCGCGTTTCGGTAGACCCTCTACCGCTGGTGCAGAGATAAGTTCCGTCGAGTCCACACCTGCGAAAATCACATAGGCACTTTTAATGAACCGTAAATTCGCTAACTAATTTGCGCGACCTGTATAGTATGTTGAGTTTTTCAGGGATATTTCTTTATAATGTTAACCGATTTAAATAATTTGAAGTACAATATACATCCGCAAGGGTGGGTAAATTGAAAGTTAAAATTTGAAAAGTTTTTTGTGAATTAAAAAAAAAAGTTTTTAAAATACAAACACAATTATATTTTTCCTGTAATATTTGGCATAAAACAAGCATAAAAACAATGTTTTCTAAAATGTTCATAATTTTTCGTAGGTAAACTTCGGAGATTAGGGGGGGGGGGATTTTTTTTTACATTTTCCTATTTTTTTCCACAACAAAAAAAATATAAAAAATAGTTTATTTACGTTCAATTGGCGCTCTTTCTAGCGATACCCCACATGACCTAGTAACTTGAAATTTACAGTTTGCCCCCCTTTCATTTTGGCCATTTTCTACAATTAAAATTAATATATTAAAAAAAATCTACGTTCTATTTGTAGAGGTTTACAATGTTCATAACTATTCCAAATTTCAAGTTGATAGCGTTAGTAGTTCTCGAGATATTTAGGAATGTGACAGACGGACAGAGTCGCACCATAAGGGTTCCTGTTGTACCTTTTTGGTACGGAACCCTAAAAAGGGACCATAATTATTACTTACAATGTACTTATTTTTTAGCAAATCGTGGTTAGGTATAAGTTAATATCTATTAATATCTATAATAATCTCTGCAGGTTCCTGTAGGTATATGATGTAGGTGTCGCAGCTCATTATTAGCCAGTGATTTCATGCATTAAGCAGAATCAACATTGAGGGTTGACGTTGATGCACAGCCTTTATGCACCTAAGCTGCAGTGTTGAATTTGGATCTTTTAAATCTCAATCTCATTCAAAATTGGAATTTATTTTTAACCCCCGACGCAAAAGCGACGGGGTGTTATAAGTTTGGCATGTCTGTCTGACTGTGGCATCGTAGCTCCCGAATGAATGAACCGATTTAGGTTTAGTTTTTTAGGGTTCCGTAGCCAAAATGGCAAAAACGGAACCCTTATAGTTTCGTCATGTCCGTCTGTCCGTCTGTCCGTCTGTCCGTCTGTCACAGCCGATTTACTCGGAAACTATAAGTACTACAGTGATGAAATTTGATGGGAATATGTGTTGTATGAACCGCTACAAAATTATGACACTAAATAGTAAAAAAAAAAGAATTGGGGGTGGGGCCCCCATACATGTAACTGAGGGATGAAAATTTTTTCGATGTACATACCCGTGTGGGGTATCAATGGAAAGGTCTTTTAAAATGATATAAAGTTTTCTAAAAAACATTTTTCTTAAAGTGAACGGTTTTTGAGATATCAGCTCTCAAAGTCGTAAAAAGTATGTCCCCCCCCTCTATTTTTATAACTACGGGGTATAAAATTCTAAAAAAAATAGAGGTGATGCATGCTAATTAACTCTTTCAACGATTTTTGGTTTGATCAAAGTATCTCTTATAGTTTTTGAGATAGGTTGATTTAACTGTAATTTTGGTTAAATATTTGCTGCTACGGAACCCTTCGTGCGCGAGCCCGACTCGCACTTGGCCGGTTTTTTTTGTCTGAAAGCTGAGTTAGTCGGGAATTTTCTTAGCCATGTTTCATGAAAATCGGTCCACTACGTCGCGGTGGGGGTTTTTCAAATTTTTAATTTGTGGTTAGGTAATATGTTATTTTTAAAGGAACTTCGGTCTTAGAAGGGTATACCTTTGAAGGAGGATCTTTACCTGAATCTATTGGTTTTCCCTTAAGCTTCTCTCTAATTCTCTTCTGCAAGTTTATTCTGTCGTCCTCCGAATAGATATACCCCGGCACGTTCGCCAGTGACCTGACTGCGTATAAAGCAGACTCCACATTGATGGTAGGGTTGATGCACCACATAGACTCGAGCATGACTCGAGCCATGTGCTCGAAGTATTCGGGAACATTGTCGAGACAAGGAGTGTAGACTCTGTCGAGGATCGCTTGGCAGACTTGACGGGTCTCTTCCACGTTTCTGCGGCATATGTTGTACCTGTAAATAGAGTTACTTATATATTATAGCTATACCTAAAGTTTCAGATATAATTAGATATTGAATGAGCTTAATCGGACATTTTATTGGCGCGTAGGTACGAGTATATGGGCGATAGGTATTATTTATACCAGAAAAAATAATAATGTGCTTATGCTTACCTATCTTCCTGCCCAATCATATGTCCAAGAACAGCTCACGTGTGACAATAGGCGTCCCAGTCGAACTCCTGTATCTGCCGGACTCCGAACTTGTCCGGCTTCAGAAGTGAGAAGCCGACGAAACCGCACTGTGAACGCGCGAACGCCTATAGGCCTTGCTTCTGGCCTCGAGCACGGCCTTCAAGATAATGTGTGTATGCTTACATTGCTTACCTATCTTCCAGCCCTATCATATGTCCAAGAACAGCCCACGTGTGACAATAGGCGTCCCAGTCGAACTCCTGTATCTGCCGGACTCCGAACTTGTCCGGCTTCAGAAGCGAGAAGCCGACGAATCCGAACTGTGTGAACGCGATATCGCGCTGTGAGACAACGCCCAGGCCTTGTAGCTTGGCTGCGAGGCCGGCCTTTAGGTGGCGGCTGCGGACAGTGTAGAGCGACTTCCAGCCTCTAAAACAATATTAAAATTCGAATCAATAGACTAAACGATATCTGAGTTTAACTATTAAATTCTAAAATGTATATGGTATCCATATCATTTTGCTTCTGAAATGTCTAAATGTACCTACACTATTTAAAATACACATCGCATTTGAGACTTTAGAACCTTCGGGTTGTCATCGTCACAGTCTGTAATTGACATTAGCCGTTAGTTTGATTACCAACTTACGGCAATTCAGTTGTACCCTTTTGGCTGCTATATGCATTAAAAGGTCTAGGGCTGTCAATGATCTAAAGAGGACCTTGGCCAACAAAAGTGGAGCACGCCACTTTTTGCCGTTTCCTGCCAATTATCGGCTGCGAGATAAGTATCATGCACAGATCCGCTAACACACTGTCTCCCCGCTCTCCCCAAAGAGCATTGAATCACTACGTTTTGCTCTCCCTATAGTGTTATTATTACATAATTAGACATCCTAATTATAAGAAACAATAATGTACTAGTACGGGTCCACCTCCTAACAAAAAAAAATATCGGTCCCATCCGGAAGAAAGCATGAAACTTGGCATGAATGTAGCTGTCATATATGTGCTTCAATGTCGATATGGAAGCACGCTGAAGAGTCAATTCCCCCCCCCCCCCCCCCCCCCCTTATCCCCCATTTTATCTCCCTCATTCTAGTTTTCTGGATTTTATTCCAAAACGGTAGGACTGACGAGTTTACTCTTTAAGAACCAAATCATCGTCGATAAATTACCTATAAAACGATACCAAATACATAGTGATACGATTAATGTTTAAAAAGAAAACAGCCATCAACTTATTATGAAATTGTAAAAAGAAAAGAGGCACACTTTTTTCTTTTTTTGTGTCATTTATAGAAAAAGTACAAGAGTTGTTAAAAATAGGCTAAAGAGGTTAAATGCCTTATTCATTGAGCTACAATACGATACTATTATAATTGTGGTAGAGTAATAACTTCCAGAGTTACAGCTCACCCGTCTGACTCCATGAAACAAGCACCTAAGTTTTCTGCCTTTTCACAATACGCTGCAACTTTATTTGCTTCCAATTCGAGGTCCAAATAGAAATAAAGTATAGTTCATGTATTGATCCAGTTTCTAATCTATCTGTATATAAAATTTTATCTAAATCCACCCAGCCACTTTCTCGTGATTGAGTAACAAACCAGACTACAAAGTATGTGACCAACCGGCTTAGCGTGCCTTCCAAAGCAATGAGGCTGGCAGAGAAGAAGCATTTATATACTGAAATATTATACAGGGTTTACCAGAAACACGAAATAATAATTTTGTAAGTGATTCAGTGTATAATATGTAACAACAACTTTTCCAAAGTAACTAGCTGAATCCCTCGGATAATTCCAATGTCATGATTCTGTCACACATCACCTATCACATCCGCACTTTTCAAAGTTTGGATATTCTGGGTTTGCTATCAAACTCTGACCCCAGATCAATCCTGCTTGCAAATATGCTCGTTTTGTATGCTGTTCAAGAACGTGGAATTCAATGCCAAAAGTGACCAAAGTGTTCGAAATATTGTCACGACCTGAAAACGAGATTGAAACCCATCAATTGAATATTATGAGCAAAGCTAGAAAAGCGTTATTCGTCAAAGGACGGGCCATGGAAAGGTTGCCACCAACACTCGGTGCTCTTGAACAGTATACAAAACGAGCATTTGCAAGCAGGATTGATCTGAGGTCAGAGTTTGATAGCAAACCCAAAATATCCAAACTTTGAAAAGTAGGGATGGAAAAAAGAAGGCGATGACTGGACTCCATTATGGAGTAAGTACCATCAAAGAAACTTCCGCATCCTTAAAGGAATTGACGAAGTGTTCGTGTCAGGCAGCTGCATGATTAAAAATTTTATAATACCATGAAGGCGATGACTGGACTCCATTATGGAGTAAGTACCATCAAAGAAACTTCCGTATCCTTAAAGGAATTGACGAAGTGTTCGTGTCACATGTAGCTGCATCAGATTACGGTTCGTTGCAACCACATTTTATAATACCATGTTCTTAGAATGTCGCAATGTTAAAACGGATTAGTAGTAAAATGTCTAAAAATACAAAAATACCAATTTTCAGTACATCAAAATACCAAAATGACGATGGTCGATAACCGAAATGTATTAGTTTTATAATAGCCAAAATTCAAAATGACACTTTCTCAGAATACCTAAATTTTATTTACAGTATTTACAGCATTATATGCCTTGCACTGTGTTTTATTATTAATTTTAGTATTCATTTCGCTAATAACTATTTATGAAAAACTGTAAACAGTGTACAGTTTTCATGGAGTACAGTGTTCAGTTTTCATTTTAGGCATTTTGAGAAAGTGAAGTTTTAGTTTTAAGTTAATTTGACTTTAGACATTTTGAGAATACGGTAATTTGAGAAGTAGGTTTAAGTCATTTCGAATTTTAGACATTATGAGACTTTTCTGTTTTGGTGTTGCGACGTTTTAGGAATATGGTATTCTAAAATTTGGTTGTAATGAACCGTAATCCACTGAACATTAAATTTAAAATATATTAAAAATAAATAAGCACCTGGTTTCTTTTCACATCCCATATACGTTAAATGTACAGATAATACAAGGTGTGACAGAATCATGACATTGGAATTATCCGAGGGATTCAGATTCAGCTAGTTTCTTTGGAAAAGTTGTTATTTACATATTATACACTGAATCACTTACAAAATTATTATTTCATGTTTCTGTCAAACCCTGTATAAAAATCAGTATTTAAATGCTTCTTCTCTGCCAGCTTCTTTGCTTTGGAAGGCACGCTAAGACGGTTGGTCACATACAAATTTGTAGTTTGATTTGTTACTCAATAGTCAATCGCGAGAAAGCGGCAAAGCGGATTTAGATAAAATTTTATATACAGATTATAAACTGGATCAATACATGAACTATACTTTATTTCTATTTGGACCTCGAATTGGAAGCAAATAAATTGCAGCGTACCTATTGTGAAAAGGCAGAAAACTTAGGTGCTTGTTTCATGGAGTCAGACGGGGTGAGCTGTAACTCTGAAAGTTATTATTCTACCACAATTATAATAGTATCATATTGTAGCTCAATGAATAAGGCATTTAACCACTTTAGCCTATTTTTGAATAACTCTTGTACTTTTTCTATAAATGACACAAAAAAGAAAAAATGTGCCTCTTTTTACAATTTCATAATAAGTTGATGGCGGTTTTCTTTTTAAATATTAATCGTATCACTATGTATTTAGTCTCGTTTTATAGGTAATTTATCGACGATGATTTGGTTCTTAAAGAGTAAACTCGTCAGTCCTACAATTTTGGAATAAAATCTAGAAAACTAGAATGAGGGAAATAAAATGGGGGGGGGGGGGGGTAAGGGGGGAAAAATTGACTCTTCAGCGTGCTTCCATATCGACATTGAAGCACATATATGAAAGCGACATTCATGCCAAGTTTCATGCTTTCTTCCGGATGGGACCGTATTTTTCATTATGGACCCTAACTAATATGGATTATGACTCGCATAATTTATTATTTTTTCTATACACAAAAAATGTATAAAAGTAAAACACTTTTTGGATGCTTTTGTAAATATTGGGCAAAAATAGTAATGATAATTAAAATAAATAAGTAAAAAAATGTTTGTTAATTTTTAATAGTTTATTTATTTTAGGTAGTTCTTATAAAAACTTCTATATTACGACTTTAAAGAATAGAAAAATGAAAATAATCCGCTTCCTGTATACAAACTCCTTTATTTAGAATAAAATACTTTTCTTTAAATGTAGTTACGAGTATTTTCGTAAAAGAACATAATTTTTTTTCACAATTTTTTTTTTACACTAATTTAATCTAATTAGTCAGCGAAGTTTGCGGTGTGCGATGTAATAATAATAGATTGTAAGACCTTAATATAATCCACATGACATGTAATTAAAAAATACACTAATCATATCCATATTAATATTTAAATCGCTACATGAAATCCGCTCTCTATTTATCAATTATCACAATTAATGCACTAATAAGAATTTTTATTTAGTAATCGCATCAGGTAAAGTAAATAAAAATACAAAGTGAAGTAATAATAGTTATTTGTTATACAAGAGTGCAAAGTTGTATTTTAACACCGAGTGTGGAATTGAAAAACGAGCAAGCGAAAGGATTCTATAGTTGAACCACGAGCGAAGCGAGTGGTTCGAGAATAGAATCCTGAGCTTGCGAGTTTTTCAACACACGAGAAGTAAAATACATTTGCACTCGTGTGTAACACAAAACTTTTCCCCTCACTATAGCGAGGAAAGAACAACGCAAAAAAACGCGTTTATCACTACTTCCAGTACTTCTACATGTGGTAAAACATCTTCATCACTAGATTAACCCACTTTTATCAATTTTAAAGCAGAAAATTTGCATCTATTCAAGGTCAAATTACTTTATCCACTAGTGGATAAAATGCGTTTTTACAAAAGAGCTGGCAGCTTCCTCGCTCAACGTATAAGTATTGCGATTCAGCGAGGAAATGCTGCCAGCATCTCAGAATACCTAAATTTTATTTACAGTATGCATTATATGCCTTGCACTGTGTTTTATTATTAATTTTAGTATTCATTTCGCTAATAACTATTTATGAAAAACTGTAAACAGTGTACAGTTTTCATGGAGTACAGTGTTCAGTTTTCATTTTAGGCATTTTGAGAAAGTGAAGTTTTAGTTTTAAGTTAATTTGACTTTAGACATTTTGAGAATACGGTAATTTGAGAAGTAGGTTTAAGTCATTTCGAATTTTAGACATTATGAGACTTTTCTGTTTTGGTATTGCGACGTTTTAGGAATATGGTATTCTAAAATTTGGTTGTAATGAACCGTAATCCACTGAACATTAAATTTAAAATATATTAAAAATAAATAAGCACCTGGTTTCTTTTCACATCCCATATACGTTAAATGTACAGATAATACAAGGTGTGACAGAATCATGACATTGGAATTATCCGAGGGATTCAGATTCAGCTAGTTTCTTTGGAAAAGTTGTTACATATTATACACTGAATCACTTACAAAATTATTATTTCATGTTTCTGTCAAACCCTGTATAAAAATCAGTATTTAAATGCTTCTTCTCTGCCAGCTTCTTTGCTTTGGAAGGCACGCTAAGACGGTTGGTCACATACAAATTTGTAGTTTGATTTGTTACTCAATAGTCAATCGCGAGAAAGCGGCAAGGCGGATTTAGATAAAATTTTATATACAGATTATAAACTGGATCAATACATGAACTATACTTTATTTCTATTTGGACCTCGAATTGGAAGCAAATAAATTGCAGCGTACCTATTGTGAAAAGGCAGAAAACTTAGGTGCTTGTTTCATGGAGTCAGACGGGGTGAGCTGTAACTCTGAAAGTTATTATTCTACCACAATTATAATAGTATCATATTGTAGCTCAATGAATAAGGCATTTAACCACTTTAGCCTATTTTTGAATAACTCTTGTACTTTTTCTATAAATGACACAAAAAAGAAAAAATGTGCCTCTTTTTACAATTTCATAATAAGTTGATGGCGGTTTTCTTTTTAAATATTAATCGTATCACTATGTATTTAGTCTCGTTTTATAGGTAATTTATCGACGATGATTTGGTTCTTAAAGAGTAAACTCGTCAGTCCTACAATTTTGGAATAAAATCTAGAAAACTAGAATGAGGGAAATAAAATGGGGGGGGGGGGGGGTAAGGGGGGGAAAAATTGACTCTTCAGCGTGCTTCCATATCGACATTGAAGCACATATATGAAAGCGACATTCATGCCAAGTTTCATGCTTTCTTCCGGATGGGACCGTATTTTTCATTATGGACCCTAACTAATATGGATTATGACTCGCATAATTTATTATTTTTTCTATACACAAAAAATGTATAAAAGTAAAACACTTTTTGGATGCTTTTGTAAATATTGGGCAAAAATAGTAATGATAATTAAAATAAATAAGTAAAAAAATGTTTGTTAATTTTTAATAGTTTATTTATTTTAGGTAGTTCTTATAAAAACTTCTATATTACGACTTAAAGAATAGAAAAATGAAAATAATCCGCTTCCTGTATACAAACTCCTTTATTTAGAATAAAATACTTTTCTTTAAATGTAGTTAATTTCGTAAAAGAACATAATTTTTTTTCACAATTTTTTTTTAAACTAATTTAATCTAATTAGTCAGCGAAGTTTGCGGTGTGCGATGTAATAATAATAGATTGTAAGACCTTAATATAATCCACATGACATACATGTAATTAAAAAATACACTAATCATATCCATATTAATATTTAAATCGCTACATGAAATCCGCTCTCTATTTATCAATTATCACAATGCACTAATAAGAATTTTTATTTAGTAATCGCATCAGGTAAAGTAAATAAAAATACAAAGTGAAGTAATAAAATATAATAATCAACTGTACCAACTTTTCGACCACATATAAGTACATAAATATCTGGGCGACCGAGCTTCGCTCGGTTCTATTTTAATATATCACGTCTTTAGATAAAAAAAACTCTTATAAATACAAAAACAAAAAAAAAGACAAAAAACAAAAATTTAATTTCTGACCGGGATTCGAAACCCTGACCTACGATTTATCTGCGTACATTAGACCGACCTCGTACGACTGAGCTAAGCGGAATCGATGCGCGCGCGGCGAAATTAACGACCATATTTTACGTTTACTACCACCAAGGACGATTATAAAGGACCAGCAGAGTCCATACTAAATACCGTACCCCGTTGGCAGCCGTAAATCTATGTCACTAGATGTCACTAAGAGTGTCATTTGAATAAAAATGTCGTTTTTTTTTTAAAATACGCACGCGGTAGTTCAACGGCATTACAAGTGATACAGTGAAAAGTATATAGATGACGCTAGGGGCCCGTGTCATGTTTCAGTCCCTGTTTACAACGCAAGCCATCGTTCTTATTTTGAATTATGACAATCATGCAAAAGAGTACCATACTGTCAAATTTTCTATCTCTTTCATTTTGAGCGTGACGTCAATGATTAGTAATATTACTTTCAATATATTTAAAATTTAGATTTTAATGAGGCCATTTCGAACGGTGTTTATGATAGATATCATGTTGACAATCAATCTCCTGACCGTCTCGCTCATACCAATCCTATCCTATATTTGAACGAGTGCGACCGAAACAGTTGAGTATTATTGAAGATTTTTGAATGTCTAAAATCTTATTGGTAGATGTCGAAAACCCGCTTTTTCCATAAAGTGTTGGCGCGACGTCAAGTGGGTGATATGCGTACGAGCAAGTACGCGTTGGATGGACGACTACTATGCGCGGCGGTTTTTACGCGTACTTACATACATCAGCTCGGCTTCATGGCTTTACGAACCTTAGCTCGGACCATCGAATATGAAACTTAAACTTCTTCATACACAAGGGTATAAAGAAGTTTATAACCAGGTGCTCCATGACACCATTGCACCAATCTGTCGCCAGCACCGCTACACTTCAACGGCCAAGTCACACAACATCCATACTAATATTATAAATGGGAAAGTGTGTGTGTCTGTTTGTTTGTCCATCTTTCACGGCAAAACGGAGCGACGTATTGACGTGATTTTTTAAGTGGAGATAGTTGAAGGGATGGAAAGTGACATAGGCTACTTTTTGTCTCTTTTTATATCCCCCCACTTCCTTAGAATGGAGGATGGAAGTTTGTGGAGAGATTTTCGAATTTAACGCGAGCGAAGCCGCGGGCAAAGGCTAGTTAACTATAATAATAAAGAAATCGCAGTAAGGAACTTTATGTAGATTTCATTACTTTTTAGAGATAAACAAGCAGCTCCATCGAGACGGCTATTTTTTACAGAATGTTTTTGGTGGGATATACATAGGCATAGGTATATAACACTAACAAGGTATCTATTGTCTTAGTCCGTTTTCACATTATCCGATCCGATATCGGATGTCGGAAGGATTTAAATGGAAAAAATCCAAGATAGCGCCTGTAATGTATGGGGTATCAGTCCTACATCCGATGTCGGATCGGATAATGTGAAAACGCATTTAGTCTCATTAATTATTACTTATGTCAGTTTCACTAATTATTTCCTTTTATTCATTTATTATCTCAGTTTAGGTTTATACGAGTACCAAACGAGTAGTATACGAGTAGAAAATATATTACCAAAACAACACAAACTATCATTAATTTATTATAAAAACGTAATCCAAAAAGTGCCACACCTGGCGGCCTAACTATCCGCGTTGTGTCCAAGACGAAACCTGACCGACGAAGCTAGCATGTCTCTCTACATGTTAGCTGAAATACTGTCAAACCATTCACTGTGATTACTCAGATTATTATAAGCAAAATGATCTTCGAATGAACTTTCTGGACAATTGAGATGCATTGGGCGCAGTCGAAACCAGCTCGCCCCTTCAGCCGTGTCCCGTTGAAAATCGGAAAGATTCTTTTCCTTAGCACATTTAATGTTTACAAATTGGATTCGCCTTCTGTCACCTAAACTGGTAATTTTATGTATGAGGTCATTGGTCATACAATTATTAATTTATACAGTTATTAATTCTGTATCTCTACTCGCATTGCTGCTGCGATTCTAAAATATTTAATATCCATATATTATGAATATTCAATAAATCCTAATAAATCCAAGAATCTTATATACATGGATGTTGCACGCCGAACATTACTTTGAAGCCAGAAAATTTGACCTTGAATTACGTCACGCCGGTCTTGCATCTCTTTCTTTAGGGTGTCCATGATTAAGCATACATTAGGGATATCCCGCGGAATTTGACGTATTACATCTCTCGACACAGGCTTAAAACCTTTGAACCTCCGTTTTGACAATATTCTCAGCTTGATATGATATTGATATGTGTTAAAATGTCAAATATTAATATTAGCGCCATCTATCTGAGCGTACCTACCCCAAAGGTGTATCGCCATCTAGCTCAGCGTACCTTTTTCTGTATGGTTTTTTTGAGGTAAGTTTTTTTCTTAGACTTTATCTGTCTATACGGAGTTACATAAGTATTTGTCTTTTACTAACTGACACCTGTGTTTATTAAAGCATGCAATGGAATATATATCTGTGGAATATATATTTTAGTGTTTTTCATCACAATAATATTTTGGTAGTAACTACTGGGAAAACTAATCCCAGTAGCTATCAACCCCCGGTGTGGTAATTAACAATGTGGGGGAAATCCCAGTAGTTAGGACAGGTAAAAACTTGGTAGTAACTAGTGGGAATAGCCACAAAAATATAAGGGAAGTATTTGTCAATGGGGAAATAATGAAATACTAGGACGTTTTAAAACAGTATCTTTATTTTTAAGCGCCGCCCCAAATCTCAAGGAAGGTGGTTCTCAATTCGTACGTATTTCAATTCTCTTCGCATGTATATATGTATCTCAATTTAATGTTTAGGCCACGATATATATCCGTCGTTACTGGACTGATTTTTAAAATTTCTTTCTGTGTCATAATCTTCAGGCTTAAAGTGCAAATCTGCAAATTGTCGAACGCTCTGAAACATTTCCTTTTATCGGTACAATCGACAGCCAATGCTGCCTCCTTCCTTCATCTTTTGGAACACTGAAAAGTTTAATATTATTCATGTTAATTGTAAAGACATAAATTATATAAAGTTGGTATTATTATACTGTGATATGAACTATGAACATAGAAACCGTACCAAGTTGATAGATTTAGCTCCATTCAATAAGAGTAAATACCATGCAAGAAAAAAGATTGGTCACCCTAGTCGTAAAACCACACATAGCATTATTTTTCTTTAAAGGTCATATTTATCGTTCTAAACCTATTCGTGGGAATTTTGATATAATTTGAGACAATGAAACCAATATAATGATAAGAACTAACCAAGATTACAAGCAAAATAGAAGAAAATTTATTGCCAGTGAGGTTTATGAACATTTTGGTAAAATAAGTACTTACTTGTGAAATTTTACGTCGGATTTCGGTTTCCATTTACTTCCACAATGGTTCACTATGCAATACATAGCTCAGAACTTAAGTAAATCGTCGAAAAACGTTTATTTTGCAAAATAAATCTCTGAATCGGTGAATGAATTTTGACAATTCTGACATATCGGGCATATTTTTTTATTATTAGTGTTCCCATAGTACGCAGGAGGTAAATACCGGAGAAATAAGGTTTTTGATTGAGTTTTTTTTTTGTATAATACAAAGAAAAGTAAGTCAATTTGATTGAAGAATGTTTTATACGTTTTTTTTAATAACTTATCTGGCAATACATCACAGTGTTGGAATGAGATAGAACATAGGAGCAAAGGTGAATGAACCTGGCTTCAACTCATTGGTCGGCACGCACTATCCAGAGATATATATAAAATTCTTGTAATAAATCATACAATGACATTTGTGATGTGACATGGATGTCAGATGTCACATCTGTTGGCACAATGATTGCGTTTTGTTGAACGTGTTTGAGCTCAACATATAGGTTTATTATCACTAAGTATATTATATTAATGAACAACGAAACGGATGTGACATTTTCCTAGTCCACCAACGTCATCTAGTCATTTTATTTGGCAATAATTAGACAACATGCGAACAAACTTAGCCAGCGAAGCGATCACAACTACGTCGAGGCCGACCAAAAAATATAATTTGTAAAATTGTGTTTTGAGCCAATATTTTGATATTAAAATAAAGTTTTCTGATAGTTATTCATAGTATAATATAAAAACAAGTAAAAATATGTGTGAAAATATGTTTTTTTCCACTCCCGGGTTACGAAACAACGCCATCTAGTTTTAAAGCAAAAACTAAGCTTTTTTCAGGGGTACGCTTTTTTGTATGGGCTATATCAGTCTAGTATTAAATGGTCCTTGCTACCACGAAAGAAAAACTCAAAAAAACTCGAAAATTCGCGTTTTCCGGGATCTAAGGCTACGCTAGATCGATTTTTCACCCTCGAAAACCCCCACATAACAAATTTCGGCGAAATCGTTAGAGCGATTTCCGAGATCGTCGGTATATATAAATAAATAAATAAATAAATAAATATACAAGAATTGCTCGTTTAAAAGTATAAGATAATCAGAAGACAGGCAGTGGCAGCCCCAGCGAAGATGCAAAGCTTGCCCGACTGTCGGGTACTTTAGCGTCGCGTGAAGGTTTATAGCTCTTGCCCGACTACCGGGTATGAGTAGCCGGCATCTGAGTAAAGTTTACGAGTGCCCGAGTGTCGGGTACGCGGTGTCCAATGTGTTAAGTACAACTATACTCGTACTATAGGTATACTATGATACAACTGTTCATAACATTTTATTGAACACTAGCTTTTACCCGCGGCTTCGCCCGCGTAATAAAAGTATTCTTATTGAAACGTTTACAAAAAATAAGATTTTCATTTGGATCCTTAGGTTTCTTTGTAGGTACAGGGGGGTTACCATGAAGTGCTAAAGCCGTTCAGTTTAGGTTGAGAGAAAGGGACGAAGCTATAGCAGTTCCATAGCTCCGTCCCTCTCTCTCAACCTAAACTGAACGGCTTTAGCACTTCATGGTAGCCTATTGCTTTAAAATAAATTCTTGCAATGATTGTAGAATTGTTACAAAGCGACCACAGCGTAGGTAGTAGGTACGAATATGTATGTATTTTACCTATTTAAATATTTATACTGGGGAAACTTCATACAACCCACATAGCCAGTATCTCGACGCTATGGTCGGTAGGGTAGAAAGTACTTCCTTGCATTATCGCTTACAATTTTTTCCATTTTGCTTATACTTATTGCAAACGTAAACATATAAAAGGCAAGCAAGCAACGTTCTTCTTACAGCACATTGAATGTAATAGTTATTACGGATGCAGGATAGATAGATAGATAGATACATTTATTGGTATTAATCATACACCGTCAAACACTGTTACAATTATGTAAAAAATAAACTATACTCGCTGATGCCTACTTACTAATACCTTCCCACTGAGCCACCTGCATTTTACACTGCCTTGATATCGATTGCCGACCGATTATTCCGACCCCAATCCCTATTCTTATTTCTATCTTTGTCCCCGTCCCCGTCCCCGTCCCCGTCCCCGTCCCCGTCCCCGTCCGTCCCCGTCCCCGTCCCCGTCCCCGTCCCCGTCCCCGTCCCCGTCCCCGTCCCCGTCCCCGTCCCCGTCCCCGTCCCCGTCCCTGTCCCCGTCCCTGACCCTGGCCCTGTCCCTGTCCTTGCCCCTGTCAAATTATCATGCTAGGAGGTGAACTTTAAAAAATCCTTTCTTAGTGCTCCTCTAAGGAACTTCCGTGTTAATTTGAAATCTCTTGAACCAGAAGTAAAGATAAAAACTAAAGCTATACTTATGGCTATTTTGGATATTTTAACCCCATTGCACAACAACAGGGGAGAAAATTTCTTTTCTACCTCATTAAATTTTAAAATCGTTGTATTTATCGTGATCAGCGACCCGATAAACCATAAAAACGATACCCATATTGTGCTTTTGACTTTACCCCCTTTGCACCCCTTTAGGGGTCAAATTTCTTTAGGAATCCTCCTGTGAAGTTTCGAATAAAATAGTCAAACTAATCTTGTTTCCCCATACAAACTTTGAACCCCCATTTGACCCTTTTAAGAGGAGAATTTTGAAAAATCCTTTCTTAGTGCTCCTCTACGCCATATAAGGAACCTATGTGCCAAATTTGAAATCTCTAGGACCAACAGTTTCGGCTGTGTGTTGATATGTCAATCAGTCAGTCAATATCTTCTTTTATATATTTAAACCCCATTGCACCACAACAGGGGAGAAGGTATTTCACTTCCGCCTCGTTAGATTTTAAAAACGTTGTGTTTATCGTGATCAGCGACCCGATAAACCATAAAAACGATAAGGTCAGGTGGGGTAAGGGGGACTATGGGGGAAGGGAAACACTGATTGGTAACTCTGAATTTATAGACTGTAGCTGGGTCATTTGGTGGTCGGTAAGGTACTACCTAGGATTTAGTTCCAAAACAAAAACAAAAATAGCGCTAGCTCTAAGGAGTGTGCGTCCTTGACAAAAACAAAAAATCTGTTGTCGTGCTACAAGACCACGAGTTGGGCGAGTATTATTTGTGTAGTGATTTGGGTAGTAAAAAGTCATGTCCGAAGACTTTTGATATCTGTAAATATTCCTTTATATGTTTAATGTTCATGTCTCGTATTTGAATTTGAGAAAACTATGCTGTAAATATGAAAATTCAACGTGATTCATAACACAACCTACAAATGACATACCGGGGTAACGGGAACTACCATAGCCGGGGTAAGTGGAACATATGTTTCCTTTTCCCGATTTCAGGGGTCATGAACATTTTCAGAGACACATATTCTATAAGTACAGAAATTTTGTATTGATCCAAGCTTCAGTATTTTAAATACGAATAATTACTAATAATTAATAGTCGTTTTTTAATTTGCAATACTGAAATTTGAATTTTCGAAAAAAAATTGTAAAAAAAATCTTTAAAAACAATTATAATTTTTAGTTAACCACCCCTGTCTCAAGCCCATATGTTCCCCTTACCCCGAATTTCAATTTATGTAAATATTTTCTATTTTAAACTATATGTCAAAGAACCAAAGTCTCCATTTGATTGATGATGTTTTTTTTAATTTACATTGCCGGTATAATCCACACTAGCACCAATACTTTGAGATTTTAGAGAAGTGTTTCCCTTACCCCAAAACTCGGGAAAGGGAAACGGCGGGACCAGCCTAAATATTTTATAAATTTCCAGCTACATGCAATAAAGCTAGTTTAAAAATTAATTTTGCCCTAGAAAGCAGACTTAAAGAAGCATACTTTGTGTCGGTCAAGATGAATATACGACATTAAATAAAGTGATTAGAGCTCGATGTAAAATATAAAAAATGAAGTATGTTTCCCTTACCCCACCTGACCTTACCCATATTGATTTTTTGACTTTATCACCCCCTTTTCACCCTTTTAGGGGTTAAATTTTCAAAAAACCTGAAACACGTAGTCAGTCATATGTCTTAAGGAATCTTCCTGTGAAGTTTCGAATAAAATAGTCAAACTAATCTTGTTTCCCCATACAAACTTTGAACCCCCATTTGACCCCCTTAGGAAGTGAATTTTGGAAAATTCTTTCTTAGTGCTCCTCTACACTATATTAGGAACCTACTTGACAAATTTGACATCTCTAGGACCAGCGGTTTCGGCTGTGCGTTGATATGTCAGTCAGTCAGTCAATATCTTCTTTTATATATTTTTTTGATATTTAAACCCTATTGCACCACAACAGGGGAGAAGGTATTTCACTTCCGCCTCGTTAGATTTTAAAAACGTTGTATTTATCGTGATCAGCGACCCGATAAACCATAAAAACGATACCCATATTGATTTTTTGACTTTATCACCCCCTTTTCACCCTTTTAGGGGTTAAATTTTCAAAAAACCTGAAACACGTATTCAGTCATATGTCTTAAGGAATCTTCCTGTGAAGTTTCGAATAAATTAGTCAAACTAATCTTGTTTCCCCATACAAACTTTGAACCTAACCCCCTTAGGAGGTGAATTTTGGAAAATCCTTTCTTAGTGCTCCTCTACACTATATAGGGAACCTACGTGCCAAATTTGAAATCTCTAGGACCAGCGGTTTCGGCTGTGCGTTGATATGTCAGTCAGTCAGCTTCTTCTTTTATATATTTAGATGAGTAGGTAATTATTACATATTATTATTACTCAAAGTCAAAATCGTGAGGACATCATATCATTATGTTAAATACCTTGATAGTGATAACCTTGATACTTCATGTTTCCCAATTACAAATTTATCAAAAATATTATTTTGTTTTTGCACAATCGTCCGCTCTTAAGCGATAAGACCGCCTGTTGTTACCTCTGTTTAATTTGTTTTTGTTTCTTGTGCATTACTTGTAAACTATGTGAGGTGTGCAATAAATACTATTGTATTGTGTTGCCCGTGTGGTGACGGATTAAGAATTTCACCACCCCTTTCTTCCCGTGGGTGTCGTAGAAGTCGACTGTGGGATATGGGTTAAATTGTGGCGTGGGCGAGAGGCTGGCAACCTGTCACTGCAATGTCACAATTTCGTTTTATTTCAACCTATGGAGATTAGAGGTTTCAACCCCTTTTTGCCAAGAGTGGCACTGAAACTTGAGCAATTCATGTGTTCTGCCTACCCCTTTATGGGATACAGGCGTGATTGTATGTATGTATTGTATCGTCCAAATCTAACTAAGCTCAGGTGACCTACCCAAGGTAAGTACGCTTGTCCTACAACAACGAAACGTGTTATTATTATCGATCTAAATTAGTTAGTGGTAATTTAGATCGATTGTTATTATAAATACTTTTAAGGGTGAATTGCAGAAAATGTGTACCTTTTAGTGTCCCGTGAAAACAAGGAGGGTTTAAAAATATATTTTGAGAAATAAGGCACACCGGAGTTACGTTAATTTAATAAAAGCGAATCTTTTGATTCATTTCTTCCTTTTCTTTCTTTTGATCTTTTGATTTTTTTTTTTTTTGATTTGTTCTTCTATGTATATAAGTATTTATATATTATACACCGTGTTTCACTTAACACTAAAAACCTGAAAACAGTTTGTTCAGAATCGAGAGTAGAATCGATTGAGCTATATCTTGATGGGGGTAATATTTTTATTTAAATTAGTATTATTAATTATTTTTTACGTGCCCATTCTATTGTACTCGTAATACAACATTGTGTATATCGCATTGCTAAGAGGTTGTTTACCTTTTTTCAGTATTTAGGGGTATTAATACTGGCTGGTTACTTGGACGATTTTTTTTCCGCTACTAGTTTGACGTTGATTGTCAGTTTAATCTTAATGTTTATCATAAGTCATAACAAATTGAACTCGTACCTAATTACAACCTTGTCATTTTGAATATTGAGTTTATTTGCTTACTGCGATTACCTGTCCAATTTGAAGTTTACTGTGACAAAGCTTTAAAGTGTTTTACAGTGACATCTTAGCTGTCTATTGGTAAACCTTATGTCGTTGCAGTAACGTACACAAATAAATAGTGTTATGGTTTATGATGGTAGTTAGCAATTACTTTATTGAGTGTAGAGTTAAAAGTCAAGTAGAGCTGTACAGAAAATTAAAAATTCAATAAAAAAAAAGTAACGATCAGATTAAAAGGTGAATACTCTAGATGAGTTTAAAAAAATAAAAATCAGTTGGGGTGTCTGAGGTTTTGAGTGATACCGGAAACACCGTGTATATATCGTTGTCTGAGTACCCACAACACAAGCCTTCTTGAGCTTACCGTGGGCCTCAGTCAATCTGTGTAAGAATGTCCTTATAATATTTATTTATTTTATTTATTTATTTAAAAATTAATCTTAAGACAATTAATTAATTAATTAATTTTAATTTAATTAATTAATATTAATTAATTGCCTACATGGTGTCCCACTGCTGGGCAAAGGCCTCCCCCATGGATCTCCATCCGTCACGGTCTTGAGCAATCTCCGGCCAGTCACTAAGATATGCGTCCAGGTCATCCCGCCATCTCCGCCTAGGTCTGCCAGATCCTCGCCCGTCTTGCGGCACCCAGACCGTGGCAATTTTTGCCCACCTCTGTGGGTGCATGCGACAGACATGGCCGGCCCAGTCCCATTTCAACTTGGCAGTCTTAACTCCAACATCAGTAATGCCTGTTTTGGAGCGCAGCGTAGAGTTACGGATTCTGTCAATCCGTTTTACTCCTAGCATACTGCGCTCCATGGCTCTTTGGCAAACCTTCAATTTGGTCTTTTGCGCCTCGGTAAGTGACCACGTTTGAGCACCATAGGTTAGGACAGGCAGGATGCACATGTCGACGAGTCTCCGTTTTAAGGTCAGAGGAAGGTCGCCCTTCATCAGTTCCTTCATAGACCAATAGCTCCTCCACGCGTTTTGGATCCGTCTTTCGACTTCTTTGTCCTGTCTATGGCTGAAGGAAACTAATTGGCCCAGGTACAGATACTCGTCGACATATTTTATTGCCTGCCCATCTACCTCGACCCTATGTTTTGTGCTGTTGGTCATTATTTGAGTCTTGGTCCTGTTCATTGTAAGACCAACTTGAATCTTAAGACAATTGTAGCTTTTCTTTTTTTTATTTTATTTTTTCGGTGATGCGTGCAGTAACTTCACAGCAGTATAATCATGTCCCAATGTTGACCGTACTTCTATCGAGGAAGGTTGTTACGACTCATATTAGTTTCTTAAAAGTTTAATTGTAAATTATTCAGTCTTTACATGTTCTTCTTTATGTTCAGTACGAAAATATTTACTTAAATTAGGAATAATATATTATTTTGGTAATATTACATATTGTCCCAACTTATAGAACTTTCGTTACTCAGGGTTAGTTACGGAGGAATATCCCAAAGATTAGTTTAAAAATATTAGTAGAATTACTTCTCATTATTATTATTACACAGAGGGAACAACTGTCAAATTGTTGAACACAGCGGCATCCATTTTGTTTTTCAACGTAGTGGCTCATGGATGGACGCGTGGTGTTTATTGCTATAAAATCTCAGGGTGATTAACGGTGAGTTTCCAAGGTAAATAGTTTGATTATCGTACACAGTTTTATTCATAAATGATTGTTTTTACAATGTTTTCTACAAATTTACAAGATTTTAAAGCAATATGTGACATGTTTGACGATAAATATTTTTTGAGGTTATGATTTCTCATATATCTTTCTCAGTTTCGTTATTTTTCGTTACGTAACGAAACTATTTTCACTGCGATTATGTATGTCAAAAATTTATAATAAATATTGTTGATTAGAATTATAATGTTTCATTGATAATTCTGTTTTATATAGAACCGGGCAACATTTTTATTCCCATGTGTTCCACGCCTTATGTTATCAGTTTCGTTACAGCAATTATCAGTTTCGTTTTTTCTCAGTTTAGTTACTAAATCCAAAAGGTACATATTTTCTGCAATTCACCCTTAAGTAAAGGTATGCTGTCAAACTCAGGCAGGCAAGTATCGTCGCGCGATAAATGATAAAACATCTGGCCGTCCCTATCGCACTTACTAATAGTGCGATAGGGACGTCCCGATATTTTATCGTCTATCGCGCGACCATGCTACCCGTGCAGGTTTTGTAGGAAGGTTCTCTTTTCTGAAGGTCGGCTCATCCAACGAGCGAATCTTCACCGAAATTAATTATCCCGGAATTTGCCACGGCTTATGGGAGCCTGGGGTCCGCTTTGGCAACTAATACCAAGATTTGGCGTAGGCACCAGTTTTACGAAAACGACTGCCATCTTGACCTTCCAACCCGAAGAGTAACTACATAGGTCTTATTGGAATCAGTTCGGTTTCCTCAGGCTGTTTTCCTTCACCGTAAAGCGACTGGCAAATATCAGATGACATTTCGCACATAAGTTCGGACGAACTCAGTGGTACCAGCCGGGGTTCAACCCGCGATCTCCGGATCGAAAGTCGCACGCTTACCGCTAGGCCACCAGCGCTTTTTGCGTCTGTCACCGAAATTAGCTATGAAATTAGCGTTCGCAATTTTTTTTTGTTTGGGAATTGCGTGACATTGATGTGACTGATCTGATACAACTGGCCCTTAGGGCCGGTTGCATCAAACCGTCTGTTACCGTTAAAGCGTCCGTTAAATTTTATTGTAATGGAAAGTTCCATAGACGTCTGCTGCGTGACGATGATGTGTCTGTCAAATGTGGTTGATGCAACTGGCCCTAAGTCACCTATTTCTAACACGTTTCTGTATAAGCACAAGCCATTTGCGTTTCGTTTGCCATCACGGAGCCTCATAAAGACAGCCCAAAGCGCTCCGTTTTCATAGCATAACCTTAAGCAATCGGCACCTTAGGTAAATTAAAGTGGTAGGTATACTTACGTGGTCCCCGGTTTGAGTTCACACTCAAACCAAGAGCTGGTGTGTAGAATAGTGGAGAGGTATCTCTTGTAGCTGGTGTACAGGGAGGATGATCGGCGCGAGCTGATGAGGATGTTCAGGATGGATGGGACCGCAAACACGGCCAGGAGTCCCATGAACATGGATGTCGTTAGCGAGAAACAGTTGTCCCAGTAGAAGCGGCGGCCTCTGCAAATAAATTGGTTCACAATGTTTACATTTAACACTAAGTTCTCACGCTTTGTACACATATTTAAAGTCACATACGGGTCGAACGCGATGAATTAAGTAACATTATTTTATCTTTTTTCCACCTTTTCGGCCAGGGTTTGTCTTCCGCGACCACGGCCAGTGCAACCTGGCCGAAAAGTTGGAAAAAAGGTAAAATAATGTTAATTGATAGCGTTCGACCTGTATGTGACTTTAAATATGTTTACATTTGTTTTTAAAGGCCCACAGCAGACTCAGCTGGCCCAGGGGTTGACGCTACTTGGCGATCGAAACCCAACCTAGCTCTGTTGCACGGGTTGCATTGTGCACCACTACAGTAGGCCTAGCACATGATGCTGGCCCCGAGAGTATGTCGCCGCGAGATAGGTCACACGTCTTCTTCTAACAGTATTAATGACATAAGGACGGGTAGTTTATCTCGCGGCGACATACTCTCGACGCAATCATGTGCTCACCCTATAGGAGAGCTACAATACGATTACGAAGCGAAGACGTTGGACGCTCGCATCGAGGGTAGGTACAGTCAACCAATTGGAACCCTAGGCCACTCTACAACTATGTCAAACTGACAAGCAGTAAGAGATTTAATCTGACGATCTTCTATTATTTAGGTATTAGGTATACGTAAGTGCCAGTTTTACGTATAACGTTTACTTTTTATGTGAAAATACATCCAAAAAACAAAAAATTTTTTGGCGAAATTTGCTTGACGTCTGACGTCATAATATAACATTTCATCTTTATTTTGCCCTCTGAATGAAATGAGTAGTTAAAAACTTTCGGTTCCCTCATGTCACACCGTGTATATTCGTTTTCTTAATGCTATTATCGAGTGGTTTACGAACTTATCTAACATTATTATAATTAATAAGTACCTATTAACCCCATTGTAGATTAACTTATATCATAGATAGAAAGGTACACACTCGTGTCGTGACATGAGATAAGTTCTCATAAAACCACAACATCACGTATATTTAGATCAACCACGATGATTTCATCCTATACTGTTTATTGTTTATTTATTTATGTATGCAGATCGCGAGAGTTCAAGCATACGAAGTAAGGGGCGTCCATTAATCACGTCATAGGTTTTTGGCTTATTTTAGACCCCTCCCTCCCCCATGGTGATCTTTGGTGTTTTTCAGGACCCAAAGCCCCCCTCCCCACCCTGGCCAATATCACGTGTATTTTTTGCCAACTTAAGTAGACTTTTTTCGAATACCTACATGAATCTACGTCTACTCTACGCAGTCTACGCACTTAACTTCACGTGATGAGGACAAACTAAAATAGTTATTTGTTATACAAGGGGGCAAAGTTGTATTTTAACGCCGAGTGTGGAATTGAAAAACGAGCAAGTGAAAGGATTCTATAGTTGAACCACGAGCGAAGCGAGTGGTTCGAGAATAGAATCATGAACTTGCGAGTTTTTTAACACACGAGAAGTAAAATACATTTGCACCCGAGTGTAACACAAAACTTTTCCCCTCACTATAGCGAGGAAACTACAACGCAAAAAATGCGTTTTCCCCTCACTAGCTCGGAAACACGTGTTTTGTCCTTTAATACCAGCGGGTAAAAACGCATTTTATCCACTAGTGGGTAAAGTAATTTGACCTTGAATAAAGTCAAATTAACTGCTTTAAAATTGATAAAAGTAGGTGAATCTAGTAATAAAGATGATTTACCACCTGTGGAACTACTGGAAGCAGTGATAAACGCATTTTAAATTGCGTTGTAGTTTCCTCGCTATAGTGAGGGGAAAAGTTTTGTGTTACACTCGGGTGCAAATGTATTTTACTTCTCGTGTGTTAAAAAACTCGCAAGTTCAGGATTCTATTCTCGAACCACTCGCTTCGCTCGTGGTTCGACTATAGAATCCTTTCACTTGCTCGTTTTTCAATTCCACACTCGGCGTTAAAATACAACTTTGCCCCCTTGTATAACAAATAACTATTATCACTGCTTCCAGTAGTTCCGCAGGTGGTAAATCATCTTTATTACTAGATTCACCTACTTTTGTCAATTTTAAAGCAGTTAATTGCAGTTAAGCACTGTGTGACATAGGCTCATCAGCTGAATAGCTCCTCGCCTATAATTGAATAATAATAATAATAATTTGACTTTATTCAAGGTCAAATTACTTTACCCACTAGTGGATAAAATGCGTTTTTACCCGCTGGTATTAAAGGACAAAACACGTGTTTCCGAGCTAGTGAGGGGAAAATATCTTTTCACATCACTAGCTCGAAAAGGACTTTTCTCAAACATGCAATGAAATATTGTCTTTACGGTCCTTAAAATGGCCTTTTTGGGCGCAACAACTCGAGAGGACTGTTACAGTCCTTTACAGTAAAGGGATTTCATATTATTTTTTAGGCCTAGGCCTGCAAAGTAACTTTTTTTATAAAATATTGTCCTTTAGAGCATTTTTTTTTATTTCATTGTATGTTTGAGAAAAGCACTATACATGCCTCGGCGTGAAAACGGATTCCCGGCCTCGTATCCCTATCCGGCCTCGCTCGCACGCTCGCTCGGCCGTATATACCCACTTGGCCGGAAATCCTCATTTTCCCGGCCTCTGATGTAATGTACTATTTTTATTCTTTGAAAACACAAGAGTGCAAAGAATATTTGAAATCCGAACGTGTCATTAGTTACTTTTTTAAATATAATTTCTTGTAAAGGCATGTCCCAGACAGGACAATTTTCTCCCTGTGCTTAAATTGTGTTAACAAATCATGTGATGCGAACGTAAAAATAATTTCATATCGAATTGTATCCGACTAAAAACATTAAATTCAAACAATTTTATAACATGATTTTACCATAAAACACTTGAAATTGTACAAGAAATTGTATTTTTGACTCTTCCATTGTACTTATTCAGAACGCACCTTAAGTAACATTGCAATCTCAAAACGCGTGAAACGCACAGAACTAAATCAAGATAGAAGGAAAAAGTGTATCTACTTCGCGTGCGGAAAAGTTAAATAGCGAGCAACATTGTTCGCCGCGCAAGTCAGTCTGCTCCCGACCGCTGCCCGCGAGTGACATACAGTGAAAAATACAAAATGGGTCGGTATTCGATAATTAACTGTTCAAACACCACCAATAAAAGCAAGGGTGTTAAACAAAGTGTTTCCTATCATCGGTAAGTACCATTTGTCCTAAAATATTTTTTATTAAATAAAAAACACGATTTTCCTATTTTTATCATCAAAACATTAGCTGACGTACGGCCGTCAAACTAGTTTTCCATTGCGGCTTTAATTTGACGAGTCCGACTTGGCGTGCGTTTAAAACAAGCGATATAAAAATAGGCTATTCAAACTGTCGAGACAAAGTGAAGGTAGATTTGTTATTTTGTCCGTCGAACTTAAGAATAGTGGTGCACCACGTAACTATATCGTCATGTATGCTGCGATTTCCTTATTCGATTTAAATCGATTTTGCGAAGCAGTGGAAATTATAATTATGTTTTTATATTGTTATGAAACTATACATATAAAGTACGAGTGAAATAGTTATTTGTTATACAAGGGGGCAAAGTTGTATTTTAACGCCGAGTGTGGAATTGAAAAACGAGCAAGTGAAAGGATTCTATAGTTGAACCACGAGCGAAGCGAGTGGTTCGAGAATAGAATCCTGAACTTGCGAGTTTTTTAACACACGAGAAGTAAAATACATTTGCACCCGAGTGTAACACAAAACTTTTCCCCTCACTATAGCGAGGAAACTACAACGCAAAAAATGCGTTTATCACTGCTTCCAGTAGTTCCACAGGTGGTAAATCATCTTTATTACTAGATTCACCTACTTTTATCAATTTTAAAGCAGTTAATTTGACTTTATTCAAGGTCAAATTACTTTACCCACTAGTGGATAAAATGCGTTTTTACCCGCTGGTATTGAAGGACAAAACACGTGTTTCCGAGCTAGTGAGGGGAAAAGTAAATTTAACTTTAAAATAGGTTACAGTTACGGTATTAACGTTGAATTTGTGGTCGGCAGAAAAACAAATACAAACATAATACGCTCTATATTTATTATGAATAAAAATAACTCTAAAAATGTGTTAATGGTTAATTATATTTATATATTACTAAAAGTTGTAACAAATATAACATGAGGATAATGCTGTGAGTACATGGTCGATTTTCTTAAAAATATTACGAAATATTAACTAGTATTAATACCTACCTACTAAAATCTTTCTTCCTGGCCTTAGGCAAATTATATACCTACTAGTGAATCACACGAATACAGGTATATACTTACTTCATTTCACAACGAAGATGAACATCCGATATTTTTAACTTCGGCGGGCATCCCGCACGTAACCTCCACAATCGATCGAATGGGTTACGCGGCGACAACGTTCCCATCACTAAAGTACACTCGTGACGTCATAGGCTCGACACAAAACGTTACACGCTCGGTTTCGCTGTTAATCGCCGAGCATTTTCCTTCTATCTTGATTTAGTTCTGTGGTGAAACGGAACGCACCCAAATAGATTTTTCTTCTTGATACTTAATTCGAAACTTTTGTGGTGCCGGTCGGTGCATCGTGGAAATTGTAATAAACGCAAATTGACTTATTTCTGTGCAATTATGTTCCAGTTGTTTTTATTGCGTGTTTCCTCGCTTTAGTGAGGTGAAAAGTTATATGTTACATACGGGAAGCAAAGTTATTTTACCTCGTGTGTATTGCAACACTCTCTGCGCTCAGGATTCTATTTTTGAACTACTGGCTTCGCTCAGGATTCTATTTTCAGGTTCAACCATAGAATCCACTCGCTACCTCGTAGTTCAACCCTAGAATCTAGTTAAAGATAAAGATAAAGATAAAAGACATTTATTCATGACGCTCACAAACACGTACGTACATGTACACACAAGAATAGTTCGTGTTGCAATTCCACACTCGGTTAAAATACAACTTTGCTCCCTTGTATAACAAATAACTATTGAGAATTAATAATAACCGACTGCACACAGCTCTTTGAAACTGTTTATTTTAAGTCACTTACAGGAAGTACTATGTGAGTCACTTTAAGTCACTTACATAGTACAGTCACAGTATAATAAAGAGTACTATCGTACAGTATGGCCACTCCTGCTCCCCGCTGAATGTGCCACCCACCCCCTCTCGGTTACCTCACAGTTACAAAAACGCGAACAGTCGACCTGTCATATTTCACTCGTACAAGAATAGTACGCGTTCACCTATACGAGCTTGGACTGTGTGCTAGGAACGCGCCTCTTTCATATATTTGATCGTCAGTGTCCGAGGTGTGGTACAGTGTAGCACAGGAACAAAAAATACACGTGATATTGCGCTGCGTTCACTATGTCACGGGTCCGCGTCGTACAGCTGCGTTCGTGACCAACAAAATGGTCCCGACGGAAGACCAGCGCTGACCCTTGGGTTAGCATTTTATGCTGAGTCGGGACCATTTCGTGGTAACTTATATGTTTAATTTCTTTTATTTGCTGTTTCTGTTTTCTTACTTGTGTATGTTGTAGTTATCACGAATAAATAATTGATTGATTGATTGATATGTTCCTAAACCCGCCCCTCCCCCATAGTGATGGTGATTTTTCCATAAACCCCCTCCCCCTATACAGTATGACGTAATTAATGGACGACCTAAGTAATAAGTTCAGGCGGCCTAGTCGAAGTGATACATTGATAATCGTTGACCACGACGTTCAATTCCATCATTCCGTTTATTGATTTTTTTTTATGCGATAGGAGGTAAACGAGCAGACAGGTCGCTTGATGGTAAGCGATCACCGCCGCCCATGGACACCCGAAACACCAGAGGTGTTGGAGGTGCGTTGCCGGCCTTTAAGATGGGTGTACGCTCTTTTCTTGAAGATTTGAAGGTCGTATCGGTCCGGAAATACCGCAGGCGACAATTCATTCCACAGTCCGCTTCATTCAGCTTTTGTCCGCGACTTCTTAGAATGAGACTAAAAGTAGCCTATTTCACTCTCCATTCTTTTAACTAAATACACTTAAAAATGGTTTTAGACGGTCATACAAACACACATACTTTCCCAGTTATAATTATTAGTATTAGTAGGTACTTATGCAGAACGTGAGAGTTCAAGCAACAATGTAGTAAGTTCAGCTGGCCTAGTCGAAATGATAATGAGTGCCGCGCACGCTGCAGGACACCATCGCGTGCGCAGACTTCTCGCCGAAGGGTGTGGTATTTCGTCGGTTCCGGGGCAACCTGCCGAATCCTATACGCCCCGTCAGA
The DNA here is from genome assembly GCF_023078275.1 of Leguminivora glycinivorella. Lineage (NCBI taxonomy): Eukaryota > Metazoa > Arthropoda > Insecta > Lepidoptera > Tortricidae > Leguminivora > Leguminivora glycinivorella. Next base: position 7,664,295 of record NC_062989.1, on the reverse strand, counting down.
CGACGCAACGGAGCCACGCTGTTACGTCGTCGCCCAAATCTAATGTTTAATTTGTATTATTTTTTTGTATTTTGTCTTGTTTTGTATTTTGTAGTTTCACAGTGCCTTAGTTTAAACTGTAATGCTATGTTACTTTTTGATTAAATAAATAAAAATAAAAAATCGCTGATGGTACCTACGGGGCGATCGAAACGCAATCTGCCTCTGCGCCACTACCGAAGACCGATAGGGAGAGCTAGCTACTCAACGCTTACGAAGCGTAAGCGTTGCGACGTTGGCTAGGTGCTTTTGTGATTTTTTTCATATTTTTTAAACATATGGTTCAAAAGTTAGAGGGGGGGGGAACGCACTTTTTTTTTTATGGGATAGGAGGCAAACGAGCAGACAGGTCGCCTGATGGAAAGCGATCACCGCCGCCCATGGACACCCGAAACACCAGGTTTTTTCCTTTAGGAGCGATTATTTCCGAAAATGTTAAAATTATCAAAAAACGATCTTAGTTAACCCTTATTCATTTTTAAATACCTATCCAACAATATATCACACGTTGGGGTTGGAATGAAAAAAAAATATCAGCCCCCACTTTACATGTAGGGGGGGGGGTACCCTAATAAAACATTTTTTCCCATTTTTTATTTTTGCACTTTGTTGGCGTGATTGATATACATATTGGTACCAAATTTCAGCTTTCTAGTGCTAACGGTTACGGTTTCGGTTGATAGAAAATAGCAACAAGGTTGCATTTGTTTTAAAGTGACTCGGATCGATAACTTTCTAACTAATAAACGTCTAATATAATCATGGAAAACGGATGCTTACCGGATATTTATACTTTAAAATAAATTGATTCACTAATTTTACTTCGACGATAAAGCTTATCGTGACCTCAAAACCACTTAGTTAAAATGAACTCCCCAAAAACTGTCAACAAGGGACGATCTGTCAAATGTATCCAATCCAACGAGCATGTTATGCGAATTGGCGTTTATCAGCTCGGTCACTTACTGCTATAAATGTATAACTAACTTCATACTCTAACGAGCCAGCATGTTAAGAGCGATATATATCGAAAATTACTGTCATTTTATTGAACCCTAACTGTCAAATTATCTCTATCACATTTCCATGCTTCGCCCGCTGCAGTATACCGACGATTTTTTTGCTCTCAATGCGTAATAAATAAGCTTATTTTATTCGATATCGCATCGAAGTACGTGAGAAGTGGGAAAAACCTACGGCAATCATGTTTGCATGCGATTATGCCGATTACCGCGTATAGGAGAATACAGAATTTACAGAATAAAAATAACCGCGTTTACAGAATAAAAATAAATACCTAATACACTCTGTCAAACAAGTCTGTCAGTAAAGAAGAACAAAGAAAACTATAGGTATCCTTTTCTATAGCACCCTAAAGAAAATGATGCATATAGTTTTCTTTATTCTTATTTACTGACAGACTTGTTTGACAAAGTATAGTACCTACGTACAGAAAGGACACTCCCCCTACAAAAGTGAAAATTGACAGCGGTTTAGAGTCGAATCGTGTTGTCCCTTTGTAATAATTGTAATGCATGGCATTGGCAGTATCCCTTTCGACTGTAAGTGCGTTTTCACATTATCCGATCCGATATCGGATGTCGGACCGATTTTCCATACATTACAGCCGCCATCTTGGATTTTTTCTATGGAAATCCTTCCGACATCCGATATCGGATCGGATAATGTGAAAACGGCCTAAGGGTTGTCAAAAATCATGTAATATTAGTTATTTAATCTGCGATATGCAAAATCATGCGCATGAAAAAGGGACGTCGAGTACCATAATTGCTACGTAGCAAGCGTAGCAACGCGAGCCGAACGATGCCGGAATCGCCTGACCGGGAGATTGTTGTTCAAATACTGATAGAGATGTCCAATAAGCTCTTAATCTTATAACTTTAACCTTTGTTTTTCGACCTTAATGTATTCTTAGCATGTTTTGTGACTGGTTCGTTAACAATTTAACATACATGTTTATAATCTAAGGTGCACAAATATTTATTACCGGAGCCGCATTTTCGGAATTGTTTTTTAGGGTTACCTCAAAAAGGAAAAACCGGCCAAGAGCGTGTCGGGCCACGCTCAGTGTAGGGTTCCGTAGTTTTCCTTATTTTTCTCAAAAACTACTGAACCTATCAAATTCAAAACAATTTTCCTAGAAAGTCTTTATAAAGTTCTACTTTTGTGATTTTTTTCATAATTTTTTAATATATGGTTTAAAAGTTAGAGGGGGGGGGACGCACTTTTTTTTCCTTTAGGAGCGATTATTTCCAAAACTATTAATATTATCAAAAAACGATCTTTGTAAACCCTTATTCATTTTTAAATACCTATCCAACAATATATCACACGTTGGGGTTGGAATGAAAAAAATATTAGCCCCCACTTTACATGTAGGGGGGGTACCCTAATAAAACATTTTTTTCCATTTTTTATTTTTGCACTTTGTTGGCGTGATTGATATACATATCGGTACCAAATTTCAGCTTTCTAGTGCCAACGGTTACTGAGATTATCCGCGGACGGACGGACGGACAGACAGACATGGCGAAACTATAGTTGACTACGGAACCCTAAAAACGGGACCCTTATAGGATCACTCGCGCGTCTGTCCGTCACAGCCAATTTTCTTCGAAACTACTGAACCGATTAACTTGAAATTTGGCACGCATATGTAAATTGTAAACCTGTGACCCAAAGACGGACATGTAATTTAAATTAAGAAAATTTAATTATAAGAGCCACTTTTGGGAGGTAAAAGTGAAAATTAAAAATCAAAGTTTCTAGAACTATATTGTGTTACATATCAAATGAAAGAGGTTTTTTATATGTATTTCAAATAATTTTTAATAAGGTAATTTTCAAGTTATTTAAGAAAATAGGCAAAAAATTACCGCTGCAAGGAGTTACCAAATCTCTTGAAAGTGTGTGAGCGCGTTTGAATATTACATATAAACTCATTTCTGTTTCGTTTTGTTCAAAATATCGATTATTCGCAAATAATCGATAAATAAAAAATGATTTAAGTTCCTATTAAAAAAGAGGCGCTTAAGCCCTTCTTGTAGTGTACAGAACCCTTACAACGCGAGTACAACTCGCACTTGGCCGGTTTTTTTACTTTAGGTCATGGACCCAAATGGCAGTTGCCCAGAGAAGCTCAAACATTGCGAAAAAGATTCAAAATCAATCCCTCCAACACAACGTTCAGGTTTGTAAAATATAAGTACCGTAACTTGGGGTGAGTAGGGTTCGCGGGGGTAGTTGGGTTATGAATGGGGAGAGAAGGGATGTATGGGGGTGAGATGGAATTTTAAGCAACTGCTACAGAATAATAATGTATTACGATTTAAAATGGACCTATAGTAATATTCAAATGTTCACAGACAGGCAGACAGACAGAGTCACACCATAAGCTTAAGGGTTCCTTTTTTACCTTGTTGGTATGGAACTCTAAAAACGATCAAACAATCTTACAGAATCGCAAACAAACAAACAAACAAACAATGGCTATGTCTAAATACTCACTGGTTGTATTTCTTCTCGTCGAACCATTTCGGCAGTTCAAGGTCTAGTTCTTCTAGTTTAACGGAGTCTGACGGGGCCTCGGTAGCTTCCTTGGAGAAGAGCCCGTCGATAACCTCTTGTGCTGAAATAAGTTGTTTTTCTTATTTGGGCGGTTCTCACTGTTCTCAGGGATGACGTTCGGTGCTGATTTCGGTGCTGATTTTTATTTACTACTTTATTGATATGTCAGTCAATTTACTAAAATCTAGCCTAAATATAAAAAATATTGGTGGTGGAGGCCTCCATTAGAACCTTATAGTTTGTAAGAAATCTGACATTTTAAAATCACCGAAATTATGTATGGGCACTGTAATCAATTTGCCCCACCGAATTCAATTTTTTATACATTATTCCACATTTCAACTTAATATATAACTTATTATTCAATTTAATGATATTTTTCATTTTAATTCGATGACAGGTCATGTAAAAAGGCTCATAATCGCGCAATTTTACTAAATTTAACATGGTAATATGCTAGTCATTATCGAGTAGAGAATTTTGTACCCATAGAGTGGCTTAATTTGCTTAGAAACATAGTTCTATGTTTTTACAAGGTATATCCTACTATTTAAGTATGAAATATTAGAAAATAATGGACATTTAATCAGTTTACAACGTGGCAATTGAAGTCGGTGGTCACTTTTTTTGATATCGGTGGTCAAAAAATCCACCGAAACCACGGAAATCAACTCCACTGATATCAAATTTTATAGCTTTTTTGGAGATAACTGCAATAGCATGCATCATACAGAGGAGATGTTATAATGACGTAATAACATACATTCAAGGATTTGTTAGTACCTTACATAACGACAAATGGACCTAAACTGTGGGAGTAAATTGATCCACCGAATCTTAAAAAACATGGGACCAAACCCTGCGAACTGCGACTGAGAAACCTTCAAAAAGTGCCCTTTATAAAACGGTACTGCATCTACTCTACACTGAATGGTTAAAACATAGCTAAAACTAACTATATTTGTGCTACTACGTCCCTGATCTACTAATTTGTAAGAGTAATGTCATGTTTATAAAATTACACCGAAATCAATCACTAGCCCGGGACACATGGTAAATTTGTCTTTACTCGGTAAGTTTAGCTAACATATTATTTTTATGCAGAAAATATGATAGGTTAACTAATACCTTATACGTGAATATCTATATGACAACTACGATCAACAACTCCATTTTGAGTTATGATTTTTTGTTTTGCAAATTCTGAGTGCGGGACACCCCCACCGACGGTCATTTTTCGCATTTAATATTTTATTACTCATATCATACAAATAATAAATAAATAATGTTAAGGTGTACCAAATAGAACAGAGGTTGAAGATTATGCCTGAATTAATTCAGATTTTTAGAACAGTCCGTTCTGACGTTTTTTGCCTCGGACACGTAAAAACGCGCCTCCTGAGAAATGCCCATTTCTAGTGTATGTAGTCTGAGAGTGGGTTAATATTTATCTGTATGGCGGGTTAGATAGTGCGCTTGTTAATTTGCGTTGTAGTTTCCTCGCTGTAGTGAGTGGAAAAGTTTTGTGTTACACACGGGTGCAAATGTATTTTACTTCTCGTGTATTGAAAAACTCGCTAAGTTCAGGATTCTATTTTCGAGCCACTCGCTTCGCTCGTGGTTCAACTATAGAATCCTTTCACTTGCTCGTTTTTCAATTCCACACTCGGCGTTAAAATACAACTTTGCCCCCTTGTATAACAAATAACTATTTCCCCTCACTAGCTCGGAAACACGTGTTTTGTCCTTTAATACCAGCGGGTAAAAACGCATTTTATCCACTAGTGGGTAAAGTAATTTGACCCTGAATAAAGTCAAATTAACTGCTTTAAAACTGATAAAAGTAGGTGAATCTAGTAATAAAGATGATTTACCACCTGTGGAACTACTGGAAGCAGTGATAAACGCATTTTTTGCGTTGTAGTTCCCTCGCTATAGTGAGGGGAAAAGTTTTGTGTTACACTCTGGTGCAAATGTATTTTACTTCTCAGGATTCTATTCTCGAACCACTCGCTTCGCTCGTGGTTCAACTATAGAACCCTTTCACTTGCTCTTTTTTCAATTCCACACTCGGCGTTAAAATACAACTTTGCCCCCTTGTATAACAAATAACTATAGTTCAGCTGAAAATCCGCAACGTGGCGAGGGTCAAATAAAATCTTGTTAGGCTTATAAAAGTAGTTTTTGAATGCGTAAAAGTAGTACGGTGAGCGTAGTGAGTAGGTACTTTTATATTGTGGATTGCAAACAATTAAATTTAGTACAATATTTTAGTTAGAAGACGTCATTAACCGTCTAATTTCGACCATTATTTATAATAGTCTAATTTCTCTGATTGTAGCAGGTTGTATTGCAGTTTCATATGTGATTGTCCTGTATATTTTGATGAGACTCCGGTTCAATTTTTGCAATAGGTAGTTACACTTTGATCCTTTTATTTACCTACTTAAATGCTTTACATTTATTTGCACGAGTGCGCCTTTTGAATTAATGTAATTTGATATAACTATTTCCTCAGTTTCTTGGTAGGTAATACTACCAAAATAATAGGGGTCGCAAGACTGACATATACATACTATCATTACTATCAAGCAACTTCAGTCATATCCATAACAGATATTTCAAGAAAAATAAACTCTTTGTGAACCTACCGGATAAACTGGTTCGATATGAGTAGATACGTACCTACTGTTTATTTTTTATTGACGCTAGGCTCCGGATAACACAACTCGGCGTTTGCGCCTTTAAATTAAGTATGTCAAGCCATTTCTGTCACTCGAAAAAACGGCAAATTAATAAATGTTTATCGCACTATACAAAATGTTAATTTGGTATTTTTTTCTAGTCACAAGCTATATTCCATTTACCTAGTACGTTAAGTAAATAATACAAAAGATAAGGAAAATAAAAGTATGTGACATAAATAGGAGAATTTTGACAACAGTGATATTAACTTTTATAACGTTTTATATATAAATTAACTATTTTCACACAATCACCTGATAACTTCTGAATAACCATACATATTCTTCTATTGTCTATTTTTTTTTAATCGCATGATGCAGTATTATGTCACATTATGTGTTACAAAACATACAATTATTTACAATCACAGCCGACTGTACCTACCATCGTATAGTGTGCGAGGGAAGCTTTTAAGAAATATTTAATTACAAAAATATGTATTAACTTTAAATGTATTAACTTTTAACTTTAGTTTTATTTAGGTTAATTTAATTTTTATTTTATTTCATTTAAATGGTTGAAATATTATGCTCTAGACATTATTTACAAAAATCGTAATATTCCAGAATTTATTCAAACTCGCCCCGGTTGACTCTACCTCAGATATTGAGTGACCATTCCATTGTTAACTGTCATTATTTTTCAAGACTAGTTAAACACAGTTAAAGGTAATTAAATCCAGCCCATTATTACGGATAAAGGAATATAATACCTATAAATGACTAGCTTTATTGACGATGACGATTGATCGCGTACATATTAAATATTTACAAAACGTCAAATCCAACGCTTACCACTTAAATCCATAGTTGATATTTGCCTATTGCGGCTAAGTTTCGTTTTCCTGCTCTTTTAGGCAATTGACGGTCAAAACACAAGTAAACAAAATACCATACACTTATCTCCCGTTACTTATGTCACTGCGTTTTTAAATAGGCTTCACAGAAAGTGTGCTTGCATCGGCATTCACTGTGTATTGTGTTATAAATAACTAATAGCTTTAAAATAGTGTACGCATCTTCTTTTTATGCGTTTATCGCTGACGCTGCTCGATATTTGTAAAGTAATCGATGCTTTGCGTGCGGCGCGGGACCGGGCCGCCGGCTCACTGCCGTGCAGTAGACGTATTGCGGCCACCGGAACCGTTATTATAACTCGCTTTCCATCAAAGAGGTGGCCTAAAGCTGATAGACACAAATATACGAAACAAACAAACAATAAAGATTTTACAGGAAGATTTACGTGTAGGTAGGTATAATTTATTAAGGTTTGTGTAATAATGCACGAGGACTGTCAACTCTGGCTACTACCCTGATCGCAGCTGTTACACTTTCAGCTCACAAACTGCCCAGAGAAGTTATTCAATGCCAGACAAAGGCACCCAAGCGACCCAATTGCAAACTGGGTCAATATCATCCCTTAGATTGCGATACTGTTTGCGTAGCTTAATGCATACCTAAACGCTCACGATAATATCTCTGTCGCAGCTATCAAGGATTATTTATATTATAAAGGATTTACATGCTTCATTCTAAGAATCGTATCTCGATTTTTTAGCGCCACCTATTAAATACTATCATAACTACACTATGATGCCAACAAAATATTTTTTTTTTTAAATGTGTATTGACGTGAAGACGTGATATCATGATTTTGAAATAAATAAATATGTCATTTTTTCCTAACATATAAATACGCAAAAATATTTTATGAAAAAAAAAATGATTTTGGCCACTCCCAGGCTGCGAACAGCGCCATCTAGTTTTAAGCCTAAAAAGCCCATACATTTCAAGGGTACGCTTTTTTGTAAGCATGGGCTTTGTAAGTCCATTATTAAATCGTTCTTGGCAGCTATCTATATATCTTTATCGCTCTTGCGTATTGGCGCGACAGAGCCAGACTGCCTTTCTGCGGCGTATCGGTGGCATCTTACGTCGCAGAAATGCCATTAGGCTACGGTGCCTGCTTACACAACACTGTCTGTAGGTACAGACTATAAGGTGTAGGAGGCAATCTTGACTGCGGGTGGGGTAATTTCAATTACCTAACCAAAATATTTTGGTAAGAAATAATTATCGCAGCGCCTTATTGAAAATCTCGGCAAAATTGTTAGTGTATTTGCCTTTATTTTTTATTAAGGTGCTGCGATAATTATTTGTTTTAAAAGATTTGTGGCATCGTACTTTCCTACTTGCAAAATAAAAGTAGGGATTTTGTAAGCTAGGTCAATATAGAATTGTTATAGAATTATTTGAAGCCATATACGTGCCTGTACCATATGCAGTAATTGATATTTTATGGTGGCGCTGCTGTGGAGTATGCTCTACAGCAGCGCCACAATGTATAAGAGCTCACGACGAAACTAGAAACATAGATATTTTTTTAATTAGTCTAGAATTTTATAGACTTTATATAAATATTTTCCCATATGTTTATGTTCATCAAAGCTAAGGTGGCGCTGCCGTGGAGCATGACGTAAATATTTCCATATTTTACATTATTATCAAGTACCTAGCTGCCATATATGTGTCTACTGAACAGGAACACATAATACTTTTAACTCGTATGGGAAAATTGGGAAATAGCATTATTCAGGTATACGGGTCCACCTATGGACGCCGTCCATTTATTACATCTATTTTGTAGTCATTAGGTACACACACAGTTACATACAGTATACAGCTTTTAAAGATTTCCTAAAATAATATCAAAGTAGACATGAAGGGCAGAATTAGGTGACCAATGTAAATCACACATCTATTTCTGTAAGTTTCTGTTTATGTGTGTATTTCTGTTTATGCACTTATCAGTGATTCGTACCAATTCATACACATGCGTTTAAACATCGAGTGTGAACTGTGAACACAATGAATTCGCACTAAACACTAATCAATCTGAACGAGCAAACATGCCCTTAAGTAAGAGATACTCCTGAACATACCACGAAAGACAATAGAATTTAATCCACCTGGTAAACCTTTTTCAAAAACAAGAATACAATGGCTACTTCGGTTCTCTAATCGCTGTATGTATTTTGTAAACACTGTTCTTTCGCTGCAGTTCGGCACTAGACCGCCCAAAGAAGGCTAGTTAATAGGTAAAAATGTTTTCGAATAAGCTAATCTTCATTTTGCAAGTGTTACACGTCTGTTGCGGGAACTGGGTAAGTGTAAGTACTTTACTAATTAGAAAATAATAATTTACTTCAAACATTTCAATTTAATAATATGATAACAATGTTTGTAAGTTATATTGGCCTTCTCACCCCGTTTTCATAGTGACTCAAAAACTTTGAAAGCGTCCATGATAATGATTAATGATATATTATGAATCGTAATGCATTTACAGTTCAAAATCAAATTAGACAATACTGTAACTTAAGGGACTTTCCATTAATTTCGTCAGTGCAGTGCTATATAGGGAAAGAAATAACATTGACAGATATCGTACTTATTAGAGGTATTTTTCGAACAAAAATCCTTAGAAACGTGTATAGCTAGTTCCTGAGATATTTAACGAAGTGACAAACACATTAGACACTACAATAAAATTGCACCTTACTGTTTATGGAAGCTTATTTTTTGTGAGTAATTTTTTGACTTTTTTGAACAGGCCTCAGAGTGGATGTCTCAAGTGCAAGATGAATTTGGATCAGTGTAAGTAAAACTTAATTTCTAAGTAATTTCTAGGTATTTATTTTGTTGATTCTAAAGTTACTCTTCTCAAAATAAGACCGAAGTGTACTAAATAAGGGCCAATTTACTCGTAGACGTCGCGCGAACTCACATGCGGTTTTTGTTACCTTGCATGCGGACTATTAATTTGGCACACATTCGGCACTCGTATGAAATAACGCAATGTAATGCAACTCGCATGCGAGTTTTGCACCGTATAAATGGACATTATGTAGGTTTTGTAGTGTGTACTCATTTAGACATTATTAGGTACCTACAGGTCTAACATTTTTAAATGAATTTACAGTAAAGACATAAACGCTCGCATGAATTACGACGCGGACCTAAAACAGTACGAAGACCAAGAGCTCCAAATTCCCACTGAAGAGCTCCCAAAACTATCAAAAGTCAACGAGAGCAACGAAGGACTGGGTAGCTACGTGTCTACTCCCACGCTTCAGACAAAGCTAGAAGCAGCTCTGAGCGTTGCGAGGGAACTGCTAGCGAAGTTGAAAGAGAAAATAGCTTTGGTGAGCGAACGGGAAACTACGCTGAAGGAGAATATTGCTACAGGAAGGTGAGGACTTTAGATACTAAGGATCTCCCCAAACCTATCGACGCGAAATCGGCTTTCGCCGACCGAAAATCGCCCGTTAGTATGAACATGCGTTCGAATGCGTTTGCCTTAATTTCCGACGTAACCATCTTCATATCGAGCGATATTTGGTCAGCTAGAGCCGATTCCGCATCGATAGGTTTGAGGAAACCCTTAGATTAATAACAGATCGGCTAGCATACCTTGTATTCTGTTGCTACGTGTTGAGTACGTGTCTACTTCTACTACCACTCTTCAGACGAAGCTAGAAGCCGCTCTGAGCGTTGCGAGGGAACTGTTAGCGAAGTTTAAAGAGAAAATATGTAGGACTGATATCCCATACATTACAGCTAGGCGCCATCTTGGATTTTTTCCATTGAAATCCATCCGAAATCCGTTATCGGATCGGATAATGTGAAAACGGACTAATGCGCGCCATGCCTGTGAAGCTAAGAGAGTTAGATTTGTTGTGCGAACGGTGAAGGAAACGATTGCAAAAGGAAGGTTAGGATTACAAAAAAAATGAAAATAATTAGACTCATGGACCAGCCAGCATGACTTGCGTTTTCGTGCGCTACTCCTTAAGTAGATACTTAGTTTGGAAATCGCGTTAAAACACGTATGACGCCATCCAAACTTACGGGTCGGCTATGTTGACATCATCAAGTGGAACAATAAGATTAGCTTGATGATGCATAAAAGGTACCTCCTTTCAGGAAAATGCTAATTAAGATGGTAATTATGTAGTAGATTGTGTGACAAGCTTAGTAGATAATTACGGTGAGAGCGTACATTGAATCCTGAACCACCATCTTAAGTATCAAGTAGATTTTAAATAAGGTGGATCGTGGATCTAATTTTGGTAATTAAGACGATACGGTAGGGGTCAATTCTCCATACAAACGCTCTCGACTATTTCCTCCCTGGTTTTTGAAGATAGAGCAATGATTTTTTCAACACAGATTGTTATTATTTTTATCTGTGTCGGACCGTTTTGATTTTTTTGATATTCTGCTTTTTAAAGACTCTAGAGTCAATCAAAAATTTCCAAAAACGGCCTTTTTCATTGTGGCGCAAAAAAAGGTGCAATACTCAAGATTGGTAACAATTAACCAAAAAAGCTAAACGGTCCGACATAGATGATTTCATTGTTATTCAGATTCTCAAATTTCGTTCCGATTGATTAAGTTTTGAAGGAGGAAAGAGTCGAGAGCGAAACCTCGATTTTAAAGATTTTTTTGAAATATCTATTGACTGAGTTGTTCTTAATGGACAATTTTTTTTCGATAAATCTAGTTAATAACACTTGTATATTTAACTAAAATTCCCAAGTTGAAAGGGGGACTCCTTTCCATTTTAGCATTTTCGCTACCGTATCCTCTTAATACCATGTGACACTGCTTTACATTGCAATAAGTACTGCTTTTACATCACGCACGTGTGAATAAATTTATATGATATGTAAGTATGTAATAAAAAATGTACCTATGCAAAAACAAATGTCCAAAACAGAAAAGGGTTGCTCATCATAGCAGGGAGGAAAATGTCTCTTTGCTCACTCATAGTATGGAAGAATAGGCCTCTTCACGAAACGGTGATGCGAAAACTTAAATTAACCTTCCCTTAACTAAGTACCTATTCGTATTTCTTCACAGGTCCGGAGTATCAGTGGTGACAGTCCATACGCTAGCCGGATCACCGCGTTCATACCTCATCCGCGATGGCGCCTGGACGAGCTGCCAGGGGCTGCTGCAACTGTCGTACGGCAAAGGGGGGCCCTCGTGCGTCGGCGTTGAGGTCTGTACAGCCTTTAGAACGAGGTCTCAGTGTCTGTGGTGACAGTCCATACGCTAGCCGGATCACCGCGTTTATACCTCATCCGCGATGGCGCCTGGACGAGCTGCCAGGGGCTGCTGCAACTGTCGTACGGCAAAGGGGGGCCCTCGTGCGTCGGCGTTGAGGTCTGTACAGCCTTTAGAACGAGGTCTCAGTGTCTGTACACCTATCAATAAAAGACATCAACGAGCTTCTGAATTCTAAACCTACAGGCACAAATCGAATTCAGTGAATTCCTAAAGTTTTTCTCATTCACTCCAACAATTAAATTTCATCGTTTATAGCAAGCGCGGATCCAGCTTCGTGCCCGAAACGCTCACGATAATATCTCTTTCGTAGCTATCTATCTCTATCGCTCTTGCGTATTGGCGCAACAGAGCCAGTTTCGATTTCGTTTCGCGTCGCAGAAATGCCATTCGGCTACGGGGCCAGTTTTTCACTAAAGTTTACGCCATAGGCCATAGTATTAATGGTCATTAGATTCTTTAGATAACAGTATGTATTTTTATTTGTGCGACTCGTAGAAAAACACAATGATGACATCACCATCAGCTTAAAAAATGCAACGTCATCATGCACAAGCACATGTGTTTTATGTTTATTACCTGAAGAACACATGTACCACATGATACTTACCAAATCAGCTGTATTACTGTTGGTTGTCCTACCACTAAACAACATTACAATCACTTTTTTATGTGAGAAGGTATTGTGCCATTTTAGATAGTAGCCTCTGTTATTATAGAGCTGTTATTACCTTAACCTATTTTTACGTACCTAGTCCAATATCGCAAGTCATTGTGTTTTGCGTGATAAGTCGCAAGACGGACTCCACCGACTCCACGTGGAAAACGGATGCTTTGGCCAGGAGCGCCTTGATTCTAGCAAAGAGTATTAAATCACTAGGTTGATTCTAGCTGAAACCCTTCCAAGGGACGCCAAAGGATTATTGAGTGGGATTGGGGCTGGCCAATGCCGTCACCGGTCGGGCGCCCCTGCCCCTGCCAATGCCATTATAAACGCCTTTTTCCCAGAAGGGTAAAGGGGTAGGGGATTATCATCTGCTAATCTCTGCACTCCCAAGTCTCACTATTAATGCACGGATCAAAATTTCTCAGACCCCGACGAAGCCAGACCCATGCGTGTTCAACTCGGTTACCAAGTACGAGACGATCCCGCTACGACGACGGGCCGAGTACATGGAAGACGACTTTCTGTGCCTGAAGAGCGGCTTCAACACCACGCTGGAACGGTACCTGACCGTGCCTAGAACTGTTGTCAACGACACTTGCAAAAACGGTAAGAATTTTACATCAAAATTCTCTCAGACACTGACTAAGCCAGACAATCAGCAAACCCGTGCGTGTTTAACTCAGTTACCAGATACGAGACAGTCGCGACGGACCAAGTACTCGGAAGACAACTTTCTGTCTTAAGAGCGACTCCAATACCACGCTGGAACAGTACCTGACCGTGCCTAGAACTGTTGTCAACGACACTTGCAAAAACGGTAAGAATTTTACATCAAAATTCTCTCAGACACTGACTAAGCCAGACAATCAGCAAACCCGTGCGTGTTTAACTCAGTTACCAGATACGAGACAGTCGCGACGGGCCAAGTACTCGGAAGACAACTTTCTGTCTTAAGAGCGACTTCAATACTACGCTGGAACAGTACCTGACCGTGCCTAGAACTGTTGTCAACGACACTTGCAAAAACGGTAAGAATTTTACATCAAAATTCCTCAGACTTCGACGAAGCCATGCGTGACTCAGTCACCAAATACGAGAGTAATAAGTAAAATATATCATGACCCACCCCCTGGAGCCTAGGTTGGCCATACAAATAGACCACGTGACCCCCCCCCCTGGGGCCCCGGGCCTTTACCACGTGACCCCCCCCTGGGCACGAAGCTGGATCCGCGCTTGCCGAGTCCCACGGTAAGCTCAAGAAGGCTTGTGTTGTGGGTACTCAGACAACGATATATATAATATACAAATACTTATATAAGTTATATACATAGAAAACATCCATGACTCAGGAACAAATATTTGTGCTCATCACACAAATAAATGCCCTTACCGGGATTCGAACCCGGGACCGCGGCGTAGCAGGCAGGGTCAATCACTACGCGCTAGGCCAGACCGGTCGTTACTTAAATCAAGTAAATTGCGAGTTTGGTCTCCACACGACCGGAGACTCGTTTTAATTAAAAAATCATTCATGGGTAATTGTGTAAGATTTTATAACAAACTTCCTAATGCCATCACTGAACTGTCTTTTAATCGATTTAAACATTATGTAAAGCGTATACTGATCTCTAAAGCCTACTATAGCACACAAGACTACATGAATGATGAAACACTGTGGGATACAAGTATTGCTGAAAACCATTAATTATATAGCTTATTAATGATGATATTGATAATTCAATGTATTTTTACACAATTTTTTTGACATTTAGAATTTATTCTAGAAGTTTTTATACTAGTATTTTTTTATACAATTTAGATTGATATCATTTTATTAAATCAATGTAGTTTTAAAACAATATTGTTTATTGCACCAATAAATTGCTCTGATATTTAGAATAAGATGAATATTGTACACTGTTGACAATTTAAAAGTGCTTATTGTATGCCTATTTGAATAAAGAATATTTTGATTGATTGATTGATAATCCAAACACGCCTTTATAATTATTTTTTTGCGTATAATATATCAATATGCATAATATTAAATGTGTTGTTTATCGATTTAAGAATTTACATAAACCAATTTGTTTAATTAAATCAAAACAGAGACGACATAAACTACCTACAAACGATTAAATACTATAAAAGTCGTTCGCTTAGGCTCCTCATCGTCAATTTACAGGTGTAGTACGAAGTCTAGAAGACAACGTGCAAGAATGCGGAGTGCGCGTACTATCGGAGTACGTGTACTACCCCGGGGCGGCGCGCGGCCCGCGCGAGTACTGCGACTCGGACCCGCCGGCCTGCCGCCTGCTCGCCGCCTGGCATCTCTCCAACACCACCATCGAGCACTTCGAGTTCCTGAAGGACGACCCCGCGTTTAAAGCGTTCTTTATTAAGAGCCAGTGAATAGAAATAAATTTTGTACCTTAAGATATTGTGTTTTATTTATATGACACTATCAAAGCCGTTTATGCGAAATTTATACTATTTTAGTCAGAAACAACTAAAAAGGCACATAATTCAAATTTTGTGTGGAACGGAAATTCCGATAAACACTCGAACCACCATTTTTTAAATTGCCGTTTTTTTCTCGCAACGGAAATGGCTTGGCACTGACAGACTTTATTTTTAATATGCGACTTTTTCTGGTGACAAAAATAGCTAGACAGACTATATCTGACTTCATCAAGGCGAGAGTCTAAAAAAACCGTCGCCATTCGGCTTTTAATTTCTACATTTATGGTCCGATTTTGTTAAAAATCGATATTTAACATACCTAACAGTAACACTCTTAACACGAAATGGCAAATGGCTATTAGTAAGTATTATTGTCAATTGACTGGTGTAGTACAAAGTCTAGAAGACAACGTGCAAGAATGCGGAGTGCGCGTACTATCGGAGTACGTGTACTACCCCGGGGCGGCGCGCGGCCCGCGCGAGTACTGCGACTCGGACCCGCCGGCCTGCCGCCTGCTCGCCGCCTGGCATCTCTCCAACACCACCATCGAGCACTTCGAGTTCCTGAAGGACGACCCCGCGTTTAAAGCGTTCTTTATTAAGAGCCAGTGAATAGGAATACATTTTGTATTGTCAAAGATCAAGTTTTATTTGCCCACCTAGCAGGTTAGCACGTTTTAACGTTCTTTGTATAGGTATCACGTATCACTGATTCTAAAAGAGATCTTTTGTTCCCCGCTCCGAGGAATCAAATTGTTGTCACTGTTTTTAAGTGCACTTTTCTGTTCTAGAACACGATTTAGTTCATACTTACTTTTCATCACACTCGCACAGTATCTCTAAATGCGCTGTTGCACGCAGGCGAAGCGGGGGTAATAGAAAAACCGATCTCCCAAAGGAGTTATGAAATTTCTAGTATGTAGGTACCTACCAGACTTAACATTTTTATATTTATTTATATATATTTTTTACATTGCAAGTGTTATGAAAACATTGTATCTAACTCGGAGCGTAAGAATATTTCAAACTCGAGTCTTTAAATCGCTCGAGCAAGACGTCACGAATTTATGGCCTGGATCCACGTCACGAACTATCTTCACTCCATAGAACTACATGCTAATTTTATTATAGTTTTCCCGCTTTTTCCTGTGGTTTCTTGGGACTGGCTGGTATTTCCCAGAAAACAAGCTCTCGAAACTAGCAATGAGCGGGTTTATCACTGTCTTAAATATGTTTAGTTCGAATTGTGAAAATTAGAAAAAAAAATGTATGTCAAATCGGTGAAGTGTCAAAAATACTCACCACTGTTTACCGCGGATAAATCCGCGAATTTTTTCGTAATTAATGAATGTAAATAGATAAAAAAACACGATGAAATGTCACGTGCCAGGGCCAAATGTAAAAGGTCAGTCTTTTTTATTTAAAGCTTATCAAAGATGTTATAAATTTCATCAATTTTTTCTAAAGAATAGTTTGTACTTATTCAGTTTTAGGGAGGACAGTCCACGCTTTAGCAAGATTTGGGGACGAACTTTACCTGGAATCGCTTGCGGACTGTGTTATGCTAAGGACTCTAAACGCAGCTGAATCCGCTTACGCCGTCGTGAAGTTTAACAAAAACTTCTTTTCTTATTTTAACTACAATTACTATTCCACTGAGGACAATGAAGGACTAAAGTGTAAAATTTCAATGAAATCCGCCTTACATACATTTAAATCTCCAACTCATATGGATAAGCAAGTAGAGAATTTAGAGATTAAACTGGACCCGGAGTCTTGTAAGCTGATTTTTCAGCTAAGATGCAAGCATGGGATTGTGAAGACTCATTTTGTGTCAATATTAGACTGCAAGGCAATGCAAGCAGTGTACACTAAAGATTTAGTTCCAAACAGGTAAAGCTACTCTACAATTTTCTTCTAAATAAAAATTACTGCTAGGTACTAAGGGTCATGCACTAACCACAAATTCACAATAAAAAGTGCAGGAAAGAATTTAAAGGTAACAAATTGTTTGGTGCAACCATCTCTAAATAAATGTAAAAAAATCAATCTCACTTTATACTTACATTATTTAATTGCTAACACTTACTCATATTTACCTTCTTACATTTCAGAATAACATCACCACAGAAAATACTCTCTGAAGCATTAAGTAATTTCCAAAATTCAGATGACCAGGTAACCCTAGAAGTAACCCCACAGAACATGTTTCTCCGAAACTATATAGACACTGTCGGAGACCTTACTAAAGTTATCCGGACACAAGTGATGTTAAAAGCTGCAGAATTTGATAGCTACACCATAGGAGCTGACACAATGATCACATTTACTTTGAAAGAATTTAAAGCATTACTAGCATTTGCTGAAGCTTTAAATCTACCAATCCAAATACATTTTGAAACTACAGGCCGTCCAGTTGTATTTATTGTTCATAACGGAGCTACTTTTGAGGCACATTTCGTTCTTGCCACTTCTAAGGCAGACGGTGCCTCTCAAAATACCACGCAGAACACAACACGCACTGAAAGAACTAAGAGAAAAGATGTGAATACGAGTCACGGATCAGCAAGGAAGAAACCAAACTTAACTAAATCAAATACAGACATATCCAAATGTTTAGAAGAAGACTCCCACCTTTTCAATTTTATAGACATCCCAGATGAACCTGTAGAGGTCAATACTGAGGCTGCAGTCAAAGATAATAGTATAATAAATAATAACCAGTTAGATAATATGGACATGGACTGTGATGTTATTCCACCGTCGCCTACGGCAGTGGCATTTGTTCGGAAAGTGTTCAAAAGGTGTTTTGAACAAACTATAGATATTACTTCTTTACAAGGCACTGTGTTAGCTGAGGACTCGGATCCTGAGTCGTAACTGTGATTTATCTGTTATATGTTTAAGTTATTATAAACTCACATTAAATGATCTTTATTTATGTTTCTTTTTTTTACATTAACTGTATCAACTGTGGCGTGTGGCTAGCATTACTACTGTATACTACCAATTTCAGGGGTAGGTGCGCATTGCCAACACAGTTACAACCTTTTTTAAAAAGCCTACTTATATTGTGTACTTTACATTGTATCCCCTTGAGATCAAACTTGCAGACTACTGAACAAGAAAGATGCGTAGGTGTAGGTATTTTTCTAACTAAAGCTCACCGTATGGCTAGTTTCGACAAAGAACAAGTTTATTGCATAACCAACGGCACGAACGAACGGCAAGACTCATAAAAATCCTGAGTTCAAACCTCATCGCCATCCTGTAGTGGCTGTAGTCCTGAAAATTATGTACAGGAAAAAAATACAAAAAGATAGTCATACAGGGTGGTCTTTTTGAGACCAGTGCCCTATAAAGAGATAAATGGCTAGACAAATTAGTTTCGAACTTGACAGCTGATGTAGATGGTGCTATGACTCCGGACATGGCAGTATCTCTGGTTGTCAAATACTACAATAGTTCATACAAGATGTCCAATAAGAAACTCTATATCTTCTGAAATAAAGTTTACTTTAGCTTGGTAACGAGACTTGACTTTGATCCAGTGTTAGGTATGCGCAGTAAAGGGCCATCTATTTCAGCTGACATAAGATTTTGAACAGGCTTTCTTGTAACTCTGCTATAAGTGGATCTTGGTTGATCTAATGATGCAGATATATTTTTTTTACCCTTTAACCGACAGACGTCTGTTGCCGTTGCAAAAGATTCCACTTTATTTTATTTACGTGATATTCCATAAAGTTAAAGTTTGCTTTTATAACCTAACCGCCACAACCTGGCATCCAGGAGTTCCAGGACACTGCATAATCCTTAGCCGCGGCCCTCGAAATTATATATTTCACCCTAGTTATTTGAACAAATAAAGGCGGTGTATAAATGAAATGTCGCATATTTACTGCATTAATATTTTATAGTAAAAAATATACATACACAGGTAAAAATATTGTACACACGTTCCAAGCGGTATGCAATAGATTGCTATGTTCCACCTAGAATAGGCACCAATATCAGACTGCACAAAGATTTTATCTGAGACGTGTGACGGCACACCATGTATAAACTAAATCTAAAATTTGCCATTCGTCTCAGAGAAAATCTTTGTATTATAAACAGCCTTGGTGGATTTAGGAACGTAAGCAATCGGTAGAAATCAATAGTAGTACTATTCAACTTATTACTACACACGCATATAAGATGACTTGGTAAGATTCGTTTTGAAGTGACCAGAATGAATCTCATGTAATTTTAATGTGGTCCTTCGAGCGTGTAGGTAAAACTGAAAAATTCCCAAATGCAATAAAACTACTAATTTGTACCTGCAATATACATACAATGACAAGATCTACTTGAATATTTTTATATTTGTATAAACAAAATATGTATCTACATTCCTTGAGTATTAGTAAAATTTTCTGTTCATGTACATAAAATTAACAAGGCAGAATCAATACATTTGGTAATTTTACAGAATTCCTAAAGAACAAAATATAAATAGGTGTTAAATTTATCACTAACATAAGCTTTAGCTATATCAATTTCCTAAATGGTTTTGCTGGCTGGACTAAGTATAATGGATAGTTAAATTGAAATATCGAAAGTAGCTTTTGCATTTTTTTTAATATTTCCGTTTTGATAAAATGCTACAAGAGTTGTTACAGTCGGTTATGATTGCATGTGAGATGTAATACAACACAATAAATAAACCTTGTTAAATCACTTGACATTTGGTTTCTACTATACAGAGATCAACACAGTACATTGGAAGTAAAAGAACAAAATGCAGATTTGTTTTTTCTATCAAAAATTACAATACACATTTCATTATCATAATAATAGCTAGCTAACATGTCTTAAAAAAGATGAAAAAGACTTTAAATTCCGTTTAAATTTATTATTTGATGTGGCAACTTTACCGTAATTACAATACCATTTAATTACAATAAGTATTTATTTTAAATCAATTTCAATATTGTCTCTGGCCCAGATGTGGGGGCGGCGGCACGAGCTAAGTGCATCACCAAACACTCACTCTATCCAACTAAATCAATGAAAAAGGGCACTGTTTGTTTAGGAACAATCCTCTTGACTCTTTCTTACACACTGTGCTACTTTTCTTTTAAACTCCGAATATGATTCTCTCCATTCTTTCTGTAAAGAGAAGCAGAATGAGCGCGGTTCTACGTTTGTGTGTGTGTCGGCATGGCGCCTGCGGGTGTGTGGGTGGCGGTCACGCGGGGGTACTGTACTGTCATAGGGCCCTTTTCCACCATACAGTATGCCAACTACTACTGCCCGTCCTTTCCTAAAAGCAATCTTCTTGACTTTTCCTAACACATCTGGCAACTTTCTTTTTGAAATCCGAATATCGCTCTCGCCATTCTTTCTGTGAATATAAAACAATGTATACAGTAATGAGGTACATCCCAAATAATACAGGTAAGTGTGAATGAGGTTTAGAGTATATTATAAACAACAAGTTGCAGAATGTGTGTGATGTCTAACCATGTAACTAACCAAACAAATTGACTGGTTAATTTGATAAAGAATAAACTAAATCTCAAAAACTATTAACCTCTCGTATGCTTAGGAGCAGATCTGCTCCATATTGTTTCAACTTTAACATGTAGTTATTATGACTAATATATTAATGACAATTTTTTGACAGACGCATACGAAAGGTTAAGACCAACAAGACTAGAAAAAAAATCCATATGAAAACAGCCTATGAAAAAAGATATTGCAATGGGAAAAATTGTGTGCGTGTGGATTGAGTGAGCACCTTCCGAAAAAAAAAAAATATGCTAATCATTTAGTAAAAGTTCTAAAACAATTGTAAAACGAATCTCTGAATTTGTAAAAAGATAAATCAAAAGATACAGTCATTAACATGTGCTCACTCAGTTCTCACAAACTACCAACGAAAACAGTGAATGTATTCATTTAACATAAAATATTTATATATTAACATTTAGTAAAAAATATGCCAACTTACCTCTATCAATTTTAGATCACCTAGTGACGTATTAAATTTTTTACAAATAGTTTCTTATGCTAACAGTGCTCACTCAATCCTCACACTTTTGAAAAGCCGAATTTTGATGAAAAACATAAGATTTAGACCACTATTATATGTGTATAGTTTAGTAAAAGTGAAATGGGAATTTGTAAAATACAAAACGAACCACTAACGTGTCAGGTTTTTTTATAATAATTTTTTGTAAGTGCTCACTCAGTCCACACGTTTTGAGAAAGTTAAAAATGTAAATATCTTAAGATTTGTAGCACCACAGACACTCGAAAGTACTTCAACATTTAGTAAAAATTTTTACTAAATATCCACCATCTAATATTTTATATTCGTTGTCTGGTTTTAAAGATATTCAGACATAACTTTTCTCATACAAATGTATCATGTAGGGTGACCACACTATGTCGGCTCCTGATTTCTGGTTTCTTACTAGTGAAGTATTATATTCTTTGTTTCTTACCAATTATCATTCATGTCCTTTTTAATGCATGAATGTCGATATGGTTATTATCCTGACGTCGATAAAAATTACACAATACACATCATCACTAGGCCAAGAACATAACCTAAAAACAGTTTGCAGATGGAGAATTGATATATGGTATTAGTTTAATATAAACTATTATCAAAATTGAACGAAACTCCCCAATCTCAATATGACAATGGGAAGACGGGGAAAATCAGGAGCCCACATAGTGTGGTCACCCTACATGATACATTTGTATGAGAAAAGTTATGTCTGAATATTTTTAAAACCAGACAACGAATATAAAATATTAGATGGTGGATATTTAGTAAAAATTTTTACTAAATGTTGAAGTACTTTCGAGTGTCTGTGGTGCTACAAATCTTAAGATATTTACATTTTTAGGGTTCCGTAGTCAACTAGGAACCCTTATAGTTTCGCCATGTCTGTCTGTCCGTCCGTCCGTCCGTCCGCGGATAATCTCAGTAACCGTAAGTACTAGAAAGCTGAAATTTGGTACCAATATGTATATCAACCACGCCAACAAAGTGCAAAAATAAAAAATTGAAAAAAATGTTTTATTAGGGTACCCCCCCTACATGCAAAGTGGGGGCTGATATATTTTTTCATTCCAACCCCAACGTGTGATATATTGTTGGATAGGTATTTAAAAATGAATAAGGGTTTACTAAGATCGTTTTTTGATAATATTAATAGTTTCGGAAATAATCGCTCCTAAAGGGAAAAAAAGTGCGTCCCCCCCCTCTAACTTTTGAACCATATGATTAAAAAATATGAAAAAAATCACCAAAGTAGAACTTTGTAAAGACTTTCTAGGAAAATTGTTTTGAACTTGATAGGTTCAGTAGTTTTTGAGAAAAATACGAAAAACTACGGAACCCTACACTGAGCGTGGCCCGACACGCTCTTGGCCGGTTTTTATTAACTTTCTCAAAACGTGTGGACTGAGTGAGCACTTACAAAAATTTATTATAAAAAAAACCTGACACGTTAGCGGATTGTTTTGTATTTTACAAATTCCCATTTCACTTTTACTAAACTATACACATATAATAGCGGTCTAAATTTTATGTTTTTCATCAAAATTCGGCTTTTCAAAAGTGTGAGGATTGAGTGAGCATAAGAAACTATTTGTAAAAAATTAAATACGTCACTAGGTGATCTAAAATTTATAGAGGTAA
Organism: Leguminivora glycinivorella; assembly: GCF_023078275.1. Lineage (NCBI taxonomy): Eukaryota > Metazoa > Arthropoda > Insecta > Lepidoptera > Tortricidae > Leguminivora > Leguminivora glycinivorella. The sequence continues at coordinate 7,640,960 of NC_062989.1, read as the reverse complement.
GTTGGCATATTTTTTACTAAATGTTAGTATATAAACATTATATGTTAAATGAATACATTCACTGTTTTCGTTGGTAGTTTGTGAGAACTGAGTGAGCACATGTTAATGACTGTATCTTTTGATTTATCTTTTTACAAATAATGAGATTAACACCTTCATAACTCGGCCCTAATCGAGTGAATTCCTCGACTAGTAGCGCCATCTGGCGCGCCAGTCAAGTACTAGTGTCGCCCGGTTACCAGCGCTCGGCTGCTTTTTCCTCAGTACCTTTAGCCGGCAAGGCCCTTAAGGGTGGTTCAAGCTTCGGCAGGAACCTAAATATCCGTTTTTACCCTTCGGGGGAAAAACGGTTCTATTTAGGTGTCCGTGCCTTCGCTTGAACCACTAATGAGACGTGTTTAAACCTCTGCCGGCGCTGGTTAGGGCGTACTGTGACTGATATACTTTATTTATACAGAAATATTATAATAAGAAATAGGAAGGTATACAAAGGGATGCTTCAAAATTTAGTCACTAAGGTTTCATGAGTTGAAACTGACTCCCCACAGCACAGCACAGTTATTCATTATGACTCTATGATGGTGGTGAATTACTTAATTTATGTATAACATAAAACCGACAGGAAGCCAGTAGTTAATAGATCGGTATTACAATATTTACGGAAATAAAACCTGTTATTTCAATAACATTTTTGTGAGAAAATTTTCTGTAGCAACCCAAACTCTGAAGAACTTCCCCTTCCTCAATGGGTGTTACATCAACGTCGGCTAAATTTGTCTCACGTTTCCCTTACAACAGTCCCTAGTCAGAACAAGATCATATACATGTTTTTTGTGTTATAAATTCACCAAGATACTAGTTTTCTTCTGCTTAAGATAACTATAATTATATCATGTAACTATAATACACAATTATATCATAGCACTGCCATGAGCATTATGACATTATGTTTAAATTTTTATTTTTCATGTAAATTGATTACTGTACCATAAGTAATGCGCCTATATGTATATGTAATATGCACATACTATTGTTACAATTTATTTATTTATGCATAAATATCAAACGCCTGTAAAAAAGTGATATAGAATTTGTGCAATCTTTGTCAAAAGGGGTAGGACACGCCAAATTTGGTACCATACAACAAAAAAAAAAAAATTTGCCCTGTTAGTATACTGAGTAATAAGCAATATTGACATAGCTTAAACATTGTCTTACATAGCCCACTGCCAAATGTCAACATTTCCCATAGCATAATGTGTTATGAATTCTGTATATGAAATATACATTTGCCAAAACAATTGAAATGGACGCTTGAGTTGGAACAAATTGTACGATATCATATGTTAATTTGTAATGTATACCCACATCACGATAATGTATGCGTTACTGCTGGACTGGTAGCAAAACTGCAAATAAGATGATAATACATTTTCGGCTTCTGACTGAATTGACAATACCATGGCCACGATTAGCTTAGGATCCATATATTAAAAGGTAAGCTCCTACTCAAAGTCTTTACGAGAACAGAAACCATGCAAATTTTTCCTATTAAATTAAAATGGGTCAACTGAGCAAAAAGCTTTGGGATACAAGCGATTGAAACGAATCAATGATCTAATGAGTCACACATACTTAGGCGAAGATCAAATGAAGGCAATTATTTCTAATTAAATTGACTTTGATACTTCCATGAATATACATGAATGTTAATGCGGGAATCCTCTTTACACTATACGCGTCAACTTTATTTAGTCTTTTACTATGTCTAGCTAGTATGCTTTTTTCGATATTTGAAATATTTAATTTGTGTATTTAATTTGAATAATTATGAATATGTGATGCATATATTTTTAGGCTTATCATTTTTATGACTTATGTGCTGACTAGCCGAATTTATAAAGGCAAAATTGTACGATTCGTGAGCTAGTAATTCTAAAATATTACGACTTATGGCTCTTTAGTCCATTTCGATATTCTAATAAGAATGTAAGACGACAGATAACTCTTCAAATAAGGGTTAATGATGTACGATTAATTACCCATTTATAATTAAAATTCAGTCATCAGCTTAAGATAGTAAATAGTTTTCTTTTCAGAACTTTCGTAATTTATCACCAAATTGCAAAGCAATATATTCTATATTGCTCTTTTGTGCGAATAATATAAATGTCTCACGTTCTTTATAAACTGATGTATACACATAAACATACGGGTTAATATTTACTGTATTCTTGCTTATTTCCCAAAATCCATATGCAGCGCGACGTCCCACAAACAAGATGCAACTGTTATGTAGGGTAATACCTGATTCTACAATTATATCGAGATGACAATTATTTATTTATCGTATGGCATGTAATTAGAATTTTCTTAAAAGTCGTACGTGCGCACGGCTGTAGCATGTAGCGCCACGGACGATGACAATGGTATTTACACTTGCCTGTCATCCGAGACCAATAGGTCAAAATATCGTAGCTATAAGTACTGCGTATATTAAGCGCTGAGCTTTTATTTTTCATTTAGGTGTCAAGACCTTACTTCTGATAAATATAGTTCATCAATATCTATTTAAACGGCAATAATTTTAAGTTTTCTGTTACGACTAGAAACCCATTCTGCCTAGAATCTGCGCTCCCTTTTATGAGTGTCCTAACAAATTCTTGTATGTCAGGTATATTAGGAGTCCGAAGTCTTCTAAATTAAGTCATAAGCACAGCAATGTTATAAACATCATATTTCTAGTTCCTTACACTGAATTCAATTGGGACTGGGACTCGTCCTCTGACCTTACGAACCGTTTTTGAATAAGTTGTGGCGTCTCCTCTGTTACTGACAAATAGTCGCGCCGCAAAATTCTAATAAATGGCGCTTAGTAAGCAACTGCGGAAATGTTTATCGATCCTACAACGCGCTAATGGATTCCAAAAGTTAATTGTAAATATACAACTTCTGTTAATCTCTCTAGGCCCCAGAAACCTATTCGGAAAACATTTGTCAAATGAAATAAACGGGAACTTTCTGTTAGTAATACCGCAGTAGCGGGCGATAATTTTAGGATGCGAGCGCCTCTTTATTTGTAAGAGGAAACTGTGGTCTAAAATCGAAAGAGATTCATCCTTCAATTTCCGTTTAATTTATTATTTCAGAAACAGGCCTCCACATTCACTGACTACCTTTCAACATTTTATCCATAAGAGTGCCTTAGCAAATTGTGAAAATCGGCTTCTCTCGGAAAATGTATTGCCCTATTGGTTTTAATGAGCTTAAAGTGTTTTCGATATATCATACTCATACAACAAATAAGCACTTTGAATACAATTTACCTACACGGTTTTTTGCTTTGTTTTGTGTAGTTGTTTAAGTTTAGGACCAACTTCATTTACTTCGGTCAAGAGATGTAAGCCATAGTTCTTCGCTGTAAATAGTTTGAGAATACTGTTCGGTCGTCTCTTTAATCTAATTCGTTAGTTATTTATAGAAATATAGGATTCGTAACATTACGCCATCGAACTGGGCAACCGACAAATCCTTTTACGACGAGAGTCCGTCCTGAGTAACAATGCAAGAAGGCATACTAAAATGCTATTGTACTAAATAACATATCCTTTAAGTCATTTTGCCAAACTATCCACAAAATATCGGATATATTTGGGAGTCAGATTTCCGGTACGAGTTTGTTGTCTTTGTAATTAACCTCTTCAAGGATTTTCTGTAACCTTGGTCTAGATAACGTTAGTAATAATGCATGATTGAGTATTCTAACCGTTGGTCGATTAACGGCAGTTTGAGGTCAATTTGTAGTACATATATGTATATATCGTACTTAGAAAACTTTCCGAGCTGTAGCTTTTTATTTCTAAATGAATTGGTTCAGAAGTCTCTACTGGGTCGATTGTTATAGAAGTAATACTTTTGTCAGTTCGGTATACTGAACAACATATACTGGAACATTATACGCCATTAGTCCAACTGTATGTTTCAGCCGGACAGCTATAAGTTTGCTGAAATACAGACGAATATCCAGGTTTCACAGAGTAATGAGCCTAGTACAAGAATTTTCCTTTGCGGTAAGTTATTTTGTAGCTAATAGTCAACATTTGCTAAGTACCTGAGTGGTTCTTCTGCATTTCTAAAGTCCGTATCAAGACCCAAGACCATGCGTCAATTATTGACGCCCCTGACGCCGCCTCCTTCATTTAAAAGAATCTGCACTCTAGGAATAGCGTAAAACAGTGGCATAAATTATGTAATGGATTTTCTTTTTCCCATTGGTATCTTCGCCGCCCCCTTTCCCTTTCTGATTGGGCAAGAAGGGCTTTGTAATATAAAGTGGTTTTTCATTCTGTTTAGCATCACTATTATGTATATTTCTTAATTCGCTTAGTATCTGACAACAAAGTGCTACTTAATTGCTACCGAAGCTCCACCCACACGTTTTTAGATGTGGAAGTGGATTTTCACAACGTCAAACCTGCTAAAAAAAACCTCTATCATGACGAGCATTCTAAAAGTTGACATGACAAATTAGGTTGGCAATAACGGCGTTGCTTTACAGTAATTGGATCACACATTCGTCATCATTATGGCCGTTCAGATATTCATGAGTGAGATAAATTTGGACATTCCTCACAATCATTCATCTGTTGGTCAGGTGACCACGCTGATTATGTATTAGCTAATTAGGCAATTGAGACGACGCCGATGTCGTTCACTTTACCTGTCTAAAACGACCCCACTTATGGGAACCCATCACGTGATGATTTTTGTCTAATAAGACAATGACTAAACTGTGTAATTGTGTATGTCTCAGGTTAACACGTACGCTGTGGTTCTGATTCGAAAGACCTTCTACGAAGTACATATGTTTAGAAATACCTTATACAAAGTATGTTTAGTTAAGAGTTGTGCTAATTACCGCAAAGTAGATGTTAAAGCGACATAATCTCATTGAGATTCGAGTACAAATACAACATTTTGCCTCGTGATCATAACGCTCGTCTCATGACACGAAAGGTGAATTAGTGCATAGCATGTAATAATCCAATGGGTTCTCACAGGATGTCGTAAATCATCGCATAGGGCAACGAAATCCAAATTCCAAGTCGCTGCAAAGTTTAATCTTTTACGGGGCGACGTTTGTCAATTTATATGACAGTGTACTTTTTCGCACAGCACAACTTTACTCATGTTGTCTCTAATGACGAATCATGTCTGCACAATGAATGATCTCCTTTGTCATATCACGCGGCGATGCCCTATCGGATCGTGGCCCTATCTTTTCATAGGCCAGGTTATCTAATGGGAGCTCATCTGTCGTTTCAAGACATCTCTTGTGTCCTGTCACCTCACGAGGCGAAGCTATGACTTTTCAAGGGACGAACCTATGTCGTCTCACGGGACGTCGCTCTGTCTCGTCTTACGTGAGCGTGGCATTTGTCCCTTATATTCTTTATGACGGTGCATAGGATTGCACTGCGTCCCATCGCTGTCAATTTTCTTCATCGTCTCCATGCCACCATACAGGAACAACCCTGTCGTCTCGCGGGACAATGCAATGTCGTCTCATTGGACGACGCCTGTCGTATCACGGCACGACGCCGTGTCGTCTAACTGGACGACACCTGTCGTCTCACGGGACGACGCTTGTTGTCTCACGGGACTACACCATGTCATCTCACTGGACGACGTCATGTCGTCTCACGGGACGACGCCTGTCGTCTCACGGGACGACGTCTGTTGTCTCACGGGACGACGTCTGTCGTCTCACGGGACGACGCCATGTCAGTCTCACGTGAGTGAGGCATATGTATCCGCGTATTTATGACGGTGCCTACAGGAGGTCACTGCGTCTCGTCGCTGGGCCAAAGGCACCGAGCGGAATATCACGAAGTTAGAAGTAATCATAATCTTTTCGATGTTTTAAATTTGTCGAACTTTTTAAGACTTGCTTTTGTAAACGTGTTGCTCGGCCGAGTTACAAAAGCGTACTGAGGAAAAAGCAGCCGAGCGCTGGTAACCGGGCGACACTAGTACTTGACTGGCGCGCCAGATGGCGCTACTAGTCGAGGAATTCACTCGATTAGGGCCGAGTTATGAAGGTGTTAATCTCATTAGTGGTTCAAGCGAAGGCACGGACACCTAAATTCAGAGATTCGTTTTACAATTGTTTTAGAATTTTTACTAAATGATCAGCATATTTTTTTTTATTTTCGGAAGGTGCTCACTCAATCCACACGCACACGAAAAATTGTCTAAATTAGAAAGAAAAAATGAGGATTCATGCAAGCCACATACAAAATGAAAAGTGAGAAAATAGTACTAAAGTAAAACATGTTGAAATGCAACACAATAAAAAATGGTGAAATTATAGGGAATGAAATAGAGTTTATTGCTAAAGTTTCTTTTTTATCACTCTACATATATCTCACATCCCTTGGGGTAGGTCATCATAGGCTCCAAACTAATTGTGTCATTCAAATTTAATTCATTGAAATAAAATCAAAATCCCAAATACAGTCTATGTATGGCTCTACAAACTTTTAAACAAAGATATTACTAGGGAGGCTCTTGCCTAGTTTCTGGTAGATTCTGTCCTGTATATCCGTAATCCATATTATTTAAAATGTTTACGTACCGCAGCATCTACATTAGCAGGACTCTCGTCATTGGGGTCTGCCAGCATTGAGATGACACTGATAAGTATAGTCTCCACTGTGTGTACTGGTAGCCACCGCTCCGATGCCTTCTCGTAACCCCATTTGTCATCTCCTGGCTCGTGCAGTATTGATATGCAAACATCACCATTCTTTTCAACTGAAATCAAATAAGTTGTCTATTAAGTCAGTTATTTATTGGTAAAGCCGATTTACACGTTATAATATAAAACATAATATATTTAAATATATCGTTAATAATTACAATCAATTTAATGATAAAATATAAACTATAAATAAGCTACGTACTATCCTTTACGTGATAATTTAAGTACTCGTTATAATCATAAAACGGGTGCTCAACAAGCCAGCGTCTTAGGCGACATTTAAAACTGCTTAAACTTTGGGCGCTAGTGATGGTGTCAGGTAAGTTGTTGTAAACGGCGGGCCCCATGCCATGGGTGAGCTTGGCCGACCTGGCCAGTTTGCGGCTCACGCCGGCGAGCTTGTGGGCGCTCCGCGTGTTGTACCCGTGTATCATACTGTGAGTCTTGTAAGCTGTAAGGTTTGACCTCACATACACAGCCACCTGCATGATCACTATAGCTGGTAAGGTCAGTATTCCCATATTTATAAAGAGGGATCTTGCGGGAGTGTTGTGTGGCACGCGGGCAATTATTCTAATTGCGCGCTTCTGGAGACGGAATACCCTCTCCCACTCGGCACAGCGTCCCCAGAGCTCCGCGCCATATTGGATCAGCGAGTGCACCGTGGCGAAATAGCATGAGCGCGCGACGCGACCTCGTCCGATACCAACCTGGTTACTCGACCTAGGGGCGACAAAACATGCGGTGCCGATTCTTGCGCTTAGTTTGTTAATGTGATGGTCCCACTTTAGACAAGTATCTATTTCGAACCCTAAAAATCGAGTGGTACTTAATTGGTCTAGGGCGGTCCCATTCACAGAAACACAGAGCGGTATCGAGCTGCGGCCTGACAGATTGAATACCAGGTAATGGGTCTTCTTAAGGTTTAACGCTAGGCCATTGGTATCAAACCAATGTGCAAGTTGCACTGCAGTGTCATTCAGTTTTCCTTCGAGAGTGGCCACTGATTGTGCTGTGATGATAGCAGCAATATCATCGGCGTACATTAGGATCTCAGCTGCCTGTATGGCATGCGGCAGGTCATTCAGCAACAAGGAAAAATTAATATTTGATACTGATGAGCCCTGGGCCACACCCATTGTAGTTTCCAGTGGATCTGACCTATTATGTCACTGGAAACTATAACAGTAATAATTAATAAGTTTATTTTACTGAGCACACCACTTGAATGAAAATCAAACAAACTCCCATGAGCCATGGCAAATTCTGGGATAACACAAGGAGGATGATGATAACTTTAATGAATTAGAAATAGATGCCAAGCAGATCTACAGTACCGGTCAAAAATTTAAGTTCACTCCTTGTTTTCAGTACAATTGACTGCTTTAGAGTGATAGTTTTTTGTAGTTCAGACGTCAAAATTTGTTTCGTAAACAATTTATATTTTTTTAACATCTGTTTCCCTCAAATCTTATAGGCTAAATAATGATTTGGCCTATATTATCTGGCTAAAACTGTGTTTCGTGTAAAGATGTGTCTCAATTAGTGGCAAAGGCAAGGCCATAAATATAACTAGCATTTTGCAGTCATGTTTATTAGATTTTAGTGAAAGAAAGGTACGTGAATTGTGTCTAACTAGTAAAACAAATCTCCACAAAACAATAAATATAAGTTGAAAACATATTTCGACTACCAAACCGAAGATATTTATCGTACAAAAGTACTCATTTGTACCGAAATCAAAGGGTGAACTCAAACTTTTGACCGGTACTGTAGGCTTCAATACTTGCTTAGAAGATATTATGATAAGTCTCTATAATTGATTAATTATTTTGAAGGCATATTGTGACAAAGAGTAAAGCAGATCTTCAATACTTGCTTAGAAAATGATGATGATGTCTCTATAGTTGACTAAGTATTTTGAAGGCATATTGTAAGACAAAGAGTACAGATATTTTCACTCCAATACATACAGTAAAAAGCTAGACTGAAAGGTATTATATCAAGTACTAGCGATCCGCCCCGGCTTCGCATGGGTACTATACCTACATGTAAACCTTCCTTTAGAATCACTCTATCTATTTAAAAAAACCGCATCAAAATCCGTTGCGTAGTTTTCAAGATTTAAGCATACATAGGGACATAGGGACAGAAAAAGCGACTTTGTTTTATACTATGTAGTGATGAACTGTACCAATGTACAAGTATTTACAACACATCTGTATAAATATACTCAAGTTTGAAAACTTGTATTATTGATAAAAACATCTCACATATCTCATGATAGGATAATGATTATAATAAACCTAAGAACCATCAATTCAAAGTATTATAAACATTTTATCATGTGACACAATATTGTGACAATGGGTGGCAGAGGTTTAAATTGAAATAGTGACTACAACTTGCCTAATTACAAATGCAGTGCACAGAAAACCCTAATGACCAACAGAGAAAAATAAGAGAACAAATTAATATACTTACTATTTGGATGCCATATTTCGGTAACAAATTTCATCCGTGGCGGCCTCAGAGGATATTCTTTTGGAAAATGTAAGTGTGCTTTGAAGAAACCACCCTCACTGAAAACAACAATAAGTCAGTCAATACTAGCACTAAAATATTATCTTTCAGAAGCTCGTTTAAGGACAAATTTAGCATGTTTTTAAATTTAGCTTTAAAAGACAATGGCTTTTAATGACAGCTGATAATAAGCAGTTTTTAGAAAGTTAACTGATAGAATACTATACTTGTTACTCACTATAAGGTGTCCGGAGGACCAATGATAAGGACTTCCCATCTGTATATGTCATTGTCGTCTATCAATCCAGCAGAAAAGCCTTCTACCGGATTTTTGTTCAGTTCTGGAAACAGTACACGAAATGATAGTGCAATTTCTTAATCGTTTTATCTACTTGACTAGGCTATTAATGTAAATCCTTTGTCTTGTTAATTGCGCGTACGATAAGAGAGTTAGAGAAGACGTGAGACCGTCCGTGAACGAGGACTAAATATAAAAACAGTGAAAACGTTACTCATACTGGCACAGAACGTCACTCATCTACTACGGATATTGATTTTTAACGTAAAACCAAGTTTTATCAAAAATATTTCTAGAAAATAGTCTCCAATACCATGCCGTAAATACATACGTTCACATTGTGGTGATTTATCCCACGACGATTCTCAAAATTCGACCCACGGAGGTCAATGAATGTACGAATATGTCGTCTGACGCTCACGCTAGTGTGCTTGCAAAAAATAGCCTCTTCAAATATTTAAAAGACATACCTGCTAGCTGCTTTTTTAACAAAAGCGAAGACTGTGGCTCTGACATTAATTACAATTGCGAAATTTACCCAGACGACACGAAATAAAATGATTTTTCACAAAAGATGGCTGGCTGAGTTTTGGGCAGGTTGTGAAACATATGAGTTGCTTGTTTCCGGTGATATTATTGTCAATGTTGCCAATCAAATATCTGAAGTCAGAATATTTTTATAATATTTAAGAAGGCATGTATAAAATGTAGTAATTTGTATTATTAAAGCATAAAAAAATTATAAATTAAATATATTGAATCATGCTTCGACATCATATCTCATTTATTTATTATGGAAGAAAATAAAAGGGCATGGCAACTACACCAACATAAGGGCAAAAAAATATGGTTCAATATGGTTTGCAAAACAATATTATGCCTAATTATGCTAGGTATATTGTTATACTTATAACTCATGCTTAAAATTAAATATTCTTAACTAAACTTTCTATTATAATCATTCTAGGCTCACGGTTTTATAAGAATTTTAACCTAACCTAAAAAAATCGGTTTACAGCCTGGTAAAAAAAAAATATTAATTAAAAAGTGGCAACATCGTAGTGCCGTCCCGTTTTCTCACACGTGTTGATTTAAAAGGGACGAGATGACGATGTTGCCACTTTTTAATATCTACTCCTTTTTGCCAGGCTGTATCTCTCTTTCTATCGGGTAAGCTCTGCTGCTCAGTAGGCCTAGCACATGATGGCCGCGAGAGTATGTCGCCGCGAGATAGATCACGCGTCTTCTTCTAACTGTATAAATGACATAAGGACGGGCGTCTATCTCGCGGCGAGATACTCCCGCGGCAATCATGTGCTAACCCTGCTGGGCCGCGTAAAATGTAAACGTTCTCATAGATAACCTAACCACAAAATTAAAATTTTGAAAAAACCCCCGACCGCGACATAGTTGACCGATTTTCATGAAACATGGCTAAGAACACTGCCGACTAACTCAGCTTTCAGCAAAAAAACTAAATATAAATCGGTTCATCCATTCGGGAGCTACGATGCCACAGACATACACACACACAAACAGACAGACAAACACACAGGCAGACACGTCAAACTTATAACACCCCTTCGTTTTTGCGTCGGGGGTTAAAAAGATAGAGACCTATTTACATTTTACACGGCCCACGAAATCACGAATGCGATTTTAGCCATCCATCAGTTCCATCACCCATCACGCTTTTAAAATGCTGAACATATGCTGATAAATTAATTTCTGATCAACTGTTCAGCAGCTTGTACAAGACAATCAGTACCAAATGGGTACTCTATTTTGTAAAGGTACCGTAGGATAAAATAAGCAATTACTCGATTTATTAAAATTTTATTCGAAAAAATGTATATTGTAACTTAAGTTAACACTTATTCACTTTCGGAACTCTTTTTCATCTTCTTCCCCGCCGGTTCCGCGTGGCCATTCATTTTCTCCAACTTTCGCTTTTTCTTTTTAGTATTCTGTTTCTTGGTCTGCTGGTTCTGCTTAGGCTCTTGAGTCTGAGCTACATTCTTTTTGGCGGTACCTTTAGAAGTTCCTACTAATTCCGTCACTGTTTTGAAGTTGATATTTGAAGGAATATGGCAGCTTTCATGGAACGCTTTCATGATATTTATCAACTTCTTCAATATGTTGAAGAAGTTCTTCTTAGCTTCGAACCCACTATCACTTTTTAAGGTACTGAATAATTTGTTTTGGAAGTCGGTTTCAAGATTGTTCAGCTTGTTTAAGGCTTCGCCTGTAGGCTTGGACCGTTTCAGGGACCGGTAAAATCCAGTCATGAGTTCGAGACCTTCGTTTCGTCTGAATTGTCTGACGTTGTCATTGAATACATTGTCTACAATAACAGGCACGAGTTCATAATTCCCGTTCCATTCCGTTTGCAAGACGCTGTGGAAGAAAATGATCGGCAACAGACAGTTTCGGTTTTGGAAGTAACTTTGTAGCGCTTCTTGGAATATTGTTATAAGTGGCGACGTGGACTGCTTTTGCTTTTTAGGCGACTTTTTCGGGTTGGCATTGCCTTCGATTTTTAAAGAGCAGTGTATAATGAATGTGGCGAATTGTGTTATAATATCGCCAACGGCTTGGAACATGAAATGGGATCTGGATCCTTTGTCAATTATAGATTTTAGATTGTCACATAAAATATCTATAGTTATTCCTTCTGTGGATGAAAATTTCCGGATTTTCGTTAGCGTTTTTATCGTTTTTCGTACTCTGTTTTCCAACTCGCTGAACTGGGTGTCCTGGATGCAGAATTCCAGGCATCGCGTGAGAGGCGCGATCATTCCCAAGCATATGTCCATGGACAGTTCTTTTTCTAAGTAAATGTCGATTAAGTCTAGAGCTCTTATTCTAAAATCGGAGAGGGCTTTTTTGTCTTTGCGGTCCTTTTTGGTCTTTTTGCCTTTGCCCTGGTTGAACTGCCTGAAGGCTTCTGCAAGGGCTTCATCTAGTTTATGGCCCTCTTCTTCATCGATCATATCGGCATCGACGCTTTCTACGTCGGAGTCTGCAGCGGCGCCCAGAGCTTTCTGAACTGCTATCCTGAGTTGGTCTGGAACCGTCACTTTGTCATCCTCATCCACATCACTATCACTGTCCTCATCATCATTTTCTTTTTCATTCTCATCATTATCATCATCGGCATTGTCATCTTCAGATTCACTTTTGTCATCATCACCATCTTCAGACTCACTGTCTTCTGTCAATGGATTATTTTCACTGTCAGGGTCCAATACAGAAAGGATCTGTCCCACTGATGTAGGTGTTATGTACTCCCAAAGCAATCTAAACACACATTGGACCACAGACCTAAGAACACTTGACTCAGTGGACAAAATAGATAATAGAACTTCGATTAAGACTTCTATCCATTCTGGCTCCTCTTCAGCTAAACTGCCCTCCTTTATTTTCTTTTTATTTTTCTTTTGCCCTTTCCTGTAATGGTCATAGCAACTTTTCAATTCTTTAATGGAACTTCTTGCCATTTTGACATGGTCCGGCTCAGAGAATAAGAACAAACCAAGTTGGTAGAGTAGTACAAGGAAGACCTTATCAATTTTGGATTTAGGTTCATTCTGTTGTATTTTGCCGGTGACTTCAGTGAGCAGTTCCCAGCACTCCATGTTTTCTTTAGGAAACTGTTTCTCCAGTTTGGCGCGGACTTGTTCCTTCTGCAGGATGGTGTTGATGAAATCTGCGAGAGAGGAGAGGACTTCGACTAGGCTGTCCACGTTTGTGAAGCGGGACGTGAAGCAGCGGTAGAAGCAAGACTTGGTGCAAGCTGTGGAGAATAATACATCTATTAATACATGTAACACACTATACGGCCTGATGAACTCTTGCAGATATTCTTAGGAAACAATTAGTAATTTGTGCATGCTGTTTTAAGAACTATTCCTGCATGGCTACTTCTCATTAAACTTATATCGACAGGAATATATTATATAGGGATGTGTCAGAGGCCGTGATTACCTTTTTGGTTTTTGTCGAGCCGAGCTCCCGATTTAACATAGTTACACGCATCATGGTCACGGGTCAATATAAATTTAATGAAAGTAACTAACATTTAAAATTCTGGTCTTTCTCATGTCAAAACATTCAGAGTTATCACTACATAGTATAAAACAAAGTCGCTTTCTCTGTCCCTATGTCCCTATGTATGCTTAAATCTTTAAAACTACGCAACTGATTTTGATGCGGTTTTTTTTAATAGATAGAGTGATTCCAGAGGAAGGTTTACATGTAGGTATAGTACCCGTGCGAAGCCGGGGCGGGTCGCTAGTTACGATATAATTATAAGAGAAAGACTTACTTGATAAATCACTGCTGACGGTCCCATTGTCTCCACTGCTGATCTTAAAGAAACCGAAGCACATGAGCAACTTCATATGCGTCAGCTTAAACTCCGTGTCGTCTTTAACCGCGTCGTGGGTCACGAGGTACGATATAAGTTCTGCAGCTCTCATCCTTTCGTTGTTGAACCAGTTTCTTTCAACATCCCCTCTTACAAACTTGTCAGTGTTTGACAGTATACCTCTGAATTTCTTTGCCAATTTCTTTACTCCATCTTTATCAAGGTCAGCTATAATAGATTTGACAATACTCGTACCTGTGATTTCAGTGAAATTCAACTCACCAGGGTCAAACAACAATTTCTTTAACACTTCTACACGGATTTTGCTGACAACCTTTTCAGATTTAAGAGCTTTATTCAGAGCGTTTAGCAAATCTTTTTCCTTTTTGATCATTATTTTATGATCATCCTCATTTTCTCTTTTGTTTCTAATCTTACTGGCTGTTTGGAGGCCTTTGAACCAGTCCATGAAGAGTTTGAAAAAGTTCTTGCTGATCAACTCTGGGATGGCTTCCACATTATCTTTCAAGTTGTTGAGTATGGTGGTGAGCATATTGACGGCTACTAGTTCTCTGTTCCTGTTGTGTTTGACCAGCTGGCTGTCGATGCCTGACGTCCAGAAGAGGACGAGGTGTGGGGATTCGGCGATTCTTAGACCTATTTCTTTGAATATTGGGTGACTTAGGGAGTTGAAGTCTATGCCACTCTGAAATTGAAATAAACGAGTTTTTAGACAAAACACTGGTCAGACTAGCTCTTAGCCAGAAGCGTGTTAAGGGATATGTAACTCGCTTGTAAGCTAGTATCGCCGAAACGGCCGCTAACGCGCTCGATACGTTTAAACGGTCCTAAACCTTTGAATTCATAACACTAGGTCTATTTTAATATGCAGAGGCTGGGGAAAGAGTTTAATGGTCAGGCGATAGAATAATAGGAAGGGTGAATCCACGTAAAAGTAACGTGAGTCACGACTTCATTGAGTGTTTATTTGAACTACAGCTACAAATGAAATGATCTATGCGTATATCGAGAAAGTAATACTTATTTAGAAATAGATACAAGTAGACATGTATTCAGTTGAAGTTAGCAAAGAAATTGTAGCATGATATCTCAAATCTATTAATGTGAATAAGGGTGCACCTGAAGGGGTACACCCACTTTTTATTAAAAATTGTTATGCTTCCCTAACAGCTCCAATTACAATAATTTTCTATAAGTCTATCAAGGAAGGTTGTGTTCCAGCTATTTGGAAAAAAGCCTGGATAACTCCTGTGCCAAAGGGTCCGGTTAGCCGTAATATTGAAGTAGTAACACCTAATTCTAATTAACACAAGACAAATTAAATTCTATTGAAAATATTTCAACTTGTGCTATCATAAAGTAGTCACACAACTATATATATAAATTAAAACTGAAATAAATTACACATATGAAAGAAAAAGTGACCAAGGCCTCCAGTGCCTGAGGCTGGAATCGAACCAGCGTACCGTGCAATCGCGGCAGATGCCTATTTCCGCTCGGCCACCCAGGTCACAGCTGCTGAGGTCGAAATTATCTCTCATATGAGTAATCTCTATGGCCAATCTCTCTAGGGTAGAACGGTATGGTCAGCAGCTGTGACCTGGGTGGCCGAGCGGAAATAGGCATCTGCCGTGATTGCAGGGTACGTTGGTTCGATTCCAGCCTCAGGCACTGGAGGCCTTGGTCACTTTTTCTTTCATATGTGTAATTTATTTCGGTTTTAATTTAGTAACACTTATTTAGAAATAGATCATCACTTGAACTTGCATCGTGAATAAATGGAACATGCGACACACAAAATCGTGACTCATGTTACTCTTGCGGTGGATTGACCCAGAATGTGGTAACCTTTGCCCAGCAGTCGGACAATTATGGATGCATAAATGAACCACCATTGAATCAACACATTAGAAGCAAGGCAATTTTCCCCTGCAGTAGATTGAATCATTAGAAAATGTAACTCACCATAAGTTTTTCACAAATAGCATGTATGTTGTCTTCACACAGTATGTGAGTTACACCCAGCAGTTTCCGAAGCTTGACCTTCTCCGGGAACTTGTTGCTGACGACCATTAGGAAGTAGAGAGAGTCTAGCGAGTGCTCTTTTAGTTCCTTCTTGAACTCTTGCTTGATGTGAGGCCACACTATTGTTGAGAACTGATCCTCATTTAGCTATAAATGAAAACATAATTCTACATTGAATAGATCTCTTATCTATTTATTAGAGATTGAAGGGAAATTATCTTAGGTAGGAAATAGTGGAAACAGAATGATTAAGAAAATTCATTTGTTATCCATGTTAACATTTAATAAGAGCATCAAAGAAACTTAAAGCAGTCGAGCACAAATACAAAGGCAACTTTGATTGAACTCATAGAATTAGACCAACCTAAGTTGAAAATGATTTTGAAACCCTTCAGAAGGGTATGTAGTATGTAGTCTGCTTTCAAATTGTTGTGATTTGTGAACTTAGAGTTTGCTCTATAATCTTTGGATTAGTAATTTAATCATTAATAAATAAACTTTTTAACAAAAAATAAAACCGCCTTCAAAAAAAAGCGCGTTACAAAACACGTAGAAACTAAAAAGCAAAAAATAATAAACCTTTGAATTCAGATTTCTTATCGTATTGCAATAAAATTATAAACAAATCAATTATTTTTGTAGTCGGTGCCAGACCTGTTCGTCGCCTTGCTATATTGCCTGTTTGGCCCCACCCAACCATACTCAGGCTGGCCCCGACTCCAAAAATAATTGATTTGTTTATAATTTGGATGTTTAGATTATTGCAATACGATAAGAAATCTGAATTCAAAGGTTTATTATTTTTTGCTTTTTAGTTTCTACGTGTTTTGTAACGCGCTTTTTTTTGAAGGCGGTTTTATTTTTTGTTAAAAAGTTTATTTATTTGTTGATTTTTAGTGGTTCCTATTGATATTATATGTATCAATCCGAATATATGTACAGTAGTGAAAGAATTATCCTTTAACTCCTAACCATTGAGGAGTTGACCTTCCATCATCAGCTCAGCCACATAAAATTATTACCATCAGGCGTAAATACTGGTGTACCTTTGAAAAATACATTAAAAACATTACATGTGCCTATAACATTTGAAGAGTTCCCTCGATTTCTCCAAGATCCCATCATCAGACCCGACTTGGTGCCAATGGGACCATCTCGGGGTTATACCCGTTCGATCAAAAAAAAAATTTTGAAAATCGGTCCGACCCAAAAAGGATCTTGGCCTCCGACACAAGAGATCGCCACTCTGCCCTATCCTGCGCCACTTCACGCCAGTTGGGTACACCAAGTGCGGACAGGTCTTTCAGGGCTTCCTCGCACCAGCGATATCTGGGACGCCCACGCGGACGTTTTCCACCTGGGCGTCCCACATAAAAATATAATTGGCGAGATAAAGCCACAAGACAAAAAAAATAAAATAAAAAAAAAACATTCAGTCGAATTGAGAACCTCCTCCTTTTTTGAAGTCGGTTAAAAATGCTACTCATTTGTATTTTCAATAATGATGTTAAATACTTACCCCATTAATGAAATCTAGTAGTATTAAGTATGCTGCTGTGCCCAGGTATGACTTCTTAGAGCTGGCTTTCAGGAAAAGTAAAGTATTTCTTTCTGCTCGTCCTCGGAGCACCTCAGCATGTGGCCGGAGCGGAAAATGGCACAGCAAACTAGGAGTTGTCCCAGTGCCACATCACCAACTTCCTGAAGAATAAAATACGTATTGAATTAATAATATTAAATACTCTGAATTCTTTGGCATATCCACTTTATAATAGAAAATTTCTATTGGGTCAGACTTTGCACCTACATTTTTTTTATTTGCTGCCATTTTCGTTTGTCAAAATTGGTGTGTGCCAGAGTGGGAACAAATATCAGTGTTAATCACACAAGTAAATGCCCTTACTGGCCCTTTTTTTTTTCAAACTACGTTGGTGGCAAACAAGCATACGGTCCGCCTGATGGAAAGCGGTCACCGTATCCTATGGACGCCTGCAACTCAAAGAGTGTCATGTGCGTTGCCACCACATTAGAAACTTGTACACTCCCTTTTGCTGTGTTAAGTTTATAAGTACACAGCAAAAAGCCTCAAACCTAGGTCCATTGACTAAGCAGGCAGGCTCACTGTTGACTAGGCCAGACCGGTTGTCTGTAGAATACTAGACTATTTAATTTATCAATTCCACCCAGTGTCAAAATATTGCAAGACTTGATTACAGTCAAAGGTCAAATTCTAAGACTTAAGCTGGCAAATTACAATTTTCCTATTAGTAAGGATTACTTACACTTTTAGAGGATCCATTGGCGTGTAACTCTTGCTTAACGAGTTTCAACAGCTGAGCAACAGTTACTTGAAACTTCTTCAAGAGTGTGACTAGGGTAGCAAAGTAACCTGTCCGAATGTCCGGGACATTGGCACCGAGACTTCTGACTAGCCTTTTTAAAACATACCCAAGCTCCTTTCCGTTCTGTAAAGATATTAAAGATAAGTATTGTTTACTGTGAGGAAATATTGCTAAACAATGAAGTTTTAGTGAGTTTATTGTTCAATATTAGCAAGGTTGTGTTTGAAATTCTAAATATAAAGAAGAACATGTGTGAAAGCTTGAAGATCTTCTGTGGATTATAAGTCATATTGTCAATAGGATTATTTATAGAAACTAACTTTTATTGATATGATTTCAATCTATGAAAAAACAAACAAACTAAATTTACAGCCAGAACTACTTTTGCCTCTTCATATGTATGTTGAATATAATAACTAACGACCTGCAATTTGAGAAAGGAAAGTGAGCTTATCTAGATCAACTACACATTGGGCTTCAAGGAAACCCCTGTGATAATGAGCGGTACATAAAACTTGTCATAAGAAATCGTGATAAGGATAAAATATGACAATAATATTTCATTAAGTAATAAATAAGAAATGTAGTCAATTTATTCAAGCTTCTCTAATTTTATTTTTAAAGATAATGGTAAAAACTAACCTCCTCGTCGCCTTGTTGTAGTCGTGAAATTATTTTAGCGCCACCGTTAAGCTTGGAATCTTTATCGGACGCTTTGAGCAAATCAAATGCATCCAGCACTGAAGAAGTGACTTTCACATCCTTAGTTGGCTTTATAGCATCCACTTCCATTTCTTCACCCATCTTTTTAACTTGTATTATTTCATTTCCATGCTTACAGAAAGACTCATATCCAAACCCACATGTGAGTCGGAGAATTTGACGTTTACTAAAATTGACAGCTGTCAACTGAGTGCCGTTCGGATACACGTGATACGAGAAATCGGCCAAGTTTTAATTTATTGTCTATGAACTTACAATGTCCTTACACCCTCGGATCGCTCGGATTAACTACTGAAAAATTGGTCATGCAGGAGGGAAACAATTTAATAACTTCTTTACAAAACCAGATTTATCTAGAAGATTTAAAATTTAGGACTTAATTTAATTAATATTATATTTATTTGTACATTTAATTAAAATGTTGTAACTCGGAAAAAAGTAATGGCTGCTCCTCTAGAAATTGATGCGCGCGCGCTCAGTGCTCCATGTTTCTAAACATGGCAGGTCGCAGTGGTTTCGACGATGGAAATCCTAGGTATAAAGTAAAAAATATTATTCAGTAGGCCTTTTAGAACACTATTTTACATGTATCTTACTTTTCTGCTAATGGATTTCCCTAGTATTGCGGCGCTTCACCGCTTCTATCAGCAAATTCCCGTGTTTTGGCAATGCGATAACATATTCTGAAATTACAGTTTTTAGAGTGAATTTGTGAATTTAAACCGTATTATTGTCGTGTTAATAACAGTGAAGATCATGTCTGATATGTCTGTGTTAAAATAAGTGCGTGTGATACAATTTTATAGGTTATAATATTCCTTGGTTATGTTGGCGAATTTAGGGACTTCGGCGGAGGCCGAAGGACAGCGGGCGGGCGCCCGCTTCCCACCGAGCCACCATACAAGGCATACGTTGGAAACTTACCCGGTGATATCATTCAAGGAGATATTAACAGAATTTTTCCCGTAAGTACCTTTAACTGATTGTATGTATAAAGCAATGGATGAACTTTCCTACTTACACTTCATTATTGTTCGCTACTTTTACAAGTTTAATTTTAATATAATGAGATTTATTAAGAAATAATAATTAAATAATTATTTCATTGTTTCTTGAAAGTATCAGTCTTCCTTCCGTAACCTCATATCTTTCAACATTGTGCTAATTATCTCATAAAATAATGTTAAAATAGCGGTAGCAGTTGTAGTGTAAATACATATTGCAGCTTAATTAATATCCTTTAGTCTTGGGCTATTTATTATCCAGGAGATAATTGCATTATTGTGAAGCTGCAGTTGTGTAATGTTATAATACTTATACTGTAAATTCTCATTGTATTGTCTAGTAGAATTGTTTACATATCTGCTGATTAAAATATCTGATATGAAGTAAATGTTTTGAAACTATGACGGACACCTTGTCCTGAGTTACAAACCTATGTCTGACATAGATGTTTTTCTGTTTCAGAATCTATCCATTAAAAATGTACGATTGGTGATGGATAAAGAAACAGACAGATTCAAAGGGTTCTGCTATGTAGAATTTGAATACCTCGACGACTTGATCAAAGCCATTGAAATGAATGGTCTTCTCAATGTGGACGGAAATTACATAAAAATTGATGTAGCAGAAGAAAAACGAAATGACCGGTAAGTCAGCACACAATCATCTTAATGTAGGTTAACCTTTCGAGCCCTGCAAGCTCCCTTTGAAGCCAGCTTGAAAATCTAAATGACACCTTACTTATGGCACAATTCAAAATTATGTGGTGTATTGTGACATATGGTTCTTGAAAGATTATAAAAATAAGCTCTGAGTAAAACTCATGATGAAGTTCTATTATAAATTACACACTCTTCAGACATGCTGATACATTTCTTAAAAATATTTTTGTTGCAAACAAATTAACTAAATAGCAGTTTAAGCCTCATTAAATATTTTTAACTGTATTAATGAATGATAATGAGGTAGCCATGATTAGTGTATTTAGGGTCCCCCCACATCTAGCGTCTCGCGAGCGTCGCGTCGGGCCAACTGTATGGGCAAAGCCTGAGCGTCGCGTCGACGCGACGTCTTTTTCCATACAGTTGGCCCGACGCGACGGTCGCGAGATGCTAGATGTGGGGGGACCCTTAATTACCAATTTTTCTTAACAGACAGATATCAGACTGTTTTCTTTACATATAAAATAGGTAGGTATATTAGAATTATATAAATTAATATTTGTATACCCTGTGTGGTGACGGGTTATGAATTTCACCACCCCCTTTCTCCCCGTGGGTGTCGTAGAAGGCGACTATGGGATATGGGTTAAATTGTGGCGTAGGCGGGAGGCTGGCAACCTGTCACTGCAATGTCACAGTTTCGTTTTCTTTCAACCCCTTATTTGCCAAGAGTGGCACTGCTTTAGTAGTTTCATGTGTTCTGCCTACCCCTTTATGGGATACAGGCGTGATTGTATGTATGTATGTATGTATATTTGTATACATAAAATTTGTGTTCATAATTTTTTCCTATTTTTTATATGAATTGCTACTACTCTATATTATAATATTCAAAGATATTATAGTAACCATTATTATATGTTATAGTAACCATTATATTATAGGTGCCACACTGGAGATATAAATGTCTTTAACACGGTGTGACAGGGACAGTGTGTATACAGAGGAAAGGAGTAAGACAAATATATTGTAGAATTTGTAGAAATATTGAAGTGAAGGTGGTGGGATTGATGCTTAAATGTCACATCCTATCTAATCAATTGGCTTATAGTATAGCCTACATTCTTACTACACTGTACACAGATAAACCTGGGAGGCTAGCATGGTTGTGTGATAAATGATAGAATGTCAGGCCGTCCTTTTCGCACTTGTAAGTGCAATACAGACACACCAATGCAATAAAGTTTTTGATCTAGTGTACTACGGCCGCTGGCCCCATATTAAGTATAGCTTTAGTAATACACCCTGTTTTTATTGAATTCCGTTAACTTTAAGGGAAGATTCTTTAGTTCAAATACAATAAATTTATCTAAGAAACTAGGATATTAACTCTTATGGTTATCGAATTTCGAATTAATTAAAAAATATATTTAATTACTGAACACGTGTGTGGCAACTGTGCATCCCTTACCACTTCCTAATGTTATTTGTTTTGACATGTGCCGTCAAACACTTGATAATGACTTTAATGTTATGATTAAGGTCCTCTCTAATTACTCCATTTATTATGTATATGGAAACGAAAAAAAAATTTTTTTTTTTCGAATTTAACAAAAAGCGATATACAGGGTGGTTCCTGATGATGAACCTAAGCTTGTCGAATTTAACGGAAAACAAAAAAAAACGGTGTATATTTATATCCATCATAGAAAACATCCATGACAAGAACTATCTGTGTTCATCACATAATATGCCCTTACTGGGAAATGATTGTTGATGGAGTCACCTTTGTCGGATACGACAAGGAAGGAGATGATGATGATGATGATGATGATGGCCTTACTGGTATTAGGCTATTAGCAGACTGGGAGCTTAGCAGTCAGGGTCACTACCGACTATGTCAGACCAGATGGTCTTCTAGATATCTTAATTATGAGGTAATAATCCATATTAATATTATAAATGGGAAACTGTGTATGTTTTTTTGTTTGTCTGTCTTTCACGACAAAACAGAGAGACGAATTGACGTGATTTTTTAGATGAAGTTAGTTGAAAGGATGGGGAGTGACATAGGCTTAATTGAAATATGTGACTCACCACATAATTATGTTGTGAGTGATTATCATATGAATGTTCAATAGTAATGCTACTATGACATTTTTTAGGCAGTGATATTTTATAATGAGTGTACACAATGATTTCATGCAATGTTATATCTTATCTCATGGTAAACATTATGACAATTATTAGGCCATACTTTATTATACAATAATATTTCTTCAGAATGATTAGCCTCAGAGAGGCAAGGACTCGCGCGGCAAACGTCAAATGTAGACGCGCCTAGGTGTCGGGGCGGGCTTCTCGACCGAGCAAAACGCACGCACTCCCTCGGCTGGAGCACGTCTATACACCCTGTTTTTTTGAATTCCGTTAATTTTAAGGGAAGACTCTTTAGTTCAAATACAATCAATTTCTCTAAGAAACAAGACTCTTAACTCTTGCGGTCATCGAATTAATTAAAAAAAAAATTAATTACTGAACACGTGTGTGGCATCCCTTACCACTTCCTACTGTGCCGTCAAACACTTGACAATTACTTTTTCTGATTAAGGTCCTCTCACACTAATTAATTCGTTTATAATGTATGGAAACGAAAATCGTCGAATTTAACGGAAAAAAAACACGGTGTATAGCACGTTTGCCGCTCGAAAATATTGCCTCGGGACGTGCCTCGCTCTTTTTGGACTCATTCTAATCGTGCCAGCTCTTGAGAATGACCACCTGTAAAATGTAAATTTATGTAACACAAACGTGTACATCTGCAGAGGGGGCGGCTTCGACCGCGGGCGACGGGACGGCGGGCGCGGGCGGGACGGCGGCGGGCGGGACGGCTTCCGGCGGGACGGCGGCGGCGGCGGCGGCCGCGGTACGTACGACCACTTCGACGCCGAGCGCCGCGCGCCCCGCCACCAGGGTGGAGGGTTCCCTCATGGTAACATCGGCTACTAACCCACACGGACTTACAATGAACATTCATTCCACATTTAAACTCGAACAGTCGATCGCGATTAATTAACATTATTTTACCAACGTCTCGGCCGGGTTGCACTGGCCGTGGTCGATTAAAGCTCACCTAACACATGCGCGTTTTGAGAGCGTAGGCGGAGCGTTAACGGAGCGCAATGATAGCGGTGCGCCGGACGAACGCTGGCGTTGCGCCCAGCGGACGCCGCCGGCGGGAACTAACGAGCGCGGATTGCGAGCGGAACGCTGTCATTGCGCTCCGCTAACGCTATGCTATCAAAACGCTTTATGTGTGGCGGAGGCTTTAATAATGTTGATTAATCGCGTTCGACCTGTGTGTGACTTTAAATGTGTACAAAGCGCGAGAACTTAAAGTGTTATATAACATTCTTTCCGACAAAAACAGACTGGCAAAAGTTTAGAGAAAGTGATCCAAACTTTATACGATTTTTCGCATTCGTTTTTATACAATGTGACCCCATTTTTATTTTGTCTATGCCTGGGACTGGACTTGACTGGAGCACTGATTTGAATTACAGCTTGGAAAAAAATATAAATTAAAAACTGGCAACACCATAGTGTCATCCTTTTCTTGTGGGAAAATGAAACGACACTGATGTTGCCACATTTTGATTTCTAATCTTTATTTTGCCAAGCTGTACATGTAAAAATAATTTAAAAAAAAGACTAATGTCATTGAAACAGTAATTACAAATTTATCCTATATCTAATATTTTTTTGAATTTCATTGTATGTCCAGCTTTCACCATACATTAACAAAAAAAAAAAAACATTTTAAAGGCTCTGTCACATTGGCAATATCGTTACTTAGCGGAAGCTTATGCTCCGCACCATAAGTAAGAGCGTTAGTGAGACGGGGCCTTTATAAAAATGATCATATTTTAGTAATCACGTCACATCACTGGCTTGCTTTTACATTTCTCATCACATGAAGTTTAGTATTTACATTTCCCTTCATAGTCCATGGGCCAGTGAAGAAGTCGGTATAATTTGGGGGTACTAAGTTTCCTTTTTACAGCAGTTAGGTAGGCTTAAAAGGATGTTAAAAAACCATGATTGCCATCTCAAAATGGTAGCTAAACAAAATGGCCGCCAATCCAAGATGGCGGATATTGAGTTTTAAAAAATCGACCATAACGCCAGAAGTATTGGTCCGATTTCAATTTTCTTTTTTTCAAACGAAAGCTCTTTTTATGTACTCAAATACTTGTCATATTCATTGTTTCGATAAATTCAACCATTAGTTAGTAATTAACGAAAAATGTAAAAAAAAATATCTTTTTTTCTAAGACTTTTTGTCAAAAATCATGTTTCTACAAAATATCTTGCATATTTTAATAAATATTTAAATGCAGAAAAATAGTGCCATTAATCACCTTTAATTTGATGTATAAAAGATACAGACTTAATTTACAAAAACACATAGAGGCTTAATTTTAATTCTGTCTTCGTTGAAATTCACCGTTGTGCATACAGTACTAAAAGCTTCAGGTCGAAGTTGTAGATTACTAATATGCTGTTTTTAGTATATTTATTTATTTATTGAAACTTTATTGCACAGTAAAAATATACAGTTACAAAAGGCGGACTTCATGCTACATTGCATTCTCTACCAGTCAACCTTTAGGCCAAACAGAGAAGACCAAAAAAGGTGCGGGATATGTAAAGAACACTAATAAAGACATGATTATATATAGTTATATGATATTTCTGCAATTGTACTTACAATTTTATTAAGAAAAGAACTGAACATGATAGTATCCGAAATCCATTAGCTTTCAGAATATAATAAAATACGTCATAGGACTCATAGGACGTAAAGTACAGTTTTAGATATTTGATTATATGTATAAAATTTCTTTAGTTATGCAGCGCCAACCAACCGAGATAATACAAAATAAATAAACTAGACATTGTTGAGTTCCTATCTCATCACATTATTCTTTTGACCACCATGGTGGGATATTGCCGTCGTTGGAAATGCTTCCTAAGGACGCCAACCATGGCCATCAGTTTTGCCAATTACATTTGGGACCCATGCGGGCCTTCTTAACGCCTAATTTTGCTCAAATAATCGCGATTCACGTCTGTCTGGTGTCCGGGGCACGACATATTCTTTTTCACTATTTGGCGTTTAAAAGGTTAAGCGATCTCTGATCCGTGTTCGAGAAAACTTATATTTAGTTAAAATAATCCTTGCATACAAAAGGTGAAGAACACACCCCAAAAGAAAAATGTAAAATATATATAATGCATTAATAAGGCATATCTATGAAGTATCCGACTACTAATAAACAACGTGATATAGGTACCTACCGAATAAACCTTAATTCACCTACGCACAGAAATATATTACTTATTACCGCTAATGTAGATTGTAGAGCCAATATCACTAATATCAAGCCTTCAAGACAATCACAGGTAACAGATTAAT
Organism: Leguminivora glycinivorella; assembly: GCF_023078275.1. Classification (NCBI taxonomy): domain Eukaryota; kingdom Metazoa; phylum Arthropoda; class Insecta; order Lepidoptera; family Tortricidae; genus Leguminivora; species Leguminivora glycinivorella. The sequence continues at coordinate 7,614,753 of NC_062989.1, read as the reverse complement.
TTTCTCCTAATTTTTCGAACTTTTATGTCAGGTCTTGTTTCTGGTTTCTGGGCTATGCTTCCAAAACAATACACGCATATTCCACCTCCAATCACGACTTGCGTGCCCTGGCCCGGCCGAAGCCCATTTTAGAGTAGCAATCCGATCTCTATAACTCTGACCCGTCGCCGCATCAGCATCATCTCGTTTCGCTTCCATCGTAGAAAGACATACCGAACGTGTTGTGCTCTATATGCAACTTTTAGCCTCTTCATTTAGTACATTGTTAGTGTCCACGTCTCGCAAGCTTATGTCACGGTGAGAAGTACCCAGTTACACACTGATCAAACATGTTAGTCTTCAGTGACTGGTATTCTGGCCCTTAATACGTCCTTTACCCTAGAAAAGGCATCCAAGTCCTCCCTGTGATCTCCGCCGGCAGCGAGGCCGACCCAAGTCTCTGTATTGTGTATGGTTCGCCACAACTCGACGTTTTGTGCCTATTTTGCGTGATGTGGGGGATTTAGCTAGTCCTGCCCGCTTATCTCCTCGAGAAATCCTATTAGACCTTTAATGTTGAGTAGGAGAACTTTGGAGAGGTCTCTCGGGGATCCGAGATGTTTTTTCCTGTATGGAGCCACTCACTCCATCACCAGGTGAGAGGCACCCTCGTCACAGGGGAATGTTCATAGCATCTGTTATGAAAATATGTTTGTTAAATAGTCTACGACCTGTTCTGACATTGATGGTTACCATTCTCATGCGGACTTTCCCTAGTTGAAGCAGCGTCTTTGTGAGTTTTCCATTGATGCTAGGCTTGGCTTGTTTGAAAGCAGCATTTGATCTGGTTTTGCCAGTGTGCTGTGTGTAGTTTCCTATTGAGCATACCTTGTTGAGGGGCATCAGGAGAATCGGCAGTCGACCCCAGCTGCCTGGCCAGCTCGTAGACCACATCATCACCTCGAGATCCACTGTGTCCTTTGGTCCATTGAAGGATGATTTTGTTATTATGACTTACCTCTGTTAGTCGTTTATGGGATTCCTTAACCCAAGCTTTATTGGTTGTTCCGGATAACTTGTCCTCTGTTACTTGTTATAAAGGCTGATATATGGAGCTTTGGATAAGCCTGTCCTTGCCGTAACTTTCAATTTGTACATATGTTTAACTACTTTAACCCAACACTCACCGACGGCATACAGTTCCTCCAGCATCTGACGGGGAACATGTGCTTCTTTGAAGATGACGATGTTATCCGCATATCGAAGATAATTGAGGCATACATTTATAATCTATCATCCCTATTGAGGCTTTTATAAATGCTTTCCTGTTTAAAAACTTGGCCAAATTGCATAACCCCGGAGTTCCTCTCTAATAATTGAGATTCGTCGATACGGGTGCAAACTTTTCTTCTGATTCAATAGCAGGTTGCATAGAAACATTCGCATTTTGGTACACCTGTTATGAAAATTCAACTCACGGTAATTAAAACGTCTGTTATTAACGTCTAACATTTTTCGTTCGGTAATGACCAACAATACATGTTAATAATATTTGGCTCTACTTTAAGCGGTGATAAATGTCTCAAAGTTTGTCCAACCGGTATTTCACGGCTTCGTTGTTTAGCAATCGGTAAAATATAGGTAAGGAATATCTATTAATGCTGTACTAAAGAACATTTCTAAAGTTTGCCCGAATTCTGGGGCCTCTGGGGGTGCTCTTCACTAACCCGCTCGTGCGTAGGTTTTTTTTTCAAATCTGAGAGTCCTTGAATGCGGAACGATTTTCAATCCGGAATACGATCTTAACCCTTAAACGCGAGATGATGACGGAGTATTCCGTCTCCCAAGCACAATCGAAACAGAATTGCATTGCGAATTCGCGAATATATGAGCGAAATTAGGCATTACGGAGTCCCAATTTCATTGCATTTGGCGTCCGTATCGTTGGCGTCCTTGGCAAGAATTTACGGTGACCACCGTGACCGTCCGTGGCGGTCAAAAGGTTAATGGTTCTATCTTGACAGTCTCGACACATGTTCGTCATATACCTAGTACACTTAAATACTTAATTTTCATCATTGAGGTGTGTTGCACATATGGTATCTAAACAAATTTTATCCTAGTAGGTACTATCGAATACCCACAAATTCATGGATACTATCATGTTCAATACTATTATTATAATTGTACAATTGCTAAAATAAACTAAAAATAGCATATTTGTACTCTACAACATCTTTTAGTACTGTATGCAGCCTAACTGCACACATCTTTTAGTACTCTATGCACTCCAACCTGAAGCTTTTAGTACTGTATGCACAACGGTGAATTTCTACGAAGGCAGCTTTAAATTTAAGCCTCTATGTGTTTTTGTAAATTAAATCTGTATCTTTTATATATCAAATCAAAGGTGATTAATGGCACTATTTTTCTGCATTTAAATATTTATTAGAATATGCAAGGTATTTTGTAGAAACATGATTTTTGACAGAAAGTCTTAGAAAAAAAATATTTTTTTTACATTTTTCGTTAATTACTAACTAATGGTTGAATTTAGCGAAACATAGAATATGACAAGTATTTAAGTACACAAAAAGAGCTTTCGTTTAAAAAATAGAAAAATGAAATCGGACCAATACTTTTGGAGTTATGGTCGATTTTTTAAAACTCAGTATCCGCCATCTTGGATTGGCGGCCATTTTGTTTAGCTACCATTTTGAGATGGCAATCATGGTTTTTTAACATCCTTATAAGCCTACCTAACTGCTGTAAAAAGGAAACTTAGTACCCCCAAATTATACCGTTTGGCAAAATTGGACCAGCTGGCCCATGGACTATCATTATCAAACAACTAAAATAAAATAACTTGTATGAGTATGCTAAGCTTTTTCTTCCATCCATTATTTTGTTCAAGTGGGATTGAAACTACTAATTTTTAATAATTTAAATGTGTTACTGTTTAGTAAAACATCCCACTTTGTCGCTTACCATAGAGATGAGATTTGCTTGAATCTTTATATGAATACACTGAGAAAGCGGCTTTATAGCAATCGACAAAGTGGGACGTTTCACCAAGGATGATTTATAAAGGATTGACAATCTTCGTACTAAGAATTGTACCTCCATTTATTAGCGCCACCTATTAAATACTATCATAACTACACTGATGATGATGATGATGATGATGCCTACAAATTTATTTTCTCAAAATGTGTATTGAAGTAATATCATGAATATCATGATTATAAAGTAAAGAAATATATCATTTGTTCTTAAAATAAATTAAAAACAAGCGAAAATATTGGTGAAAATATGATTTTTGCCACTTCCAGGCTGCGAAACAGCGACATCTAGTTTTATCCATAATGGCCTATACATTTCAGAGGTACATTTTTTTGTATGACTATGTCAGTCCTGGCATATTTTGTCCTTGGTTTTACTAAACACACTCACAAATGTCAATAGGCTAGTTTCCTATACTTAAAATAAAATATTTTAGGCAGTGCACGAAATAAAGCTCCACATACATACATACAATCACGCCTGTATCCCATAAAGCTCCACATAATTAGAAGAAATACATGGACAGTAGTTATGTTTAATCATAATTTATATTTAATAAGTCGAAAAGAAAGATATAAAGTAAATGAATTGACCGTGACGTCCATTCTGCCATAAGGCTGATTATCTTTCAGATCATATTATATTTTTTTCCCTTCACTAGCTCGGAAACACGTGTTTTGTCCTTTAATACCAGCGGGTAAAAACGCATTTTATCCATTAGTGGGTAAAGTAATTTGACCTTGAATAAAGTGAAATTAACTGCTTTAAAATTGATAAAAGTAGGTGAATCAAGTAATAAAGATGATTTACCACCTGTGGAACTACTGGAAGCAGTGATAAACACATTTTTCGCGTTGTAGTTTCCTCGCTATAGTGAGGGGAAAAGCTTTGTGTTACACTCGGGTGCAAATGTATTTTACTTCTCGTGTGTTAAAAAACTCGCAAGTTCAGGGTTCTATTCTCGAACCACTCACTTCGCTCGTGGTTCAACTATAGAATCCTTTCACTTGCTCGTTTTTCAATTCCACACTCGGCGTTAAAATACAACTTTGCCCCCTTGTATAACAAATAACTATTATATATTCAACCTTAAAGCAGAATGGATTTACCATAGATTTAGAGATATTAAACTAGATTGAGTAGTTAGGCCAAAAAGTGTGTCCACATGAGGGTAAAGTTGGGGCTGGTGTCCCTCTCGCACTTATTGCTACTGTAAAAATCATTTGAATGACGTCATCACTGTCATACTTTGGGGATACCAGTCAATATTACTACCAAATCTACTAATACCCAATTGAAGGTTTTTTAATTGCGCAAATCTTTGGTTTTATGGCTTCTTAATAATTACTTACCAATTCGTTACAAGGTATTAATACCCTTGCCTCATATAATACAAAAATAATTTAAGGAGTTTATAAACATAGTTATCAGTCTTATCATACAGGTAAAAATACTACTACTATAGTAATCTCGTTAACACTGGTCACACGTGCGAGAGGGACACCAGCCCCAACTTTGACCATCTCATGTGGACACACTTTTGCTAGTCTGACACGAACGCCTTTCTGGACCAGTGATAAGGTTCAATTTAGTATGGCAAAAAAAGTGTGAGCTCAGTCCCTATTGATGAAGGTCCATGGGATTTACCCAGGTTTGAAGTTAAGCGAGACATATTAGCAAATCGTTTTGACAGTTCTTAAAAAGAAGCTGATATGGCTAGCAGGAAACTAGCCTATTCTCCTCGCAAAACTACAATCGTATGTGAATCATAAATTGGACTCCTAAGATTGAAATTCTATTCCCGCGTAAAAAAAAAACTTTAATATACTTATGCACCTTATCTTAACTCTTAAAAGAGATCATAGTTCCTATCATTGACAACTTTTATGTTTTCCTCTCAAATAATAGTGTTCATTACGTCATTAGCATTACTGTATTGATTTTCATATTTCCTCATGCATTTGTGTGGGTTCTCATTTCATGTTTTCCTGCACTGTGTGCATTCAACTATGTGTTCATTTTTAGAGTTCCGTGCAAATATATTATAAGTGATAACGTAAGTGAGTGTGTGTGTGTATGTTTATGTAAGTGTATGTTTTGAAGTGCAGGGAAATGGATCATTTAGTTTCAATGTCTGAAAAAGTGTTGGTAATTAACTATGATTTGTTTAATACTAAGTTCATTGACAGTCGGCAAAATAAGACATTCGCGTCAGGTTACGAAAATATATGTCTGGATGCCTGTGTGCAGTTTACACGAATCAATACTATATGCAGGGATTCCGAAAGTTGGGTAAACAACATCGGATCTGTCGCCTGTGGTATTTCCGGATCGATACCCTTTGATAAGTGATAATTTTCAAGGACTTTAAGAAAAGAGCGAATACTCAATTTTAAGATCAGTAACGCACCTCCAACCTCCAACGCGTCTGGTGTTTCCGGTGTACACGGGCGGCAGTGATCGCTTACCGTCAGGCGACCTGTCCTGTTTGTCTCCTGTCGCATATAAATAATCTGACAGTTGTCGGGTCGTCGGCACCGCATTTGTTAATGGACTAAGAGCCCACAGCCGCCGGACGTTTTTCATTTTCTCAAGGGTGAAACTTTGGGATAGAGTCAGGGGCGGCTCACTCCGCGATTCTATCGCCGCGCTACAAGTACATCCTGGCGGCCGCGAGTTCGCGGCCTACTCAGGGGTGGCGCGCGTTCTCACGGAATGCACGTTCGCACTTTCTATAGTTTCTATTGTTACTTTACGTCGCGAGTTTTTTTAAGGTTCATATGCGATGTCCGCGTGTCGAATGGCTAATAATACTTAGTTAAATAGACATCATGAATAAAATAAATACCATAGGACATTCTTACACAGATCTACTACTAATTAAGTCCCACGAAAAAGTTCAATAAGGCTTGTAATGTTGGAACTTGAACAAAAATATATAAATACAGTATATATACCTAGAAAGTACCCAAGACTTGAATATAATAGTATAACATTTTATGTGAGTATTAATTCCTTTTAATCCATAGGTAACCCTATCGCCGGACGCCGCGCACGTGCGGCTCGTTCTTTGTAAGAATTTTGTAGGTATTTAAAAAGGCGGCATTTCGTAAACATCAAAGCAGTGAGCCTTCTGTACTTGTACTATTATATATTCTGTGATAGAGTAGAGCTCGTATCGACGTTTAATGTCTGCATAAGGACTGTTCAATTTACTAAGCGGACACACTAAAACATCTTTAAAATTTGTAATTTAAAAACAATTGATAAACAGTTGACGGTGACGACATTAGAAAAGCTATCATTGCGATCGCTACATAGTTATTCTTCCATAGTTTGAACGAATATTACTTTGAACGATCGCAAAGCAATCTTGCACAAATGGTGTACTGGAAAGCGTTATCTGCAAAAAATCGCAAATATGTACAATTTTTCAAAATCAGCGGTGTTCCAAATCGTTACAAAATTTGAAGAGCATCATAAGCTTGAGGATTTACCGAAATCTAGGCGTGAAGCGGTCCGGAAAATCCTCAAGTCGAGGATAAAGTTAGGCAGTTATTTAAATCGTAAAATTATCTATCGGTTCATCAAATTGTAAAAAAAGTAGGCATTCGCGTAGGTACTGTTCAAAATATAAAAAAATAAATAATATAAAGACTTATAAGAAGCAGAAAATGCAGAAGAGAAGTGCAGATAACAAATTGCGATCCAAAAAATGGTACGGAAAATTGTATAAAATGTTGCTAAAGAATAAATCTCGTTGCATTTTAATGAACGACAAAACGTACGTCAAATTTGACTGTAGTACATTACCGGGACCCCAGTCCCACAATGACGTCGTAGGAGAGTATGTGCTAGATGAGGAGAAAACCATAAAACCGGCCAAGTGCGAGTCGGACTCGCCCACCGAGGGTTCCGTACAAACTTTCAATGATTAAAATAACCATACTACTCATACTCATATTCATTTATTCATTCAACGCCATTTCACGTCAAGATTTGATTTAAAAAATAATATTCATACAACAATAATACTTAGAGAATAAATAGACAGAAGATTGAAATTACAAAAAGTTAGGCAATATTCACATAAAAAATGCACAAAAATATTTTTCTAATTAGGTAATAAAAAAATTGTCATAAGTGTAGAACGGGTGCTCGACCAGCCAATTTTTTAAGCGATAGGTACTTAAAGTTCGACACACTAGGCGCTTCAACCACATATTGCGGCAATTTATTATAGACGGCAGTCCATCACATGTGTTAATTGGGTTCCCTCTATGTGGCATAACTTTATTTGTCCGAAACGCTTTTGTCATAACAGATTTGGCATAATCGATTTTTGCCGATTGTTAATGTAGCATAAACATTGTTTGGTATAATTCACGATATTTCGAATATTATTTTGTCCGAAAATATATTGGCCTACTATTATTGAGGCCGAGTATCATTAGGAAGAAATTGGATGAGCATAAATATTTTTGGCATATTTTTCGTTAAGCAGAAATGCGTTTTTAGGGAAAAATGGTTACACTAGGTTAGAATTGCGAAATCTACAGATACTCACTGCTCCAGAAAAGTGGGTTAGGTTAGGTTAGATCTGCGACTATTACAGAAAAGCACCGCTAGGGAAAAGTGGGTTAGGTTAGGTTAGAACTGCGACCACAACAAACACGCACCGCTAGGGAAAAAATGGGTTAGGTTAGGTTAGAACTGCGACCTCAACAGAAAAGCACCGCTAGGGAAAAATGGGTTAGGTTAGGTTAGAACTGCGACCACAACAGAAAAGCACCACTAGGGAAAAGTGGGTTAGGTTAGGTTAGAACTGCGACCACAACAGAAAATTACCGCTAGGAAAAAGTTGTGGTCGCAGTTGTAACCTAACCTAACCCGTTAGGTTACAACTGCGACCACAACAAAAACGCACTGCTAGGTAAAAGTGAAACCCACCCACCAAAATAAATTCGGCAAAACATTAAATCGGAACACTAAGCTTATGCACATAAAATTTATGCGTAAAAATGATTCGGAGCACCAAATTTATGTACAAAGAATATTCGGACAAATCACAATCTGCCTAAACAGATTATGCTAAACTTGACTATGCCATAGCAGTTTATGCACAAAGCCAATTATGACTAAATCGATTATGCACAATAGAATTATTCATAAAAAAATTATGCCACAACAGGGTGAACCGTGTTAATTTGACCGTAAATTGGATTTCGCCAATTTACGGTCGATACCTACTAACTTTCCGGCATTTCGAATGTTTTACTTGGAACACATGTTCTTAGTTTTGTCACAGAATATATGTATAATAGTACAAGTACTTCTGGCTCACTCCTTTGATGTTCACAAAATGACGCTATTCTAAATTCTTACCTACATTAACAAACGGACCGCACGCGAGCAGCCAACATTGAATTTTTCCCCTCACTAGCTCGGAAACACGTGTTTTGTCCTTTAATACCAGCGGGTAAAAACGCATTTTATCCACTAGTGCTTTAAAATTGATAAAAGTAGGTGAATCTAGTAATAAAGATCATTTACCACCTGTGGAACTACTGGAAGCAGTGATAAAAGAAAATCTTGCAGTACAAAAGGCGGACTCATGCTTTAAGGCATTCTCTACTATGTTGATCTTTCTTTTATGCGGGGGGCTTCGCCCCCCGAACCCTCCTTTATATGCTCTTAAGGGTCTCAAGAAAACCCTATCCCAACTTATTTTAAATACTATGTTGATCTTTCTTTTATGCGGGGGGCTTCGCCCTCGAGCCCCCCTTATTCATGCTCTTCAGGGTCACAAGAAAACCCTATCCCAACTTACTTTAAATACTACGTTGATGTTTATTTTATGCGGAGGGCTCCATCATCAGACCTTGAAACCTAATCGTAGTCAAAGTTCATTACAAGACTTTTCTAAGAAACGCAAAAACAGCTATGATACGATGTTCCATCATGTAGTTCCAGTTCATATCTTCCGGCTCCATCATCAGATCAGTTCAACAGTACCATATTATTGTACTGTCATCAGAACTACATACAGCTGCCAATTATCATTACGCTACGATCCTTGGAAGATGGTTAAATTAGCCTCCGTAGATTCCATTACATAGTTAGTTACATACACGACGACCTAATAAAAGCGTGTTAATATTAATATTAGCGCCATCTAGCTGAGCCCTTCTTCTGTGTGGTACTGAGGTAAGTACGTTTTATTCTTAGACTTTATCTGTCTATACGGAGTTATATATGTCTTTGACTAGAAGTATAGGTACTCTAATGAGTATTATTGTATTTAGCGCCGTCTCTCGGCAAAATTTACTAAGTAATTTACGCGACTTGAGACTTGTGCGAACCTTTAGGCATGGAAAGTCTCATGAAAAGTTGTCGAAACTAATAATAGATGGCGCTGCATTTAAATTTCTTGACTGATAACTCTAATACTAAATTGAATATACTCTAAGGTAGAGCAGAGTCTAATACCTCCGCTTTACAAAAGACCGCAATCAAGTAGCACTAGACTTTACTCATTGTTGTGTTCCTGCCGGTGAGTAAGGCAGCCAGAGCTCAACGAGGGTGCGGTACTCCTTCCTTCCTTCCCCCTCCTTCCTTCGGTCCTTTGAGTCGTCGGCACCCAGGCCCCTTCTAAGTACAGGTTTGTACAAGTTTCTAATGAGTCGAGTCGGCAACGCACATGTGCCACTCCTTGAGTGGCAGGCGTCCATATGTAACAGTCACCGCTTTCCATCAGGCGGACCGTATGCATGTTTGCCACCTACGTGGTACAAAAAAAAACTCTCGACGAATTCACCTTAAACATTAAAAACTAAATCAAAATCGATTGATTCGTTCGGGAGCTATGATGCCAGACAGACATGTCAAGCGTCAAACCTATTATTATTATAATATTTTTGCGTTGGTGGTTAAAAACAAGAAACCTCCTTCAAAACTATAATAAAACACAACTTTCTATGAAAATCGGTAAAGTGCGAGTCGGATTTCGACATTTCCATACAAAAAGGTCATGAGCGCCTGACGACATGTGATGGCAACGTGTACACTAGATTTGTACTTTAAAGATTTTGCGTATATTTTGGAAACTATAAGAGATAGAGCAAATAGACTTCAGATTTTGGTTGTCGGTGGCACAATTTTTTTGTTTTCGTATATATACACCATTTTTTGGACCTATTAGGGCAATATTATGGTCAGTGCAGTTCTAAACAGTCGTAAGCGCCTCTTTTTTAGTAGGAACTTAAGTCATTTTGGCAAATGCTTAAAATTTCTAACAATTTCTAAACAGAAATGAATTTCTTTCTACCTGTCCATGGCGCTCACAAAATTTCAAAACATTTAGTAAGTACTTGCAGCGGCAGTGAGTGAAAAATCTCAATTTGAGTTTTTTCTCTTAACTCCGACTTACGCTTGACTGTAGATTTCTAATAGGTTTTCCTGTAATCTACAGGTAGAGGGCTATCTCGTGTATTTTTTTGAAAATTTTACGCTAAGTAGTTTCGGAGATAAGGGGGGGAATGGTCATTTTTTGCTTATTTTCTTAAATTACTTCTAAATTACCAAAATAAAAACTATAAAAAAAATATATTTGAGATGCTTATAAAATGCTCTTTCATTTGATATGTAGCACAATATAGTTCTAATAACTTTGATTTTTAATTTTTAATTTTACCCCCCAAAAGTGGCCCCTATGATTAAATTTCGTTTAATTTCATTTAATTATATTACATGTCCGTCTTTGGGCCACTTGTTTACATACGTGTGCCAAATTTCAAGTAAATCGGTCTAGTAGTTTCGGAGAAATCGGCTGTGACAGAGGGACAGACAGACACGCGAGTGATCCTATAAGGGTTCCGTTTTTCCTCTTTGAGGTACGGAACCCTAATAAAAATGGATAAATTCGGGAAAAAAGTACTTGTTTAGCAGGCAATATGTTCCTGTTGATTTAAGAGTGTATCTTATTTTGCTACTGGTACTATTGGTGGCGAAATTTACAGAAAAGAATGCATTCAAATACGATTTTTTGTCATCCATCCGATACATTATTATCTCTCCTTTGTTTGGGCCTGATTTAGCAAGTGCTCATTATACTGGTAAGACAGTTGAGCTACTAAAACCAAAAAACGAGGAATTTGTTCAGAAAGAAGCCTATCACCAAATTATCCAGATCTCTGACCTATCGAGCGGTACTGGACCATTGTTGAGACATACTTACGAAAGAATGTATGAGAAGATATATTTCTTGATGAATTCAAACAAATGTGGTCTGCAACTTGCCGAAAAGTAGCAAGAAGTGATGTGCAGACCACTCATGCGTCGTATCCGTATAAAAGTCCGAAATTTTCATATTAAATATTATCTATTACCTACGTTTGTTGTCGTTTTAATCAGGGATGTAACGGATGTGGTTTTAACGGAACCGGAAGCGGAAGCGGAAGTTTTGAATTTAGTTTAACGGAAGCAGAAGCGGAACCGGAACCAGAAGCGGAAGTTATAGATGTTAAAAACGAAATGAAAAAATACCACATAGGTATAACATAAACCAAAACTAATTAAATTACCTAGAACTTTTAGGTGTTTACTGTTCAGCCTGTAATCAGCAGTTTGTAATCAGCCTTTAGGCCCACTTAGGTTTTAAAAACGAAAAGAAAAGTAACCTGATGCCACCTGATATTTTATCTTAAGTATATCATTCATTACATTCCAAAAATTTAAATCACCTTGAACTTTAAGATTGTTTGTTGTTTAGGTAATCACTAAAAATCACATAAGAATCCTTTTAAACCTTTATTATGCCGTAAAAGGTTTTAGAAACGAAAAGAAAACTTACTCGTAGGTAGTATAATACAATCCAAAACTAACCAGTAAAAATTATATGTGTAATTGTTAGCACACAATTAAATTTTTAAATTAAATGGAGTGATTGTAAAAGAAGTAAACTGTATTTAATAAACAAATCTAAGGGGAGCTTCTAATGGGATCGTAGATAAGCCCTGCACCACTGAATAGTTGTTCACTCGCTACTAACTAGGTGGACAGGACAAATATTGGCGCGCAATGGAATGAAGCGATTAATGTTTAGTATCGCAGCACGTGGCAAGCGGAGAGATGAGCGAATGATAGGTATAGACCTATCATCTCGCCCTTGGTCTTTGATGTACGCCGCTCATGTCCCACCGTCGCGCTAGGTTCCGACATCCGTTATAACTTCCGTTTGAAAAATAACAGAACCGGAACAGAAGCGGATGTGTAAAACAAAACGGAAGTTCCGCAGTAACGGAAGCAGAAGCAGAACTCCGTTACATCCCTGGTTTTAATAACATTCAGCTAAATAAGATGTTATACTGACGACCGGTCTGGCGCAGTCGGTAGTGACCCTGCCTGCTGCGCCGCGGTCCCGGGTTCGAATCGGTTCGGTAAGGGCATTTATTTGTGTGATGAGCACAGATATTTGTTCCTGAGTCATGGATGTTTTTCTATGTATATAAGTATTTACATATTATTTATACCGTTGTCTGAGTACCCACAACACAAGCCTTCTTGAGCTTACCGTGGGCCTCAGTCAATCTGTGTAAGAATGTCCTATAATATTTATTTATTTATACTATGCAGAAAAAAATGCTTTTTTAAGTGTCCGCTTAGTAAATTGAACAGTCCTTCTTACCTTGTTCGCGCGGCCATTTTTTGCTATAAGGTTTTTTTTTTAAACATTATCCTGGTTTCATCCTCGAGAAAACGAGGAAGGTCTGGCGGCTCCGGGGCGTAGCCGAAAGGCATTTCTGCGACGCGAAATGTAGTCCGGCTCCGTCGCGCCGAGAGATATTATCGTGAGCGTTTGTGAATTCGGCTACGCATCACACCGGGCTCCTAGTCCATAAGACTCGCCGGACGCGATCGCCTCGGGATCGGATGAATATGGTGGTCGTTGCAGATCGCGAGCGAGGCGGGGGCGGCGGCGGCGGCGGCAACGACCGGTGGGGCGGCGACGTGCGCGCCGACTCGCGCAGCTCGCGCGGGCCGTCGGAGGAGCCGCGCGCGCAGGACTGGGGCCGCATGGGCGCGCGCCCCGCGCCGCAGGGCGCCGGCGGCCGGCCCGGCGGCGGCGGCGGCGGTGGCGCTGGCGCTGGCGGTGGCGGCGGCGCCCCGCCCAGGCGCAACTTTGATGATATGCCCAATTCCCGCCCGGGTAAGTTCACGGTTTTAATTTCCACTCGCGCCCTACGCTCGACGGAGCGCTGCGATCGGCGAAAGCTGTAAATCGTAGGTAAAAAGGACTACGATTAAGATGAGAGCGACGAAAATAATAATTATGGCGAGACGAATATGGCATGTAAAAAAATTGTGTATAAATGAATGGTTTACCTCTACATAAATCGGCTAAAAACTATTAAAATTAATTACACTTATAGATTAAACCTTCCTTTAAAAAAGTAACTTAACTAATCTTAACTTTTTACTCTTATCACGCCATGGTAAAAAAAATGCCTTATGTGGGATACAAAGTACTTTTTAGTAGAAACTCCGTAGTACAAGTCACAAACCTCTTAAGATTCTACTTAAATACGCCTTTATTTATGTTATGTAAATTAAAAATCGTATGAAACTAAAAATGTAAATATGTATACGTTTTAAAGACTTACCAAAAATTACTTAATAAAAAATGTACCTAAATTAAGTCCTAAAACAAATCATTTACCTATTCCAGATACAACAGGCAGACCAAAGCTGAAGCTGCAGCCGCGAACGGTGACGGAGCCGGTGAACTCGCTGGCGTCCACGTCGCAGGCGTCGTCCATCTTCGGCGGCGCGCGGCCCCGCGAGGAGCGGCTCAAGGAGCTCTCCAACGAGTAGCGTGTCGCTGTCTGTGTCCCCTCCATGTCCACTGGTGCGGCCGCTCGCGCCCGACACCAATGGAATGACCGAGCGAATCAACACATCCCTCAATGAAAACCGAAACGGTCAATCAAGGTTCCGTTCGTTCCATTCGTGCCGGCGACCGCGGACCTGTACTCGTATGTGCGCCCCTACTCAGTGCCCAGATATGAACTGGAAGGCTTTCGTTAGGTTACGAGGTTGTAAATCATTTTTATCATATATTTTGTTAGCTTTATTATCTATCATTAATGAGCTTATATTAGACCCCGCGCTCATTTTAGAGCGCGCGACCGTCATTCGCAGTATTTAAATTGCTAGTGCCGAATGTCTTTTAAATTCTCCGGGCTTGTTTGTACGATAAACTATGGCTTGCATAATATTTTTTTAATTTGAAGGAAAACTTCTTGTTCGTTTGTTAACTAATTGATTTAGTTATATTATGTAATTGATATATATTCGTTTCTCAAATGTGGCGATCTACATCGTGGATTCACTGTTGTACTTGTTTATCCATTGTTTAGTCGGTTAGGTCACGAAAATTTAATCACGGAATGAGTAATTATGAAAATAGTTTAAGAGCTGATGTAATTACGGTTTCATTAATAAAATTAACTTCCACGTACTGGGATTTCTACTTTATTAGATATTTATGTAATGTCGATAAGCTACGTGGCAAATAAATAAAAAAAAATCGCAAAATTGTAACGGATTATAGAAAAATAAATAAAAAGTGATTCTTTGTAACCAAGGGTTTGTGATGGACTCTCTTCTCCTTCCAATGTCCAATTCCAAAACTTCCATGTCTTCCATATAAGTACTTTAGTACTTAATGATTATTCTTAGCCTTTGGCCGAATGGCTTGCTTGACAAGGACACTGTATAACTTCTCCTAAACACGGGACTTAATCACATTGGTGCCTGGCAAAGTTCAAATCTTATATACCTACACGATTAAGTCCCGGTTAAAAGTTATGATGTGTACAAAACATAAAAATTTCAACCAATATCTAAACTTGTCTTTTACACAGCAAGAATTTGTCATTCTTGCTCAAAATGGAATTATTAGGATTAAATACATTCAAAGCTTCAACCATTCTCTGCAAAGCCTGTTTTTATAACATAATTATCTTATCTAAGTAAGTATAAACACTCTAGTTCTATAAGCTATAAAACAAGATAAGACCGGCTTGGTGTAGAATTACGCATGGGAATCACGGAATTCAGACATCGCGCAATCATTTTGGACACAGATTCCTGCTGCTGGAATTAAACAGGGTAATGTGAATATGTATAATATAGTTGAAAATGTAAGTATATTGAAGGCCCAAAACTCAACTGCACGGCTGGACGACCTGATACTCGGGATCGTGGCATAATGAAATAATATGACAAGTATTATGGCCCAAGGCATATGTCTTGTTTATCTGCATAAAATTACAGTAGGGAACAACACTCAAAAATTAACTTTGTCAGTTACTCCCAAATATTATTCCACTAAAATGAAATTGAGTGAAAAAAGAAATAAAAACTTAATTAGGGTAGGGTGATGTGACAAAATTTGTTGTGTCGTTAAAACCCCTTCTTTTTCTAATAAAGATAAAAAAAGTGTGCCATGGACTGCATACAATTTGGGAACCCTTGTGTTAGGCCTACATAGTGTGTGGCAATAAGAAGGGATTAACATAAGACAACCAGGGTAAAAAGGAATAAATTCAAATAAGTAGTATTGCACATTTATTTAAATATCAAGGTCTTCATCGGGATCCTCCTCATCCCAGTCATCAACAGCATCTGGTTCATAGTACACTTTACTCTCTCCACTGTGTATCTTACTCATGTAGGGGAGCTTAAGTTTATACTTCTCCAGTTTCTCCGTCTGGTCCATTTCTATCTTGAATGTTGACAGATTACTCGGCAAAGGCTTCACTGGCTCCTCTTCTTTCTTTTTATTTTTTACTAAAACATTAGACTTCAAAGTTGAAGTTTTACTGTCGTAAGTAAGAATCTCTTCTGATTTAACAATCTTACCACTCTTCTTTAATTGGACCGAAATTTTAGATGACTCTACTGTATCATATGAAACTATGGCGCTTGCTATGTGGTGCAATTGACTTTGTGTCTTAGAAGAGTGAGATAAGCAGTCTTTGTGTAGTATAAATATTAACTGTATAACATCCGTACTGGATATGAGCCTTCTTAGATGCTTTAAGCAGTCGGTCCATCCCAGGCACAGGGACATTTGGTTTATAGAATCAATTATCACTGAACATTTTGAACTCCCGAGCCTCTCCAGGTGCTCTATGTTTGGATCTTCGTGGAATATTACATTTTTGTTTTTGAAAACGCATTTCCAATAGCTGGCTGGCTTTTCAAAACACAAGATATGCAATTCATGTTTATCGCAATTTGCCAATTCCAAAAGCAAAGGCACTATATTTTTATCATAATCGTCTTCTATTAAAACTGTTGGGGCTGTTTTCAATTTATACAGTGTCATACTGAATAGTTAATTTATCTATTTATGCGTAAAACTGTACTTGATTGTGCCACTTTTAGGTTATGTTATGTTGGGATGGGAAATTTTTTGACACTTGATGTCACGTTCCATTCTAGGTTAATATATAAATGCATATAAAATATGTTCTGCTCCCAACGTATCTTGGGCGGTTTAAAATGGAGCTCGATCGATACTAAATGGAAATGTCAACGAGCTGTCATATCATATGTTTATTTTTTTTTATGTCGTACTCGTACGTCATACTCTCGTATTTTGTTTTTATTAAATATCTATTAATTAAATCGAGCACGTCAACTTTTAACACTTTAATTGTCTTTCAGTGTACATATAATGTTTGCACGATTTCGTCCTAATAATTTCAAAGAACTGACTAGGCAGATTGTGTATGTGCCTAAACATAAACCACCCGAGCCAAAAGATGTTGAAATACTGCGAGACTTTATCAACAGGCATCAAAAATTATTAATTCTAACTGGAGCGGGAATTTCTACAGAATCTGGTGAGGAAAATGTGACATTTTGACTATGACAACAACTATTGAAACAGACTTATAAGCTTTATATTTGATTAGGAATACCCGATTATAGATCGGAGGAAGTAGGATTATACGCTCGCAGTAACCACAAGCCAGTTCAATACCAGGAATTTGTGAAGTATCCAAAAGTGAGGCAGAGATACTGGGCTAGAAACTTTGTTGGTTGGCCTCGGTTTAGTGGTGTACAACCAAATGCTTCACATCTGGCTATCAACAAATTAGAAAAGGTAATAAGAATGTCTATCTCAGCATGTAACAAATGAGGACAGGAGGAATGAAAACAATAGGAATAAATGGTAATACCTTTGTTTATCTTTAGGCAGGAAAAGTGACAGCAATTGTGACTCAGAATGTTGACCGCCTGCACCAGAAAGCTGGTTCAAAATATGTCATCGAGCTCCATGGTTCTGGGTACCTAGTAAAATGTTTGAGCTGCCCATATGAGATTGATAGGAATGACCTGCAAGAGGTGTTAATGAAAAACCATCCAGCCATGGAGAGCAGTTTCACTATGATTAGACCTGATGGCGATGTTGAGTTATCAAAAGTAAGTATATGCTTAATTTAGCAAAAAGCAGACAAGTCTTTAAACTTATCTGAAATGGGTCGAAATAAATGCATGTTAAGAAAAGATTGTTTTGAGTTTAGGCACTCCTTGAATATTTACAAATTTTGAATTTCAGGAACAGGTAGACCAATTCAGAGCTCCCCTGTGCCCCAAGTGTGAAGGGCCTCTAAAGCCAGACATTGTTTTCTTCGGCGACAATGTCCCAAAGCAAAGAGTAGAAGAAGTGAGGAACCAGGTTTCTAGCAGTGATGCTGTATTTGTTCTTGGCTCCACCTTGACTGTCTACTCAAGCTATAGGATCATTCTACAAGCTAAGGAAGCTAAAAAAGAAATAGCTTTGTTAAATATAGGACCTACTAGAGCAGATGATATTGTAGACATCAAAGTAGCCACTAAGTGTGGAGATATATTACCCAGTTTATGTACAATATAAGTAAAGGTGATTTTAGATAACAAATTTATTCATTACCATTAGTGTGTTGCTGACTACCTCATTATGTGATGTTTATACATGTTATAGTAAAATATAGTTTTAAATAAAACCCATTATTGGCATTTTCATTTTAATGTTGATAAAAATAAGAGGTAAGAATACAGAACTGATTTACACAAGTGGATAGTCTTGGGAACTGAAAATTTACTTGTTCAGTCAATAATCATTAATCAGCATCAAATACAAATGTTTATTGTGTCTAAGTATTATAATATAATAAATTGGAACAACAGTACATGATGCTAACTTTCATTCATAACTAAAAATATTGAGCTGGAATAAATAACGAAATACCTAAATCATTTCCCACTAGGCCTGTAATTTTTTTAGGAACCACAATAATCATAGGAAGGATTTAGAAGATATTGGTAATAGATGAGTGATAATCGGAATTACTGTGAGATCACTATCATAATGTACAAAGTTAAACTTCAGAATATAACAATATGAATTGCTATTACTATTGTATACAATTATTTCAAATCTACGTTAAAAATACGGCAGTGCTTAAGTGAAAATGTTTGACTCTTTGTTAGCACAGTAGAACCTACCTAGTAAGTAATAATAACCACTTAAATTACATCAATGAAATCCTTATTTTACTCTTCTCATCACAAATGCGCATACTCATCTTCAAAGTCCAAGAAGATGTGAACATATTCAAAAATAATATTACACTTAACACAATGTTTTCTGTAATGGATCAATTGATACTTTGTACATTGGGAATTCGCAAAATGATGGTCTCATTTTGCATACCAGTTAAATTTTAACATGTTGTCTAAAATTTTATCACATTGGTATTTTATCTTCAAGGGAAGCAAGTTCACCAGTAGGCCTAGCACATGATTGCCGCGAAAGTATGTCGCCGCGAGATAGATCACACGTCTTCGTCTAACAGTATTAATGACGAAAGGATGGGTAGTCTATCTCGCGGCAATCATGTGCTAACCCTGCAGTTAAGCACTTAAATAGAAATATTAACCAATCTTTTGTGCCATTAGGGACCACCTTGGAGATACAATCTCATCCTAATATCTCACTCTCTCGTTTGAATATCTCTACTACATTGAAAAAAACGTGTATCTTCTTATGTCAATGAAAAGACAAATATAGTAACTATGTTGGGGATGCATATAGAGTTACTATCTTACACTGAGTAGCAGTGTGAGGTAGGGACAAGGTTTTTTTCAAATTAGTGGTGATATATCTTGACTTAATCCATCACAAGTTGTTTACATACCATTTCAACTGCAAGGTCTATCATACATTTCGATACTGTAAAAGTGTAAACCATGACACTGAGACTGGTGTGCCATACTCAACTAGCGTCCTGTTTGATTTTGACTTGCTACACTTACCAGTCTTAAAATCACAATAAAATGTCCACATTAAATGTCACTACAATAAAACCGTAATACTAGACTGAGATGTTTGTCTATGAAGCAACATTATAAGAAGTAGTCGGCCTGGGGCTTCTTGGACGGGACGCCCCGCGACTCTTGCGGCGCCGCCTCGAATATCGTGAACTCTCGTTGAAGGTTTTCATTCAATTCTAATATAGCAGCTACGTTTCCGCACCTGAGAATACAAACATTACATAAAATTATTTGTCACATGTAGACAAAGTAAAGTAGCCAAGGACAGGACATCATCCTCCTTGCGTTATCCCAGCATTTGCCACGGCTCATGGCAGCCTGGGGTCCGCTTTGACAACTAATCCCATGATTTGGCGTAGGCACTAGTTTTACGAAAGCGACTGCCATCTGACCTTCCAACCCGAAGGGTAACTAGGCCTTATTGGATGTAGTCCGGTTTCCTCACGATGTTTTCCTTCACCGAAAAGCGACTGGCAAATATCATATGACATTTCGCACATAAGTTTCGAAAACTCATTGGTACGAGCTGGGGTTCGAACCCGCGACCTCCGGATCGAAAGCGCTTACCGCTAGACTACCAGCGCTCGCCAGCCTAGGACAGGACATGTTCAAATAAAATGGAAGGTATACAAATCTAAAAAAAAAGTCTGTATAAAATAAATGTCCGCATATGTAGTTCAACTTCAAACCCGTTTTGTGCATATTTGACAGAATGGTGACCATTGCGCCATCTTCAATAGGATTGAAAAGAAAACTAAAATGTTCGAAACAGGTTCTAAGGACTGATACAGACGGACTGCAACCCAATAGGCTAGTTTCCTACTGCTACTAGTCAAATCAGCTTCTTTTTAAGAACTGTCAAAACGGTTAGTATGGAATTACTATGAAAAACAAAATCACCATCTGTACTGAAAAATATTTTATTTTAAGTATAGGAAACTACCCTATTACAACTTTTATGGGAATTACACGCCGACAACATTCCCATTTAAGCATTTAATTAAATAAATATTAAATAGACCTTCTTACACAGATTAATTGATTAGGAGGTAAAAAATATAAGTACAAAGGATTTTTCACCGTGTTTTTAATCATTATAATGCTAGAAATTCAATATCACGAAGCTCACCCAGCCTCGTTAGCTTCAGATGATATGTTGTATTGGACAAATGGTCAAACATAACACAATCCTTCAGAAAAAACCCTGCAACTCACCTGTAGCAGTAGTTAGGCGCCGACCAGACAGTGAGCACTGTCTCGTTGAAGTGCCATTTGTAGCCCTCCATGACGAGTTGATGAGCGCGGCAGATCATGTCGATGTCGTTTGAGACGTTGAACTGAGCTACGACGTCGGAACCGAACAGGTAACCAGCGCCGCGAGGTGATACGCCCCAGCCTTGTGTGTCTGGAATATTTTAAATTCGTTATGAGTCAAATAAGTAAAGCAAATGTATGGGCAGCGCAGCGGGCCAAATCCAGCCCATAAAATACTTTTGTCAGGCCCTGCTAGACCGTCAAAATAATGTGTATGCCATGCCCCACGTTATAATAAAAATGCACCTTTGGTGTAAATGTGAGAAGGGTTAAATTTAAATTTGTTTAAGACTCCTTATTCCTTAGAGCGCTCATCAATTTCACGAAACGGCCATCGATAGATGGCGTTGGCGCTCGGTACGCGAGCACCTGCAACTCAACGCGCGTTTCAACGCCGACACAAATAATCTTGATAGTTTTGAATTAAATTGGTAATAACATAATTTTCAATTTTATACGGGGAATTTCCTGTTCATGGTATGGTAGTAGTAAATAAGGTGTAT
Organism: Leguminivora glycinivorella; assembly: GCF_023078275.1. Lineage (NCBI taxonomy): Eukaryota > Metazoa > Arthropoda > Insecta > Lepidoptera > Tortricidae > Leguminivora > Leguminivora glycinivorella. The sequence continues at coordinate 7,593,505 of NC_062989.1, read as the reverse complement.
GAATGTAGTAAAAGTATAGTAGTCTACATATACATATATAAATACAGGTTTCCTAATTAATTGATTCAACAACCAACACCGCTGAGCCGAAACTACGAAAGCTAGAAAGTCGAAATTTGTATAGATTGCATTAACAAAATTTCGAAGAGATAAGAATCGATTATGAAAATTTACACCCCTAGTAGAGGGAAAAAGGGGGTGAAAGTTTGTATCGGGATCAATTTGTTTTTTTATTAGGAAAATTTTAGTTAGGAACTGGAAATTAGAGAATAGTTTAATAGTGATTTCTGTTTTTTATTGAATGTATATGCATACTGATTGGTCCCATTTTTATCAGAACCCAGTTCTGATGATGGGATCCTGGAGAAATCCAGGGAACTCCTCAAGTCTGAAAGGCATACATATAGCGATTTTTGTGTTTTTATATGAATAGCATGCATTTACGTACGGAACAATGACATTTGGTGCAGTGGAACTGTTGATGATGGTCAGACCGGAACTCCCTAAATCTAAACGGCACAATTATAGTGACTTTCATATTTTTATAAGAACAGCATGCACTTACGTCCAGAATAGTGACATTTGGTGCAGTGGAACTGCTCATGATGTTGTGTCACTTTTTAACCATCGCCTCAAATCTCTCAAGGAAGGACGGTTCTCAATTCGTCTGTTTTTTTTTGTTTGTTCCTCGATATCTCCGTCGTTACTGGACCGATTTAAAAAATTTAATAATTAAAGCATTAAAAGCAGTTTTAAAAAATACCTACACATTTCTACATGTGCTCTGCCTACCCCTTTATGGGATACAGGCGTGATTGTATGTATGTATTTGTACATAATCCAACATTCGCAAGTAGCTTTCATCAGAACCCAAAAGGCGGCGGTTTTTTTTTCTTAAAAATTATTAAACGTTTTTTTTATGGGATAGGAGGCAAACGAGCAGACAAGTTGCCTGATGGTAAGCGATCACTGCCGGCTATGGACACCCGAAGCACCAGAAGTGTTGGTGCGTTGCCGGCCTTAAAGATGGATGTACGTTCTTTTCTTGAAGGTTTGAAGGTCGCATCGGTCCGGAAATACCGCTGGCAACAATTCATTCCACAGTTTAACTGTGCATGACGTGACCTGTGCAAAACATTGCGTCTTAGAAACATTTGAAAGGGTGAAAATCAAATTATGTACATGTTCGTTCTAAAAGTAGCTGATCAAACATCGTCGGTTTGGAAAGCCTGCGGTTAAATTTTTGCTCCTTCCTTACTATACATATTTTATTTAGAGGGTTTTGAGATTTAGGTAATAAAACAACGCTTCATTAGGTTTAATAGCATTATGTAAAGTATAATGTCAATGTAAGTGCAAGCAGTCTTATGAATAGAATAGCAGTTCTGTTGACCACCTCCTGACTCCATCATGAGACCTTGGACCTCATCTAGTTCGATGGTGCTCGTCGGCCCAAATCTAATGAGCCCAAACATGATGGGGTTATAATGAGGAGAATAGCAGTTCTGTTGACCACCTCCTGACTCCATCATGAGACCTTGGACTTCGTCTAGATCGATGGTGCTCGTCAGCCCAAATCTAATGAGCCCAAACATGATGGGGTTATGATGAGGAGAATAGCAGTTCTGTTGACCACCTCCTGACTCCATCATGAGACCCTGGACCTCATCTAGTTCGATGGTGCTCGTCAGCCCAAATCTAATGAGCCCGAACATGATGGGGTTATGATGAGGAGAATAGCAGTTCTGTTGGCCACCTCCTGACCCCGTCATGAGACCTTGGACCTCATCTAGTTCGATGGTGCTCGTCAGCCCAAATCTAATGAGCCCAAACATGATGGGGTTATGATGAGGAGAATAGCAGTTCTGTTGACCACCTCCTGACTCCATCATGAGACCCTGGACCTCATCTAGTTCGATGGTGCTCGTCAGCCCAAATCTAATGAGCCCAAACATGATGGGGTTATGATGAGGAGAATAGCAGTTCTGTTGACCACCTCCTGACTCCATCATGAGACCTTGGACCTCATCTAGTTCGATGGTGCTCGTCAGCCCAAATCTAATGAGCCCGAACATGATGGGGTTATGATGAGGAGAATAGCAGTTCTGTTGGCCACCTCCTGACCCCGTCATGAGACCTTGGACCTCATCTAGTTCGATGGTGCTCGTCAGCCCAAATCTAATGAGCCCAAATATGATGGGGTTATGATGAGGAGAATAGCAGTTCTGTTGACCACCTCCTGACTCCATCATGAGACCTTGGACCTCATCTAGATCGATGGTGCTCATCAGCCCAAATCTAATGAGCCCAAACATGGTGGAGTTATGATAAGTAGAATAGCAGTTCTGTTGAACATCTCCTGCCTGACTCCATCATCATGAGAACCAGAACCTCATCCTGGTCCCAAAATATAATAATAATTCAAACTCTCAACAAACTTCACGTATAACTTAAAATCCAAAATCATATGAAAAGCATGTCGAATGCTAAAATTGCATAAGGTGTAAAAAGGATCAAGATTTGTTTAGTCGCAGTTTACGGCACTTCTCGGAACTATCGCGCTGCTTACGAAAGCTAGGTGCGCCGGACGATCAAACGCAGGTCCGTTGTCTTCGAGCGCTCGGCGCAGACTGAGCGGGCTCGCGTTAGCACAGTGTCTTTTATTCGAATTTTAGGTGTTTTAAAAACATATCTATCGACAGAAAGGTATGTCTTATATGTATGATTTTTTTTTTATAGGTCAATAAGAAGTTCTAGTTTAGGATAATATTATTTAAGAGTTACAAAAAATGCAGGAATCGCAGGAAAAATACATAATGTAAACCTCTTTTTATCGAAAAAATGGGGAGGATACGGAAGGTTATTTATCCACCATTTCAAGTAAATCTTAAAATGTCAAAGTATTAGCTAACTCGTACAGGATATAACAAATAGGATTGTGATCATTTATTACCCCAAATAACATTTTTAACAGCACAATCACGATTCTAAACGAGCTATTCCACTACGAAATTTGAAAACGTCTTCCGAAAAAACTGATTTTTCGGAAGTATAAAAAGACATATTTTAAAGTAGTACCAATTGACTTTCTAGCTTAAGATATGTACTTTTAGGAACATTATCATTTTTTTAATAATCATTTATAGTTTCTTTATAATTTTGAATGAAAAAGGTTCTATTTTGCAAAAAACGCTCGTCTTTAGGAATAAGGCCTCTTAAGTTACAGCGCCTCATAAAAAAGTTTTCTCACTACCCTGAGCAAATGAAGTCGCATGTAACAGTATGAGCACCATACTGAGGTGGACACTAGCACTGCTAGCAGCGGATTTAAACTACTGTCATACTTCCTAACAAACCGCACACATGAGTTGAATAAATTACCAGAAACAGTGATGCACCTTCAGTGAACAGTTTTATAAACTGACTAGATAAACACTCAAAACTAACATCTCTGGCCTTCAGTGAAGGGATGGGTGTCAAGCAAGAATCAGACAACCAACGCCATTTTGCCGCCTAGATATCGATTCATTTAACACTTACCTTCAGGATTTCATGTAACACTATGTTCAGGAGCACTTCCTGCTTGCGGTTGATGCTGTATGGACGGACTGACTTCCGTCTGTCTATGATGGCCAAACCGGTAGTTATAAAAACCTACCTTCAGGATCACTCCACAGCAGGTCGCACATAGGTCCGTCGTGGGGCACCTCCTGCTTGCGGTCAATGGTGCGGATCTGGTCCAGAGTCTGTATGGATGGACTAAGCCCACCATGGACGCAGAATATCCGCCCGTCTATAATGGCCGAGAGGGATAGGTAGTCGAATATCTCTGTGCAGTATCTGAAATTTTTTATGATAATCTCTAAGTCTAAGAGTACACAAAAACTAAAGTAGCTGTGTATATGTTGTATTGGCGTGCAAAAGTTGGCAGATTTGCAGGAAGGTAAATAGATAAATAAATAAATAAAATAATAAAATAAAAAATAAAAAAGCCTTTTATTCTAATTGCATTATTACAATTTTTTTACATTAATTTTTAATTAATTATGCTGGTGCATTAGACCCTTTTTGGGTGAAGGCTTCCTCCATCGAAAAATAACCCTAGACATTCCCACTGCGGTACATTGCCAGACCAAAGTTTAAATCAAATTGTACTGTATATTGGTAGGATCAGTCATTGGTATTAGAGATCATATTGCTCTACTAAAAGTAATATTCCATGATCCAATAAAAAAACTCTTTCTAATTTCTTTAGTTTTTGACCTCAAGCTGAGAAGAAATAAATATTGCTTACCTCCAAACTGTAATAGATCCATATTTCCGCAAACATTCATCATAGAACCCATAGACCTGTGTGATCTGTCTGGACTCATGATTTCCTCTGATGAGTGTGATGCGGTCAGGATATCTCACCTACACAAAAAAACATAAATAACTGAAAATATTACACTCTTTGGGCAGTTGTGTAAAAAATATGTAGCTTACAACATTTCATTCAGTTCAGATTAGATAATTGATTTGATATTATACTTCTCTATAATGATAGCTGATGAGTGCCAGTGTGTATTCACATGTTATATTCAAGAAACTGTTCTTAAAGGGAGCTGACCTGTTGATTTACAATGTAAACAATAATACTGTCTGAGCAATTAGGTTACTAATACACTTGGCACAGCAAAAGGAGGGTGAAGTACAGTGAGCTGCAAAATAGCATGGAGAAATTATGAATGCATTTATTGATAAATTTGCCATGAACTTTTGAAGCTCACTGTACATCTCAACTCTGAAGTATATTTCTGTTTTAACCCTTTACCGCATATTGTTCCATATTTGGCCGTTATAAATTCTACTCTACTGACAGCTGTTACAGTTCAAATTTGAACAAATATTGCATTCGTCACATGCGGTAAAGGGTTAAAAACAGTACTTTCTCTATAAAACAAAAATCACCTGTTTGATATGAAACTTTCTAATCCTAGTGAATAAATACTAGACAATATTAGTTCTTACCTTCAGTGCTAGTAATAGTAAGAAAGTTTCAACGGAGTAAAACCCTCTGTCTACAAAGTCCCCCATAAAAAGGTAATTGGTCTCAGGAACATCTCCTCCAACTTTAAATAATTCTTTCAGGTCATAAAACTGACCGTGAATGTCTCCACACACCTGCAAAACAAAAAAAAAACAAGTTAATAATCTATCTATACCTTCAACACTGCTTTGCAAAGTGTGTTGTGCCTTAATATTTATGAATCAGGAACTAATATCTTGAGATCATCCCCCGAGAATAGATCCCAGAACCCTGGCTGAACTACCCAGTAGGCCAGACTGCCCGTCAAAGAGATGTACAAGAATATAATAAGTAAAATGGCTTAATTTAGTGATCAATACATTTCGTGGTAGAAAGTGCAATATATATGCTCATATGTTGAAATTATTGTGTAATTGATAATAAGGGAAATAGGTATAATATCAGTACAAGGCATAAGTATGTGATACTTACTGTAACAGGGGAATCCACTCGCTGGACGTTGCTTTCTTCTACTAGGATTTCGCGCGCCTTTGCACAAAGAGCTTTGACTTCGGCTTCCATTATTATCTCGCAGCGCTTAAGCTGCTCGATTTGGCGGTCGAGATCACTAGTATCAGACATTGTAGTAAATAATTCGCAAGGACAAACCTGCAACGAAAACCTGAAGTTGAACAGAACAGAAATGAATCATGAATTGCTCAAAGAAAACCGAACCTTCAAGCTTCGACAATAATACATTTAGTGGATGCTTTAGTAAGAGTAACAGTAAACGTATTTACTTGCAATTAAGCAACTATTCTTCAGTATAAAATGTTAAATTCTACAAACAATCACAATCCGCCATTACAAACACGTTACAGCAGTCCACAGATAACACAAAGCATAACCACAGCATAACGAACGGTTGTTGGATTCGTTCGGAAAAACGTAACATATAAAACTATTTTAATTTGAAACATTTATAATTTTCCAATGAAACTTGTTAATTTGCTTGACGAATTCTGTACAAAAACATAAGTTTAGTTAAATTTTATTTAGTTTGGGAGAAATTTTCATAACAATATGTATTTAAATGACGTCACTTTTCAAGGACAGACGGAATCACTGTCTGTGTGTACTATGTAGATCAAATAATAATATCGGTCAGTCGTGTAAGCGCCGCTTTCTACGGTTGTTTTTGCGCGTCTGTGTCCTGCGTATCGATTGTAGTATTTGTTGTTTTGTTTATCGTGTGGTGGTTGTGGTGCGTGAAATAGTGTCAGTGCCTTCGGTTTATTTTTTGAAAATAAAAACAACATGGGAAACATCCATACTGTCGGCCCGAATGAAGCGCTTATAGTTTCAGGTACGTACCGAAAATAAACATTAGCATTTTTTTGACAAAAGTGGTTGCTGGGTGCCGAAATTAAACATGCTAATGTGATTCGAATTGTGCATATGGATGGGGCACTGATAATGTGTTCTAGACTAGGTCTAGACCGTAATGTATTTATATCTACGCCAATTTTCGTTAAGCATTTAATCGTTTATTGCAGCTTTTGTATCTTCCGGCAATAGGCATCGTAAGAGACACATTTGAACTAAGATACCGAATTAACAAGGAAATATTAATAAAAATGTTTTTCCTTTACCAACTGGTTCTGTTATGATGATCTTTATGGTTTTAAAGACTAGTATGTAGGTATATACTATAGCTATAGCATACATTGAATCCCTAAGTCGCGAAACTGATAGGTTAGTATAATCATGTCTACATAAGATCTATTGCAGTTATAAAGTTGATTTACATATACACTCTTTAATTTTGTTTCTGAGTCTACGCCTATATGAATTATTTTGAATTGTATGTAGGTACGTACCTAGCTTCTTACATAATTTACATACCTACCTGTGGCCTCTCATCGTAAATGGTGCTTATTTTATTCTAGCATACCGACTTTTCGGTACCTTCCAAAATATCTAACTTCTCCAATCTGGATAGCTCTAATCAGAGTAACCAGTAGCCCTACTAATTGCTAGTAAGTAATAACATTTGAATTAAAGTATATGCACTTTTATCATTTATATTAGGAACTTAATGATGAGTAAGTGCCTCTATTTCCTAAAACTCACAAGTAATCACAACATTTTGTCAACAACTTTGTTTGTTTAAAACACCTTATTGACAACTAACAATAAGTGCACTTTTAGTTGAAAACTGTACATTTTTATGTTAGATACTATGGGACTTCGTCAACGGATTCCCCAGACAGACACGCCCGACAGACCATTGGATTGGGACAAGGTCGGTTCAATTAATGACTGGCCTAAATGACGTACATATAGCATACATATACCATACCTGCGATCTATAGTCGTATTTTAGAGAACACATGCATACCGCAACGAAGTTATTTGCACAACATATAACTACGATACTTAGGGTCCCCCCACATCTAGCGTCTCGCGAGCGTTGCGTCGGGCCAACTGCGGCGTCAGGCTTTGCCCATACAGTTGGCCCGACGCGACGCTCGCGAGACGCTAGATGTGGGGGGACCCTTATGCTTGTAGCCTGTGCAACTTCCCGCAGTTTCGGCCAAATCGAAATGACAATCGTTGACCCTAAACGCCGACCGAAACACAGTCTGGCTCGGTCACGCCAATATGTAAGAGCGATAGATATAGCTAGTTATGATAGCGATATTATTAAGCGTTTGTGCATTTGGCTAAGTACCCTGGCATGCCAGTCGCGTACAAAATTACTGGCAAATGGACTGGTATGCATTTCATATGCGGCTGACATGCCAGTTAAGCAAGCTACAAGTATGGCAGGTATAATAAACATGTCGATTGCTGATGAAAAGTTTCTTCTAAAAGCTACGACTAGTGTTAAACGAAGCACAGACAGTGTTATTACTGTTATTAGGTATAAAACGTCAAAATTACGCAAGCAATAGCATTGCACAGTCTAACCCGACATTGCATAGCATGTCAGACACTTCTTATTTTTGTTTGGTTTAAAAATAACTACACTGATCCACTCGAACTCGTTGTTTATGTAATTCCTATGATTACTTACGGAAGTTGGGAAAGGTGTAGGGTTTTCTGGTAAAATGATTGTCTGTTTACTATCACGCATTTCGGTACAGTGCCGCTTAACTGACATATGTTATGTGACAAGGATTTGCTACATTGCTGTCTCACTTTATGAAGGCGTAACACAGATAAGTTACCTTAGGGCCTAGGGGTCACTAAGAGAAATGTTCTTTAAACAATTAAGTTAAATGAAATACTGTTGTTACTGGTTTTAACTTTTCATTTTAATCTCCATGTATTTTTAATCATATCTGCCGCCTTCTCACCAATCATAATAGCGGGAGCGTTTGTGTGAGCCGCTATAGTCCTCGGAATAACGCTGCTGTCCACCACACGCAACCTGTCCACACCATACACTCTCAACTCCGGGTCCACCACTGCCTCAGGATCCGAAGATGGCCCCATCCGACACGTAGAGATCTGGTGGTGAAGAGTGGCCGTCACCGTTCTCACCGCGCACTCCCAGTAACCATCACTATTAAACTGATGCTGTCGACAATTCGGAAATCTCTTACTGTGCAACGTTGCACCATATTTCTGGAAAAATGGCGTTTCTACCATCTTCTGGATGTATCTTATCGCTGCAACCATCGTATCTACGTCTTGCTGATGCGTCAAGTAATTACCGTACAGTTTCGCATCCTCAAAAGGGTTCCTTGACCCCAATAACATATTGCCTTTAGATTTAGGATGCAGAAGCATAAATAGCACAGTGAAACTTTCTACGTCTTCAATTTGTTTGTAAACTGAATTGTACAGCCAATCTGCTAAGCGAATACCTTTAGCCACCACGGTACCTTCATCAGATGCTAATGAGGCACAGGAACCGATCAGTTCAATATCTGGAATGTCAGGAGGTCCGTCAGAAACATTGGTTCTTATATATCCAAGGGTTTCCACTCCAGCTAAGGAAGAAAAAGGACCATCTCCGTAATGCATGTATTGGAACGTATTTTCTAGCGTGGATATTTTTCTTTCTACTAAAGTTAATCTAGTTGAATTCAGCTTAAAAGCTAGCGCTGGGAACGAAATGTGATCGTATAAAGTTTGTCCTACTGGGAGATTTTGTATGACGGGTATTCCCACTGATTCCAGGTTCTGCCTGGGTCCGATGCCGGAAAGCATTAGTAGATGTGGTGACTCAATCGGTCCAGCTGATAAGATGACTTCCTTTTTAGCGCGTATTTCGTACATTTGGCCATTGCGAACGAACTGTACGCCGATTGCAGTTTTTGTTGTTGGATCTATTAATACTTTGGTGACCCGACTGCTGGTTAGGATGTGCAGGTTTTTTCGTTTTTTGTGGTTGTGGAGGAAGGCCTTGGCGCTACTATGTCGGTGTCCGCGGGACAACGTTGCCTGGATGTAGCTGAATCCGAATCCTTCAGGACTGTTGTAATCGGTTCGTCGATTGCCCAGCAGCTTCGCGGCGTCCAAAAATGCTTTAGACAATTTTGACCTGGAAAATAAATACTTATAGCATATTATGATGAATTATATCTTATGACTCGTTAAGTTTAGGGAACACCAACAAATCCATAAAAATATCTGTATGTTTCACATTTCGTCTGATAACTGTCGAAGTTTGATAGTATATACAGTCCAGGTTAAAAAGCTATCGGTGTAGCAGTTAGTATATATATATATTTTTTAACTTCTTTAATGTAAATCCATACTAATATTATAAATAGGAAAGTGTGTGTGTCTGTTTCTTTGTCCGTCTTTCACGGCAAAACGAAGTGACGAATTGACGTGATTTTTTAAGTGGAGATAGTTGAAGGGATAGAGAGTGATATAGGCTACCTACTTTTTGTCTCTTTCTAACGCGAGCGAAGCCGTGGGCAAAAGCTAGTAAACTATAATTGTCACTGAAATTGCATCAAAACACCTAAAACTGCATTGTCTGTTCTGTTCCTTTATCGTATTTTTGGAAGCTGTTAAAATAATCGCGCTCGAGACGATAACAACACACTCTAACAACAGCGATAAGTTTTATGTAAATTAGTAGACTTATCTTTAAACAATATGGATGGGATGGATTGTGTGAAAGAGGATATGGAGGAAGAAAGATGTGAGTGTTGAGATGACGACAGATAGAGGAGAATGGAAGAGGAAGACGTGTTGTACCGACCCCACATAACGTGGGATAAGGGTAGGAGGAAGAAGAAGATCTTTAAACAATATGTATGTATATGTACAAACGTTTCAGCTAAACATACCTAAATGGTATGTCTTCTACCGATAATTCGCCATTTCTTCCGTGCCAGGGCGAATCTTGCAGCCCCTTGAGGTTCGCCCGTTCTGACTTCATGAAGTACGGCAAAACATCGTCATATGACCTAAAAATTGTACAACTCATTAGATAATATGTTAATTTATGTTTTACATGTTATCATCTGACAGTAAATTTGGTATTTTTATTTTGGTATGTTTAAAGATAACGGCGGAGCTGGATAGTCGTAATAATAAATGTCATCACCTTATCATAGTGTTCATTTCGTTTTAATACATATGATAGAAAGAGAACAGACCTTCAATCTCGTTATTATTCGTTGTTTGGTTCTTTTTCATTCTTACAGTAAAAGTTTTCAAAGTATGTAGCTAATCTGAATAATAATATACTTTTGTCAAATCCAAGGCTGACATCACGTACCAACCCAAACGCCGTACATAATAAGTTACAAATGAATAGAATAGAATAGAATAGAATTTCTTTATTTGCCAGAATACGTATGGTACAGGATGATAACAGGTTTTTAAAGTATCAATTTCAGTCTATGTGTAGGCAATCAGCTATACTATTCGTTTGGCAGCTTAGCACCTATTTAGCTCATACAATCTTCTCAGCAGAGGCGTCACTTTTACTGCAGCTGACTATACAAAATTATATATTTTTAAATATATTATCATGTATTAAACATAAGAATGATAGTAGGTACAAACTGACGAACAACATGCAAAAACACTAGAGACTAGATAATGACGGATATTGGATATAGTCATCCTCGATAACAATGCTCGTATGTATTTCACAAGTTCACATTTTTTGTAGATGCTTCAATTGCGTCAACTATCGGACGTGTATAAATCGGACATTGATAGCTTATCTATAACATCAAGACAGCAAGGTAAACAAAACACGTCATAATCCTGTAAATGAACATGACATTGAGATACGACCATACGATGATATACGACGTACTTTGGTTTGGGTACATATTATTATCTTACACGATCTTTTTTTTATCTCAATATTTATGATAATCTAGGTACATTACAATCATTACATACTTTTGTTAAATTTTTATTGGTTAGGTTAGGTTAGTTATAAAAACCTCTTTTTTTTCAACGTCCTCCTAACTAAAAAGTAAGGAGGACGTTGAATAAATAATAGTACATTACTACAGAGGCCGGGACAAATGGGGTTGCCGGCCGAAGACATATAGTATAGACGGATAGGTCTGAGGCGGGCAACCCCATTTCCCGCCGAGGTATGTATAGTGCTTTTCTCAAACATGGTATGAAATAAATAAAGTCTACTAAAAATAGTAACTTTGGATGGCTGTATCTCCTAAACGGTGCGTCGTAGCGCAAAAATAATCGAATTTTCGTTCCCCTTTAAAACCCCGTATACGCCTATAAAAAAACAAAAAATGAAAAAAAAACGAAAAATTTTTTTTTTGTATGAAAACGCACCCCAAAATCAAATATTGTCTAGGGCCCGTACCAGTTGCAGTCGGCACGTCTATAAAGCCCCTTATAGTTTTTTTTTTAATTGGCTAAATATCTGGATGCATAGATTTAGAATTATTAAACTAAAAATATTTTTGCCATACTAAATTGAACCTTATCACTGAGACAGAAAGGTGATCGTATCAGACTAGCGAAAACGGTCCACATGAGAGGGCATTGTTTGGGCTGGTGTCCCTCTCGCACGTGTAGCCAGTGTTAATGAGGTTACCATAGTAGTAGTATTTTTATCTGTATATTACTTGACTTTATAACTTCTTATATTATTTTAGTGTTATATTCAAACTAGGGTTTCGATATATTTCAAAGAATTGGAAAATAATTATAATGTAATTATTTTGATGCCAATAAATCAAAGATTTGTATAATTAAAAAATATGTTCAAATGGGTATTAGCAGGGGCGGCTCACTCCGCGATTCTATCGCCGCGCTACAAGTACATGCCGGCGGCCGCGAGCTCGCGGCCTAATCAGGGGTGGCGCGCGTTCTCACGGAACGCACGTTTGCACTTTCTAATGTTACTTTACGTCGCGAGTTTTTTTTTAAGGTTCATATGGGATGTCCGCGTGTGGAATGGCTAATAATGCTTAGTTAAATAGATATCATGATGAAAATAAATACCATAGGACATTTTTAAACAGATCTACTACTGATTAACTCCCCCAAAAAGATTCAATAAGGCTTGTGATGTTGGAACTCAAACAACAATATATATATATATATATATATATACCTAGAAAGTACCCAAGACTTGAATATAATAGTATAACATTTTACCTGAGTATTAATTCGTTTTAGTCCATAGGCAACCCTATCGCCGGGCGCCGCGCACGTGCGGCTTGTTTCTTTGTAAGAATTTTGTAGGCATTTAAAAAGGCGGCATGTCGTGAACATCAAAGCAGTGGGCCTTCTGTACTTGTACTATTATATATTCTGTGGTATTAGTAGATTTGGTAGTAACTTTGAAAATTGACTGGTATCCCCAATGTATGACAGTGGTGACGTCACTGAATAATGTTGACATTGTCAGTAAGTGCGAGAGGGACACCAGCCCAAACAATGATCTCTCATGTGGACACACTTTTTGACCTAACTACTCATTCTGGTTTATTTAACTGTAATTCTGTGCCTGGATGTTATGTCACAATTATCTGTGTTTGGAAATTAAAAAAGAAGACTTTGCCTGCCTTGGCCTGCAATTGTATGAAATTCCATTATCTATCAATCGTCCTAGCCGCACCTGCAACGTCATACTTCGCTGCCAATTATAAGGCACATAACATCAATATTTCATACCATGTTTGAGAAAATACTATTTTGATATTGTTTTGAATTCGTACTTTTAATTATTGAAAAATATTATTTGTCTATTGTCATCCACACATCCAAGGACTCTTTTCATTCAGATCGAAGTTAGGTATCGTTTTAAAAGACAGTATTGTTTTAGGTGACTATAGAAGTTTGAAATTGCGAAAACATCGGAAACATCCTGACCGATATCGACGGTGCTAGCTGCCAAAATCGTCGAATTGAGATTGTGAACATGTGTCGGAACTAAAAAGCTTACAATCAACAGTGAATTAGGGGCATTCGTGTTTAGATGAAGAGCTGATCTAGAAATAGAAATCTCCCGCCATATGGATTAAGTAATGGAATTAAAGTGTGATGGTTTAGCTATTATCTATAGCTGGTGTGAGATATCAGATGCATTGTGTCCCGTTTCTAACTTTATTTGACTTTTAAATTAATAAACGATTGTATTCCGTGTTAGATAGTTTTTATATCCCCCGAGAGATACAGTTCAGTGCCAGAGTCATAAGACTCATAAGCTATGTAGAAAGTGATTTTGATATCCCCTCCGCTGCAAGTTTTAATTTAGTCGTCAAACTTGTATGAAATTATAACGTTTACGTTTATAAGGAACAATCCTTGCATGGCTATTAAAACCACTGTCAAACTAAGCTTAGTGACTAGGCCTGAAGTCCCATGGTTTAGATCATGAAATTTCGGTGATTCTGCATACGTTCTGTACCTTGGTAAACACTAACCCCTTAGTCCCGATAAAAATCGTATGTCCCTTTCCGACGTATTGGTGTGATAAAAAGGGACACATGATTTCTATCGGCTTGTGAATTATGAATAACGCCGTGTCTTGCGTGGGCGACGGTCGCGCGACCGTCGCCGTCGCGTCTCATACTTCCATATCGATAAGGTTTGATTTCGTATGCGTCGCATCGCCGTCGCGCGACCATCGCGCGACCGTCGCCCACGCAAGCCACGGCGTAAGAATAAAGGTGTCAGTGTTTACCAATTGACAGTAATTTTCATCGAAAAGCATTCCGGAATTCAGTGTTGACCTACCATCCATAGTTCCCATCGGCCGCTATCCTGTCCCAGTCCGCCTTGAGCCCCCTGGTGTATATCATGTAGTTGACGACGCTAGTCCCGCCTACGGCTTTTCCTCGCGGCCAGAAGCACCTGCCTCCAACGAATCCTAGAATCGAGGAAGAAAAAAATTACTTCATTATCACGACGAGCCGCAATGAGTCTTGGCCTCTGACACAAGCGTAGGTACTAGGTACGCCACAATTTTACTCGATATTTAGCAGATCCATTCGAGTCAAATAGTGTCTTCCTATTCTGCAAGTAGAATATGTGAAAAATCGCTCCTCGTCGATGTACGGGTAAATATGCACAATGGATGGACGTAGATACGGCGGTATTTTGTGTTCGTAACAAATAATAACAGAGAACTGATAGTCGATAAGCGGTTAAGCGCTAATTCTTTAACCTATCAGCCCTTTATTGGTAAGATAACACTAGGTATATCGTCAAACAAAGGCTGATCGATTGAGGTATAGTCTCTTTTGCTGGTTCCCCATTATATTTAACAGCAAATGCTGCTAATTAAATATCATCAGTGTTTCGTCAAAATACTACGATTGGTCACAGAGGGGGAGGGGAGATCTAGGCATATACCACGCTTGGCCAGTTTGGTCACCCAGGGGGAGAGGGGGGCAAAAAACGGCACAAATATGGTCACGTAGTTTGGGTATGTTCCCATATGTGTGATAGATTGCGCCGGGTCATCTCGCCTGCGCTCCGACGCGATCGGAATTATGGTGCTCCCACACTGGCTGTTCACACTACAAGGTTAACCATTACGTTGCCTGGTTCGACGTCACATCAAAGTTTTTGACATTGCCATTGGCCTTCAATGATCATAATATTATGTTTGATTTAATTTATCACTTTGAACCTGCCTCAATTTTATTAAGTGTTCGCAATAATGGCGGCCTTCAAGTTGCGGGACTTGCCTAGCGACAAGGCGCGACAACTCTTATCGTTTCCGCCTCGTTGTTGTTGTTAAAAAAAGTTTAATTACAATCATCTATGACAGTTTAAAGATGTTCTATGCATCGACCGTGTAAATACCCTACAGTCACCTTAAATATATCGGAGCTGTCGAGATGTTCATAAATATCCGTATAGCGTGTCTACTCTTAAAACATTGACTGTATTTATATTAGTAGGCAAGGCATACAGCCGCAAGACATATTTGTATTAGTCAACCAATTGTCGAGGACCCCGAGAGATGTCGCTACCTGTATATATGTCGCAGTAAGATGGATAAAGCCGTTATATAGTTATAACCCTAGGGATATAATTATATGTCGTAACATAGTTAAACGAAAGCGATTAATTGCTATCTTACTAGGAATATAACTATAACACGTTAAACTAGTTTAGTCATATAGTTATATGACTGGATCCAGTTTAGTGGAATGATTGTAGGCAGGAGTGTGGCGGTGCGGCGGAGGTATAGTTATAACCCTAGGGATATAATTATATGCCGTAACATAGCTAAACGAAAGCGATTCCTTACCATCTTACTAGGAATATAATTATAATGCGTTACTAGTTTAGTTATATAATTATATCACTGGATTAAACTTAGTCTAGGGATATAATTATAATACGTCTCTAGTTAAGTAATATAGTTATACACCGTGTTTCACTTAACACTAAAAACCTGAAATCAGTTTGTTCAGAATCGAGAGTAGAATCGATTGAGCTATATCTTGATGGGGGTAATATTTTTTGTTTAATTTGTATTATTAGTTATTTTTTACGTGCCCATTCTATTGTATTCGTAATGCGACGTGTGTATCGCATTGCTAGAGGTTGCTTACCTTTTTCAGTATTCGTTGTTTGTCAGTTTAATCTTAATGTTTATCATAAGTCATAACAAATTGAACTC
Organism: Leguminivora glycinivorella; assembly: GCF_023078275.1. Classification (NCBI taxonomy): domain Eukaryota; kingdom Metazoa; phylum Arthropoda; class Insecta; order Lepidoptera; family Tortricidae; genus Leguminivora; species Leguminivora glycinivorella. The sequence goes on along the minus strand of NC_062989.1, from coordinate 7,577,390 downwards.
GTACCTAATTACAACCTTGTCATTTTGAATGTTGGGTTTAAATTTGCTTACCGCGATTAAATTACCGGGATTTCCCGGGAAATCAAGAACCGGGAAATACCGGGAGCATGCCCTAACTGTTACGTTTTAACTAATATAGCTTGGATTCGTTTGTTTAGTAACCAAACCTTGTGTACTATGTTCGATACAAAATAAACTTTGTTCTAACGTCAGTGACGGTGTTGTTATTCCAAATCGGCCCGCTATACGTATTATAAAACACTGATTTAAACTTTCACGATTTTTACACATATTTAAAATTGCAAACGGGACTTAATACATAGTAATACGCGATAAAGTCCCGTTTGCAATTTTAAATACCGTATTATAATTATATTCCTAGTAAGATGGTTCTGAATCGCTCCCTTATATCCCTAGGGTTATAACTATACCTCCGCCGCACCGCATATGACTAAACTAGTTTAGTATTATAGTTATATTCCTAGTAAGATAGCAATTAATCGCTTTCGTTTAACTATGTTACGACGTATAATTATATTCCTAGGGTTATAACTATATAACGGCTTTATCTATCTTACTGCGACATATATATTAGAACTCGCTATCGTTTGTTATTCGTGGTTTATCTAAACTTTATTTTTATAGAAAAATATAAATTGTGTCTCTGCTCTATTAAGCTCTTGAGGATTTTTGGATTCGTTCTTATTAATTCCAGTAGGAACGAATATTTCGTTTGTGGAAATAGATAAGTTGTACTAGGGAATACGTGCATCTTTACCTCTTTGCGGGAGACAAGTCAAGCACAGGCCTGTCTTTTAACAATCTCGCCTTTCCTTTTTATATACAACACTGATGATTACTGCAATAATTAACTACATGATCATTACCTACCCTTACAAATTCCGGGTTGATGCTCTATCAGATACGGCCACACATAGTCCATCTGTTGGAACAGCGGCGCCAGTATAGGCGTGTCAGTCAGCACACTCTCGCCTCTCCCGGCTTCTAGAAGTAGCACAGATGCTCGCCGCCAGTCGTTCAGCCATCATGCTCTACCCTCTACCAAGGACTATACAATGCACTGCCTAAAATGAACTACTAAATCAGTACATTCAGTACCTACCCATACAAACTCCGGGTTGATGCTCCATCAGATACGGCCACACATAGTCCGTCTGTTGGAACAGCGGCGCCAGTATAGGCGTGTCAGTCAGCACACTCTCGCCTCTCCCAGCTTCTAGAAGTAGCACAGATGCTCGCCGCCCCTCGCTCAACCGAGCCGCCAGCACACTCCCAGCGGACCCTGCGCCTACGATGATGAAGTCGTATTCTGCTAGTGGCCCTTTGAACCCTGTAATTGCCGAAATAAGGATTATTTTGTGAAATATCTATAGCGTGAAGGTGTCCGAAGTCATGCTTCAACGCGTTTACTGTCCAGCCGGCCTAGCCGAAAGCCGAATGACAATGCCGTTGAGCCGTTGACGCGTGAGTGGCAACCCACACTCAGGCGACGCATGTCTTAAGACGCGGAACGGACGTCAGCGCCGCGTCGCTTGAGTGTAATTTAAAAAACGTCTCCTGCTTACATTTTGTATAGGAAGGACGCGCAAGGGACGTCGCTTAAGGCGCGCGCCGCGTCGCCTGGGGGCGCGTCTTACGTCCTTCTTGTACAAAATGTACTGAGGACACGTTTTTTAAATTACATTCGGGTGGTGCGGCGCTGACGTCCGTTCCGCGTCTCAGGACACGCGTCGCCTGTGTGTGGATGGTCCCTGACGTCGATCGAAACGCAGTGGCTCAGTCGCACCAATAAGGAAGAGCGATAGACTAGCTATATATATTAGCTACGAAAACGATATTATCGTGAGAGTTTGTGTCTTATTAGTCTTATTACGAAGCAGTATGTTATAATTCAGAGCGGAACAGTGAAGGTGTTAAGTTTGGGAAGGGGTTTCGATAGCGTCGTGTCGTCTGTGATGTTAACTGTGAATAATGTGATATAGACTCACGAGTGCAACCCACATGATTAGATCAACATGAGTTCGTCACATTCACGACATCGCCAATTGGCCATACGGCAGACGTTGTGGTTCTGTCGATTAACTTAATCCAGTTAATCTGCAAGTTAGAAAACCATTCGTGACAGAACTGTTCGCTTGAATCTAAAATTTAGACGTACTGAAACAAAATTTCAAGAATAGGATATCCAGTAATTATTGCATACATATTATATTATTTTTTAGCATAAACTTGTTATTTTTTCGTATTAAGTTTGTTCGTACTTCCCAAATATCTATACATATTCGCTCGTAGACGTTCGAAATTATAAGCAAATGTTGTATGTATTAATGATTAGTAGCACTGTGAAAACAAGTAGTTTTCCCGTGAAAACCTTGACATCGGGGACTTGACCAATAAGGAAAATTAGATACAATAAACGCCTACATAGGCGTCTATACTTTTATTATTACTAACAATAAAATTATTTGATAACTTAGTTCATTATTTCGAAGACATTTTTTAATTTTTCTAAGGTTTTTTAAAATGTAAGTATAGATTTCTCTAAGAAGGCTTGAACGATAAAATAAATTAGGCAATTTAACTAACAAGGATATCTATATCGCTAGAACAAGCTAAGTTTAGAATTATAGACTTGGTATTGATTGATCTTAAAAATTGTATAGGCCTATCAAGGTTATACTATATTTGCAGGAAACGATTGGAACCAGTATTTTTGATTTAATTAATTAAATCAGCAAATATGTTCACGATGGATATTTTTATACTACAGAGTGGGGCCTGTAACAAAGGCGAAGAATTGAACTCTAGGCTATTCTCCTTATACTGATCAACATTTGTTCGGCGACTTTTAGAAATAACTTGTATTTTGATTTTTATCACCCTTGAAAGTTTTTTCTAAGAGGTAATGTATTGCGAATTCTGTTAAGTCTTAAGAGCATGTTCAGATGACAAGCGCTCAACGCGCGTTTTGATAACGCGCGTTTACAACTACATAACAACTTATTCAGGCTGTACACATGCTAACGCGCGTTTTATTAAAACGCGCGTTGAACGCTGCGCTAGCGCTCGACTGTTGTCAGCGCGCGTCAACGCGCGCTTTGAGATCATTGATTTTCTATGTTTCCGTTCAGTTGAGCGCGCGCTTTCGACGCGGATGGACGTATTTTAGGGTTCATCGGGTCGTCCAGAAATCATCCGAAATGGAAACCGAAGCTTTTGATACGAAATTATTTATAGACGAAATAGAGAAACGTCCTGCGATATGGGATATGACAAGTATGACATGGCTTTCAGTCAGCCTGGTTGAGCTTACCGTGGGCCTCAGTCAATCTGTGTAAGAATGTCCTATAGTATTTATTCTACAAAATTGGGTGAACCCAATATCTCCGTCTTCTGGCGCGTCGTTTCAACCGTCGGTATAATATCATCGTTAAAACTGTTTCTACGTCCGTCTTCGACAAATGTAAGAACTCTACTGACTGATTGAACCATGGCGGTCGCGGCAACGCGCGTTCAACGCCCGGCAAGCGCGTGTCATGTGAACACTATACAAAAATTTAGCGCGCGTTCAACGCGCGTTGAACGCTTGTCATCTGAACGTACCCTAAGTGTGACAGACAACGTATTGAAAACGATAATGGCGTACATTGAAGCTAATATTTATTTTGTATGAAAAATTAAAAATTTAAAGACTTCACAATTTTTAAAAGTCACTGAACAAATGTTGATCAGTATAAGGAGAATAAGCCTACAGTTCAATTCTTCGCCTTTGTTACAGGCCCCACTCTGTATACCAAAGACCTATATAACTTCGTAAAGAACGAAAAAAGTCTAAGAAAAAAACGTACCCCAAAACCATACAGAAAAAGGTACGGTGAGCTAGATGGCGATACACCTTTGGGGTACGCTCGGCTAGATGGCGCTAATATTAATATTTGACATTTTAAAACATATCAAGCTAAGAATATGGGCCAAATTGTCAAAACTGAGGTTCAAAAGTTTTAAGCTTGTGTCGAGAGATGGCAGTCTATGCACTGTGATTACACATTTTACTTTGACAGTCATTCTCTATAATACTCGATCCTCTTTGACTATACTTTGCGTTAGGAAATATTCGATAGGTGTAACTGTACTATGGCACAGCGACCGTATCACCTTAGAATAAGAGGGCATTCAACGAAAACGTCGTAATAATGTAAAATTGATAGTTTTAGTCGGCGAAATGCTACACTTTCCGTCATCTAAAAGACTTATTAAGTTCAGGTTTCGATTAGGACATCTTCTTAACTTACATGTTGTGAGACTGGATTTTTAAAAACTAACTCACTTAATTAATAATGATTTTTTTTCTGGTGCATGTTTAGGAAAACCCGCGAAAAGTGCTGACTTAGTCCGTCTAATTTGTAAAATTTGGATAGTTTTGAATGATTCAAGTGGTAAATTTGTATTATGTATATCCTGTACTACAATCTTCTGAGACTACTTCTTTGTTATAAGGCTTTAGAATAGAGTAAATGAGGATATGATGAATCCAATTTGTTTCAGAAATCACCTCAGAATAAGTGTCAATTTCTTCGAAATCTTACGTGTTTTTGAAGTAGTTTTAATATAAAAATAATCTGCAACGCGTACTCAAACAGATTTTATGCAAAAGTTTTCTATTAATTGCAATTTAATATTTTTGACGATTTTTTAAAAATGCCTCCTTATTACCGGTTACGCGCGCTTGCGATGTCAGTACCGCGGCAGAGCTTGTAGAGGCAGGACGTATGTTAGTCCGCTCCGCACGCGGCTCGACGATCGCGAAGTTATTTTGTCATTGTGTGCGGCACCCGCCGTGTCCAACACCGCACTTGTGTGCGTGTTTGGCTGTACTGTTGCATGTATACTGCGACCGAAAACTTTGATCCTTGGGTTGACAACTTTGGTAACTAACTAATTAACTTGACTAATATTTTTAGTAAGTATTATTTATTATTGAATATCATTTTAGGTTACTGACTCGTCTCAACAAAATCTTTGACAATAGATGGTACTCAGGATCTGATGATGAAGTCAGATGGTAGCCATGAGTTCTCATCAACCAGGTCTTGAAACCATTTCGTGTTTGGGCTCGTTTGATTCGCCTCAACAAGATCTTTGACAAGAGGTGATGGTACCCAGGATCTGATGATGAAGCCGGAAGGTAGTCATGAGTTCTCATCAACCAGGTCTTGAAACCATTTCGTGTTTAGGCTCGTTTGATTTGCCTCAACAAGATCTTTGACAAGAGGTGATGGTACCCAGGATCTGATGATGAAGCCGGAAGGTAGTCATGAGTTCTCATCAACCAGGTCTTGAAACCATTTCGTGTTTGGGCTCGTTTGGTTCGTCTCAACAAGATCTTTGACAAGAGATGGTACCCAGGATCTGATGGTGAAGCCGGAAGGTAGTCAAGAGTATTCAACAACCAGGTCTTGAAACTCTTCTGTGTTTGGGCTCGTTTGATTCGTCTCAACAAGATCTTTGATAAGAGATGGTACCCAGGATCTGATGATGAAGCTGGAAGGTAGTCAAGAGTATTCCACGACCAGGTCTTGAAACCAATTCATGTTTGGGTTCGTTTGATTCGTCTCAACAAGATCTTTGACAAGAGATGGTAATCACTCTTTTATACTCTGGCGCATCCACTGTCTCAGTGTGTCAACAGTCAACTAAAGCAGGTAGGCGTAGCGTAGAGTTGTATTTCCTTACAAAAAACTAATACATAGATGTGGACCTTCCTGTGCTCCATGCAATTAAATAAAATAACATAATATTTAAAAACCGGCCGAGAGCGTGTCGGGTCACGCTCAGTGCCTACACTGAGCGTGGCCCGACACGCTCTCGGCCGGTTTTTAAAGCCGCGTTGGTAAATAGCCGCTCGGCTCTTCCGTAGTTTTCCATATTTTTCAAAAACTACAGAACCTATCAAGTTCAAAACAGTTTTCCTAGAAAATTTATAAAGTTCTACTTTTGTGATTTTTAAATATTTTTTAAATATATGGTTTAAAAGTTAGAGGGGGGGGGGGACACTTTTTTTTCCTTTAGGAGGGATTATTCCCGAAAATATTAATATTATCAAAAAACGATTTCAGTAATTTATTTTTAAATACCTATCCAACAATAAATCATACGTTAGGGTTGAAATGAAAAAAAAAAATCACTCCCTACTTTACGTGTAGGGGGGGTACCCTAATAAAACATTTTTCCACTTTTCATTTTTGCACTTTGTCGGCGTGACTGATATACATATTAGTACCAAATTTCAGCTCTCTAGTTCTAACGGTCACTGACTGAGATTATCCGCGGACGGACGGACGGACGGAGGGACAGACGGACAGACATGTCGAAACTATAAGGGTTCCTAGTTGACTACGAAACCCTAAAAACACATTTTAAATATTAAAAAAAACTACTTAAAATTAAAGAAAACCGATCTTAGTTCCATTATATACAGAGTGGGGCCTGTAACAAAGGCGAAGAATTGAACTGTAGGCTATTCTCCTTATACTCCCAACTGAGGGGGGACTGAAATCTTCTCGAGGCTGAGGCGTAGGGTTAGAGCCGGCGTAGCTTTATTTGACGTTCATATCCGCATTGTAATATGCCTACTTGAAAAATAAATATTTCATTTCATTTCATTTACTGATCAACATTTATTCAGTGACTTTTAAAAATTATGAAGTCTTTAAATTTTTAATTTTTCATACAAAATAAATATTAGCTTCAATGTACGCCATTATTGTTGTCATTGACGTTGTCTGTCACACTTTAGACTTAAAAGAATTCGCAATACATTACCTCTTAGAAAAAACTTTCAAGGGTGATAAAAATCAAAATACAAGTTATTTTTAAAAGTCGCCGAACAAATGTTGATCAGTATAAGGAGAATAGCCTAGAGTTCAATTCTTCACCTTTGTTACTGGCCCCACTCTGTATATGTACCTAGAAAACATCATCATCTTCCTTGCGTTATCTCGGCATTTGCCACGGCTCATGGGAGCCTGCGGTCCACTTTGACAACTAATCCCAAGATTTGGCGTAGGCACTAGTTTTTACGAAAGCGACTGCCATCTGACCTTTCAACCCAAAGGGTAAACTAGACCTTATTGGAATAAGTCCGGTTTCCTCACGATGTTTTCCTTCACCGAAAAGAACCTAGAAAACATATCATATACAAAATGAAATAAAACTAAGAAAACGGATTATATTAATTATACGCGATATAATCTGATTCCATAAATTTATTTCATGAGTAACTATCGCGGTGACAGAAGACAATATTATATACACAATTTATTATATTGTAAAAGTTTTTTAATTTATTTCTTCCAAGGCTACACACGTTTTAATAAAAAAAACTGTGATAAGTTTAATAATTAAACTAAAAGGTCAAGTATTGATGCACGAAATCATGTATGCAAATATGTAATATATATGGTGGTGTTTTTACGCAAGTATCAATAATGGTTAGTCCGCAACGCTACTGACGTCGTGGCGGTACCGACCATGAATGCTATCCCTTTCGCTCTAGCCGCACGTAAGGTTGGCTCGAAGAGGATCGCACGCTATGTCTGTACCGCAGGCTACAATCGTTATGCTTCTGGTTATAGTGTGCGTCTGCACACAGGCGCACGCCAGCGCCGCCGGCGTCGAAATGCGAGCAAGCAGATTTTTTGAAAGCGCTCATAAGTATTTTTGCAAAAAAAACATACTAGATGGGGATACGACGTTTCATAACAGAGTTCCTATTAACCACCTTTCTGCTCCATAATCAGATCAGATCCATGATACCATCATAATATTGCATTGTCACGTGATGTGTGCAAAATTTCAGCTCAACATGAAACCGGAAAGTGGGTCAAATTTAGCTTCTACGTTTTGACCCAAACTAACATACTAACAAGGCAAGTAGAATAAAAGCTTGTAAAAGGCGGAAAAAAACAAGTGCATGAGTGTGAGAAATAAGAGAAAGAGTTGATTTTTTTATATGTACAATAACATTTAATTTATTAATTAATCAATATTTTTATTTTACAAAATTTACATAAAAAACTAAAATACATGTCAAAATAATTACAAACCGTAATTAGTCAATACCGCTCCGCACCGCCTCCGGTGCAAAAGTGCCCATAATCCTTGCGGCATTACCCCGTTGGATCGCTATGGCCAGCCTTTGTACCAGCAACGATTCGGAGCGCGGGTCTTATCAAGTACCGCTTCACCCGGCTTGCTTTGAAAAATTCTAACATACCCCGCTTAGTTCATAGGTCATGTTTGGTATCGTTTTCGAGTAAATCAATAACGTAGAATTCATTTTTGGTACTAAAATTATAATTTAATGGTAAATAAAATATAAAAAAAATAAAAGTTTTAAATTTTCATCTATGATTTACAAATTTAAGTCATCATAAATGTCAAACTGTTTGCTTTTTCTACAAATAAAAAATATGATATGAAAGCCTATTTAATATAGATTATGAATAATATAACTTTTACCCACCTTTACTAACGTTAAGTTTCATAAAAAAAACATTAAGCCGCGCGGCGTCGAGACGCCGCGAGCGTAATTTTAAAATGCCTTTATTTTAAAAAACTCTATTAGAACCCGTTTAGCTATTAGGTCGTGTTTAGTATCGTTTTCGAGTAAATTAATAACGTAGAATTTAGTTTTGGTACTAAAATGACCATTTAATGTTAAATGAAATTAAAAAAAAAAAATCTGTGAGTTCCAAATTCAAGTCACCATAAATGTCAAACGGTTTGCTTTTTCTATAAATATAAAAATATGATATTAAAGCCTATTCACAAAGGATAGTACGCGTTCACCTACGCGAGCTTAGACTGTGTGCGGGGAACGTGCCTCTTTCATATATTTGATCGCCAGTGTCTGAGGTATGTTAATGCATAAATAGAAAAAGATTCATTATTATTGACTCCGGTGTCGACAACGGCAACACTCGGGTCGGACCACACGATCTAAAGACCGACTGTACCTGTTATTTATTCATTGTAGTGAATCCTGAAAGAAATTTATATAATAGTATTTTATACAATCGTGATATAATACAAAACTTTTCAGTCGAGTACCATGTGTAGTACGGTACGAGAGTGAAAAGCTTAATTATATCACTATTGTTTACAATACTTTTTCTACGAGTCATCATCCTCATCATCAATGGACGGAAATATCACATGCAAGTTAAAATTAATGTCAATAGAGTCGTTCACCGTTGTATCAACATCGAATTACCTAGCAACCAATTGTTTGTAATAACCGTCTCTGATTGGCCGATAACGCGACAGATAAAAAAAATGTGTTTCAGGTGCAGGAAAATTTGCCAGGTATCGCAAATTAGTATAGAAATTGTATGAAGTTCTATTTTTGAAATTATTATAGTTAACTAAAGTCAATTATAATGAGCTTATTATAATTGAGTCGGAACTGCCATAGAGTATCCAAGACTGAAAAGTTAGCAATTATAGTTTAGTCTGTGGTGTCCTAATTGACAGATTACTCATACTCATACTATACATTCCCTTCACAGAGACATAGCTGGGTACATATGGAACTTCATAAAGAAGGCTCTACCCTCTTTATGCAGTTGCATCGGTTTTTGCAACATGATTTACATTTACATCTTGTAACTTCTAAGCATATACTGGCCACTTCAGTGTTGTCTGACCAGTGTGGTACCCATTCGTCTCCTTCTTCCTTCCATCCCCAACAAGACGGACTTGGCAAATTTTGGTGTGGCACCAACGCCTGACTCCAAACAAGAACGCCCTGAGTCCCATTTCTCAAAACTGAAAGTTACAAGTTACAAGCGGAAGTCTCTTTCCAACTTGTCATATTAGACATTGACATCCAGTTGAAAATTGTAACTTGTAGCTTCGAGAAATGGGCCCCTGGTACACTGTGCGCAGTATATGCTGATGCAAGGCAGCCTCTGAATGAGGTATGTTCTCCAATTGTCGATCTTTTCTGGTACCTAAAGAGGTAGGTACTTCGACCACTCATTCACCGTTGCGCAACGACTTGGTCTGAAACAATATGTGCATTATCATTTTAGAGTCTACAACTATCAAATTACAATTTTTTGGTGGATCACGTAACCTTCAGTATTACCCACTTATGTTACGTATCATACAAAATTATTACAAACTTTAGTAGAATCTGATTTGCTTCTGATATTGCTCCATCTTGTAATAGTTTGACACCTTGAGTGACCTGGCTAAGCTTCAAAGCCAAAAGAAAACGTTTCTAGATTAGACATAGTATGGGATAGGTACGATAAACGCAGCTTGAAACGATCAACAAGGGAGAAACATGGCCACCCAAGGCTTCAAACTATTACGAGATGGAGCAATATCATAGATAGACTAATCAGATTCTACTAAAGTTTGTAATTATTTTGCATGATAGGTAAGTGTGTAATAGTGAAGGTGATCCACCAAAATGTTGTAATTTGATAGTTGCAGAATCTGTTTAAATAAAATGACAATGCACATATTGTTTCAGATCAAGGGTCCTTACGCAACAGTGAATGAGTGCCGGAAGAACCTAGAAAAGATCGACACTTGGAGAACATACCTCCTTCCGAGGCTGCCTTACTTCATCATATACTGCCATTTGTCTAAGACTGGGGCTAAAGACATGCCAACCACACCCTTGCTGCCGACGCATTAGGACACCACGGACTCCACTGCCAGTCTATTGCTGGCCGAAGATTGTGACACGCTGCACTTAACGATTTAATCCGCAAGGCTCTCGGCACAGCGAACATACCGACAACCCTCGAACCTGTCGGCTTGTCAGCAGCAGACGGAAAGCGGCCTGATGGTTGCTCGCTTTTGCCTTGGTTTCTGGGACGACCCTTGGCGTGGGGCGTGACCTGTGTGGATACCTTGGCTCCGTCCAACGTCTAACGCTCGGCCCAGAAACCAGGGGCTGCTGCTGCAAAACGCCCAGTTTAAACGCGCAAATATGCATTTTTAAAAAACAAGTACATATTTGCGGCAATTGCATTTGAAACATTTGGACCATGGTCATCAGACACCAAGCAGTTCGTGAAGGAAGTTTCCACCAAACTTGTCTGGGTGTTTGGTGACATACGCATAGGCTTTTACATCATATTTTTTATTTAAAGAAAAAGCAAACAGTTGACATTTTTGTTGACTTGAATTTGCAAATTATAGATTTTTATTTTTATTTATTTACCATTAAATTATAAGTACCAAAAATAAACTCTTTGTTATTAATTTACTCGAAAACTATATCAAACATGTCCTAATAGCTAAACCGGGTCTAATAGAGTGTTTAAAATAGAGGTATTTTAAAATTACGCTCGCGGCGTCAAGACGCCGCGCGTCTTAAAGTAATTTGTTTGTGGAACTTAACGTTTGTGAAGGTGGATAAAAGTTATATTTTTTATAATCTATATTAAATAGGCTTTCATATCATATTTTTTATTTATAGAAAAAGCTAACAGTTTGTCATTTATGATGACTTGAATTTGTAAATCATGGATGAAAATTTCAAATTTTTAATTTTTTTTAAATTTTACTTACCATTAAATTATAATTTTAGTACCAAAAATGAATTCTAGGTTATTGATTTACTCGAAAACGATATCAAACATGACCTAATAGCTAAACGGGGTCTAATACAGTTTCTAAAATAAAGGCATTTTCAAATTACGCTCGCGGCGTACCGACGCCGCGCGTCTTAAAGTAATTTTTTTGTGGAACTTAACGTTAGTAAAGGTGGAGAAAAGTTACATTTTTTATAATCTATATTAAATAGGCTATCATGTCATATTTTTTATTTATAGAAAAAGCAAACAGTTTATCATTTATGATGACTTGAATTTGTAAATCATGGATGAAAATTTCAATTTTTTTATTTTTTTTACCATTTACCATTAAATGATAATTTTAGTACTAAAAACGAATTCTACGTTATTGATTTACTCGAAAACGATACCAAACATGACCTATTAACTAAACGGGGTAAGTTAGAATTTTTCAAACCAAGCCGGGTGAAGCGGTACTTTGACCCCCCCTCCCGGGCCCCAGGGGGGAGGCTCCCGAAGGCTCCCGATCTTAATCGGCTTATTTTGATATAAGGAACAACTGTGCCAAGTTTCATGCTTTGGTCAAAAAATTTAAGGTTTTTCAATAAACTCCCCAGCTAATCCCTTTAACCTAAGTCGACGGCCCACGTCACGCACAAAATGCTTCGCGTCCGCGCCCCAGCAGCCCGCCGTCTCCACCGCAAAAGGAACAAAAAAGTACCCCGGGCCCAAGGGCGCATATTTCTGCCGCTTTGACGCCGCCTGGAATTCCGCCGCAGCCCCAGCGCTGCGGGTTGTGCGCCCAATGTGAGAAGCGGCGAAGGTGTTGACACACGTAGCGTCCCACACCAAACACCGCCCCCTCTCCCACGGGATCAAAGTCAGGCCATCGGGGCGCTTGCCATCCGTGCGGCTAAGACCCGGCGGCTCAAGAATGGACGGCACACCAGCCGACTTTAGTGCCCTCTGGACGATGTCGTTGAGAGCATGGTGACGCAGATGCCTGCCCGTACAACGACGGCAACTCAAAGCATGATGTCCGCTAGCCTCCACCATGGAACCGCAAATGCATAAATGTGGTTGACATACATCGCAGCCCAAGCGGAGAGCAACGGACACCCGCAAAGAGTCACCGTCGAGCAAGGTACCTAATTGAGGCGAGGGTTGCGCGTGTAACCATGCCCCTGACTCTGGCTCTGATACAGCCATCAGCCTAGCCCGGTCAACACCCACATAACCATCGACAAGACCGCCAAGCACAGCTCTGCAGCCCACATCATCCCACGCCCGTTGCACTTTGGGATTTTCTGGCACGGTGGCACCAGGATTTAGGGCCAGCCATTCCCTTAATGCGTCAGCCGCATACGGCACGGTAGCCTCGCTACCATCCAGTGATAAAATGCAAGCAACGAGGCCCCCCACCCCATGGGCTGACGCCAGGAACGCCGGCAGACTTATATTCTGCAGACACCGAACCCCAATACCCCCGTGGCGGACCGGCAAAGCGGCTTGAGTCCACTGGCTCTCGTCTAGGGAGATATTGACGATTGATTCTACCGTGAACTTGATGGCGGCGTCAAAGTTGCGGATCTCGTCGGGAAATGTCCAAACTGGAGCTGTACGCATTTAATTGTCTTAATAAAACTTTCTACTGTCAAGTTGGATGTGTTTCAGTATAGTTACTTCATGTTCGCACTAGGAAATTAGGAATCGAACGATGCTGTATGAAAAAATGTTACGATGACTGTTTAACATTAGGCCGTTTTCACATTATCCGATCCGATATTGGATGTCGGAAGGATTTCAATGGAAAAAATTCAAGATGGCGCCTGTAATGTATGGGATATCGGTCCGACATCCGATATCGGATCGGATAATGTGAAAACGCACTTAGTGCACAACCATAGGCGAAAGAGGCTTAAACATCTATTCATTTCCTTAAGAAGATTTTTAACTTTTTGATAAGAAAATATGTCTCAATAGTCAACTCGCGCCGCCCGTACGTCGTTGTCTATAATATGCAGGTAACATTTTTTGTTCAACATTAACAATGTACGAGTAGAAACTAATATTTCCGGGGTTACTGACTGAAACGAAGGTCTTCTTAATTATCACTAGGCACCAAAATATTTCTAGCTAGTCTAGTATGAAATATAGTCCGGCTCATGATGATAAATTGTAAATAAGCTACGTTTAATAATTTCTCTAGAATGGAAGCTTCAAAATAACTTAGAAGGAGACTAAAATTCTTAATTTGTAAAAAGAAGTAGGTAATAAACATATATTAAGTGACAAGTTTATATTACACAGTGTTATCTAAATTTTCTAAATTAGATAAACTCTACCGGCATAAGGCCGTTTTCACATTATCCGATCCGATATCGGATGTCGGAAGGATTTCAATAGAAAAAATTCAAGATGGCGCCTGCAATGTATGGGATATCGGTCCGACATCCGATATCGGATCGGATAATGTGAAAACGCACTAATAATGGCAACTCAAAAAGCTGTATAATTGATATAAAACGCGATTGTGCTTCATATCCTTTCAGATCAATTACTGCGTTTGTAGAAAACAGTACACTAAGGTTGTCTGGAAGAAATCGCTCTTTAGCGATAAGACCGCCTGTTGTTTACCTTTGTTCGTGTTGCTTCTTTATTTTGTATTGTTGTTTTTTTATCAAGGTGTGCAATAAAGAGTATTTGTATTGTACACTCTTATTTTCTTTGGGTAGTCGTGTAAAAAAGCATAATCCTAATATTTACTTTACCTCGGCCAGCATAGTCCGATTGAGTATTTATAGGACATTCTTACACAGTTTGACTGAGGCCCATGGTAAGCTCAAGAAGGCTTGTGTTGTGGGTACTCACTGACTTGTGGGTACACTACGATATATGTATTTAAAATGATCAAATAAATGATATTTATTTATTTATCGTATGGCAAGTTTACAATCTTACATGCAAATTTAATTTAATTTAAATTTTACATTTAGCTTGGTCAACGAACGATCCTAGATGGAATGGCCGAAAGCAGAAAGTTTCACTACGGGATGTTGTTAGGGGTAGTCAGGAGACATACATACTAAAAGTCCTCGGACTTTGGACGTGAGCTCGAAGAGGGGGGGATGAAAAAAGGTCCCATTTTTTGGTTTTTTGCTCATATTTCAAAAACTTTGCGTCATACGAAATTTTGGTTTACTACACTTTGAAAGCTTATAAAATTCTCTATAACTTTGATCTAGAAACTTTTTTCTATTCTCAACTATTATCTAGGTATGAGCTCCTAAAAACTGTTAATTTTTTAAAAATCGTTTTCCCCCCACTTTTTGCTTCATACATTGCTCCATATCTTGAAAAATATTTATCTTAGACAAAAGTTTTCTTGAAAAATCTTGTAGATCATTCAAATACCTTTCATAATATGTGTACATATGCTTCTGGGTCATGTACCGTTGAATAATTATACGACTTTAAAACGAAATAAAACAACAAATGTATGTGATAAACGTGTAAAATATGTATTTCATGAACATGATTGTATTACGATGCTGTATAAATGCATTCACACAACAGGTAACAATACAATTAGCTGTACATACACAACTACAACAATACAATGACTTTTTTCTGAACTTATGTGCGAAATGTCATTTGATATTTGCCAGTCGCTTTTCGGTGAAGGAAAACATCGTGAGGAAACCGGACTAATTCCAATGAGTTCTAGTTACCCTTCGGGTTGGAAAGTCAGATGGCAGTCGCTTTCGTAAAACTAGTGGCTACGCCAAATCTTGGGATTAGTTGTCAAAGTGGACCCCAGGCTCCCATGAGCCGGGGCAAATGCCGGGATAACGCAAGGAGGATGATGAATGGGGATGGCACGGAACGAAAGCAACTTACTGATTCCTGTGCAAACCAAAGTACCAGCTGCTCCGGAAGAAATACTGAAGTCAATATTTTGCCGGTGCACCACAGATTGTAGTAGTGGTAGATGTGGGTGTGAGAAGGCCTTTATATACAGCTAATTGTATTGTTACCTGTTGTGTGAATGCATCTATACAGCATCGTAATACAATCATGTTCATGAAATACATATTTTACACGTCTATCACATACATTTGTTGTTTCATTTCGTTTTAAAGTATAATTATTCAACGGTACATGACCCAGAAGCATATGTACACATAATATGAAAGGTATTTGAATGATCTACAAGATTTTTTAAGAAAACTTTTGTCTAAGATAAATATTTTGCAAGATATGGAGCAATGTATGAAGCAAAAAGTGGGGGGGAAACGATTTTTAAAAAATTAACAGTTTTTAGGTGCTTATACCTAGATAATAGTTGAGAATAGAAAAAAAGTTTCTAGATCAAAGTTATAGCGAGTTTTATAAGCTTTCAAGGTGTGGTAAACCAAAATTTCGTATGACGCATAGTTTTTGAAATATGAGCAAAAAACCAAAAAATGGGACCTTTTTTCATCCCCCCCTCTTCGAGCTCACGTCCAAAGTCCGAGGACTTTTAGTATGTATGTCTCCTGACTACCCCTAACAACATCCCGTAGTGAAACTTTCTGCTTTCGGCCATTCCACCTAGACCCCCCTTTTGAGCATTCATTGACTGATCTAATTTACGTGATATTAAAAGTCTTCCAAAATATTTAGGCAGGATTTAATTTACTCAAAGGCACCTTTGCGGTCGGTACAGTGAATACCGGTTGCTTTAATTTTTTATTTTGTGTCATTAAAAAAACCTAAGCCGTTTTTGTTCTAATCTAGTCTAGTATGAAATATAGTCCGGCTCATGATGATTAATTGTAAATAAGCTACGTTTAATAATTTCTCTAGAATGGAGGCTTCAAAATAACTTAGAAGGAGACTAAAATTCTTAATTTGTAAAAAGAAGTAGGTATTAAACATATATTAAGTGACAAGTTTATATTACACAGTGTTATCTAAATTTTCTAAATTAGATGAAACGCGATTGTGCTTCATATCCTTTCATATCAATTACTTACTGCGTTTGTAGAAAACAGTACACTAAGGTTGTCTGGAAGAAATCGCTCTTTAGCGATAAGACCGCCTGTTGTTTACCTTTGTTCGTGTTGCTTCTTTATTTTGTATTGTTGTTTTTTTATCAAGGTGTGCAATAAAGAGTATTTGTATTGTACACTCAAAGGCACCTTTGCGGTCGGTACAGTGAATACCGGTTGCTTTAATTTTTTATTTTGTGTCATTAAAAAAACCTAAGCCGTTTTTGTTCTAATCTTGATAAAAAAATATTTAAAGTGGTTACGACTAATTAATGAATTCGTAGAAAATATTGCATACCTTTTGGAAGTTCATACTGGTCCCTTAAAACACCAAAAATGTCTGGTTCTTCAGGATTGAGGGGAAGCATACTGGTATTCAACATCGCTTCCACTATCCTACTCCTGACCCTTTCCGGATAATCTGCCACCCTCTTCTCTCTCGTATAGCATTCCTCACAAGGTCTCGGAACTGCGTAATCTTCATTGAACAAAGTGTCTTCAATATCATCACTATTGATCGATGTGATAAAAAGTGCGTATAAAATGATAAGTTTGAAGGCAGCCATCCTTCTGCCGTGGGTTCTAAGCTGCGACTGTTTTGATTAGACGCACGGATGCCGTTGGCCGAGGGATCTGGTTAAGCTTCTTCGTGATGTGGGCAATGGCATTGCTACTTTTTGCGTATACATATATTACATATTAATTGCGTTAGGCGACATAGGCGAGATCTGCGATTGTATTCATTATCCCTTTAAGGAAGCAGTTTTTAGTCATTTAAACTTTATGTGACATTGTTAATGATAAACTTAGATTACGTTCACAAATGTATTTATTTAATATTTATTATTTATCTAATGGATGTATTTACCATTTATCTCATATTCTTCAGCTATACGACTATACGAGAATGGAAGGCCCGTGAGATTTCAAGTGGGCCTTCGATTTTCGGGTGAAATCGGACGTAATCGTAAAATGGAGATTGACTTGCTATTGCTCTGAATTGGAAAGGGAATCGAATCCGGCCTTTTGAAAGCTCACGCACTTTTGATGCTGTAAACTGTTATATTCAGTTCGTGACATAATTATTTATAACTAGCTTTTGCCTGCGACTTCGCTCGCGTTAAAAAGAGACAAAAAGTAGCCTATGTCACTCTCCATCCCTTCAACTATCTCCACCTAAAAAATAACGTCGATTCGTCGCTCCGTTTTGCCGTGAAAGACGGACAAACAAACAGACACACACACTTTCCCAATTATAATATTATAGTATGGATAGTATTTTTCTGAACATATCTGATAAGTGGGTTAGAAAAAAATGTTTCGATTAATTGCCTGCCATCGCGTCAGTTACATCCTTCCTATATACTTATCGTCAGTGTCAGTATTTATTGTCACTCACACAGCACAGTAAATTTGCCTTTTCATTTCCATTGATAACGGTTGTATTGTTGCACTTGTTGGTACCAACACCGGATATTTTTTTTGATGCGTAAGTAATTACAACTATTAGAAATAAACTACCTAATGAAAATCCATTTGTGATCTGTAGATAAGTATAGTAAATAAACCTTAAAAAAAATGAAATTTGAAAATAAATAATTATTCTATCAAGAGTACATAGAATACAAAGATAGCAGTAGTAGAAAATGCGGGTTTAATATATCGTGGGGTCACGGGTCACGGTCATTAGGGAACAAATCTTCACAAATCAGTAAGGTTTTTAACTGTTTTGGAATTCTTTGTTTGAAAGTGATGCAACCAGTTTTTTTGATCGTCTTTTAGGGTTCCGTACCAAAAAGGTACAAAAGGAACCCTTATGGCGCCGCTCTGTCCGTCTGTCTGTCTGTCTGTCTGTCTGTCACATTATTAAATATCTCGAGAACTACTTATGCTATCGCTTTGAAATTTTGAATACTCTTGAACATTGTTAACCTCTACAAATTGAAAGTATTATTTTTTTAAATTTATTCACATTCATTGCAGAAAATGGCCAAAATGAAAGGGGGGCAAACTGAAAATTTCAAGTAACTAGGTCAAGTGGGGTATAGTTAGAAAGACCTCAAACTGTACATAGAAAAACTATTTTTTTGGTTGTGGAAAAAAATGTTTTTTGAAGGAAAATGTAAAAAAAAAAAATCCCCCCCCCCCCTTATCTCCGAAGTTTACCAACATAAATTTATGAAATTTCCATCAAATATGGCTATTATAATGAATATCACAGGAAAAATAAAATCTTATCTTGAAAACTTTTTTTTTATTTATAAAAAACCTTTCAGATTTACATTTTCAATTTCAACACCCTTGCGGGTGTGTATTGTACCTGTATTTTTTAACAAAATAACAATGAAATTACCTGCTTTCAAATAGAGGCAAAATGATTACAATCGGTTCACGCAATAAACAATTATTCCATAAAAATCATCTTCCATACTAGCTCGCGCGCATTAGTTTACCTACTCAATTTGCCGATAGTTGTCGCTGTACGTTGAACCCTCATTTCCTACATCGCGTTTTTAGGGTTCCGTAGTCAACTAGGAACCCTTATAGTTTCGCCATGTCTGTCTGTCCGTCCGTCCGTCCGTCCGTCCGCGGATAATCTCAGTAACCGTAAGCACTAGAAAGCTGAAATTTGGTACCAATATGTATATCAATCACGCCAACAAAGTGCAAAAATAAAAAATGAAAAAAAATGTTTTATTACGGTACCCCCCCTACATGTAAAGTGGGAGCTGATATTTTTTTATCATTCCAACCCCAACGTGTGATATATTGTTGGATAGGTATTTAAAAATGAATAAGGGTTTACTAAGATCGTTTTTTGATAATATTAATATTTTCGGAAATAATCGCTCCTAAAGGAAAAAAAGTGCGTCCCCCCCCCCTCTAACTTTTGAACCATATGTTTAAAAAATATGAAAAAAATCACAAAAGTAGAACTTTATAAAGACTTTCTAGGAAAATTGTTTTGAACTTGATAGGTTTAGTAGTTTTTGAGAAAAATACGAAAAACTACGGAACCCTACACTGAGCGTGGCCCGACACGCTCTTGGCCGGTTTTCCTGATATAATGAGGTCGGTTCAGGAGCGTCCTTGCGACATGTCGTAAGTCGTAAACTATTGAAGTCGAATAGTCTTGATTTTATTTGGACGTTGTCTAACAATAAAATTGTATATTAAAATATTTCTTGTTATGTGGAAAATTGAGTCTTGAGGGATTTAGTCAAATCTGTAGAGTTCTATGAATAACATTTTGATGATTCAACTATTGAAAGTTTGAACAAAACCCTCGGTGAGCGAGTCCGACTCGCACTTGACTGGTTTTTTTTCATTGATGAAGGGGTTCAGAAACCTGTTGGTTCCGCGTCGCGAATCTTTTCGCCGTTCAATGCCCTCACTTGGAGATATATCTGTACGTATATATGTCGTGTATCGATACAGCACTACAGGTTTATATAAGTAATTATGTTGTCATCTATACGTGGAGTGTGGACCTTTTCAGTTATTTCTTATTTATGACTAAATGCCTACAAATCATAATTTGTTAATTTGCCGTACCCGTAGTCTTTGTCTATTCTATCACACAATTCACATATAGTTACATCTGTCATAGGCAATATTGACAGGCGTCAGGCAGGAGTCCATAATTTTTTTTATGAAAAAATAGTCGATAATTAATATGCTGACTTTGAGTAGACAGTTACGGTAACGCCTTCAAGTGTTTTTTTTTACCAACTCACTTCTCGATTGTTGAGGCACCGAAGAATAATTACCTCTAATTTAAATGAAATGGTAAACGGTAGTATTTTTTACATTGACGAGAACGTAAGATTTCTAGTAAATATTGACAGACGAGGACAATTCGTATTTTTTTTTATGAGATAGGAGGCAAACGAGCAGACAGGTCGCCTGATGGTAAGCGATCACTGCCTTTAAGATGAGTGTACGCTCTTGTCTTGAAGGTTTGAAGGTGTTTTCATGAATCCACGCTTATTAGGTAATTACCAATAATTACCATAAACTAAACTTGGACAAGTCGGCCATATCTAGTTGAAGGATTGTGAGGTTTGAGGTTGATCATTCGATCAGCATTAAGTATTTTCTGTCAGACCTATTTTCGTAATATTTTGGTATTTGGTATATAGTGAGATATGATGAAGTTGGAGGGTTGAATGGAGGTTAAGTAAAACTGGTCATTATGGATGTTGTGTGTTGTATTGTCGATAATCAATACAGAAGAGAGAGCAAGTAAAACTAAACATACTTTATATAGTAAATTATTGCTTACATGCTATTTTATTCACATACGTGTGTCACATGTATGTTGCAGACAGTAACGTTAAGTTACTGTTAAAGTGTTAATTAGGGATATACTACATCTCCCCGTAAAGTTACTCTTCACCCCCACAAAGGAAGAAAAAAAAAATGTGACATACGTGTATGAATTTACATTTTTTTTAACTTATTTATTTTCAAATAACATAAACTTATTTTTATATCAAATACATCTTAGTGTTATTCTTATGAGTTATATATATCTGATCATTTTTTGAAATCTTAACATTAGGTGACATATCTTCTATAACCTCATAAGGTCCTTTATAAATAGAATCTAATTTATTGCCTACTTGATTTTTCAAAAGTACTAAGTCTCCTGGTTTATATTGAACAGAATTCATTTTCTTATCATACATTAATTTTCTACTAAATTTACTAGACATTAAATTATTTCTAGCTTCTGATTGAGCTCTTTGTAACATGCTCGTGAAGTTGACCACCCCATTTTTTTTGCCCGCAAATGGCATATCGGAATCGTTAGTTCATCGTTAGTTCACGTTTGTTCAGTAGGTAAAATCGTTAGGACCCGATCCTAACATCATTTTTTTTAAAAATCAAAATGGGGTGGCTGTCTTCACGCTAGCCACCCCAAACCACTTTTTCCAAGTTTTTTTGATTTCTATCGATAGATATTCATTAGTTGACGTTTGTTCACATATTAAAATCGTTAGGACCCTATTCCCCATTTTTTTATTTTTTTTCAAAGTGGGGTGGCTGTCTTCACGCTAGCCACCCCAAACCACCTATTGCAAGTTTTTTTGATCTCAATCGACAGATATTCATAAGTTGACGTTTGTTCACATATTAGAATCGTTAGGACCTCCTTAGATTTTCCAAAAAAAAAATGAAAATATGAAAATTTGAAAAATTCAACTTACGCTCCTGCATGATGACCTTATGATGCTATTTTGTGCATACCTTCATAACACAATCGGGTCCTAACGATGCCACTTTGTGCATACCTTCATAAGACCTTGCTGATTGCAGACAGTTAAGCCATTTGCGGGCACTCGAACTAGATTCGCCGAAAAAAAATAAAACTTGAAAATTTGAAAAACTCAACTTATGGTCCTACGTCGAAGGCCGAAAAAATTGCTTGGAAACGGGTCCTAACGATGCCACTTTGTAGATACCTTCATAAAACCTTGCTGATTGCAGATAGTTAAGCCATTTGCGGGCACTCGAAACCGATTCACTGCAAAAAAATAAAACTTGAAAATATTAAAAACTCAACTTAAGGTCCGACGTCGAAAGCCGAAAAAATTGCTTAGAATCGGGTCCTAACGATGCCACTTTGTGAATACCTTCATAGCACCTTGCTGATTGCAGATAGTTAAGCCATTTGCGGGCACTCGAAACAGATTCGCCGAAAAAAAATAAAATTTGAAAAACTCAACTTATGGTCCTACGTCGAAGGCCGAAAACATTGCTTGGAATCGGGTCCTAACGATGCCACTTCGTGGATACCTTCATAAGACCTTGCTGAATGCAGATAGTTAAGCCATTTGCGGGCACTCGAAACAGATTCAACGAAAAAAAATAAAACTTGAAAATTTGAAAAACTCAACTTATGGTCCTACGTCGAAAGCCGAAAACATTGCTTGGAATCGGGTCCTAACGATGCCACTTTGTGGATACCTTCAGAAGACCTTACTGATTGCAGATAGTTAAGCCATTTGCGGGCAATCGAAACAGACAGAGAACAAAAAATAAAACTTTTTAATTTGACAAACTCAACTTATGGTCCTACGTCGAATGCCGAAAACATTGCTTGGAATCGGGTCCTATCGATGCAGCTTTGTGGATACCTTCTAAGACCTTGCCGATTGCAGATAGTTAAGCCATTTGCGGGCACTCGAAACCGATTCGCTGAAAAAAAATAAAACTTGAAAATTTGAAAAACTCAACTTATGGTCCTACGTCGAAGGCCGAAAACATTGCTTGGAATCGGGTCCTAACGATGCCACTTCGTGGATACCTTCATAAGACCTTGCTGGTTGCAGATAGTTAAGCCATTTGCGGGTACTCGAAACAGATTCACCGAAAAAAAATAAAACTTGAAAATTTTAAAAACTCAACTTATGGTCCTACGTCGAAGGCCGAAAACATTGCTTGGAATCGTGTCCTAACGATGCCACTTTGTGGATAATAATAATAATAATAATAAATAATAAATTCTTTATTCGCTTAAAATATGGTACAATGAGATGGTAGGTATATACATTTATCGAGCTATACATATTTTGCTGATTCAGCATGCAAATACACTTAACCTAAACTTAACTAAATACTTAAAGTAATACTATTACATGCAAAACAGGTCGTCAATAGAGTAAAACATTTTAATTTTTAGCCAACGATAGAGTTGTGTCTTAAATGAATTAAGGGTAAGATCTTTTATTGTATCTGGGAGAGCATTAAATATTTGTATGCACATGTTATAACTGCTTTTCATAAAAAGGGCACTATTAGGAACAAAATCAATTACAAGCCTATTAGGATTTCTTGTGTTTCTATGGAATACTTGATTAGCCTTGACAAACAAATGTGGATATTTTTTTACAAACACAGCAGCTTCAAAAATATACATACAAGGCAGTGTCAAAATTTCGTGCTTTGCGAATAGTGGCCTTACAAGATTCTCGTTGGGATACCTTCGGAACACCTTGCTGATTGCAGACAGTTAAGCCATTTGCCAAAATAAAATTTAAAAAATTTAAAATCTCTACTTATGGTCCTATGTCGAAGGCCGAAAAATATACTTGGGATCGGGTACTTACGATGTCACTTTGTGAATACCTTCAGAAGACGTTGGTTAATCAAGATACATAGGTCACTTGCGGGCACTCGTAGAAGATTGATCATAAAAAAATAAAACTTAAAAATTTAAGAATTCAAGTTATGGTCCTATGTCGAAGGCCGAAAAAAATACTTGGGATCGGGTCCCTACGATGCCACTTTGTAAATACCTTCACAAGACGTTGCTTAATCAAGATACACAGGTCATTTGCGGGCACTCGTAGAAAATTCGCCATAAAAAAATAAAACTTAAAAAATTTAAAAACTCAACTTATGGTCCTATGTCGAAGGCCGAAAAAAATACTTGGGATCGGGTCCTTACGATGCCACTTTGTGAATACCTTCACAAGACGTTGCTTAATCAAGATACACAGGTCATTTGCGGGCACTCGTATAAGATTCGTCATAAAAAAATAAAACTTAAAAAATTTAAAAACTCAACTTATGGTCCTAGGTCGAAGGCCGAAAAAAATACTTGGGATCGGGTCCTTACGATGCCACTTTGTCAATACCTTCAAAAGTCGTTGCTCAATCAAGATACACAGGTCATTTGCGGGCACTCGTAGAAGATTCGCCATAAAAAAATAAAACTTTAAAAATTGAAGAACTCAACTTATGGTCCTATGTCGAAGGCCCAAAAAAATACTTGGGATCGGGTCCTTACGATGCCACTTTGTGAATGCCTTCAGAAGACGTTGCTCAATTAAGATACACAGGTCATTTGCGGGCACTCGTAGAAGATTGGTCATAAAAAAATAAAATTTAAGAACTCAACTCATGGTCCTATGTCGAAGGCCGAAAGAAATACTTGGGATCGGTTCCTTACGATGCCACTTTGTGAATACCTTCAGAAGACGTTGGTTAATCAAGATACATAGGTCACTTGCGGGCACTCGTAGAAGATTGGTCATAAAAAAATAAAACTTAAAAAATTTAAGAACTCAAGTTATGGTCCTATGTCGAAGGCCGAAAAAAATACTTGGGATCGGGTCCTTACGATGCCACTTTGTAAATACCTTCACAAGACGTTGCTTAATCAAGATACACAGGTCATTTGCGGGCACTCGTAGAAAATTCGCCATAAAAAAATAAAACTTAAAAAATTTAAAAACTCAAGTTATGGTCCTATGTCGAAGGCCGAAAAAAATACTTGGGATCGGGTCCTTACGATGCCACTTTGTAAATACCTTCACAAGACGTTGCTTAATCAAGATACACAGGTCATTTGCGGGCACTCGTAGAAAATTCGCCATAAAAAAATAAAACTTAAAAAATTTAAAAACTCAACTTATGGTCCTATGTCGAAGGCCGAAAAAAATACTTGGGATCGGGTCCGTACGATGCCACTTTGTGAATACCTTCATAAGACGTTGCTCAATCAAGATACACAGGTCATTTGTGGGCACTCGTAGAAGATTCACCATAAAAGCAGAAAACTTGAAAATTTTAAAAACTCAACTTATGGTCCTATGTCGCAGGCCGAAAAAAATACTTGGGATCGGGTCCTTACGATGCTACTTTGTGAATACCTTCACAAGACGTTGCTCAATCACGATACATAGGTCATTTGCGGGCAATCGTAGAAGATTCGCCATAAAAGCAGAAAACTTAAAAATTTTAAAAACTCAACTTACGGTCCTATGTCGAAGGCCGAAAAAAATAATTGGGACCGGATCCTTACGATGCCATTTTGTGAATACCTTCAGAAAACGTTGCTCAATCATAACACACAGGTCATTTGCGGGCACTCGTAGAAGATTTGCCATAAAAAGATAAAAATTAAAAAATTTAAAAACTCAACTTATGGTCCTATGTCGAAGGCCGAAAAAAATACTTGGGATCGGGTCCTTACGATGCCACTTTGTAAATACCTTCAGAAGACGTTGCTAAATCAAGATACACATGTCATTTGCGGGCACTCTTAGAAGATTCGCCATAAAAAAATAAAACATAAAAAGTTTAGTTTTTAATTTTTTTAAGTTTTCTGCTTTTGTGGCGAATCTTTTACGAGTGCCCGCAAATGACCTATGTATCTTGATTAAGCAACGTCTTCTGAAGCTATTTAAAAAGTGGCATCGTAAGGACCCGATCCCAAGTATTTTTTTCGGCCGTCGACATAGGACCATAAGTTGAGATTTTAAAATTTTCCAGTTTTCTGCTTTTATGGCGAATCTTCTACGAGTGCCCGCAAATGACCTGTGTATTATGATTGACCAACGTTTTATGAAGGTATTTACAAAGTGGCATCGTAAGGACCCGATCCCAAGTATTTTTTTTGGCCTTCGATATAGGACCATAAGTTGAGTTCTTCAATTTTTTCAGTTTTATTTTTTTATGGCGAATCTTCTACGAGTGCCCGCAAATGAACTGTGTATCTTGATTTAGCAACGTCTTCTGAAGGTATTCACAAAGTGGCATCGTAAGGACCCTATCCCAAGTATTTTTTTCGGCCTTCGACATAAGACCATAAGTTGAGATTTTAAAATTTTCCAGTTTTCTGCTTTTATGGCGAATCTTCTACGAGTGCCCGCAAATGACCTGTGAATTATGATTGACCAACGTTTCATAAAGGTATTCACAAAGTGGCATCGTAAGGATCCGATCCCAAGTATTTTTTTCGGCCTTCGACATAGGACCATAAGTTGAGTTCTTCGATTTTTTAAGTTTTATTTTTTTATGGCGAATCTGCTGCGAGCGCCCGCAAATGACCTGTGAATCTTAATTGGGCAACGTCTTCTGAAGGTATTCACAAAGTGGCATCGTAAGGACTCGATCCCAAGTATTTTTTTCTGCCTTCGACATAGGACCATAAGTTGAGTTTTTAATTTTTTTAAGTTTTCTGCTTTTGTGGCGAATCTTCTACGAGTGCTCGCAAATGACCTATGTATCTTGATTGAGCAACGTCTTGTGAAAGTATTCACAAAGTGGCGTCGTAAGGACCCGATCCCAAGTATTTTTTTCGGCCTTCGACATAGGACCATAAGTTGAGTTTTTAAATTATTTAAGTTTTATTTTTTTATGACGAATCTTCTACGAGTGCCCGCAAATGACCTGTGTATCTTGATTTAGCAACGTCTTGTGAAGGTATTCACAAACTGGCATCGTAAGGACCCGATCCCAAGTATTTCTTTCAGCCTTCGACATAGGACCATAGGTTGAATTTTTAATTTTTTTAAGTTTTCTGCTTTTATGGCGAATCTTCTACGAGTGCCCGCAAATGACCTGTGTATCTTGATTCAGCAACGTCTTCTGAAGTTATTCACAGAGTGGCAACGTAAGGACCCGATCCCAAGTATTTTTTTCGGCCTTCGACATAGGACCATAAGTTGAGTTTTTAAATTTTTTAATTTTTATTTTTTTATGACGAGTCTTCTACGAGTGCCCGCAAATGACCTGTGTATCTTGATTTAGCAACGTCTTGTGAAGGTATTCACAAAGTGGCATCGTAAGGACCCGATCCCAAGTATTTTTTTCGGCCTTCGACATAGGACCATAAGTTGAGTTTTTAATTTTTTTAAGTTTTCTGCTTTTGTGGCGAATCTTCTACGAATGCTCGCAAATGACCTATGTATCTTGATTGAGCAACGTCTTGTGAAGGTATTCACAAAGTGGCGTCGTAAGGACCCGATCCCAAGTATTTTTTTCGGCCTTCGACATAGGACCATAAGTTGAGTTTTTAAATTTTTTAATTTTTATTTTTTTATGGTGAATCTGCTGCGAGCGCCCGCAAATGACCTGTGAATCTTAATTGGGCAACGTCTTCTGAAGGTATTCACAAAGTGGCATCGTAAGGACTCGATCCCAAGTATTTTTTTCTGCCTTCGACATAGGACCATAAGTTGAGTTTTTAATTTTTTTATGTTTTCTGCTTTTGTGGCGAATCTTCTACGAGTGCTCGCAAATGACCTATGTATCTTGATTGAGCAACGTCTTGTGAAGGTATTCACAAAGTGGCGTCGTAAGGACCCGATCCCAAGTATTTTTTTCGGCCTTCGACATAGGACCATAAGTTGAGTTTTTAAATTTTTTAAGTTTTATTTTTTTATGACGAATCTTCTACGAGTGCCCGCAAATTACCTATGTATCTTGATTTAGCAACGTCTTGTGAAGGTATTCACAAACTGGCATCGTAAGGACCCGATCCCAAGTATTTCTTTCAGCCTTCGACATAGGACCATAGGTTGAATTTTTAATTTTTTTAAGTTTTCTGCTTTTATGGCGAATCTTCTACGAGTGCCTGCAAATGACCTGTGTATCTTGATTCAGCAACGTCTTCTGAAGTTATTCACAGAGTGGCAACGTAAGGACCCGATCCCAAGTATTTTTTTCGGCCTTCGACATAGGACCATAAGTTGAGTTTTTAAATTTTTTAATTTTTATTTTTTTATGACGAGTCTTCTACGAGTGCCCGCAAATGACCTGTGTATCTTGATTTAGCAACGTCTTGTGAAGGTATTCACAAAGTGGCATCGTAAGGACCCGATCCCAAGTATTTTTTTCTGCCTTCGACATAGGACCATAAGTTGAGTTTTTAATTTTTTTAAGTTTTCTGCTTTTGTGGCGAATCTTCTACGAATGCTCGCAAATGACCTATGTATCTTGATTGAGCAACGTCTTGTGAAGGTATTCACAAAGTGGCGTCGTAAGGACCCGATCCCAAGTATTTTTTTCGGCCTTCGACATAGGACCATAAGTTGAGTTTTTAAATTTTTTAAGTTTTATTTTTTTATGACGAATCTTCTACGAGTGCCCGCAAATGACCTGTGTATCTTGATTTAGCAACGTCTTGTGAAGGTATTCACAAACTGGCATCGTAAGGACCCGATCCCAAGTATTTCTTTCAGCCTTCGACATAGGACCATAGGTTGAATTTTTAATTTTTTTAAGTTTTCTGCTTTTATGGCGAATCTTCTACGAGTGCCCGCAAATGACCTGTGTATCTTGATTCAGTAACGTCTTCTGAAGTTATTCACAGAGTGGCAACGTAAGGACCCGATCCCAAGTATTTTTTTCGGCCTTCGACATAGGACCATAAGTTGAGTTTTTAAATTTTTATTTTTTTATGACGAGTCTTCTACGAGTGCCCGCAAATGACCTGTGTATCTTGATTCAGCAACGTCTTCTGAAGGTATTCACAAAGTGGCAACGTAAGGACCCGATCCCAAGTATTTTTTTCGGCCTTCGACATAGGACCATAAGTTGAGTTTTTAAAATTTTCCAGTTTTCTGCTTTTATGGCGAATCTTCTACGAGTGCCCGCAAATGACCTGTATATTATGATTTACCAACGTTTTATGAAGGTAGTCACAAAGTGGCATCGTAAGGATCCGATCCCAAGTATTTTTTTCGGCTTTCGACATAGGACCATAAGTTGAGTTCTTCGATTTTTTAAGTTTTATTTTTTTATGGCGAATATGCTGCGAGTGCCCGCAAATGACCTGCGTATGTTGATTGAGCAACGTCTTGTGAAGGTATTTACAAAGTGGCATCGTAAGGACCCGATCCCAAGTATTTTTTTTGGCCTTCGATATAGGACCATAAGTTGAGTTCTTCAATTTTTTCAGTTTTATTTTTTTATGGCGAATCTTCTACGAGTGCCCGCAAATAACCTATGTATCTTGATTGAGCTACGTCTTTTTAAGGTATTCACAAAGTGGCATCGTAAGGACCTTATCACAAGTATTTTTTTCGGCCTTCGACATAGGACCATAACTTGAGTTCTTCGATTTTTTAAGTTTTATTTTTTTATGGCGAATCTGCTGCGAGTGCCCGCAAGTGACCTGCGTATGTTGATTGAGCAACGTCTTGTGAAGGTAGTTACAAAGTGGCATCGTAAGGACCCGATCCCAAGTATTTTTTTCGGCCTTCGACATAGGACCATAAGTTGAGTTTTTAAATTTTTTAAGTTTTATTTTTTTATGGCGAATTTTCTACGAGTGCCCGCAAATGACCTGTGTATCTTGATTAAGCAACGTCTTGTGAAGGTATTTACAAAGTGGCATCGTAAGGACCTGATCCCAAGTATTTTTTTCGGCCTTCGTCATAGGACCAGAATTTAAATTTTTAATTTTTTTAAGTTTTATCTTTTTATGGCAAATCTTCTACGAGTGCCCGCAAATGACCTGTGTGTTATGATTGAGCAACGTTTTCTGAAGGTATTCACAAAATGGCATCGTAAGGATCCGGTCCCAATTATTTTTTTCGGCCTGCGACATAGGACCATAAGTTGAGTTTTTAAAATTTTCAAGTTTTCTGCTTTTATGGTGAATCTTCTACGAGTGCCCGCAAATGACCTGTGTATCTTGATTGAGCAACGTCTTATGAAGGTATTCACAAAGTGGCATCATAAGGACCCGATCCCAAGTATTTTTTTCGGCCTTCGACTTAGGACCATAAGTTGAGTTTTTAAATTTTTTAAGTTTTATTTTTTTATGGCGAATTTTCTACGAGTACCCGCAAATGACCTGTGTATCTTGATTAAGCAACGTCTTGTGAAGGTATTTACAAAGTGGCATCGTAAGGACCCGATCCCAAGTATTTTTTTCGGCCTTCGACATAGGACCATAAGTTGAGTTTTTAAATTTTTTAAGTTTTATTTTTTTATGGCGAATTTTCTACGAGTGCCCGCAAATGATCTGTGTATCTTGATTAAGCAACGTCTTGTGAAGGTATTTACAAAGTGGCATCGTAAGGACCCGATCCCAAGTATTTTTTTCGGCCTTCGACATAGGACCATAACTTGAGTTCTTAAATTTTTTAAGTTTTATTTTTTTATGACCAATCTTCTACGAGTGCCCGCAAGTGACCTATGTATCTTGATTGAGCAACATCTTCTGAAGGCATTCACAAAGTGGCATCGTAAGGACCCGATCCCAAGTATTTTTTTGGGCCTTCGACATAGGACCATAAGTTGAGTTCTTCAATTTTTAAAGTTTTATTTTTTTATGGCGAATCTTCTACGAGTGCCCGCAAATGACCTGTGTATCTTGATTGAGCAACGACTTTTGAAGGTATTGACAAAGTGGCATCGTAAGGACCCGATCCCAAGTATTTTTTTCGGCCTTCGACATAGGACCATAAGTTGAGTTTTTAAATTTTTTAAGTTTTATTTTTTTATGACGAATCTTCTACGAGTGCCCGCAAATGACCTGTGTATCTTGATTAAGCAACGTCTTGTGAAGGTATTCACAAAGTGGCATCGTAAGGACCCGATCCCAAGTATTTTTTTCGGCCTTCGACATAGGACCATAAGTTGAGTTTTTAAATTTTTTAAGTTTTATTTTTTTATGGCGAATTTTCTACGAGTGCCCGCAAATGACCTGTGTATCTTGATTAAGCAACGTCTTGTGAAGGTATTGACAAAGTGGCATCGTAGGGACCCGATCCCAAGTATTTTTTTCGGCCTTCGACATAGGACCATAACTTGAATTCTTAAATTTAAGTTGAGTTTTATTTTTTTATGATCAATCTTCTACGAGTGCCCGCAAGTGACCTATGTATATTGATTAACCAACGTCTTCTGAAGGTATTCACAAAGTGACATCGTAAGGACCCGATGCCAAGTATTTTTTTCGGCCTTCGACATAGGACCATAAGTAGTTTTTAAATTTTTTAAATTTTATGTTGGCAAATGGCTTAACTGTCTGCAATCAGCAAGGTCTTCCGAAGGTATCCACAAAGTGGCATCGTTAGGACACTATTCCAAGCAATGTTTTCGGCCTTCGACGTAGGACCATAAGTTGAGTTTTTAAAATTTTCAAGTTTTATTTTTTTTCGGTGAATCTGTTTCGAGTACCCGCAAATGGCTTAACTATCTGCAATCAGCAAGGTCTTATGAAGGTATCCACGAAGTGGCATCATTAGGACCCGATTCCAAGCAATGTTTTCGGCCTTCGACGTAGGACCATAAGTTGAGTTTTTCAAATTTTCAAGTTTTATTTTTTTTCGACGAATCGGTTTCGAGTGCCCGCAAATGGCTTAACTATCTGCAATCGGCAAGGTCTTAGAAGGTATCCACAAAGCGGCATCGATAGGACCCGATTCCAAGCAATGTTTTCGGCATTCGACGTAGGACCATAAGTTGAGTTTATCAAATTAAAAAGTTTTATTTTTTGTTCTCTGTCTGTTTCGATTGCCCGCAAATGGCTTAACTAGCTGCATTCAGCAAGGTCTTATGAAGGTATCCACGAAGTGGCATCGTTAGGACCCGATTCCAAGCAATGTTTTCGGCCTTCGACTTAGGACCATAAGTTGAGTTTTTCAAATTTTTTTTTTTTTCGGCGAATCTGTTTCGAGTGCCCGCAAATGGCTTAACTATCTGCAATCAGCAAGGTCCTATGAAGGTATTCACAAAGTGGCATCGTTAGGACCCGATTCTAAGCAATTTTTTCGGCTTTCGACGTCGGACCATAAGTTGAGTTTTTAATATTTTCAAGTTTTATTTTTTTGCAGTGAATCGGTTTCGAGTGCCCGCAAATGGCTTAACTATCTGCAATCAGCAAGGTCTTATGAAGGTATCCACAAAGTGGCATCGTTAGGACCCGTTTCCAAGCAATTTTTTCGGCCTTCGACGTAGGACCATAAGTTGAGTTTTTCAAATTTTCAAGTTTTATTTTTTTTCGGCGAATCTAGTTCGAGTGCCCGCAAATGGCTTAACTGTCTGCAATCAGCAAGGTCTTATGAAGGTATGCACAAAGTGGCATCGTTAGGACCCGATTGTGTTATGAAGGTATGCACAAAATAGCATCATAAGGTCATCATGCAGGAGCGTAAGTTGAATTTTTCAAATTTTCATATTTTCATTTTTTTTTTTGGAAAATCTCAGGAGGTCCTAACGATTCTAATATGTGAACAAACGTCAACTTATGAATATCTGTCGATTGAGATCAAAAAAACTTGCAATAGGTGGTTTGGGGTGGCTAGCGTGAACGTGAAGACAGCCACCCCACTTTGAAAAAAAATAAAAAAATGAGGAATAGGGTCCTAACGATTTTAATATGTGAACAAACGTCAACTAATGAATATCTATCGATAGAAATCAAAAAAACTTGGAAAAAGTGGTTTGGGGTGGTTAGCGTGAAGACAGCCACCCCACTTTGAAAAAAAATAAAAAAATGAGGAATAGGGTCCTAACGATTTTAATATGTGAACAAACGTCAACTAATGAATATCTATCGATAGAAATCAAAAAAACTTGGAAAAAGTGGTTTGGGGTGGCTAGCGTGAAGACAGCCACCCCATTTTGATTTAAAAAAAAAATGATGTTAGGATCGGGTCCTAACGATTTTACCTACTGAACAAACGTGAACTAACGATGAACTAACGATTCCGATATGCCATTTGCGGGCAAAAAAAATGGGGTGGTCAACTTCACGAGCATCTTTGTAACCTATACTTAAATTCTTTAGGATAACTATCGTAATTATAGAGAGGGTCGACAGAAGAAATTAAATTATTGGGCAAACGGCAGTGTTTGCCGAAAACTAATTCGAATGGCGTATATTGTGTCTCGGTATGCACGGTGGTGTTATATGAGAAACACCAATAACTTAACCAAGTGCTCCAATCGGTGCGGTTGTTACTACATTGAATCCTAAGATATGCACCTAGATTTTTGTGTGTGTTTTCAAGCGCTCCTATGGTTTCATGGTGATAAGCAGTTGAGTGTAGCTTATTAACACCTAATAATTTACAAATATCGCTAAATACACTAGACATAAATTCGGTACCTTGATCCGTTATAATGTCGCATGGAATGCCATATCTTAAAACGAAATTATTTACAAAAGCTTTACTTACAGATTCAGTGTCTTTTCTTTCTAACGGGTATGCTTCTACGAACTTAGTCAGTTCACACTGAATTGTTAATACGTACTTATAGTTATAATTATCTATTTCTAAAGGTCCAAGTATATCTAAAGAAATTCTTTCAAAAGATGAGCTTGGTGTCGAAGTGATCACCATTGGTTCCTTAATGTACTTATTAGTGTGCTTGTTGTATTGACAATGTGCACATTTCTTAACGTACTCGTATACATCGTGGCTCATTCTTGGCCAGAAGTAGTGTTGCTTTATATTATTAAGCATTCTATTAACCCCCGCGTGTCCACTGGTGGGTAATAGATGAAAATCGTTTAAAATAACTCGTATTTCGTCTTTATCGTATACTTTTGTAACACCTCTTGTTACTAAGATCCTAGGAATATTACATTTATAGCTAGCTAAAAATTCATTTACTTTATGTGCATTTCGATTATTCTTTATAATTATAACTTCGCTTATGTTTTGCTCCTTGCAAAATTGTTCTAATTCCCTCGCTAACACGCCTACGGTAGATAACGATCGGGATGTTAGATACATGCACGATTTGCTTGGTACGTACCAAAAATTTCCTTTACTACTCATTATTCCATTTCGACATGTCTTATAGTTAGAGTTTAGTATTAATTCAATATAATTTTTCGGTGCTTTGATGATTTCCACCACTCTAGGTTGATCAAGCCTATCGTGTGCGGGATCATCTGTCACTAAGCTACCTTGATCACACGTTTGTTGTTGTTCTTGCTGCGCGCGTAACTTCCGTGATTGAGCTCTCGTTATGACTGATACAACGTTTGTCCTAATATTTTTTAAATCATCACTATTCATCGGTAAACGACTCAATGCGTCTGCAGCTGCATTGTTTCGTCCCGGAATGTATTCAATGTCAAAATTAAATTCCTCTAAATATAACCTATATTTGGTTAATCTACTCGAAGGATCAGTCATTCCGAAAAGATAAATTAAAGGTTTATGGTCTGTGACAATTTTAAACTTTTTCCTATAGAGATATGGTCTAAAATGTCTTGTCGCCCAAACTATAGCTAGCAATTCCAAATCTATTATTGGGTATCGCGTTTCAGCTGGCTTAAGGTTTCGACTTGCATATGCGACTACTTTGCCATTGCAATTAGACAAAACTGCTCCTAAGCCTATCTTTGAAGCATCTGTATGTAAGGTAAACACATTCTTTTCAGAAAAATTAGGGTAATCTAGAACTTGTGGACCTGTAAGTATTTCTTTCAATTTTATAAAGGCTGTTTCACACTCTGGGGTCCAGTTGAAAACTGCATTTTTCTTAGAAAGTTGATTTAATGGATAAGCGATATTCGCAAAATTTTGAATAAACCGTCTGTAATAATTGGCAAATGCTACGAATCTTTTTACCTCATCTGTATTCGTTGGTCTTGGATATTTATTTAATGCTTCTACTTTTGCTGGATCGGGTTCTACTCCATTTGAAGTAATTTTATGGCCTAAATACATTATGTCTTTTCGCAAAAATTCACACTTTAATGGATTTAACTTAAGATTTGTGCTTCTCAATCGTTCTAACACTCGAATAAGATTATGGTTGTGTGACGTCATGGAGTTTCCTATGACAATGCAATCGTCTAAATATATGAAACATTGTTTGTAATTTAATCCGGACATGGCTATAGTCATAAGTCTAGAGAAAACACTAGGGCTTGTTCGCAGTCCCATGGGACATCGCTTCATTTGATACATCTTATCGGTCGTAAACGCTGTATACTTTCTAGATTCTTTGTCTAAAGCTAGTTGGTAATAACCTTGAGAAAGATCAAGTTTTGAAAAATATATACTACCTGCAAGGGAATCTAAAATTTCTGTTATATTGGGTAGTGGGAACTTATCATCCTGTATCTTATTGTTTAGCTGCCTATAATCAACAACTAACCTCCACTTCTTTTCTCCTAACTTATCACATTTTTTTGGAACTAGCAAAACTGGGCTGGACCACTCAGAGGTGGTCTCCTCTATTATATCGTTATCTAGCATACTTTTAATCTGAGTTTGAAGTTCATTACGTAAAGCATGTGGTATTCTGTATGGCTTTACGTATACCGGACTTGAATTATCTTTTAACTTAATTTTGTGCTGTAGCAAGTTAGTTGTAGTTAGCTTGTCGCCGGGCAGATGAAAAACATCTGCGTATTTTGCGCAAATTTGTTCTATGCTTAATTGTTCCTCTTTATTTAAATAAGTTTCTAAATTTAAAAGATCTAATAATGTTTTTACTCTGTCAACACTAATTTTCCTTGAATCAAAATTGCAAATATCAAAATGGCATAATCTGTGTACATTCAAACTTGATAAATCTAAACTGACTGGCTTATCTGTCGTATTTAGTATTCGTACTGGTATTTTACCTTTCTCTGGTCTTGAAATGACACCTGCTACAAAAACGCCTTCTTGCATTTCTTCCGATAGTACTACACAATCATCGGTCAGCTGTGACGCGATGTGAGTCATAATTTCGCAGCGAGGTGGTATGTTTTGAATAAAACTACTTTTAGAATACACGTTCATAGGTATTGAGACAGTTTGACCTTTGTCCTCTAAAAATAATGCATTATGTTTATAACTTATGTCTGCATTGTAACGTAAGAAAAATTTTTCACCTAAAATAGCTTCAGCTGAGCATTGCAAATTCTTAAAAACATGAAACTTTCCTTTGCAAACGAAACCGTTAAAGTCTAAATCTAAATAAATGTATCCATCTGAAATTAAATCTCCACAAACTCCAGTAATAGTAATGCTATCTCCTTGTAATCGTTTAAGGAGATCGGGTTTGTCTTGCAAATATTCATACCTAATAGCACATAGGCCTGCTCCACTGTCGGCCAAAAGTTTTAATTTATGTCCATAACCTACAATACAATTTACCGTACTATAATTATTTTTGTTATAGTTAAATGTAGCACTATTCATGTTAGTCACGAAAAAACTGCTTATTTGGCTTTACGTCCTCCTTTGCCGATCGTATGTGTTGTGCACGTGAATGCGCGGGCGCGGGCCGCGGCGGGGTCGCGCGCGCAGGTCGGCGAACGCTGGATGCGCGGTCAGCAAAAGGCTGTGGCCGCGTAGCTCTATTTGTCGGGAAGTGTTGCGAAATACTTGCATTACGGCTATTATTAGAATAATACCGTGTTCTAAATGTATTTCTGTCTGTATTATAACTTTTACTCCTATCGTAACGATTAGAATAATTATTTCGGTTCTCGTTGTTATGATAATTATTACGAGAACGTCCCCGTCTGTAATGTAGGATCTGATCGTCGCGTGGTGACGAGCTATACTCATCAATGGCTGTCCTAATAGCTTCAGGCAAAGATGTAAATTGCCTAGAAGATATTATTGTGCTTAATTTTGGGTCTGAAAGACCATCTGCAAAGCGCTTAATAGCTGACTTTTCGTTCAGTGGCCGCAGTACGTCGTACCTACTGTCGTTACCGTCGGCCTGAGAAATAGTCAAATTGACAAAAAGATCCTCAATTTCAGCTCCGAAAGCTTCTATTGTTCTCCTACCTTGTCTAGCTCTGTAAAGCTGAGCCTGAATTGATTCGGACGATTTTTTAGGAAGCAAAAATGTACGCATATCCGAAACGAGAGATTCTACGCTAACGTATGACGTCTTTAACCTGAGCTTAGCGCTAGACGAAAGTCTTGTTTTTAAAACAAATTCTATCAATGTCTGCTGAGATTCGGTATTAATAATAGTACTGTACATAAGAATACCATCTATTAACTGTTTAGTTGTATCCTCTTGCCCTGTCATGACGGGCAACAAGGCGATGGCCGTTTTAACATCAAAACTAGGTTTAGCCATTTTTTCGTCTGTTTGGGAATCTGTATCAAAGAATAGTAACGATAACTTAATCCTCTCGTAAGTGTCTTTGACTTCGCCTATAAGTCTATTACCTAATTCTATTTCTGAAGAACTAAATTCATCCTGCCTTTTCTTTAACTGAGACACAATATCCGCAAAATGGTTATATAATTCATTTGATTCCTCTAATTTCCTTCTACCTATTTCTTTCCGTCGCCTCTCTGGACCTAACTTAGAAATATCTTCTTTTAACTTATTTAGTTTATCGCGCAAAGACTGTAATTCTAATAACATAATAAATTTGTCACCTCAATTAATCAACATATTACAAAAAAAAACTGCTGCAAAAGGGAACCCTATAAATTGCTAAATAACATGACAAAATAATATAACTAACTTACATAGATAGCGGGAACGTACTTCGCTTAGTAGGTCATGTTGAATTGTTGACGCTGCATTCCGCGCTGGCACGGGCGGGCGGTCGGGCTGTCGCGTGACGCTGGCTGGCAACGTGAGTCTTCCATGTGCACGTGACCGATGCTCTGCTACAGAAGATGACGCGGGCCGGGCTAACCCTGGACTCCCTCGAGCTGGGCCGGGATAACCCTGGACACCTCTTGCTGGTGGGCCGGGATAACCCTGGACACCTCTTGATTTGCGAGCCGGGAAACCCTGGACAACGCTCTTCTTTCTTCGTAGACTTATATATAGGACATATTTTCTTTCTTCTTTTCCTTCTTTAGTGCGGTTTTCAAAATTGGACGTGTTCTTTCTTCTTATAAATTTTCTTCGACGTCGATCTTCATGAGAGTAATCTTGGATGTGCAGTGCCGGTCTTCATAGTGGTAATCTTGATTCTTCAAACAAATAAATCTTCAGTCTTGAATAGTTTTCTGTCTTCATTTTCATATGTTGCGCTCCGTGGTGAAATCCGTTTCCTTGGTTCTACTGGTATGGGTCGCCATGAGATATGATGAAGTTGGAGGGTTGAATGGAGGTTAAGTAAAACTGGTCATTATGGATGTTGTGTGTTGTATTGTCGATAATCAATACAGAAGAGAGAGCAAGTAAAACTAAACATACTTTATATAGTAAATTATTGCTTACATGCTATTTTATTCACATACGTGTGTCACATGTATGTTGCAGACAGTAACGTTAAGTTACTGTTAAAGTGTTAATTAGGGATATACTACAATAGTAATAAAACACATCTAGCATTTTTACTGTATTATAATCGCTACTGTCACTTAAAACAGAACTAATTTTCCTTATTCTGTGACACACTTTGTTGATTCTCAGTTTTCCATTTCCATGCGTGTTTAAGCAGATCCGCGCCTTTTTCGCCGATCATCATGGCCGGCCCATTAGTGTGTGCAGCTATATGTCTAGGAATTATACTGCTGTCGATGACCCGTAGTCTTTCTATTCCATACACCTTTAGTTCATTGTCTACCACGGCGTCTGGGTCGGAGACTGGGCCCATCTTGCAAGTCGCTATTTGGTGGTGCTCAGTCTGCGTTAGCTGTCGTAGCGCACATTCCCAAAACTCATCAGTATTAAATGTACGATTTCTACATTCCGGAAAATTCGGCTGGAATAATTTTGATCCGTATTTTTGAAACGGAGGCAACGTACCCATTTTGACTACATATCGTATTCCGGCTAGCATTGTCGCTAAATCTCTCGGATGTGTCAAGTAATTATTTACAATTTTCGGTGGAGATAATGGATTTTTATCTCTTAGTTCTAAGTAACCTCTGGATTTAGGATACAAGAGCATTGGGAAAGCGCTCCAGGTTTCTCGATTGACGATGGGTCCGTAGGCTGGGTTCCACACATCGTCTCTTATCCTCATTCCTTGCCGGATGGCTCCACCTCCATCGGAACCGAGTGAACCTCCAATAGATAACAACTCAAGGTCTACATAAACATCATCTTCGTGCGGCACGTCCGTTTTGATATAGCCAAGCCCTTCGACCCCACCAGGAGAAGACAGCGGCCCATCACCATAATTTATCCATCTTATTATATTTGGTAAATTAGCCTCCCTAGATTCTATTAAACTGATGTTCGGCGTATTTAACGTAAACACTATCCCGTCAAAAGAAATATGATCATACAAAGTCCTGCCCACGCTTAAATTTTGTAGGACAGTTATGTTAAACTGTTTCAAGTGGTTCTCTGGGCCGATTCCTGATAGCATGAGTAACTTCGGCGATTCTATGGGCCCTGCTGATAAAATGACTTCCCTCCTTGCTTTGACCGTGTATCGCATTCCATTCCGCACGTATTCTACACCGGTTGCGGTTTTGGTAGCTTTATCGATAACGACTTTGGTAGCTCTGGTTTCGGGCAAAATATGCAGGTTTTTCCGGTTTTTGTGGGGGTGTAAGTACGCTTTAGCAGCGCTGTGGCGATGACCCTTGGATGTCGTTGTCTGGGCGTATCCCAGCCCGACTTTGTCGGGGTCGTTGTAGTCAACAGTTTTATCGCCCAGAAGTCTCCCAGCAGCCAAAAAAGCTTGTATCAAACGGGTTCTAAAAATAGAAAATAATAACCATAGAATTATTTCATCTTCGAAATATGCATTTTATTCGCAACAGTCGCAACTCGCAACACATTTTTAAGGCTGTTTGTTGTATGAAATGCACACACTTGTCTAACCTTAGAATTTATCTTGTCACGATAAGATTCACGAATTTACTTTAATCTCTTTATTTACTCAAAACATGATTTCATAACTTTCACTTCCAATTTTAAGAAAAGGAATATACTGTACGTATTTTTCGTCTAAGGGGCCGTCCATAAATTACGTCATTCTAAATTAGGGGGGGGGTTTGGTCTGCGGATGACGGTAAATGATAGATGGGGGGGGGGGTTCGAAATTGACGTCATTCTTATTTATTTATTTATAGTTTATTTTTCACGTACAAAAAGATTATTTCTAAAAAGAAATTTCTTCCAGCACACCTAGTAAGTGAGACTGCAAATGTGAGAGGCGGCTAAGGCGCATACAATACTAAAATAACTCATAATAACAGGGACAGGCACTTGACGTTGAGTGGGTTGAAGACGAGGATGAATCGAGCCAAAACGAATATCGGGAGGATACGGAGATATTACCCGTGATCCAGAATTTAAAAGAATGGGTGAAAACTCCGTGGGAGTTATCCAAAGAAAAGTAAAAAATAAGTAGTTATATTATATCAATGATTATTGCTAAAGTAAAAATAATAAAAGATGATTCTATAACCAAGTGTTTTAATCATATAATACCCTATTTTTCTCAAATCTGCAATGTTTTATTTTGTCAAACTGGTAATGACGTCAATTTTGGGAGAAGGGGGGGGTCATTAAGATATGACGATAGGATGATTATAGGGGGGGGTCTAAAATCTGAAAAAATCGATGACGTAATTTATGGACGGCCCCTAACTCGGGCAAGTGTGCCCATAATTACGTACCTCAACGGTGGATTTTCAATAGAAACTTTTCCACTGTGACCTTTATATGGATTTTCATTATTTTCCATTAAGTTTGACCTTTCCAGTTTCATAAAATATGGCAGCACGTCTTCGTATGACCTAAAAATACACATTTTATGTGAGAATTATGTCTAAAATTATTCTTGATTATTATGGATGAACAAAAGGGGTAACCACCAATACGAACCATCCATAATTCCCATCTCGAGCTATTCTGTCCCAGTCCTCAGGCCGACCTCGGGTATAGAGCATGTAATTAATTACGCTGGTGCCCCCAACAGCGCGACCCCTGGGCCAAAGGCAGCGCCTGCCTTCCATGCCTGAAAATTTTAAAGAACATTAAAAGTGCTGATGGAACAGAATTGCCAATCCATAATATTCATTTGCCCCTAAACTTTTGAAGGACTGCTTGCACCATATCTTTTCGTTTTATGTGTAAGATCGCTTTGGCAGATTGCGAAGAACGATATCTGAACTCAATAAAAATTGCGAAGGGGCCGTCCATAAATTACGTCATCGATTTTTTCAGATTTTAGACCCCCCCCATAATCATCCTATCGTCATATCTTAATGACCCCCCCCTTCTCCCAAAATTGACGTCATTACCAGTTTGACAAAATAAAACATTGCAGATTTGAGAAAAATAGGGTATTATATGATTAAAACACTTGGTTATAGAATCATCTTTTATTATTTTTACTTTAGCAATAATCATTGATATAATATAACTACTTATTTTTTACTTTTCTTTGGATAACTCCCACGGAGTTTTCACCCATTCTTTTAAATTCTGGATCACGGGTAATATCTCCGTATCCTCCCGATATTCGTTTTGGCTCGATTCATCCTCGTCTTCAACCCACTCAACGTCAAGTGCCTGTCCCTGTTATTATGAGTTATTTTAGTATTGTATGCGCCTTAGCCGCCTCTCACATTTGCAGTCTCACTTACTAGGTGTGCTGGAAGAAATTTCTTTTTAGAAATAATCTTTTTGTACGTGAAAAATAAACTATAAATAAATAAATAAGAATGACGTCAATTTCGAACCCCCCCCCATCTATCATTTACCGTCATCCGCAGACCAAACCCCCCCCCCCCTAATTTAGAATGACGTAATTTATGGACGGCCCCGAAGACATGTTGACGTTGCTTAAACTAGAGGCCTACCTAAACACAC
The DNA here is from genome assembly GCF_023078275.1 of Leguminivora glycinivorella. Classification (NCBI taxonomy): domain Eukaryota; kingdom Metazoa; phylum Arthropoda; class Insecta; order Lepidoptera; family Tortricidae; genus Leguminivora; species Leguminivora glycinivorella. The sequence goes on along the minus strand of NC_062989.1, from coordinate 7,535,272 downwards.
GCCCGGCTGTGGCTCGTTCCTATACTGCCATGCATATTCCGTCCGTTGGAAGTACGGCGCCAACGCTGGCACGTCAGTGAGGATGTTCTCTGATCTTCCTGCCTCCAGCACCAGCACTGTGACGTCACGCTGCTCCGTCAATCTTGAGGCCACAGCGCAGCCCGCTGAACCCGCTCCTACTACTACATAATCGTACTCTGCCCATGCGTCCGATTGACCTGAAGTCATGAATGAAATATTGTCAATATTTGTAAATATAGTTGGTGTGTTCTCAGAGAGACACATACCACAATCATGAGTTCCTATTCCTATTTATTCATCTCCGTATGTAGACAAATTGTTTTATGCTTTAAGAAAGGGACTTGTTGAAAATAACTATTTGTGATGAGTATAATAACGAGAAAATATTCACCCGAATCCCGAATTACGTTATTTAAGTACATAGAGTTTACATTGTTATGCAAATTACAGTTGTTTGACATATGCACTCTCAATACCAATTGAGTGTGCGTAATTTTGCAAACCGCATTATTGTCACTCTGGTTTTATGACGCAACGCAATGTTTGGAACTGGATTTTCACGATGCCGTTTCATGACCGTGACCGTTTTAAAGGGAACTGTCTCATATTTCATGCACAAAATATTATCTCGTTATCTGGCTACGAAATTGAGTTTATCAGTTTTCTAAAGCAGTAGGTCTGTCGGATGAAAAAAAAATGAAAATTTGTGTTTTAGTCATATCACGTTTTTGATGACATTTGAGAGATTATTACACTTTGTTTTGTTGAGGCAACGATAACAACGAGGAACTTAAATCCTGTTACGAGTGTAAGAGCAAAATCTCTAAAGAAGCGAACTGATGTTTACTTACCGCCAGGCAGTGGATATGCATCTCTTAGAAATCCAAAGAAATCAGTAGATGTCGTGGTTGGTCGTCTTGTCGGTGAAAGAGCTCTCATAGCCAAGTCCATCATGGCTCCTCTAGGTCTTGTTTGAGATGTCGCATTTGAGGGATCTTTAAATTGGAAAACCCCTTGCGATCGTATTAACGGGCTTTGCTGGCATTTTGATATGACTAGAGACCCTAGTAACGTTAATATGCCAAGTAAACGTAACATAGTAGAACTTCAATGGTTCTAAATGGTATAATTAGAATTAATGTACACCTGTTATATTTATTAATTTAATGCTATAAAACCTAGACATTCTGCCCTTTTCATTTTTAAGGTCTAAATTTCATTATACACTCTTGAATCTCTTGATCCATTCATTAGTCACGAAGAAAACTAATTTTTTTTTAGCACAATTACGCACAATTATATAATCCTTTTCATTTAATATATGCTACTAGCAGGTATACCAAAGCAAAATCACATGTCGGACAACTCCATGCGCACTTTTACTACGAAAATACTCTTGTAATTCAAAAAGCGGCGCTTTTATAAAATTTGCACCACCACCACGAAAGTTTGTCTCTCATCATATCCTTGCAAAAAGACAGATATTACAAGCCCTTATGGTTCATGTTGCCGCAAACATGTAATTGCAATTACATTGTGTCAAGGCGGCGATCGGTGGATATCACTACTTAAACAAAAACTCGTATCTTAATATGCTACTGAAAGTTGAAAGGCTGCAACTCTGTACACACACACGCGTACATACCACACTTTTCTTACGAGTGATATCAATATACGAGTTTTTATTTTAATATAATGCCGATATACTTATACACTGAACAGGCTTAAGTAGAGCATGAACCAGAAAACAGGTGACAAGGGAATGTCGATCTTGTTACAAATCTTAATATCACTTTTCAATATGTATTTTCATTTTCACATACAGATTATGGTATTGTTTTGGGTAAGATAACATTAAGGCTGCTTACAAAAAAAACCTCAAAATAATGTAAAATTGATAGTTTTAGTCGGTGAAATACTACACTTTCCGTTATCCAATAGATTTATTTAATTCAAATTTCAGTTAGAGCATCTTATTATCTTGATTTTTATAAGACTGGATTTTTGAGAACCAAGTCACTAAATTAATTATGAATTTTTCTCTAATGCACGTTTAGAAAAACTCACGTATAGAGCTGAATTAGTCGATCGTATTTGTAAAATTTGGACAAAATTGATTACTAAAACAGGTAAATTTATAATTCGTATACCCTGTACTACAAACTTCTCAGACTACATTTTGATCATAAGGTTTTAAAAAAGAGTAAACGAGGCTAAGACGAATTCAATTTTTTTTCAAAAATTACCTAAAATTAAGTGACAATTTCTTTTAAAATCTACATCACACCGAAATAATTTTTGTACTTAATTAATCTGCAACATTTACTTAAATTGCTGTTACGCCTTAGTGCGTTTTCACATTATCCGAGATGATTATAAATTTTAAGCTATCTTTGATTTTTGCCTTTTTTCCGAAATTCGGATTTGTGAAAATTATAAATTGAGTTATTTACCGGTAGGCAATTTTTTTAAATCTTCACCGGTACAATTATTACCACTTTTGGACATTTTCTCATATTTTGTTAGACTAAGTAGAAAAAGTCCTATAATGTGATATATATTTGTAAACTACACGCAAAGCCCTTTAATTTGATACCACACACGGTATGATCAAGCGCTCGGTTGCGATTTCACTGTTTTTCACACGAAAGCCCTCTTAACACTAATGTGTATTGTTTGCGAATTTAGATAGTAAGATTCAATTTGTGCAAGTAGGTAGTTCATACGTAAATTGTATTTTTATGACAACAATTGCAACGAAATTTGACTTTCATTTTGACGGTACCTTTAGATATCTTTATGAGTTTTATTTTATGACACAAAAAAGATTAGGCTAGGGTGATGATGATTTGAAGTGTAACTCTTCTAATTAATACTATATGTAATAGGATTCAAATGTATTAACACAATTTAAGGGTTGTCTATTCGTAAATGTAAATAATGAATAACTTACCACATTAAAGGCATTATGACGTCGCGACGCAAGGCAAACATCATGCAGTATAAGGACTAAGTCGTACGTAGTTCATTGCCATATCTCAACGAGGACACTTATTTAATACAAAACTTGCTTGAAGTACTTAATGAACAGGCTTTCCTGTTAATAAAAAGACCTGCGTAATATTATATTTTATTACACCATAAGTGTCTCAAATTATTTCTTAGGACATAAACTTATAAAATACGTAATCTAAAAGTGCAAACTTACCTAATTATGGCATTTCTTTGAGCTACGAAGTGTTGCTTACGATTTCTCTAAATGCCCTTTGGCCTTCGATAATATATTTAAGTACACATTTTTTATCCAAATCAAATAATTGGGCATCAAATCCAAACATTGATTTTTCTTAAAATCTAATCTATTTCATTTGATAATATCCTCAAAATGGAATAAATGCATTGCTCTGGATAATAAATCTTAATTAAATGAATACAGTCTTGTATTGTGTATTAGGATTTAGGTTAGCCTAGCTTATTATTATGAGATTTCATGTCAATAGTACAACATACTATATTGCAGGACCGAAGACTAGGTAAATGCGTACCTAAGGTTCGAAACACTGGGAGTCACCACTCTGACAACTCAGTAATCACTTAAGAGTCGAGCTTTTTGGCAGAGATTTTATCGTCCCCAATCTTCCTTTATCATATCCGCAGCTTTTTCGGCGATCATAATCGCAGGCGCGCTGGTGTGCGCAGAGATGGTGCGCGGTATGACGCTGGAGTCGACGACTCGTAGGTTTCGCAGGCCATATACTCGCAGCCTTGGGTCGACGACAGCTCGAGGGTCACCGGCTGGACCCATGCGGCACGTGGCGATCTGGTGGTGCAACGTAGCTGTGAGCGTTCGCACTGCACACTCCCAGTAGGCATCCGAGTCGAAGGGTATCTCGCGGCAGGCCGGGTATTGCGCGCGATGCAACTTGGCGCCAAACCGCTGGAACGGCTCTGTACTCGCCAACGCTTGCACGTGCCGGATTGCCGCCACGAATGTCGCCACATCTTGCCCGTAAATGTCTGACAGATAGTTCCCCCTCATGCGCGGGTGGCTCCACGGGTTCTTGTCCTTTAACTCTAGGAAACCACACGATTTAGGATGCAGCAACATTGGGAATGCACTCCACGTATCCTTAGTTCCCAATGATCCGAAAGCTTCATCAAATACTTTACTTTTTATTCTCATACCTTTCCGTACGGCTTTACTTCCGCCGGGACCGCCATCAGCTATAATCGATCCACCAATACTGATTAGTTCCATATCAGGAACATGTTCAGGGTCTTCCGAAACTGGCGTTTTAATATATCCTATACCTTCAACTGCTCCAGGAGATGCGAGGCTGTTGTCGCCGGTATGGAACCATTGCACAATTGAAGAAACTTGAGTTGCTTCCCGTTCAGAAAAGCTTACGCCTGTTGTGTTAAGTTCAAAAATAAGACCCGGAAAACATATATGATCATATAGTGTTTTGCCAACTGGTAAATCTTTTATTAGAGGTATTCCAACTTGACTTAAATGCTCTTTCGGTCCTACCCCGGATAACATCAGAAGCTGTGGTGAAGCGATTGGTCCCGCTGATAATATGACTTCTCTTCGCACCCGTACCGTGCACGTCAAACCGTTTCTTGAATATTCCACTCCGTACACAGTGTTAGTTTGGGGATCTATGAGTATTTTGGTGACAGTGCTTTCTGGCAAAATATGAAGGTTCCGCCTCTTCTTGTGTGGGTGTAGGAAAACTTTGGCAGCACTTTGTCTATGTCCATTGTTGATGGTTACTTGCACTTTCCCAAAACCGAAGCCGTCGGGAGCGTTGTAGTCAACTGTAGGGTGTCCCAGGATCCTGCCGGCTTCCAAAAATGCCTTGATAAGCTTTGTTCTGAAATTACAATAATCAATACTTAATTGCCTAGTATTCATAATTTACAAACACACAATTATTTGTATTGGAAACATTAGATCCAGTAGTTATTACATGATTTTAAGACAGCCATACTAAATCATATTGACAACATAAGGCTACTTGCGCGTAACCGTTTATTGTTAACTATTCCTACATGGTTAAACTGTACTGTAACGAAAAATTATGAGAATTTTTTAATAGAACAAGAACAACTCACAAATCTGATTGAATATACTTACTTTACGGGTACAAATTGTACGGGTAATTCTCCAACTTGGCTTCTATACGGATTCCTTTCAAATCCTTTTAGTTTGGCTCTTTCAGACTTCTTGTAATATTTTAGGACCTCATTATAGGACCTGTAATCGTAAAAAGGTATGTTTATATACACAACATAACTTGTTATAGAAAAAATACAAACCGTGGGGAAAGAATCGTGAAAATGTAAAACCGAAAAATTAAAATACTTTTTTTTATGCAAACAAAGTAATTAAGGTCCAAGATTAGTCCTTGCAATATTGATTGTTGACAGTTAATTTCTACCGTTATGATCAAGCTTGAATCTCAGTCTACCTGAATAATAGGTACAGACCCAAACCGATCGATATGACTGACTAAATCTGTTTCATTCGAGTACGCACGACACGACAACAGATTCTCGATTAGTGCCTTGAAATTAGGGTTTGAGATCCGGATATCCGGATATCCGAATTATCCGGATATCCGTTGAATTTGAGATCCGGATCCGAGGTCTCATAGGATCCGGATAAAACGGATAATACGGATCCGTTAAATATGGGTATCTATCCACGCCAGAAAGAATTATCGAATGAAATTTATGAATTATTTCCTGTATTTTGTCGCCTAAAATGTTTATTCACATTTATTTAATTCAAATACCCCAGAATATCAAGCTAGGTTAGGTTTGGTACATTACGCCATGCGATGAATCCATAAAACGATATGTTAACAAACTAAATAAAATGAACAGTAAACCATTGTTTTTAAAACTGCTTTCGTTTCTAACTGGATACATCTCACACCCACAGGAATAACGATAAATTATTAATTTTCTACAGAGTGGGGCCTGTAACAAAGGCGAAGAATTGAACTCTAGGCTATTCTCCTTATACTGATCAACATTTGTTCGGCGACTTTTAAAAATAACTTGTATTTTGATTTTTATCACCCTTGAAAGTTTTTTCTAAGAGGTAATGTATTGCGAATTCTGTTAAGTCTAAAGTGTGACAGACAACGTCAATGACAACAATAATGGCGTACATTGAAGCTAATATTTATTTTGTATGAAAAATTAAAAATTTAAAGACTTCATAATTTTTAAAAGTCACTGAACAAATGTTGATCAGTATAAGAAGAATATCCTACAGTTCAATTCTTCGCTTTTGTTACAGGCCCCACTCTGTATAAAGCAGAAACGATTGCCATGGATATTTTTAAGCTTAATGATGAATTAGAGATCACGGAAGTAATTAATATAATTATATACGTAATTTGTTTTATAAGCTGAATCCAGATCCATTTTTTTTGTATTTAATAAGATGAGAGGCATACTAGCAGACAGGTCGCCTGATGGTAAGCGATCACTCCCGCTTATGGACACCCAAAACACCAGAAGGATTGGAGGTGCGCTGCCAGCCTCACTGAAAAGCTTCACTGAAAAGCGACTGGCAAATATCAAATGACATTTTGCACATAAGTTCAGAAAAACAATTGAAAATGGTATATTAATAATGGTAATGGTATGATAACTAAATATGTGTAACATATTTTACACACCTAATACGTGTAACGCAATAAAATTATATTATTTTATCTTATTTCCTACATCTGCAATTTCGCATGGATGTATTTATTGGCTGTGGTTACGGATAGACGCCCCAGTAAAACGGAGGTATTAGTGAACAACACCCATTACCCCATACCCATACCCATTTTCCCTGCATTAGCTTATGTATGTTAAACAAAAATATTGGCCTACTGTTTAATGTTATATGCTGTACTGTACAATGGCAGTGACATTAAAATTGTGTCGCTTAACTTCAAGCTCGGGTAAATCCATTCTGCTTTTTTTGTATAATCATCCTTAAAACCGAATCGATTTACGCGAGTTTGAAGTCAAACGACACAATTGTATGTTTAAAGTTCGTCTATAAAGCTAATGAAGCAATAATAGACTATATTTATGTCGTTTCGCGAGTTTAAATTATTTTATTTCGGTAACAGTAGCTTTGATTTGACGAAACCCCTATAAAAAGTGACCTTTTCAACACGGATCCGTTTTATCCGAAATATCCGGATATCCGGATCCGACAAATCTTAAGATCCGAAATATCCGGATCCGAAAAATCGGCGGATCTTGCAAACCCTACTTGAAATGCCTGAATTATTTATGACATCTACTTGTGGGCGTTTGTCACTAATGTCGTTACTTGGAAACCATCCAGACGTAACGGAGTCTTTGGACGTGATCAGGAATGCTGAGGTTCCAAGTGTTCAAACTAAGTAACATGTAACATACAAATTTTCAAAACAAATCTATGTGTATGTATAGTTACCTTTACGAGACTAAACTTACTAGTCTTACTACTCATATTTGTCATCTTTGGCCTCTGACATCAATAATAATTATGATGTATTAAGCAGCGTCCATAAGAGTATGCGTAGAATAAATTACTGTCTCCTCTTGATCCACAGATGTGGTCGTGTGGTCATTATTCAAGTCCTTCGGTGGGACTAATTTATAAATGGGGTAGTAATTTTTATATTTCAACATATTTTATAATAAACTTAATACTTAGTGGCATCGTTGGTAATTGTTAGTGCTTGTAAACATTTACTGATTATCTTGATGAAATTCGGTATGTGGTCATAGATAATCCGTTGTCTAGTAGTATTATAGTTATAGCAGAAGACACTAAGCGGGTACGTAAGGAGCTTTTACCTGCGACTAAGTAATCATTAGTTCTTAGACTTCTTAGATTGCATCATTGCACTGACCACTGAATACTCTCCCGCTCAACATATCCTGTTGTTAATTGAAAATAATACATTACCATCCATAATTCCCGTCAGCGGCGATTCGGTCCCAGTCCTGCGGACGGCCCCGAGTGTAGATCATATAGTTGATGACGCTCGTGCCTCCCACAGCCTTGCCTCTTGGCCAGAAGCACCTCTGGTTCTTCATACCTGGAAAAGTAGGATTTCTTATTTAGTTTCGTAAATACATATTCGGATTCTTTAAATCTACCTTCAAACCACAGCGGATCATTCCAGATTTAGAGCAGACTGAGAAAGTGTCTTCATCTTACAGAAAACGCAGCTAAACAACACTAGATGACTAGACCCTTCCCATACTAAAAGTATAGAAACGTATTATTTAATTTACAATACATCCCGAGATCCCGACGTTTCCATCATAAGATGTCATTTACATAGTTTTACGTAGTTCTATTTCATAAGTAACTATCGCGCTACCCGACTGAAGCCAATATCCTTACTAGTGTTATGTTGCTAAGTTGCTATCGGTATGATTTCCAAATCTCAACGAGGGTGTGAAACTGATGGCATCGGCAATGCCTCTGTAGTTGCAGGCGTTCATAGGCTATGGAGATTGTTACCATCAGGCTAATACGTTTACCGTATGCTTGTTGGCCACTGACGTAGTATAAAAAAAGCGTACATGAAATGATTACAACGTTGCAGCGGCTTTATGATTAGGTAGATTAGGACTATTAGGAGTAATTACTAATAGCCTGCAATTATCTAATTATCTATTTCGAATCAAAACTATAGGTACATCATATTCTAGATTACCGATCTTCATAGTGTTTACGGTTCGAGCCGTTATATGCCAAGGATTAGCTATACTTATTACAGGTACCGGATATAGTATGTATATAGAGCAATAAACCTAATTTCCTATTTTAAAACCAATTGTCTTCTCAAAAAGGTTTACACCTTAAATCATTTTTTTTTTCCATATAAGGCTATGGTGAGGTAACAATGATAAATTCTTTACTTACATACTTATATCCGCAGCTGTGAACCTCAATCGTTTATTATTAGCACGGTTTAGATAATAAATATGTAGCACCAACGTAGACTAATATTGTGAACTGTCTCATAAAACCAATGTTGATTTAGGTAATGTAATTTCAAGTTTCAGTCTTCAACATTTGGTGTACCTATGTATTTTTAGGGTTTCGTACCATAAAAGCAACAAAAAGAAATTCTTATAGTGCAGTTTTCATCTCTGCGACCTCCTAAAATGGGGAATCAACCCGGGACAAAGTGACGCATATTGTGAATGTGGTGAAATACAAACAACGCAACATATGATGCAATGTTCCCTGTGTCCAGCTAAGTGCACTGCAGAAGACCTTATAAATGCTACCCCCCGAGGGTTGGAGGTGGCAAGATATTGGCAAAATATTATTTAGTTTATAACTTATGATCCCTTCACACGATAAGAAGGAGATCTCTGCGTCAGTCAAAGCTAAATATCTCGAGAACTATCGAGTTGTACAATGAACATGGCTGTCTAATCTAATCCAAATTAATTGAAGTTTTTCCTCTCCTATCAAATAGATGATTTGATTGCTTATATTAATCACGTATTTTTTATGGTTATCATCTACTATAAAAATATATGATTCGCCTACGATTATGTAGCTGTACCCGAAGTTAGGCGATTGAAGATCTGTATAATAGAATCACCAAGGATATTACCCATGCACACGCCCTCTTCTCGCTCCATATAGTACTGCCAAGTGTAATCGGTAGACTGGAAGTAGGGAGCCAAAGCCGGTATGGTCGTGAGGATCATCTCTGGCTTGCCAGCTTCTAAGAGCAATACAGTGCAGTTCCGGTCTTCGGTCAGACTGGCGGCGAGGGTGCTCCCGGCAGATCCAGCACCTACGATTACGTAGTCGTACTCGGAGACAATTGAAGACCTGTAAAATGGGATCACCAATGATCTTACTCACCCATGCAAACACCCTCTTCTCGCTCCATATAGTACTGCCACGCGTAATCGGTTGACTGGAAGTAGGGAGCCAAAGCCGGTATGTCAGTGAGGATAATCTCTGGCTTGCCAGCTTCTAAGAGCAATACAGTGCAGTTCCGGTCTTCGGTCAGACTGGCGGCGAGGGTGCTCCCGGCAGATCCAGCACCTACGATTACGTAGTCGTACTCGGAGACAATTGAAGACCTGTAAAATGGGATCACCAATGATCTTACTCACCCATGCAAACACCCTCTTCTCGCTCCATATAGTACTGCCACGCGTAATCGGTTGACTGGAAGTAGGGAGCCAAAGCCGGTATGTCAGTGAGGATCATCTCTGGCTTGCGAGCTTCTAAGAGCAGTACAGTGCAGTTCCGGTCTTCGGTCAGCCTGGCGGCGAGGGTGCTCCCGGCAGATCCAGCACCTACGATTACGTAGTCGTACTCGGAGACAATTGAAGACCTGTAAAATGGGATCACCAATGATCTTACTCACCCATGCAAACACCCTCTTCTCGCTCCATATAGTACTGCCACGCGTAGTCGGTTGACTGGAAGTAGGGAGCCAAAGCCGGTATATCAGTGAGGATCATCTCTGGCTTGCCAGCTTCTAAGAGCAGTACAGTGCAGTTCCGGTCTTCGGTCAACCTGGCGGCGAGGGTGCTGCCAGCAGATCCAGCGCCTACGATTACGTAGTCATACTCGGAGAGAGGCGATTGAAGACCTGTAAAATGCAGGGGACTGGATTTATTCAAGGATCCTTAAATAACTGAATTTTTTATCTAAAAAGCATCAGCATAGTCTTTGTCTCGTGATAGGTGTAATTCCTATGAATTAATGATTGATAGACTTAATCAGTAATCATAAAAAAAAATTGCGATCTTTTTAGAGATGATAGACAGACAGACGGTTCAGTGCAACCGTCCCTACAATCTACATCCACCATTCCCTCACGTCTACCATTTGTTATTGTCGATATTCAGATATTAGATAACAATTATAAATAAACAGAAATATATAGCATGTTTCTTGCACTTTCTTGCCCTGACACCGGTTTATATGATTGATATAAATGATGAAGTCTCAAATTCCAAGACGCCCCAAACTTGAATTTCCTGAACTGCATATGTGGCTCTTCCAGATAAGTGAAATAAGAAAAAGACTTGCCGCGTGCCCTCTCAGTTTGACCTGAGAAAGACCTAACTGTGTACTTATAACCAAAATCTGAGGTCATTTACACTGGTCATTCTGGTCAAACGCTCTTTCAAAATCTAAATGCTTATTTTTATTAAATTTAACATTAAACTTTATGGTGCTGTATATTTTTGTTCCATAAACTATAAAAAAAAAGAAAATTTCCTATAATAGAAATGCGGGTCAGTAGGTACGACCAATCTCTAAGAGCCAATTAGTAAAGCCAATAAATTTGCTATAAACATAACTGTTTACGAATAAAAATCAGCGAATCTTGACCACGGACTCTCACGCGTTTGTGCCAAATCCTGCGTTTTCGGTTAGTAAAAGTAGTTTTAAAACTAAAAGAATGTCGTATTTCCGTTAAAAAAAATCTGCAAAGGAACCACTATGAAAAAATAGGAACCACTTATTACCTTTCTAACGGCCAGCAAAGTTTTTGCTCAGTTTGACCGGTTGCCAGATGGCATTGGCCTTGCAAAACCAGAATATTATCATAAACGACATCTGTAATTTATTAGGCATACATGAATAAAATATATTTACTTAACAGATTTAAAGGGTCGTCGTGGCTAAAGTAGAACAGTGATTATTATTTTTGTTATCTAGTTCAAACACGCTCTTGCTGTTTTTAGGTTAATTCATAAAAAAGTTATTCTCAGGTATGTGATGATAATTAAGGCTAAATCTATTTTAATTGGGACATAATACGTTGTTTTCGGAACCGAATGTAAATTTGACTGGCAATGAAATTAACTCTGATTTTAATATTACCTTAAATATCTAAGTTGGTATGATACATATCACATGAAAAATAATAGTCAAGTGTAAGGCCATCCCACGTTTGATACAATTACATAATTTTACCTTGAATTGTTAAACCACTTTTAATTTTATCAACACCCAATGTCAAGTTCCTAAAAAGTTTTTAACCTTGTGCTGCAAAATGTTTATTAAATATAAATTACTTACCTCCAGGAAGTGGAAATTGGTCCCTTAGAAAACTGAAGAGGTCACCAGCATTTTGGGGCACATGTTTTTTCGCAACAGTTTTTTTAACATAATCTATTATGGGGCTTTGAGGATGCGGCCACAGTAACTTGGCATTTCTGCTATTATTTCCTTCCTTCGGTAAATCGGAGTCCCTCTGTAATTGGTCACTGAAAGATCTGGTTAAGAAATCTTCATAATCACTTATTTCGTTTTCTGTTTCGTCAAATGCTTCTTCTGTGTATACTGAATTGAGAACTGATAACAGGATCAAAGTTTTTAATATAATGATCATTTTTTAAATATTTCACTTTTCTTCATAAAAAGTTTTGTATTGACAAAAAATAACTCGAGAAATTGAAAAAGTAGCTGGCCTCGACAATGGCCTGTGAATGTTGTCGCCGTGATACCGTGTCGTGGTATGTGGGCTTGCGATGCGACTGATGCGACATCCTGGCATCTGCCTTTGGGGACTACAATGTTCATACGCGCCTTCTTGGCTATAGCGCGTATGGCCGTATTGATAATTAGAGGGGGGCATGGTTGTGGTCCCGCATACTAATGAGATAAATTACTGCAAAAACAAACTAGGAACGCCGGGCGTATAAAACTTAAAAAGATATTTAGTAAAGAAAGACTGCTTCTTTTTACAAACGTAGTCCCAGTCCCAATACCCATTGATCCGTCCGCTAAATTTTACAAAATATTTTTGTTGTTGACTGTAGGTACAATAAATTCAATGCCTCTCTATTTTACACCTACGTTTTCCAGGGAAGGAAATATTTTAGTTGAGTTTTAATGAAACAGATGAATATTATGCTACAACTTTCACGTTTAATTACTTATTAATTTCACTACTGAATTTCAGACTAGTTCAACAGTAACCACAATCTTTTTACACATTACAGGTAAATCTCTTGTCTTGGCACATAAAATTAAAAGTAACGGTATCAGACTGTCAGACTGTAGAGGTTTGACATTAGCTTACTTACGCTAGTTACGCTATACATAAATAAAAATACTAATAGGTACTTTAGCACATCAAATTAATCTACTTAGTGACTGTTAAAATATTCACGATCGATTTATGTATGCTGCGTCTTCTTTTATCATATCGGCTGCCTTTTCACCGATCATGATTGCGGGCGCGTTTGTATGAACGGACACAGTGCGGGGGATGACGCTGGAGTCGACGACGCGCAGGTTGCGTACGCCGTAGACCCGCAGCCGTGGGTCGACGACGGCGTGAGGGTCACTAGCGGTCCCCATGCGGCACGAGGCGATCTGGTGGTGCAGCGTGGCCGTAAGAGTGCGCACTGCACACTCCCAATACTCGTCGGAGTCGAAGGGCAGTGCGCGGCAGGACGGATACTGCGCCCGGTGCAGTTTAGCGCCCAGCCGCTGGAACGGCTCCGTGGCCGCCAGCGCTTGCACGTGCCGTATCGCTGCCACGAACGTTGCTACGTCTTGTCCATACGCGTCTGACAGGTAGTTCCCTCGCATGCGCGGGAAACTCCATGGGTTGTTGTCCTTCAACTCGATGAAACCGAACGATTTAGGATGCAATAACATCAGAAACGCACTCCACGTTTCCGTATTATCGATCGATCCGAACGCTGCGTCAAAAACTTTCTCAGATATCATCATTCCTCGTCTCACCGCTTTGCTTCCATCTGGTCCACCATCTGACACTAATGACCCGGCAATACTTATCAACTCTATATCTGGGACATTAGCAGGGTCATTGGATACAGGGGTTTTGATATACCCGATTCCTTCTACGGCACCGGGACTCGCTGGCGGGCCGTCTCCATATTGAAGCCATTGAGCGACAGTTTGAATACTCTGCGGAAGTTGTATCAATCGAGACTCACTCAAACTAAGTCCCGTAGTGTTTAACGTGTAAATTACTCCTGGGAAACTGATGTGGTCGAAAAGCATGCGACCGACCGGGAGGTCTTGAATGACAGGAATTCCGTGTTTACTCAAGTGGTCTTTAGGTCCTATTCCGGACAACATTAGCAGTTGCGGCGAAGCTATGGGTCCTGCGGATAATATGACTTCTCTCCTCGCAGCTACATTCCTCTTTAGACGGTTTCTGACATACTGTACTCCATATGCCGTCTTCGTTGTACTGTCAATTAAAACTTTAGCTACCCGGCTCTTTGGTAATATATGGAGATTGGGTCTATTCTTAATTCCGTGCAGGAAAGCCTTTGCTGCGCTAACTCTCTTTCCATCCAACGTGGTAGTTTGAACATATCCGAACCCGAGTTGTTCAGGAGAATTGTAATCTACTGTGGGGTGACCCAATTGTCGCCCAGCTTCCAAAAACGCCTCAATTAATGGTGTTCTGAAAAATTTACGTGAAACATTTAAAACATGTATTGCACGTCTGAAAGTTGTTAAATCTATTTAGATATCTGAAAATGGGGTAGGTACCTGAATTTTGTAAACTCTACGTTCATTTCTCCCTTTCTTCCTCTGTACGGAGAATCTTCCAACCCTCTCAAGTTCGATCGCTCAGATTTCTTGTAATATTCTAGCACTTCATTGTACGACCTGTAAGTAAATTACTAATTAATTGAAATATTGACGCAATATCAATGACTAAAACCACTAAAACATATGCCGAACCGGTACAATGTTTTGGTTCCTTCCACTTATGTAATTACTTAATCTTTTAGCTGTATGTTATTTTAATAGGTAATGAAATAAAGTTAATTATGTGTTAATTCGTTACCATCCAACGTTTCCATCGGCTGCTATGCGGTCCCATTCTTCCGGCCGGCCACGTGTGTATATCATGTAGTTGATGACGCTAGTTCCTCCTACTGCTTTTCCTCGCGGCCAAAAGCATTTTTCATTTATCATCCCTGTCAAATATAATGTGGCTTCATAATTTTAGAGTTAGCTCTAATATTTACTCGTATACAAAATTAAGGCATGTGTATCATTACAAAGATTCTGGGATTCTGAGCTAATGTGGGAGCTCATGCACGTTTACGTTCTTTTTATGAACCATCGTTAACAAGTCTAAGAAATTAGTCTCTACACTCTCTACCCATACAAACTCCAGGCTTCTTAATATCCGTATAGGTAATACTGCCACGTGTAGCCAGTTCTCTGGAAGCAGGCACATCAGTGGTGAACATTCCAGTTTTCCCGGCCTCGACTGACACACTTGGGTCCTCCATCTGTTTATATTCCATCTAACTAGTGGCTGCGTGCGTATAAAGCCTTAGGGAGTTGAACTATCGCTATCCAGTCTTACTAAACAATAGTACCTAGTATCTACCCATACAAACTCCAGGCTCCTCCATATAATACTGCCAGGTACAGTCTGTCCTCTGGAAGTATGGAGCGATAGCTGGTACGTCCGCGGTAAACATCTCTGGTTTCCCCGCTTCCAGCAGTAGGACTGTCACACTCGTGTCCTGCGTTATTTATATCTGATCTAACTATTGGCTTCAGCGCCTTAGAGATGGTTCAACAATCTCTCAAGTCTCAAGTCTTACTAAACAATAAATAGTACCTACCCATACAAACGCCAGGCTCCTTGTCCATATAATACTGCCAGGTGTATTCCGTCCTCTGGAAGTAGGGTGCGATAGCTGGTACGTCCGTGGTGAACATCTCTGGTTTCCCGGCCTCTAGTAAAAGCACTGTCACACTTGGGTCCTCCGTTAGTCGTGCCGCCAGGGCACAGCCGGCCGAACCCGCGCCGACGATTATGTAGTCGTATTGGGTTAGTGGTTGTTTTAGACCTAAAACGTGATATAACGTATACATTTTATTATAGAAAGTGAAACACAAGTAGGTTGCGTTGTTTAATCTTTGAGTTCCTATGGCTACCTTTTATTCATCAGATGATCACCTCGAGTGTACCGTGCTTTTGAAATGTCGTCCAAATGACACGCATTTTTAGCGTTTTACTGCGAGACTTGAGACTTTTTAGGGCGTTAAGTTCATTTACAAAAATTAAACTTTTTGAAAGTTATATTTGTATGGAAAAACGGTACAGTTAACAATTTCATTGAATGCTCCTTCATCGGAAACTGGAAAATGGGTAATTTTTTTTGTTATTATAAATGGGCTTACTCTTGGCCACAGGCTAGCCAAAGCCAAAAGGCAAAGACGTGGCCTACAATAGAGTGAGCTCGCTCAGAAGATGCCTGCAGGATTTGACTAGTACAAACATAAGTACAATCGTATAAATCATGAATATCATGATTATCTAATGACGATTTACGTAACGATTTTTATATTTAAAACTTTTACTAGCCCATTAATAAATTGCCATTATGTATTCATTCAAAAACCAGCGACTTGATTGCCTAGTAAATCCTAGCTGCCTTACATCATTAGAATAATTCAAGGACTACGAAAAAAGTTCTGAACAACTACTCTGTCGTTAGAGAAATTGACTTCAAGTTTAAATTATTATGAATTTACTTTGCACTTTTGTGGATAGAATGCAACTATGTCATTCGTTTTTGAATTATCAAGGGCACCTTTATCAGTTAGTGTTGGTGTGGGGAAAAAGTAATATGTAAGTATATCAAAGTATTTATGCACCTAACGAGAATTTATTGTAGGTGTACCGTGCATTCCACTAGTATATGTCACAATATCAGCATCATTAAATTGTTAAGACAAGTTATTTCCACATTATCTGCATTGTTAAGAAAAATCGAGTAAATTGTAACAAACAAGTATAAAAGATAATCGTAGGTACCTATATTGAACGAGCACCATTAGTCTTGTGAGACACGCCTGGTTACGCAGCTAAGTTATCGTAGCTAGCTATCTCTATATTTCGTATTTGTGCAACAGAGCCAGACTGCGTTTCGATTAGAGCTCCTGGTCGTGACCGTGTTTCGTGTACCCGTAGCCGAATCTCCGTTGCCGTGTTACTCGGCAACGGAGATCCGCTCCGTTTGCTCCGTGTGATTCGGCTACGTGTAATTAAGATACGTAGCTACGTGTACACGGAGATACGTATCTTATTTACGTAGATCGGATCCAGTCGTGACCGTGACGTTTAGTGTAGATTTTATGCGTGTCACTAAGACCCCCGAATGTAATGCGGCGAGTTTTTAATTTCAGTTTCCATATTTTAGCATTTTAAATAAAGTTTTAAGAGTGATCAAAAATAATAAGATGCAAATATTATGTTGGAGGCAAAAATAATAGACCAGTACAAATTGTAAAAGATGTGTATTATATCAAAAGAATTCGCGTATAATCAACATATAAAAAATAGGTAAAATTCTAATTTTCATTCACATGACACAGACTATAATTAATCAACTTTTTTTAAATAATCTAACATGTACAGTCAGCGTCTTATAGTTGGTAGTATCCGAAGTAGTCAAATAGTTTGTTATTTTTGCTTTCACTTAACTTCACAAACAATAGGAACACATGGTACTTAACAGGTAAATCCCAAAGCTACTTTGAAGGTAATTATTATCAATGGCCCGCACACTATTGGTCCAAGAGCTGGCAGGATTTTGGAGCAGGTCCTTGAGGCAACCTGGAAAGGTGCTCAGATGCTTCTCTGATCATAGCCAACATCAGGTCTGCAAGTCTGGCAGCTGGGGAGCGGGGCTTTATCGAGCTATGAATTTTTAAAGATTTAATTTTTTGAGGCCCAAAAAAGGTGTTTGAGGCAACCTGGAATTATTAAAAAGTGAAAATAGAGTTCCTCAGAAGTCGCATAGTATTTATGCCAGATCATTTGGCCGGGTCCTTCACCGTGCCAGAACGGTACAAAGTGGTAAAAAAAAAAATTCCAAAAAAGGTTCTTGAGGCAGTCTGTCATTTTTACCAGTGAAAGATGAGGGTCTAAATAGCCATGGAAAAATAATGCCATGACATGAGGTGGGGTCCGTACCCTGCCATTCGATCTTGAAAGTCAATTTTTTAGTTTTTCGTAAATAACTCGACAACGGTGGCCCACAGAAAAAAAATATGTTAAACAGAAAATATCTACATAAAATTTCCTACAAGAAAGGTTATGTATGTTTTTTCGATATGATGAATATATAAATGGATAATTTAGTAAGAAAGTTTTTTTTAATCGATTACATGCTCCGTTTTTCGTCAATATCTCGTAAACGGTGGCCCACAGCAAAAAATTATGTTAAACAGAAAATATCTACATAAAATTTCCTATAAGAAAGGTTATATAAGTTTTTTCGCTAGGATCAATTTTTTAGTTGGAAAGTATTTTTAAATAGATATTTGGGCCGTTTTTTGTTGATAACTCAAAAACGGTGGCTTACAGTCAAAAATAATGTTAGACAGAATTAATCTACATAATATTTCCTATAAGAAAGGTTCTATAAGATTTTTCGCTAGGATCAATATTTTAGTTGGAAAGTATTTTTAAATAGATTTGTTAATAACTCGAAATCGGTGGCTCACAGCCAAAACTAATGCTACACAGAATTAATCTACATAATATTTCCCACAAGAAAGGTTCTATAACATTTTTCGCTAGAATAAATATTTTAGTTGGAAAGTATTTTTAAATAGATTACATGGGCCGTTTTTTGTTAATAACTCGAAATCGGTGGCTCACAGTCAAAACTAATGTTACACAGAATTAATCTTCATAATATTTCCTACAAGAAAGGTTCTATATGATTTTTCGCTAGGATCAATATTTTAGTTGGAAAATATTTTTAAATAGATTTCATGGGCCATTTTTTGTAAATACCTCGTAAACGGTGGCCCACAGCTAAATAAAATATTCACGAGAATAAAATAAAATCTACATAAAATTTCCTGTAAGCAAGGTTCTATACGTTTTTTCGCTAGGATCAATATTTTAGTTGGAAAAAAATTTGAAATAGATTACATGGGCCGCTTTTTGTTAATAACATCAAAAACGGTGCCCCATTACCGGAAATAATATTAAACAGAAATAATCTATATAATATTTGCTACAAGAAACGTTATGTAAGATTTTTCGTTAGGATCAATATTTTAGTAGGACAGTATTTTAAATAGATTTTTTTAACTACTAGGATTGAAAAAGCTAGTAATTCTGAGTAGAAATAGCATATTTTTTTTTCAAAAATATCACACTTTATAAAAGTGGCAAAAAAAAGAAATGCTCACGCCGTGACTTGCGGGGGCGACGGTCGCGCGATGGTCGCGCGACGGAGATGCGACGCATACGAAATCAAACCTTATTGATATGGAAGTAGACGATGCGATGAGACGCGACGGCGACGGCCGCGCGACGGTCGCCCCTCGCAAAACGGTTTACATAGACTGTGGCGCCCCTATTAATTTCTACTCTTTTTTGCCAGACTATTAATGCGGTAAATGTCACCGGTTAAAACTTTGCCTCAAAAAGATTTCAAAAAAAGTTTAAGCGCGGAAATTTAAAAAAATATACCTATGTTTGCTCGGATTTATCAAATACCTATACTTTTCAAATTTCAAAATAAGTTCAGACAAAAGTGATGTGGATGTGGATTTAAACTGTAGTAACCTATAACTGCAGTAACCTTTCTTATAGGAAATTTTGTGTAAATTTTTCCTCGTGGACATTTTATTTAGCTGTGGTCCACCGTTTACGAGGTATTTACAAAAACGGCCCATGAAATCTATTTAAAAATACTTTCTAACTAAAATATTGCTCCTAGCGAAAAAACTTATAGAACCATTCTTGTAGGAAATATTATGTAGATTACTTCTGTATCACATTACTTTTGGCTGTGAGCCACCGTTTTTGAGTTATCAACAAAAAGCGGCCCATGTAATCTATTTAAAAATACTTTCCAACTAAAATATTGATTCTAGCGAAAAAACGTATAGAACCTTTCTTGTAGGAAATCTTGTGTAGATTTTTTCTCCTGAACATTTTATTTAGCTGTGGACCACCGTTTACGAGGTATTTACAAAGACGGCCCATGAAATCTATTTAAAAATACTTTCCAACTAAAATATTGATACTAGCGAAAAATATTATAGAACCTTTCTTGTAGGAAATATTAAGAAGATTAATTCAGTGAAACATTCGTTTTGGCTGTGAGCCACCGATTTCGAGTTATAAACAAAAAACGGCCCATGAAATCTATTCAAAAATACTTTCCAACTAAAATATTGATTCTAGCGAAAAATATTATAGAACCTTTTTTGTAGGAAATATTATGTAAATTAATTCTGTATAACATTATTTTTGGCTGTGAGCCACCGATTTCGAGTTATTAACAAAAAACTGCCCATGAAATCTATTTAAAAATACTTTCCAACTAAAATATTGATCCTAGCGAAAAATCTTATAGAACCTTTCTTGTAGGAAATATTATGTATATTAATTCTGTCTAACATTATTTTTGGCTGTGAGCCACCGTTTTTGAGTTATCAACAAAAAACGGCCCAAATATCTATTTAAAAATACTTTTTAACTAAAAAATTGATCCTAGCGAAAAAACTTATATAACCTTTCTTATAGGAAATTTTATGTAGATATTTTCTGTTTAACATAATTTTTTGCTGTGGACCACCGTTTACGAGGTATTGACGAAAAACGGAGCATGTAATCGATTAAAAAAAACTTTCTTACTAAATTATCCATTTATATATTGATCCTATCGAAAAAACATACATAACCTTTCTTGTAGGAAATTTTATGTAGATATTTTCTGTTTAACATATTTTTTTGCTGTGGGCCACCGTTTACGAGTTATTTACGAAAAACTAAAAAATTTACTTTCAAGATCGAATGGCAGGGTACGGACCCCACCTCGTGTCATGGCATTATTTTTCCATGGCTATTTAGACCCTCATCTTTCACTGGTAAAAATGACAGACTGCCTCAAGAACCTTTTTGGAATTTTTTTTTACCACTTTGTACCGTTCTGGCACGGTGAAGGACCCGGCCAAATGATCTGGCATAAATACTATGCGACTTCTGAGGAACTCTATTTTCACTTTTTAATAATTCCAGGTTGCCTCAAACACCTTTTTTGGGCCTCAAAAAATTAAATCTTTAAAAATTCATAGCTCGATAAAGCCCCGCTCCCCAGCTGCCAGACATGCAGACCTGATGTTGGCTATGATCAGAGAAGCATCTGAGCACCTTTCCAGGTTGCCTCAAGGACCTACTCCAAAATCCTGCCAGCTCTCCGTCTATATTGTTTGTTATCTTTATCTGCACGTGCAACTATTTCTTAGTATTTTCACCGACGAAAGACGGTTGTCCAGACAGTAATAATATTTATGAACAACAGTGTATATTATTATTTCACTTAAAATACTTTTAAATTGTTGCATTGGTCTACCTGTAGCATTTCTTACTAGGGAGTAAATATTAATTAGAGATATTAATATATTTATTTGGATGGACTTTCATATTCATCGACATCGCCAAGTAGGTACCTAGTACCTACCTGAGGTGCGATTTTTGATTCTCATCGGGTGGCTTATTTCGTACTAAATAGTCATCGGCTGCATACAAAACAAGGCACCGGTGAGATTCAAAAATCCCACCAATACCACCTCTGTTTTTTTTTGTACAAACTCATAATGTCTGGTTATCAGAGAACAGAATAATACCAATATGTAATTACTTAAAAAAATATCTGGAATCAAATCAATGCAAAGACCACGAGTATAACACATAATGCGAAGGGTCCGTTCGACACTTACAAGCTCTCTTTCAACAACCGAGCGGAGAGGAGCCGAAGCCGAGATTCGCGGGAACGTAGCCGAATCCAGAAACGGATACGTATCTTTGACGTGACCGTGTAGTACGGGATCTTAGCACCGCCGGTGCTAAGGCTACGTAGCTACGGTTCCGCGTGTAACACGTATATCACAAGCCCTAGTTTCGATCTGCGGCTAACGTCCACGATTGACACTTCGGATAGGCTGGATGGTCTAGTCTACAGTATGTATATGTTATGGACCAAGTGATAAATCAGGCACTATACATAATGCCCGGGCATTATGAATAATGCCCATTGTGAGTGGGCAGTTTGATAATAACTATTCAAATAATTAAATTGCCAATTGAATATAATATAACAACTTGTGTATAACAATATGATGATGTCGGAAAAACGCCCGTCATTTTGAAAACATAACCCTAATTGACACAAAACATAGAGTCTGTTCGGAAAAAGAGAGTTGATAGTCTGTTCTGAAAAAGTGCGGTAGAAGTATTATGCCATATAAAATATTGTTTACAAAAAAAGTGGATATAAATAGAGGGGGCATCATATTAGGGCTTACCTAGAAAATCAAAGTACGATTTCGTTTTTCTGACTCTCCATGAACTATGGCTCTAATATATTCAACCGATAGAGAAGTAGATAAAAAAAATAGATTTTCGTGTTTGGTAGGAACTCTGGAACTACGTTCCTTAAATTATCTTGCTTAAATTATGGGTATTACTGTTATTCCTTTTCAACTAAATTCGATAGAAACATAATATTGTTTGTTTTTTAGGACGGAAGTTACAAGTTTTTGCCTCATAGAGAGCGCCTGCATATAATCTTTGCATAAAAAATGCAAACTGGTCATATTTTTATACGGGTTCATTGACTTTGTACTCACAACTATACTAAATATTTATATGTAACCAATCTTTGCCGGACGACGACCCGCGATTAAGACCCTTGATGTACGCACAAGTACAAGCAGTTACTTTTATCTCGAGAGATCCGAATATTAACCTTTCGGGTTGAATGACCCTTGGAATAACCTCCGTACCTAACTATAGGTACGAGTATATATACTAAAATATAGACGGTCAAGCAAATGTTGTCACTAAAAAGAGGCGGCAAATTTGAAATATATTGGGGTAAAAGTTAATCTTCCCATAAAAAATTTGGCCTTTTTTCAATGATTTGCTTGACTGTCTATCCGGAAAGTGTGTGTGTCTGTTTGTTTGTCCGTCGTTCACGGCAAAACGGAGCGACGAATTGTCGTGATTTTTTAAGTGGAGATAGTGGAAGGGATGGAGAGTGACATAGGTTACTTTTTGTCTCCTTTTAACGCGAGCGAAGCCGCGGCCAAAGGTTAGTACTTGTATACAGGGTGTCCTAGAAGTACCACGTGTGACAGTGACACCAGAGGTAGGGCAGCTCAAGAGGACCCTAACTGACCGACTTGTGGTAGTTTGTCAAATCTAATGATCTTTTATTATCATTTATCATGAATTACTTACAAAATAAGATATCTGGCGTCAAAATTAACTATTCATGATTTGATACACACCAAAAATAACTTCTAAAAGATTAAAATTGGAAGCTAGAACTAAAAATGTAACGCGAAAGCCGATTCTGAAAAAAAAAAAACTTATTTTGGAAATAACTCGAAAACGGTGAACATTTTACTGAGGTCATGTTATGTTGGTTAGGGTCCTCTTGAGCTGCCCTACCTCTGGTGTCACTGTGACGAGGTACTTCTGGGACACCCTGTATGTGCATATGTATGTATCAAATACATATATAATTCCGTATAGACAGGTAAAGTCTTAGAAAAAAATGTACCTCGGTACCATACAGAAAAAGGTACGGTGGCCTAGATGGCATTACACCTTTGGGGTAAGCTCAGCTAGATGGCGCTAATATTAATATTTGACATTTTAACACATATCAAGCTAACAACATGAGCCAAATTGTCAAAACTGAGTTTCAAAAGTTTTAAGCTTGTGTCGAATTAAAGATGGCAGTCTATGCACTGTGATTACACATTTTACTTTGACAGTAACTCTCTATATTACTCGATCCTCTTTGGTATGTATGTAGGCTGTCAAGTACGATGGTGATTGATCTTAGACAAGTTATGTTATGAGCAATTTAAAGCCTCCTGGCTACGTATAAACTTGAATCTATGAGCTAGTACCTATATTATTAGTAGCTTAGTAATATAAGCTCAAGAATATGCATGTTATATTATAGTATATTGAAGTATTGTCGCATGTTGTGTTCGCCTGTAATTGGATAGACACTTATTCATGGATTTTAGCTCTAATCTGTTATTGTTGTAGTGTTGTACAGGGTGGGCCAATGATAAATGCATTTTTGAAAATTGAAATAATAGGATTTTTTTGCGGTTTTGAAATAAAAAGTATATTTAGAAAGTATGTCAAATAAATAAATTTTACGTTTTAAAAATTAAATCATCAAGATGTCGCCCGTGGCGGTTGCGGCACTCTTCCAGCCTTGCTTGTAAATTTTGAAAGACTTTCGACAGAAGTTCGCTCTCACAGACGCTCTCACCCGTTCGATGTTTTCAGTAGTAGGCACAGACCGTGCACGTCCCTTACGTCGAGATTTTAGTGTTGAGCCAGTTCTTTTAAATCTGACTAACCATTGCTTGATCAAATTTGTGCTGGGACACTCACGAAAATTGCGAATCCGAACTCAAGTCGAAAACGCCGACGAACAGACACATAAGATCGATTGTTTTCATAAAAAGCTTGAATGCAAAACGCTCGCTCTTCTCCCGTGTAAGACACCATTTTGAATAAAAATTTACTTTTTTTTCTTTTAAATGACGCCATTATTATATGCCAATGTTTTGTAATTTTGACAAAGGAGGTCGAGACAAAAGTGAATTTATCACTGGCCCACCCTGTATCTGTTGGTGAACCTTAAATAAATATAATGATTTAATGAAGGACAATTATCGTCACCTGCAAACTTGCTTACTTTGGCTTTTTTTATTTCAAGTATTTTCAAATTAATTATACTTGAAATTACAATAATTACAACTCCCTATTGATTTACAACTCAATCAAACTCCAGTGATGCGGCGCACTTATATTTTTACCACATTATCTATTCACAACAAAAAAAATAGAATATTTATAATGATTCGGAATTTGCACAGTATAGTGGTTTTAGGCTAAATGTCATGATGCTATAGCAGATTTGATATTATATTATATACATTAGTGAAACGAACAACGGTATAGGGTAAACTCGCCTCATTCGGTGACACGCCTTTAATTCGATGAAACGACCAAAAATCGTCTTTCGGAATAGTGCGTCAATGCTTGTATCACCGAATTAGGCGTGTCACCGGATGAGGCGAGTTTACCCTACCATTTAAAATACTACTAACTAAATTTTAGTTGACTTACCATTCGGCAATGGGTACTGGTCTCTCAGAAAATCGAAGAGATCCGTTGGGTCCTTCGGGTCATAGTTGGGGTTGACTGACTGCATCAACCAGTCAATAATAGGGCTCTGTCTGTAAGACTGTTTCCTGGATCTTGCTTCTCTGAAGAACGAAGGGTTTTGATATCCATCGGAGACTTCAACTGTTAGTAAGTAGGACAGAATGGTACACACTAAGAACGATCTGATCTCGTGTGCCATTTCTTCAGTTCGATTTATGAACCTGCCTGAAATAAATTAAGTTTTATTTATATTAAACTAGCGACCCGCCCCGGCTTCCCACGGGTACTATACCTACATGTAAACCTTCCTCTACAATCACTCTATCTATTAAAAAAAAACCGCATCAAAATCCGTTGCGTAGTTTTAAAGATTTAAGCATACATAGGGACATAGGGACAGAGAAAGCGACTTTGTTTTATACTATGTAGTGATTAGGTACATGGTTTTTGATGCGAAGGGATGAAAGTCATGTGACGAGAAAGGTGTTTCGAATGAATGTGAGAGGAAAACGGAGGAAAAGGTGGATGGACTGTATGAGAGATATGAAACGGGCGATAGAGAGGTATGGAAGAGAAAGATACCCCAAATGACTGGGAATGATTATACCATACAAATACATATGTACATGATACATAGTTTAAACAAAGTTGCATATTTTGTGCATTTTCATAGGTTTTGCGTATTTTTGACCTAAGCTTTATTATTGCGCGAGCTAAGTCCAACACTTGATCGTAAAATCATACTAATATTGTAAATGGGAAAGTGTGTGTGTCTGTTTGTCCGTCTTTCACGGCAAAACGGAGCGACGAATTGACGTGATTTTTTAAGTGGAGATAGTTGAAGGCATGGAGAGTGACATAGGCTATAGTTTTTGTCTCTTTCTCACGCGAGCGAAGCTGGCTAAAGCTAGTTACAAATAAAAGTATTCAACTATTCCTTTTAAAACTAGAAAACGGTTTTTTTGTCTGTCTCTTCTAGGTGACTTGGTTATTGTGAGATGATGCTCACTGAACAATAGTTTTATTTATAATTTTATAGTGTCGTTGCTGACTTATATGTGTATCTTGATATCATATAGTCTGTAGAACTTTTTTGGCAACCTCATATATATTCCATCATCGTCCTATGGAATTGTTTATAAACTTCTTTATCTGTACACTAAAAGAAAAGAAACACTTGCTTCTGTTCGCTGATTCAGTTTTCATATTATACATTTTACATCATACATACATAAATACATATAATCACACCTGTATCCCATAAAGGAGTAGGCAGAGCAAATGAACTACTAAGTGCGTACTCAGCGCCACTTGACAAAAAGAGGTTGGAAGAAATCCAAATTGTGACATTGAAGCGACACCCGCGGGAAGAAAGGGGGTGGTGAAATTCTTAACCCGTCACCTCACGGGGCCATAGGGCCACAAGTTATCATTAACAAATATTTGCTTCTCTTTTAGATAGCATAAAGCCTAAGGACACTAAATAATTTCGTACGACATTGGACTGCATAATATAGAATAAAATTATTGAAAAGAACCAATTTTATGACATGATTTTATTGGAAGTATTATTGACTTAAACCTATTTGTGTGACTGCATTACACATATATTTAATTACCTATCCTTAAATGGGATGGAGTCACATAAGTAAAATGTTTTTTTTTAAATACTAGGTTATTACTAATTAGACTCAAGGAAACGACTTACTTATACGTATAATTATTATAGCGAAGGTTAAAAAATAATATAGACATGTTAATTAAATTAGACATTTCCGTAACACTAAACTACAAACTAAATGTGTTATTTATATGTATTAATATTGTTCCGCTTCTAACTAAATAAAACGTCATTAAAATTTAATTATATATAAAATACCTAACCTAAGTAACGCAATGAAAATTGTAGGAAAAGTACAGATACTCGTAGGTTTGTATTTTTAGGGTTCAACCCTCAAAAAGGAAAATGGAACCTTTATAAGATCACTCGTGCATCTGTCTGTCCGTCTGTCACAGCCAATTTTCTCCAAAACAAAATTAAACGGCTTAACTTTAAATTTGGCACACATTTATGTTATATGTTATATGCCCATAATCGATTTGGCGTCGCTCGGTTCAACAAGAGCTCAGGGTGTTAGGGATGGGGTGGGAGAAGGTTACCCGTACTGCCCAAGACCGGAGTAAATGGCGAAATATGATTCGAGCCCTACACCCCAGCAGAGGGTAACAGGATGCAAAGAAGAGAAGAAGACACATATGTTAATATGTGACCCAAAGACGGACATGTAATTTAAATAAGGAAAATTTAATTTTAGGGGCCACTTTTGGGGGGTAAAAGTGAAAACTAAAAATCAAGGTTTTTTAAACTATATTGTGTTACATATCAAATGAAAGTGCTTTTATATTTATATAAGTATTTAAAAAAATATAATTTTTAGTCAAGTAATCTAAGAAAATAGGCAAAAAATTACCATTGCGTGATATGTATTTGTAAGTATCTTTTTGTAAATATAATTTATTTAAATCGGTTCATCCGTTCGGGAGCTAAGATGCCACAGACAGACACACACAGACAAACAGACAGACACGTCCAACTTATAACACCCCCGTTTTTGCGTCAGGGGTTAAAAATAGGTTTCCTCTGAAATGTCAAGAACTTTCGATAAGTACATATCATCACTTCCTCATATTTAGAATGTAAGGACTGTATTATTTTACTGTATTATGTGTTGATTCTTACCTTATAAAAAATACTGTATATTCCATGTAGCACTTTCACACACTTTTATATTCTTTAAGGACGATCGCGAAAAATCAGTTGTAGTTCAGATACTTAATTCCTTTTTTTTTGTAAGTGCGCCCTGCGCCTTTATGGCATCAAATCCGAAAGGCGACTGCCCCCGCGATATGTTTACCAGTGCTCAACAGCGCTAGAAGCATTAATTAGACCGGCCTATTTAGGCCAATGTCATTAAAATTACTGTTTCGGAAAAGTTGCACTGACAAGTGCAATAAATTGGTCTTTAATCATTAGTGTTTTTGGTAGGGCCTTAAATCGCACGTATAGGCCGTTATGTTTTGGTTTTAGCCGCGCTCCGAATTGGTTCTGGTTTGATATCCAGTGGATATCAAAGCTGATTGGTGGATATAATATCCACCAATCAGCTTCGTTGAACCCGTTCCCACCAGCGTTACTGTTATGCTACGTGGACCAAAAATGTGATTGGTGATAACAAACACATCAAATATACAACAAATAGTACATATCTGGTGGAAAGCCACGCTTTTACCTTCATTGGAGTAAATTAAAAAGATCCCAACTATTGACGAATTGCGATCTTCGAGGTTATAACTCCGAAATGGGCCCTTACCCAGTACTACAATTTATTAGACAAATTACTGGCAACAGATACCAAGACTATCTTATATGTATAATATAGTATTGGGATTGGGGGGACACCTTACACAGATCAACCTAACCCCAAACTAAGCAAAGCTTGTACTATGGGTGTTAGACGACGATATATACTTACTTATATAGATAAATACATACATATATATTATAGAAAACATCCATGACTCAGGAACAAATATCTGTGCTCATCACACAAATAAATGCCCTTACCAGGATTCTACCCCGGAACCGCGGCTCAGCAGGCAGGGTCACTACGCGCTAGGACAGACCAGTCGTCATAGTATAATATGTATATTATATTTGTGACCTACTGACCCCACCTGTGCCTATGAAATCCATGTTCCCTGGTTCAGATCCTGGTAACGGTATTTGTGTTATGACCATAGTATATCTATATTCGTTCGAAGTCACGGGTTACCTATAAGTGTGGTTGAAGCTTTACATACGACAATCAATTTGTGTAATAAGGCTTAAAATTTTTGAGATATCTTAAAGTCCTTAAAGATCTTTATAATATAAGCCATAAGCGACGTTAGATTTAAAAAAAATCTACGGCGTAGATTATAATTTTCTTTACCAAGGCTATCCTTGGTAAAGCAATTTCTGTTATTAAGAGGCCGTCAATATCAAAAGTAGAAAATCGTAAAATTGGTAGTTTTCTACGTCCGGTTTTAGTTTCAGTATATACTTATTGATAAGAAAAGCACTTGTTTTAAACAGCGCGTATTCTTATCTACAAAATCAGTAGTTAACATCAAGGAAAAGTTACTCCCTGAATTAATTATGATTTTTTTCCTGACGCTAGTTTAAGAAAACCCGCAAATAGTGCTCACGTCTGAGTGAGCTGAGCTCAATTTTGTATACTTTAGGCTGCTAAAATTGATGTTGTCGCATTACTTATATCCTAAACTAAAAATTCAGTAGTTTACATGTGTGTTATCATGCTACTAAAATACAGTAAATGGAAGTTAAACGACATCAATATTTGTCTAAAAATACTTCGAATCAAATGGCAATTACTTCGAAAACCTTTTAGGCAAACAAAAGGCTTTCTTGATAATTATAAACTTTAAGTATGTGTATGCAAAATAGTGTGTAATACAAATCAGGAAACACTTCGAATTTTAGATACATACTTACTTAAAGTTGTAACTAAAATGCGGTCGGCCCCTGTCGGCATCTTCATAAATTTGAATATGTACGACCGTGTTTTAGTTTTAAAATAATGTTATTTTATAAGCTAGATAACTGGACTACAGAATTATTACCTTTTCATATTTTTCCTTACAAAGAGAACGAATAAAATCAATGTTGAATATAAACTTTCGTAAATTTTCCATACAAACCGCAAATACATACGTTCGGAGCGGACGTGTCGCCAAATTTGCTCCAATGACATTTGTTTTTGACACTGGAAATCATATACGGATACAAAAAGATTGCCAGTGCTATGAATGTATTCAAAAGTAATAAGGTAAATAAATATCGTCACGTCTAAAAGAGTCTCAGTTTAAAATCGTTTTTTTTTGTGTTGTTTACTACTTATTATTGTTGAGAAATAAAAAAATATATGTAACTAATACAATGATAAGAAATATAGGTATTTTTTGTCTTCTAAACTTTATTAAAATGAAAGAGTTTTAAAATTAATTTTAACTCGTTGGACTTTATTTTCATTATACTGGTCACATTATTTAGTGTGTCAGTGTGTGTAACATTCTCTATCGCGAAGAGACATTCAGTGTGGCGTATGAAAAAACTAACAGAACTAATCATTATAATTATATTCTTTAAACGATTATTTACGTAAATGGCGAAATTATTAATTGTAATAATATATTATCTTATCACAAAATTGTTCTGTATGACTTACCTTCTTACGTTCAATATAATTTTTAAATGGTGTTTGCACACGGGGCACGTAACCTTAGATTCAGACAACTTTAACTAAATTTTGAAAATTATTATTTTAATGAAGAATTATATATTGGCAACAATTTTACATGTAAACTGACTGTCAACCTCTGTTCATACATAACCTCAACCTTTGTCTCAGTGCATTTATAACGGATGTTATAATGGCTAAACCGATCAGGAACAGTGAATTATTTTAATTCATTCGGATAAGGGTTTAACCATTTATATTAAGTTGACTGTACCTTGTTCCAAGCCTTCAAATTGAGATAGCGACATCGTTTCTTACTGGCAACACCACAGTTCCGTTGACGTCAGGCGCAATACCGGCTTTTTACAACGAGTTTTTGCGAATCCAGCAGGTAGGCTGCGCGCCATTACTCTGGTCATTGGCGATTTGTTTCTGGCAGAGGAAACACCTACTAGAAAATTTTTCGGAAAGATTTTCTAAATAGTTGCAGTTCCAAATGGATAAGGTAAATGATGATCCAGGTGCATCGGCTTTAACTGAGCACGAGCGCATGACCAGGTTAGAGGACGTGGTGAATAAATTAGCCCACGAGGTAAGATCTTTACGTGACAATTTTTCTGCTCGCCCGCGGGAATATTCCAGTGATTCGGACGTGTTATCAATCATATCGCCTGAAGATCTGGAAACTCCAGAGGCTCTTCCGGTGCCTAACCCCGGGCCTGTAAAGGACATTAACTTCAAACTCGAAACTACCCTCAAAACGTCGGATGCGATAACCTCAAAGGAGCATGCTGATATTTTGGACAAGTTGCAGCATTTCAATTCGAACAACTGGTCTCAGGTACGGTACATAGATGCTCAGAACACGTACGTGTCATCACCCGGTTTTACCGAATTGGAGAGTAATGACATGGTCAAGTCTTTTGATCGTAACCGTGCCCTCGCCGTTACGGAAAAGACTCTAGCCGCAGTGTCTCATGCTCTCATAATACAAAATGAGAAATTGAAAGCAGGCTTTGAAACGTTCGTGTTTTGGATAGGCTCACAAGGTGATTGCACAGTGGAGGCGGTAGCTGAAAAAATCAACGAGGTATTCTCAGAAGGTGATTATTCCCGCATTCAAGACCTCTTGCAGATGGTCTGTGGCCGTCGGGCAGACATTATCCAGCAGCGACGTGATGGAGTATTGCATTACGTCAAGGATCGCTACATGAAAGAATGTCTGCGTAAAATCCCACCCACACAGGAGCACCTGTTCGAGGACAAGCGGTTCTCCGACTGCATAACGAAGAATGGAGGAATCGACAAGGTATTTTTCTGTCCACGCACTCCTACGCAAGGAGTTGCTACCAAACGAGCTCCTGCGCAAGGAGTCTCTCAGCCGGAGCAGGCCAAGAAGGCTGCGGATAATGCTAGCTTCCGCGTGTATCCTGGGCCTTCTGCTGCTCCTGCCCCAGCTCCTCAGGACAGAAAGCGAAAAGCTGGGCCATTTCGATCCAATCCTCGAGGTGACAGGTATTACAGGAACAGGCAAGGTAAGCGGTCTCGCAGATGCTACGACTGACTATCTCAGCCCTGCTGAACAACGAGCAGTTAGCTGGCCAGTGGACGCATCGGGAGGCTCGCCAACATTCAAATCTATTAGAAATGATGGCTGTACAGAAGGTAATAACTTTGCAGAGCCGCTTGTTAACGCGATCCTCCCTAATGATTATGTCAGACAATCGGACGGTTGTGTCGTATTTGCGCAACGAAGGCGGTACGAGGTCAGAGCAGATGATGGAGATGACTTATCGGATATTGAATGTATTGGACCGCCATCACATTCACATGGCCATCCAGTTCATTCCCGGCAGGTACAACATAGAGGCGGACAGACTGTCGAGGCTTCGCGGTCAGTCGGAATGGCATCTGCTCTCTCCAGCGACGGACCAGATATTCCAGGTTTTGGGTACGCCGCAAATAGATCTCTTCGCGTCGAGGAGAGCACATGTGGTACCGATATACGCGACTCTAGACCCGACGGATCCAGATGCGACCTTCGTCGATGCGTTCAGTCGGAGATGGGAGTATCAACTGGCCTGGATTCCCCCCCCCCCCGTGACTAATTCCGAGGGTTCTCAGTCACCTGAACGACGCAGAGGGTATGTACATACTAATAGTGCCGAATTGGGAGAAAGTGTTTTGGCGCAGCGACCTGAAGAACCGATCCCTGGCTCTTCCAATGGAAATTCGAGATCTGGAGAACCGGTTAGTAGACACACAGACTCTGAGACCTCCAACCGATGTCAAGCGGATAGCTTTGGAAGTCTGGCTGATACAGGGTGGGCCCCATTGTTAGATACTTGGAGCGATAAGCAAAGAGATTTACTCGCAAGCGGTTGGCGGAAATCCTCGTTAGCTTCCTACAAGCCAGCATGGTTAAGATGGTGCAGATGGTGTACTGCCCATAATATTGCCAAAGACAATCCTGAACCGCAGGATTTGGCGCGATTCCTGACAGACTTGCACTTGGTAAAAAAAGTTATCACATAGTACAATTTGCTTACACAAATCGGTTGTCTCAACTTTTTGCCCCGTTCGTTCGGGCCCACCGCTTAGCTCTCATATTGTTGTCCGCCAGGCTTTAAAAGCTATAGCTCTCAGTAGACCAACTCCTAGTAAGGATAGTATATGGGACGTTAGAGACTTGTGTACTTATTTAGAGAATAACGAACCTTTGCAAACCAGTTTATTCGAGGCCTCAAAGAGGTGTGCAATTTTGTTATTGCTATGTTCAGGGAGACGCGTGCATGACCTGACTTTATTGAATATAAATGATTCTTGTTGTAAGATTGATTCTGATTGTATTATATTTTGGCCCGAATTCGGTTCCAAGCCGGACAATGTATCACGTAGACAGTCTGGTTGGAAATTATTAGCTTGTGATTACAATAAAAATATAGATCCTGTTTATTGGATAAAAACGTTGATTTCCTTGTCTCAGAACCGAAGAGGGAAAATAAATAATTTATTTATTTCTACATGTGGTCCTGTAAAGCCAGCTTCACGAACCATCATTGGTGGTTGGATTAAAGCAGTTCTTAAAGACGCTAATATAAATAGTAGTGCGGGCAGTGTCCGTTCGGCGGTTGCTTCGTCAGGCTGGCTTGATAATCATAACATTAATGATATCTTAAAAAGAGGTAATTGGCAAAGTGCTGTCACTTTTCATAGGTTTTACAAGAAAACTGTGAATAGTCAGATTTCACATTCCAATCCATTAGATAGATGTTTTGATTCAATTTAATTTGCGTAATCAAATTGATGATCAATTGTAACAATATGGTTTTTCATATCAATGCAATATATTTTTTCTTATAAGAAATTCTATCTAATGTTTTATTCACATTGGCGATCTACTTGTTGTTGACAATCCTCACTCATCCAGCAGTCGATAACAAACACTTCTCAATTTGAAGGCTTGGAACAAGGTACAGTCAACTTAATAGACAAATTTTACCTAAAAATAAAATTTATATTAAGTTACTTACCTTGTTCCAAGCCTGATTTCATTGCTGCCTGCTGGCATTTAATTTTTGAATTTTATCGTAGAGTTACACGGTTAATTTCATTCACATACACATATAATAATGCTTATTTTTCAGGAAAATAAGGTATGGTATTTAACATAGCTTTTATTTCAGCAGTAGGGTTTAGTTTTAAGCTTGTCTTTTCAGCCACGTCAACGTCAATGAACGTCAACGTCAATGAAATACCGTGCTACCCGCTGTAAACAAAACAAGCACCTACAGCTAATCTGAATACGGTGTTTGTTTACTTAATCCATCGCCACCTGTCTACCCACAGTGGCTATTTTGCCACCTGTCATTCTGCAGTGGCTACCTACCGTCAATATCGTCATATTGGACGGTAGGTCAAATTGAGAGTCCAATGACCAGAGTAATGGCGCGCAGCCTACCTGCTGGATTCGCAAAAACTCGTTGTAAAAAGCCGGTATTGCGCCTGACGTCATCGGAACTGTGGTGTTGCCAGTAAGAAACGATGTCGCTATCTCAATTTGAAGGCTTGGAACAAGGTAAGTAACTTAATATAAATTTTATTTTTAGGTAAAATTTGTCTAATTAGAATAAACAAAGCACTGTTTTTTACACCAGAGTTGTTTTGATTTTATATGGTGTTTGCACAAATTTATTTTGAAAAATAATCGGAGTCAATTCGTGTGAGATGGTAACACTAAATTGACACTGTCCGCAATCTAAACACGCGGCAGCGTGTCAAGCCAAGTTCAAGTAACCGAACTGGCAGACAACATCGTGTGTAATATTACACGAACTATTTGGAGCCTCTATGGGCGTCCTCACAACAAAAACTATTTCACATAAACGTCTTAAATTTGGCTCTTATATTGGGCCATTTCTCAAAATTTTGGCACCGACAGGTGAAAGATTTGTGTTTTTTTAAATGTCGCATTTTTAAATTTTTTTTTGTAGGTATCGTTTGAATGCGTCTCAAACATTTCAAAAATGTCAAAGGCACCGATATCAATTAATTATTTTAGAAGTTATGATTGATTAAAATTCAGGTGAACGACATCATGATCAGGTGAAGGATAAATATACACAGGTTATCGACAACAGCAGCAGGTTAACGACAAATTGGTACAAATTTGTATGACACATTTGACAAGTTAACGACAAGCGTCGCTAACCTGCGTCCGTAGTCGATCACCTGTAGTTAGGTGGTCATTCACCTGATATGGACGTCATTCACCTGCCCATCAGAATTATAATAGTTTCCCAAATCTCAAGGAAGGGGGTTCTCAATTCGTCAGTATTTTATTATTATTTTTTTTATGTTTGTTACTCGATATCTCCGTCGTTACTGGACCGATTTTGAATATTTTGTTTTTATTGAATGTATATTTTATATTTATAAAAATTAATATTTATTATGCACGTCAAAAAAAACACCATAACTATATATATATCGACTATTCAGGCCCACATGTATATATATATATACAGATTGGTCCCATTTTTATCAGAACCCAGTTCTGATGGGCTTCTGAAAAGGGAAATCTCCTCAAATCTTAAAGGCTATACTATATAGGCTATATAGGCTATATAATGATTTTTATTTTTTTATACATTTTAATTTTTTTTTATTTCACCATTTTTACAGATTATCACGAAAATTGAGGATATATATTGGAAACAAAATTACGTTAGTATTAAAGAAGAATATAATTTTTTTTTGTATAAAAAAATTGATTAGTTAAAATAATCAAATAAAAATTGGCCGAACCCTCAAATTGCCGAGGGTGCTGCTTAATTGGTGTATTTAAAAATTTAAAGCTACAAGTGACATACCTCATATTGAAGGCAATATAAGGGCCATTAATATTTTATACCCGACCTTTAAATAAAATTGTAATATAATAGCTACTCTGAAGTATAATGAAGTGACTTCACTTCAAGCAAGCACTTGCTTACTGACATGGTATTTAGACTATAATTAAGATTTCATTTTTTAAAGGGGGCAAAAACAAATGAAAAAATTAAAATATGTAAATAAATCACAGAAGAGTTACTTTTAATTATAAAAATATAAGGATACTCATATTCTAGATTATGTTTTAATACCCATTATCATTACTTATTGATCCGATTGATCGCCCCTCGTAATGGTTCATCTGGCTTAATGACAAGTGATCGACGTGTCGGTTTCCTGTCACTGAGTCGTTCACCTGGCTTTATCGCACAGGTGAA
Source organism: Leguminivora glycinivorella (assembly GCF_023078275.1). Classification (NCBI taxonomy): domain Eukaryota; kingdom Metazoa; phylum Arthropoda; class Insecta; order Lepidoptera; family Tortricidae; genus Leguminivora; species Leguminivora glycinivorella. The sequence goes on along the minus strand of NC_062989.1, from coordinate 7,498,915 downwards.
GGACACACACCGCAAAAAAGCAACAATCCTTTGAGAAATGCAGCCTAAACCGATATAACAGTAATACTTTTCTCATTTAACGCACAAAACAAATATTGAAGGTGTAAAAAAGTATTATTACGATTGGTAAATTTATCATTATTGTCGTCACCCTGTCCAAAAATGTCGTTCACTTGCCTATTTTAGCCAGGTGAACGATGCACAGGTGACCGACAAAATGCCAGTTATTTCGCCAAAACTCAAAAAGTATTTGCCGAACGAACTAAATATTTAGATGCCTAAAACTGAGCTACAAAATACGAAACATATGTGACAGTTAATGCAGTATCTCAAACAATAACGAAATTATGATTGACAGAATAACGACTACTTACCCGTTACAAACTCCCGTTCGAGGTAATTAAAATTTTCTATTTTCTAATCAAGGCGTAGTAAGCACGTGCCGTTGCTTGCAGGTGATGGCCGATACTGGCGGCTGCGATTCATGCGGGGTGGGGTGGCAGAGGTGGAGTAGGGATCGCACAGTGCTTGCGAGTTTGTCTCGACAGGTCAACGACAAAAACGGCCGTGGACAAACTTTAAAGCCAAATAACTTGGAACATAAGTGTAATATTATTATCAGATAGTCTAGTTTTAAAAGTTAAGGATATATGCAAATAAAATACAGCAATAAAGGTAAGTAAAGTTAATAATTTGTGTACTTTTAACAACTCGAAACATGAGTACTCCGCGTTGGGACACGGAAGGTGAACGACAAAACTTAGTTACAATTATTATTTATTTCATTAATATAAAATTAATCGATTTCAAAGCATCAGGCCTCTATGTAAAAACTGTCTTTTAATATGTATTGATAATTTATTTATGAAGATATTTTATACTAAAAAAAAAGTTCTAACATAAACGTACTGACAGGTGGGGGTGGCAAAATTTTGAGAAATGACCTCTGATATTTGTGACATACATATTATGAGCCTGTCGTGATTGTTTCACCGGATGGTCTGATCGGAAGATTAGACCATTTCGTTGGATCTCCTTCTTGTTTATGTCTTATTATTTGTAACGTTTATTTTGTGTGTGTGTTAACGAATAAATTAATTATATTCTATTCAATTCTATTATAAAAGTTATAAGAAATGATATTTTATGTCATCAATTGTCATAAAACATTTTGAGGACTGCCATTGAACTTGGCACCCGTTTAGATCTCACTGCTTTTGTCGTTGACGCCAACAACCAAGGCATATATAATATTGAACTTGGCTCATATTTCCCTTTTTTGGTTTTGATGGGATTTTAACGTTACAACTGATCTTCAGTGAAACTATAGACCTGTCTTAAGTTCCTCTCACTTAGGTCACTGACCTCTTCCAGTAAATTGCGGTAGTGTGCGAAAAGTATGTTGGTGAGTGTGACTTGCGTTAGTGTGTGTAAATGGGGTAATTTGACAGATACTGAATTTTTACCCATCGTGACGGGCTCTTAATTCATTATGTGTTATTTTATATATCATTTAGCGTTTCCTCTTGCATTACCTCCATTTTGTGCTGACGTGTTTGCAAGGAAAACACACGTTGTCTTTGAGATTATGAGAGCTACGGGTCAGCTACCATAAAGAGAAACGTCTTGATAAGAATCAGCCCTTGACGAAAATAGTCTTATGCAGTTTCTTATACAGTTTTAGGTAATTGTCTTATGATAATTCAGTCACTGGTTTATCTTAAACTGTTACCTATTATCTTTTTGATATTATTCTTCCATTTTCATGTTTCGGGCCTTACCTTGCTTATACTGTTTGATTTGAATGTATAGTTGTCTAGTATAAGAACTTGAGTGTCAAAGTAAAGTATGTATTTCAATTAAAAGTATTCAAAATAAAGAAATTATTTTAAAAATAATTTGGTGCTTAGTCGTAGAAAATAGTACCTTACGATACGATTGCGTAAAAAAGGAAGTTCTCTCGGAAGGTAACTCGTGTCGATTTAAAATACTCCCTTCGGTCGTGTTTTAATTTATCGCCACTCGTTTCGAACTTCCTTTTTTACGCACTTGTATCGTAATGTACTATTATGCAACGTAGACTAACTGAGTCATAAAATACTCGCACTATCTTCTTATTTTCGAATCTGCTTACAAATACATATATGTGTTGGTGTTCTTTGAGCCTTTTCGTTTAATACATCACATGATTATGGTTTGTCATTGGCAATTTTTTTTTAATGTCAGTTTTATGCATTTATTCGTATTAAATTTACGCATAATTTACCAGTATCAGGAGCGGCTCACTCCGCGATCCTATCGCCGCGCTACAAGTATATCCTGGCGGCCGCGAGTTCGCGGCCTACTCAGGGGTGGCACACATTCTCACGGAATGCACGTTCGCACTTTCTATTGTTACTTTACGTCGCGAGGTTTTTTAAGCGATGTCCGCGGGTGGAATGGCTAATAATACTTAGTTAAATAGACATATTGAATAAAATAAATACCAAAAGACATTATTATACAGATCTACTACTGATTAAGTCCCACGGAAAAGTTCAATAAGGCTTGTGATGTTGGAACCTTGAACAAAAATATATAAATACAGCATATATACCTAGAAAGTACTCAAGACTTGAATATAATAATATAACATTCAATGTGAGATCCATTGGTAACCCTATCACCGGACGCCGCGCACGTGCGGCTCGTTTCTTTGTAAGAATGTTGTAGGTATTTAAGAAGGCGGCATTTCGGAAACATCAAAGCAGTGCGCCTTCTGTACTTGTACTATTATATATTCTGTGCCAGTATTCGAAGTTGTCTGAAAGAGTTTCCTTACAGGGAACATTTAACTGTGTAATACACAAAACTTTACACATCGAATACCATTATATAAGTATCAAGTTGTGTATGTTTGCGCGCCTGTTTATTTGTTTGTAGCAAAGTACAAATTTAGTAAAAAATATATTTCCCATCTCATGGTATTTACTCACCATTTTACATAAAGTTCTGAGACTGACCGAAATAGCATATTAAATACGAGGAAATACACTGAGAAAGATTATTTAGTCTACTTTGAATGCCTTGCCTTTCCACCAAAACTAGAGCACTACGTGGATGTGTGTGATAGGTATATACTAAATTAACTAGAAAAACAAATTCCCTTCAATGCTATGCTATTTTACTACCTAATCAACATGATTTTTGTTTTTTCCTTTAATAAGAGGTTTTTATTCTATTTTACATTTTTAACCCCCAAAAACGACGCAAAAACGACGGGGTGTTATAAGTTTGACGTGTCTGTCTGTCTGTGTGTGTGTCTGTCTATGGCATCGTAGCTCCCGAACGGATGCACCCATTTAGATTTAGTTTTTTTTGTCTGTTAGCTGAGTTACTCGGGAGTGTTCTTAGCCATGTTTCATGAAAATCGGTCTACTATGTCGCGGACGGAGAATTTTAATTTTGTGGTTAGGAACAGAATAAATAATAGTACAAGTACAGAAGGCTCACTCCTTTGATGTTCACAAAATGCCGCCATTATAAATTCTTACCTACATTAACAAACGGCCCGCACGCGGGCATCCGACATTGAATTCTAATGCGCCGCGCGAAGGTCGTCGTCACTGAATGGGCCGCGAACTCGCGGCCGCCGGCATGTACTTGTAGCGCGGCGATAAAATCGCGGAGTGAGCCGCCCCTGGGTTAGGTTATATTTGAACATGATTGACGGATATCGTAGGATATCTCTGGTCAGAAAGCACCTAAAGGTTGGGCACACGTACAGTCAACCAATTTGATTCCTAGGCCACTCTAGAACCATGTCGCAATGAATCAATTTGTAACATTTTACATGACAAATCTTTTATGACATGTTTATGACATGCGCAATGCATTTCATATTAACATCTCGCCTTGCGAACACTGCGAACATGTGTCAACGATAATGAATAGGAAAGGTTGAGGACAGGAGGTTGCTTTTTTTTAATTATAAATAAGCTTACTCTTGGCCACAGACTAACCAAAGGCAAAGACGGCCTACGATGGAGTGAGCTCGCCCAGAAGATGCCTGTTCACCCTATATTTGACGGTTGCTAGGTTATATGACCTCGGAAATATAGCCGCCGATAAGGAATTCCACTCCTTGGCAGTGCGCAGAAGAGAAGCAAAGCTTGCTTGTGTATCAATAAACTATTTTATTAAATATAGAAATGGGAATTTACTTTTATGTCAAAACTTCACTGAAACAGGCCACGGGAGTCTGGTGACCATTTTAAGTAGGTAAAAATTTTTTCTCAATTCGCAATAATATTTATTCAAGTATAATTTTCTGGATAAATTAACTTCAATGTTCCGTAGTATCTATGATGTTTTTGTAGAAGCTTAAAAAGATATTAGAGAAATAAATACTTTTAATTACTCAAAAACAGACAGGATTAGGTATACCCTAACAAAAACAGAATTTCAACAAACTATGCAAACGTTTTAATAGATATTTATCACAAATGAATCGAAGCACAATAACTTCAATAACGTGTAAATACACCCTCTGCACTTTGCATTACGTTTAGAAGTCGCTTGTGCATTGAGCCCATTAAATCCGTGCAAATGTCTAAGGCCCGCAGTGACTCCCAAACTTGTTGACAATGTTCTGTTAGAGCAGCCCGCGACTTCTCATTTGATTTTCATTTTGCCACATTTGTTGCAAACTTGAGGCATCTTATCTTGCGGATAGAAGTTTAGGACAGGTTGGCAGCATGATTTGTTCCAAAATATCCAGATAATCTGTTGCATTTGATCGAGGAGGCATATCAGCAAATTCACCTGCCAGACTCGTTCAGCCCCATAGATTAACACTGACGCAGCCTGACCCGTGGTTAGGAACAACGTGATCTTCGGTGTAACGAGTGTTGTCGTATCGCCACAAGTGCAGACGACCTGTGTCACTAGATTGAACGGTTTTCTCATGTGAAAATATATAACATTCGTCCAATCGAAGTCCAGATATTCCCGAGCGAAAGCTAATCTGACGTCTTTGTGTCAATTCTTCGCATAGTGCCTGTGATGGAGCCCCGAAGAATGCAAACGTTTTCTAATGGTTTCAACACAGACATTAAATTGATCAGCAAAATATTTGGCGAAATAAAATCATAATGTATAAATAAAATTGATTTATTTATTTATTTATTTATTTATTTATTTGAAAACATATTTCAATGACATTACAGATAATCCAATGCGTCATGAAATTAAATTAAAAAAAAAAAAAAACAGTAAATAAGAACAGTAAAAAAAAAACATTACAAAGAAAAAAGTATTATGACTAAACAATTGATTTGGGCGATGACGGAACAGCGTGGCTCCGTTGCGTCGTTAGCCCCGGTGTAGGATTCGGCAGGTTGCCCCGGAACCGCCGAAAAACTACACCTTTCGGCCAGAAGTCTGCGCTCGCGATGGTGTCCTGCAGCGGCCGCGGCACGCGCACTACGAACGAGCTGAAGTGCACATAGTGACGCGACTGTAGCTGGTGCACCCTCAGCGTGTAGCCAGTCTTCCGGCGAACGTACTCCACCACCTCGTCAGCCACGGCGGAGTAATGAAGACGGGACACGTAGAGCGCCTTACTCGGAGTTGCAACTCGTAGACCAGAATTAACCGGCTCTGCGGTGCCACACAGAGTTTTACGAGGTGCCCTGCGCGTCTTCTTCTTCCGTTCCACCAGTGTGAATCCCTCCTTATCTACTTTAGCGCGGGAGGAAATTTCTTCCAGTGGTTCTTCACACCCCTTATTAGGTGCATTGACCCGGCTGGCTGCGACGAGCTGACCGGCTGCAACGCCAGCATAATCACGCTGACGTGGTTTCGAGGTCACAGGGGGCAGCCGCGCGCGCAGGGGGGGCGCGCGCGGAGCGGCGGCACGTGCTGAACTTTTCAGCGTGTCAGCATCGCGCATACTGACCGACTTAGCACTAGTGTCAGTCCGAATATCATTATTAATAATATTTGAAACCGCCGACCGAATTGGAGCATTACGCAAAGTAGAGACTTCATTGCGTAATTCGGCTATTGTGATTAGGCTGGCTTCAAACTTAACTTTAACTTCCGCTAGACTTGATTTAAGGGCCACGATTTCCTTAACCAAGCAGCGAATATCAACACGATCCGGATCACATGATTCACATGACGGCAGGATGGTATCCGTCGCTACAAACTCCGGAATCCGGTCTTCATACTCCTTCAGGATCTTCTTAATGTCTTGAAGGGTCTTCTCCCCGGTTTCATCACCTCTCCGGTGAGGTACATATGTGCCGACGATCCCCAGGGACTGGCACAGCACTTGCTTCGCTTGGCAGATGTCCTCGATGGTAAAACTCGACGCACGAGAACTTATCTGCATAGCAGCAGCCGCATCCATCTTTCCTTCCAGCAACAGCTTGTTCTTCAGTTGTAGAAAGGCGAGGAATTCATTCACGATGGGTTGACTCGACTTGGAGTGATCCATCGCGTCAAATCGTTAGCGCGGCTACAAGCCGCGCTAATTCGCAATTTATTTTAATTACTCGTCAACGCGTCTACGTCGCTGCGCGCATTGAACACGACTCTTGATGACAGAATGTTAACAATGTTGACGTCAATTGTCACTGTCTGTCATTGCTTCTTTTTCTGTTCATGTCATGGAGCAAAAAACATTTACAAACTCTTTTCTTTTATTTCATATTATGATCGGAAAGCTGATAATCGTTTGACACGTTATTTTGACGTTATTCCTATCATTCTATCAACTATCTAGTACTTATTGCGACAAAGTTCTATAGTGGCCTAGGAATCAAATTGGTTTGTACAAACTAAGCTATAATAAGAATGAAGTGAAATACTTACGATCAATTTATCTCATGGTCTCTAATATAATTATAGTCCTAATAAGTAGTAAGAATTTGTCTTAAAAGGATGCGGTGTTTAAAGCACCTCGAGAGCCGGAATGTGTCATTTGTTATCACAGACTATTAACAGCAAAGTCGCTAATCTCACTATGAACTTATGACAATTATTTAACAAGTTCACGATCTGTGCTATCAAAATCGCTTGACCAAATTACTTTGGTTTGATTCTAATTACTCTAAAATATCACCGCTGAAATCCATACTTACTATTAATATTATAAATGGGAAAGTGTGTGTGTCTGTTTGTTTGTCCGTCTTTCATGGCAAAACGGAGCGAAGAATTGTCGTGACATAGGCTACTTTTTGTCTCTTTCTAACGCGATCGTAGCCGCGGGCAAAAGCTAGTTTAAAATAAAGAGGAAAGACAAGCGCCTAAATAAAAACTCACGGTTAAGATGACAAGGAAAATGTATGCCATCGGATGCCTCTTAGGAGTATTGTTATAATGATTATCTGTCTAAATTCTGCCGATGCAATTTCCAAAGACATATATAACTCCGTATAGACAGATAAGAAAAAAACGTACCTCAGTATCATACAGAAAAAGGTACGGTGGCCTAGATGGCATTACACCTTTGGGGTACGCTCAGCTAGATGGCGCTAATATTAATATTTGACATTTTTAAACATATCCTCTCTATCCAAGCTAAGAATATGGGCCAAATTGTCAAAACTGAGGTTCAAAAGTTTTAAGCCTGTGTCAAGAGATGGCAGTCTATGCACTGTGATTACACATTTTACTTTGACAGTACCTGTCTATAATACTCGATCCTCTTTGCAATTTCTTATAGACGGTTACCCAAATCTTGGCACTATAGAAAGGTTAAACTTTTGAACCTCAGTTTTGACAATTTGGCCCATATTCTTAGCTTGGATAGAGAGGATATGTTTAAAAATGTCAAATATTAATATTAGCGCCATCTAGCTGAGCGTACCCCAAAGGTGTAATGCCATCTAGGCCACCGTACCTTTTTCTGTATGATACTGAGGTACGTTTTTTTCTTATCTGTCTATACGGAGTTATATATGTCTTTGGAAATTGCATCGGCAGAATTTAGACAGATAATAATTATAAGACCGTTTTCACATTATCCGATCCGATATCGGATGTCGGAAGGATTTCAATAGAAAAAATCCAAGATGGCGCCTGTAATGTATGGGATATCGGTCCGACGTCCGATATCGGATCGGATAATGTGAAAACGCACTAACAATACTCCTAAGAGGCATCCGATGGCATAAATTTTCCTTGTCATCTTAACCGTGAGTTTTTATTTAGGCGCTTGTATTTCCTCTTTATTTTAAATTTCAGCGGTGATATTTTAGAGTAATTAGAGTCAAACCAAAGTAGTTTGGACAAGCGATTTTAATAGCACAGATTGTGAACTTGTTAAATAATTGTCATAAATTCATAGTGAGATTAGCGACTTTGCTGTTAATAGTCTGTGATAACAAATGACACATTCCGGCTCTCGAGGTGCTTTAAACACCGCATCCTTTTAAGACAAATTCTTACTACTTATTAGGACTATAATTATATTAGAAACCTATAAAATTACATGAGATAAATTGATCGTAAGTATTTCATTTCATTCTTATTATAGCTTAGTTTGTACGTGTGCCCAACCTTTAGGTGCTTTCTGACCAGAGATGTCCTACGATATCCGTCAATCATGTTCAAATATAACCTGAACCACAAAATTAAAATTTTGAAAAAACCCCCGACCGCGACATAGTAGACCGATTTACATGAAACATGGCTAAGAACACTCCCGACTAACTCAGCTTTCAGACAAAAAAAACTAAATCTAAATGGGTGCATCCGTTCGGGAGCTACGATGCCATAGACAGACACACACACACACACACACACACACACACACACACACACACACACACACACACACACACACACACACACACACACACACACACACACACACACACACACACACACACACACACACACACACACACACACACACACACACACACACACACACACACACACACACACACACACACACACACACACACACACACACACACACACACACACACACACACACACACACACACACACACACACACACACACACACACACACACACACACACACACACACACACACACACACACACACACACACACACACACACACACACACACACACACACACACACACACACACACACACACACACACACACACACACACACACACACACACACACACACACACACACACACACACACACACACACACACACACACACACACACACACACACACACACACACACACACACACACACACACACACACACACACACACACACACACACACACACACACACACACACACACACACACACACACACACACACACACACACACACACACACACACACACACACACACACACACACACACACACACACACACACACACACACACACACACACACACACACACACACACACACACACACACACACACACACACACACACACACACACACACACACACACACACACACACACACACACACACACACACACACACACACACACACACACACACACACACACACACACACACACACACACACACACACACACACACACACACACACACACACACACACACACACACACACACACACACACACACACACACACACACACACACACACACACACACACACACACACACACACACACACACACACACACACACACACACACACACACACACACACACACACACACACACACACACACACACACACACACACACACACACACACACACACACACACACACACACACACACACACACACACACACACACACACACACACACACACACACACACACACACACACACACACACACACACACACACACACACACACACACACACACACACACACACACACACACACACACACACACACACACACACACACACACACACACACACACACACACACACACACACACACACACACACACACACACACACACACACACACACACACACACACACACACACACACACACACACACACACACACACACACACACACACACACACACACACACACACACACACACACACACACACACACACACACACACACACACACACACACACACACACACACACACACACACACACACACACACACACACACACACACACACACACACACACACACACACACACACACACACACACACACACACACACACACACACACACACACACACACACACACACACACACACACACACACACACACACACACACACACACACACACACACACACACACACACACACACACACACACACACACACACACACACACACACACACACACACACACACACACACACACACACACACACACACACACACACACACACACACACACACACACACACACACACACACACACACACACACACACACACACACACACACACACACACACACACACACACACACACACACACACACACACACACACACACACACACACACACACACACACACACACACACACACACACACACACACACACACACACACACACACACACACACACACACACACACACACACACACACACACACACACACACACACACACACACACACACACACACACACACACACACACACACACACACACACACACACACACACACACACACACACACACACACACACACACACACACACACACACACACACACACACACACACACACACACAGAGACAGACAGACACGTCAAACTTATAACACCCCGTCGTTTTTGCGTCGGGGGTTAAAAATGTAAAATAGAATAAAAACCTCATATTAAAGGAAAAACAAAAATCATGTTGATTAGGTAGTAAAATAGCATAGCATTGAAGGGAATTTGTTTTTCTTGTTAATTAGTATATATCACACACATACACATAGTGCTCTAGTTTTGGTGAAAAAAAGAGGCGTCCTAAGTAGACTAAATAGTCTTTCTCAGTGTAGGTATTTCCTCGTATTTAATATGCAATTTCGGTCAGTCTCAGAACTTTATGTAAAATGGTGAGTAATACCATGAGATGGGAAATATATGTTTTACTAAATTTGTACATTTGCTACAAACAAATAAACAGGCGCGCAAACATACACAACATGATACTTATCTAATGGTATTCGATGTGTAAAGTTTTGTGCATTACACAGTTAAATGCGAATCCCTGTAAGGAAACTCTTTCAGACAACTTCGAATACTGGTAAATTATGCGTAAGAGCTATGGAGCGCAGCATATTAGGTGTAAAATTAAGGGATCGGATCCGGAACATCACGCTGCGCTCTAAGACTCAAATAATGGACGTAGCTCGGAAAGCTGCTAAGTTGAAATGGGACTGGGCTGGTCATGTCTGCCGAATGCCGGACGACTTGTGGGCTAAGATAACCACGAAGTGGGAGCCCCACGAGTCAAACCGGGGATCCGGCAGACCACATCGGCGATGGCGGGATAACCTCGACTCATTTTTGAGTGGTTGGTCAGACATAGCACTTAACAGAGACGAATGGAAAAAGAGGGGGGAGGCCTTTGCCCAGCAGTGGGACACAGCAGGCTCCTAATAATATGCGTAAATTTAATACGAATAAATGCATAAAACTGACATTAAAAAAAAATTGCCAATGACAAACCATAATCATGTGATTTATTAAATGAAAAGGCTCAAAGATCACCAACACCTATATGTATTTGTAAGTAGATTTCGTTGACAGTGATATTAAGAAGAGCTTACTATCCATAGCATCTAATGCCGTTGGGGTCGATTGTATTAGCCGTAATATGTTCCTTCCTATCATTGACTTACTTATTCCTGTCATTTCCGTCATTCTTAATAACTCCATTTCTACCAGCTCCTTTCCTTCACTTTGGAAGGACGCCTGTATCGTTCCTATTCCCAAAAAGTCTAATCCTTCTTCTTTTGCAGATTATCGTCCCATCTCTATTCTCCCTTTCCTGTCTAAGGTTCTTGAGCGTCTTGTTCACCAGCAGCTTACTTCGTATCTTAATATAAATAATCTTTTGAATCCCTTCCAATCTGGTTTCCGTCCTGGTCATAGTACGGCTACTGCACTCGTGAAGATCACTGACGACATCCGGGCGGGGATGAATGATCAAAAATTGACGGTATTGACGCTGTTAGATTTTAGCAACGCGTTTAATACCGTTGATTTTGATATTCTCCTCGGGACGCTGTGCTCTCTAAATATATCTCCTGCGACGGTCGGTTGGTTCCGTAGCTACTTAACGGGTCGTCGACAGCGCATAAAGGTGGATGATTCCCTTTCCTCCTGGTGCAACACGTTGGCTGGCGTTCCGCAAGGCGGAGTATTGTCTCCTTTACTGTTCTCCATATTTATTAATTCGATTACATGTAACCTTACATCACATTATCAACTATATGCCGATGATCTTCAGATCTATTCGCAGGGCGTTACTGGTGATCTCGCGTCTGTTATCTGTAAGATGAATAGCGACTTGGAGAAAATCTCGAGGTGGAGTCATAGTTTTGGCCTACAAGTTAATCCTTCTAAGACACAATCTATTATAATAGGTAGCCCAAAACTTCTGCCAAGGCTAGACTTTAACCAACTCCCACCTATCTATTTTAATGGCGTTTTGATTCCTTACTCACAGCAGGTTCAAAACCTAGGCCTCATCATGGATAGTACCTTATCGTGGATACCTCAGGTGGGCGAGGTCAGCAGGAAGATGTTCGCGGCGGTTGGCTCGCTTAGAAGATTACGAAACTTTCTTCCCATTCCTACCAAAATTGCTCTAGCTCAAACTCTCCTCCTTCCCATTTTGGATTACGCGGACGTTGCATATCTCGATCTCACCGAGGAGCAGCTTAATAAGCTTGAGCGTATCCAAAATGTCTGTATACGGTTCATATTTGGGTTACGCAAATATGACCATGTCTCTCAATTTCGTTCGCAGCTCAAGTGGCTCTCTATTCGTTTTCGTCGTAACTCTCACGTGCTGTCCCTTTTGTATTCCATTCTTTTTAACCCAACGACTCCCCGCTATCTTAAGAACCGTTTCAGCTATCTCCGTTCTGCTCGGTCCTCTCAGAATTTGCTTCTTTCCGTTCCGTCGTCCTCGTCTAAATTCTATAACAACTCCTTTACATTTCAAGCTGTGCGGCTTTGGAATTCCCTACCCCTAAATATTAGACGCGCTCAATCTCCTACTTCTTTTAAGATACTTCTCAAGCTTCACTTTTTATCTGATCATTGATCAATGATACCTTGATAGACTTATGTCCCCTATAGCTGGCATGTAATTTGTTATATATATATGTATTTGTATGTTTATGTATTGTATTTTATTTTTATGTGTGTAGTATATTGTTTTGCGTAGTATAGTTTGTGCTAGATTTCCTCTAAGTCTACATTTAGTACACCTACTTACAAGGTTAAATTTATTATTCTCCACTACCTAGGTTGTCTGGAAGAGATCGCTCTTTAGCGATAAGACCGCCTCTTGTTTTACCTCTTAAGTTGTTGTTTATACTTGCTATGTTGTTTCGTGTATTGAGGTGTGCAATAAAGAGTATTTGTATTGTATTGTATTGTAGATTCGAAAATAAGAAGATAATGCGAGTATTTTATGACTCAGTTAATCTACGTTGCATAATAGTACATTACATTTGAAAAATGTATGGCTTACCGGCTAATTGTTTTCATGAAACGTGTGTCTTCCTAAACTTTTACGTTGGCGGAATCATCGACGACTCTTAAGAATTGATTAAAAATGTAGGGGCACTAGGGGCGAAGGTTTAATTCCTATAGAAAATTCGAATGTAACGCCTTTTTTTAGTGCCAAGGTTTGGTTGACCGTCTATATGGGCATTTTTAGAATTTGGGACATTTGGGTCCCCCCAATTAGCGTTAGTTGTTAACAAAAATTAACTCGCTGTCAGTTTTGTGACGACAATTAAAAATAAAATATGTCTAAAAATTTACTTTTTTGACATGCTAAATGTAGATTATCGCTTAAAGTTTATCTTTATTGAAATTTCATGCTTAATTATTGTTACAAAACTGACAGTGAGTTAATTTTTGTTAACGACTTACGCTAATTCTGAAAATGAAAATCTACTAATATTTTGCAAATCAATAAACCTAGGTATACTTTGTACCTACCCATAGAATGAATTCTCACGATCTTCGCAGTTTTTGTATCTAGGATTAATTTTCACTTGAGAGTAATTTGAAAAGTGAAAAATTAATCGAAAAGTGTTCCTTGAACCTTGGCCTTTGGATCGCCAGCTCAGTGCTGTTATCCCTCCATATAATTTATGTTTTTGCTGCCAAGTGACATGTAAGTATTGCTTTTTCAACTGTTTCCCGCCTAGGGTAAAGTGCCACTTTGGTATCTCATTGCAAAAAAGGCCTTTTCCACTATGGTAATGTGATTCTGTATAAGCTATTGCTAGGGTACGGGTTGATAAATAAATAAACACATGGCTTTATGGCATTTGTATATTTGGTTTAAAACTGCTTGTGTTTCTGTTAGAAACACACATGAGAATATTTTATACCCCACTTAAAACATTTTCTACTTAAAAATACAAAATAAATTACGTGATTTATTCCTTATTAATAATTAATTGAGGACACACATAATAATTGTCAATAAATAGTTATTAACTTATTATTTCATCACAGTTTGTGTCTTTAGGAAGTCAGCCATCCTAGAGTAAATCCCATAGTACATCACCTTTGTACTTCATCCAAGGAATTTATTACTACCCCTTAAACATAATGGACAGCTATTTTTTGTTCCCCTTCTGTCACCCGTTTGTGGTTTGTAAGTCTATGTCCTAGGTTCTAAAAAAAAACCCTGTTCCGTGTAACTTGGTGTCTACCGCGACTGTTGTTGCCTCCCTGTAACACTTACACCCGGCCTTCAGTCTTCTTTATATCAATGTCAACGATTAAATGGCGCACATTATATGGCAGCTGTATTATACACTCTGCAGTGTGCACGAATTCGACTCATAAATGAGTTCTAAATTATTTTTATTATGTTTCAATATGACGGTCGTATTACCTAGCCTTGTTTTTAACAAAATATCTAGTGCAATTGACCATTGAGGACACTCAATTACATTATATCCTCAAACATGTAAGTATTATACGAATCAATATTAGAGTGTTATGTATAAACATAAATAACGTAATATCGTATATTTGCTGTCCAAGTTATCTACCGCAACATCAAATACCTACAGTGATTATTCTACAGATTTAAACGCCTACACTAAATTTGACATATCAGGTCATTAATGCCGCGATTGCCGCAAGTATGGTCTAAGGCGTTTAAAATTTAATTTGAATTATGAAATTAATAAATCGGTGTCTTTGGTTTCATACATAAATGCATGTATATTACTGTTACATGTGTATCTGTCAAACCTAATAGCTCAGTTGGAAACTTACGAAGAATAGAAAGTTACGTTACGACTTATTTTGACGTATGTCTGATCAACTCTAGGAATTGAAAAACTTTGCCTGTGATACTCTGGAACCTGAATCCCAGAATGATTAAAGCCCTCGGAGACACCCAAGTGGTAATAATTATTTTGACGATATTTCCGAATTTCTTATTATCAACTACTTATTTTTATAAATCGAAATATTTAAAGTCATATAAATATAATAGTCGCCGAAAAAAAGTTCGCTTCTACTATTTTTCACCTTGATTAGATTATCGTAACACATTAAATACTGGCAATGTTAATTTCACATATTTCACCAAAGTATTCTGCCTCGAATGTCGTGACAGAAAATCAACTAATCAATATCTGGTACCGCAGCAGGTCATCTCCATTTACCCCAATCTTCTTTGATCATATCTGCAGCCTTTTCTGCTATCATAAAAGTGGGAGCATTTGTATGCCCCGACGTTACTGCCGGCATCACACTGGCATCAACCACTCTTAAATTTTGAATCCCATGAAGTCTTAGCCTAGGGTCGACTACAGCTGTCGGATCGCTCGCTGGTCCCATCTTGCAAGTCCCGCTTTGGTGGTAGATTGTAAACGTAAACATCCGCGCTTGACACGCAAAGTATTCATCGCTTCCAAATGGACCATATTGTAAACATTCTTCTATAGGTACATCGTACATTTTTGTCCCCATTTTCTTCATCGAAGGTTGCCGCGCTATTTGAATACTAACTTTAATCCCCTCTACAATTTTCTGCAAATCTTCTGGATCGTCAAAATAATTTGGAATCAATAAAGGCGAAGCTTTAGGGTTCCTACTCTGTAGCATCACCCTCCCGCGCGATTTCGGCCTCATTAACATAGGGAATATCATGAATGCTTCGGCTCTGCCGAGTGGACCATAGGTGTCAGCAAATATTTGGTCGTCGAAACCAAAATTTCTGCGTAGCAATGGGTCCGAATTTAGCCCACCGGTTATAAATAACAGCTCCATATCCGGCCATCCAGTAGTATTGAACTTGTCTTTCAAGTCCATGAAAATTAGAGCTTCGCATCCTCCAGGTATCGATAGTGGTCCTTTATGTGTTCTCATCCATTTAAAAACCACATCTAAATGACTAAATATATACTCCGTAGATATAGATACGTTTTGTGGCCGTACTATGTACTGTACCCCTCCAGCCGCAATGTGGTCCATCAGATTGTAACCGACTGCTAGATCTTTCATTACAGGTATTTTCATTTCTTCCAAATGACTTCTTGGTCCTATTCCTGATAACATCAGTAGTTGAGGCGAGTTAAGAGCTCCGGCCGATAAGATTACTTCTTTTTTTGCAAATATTTTGTATTTCATATTATGTTTTTCAAACTCTACACCTATTACTCTGGTTTTGCTATCATCTAAAATCAGTTTGGTCGCTAGACTTCCCTTTGACAGGTGAAGATTTTTTCTCCCGTTAATAGGGTGCAAGTAGGCCCGACTGGAACTGTGGCGTGTTCCGTTTTTCATAGAGAGCTGCAAAAATGACACTCCGGCTGGAGTGGCACCGTTATAATCGCCATATTTGAACCCTAACTCTTGGGCTCCTTTTACCCATGCTTTTCCTTTTGTAGTACGAAAAGGCGCATGTTCAATATTAACGTGGCCACCCTGCTCATGATATTTCGGGTCATAAGACGAACGTATGTTAAAGTTTTCAACCTTTTTGAAATAAGGAAGTACGTCCTCCCATCCCCAGCCTTCGTTGCCCATCGCTTTCCAGTTATCGAAGTCGTAGGGTGATCCCCTGGTGTAGATCATATAGTTAAGTACACTGGAGCCTCCGACTACTTTGCCGCGGGGCCAGTTGCACTGTTTGTTCTCGAACCCGGCGCAATACTTGGACGATGCTTTCGTTTTATACTTCCAGTTTGCGGACGAGAACTGTAAGTAGTTAGCTACCAGCGGGATATCCATGATAAAGTTTTCGTTCACCCCGGCTTCTAATAGTAAGACTTTCCATTCTTTGACTTCAGTGAGGCGGTTAGCTAGGACGCAGCCGGCGGTGCCGGCGCCGACGATGATGTAGTCGTACTCCGGGAGCAGGTCGGCCTGGTCGGGGGGCTCGTTGTCGTACTGGTGGCCGCCCTCGTTCAGGAAGTTGGCCAGGGAGACCACGGGGTTCACGATCTGGCCGTCGCCGACGGAGGCGGCGAATAAGATCCATAGTGCTGCCGCGATCGGCGCGCGCTGATGTTTCATCTGAAACGAATACGACACTTTATTTACTACATTATTTGTAACTCGAATTGATAATGCAGGTATAATGCCTTGACAATAAGGGCCATTTTTTTCAAAGTTGTCCTACCCACTTTATTTTGGAATTGGAATTTTTTATGTGGTTTCCACTCAGAATCGCGAGCTCTTTCAATTCTAATAGGAGAAAAAAGGTCCCAAGGTTTTTTTCCCTTTCCGTTACCGTTTTTTCATACATTTCGTATGGTGGTAACGGAATGGAAGGTTCGAAAAAATGTTTTGAAATCTTGGGACATTTTTTTTCTCCTATCAGAAAGAAAAATACCCATGTTACAAAAAAAGTGGGGTGGACAACTTTGAAAAAAAAAAGGCCCATAAACTCCTTAAATTTTATTTCAAGAAAGTGGTTAAAAATATTAAAAAACAGCGTAGTCTCGATACATGCGTTGCTAGCACTTGCTACCTTAAAATCGCGTTCATGAATGACTACGCCCTCAAGATTCTCTAGAAATTTTCCATGCTCTGACTTCTACTTAGTAATTATAACAGATACGCCTGGCTGAGTGTCAAGAGCAATCTGTGCCATTAAACGAAGCAAGTGATGCCTAATGTAAGGTTTTGAGAGCAACCTTGCTAACTAAGTGATGCTTTTAACTATGCCCGACTTCGGTATCTGCACTTCAAAATTCATTGAATGGTATGAGAACAAGGTTTACAATTGCAGACTCCGGTCTGTAAAGTGTGGCAGACCTGGGAATCACCTAATTACAGATTGAAATGCGTTTGACGCAGAAACTGGGCGGTCACGATGATGACATAAGTATCTGTTTAAGTATAATTCCATAAACGTTCTGCGATAGCCATGGCACAGTGTGATAGGGCTAATGTCAAAAAAATGATTCGAATACTTAATACATATTTAATTCTGGGTATTATTTTGTTCATATTTAATATTATATTGTGATTATTTAATTTTGTTTTTCGATTATCTATAATTGTTTATATCCGTCGCGTACTGAAATGTTGACGTGATCAATGTTAAATTAAACTAAAATTGTTTAAAGTAATTAGGGAAACCAATTTTACAGTAATCTGTGAGTTTGAATAAGTTCTAGCTTCGCAAATAGTATATACATTTGAATCATATATTTAGTTTCGGATTATTCCTATAATATGTTATATCATGTAAATCAGCTATTGAAACACGTACATTAAAACAGACTAAAGACTAATGGATAAATAAAAAGAAATATCTGTTCCTTGCAGACGCTAAATTATTAAAATAATTAAAGGAATTTCTTAAACGTACATGTATAACATTGGTCGGTAATACAATCATTCAATTAATCACATAATGTTATAAACTGTTTACTATAAGTAAACGATGTAAATTGATTATTAAATAAATAATAGCACTGTTTCTAGATAATCTGTTTACATGACAACGGAAAACTTACATGACGGAGCGAAGAACGGGCGGCATTTCTGACTGATTCATACAGGTTGTGCGTTATATTATATCATAATTGATGTTACGCAAAAATTCTTTTGATCTATTGCAATGTTTATCATTGAACGATTTTGATAACTCGGCGATATTGGTTGTTGCATATTTATCTATTGATTTGATGTAAGATACGTAGGCATTTGTTATTTGGTGTAGAATAAATTGTGTCACATATTAATACTAAATCAGATAAAAGCGGGCACAGCGGCAGAAAGTGCCGAAATTTTGAAACGTAATAAATACAAAAGTCTTGGCAAAAAATACCTTTTTGTACCCTTTGGTGTAGAAACTCTAGGTTCATGGGGCCCCAGCGCGAACAAGTTGTTCACAGAAATCGCGAAGCGTCTGGTTGAGGTAACTGGTGACCAAGGAGCTGGCGACTTCCTCGCACAACGTATCAGCATTGCGATACAGCGAGGAAATGTCGCCAGTATCCTTGGTACAATGCCTCTCAAGGGCCTATTTTAGACATTAGCTAGCTTTTAAGTTTAGTCTTAGTTTCTTATATAATTATATGTAAATATGTTCATGTAAATAAAGAGTTTAAAATTAGAGAAGATAGTTACTATATATTTAGGTATATTAAGTGAGTAAACTTTGGTCGACACTAAATATCTCCCTTTTATATGTATTTATAAAAGTATGTTTATTTCGATCTGCCTCTGTCACGAATTTACTATGCATTCATAAATATGAATATACAACCAAATTTGGCCATGAACTCTCGGGTTCATGGACCTCGAAAATTTACAGATGCATTCGTTGAATTTTCATAGTACGGTTTGTATGACAAATATTTTTTAAATGTTAATAACCTAACCACAAAATTAAAATTTTGAAAAAACCCCGACCGCGACAGAGTGGACCGATTTTCATGAAACATGACATGGCTAAGAACACTCCGACTAACTCAGCTTTCAAACAAAAAACTAAATCGAAATCGGTTCGTCCGTTCGGAAGCTACGATGCCACAGACAGACACACACACAGACAGACAGACAGACACGTCAAACTTGTAACACCCCGTCGTTTCGGGGGTTAAAAATATATTTTCATCAGAATGTCACTCTGTGTTGTTTCCGTGACGCACATATCATTATCAATCATGGTTTTAGGTAACCTATGACGACAATATGCGTCATATAATCATGGTCTTGGTGCGGAAAACCCGATGGGCGATCGATAACTCAACCTGGCTCAAACCTCAAGGAAGTATATCAATAAATTGCATATGGAACAGCGGTACAAATCTCGACTGGGGGGCAATTGTAACTAATCCATTTTTTCCATTATTACCTACACTATGATATTGAGTTCTACATGTATCCACTGAACACGCCCACGATATATAACCGGTGGACACTCTATTTAATAATGCAAACATTGTAAAACATGTGGACCAGTTATTTGGACCAGATTAGCATTGCAATCGATGCCACTAGGCTTAGAATAAATTTAAAAGTGGAAAATGTCTGCCTTGGGTGAGACTTGAACTCACGGCCTCTGGATCCCATTGACCTTAGTAGTGGAAAATTTCGCTGGCTTGGTTGAGGTCTTGGTGGCTCAGTTGGCAGAGCGCTGGAATATTTATCCAGAGGCCGTGAGTTCAAGTCTCACCCAAGGCAGACATTTTCCACTTTTAAATTTTTTCAAATAATGTATCAAACTGACGTAAAATGTAATAAGCAAATTATATTATCACGCTGCTAATTTTATTAGAGTCTGTTTGGACTGTCAAGAGTCGGGGAATGTATTGGACCCCATACATTTCACGACTCTTGATTTTCCGGACAGACTCTACTTTAGATACCTCATCGGCTTTCTTGTTGACAATTGTCTTGAAATCACTGATTTCATTACTTTACTCATTACTCTCAAAATAATTAATTCTATTCATATTAAAGAATCATAAATATTTCGACATAAGTTAGAACCAATTTTACTAAGAGATCCGTTCTCTGACCTCACACGGGGGGAAATATTAGTTTTATCCCAATGTTTTCCTTAATCAAACAAAGTTAACCTACCTTTGAAAGTTATATTCTGAGAAATGTATAAATGTATTCATGAAACCTACGCTTTGAAAGTTATTCGCCTCAACCACACGATTGCCACAGCTTAATAATTATATCGTATCTTTATAACTTATAAACAAAGAGTAATAAACAAGCCTTGCTGTGATTGCCTATAGCTGTGGCACATCGTTGCTCCCATATAAAATAAACTAACAAATGCTCTTTTGCTAAGTTCAATTACTTTCCGGTTTATTTTACATGCAGTTCTTGTTAGAGATGTCCCGAACAATGGTTTTGGCCGAATACTGAATGTTATAGGACTTATAGGCCTTACTATCGGTCGAATAGCCGAATATTTAAGGCATTTGTACAGTTTCGAATCTCTTTTATTATGAAATGTGTACCTGCAAAACACAAAGTTAGATAAGATTGGATTTAATTATTGAAAGGTACGGTAGAACCGTTTATTATGTCGCTATTTCGGATTAATTGGATGGAGATTATTCATCGGGCCTGATTGTTTTCTGCGGCTACATTCCATGCTTTTCAATAGGTATATAAAATTTGTCTCACGAAAGTTAACATCTATAAGAATGTTTTTTTTTTTGTTCAGAACTGTTGTCGTCAGTGTCAATAAAATGTTTAACATTAACAGCCTTTGTATTTAAGAAAACATTTCTCCTAAACATTGAAATACATAAGTATATCGTCACTACTTTTAAAAAAGCTTGTATCTTCGTCTGTCAATGCAAACAAAATTGTAGTAAGTATGTATGGAATGCATATAGACTTACTGCGTTTTAACTTTGAGAAGCAGCGTGAGATACGAGATTTTTTTAAAGTAGTGACGATATAAGTTGTGGTTTACCATTATTTATATTGTTTTATCTTTTTAGTTAAGTGTAAGATATTCGGTAGCCGTTTGAATAGTAGTAGTAGAGGAGTGGAATGAGAATTTGTATGGGGGGGGGTCATAATAATTCCCACAGAACCGAAGTTTGGTTTTTTTAGTTCTTTGTGTGTGTCTTTTTGACATACTAAAAATATAGTAAAATATATTTATGCAAAATGCGTTTTTTCGACCGCCAAAAGTTGTATGAAAAATTACTATCGAAAAAAATCCTAAAATTTAAAAATCGTCTTTGGTATCAAGTTATGGGGAATTAGGCGGCAAATTTTTTTATAGCGTTGATGTTTAGCAAAAATATAAATATTTTTCACTATTTTGGTAAAATAAAAAATGATAAAAATCATAAATTTGATGAAAGGAAGTAATAAAAAACATAAATTTCAGCAATGTAATTTTTTTCATATGTCCCACACCATGGTAAATACGGGTACGATCCGCCTGGTGATTAACAGTTACGGTAGCCTATGACGCCTGCCAATCTAGAGCCTCCACATGTGCGTTGCTGGCCCTTTAGGGTACCTTTCCACTAGAGATGCGCAACGTGATAGTGTTTGATATCCACCAATCATGTTCAATGTTCACAAAGCGTAGCGCTAGTAGGAACGGGTTCGACTAAGCTGATTGTGGATATCAGAAGCATCCATAACACATCTCTAGTGGAAAGGCACCCTTAACAGTCCTCAGCTAGCTCGCAGGATAACGCGCGTCCGCGGGAGAAAAATCCTCCTAAGCCTACATCGAAAACAGATGCCTTAATCTCGCTGTCCAAGGCTCTAAGTCACGCGGCCCCGGTAGCCCAAAGAAGCGCTGGCTGGACGTCGTGGGAGCGGACATACAAGAGAACAATCTCACGTCTAAGTATGCTGAAGACCGGGCAAAGTGGAGAAGACTGAGTAGGAAAGCGGACCCTGGCGCTAGGCCGGGAAAACGCTAGGTTGAAGAAGAAGAAGCCGCAGTGTGCGACCATATACGGGTCCAGGGTGTGTGGATGCGCAGATTTATGACTAGAAAAACCGATGATTATTAGGTTTTGGTTTTCTCTCGTGTTCGATATAATGCTTTATCGACAGTTTTTTATGGGATGCGACAATTTATATACTTATATTGAACCCCACCAAATACAAGTTCATGGTAAATACGGTTACCCATTAGGAGGATTTTTCTCCCGCGGACGCGCGTTATCCTGCGAGCTAGCTGAGGACTGTTAAGGGTGCCTTTCCACCAGAGATGTGTTATGGATGCTTCTGATATCCACAATCAGCTTAGTCGAACCCGTTCCTACTAGCGCTACGCTTTGTGAACAGTGAACATGATTGGTGGATATCAAACACTATCACGTTGCGCATCTCTAGTGGAAAGGTACCCTAAAGGGCCAGCAACGCACATGTGGAGGCTCTAGATTGGCAGGCGTCATAGGCTACCGTAACTGTTAATCACCAGGCGGATCGTACCCGTATTTACCATGGTGTGGGACATATGAAAAAAATTACATTGCTGAAATTTATGTTTTAATTACTTCCTTTCATCAAATTTATGATTTTTATCATTTTTTATTTTACCAAAATAGTGAAAAATATTTATATTTTTGCTAAACATCAACGCTATAAAAAAATTTGCCGCCTAATTCCCCATAAGTTGATACCAGAGACGATTTTTAAATTTTAGGATTTTTTTTTCCATAGTAATTTTTCATACAACTTTTGGCGGTCGAAAAAACGCATTTTTCATAAATATATTTTACTATATTTTTAGTATGTCAAAAAGACACACACAAAGAACTAAAAAAACCAAACTTCAGTTCTGTGGTAATTATTATGACCCCCAAGGCTATATCTCCTCTACTATAGGGAACTTTTGGCCGAATACTAAACATTCGGCAAACTGGCCGAATATCGAATATTTGTTGAATATTCGTGGCATCCCTAGTCCTCGCCCTTGGAGTAGACGCTATGACGCAGGAATGCAAATGAAATTATTCACGCGATCCGATTGTTAAACGTGCGACGAAGGCTCCAATAAGAATGCGTTTATTTGAGTGACTTTTACAGAAAAAAAATTGTAGGTAGCCATCACATCTTTTAAAAGTCTACTAGTTAGCACCCCGGCTTCACATAGGGAGTAAAGCGTAAAAAGTGACAGCAAGTTTGCTTTTTAAACATATTAATTAAGATAGACATCGCGGACCTTTTTGTAGACCAATGAAAGAGCAATATCAACTGTTTAGTTGTAAACTTTTATTGTTATTTTTTTCATGTTCTTATTTACTGTTTTTTTTTTAATTTAAGTTTCATGACGCATTGGATTTATCTGTAATGTCATTGAAATATCTTTTCAAATAAATAATATCACCAACACCATACGGACCATACCTTGTTTTGTAATGCCTCAAACGGTTTGGGCTTTTCGATTAAAGCTCGGCAGCGTGATTTTTCCGACTTGATCAAAAAATATCGATATATTTCATATACCTAAACCTTCTTCAATCATAAATCTATTCCATATGCGAAAACCGCATTAACATCCGTTTGTTTTTGATTTTATCGCGAACATACAAACAAACAGGCTGACACGGCGATGTACTAATGTTTTATGATAGTGGTAAGATTGTAAAACTTTTGTAAAATAGGCTCTATAACCTAACAACAAAATTAAAATTTTGAAAAAAAAAAACCCCGACATAGTGGACCGATTTTCATAAAACATGGCTAACAACACTCCCGACTAACTCAGCTTTCAAACAAAAAAACTAAATCTAAATCGGTTCATCCGTTCAGGACTTTCAGGAGCTACGATGCCACAGATAGAGACACACACAGATAGACAGACACGTCAAACTTATAACACCCCGTCCTTTTTGCGTCGGAGGTTAAAAATGCAAATGAATAATATTTAAGTAGTCTAGTCTATCGATTGTCTAGCAACATCGTGAATCCTCAGGTGCAATAACCTCCTCGGCCGCCCACAAATAAAATTTAATATAACTGGACAAATGCAATTTTAAATGGTGAGTGGACCCAGATTCAATAGAAATACGTGTATTTTTTTTTATAAAACAGACGTCTCGTGTCAACGAACCTGTTAAGGCAGACATCGTAACTTTTCCAGCAATACATAGGTAGATGTGTTTTCTAGGTAGATTTAAACTAGATTATCAATTAAGGCTCATTATCCGTAGTCAACTAGGAACCCTTATAGTTTCGCCATGTCTGTCTGTCCGTCCGTCCGTCTGCGGATAAACTCAGTGACCGTTAGCACTAGGAAGCTCAAATTTGGTGCCAATATGTACGAGTATATCAAATACGCCGACAAAGTGCAAAAATAAAAAGTGGATAAAAAGTTTTTGTACCCTTTTGTTTTTTGTATTTTCTTTTTCATTTCAACCCTAACGTGTGATATATTTTGGATAGGTATTGAAAAATGAATAGGGGTTTACGATAATCATTTTTTGATATTATCAATATTTTCGGAAATAATCGCTTCAAAAGTTTTAAAAAATGCGTCTAACTTTTGAACCATAAGTTTAAAAAATATAAGAAAAATCACTAAAATAGAACTTTCTAAAGACTTTCTAGGAAAATTATTTTGAACTTGATAGGTTAAACAGTTTTTGATAAAAATACGGGAAACTACGGCGTGGCGCGACACGCTCTTGGCCGGTTTTTTTACTGTAATTAATCCTGATTAACCAATAGGATTAATAACAGTAATATGGACATATATAATCCTTTAACGCGACAGTGCTGCAGCAAAATAGCTGGAAAAGTTACGATATCTGGTTATGGTCTGGTTATCACAAAATAATATATTTGTGCCTTAAGGTGCCTTCCGTGATTCGATCTCAATTAATGACATGAGATCATTTTGTGGCACTTCATTCCTTCTACTTATGTTTCTGTTATGTATTATTTGTCTTGTCAGTGTTTACGAATAAAAAAAAATCAGTTCTACTTTAAATATGTAGGATCCTTTCTTCGTCCCTTGCATTCTCGTAAAGTTTTATATGTATGTACATTTTCACACATATTTCATAGATATAATTATATATACCGTGTTTTTAGGGTTCCGTAGTCAACTAGGAACCCTTATAGTTTCGCCATGTCTGTCTGTCCGTCCGTCCGTCCGTCCGTCCGTCCGTCCGTCCGTCCGTCCGCGGATAATCTCAGTAACCGTTAGCACTAGAAAGCTGAAATTTGGTACCAATATGTATGTCAATCACGCCAACAAAGTGCAAAAATAAAAAATGGAAAAAAATGTTTTATTAGGTTACAGGTACATGGGTCTGACCATAGACTACCACTTCACATGGAGTGCACACGTGGAGTTGGTGTGTCAAAAGCTGCGGGCTGTGCTTGTGAAGTTTCACCACCTCAAGTTTCTCACAGACAGGGCAACCTTATATGCAGTATATTATGCACTTGCTGACTCGATACTTTCTTATGGTCTTAGCACATATGGCAGAACATTTAAAACATACCTTGATAAAATCAAACTACTGCAGATTAGGTTTATGAAAGCTTTAGTGGATAAGAAAACAAAACTACTTTGTAGAGGAGATTATAATAAATTATTTATTAAATGTAATATGTTGCCGGTCCTTGAGAGAGTGTCTTTTCAGATCGCAGTGGAACAATATGAACCCTGTGAGTTTAAAGTCCCTGTTACTAAACCACTATTGCGTAGAAAATTGGCTAAGGAAGCATTGATTGTACCCAGGAAAGTTAATTATTATGGAAAAAGGACTAGATCTTATCTTGTACCTAAGATTTATAACAATATACCATTAAGCATTAGAAAAAGCACCAGCAAAAATGTATTTAAATCAAAATTAAAAAAGTTTATGTTGAAACAATTTGAAACTGATAGCAACTTTAGTTAATAAAATTACGTAATTAAAATAAAATAAAATTATTTAGTAATTAGTATTAAGTAACTAACTATGTTTGTAACTTGTACTAACACTTTAGCACCTAAGGTTAAGAAACAACAGTAAATGTGATGAAAGGGAGCCTATTCCTGCCAACAAACTGTTCTACAGTTTGGCGGAAAGTTTTATGTAAAAACTGTTTTACTTTTATTGAATAAATAATTTAAAATTTAAAATTTAAAATGTAGGGTACCCCCCCTACATGTAAAGTGGGGGCTGATATTTTTTTTCATTCCAACCCCAACGTGTGATATATTGTTGGATAGGTATTTAAAAATGAATAAGGGTTTGCTAAGATCATTTTTTGATAATATTAATATTTTCGGAAATAATCGCTCCTAAAGGAAAAAAAAGTGCGTCCCCCCCCCTCTAACTTTTGAACCATATGTTTAAAAAATATGAAAAAAATCACAAAAGTAGAACTTTATAAAGACTTTCTAGGAAAATTGTTTTGAACTTGATAGGTTCAGTAGTTTTTGAGAAAAATACGGAAAACTACGGAACCCTACACTGAGCGTGGCCCGACACGCTCTTGGCCGGTTTTATTGATTTACGTTAACTTTAAGAGAAGTTTCTTTAGATTAAATACAATTAATTTCTCTAAGAAACTAGCATCTTGACTTATTAAAAAAATTAAAATAATTACTGCATACGTGTGTGACAGCCTTTACCACTTTCTAATGTTATTTGTTTTGACGTGTGCCGTCAATCACTTGACATTAACTTGAATGCTATTCTTAAGAACCCTCACATCCCTCACACTGATTAATTAATTTATTATGTATGAAAATTATGAAGTTTTTTTTTGCGAATTTAACTAAAAGCTATATACAGGATGGTTTCTGATAATGAACCTAACGACGTGTTCAATTTAACGGAAAACAAAAAACACGGTGTATGTATACATTATTATGAATACGACGAACCACGACATATCCATTATTTTGAGTAATTTTCCTGTAAATATGTAGGAATGCATCTTACACGAAATAATATCAAAGTGCATAGACTAATGAGACAGGTATTCTAATGCAATAAAAGTCATATTATAATTGGTCTCGTTGATTGTCTTTAATATCAATTTCTCATTATCGTATCAAAAATGACACGTGTCATCGTTATAGGTAAGAAAGGGGTGCTTGCACAAGTTGCGCAAGTGACCTTGGCCTGATTAAAAAAAAATCTATAAAATATCGATTTTTTTATTGTTATCATAATAAAATAAAATAAGTATGTAAATAAATATTGGGGGACACCTTACACAGATCAACCTTGCCCCAAACTAAGCAAAGCTTGTACTATGGGTGCTCATCAGGGTGCTAGACGACGATAAACATACTTATATAGATAAATACATACTTATATACATAGAAAACATCCATGACTCAGGAACAAATATCTGTGTTCATCACATAAATAAATGCCCTTACCGGGATTCGAACCTCGGCGTAGCAGGCAGGCTCACTATCACTACCGACTACGCCAGACCAGTCGTCAAATGGCGGGTCATGTCGGACATCTGCATTAAAACTCAAGATTGTTTTTATTTGTACGTTATTTTTTACACAATGTATACTTTTGATTATTTTCTAATACATAGGTATAAAGATTCTTCTAAGGGATAATGGAGATGGTATAAACCGGTCCTATTACTTCCTATTTGACCCCTATTTTATTTATGTCCGATAGTTAACATAAATATAAAATTTAGTAGCGAGCGACCCCGCCTTTACATATCGAGAGCGCGACGCATATTGCGGGCGCTTGCTCTGTGTGTGTGTCGATATGTAAAGGCGGGGTCGCTACTCTTGAGAAAGATCCTCGAAAATGGATCGAAACATGTCGAACGCTATATCGACTTAACACGTGAGTAACCCGCTTAAAATATTTTTTAATATAAATTATCGTGACATTTCAAATGATTACATAAAAAGTTGATTACCCTCGTTTAGGCGTGGTACACGCTAAGGCTCATCTCCCATATTATTATATTCTGAATAATACTGAAGACAGTCGCCGTGACGAACATATACCAAGTAGCATTTATTCGACAAAGATCCCATAAGAAGCCTGACGAGCTTGTAAAGTTTTTGCACCCATGAGCCCTTACAAATTAAAAACAAGCCTGTAAATTCAACTTGATAGGGCAACAATTGATCGTAACTGTCAGCAGGAAAGTCTTCCTCATGTGCCGCTGTTCATTTTTTATTATAAGAAATTTATTATAGCACATTATGTCCTTGAGTCCCATCCGAGGGCATTAGCCCCGTGAGTCGAGACTCAACGAGACATTCTCTCGCAAAGATCAAGTTCAAGATCATTCGTAGCTGGCGGGAAATTGTTACTAGCTGATGATACAGACTCGTATCTGTAGAATGGGCGTGACTGAATATTTAGCATAAAATTATACTTAAGACATAAATTGAGGTTAAAGGTTAATGATTTACCCAGTTTTGAGTTGACGGAACACAGAACATTAAAGCGATTGATTTAGAATATGATTTGAATTTATCCGACTAAAAAATAAGTACAGCCGGCTTTTCCAACTATACGGTAGCCGAGCGTCGTAAGTTACGCCGTGTCTTGCGTGGGCGACGGTCGCGCGACCGACCGTCGCCGTCGCGTCTCATACTTCCTTATCGATAAGGTTTGATTTCGTATGCGTCGCATCGCCGTCGCGCGACCATCGCGCGACCGTCGCCCACGCAAGCCACTGCCTTAGTCTTGAAGAGCTGTATGAGGTTATTAAAAAAACTTGTCTATAGTATACTCGTATCTTAATAATTTCAAAGCTTTATGGCTAGCTAATAGTTAATATATCTATTTTTTTGTTTCAGGTATGACTGCCGTTATATCATTATATGGAACGACAAAAGACGAAATTATTTAATGTATATTAAATAATTTAGGTACAAAAAATGCTCTACTAACAGAACTAACGATATTTCTATATTTTCTATATGTATATTATTGTGTTTGTATGTATTGAGTATAGTGACAGTTATTTAGTTTATATGATGTAGTCAATTAATACTTGCAGTTAGAGATGGGCCGAATATGGGCTTTGCCGAATACGAATATTCGGCCGAACATTCGGTTCAGCTGTTACCGAACCGAACATTCGGCCGAATATTCGGTTACACCATATTTTTAAAGCGGATGTTCATTAAAACTGTTAAATGACTGTGATAATGGTTACATATGTTACTACAACTATGTTCTTATAATTTAGTGGATAACTAAAAATTAGTTAAAACAACACTGAACTCTTCTCAACTCTTAAACTACGGTTTTTTACATATTTTGACGTATTAATTATCTCTTTTTAGTAGTTCCTTAGAAAGATACTAAAATAGAAGCTTTATTATCCAATGGAATACACGAGATCTTAGTTATTTACTTTGTTTATTCGGTAAATATTCGGCAATTCAACCGAATTATTCGGCCGAATACGAACATTGAAAAACTTGCCGAATATGCCGAATACCGAATATTTAGCGAATATTCGAACCATCTCTACTTGCAGTAATGACCACCTCACATTCTACTATATATAAACATTGGGCTTTTTGTTATGTATGTGCAAAAACCATCATACATTTTGTTGAAAAAAGTAGATATGTTAAAACGACATGCCTAACAACACACTGAGTCATGTTATGTACTTACAGTTCAAAAATCAACCATTAACTTATTAAATTAAATAAATACATTTTTGTTCTTGGATGTTAGGGAGGTTTACATATTTGAGAAAAGAGTACTACATGTATATCGTCACTACTTTTAAAAAATCTCGTATCTCACGCTGCTCCTCAAAGTTAAAACGCAGTAAGTCTATATGCATTCCATACATACTTACTACAATTTTCTTTTCATTGACAGACGAAGATACAAGGTTTTTTAAAAGTAGTGACGATATGGTTCATTGCCAAAATGTCATTAACATCATCGGGTCAAATTTGCATTGCATGAATGTATATACAGTCAACAAGACTATTTCAGTGAAATAAGTGCATGTTTGAACTAAAAAAGTGTTGGTGGCCTAGCGGTAAGAGCGTGCGACTTTCAACCCGGAGGTCGCGGATTTGAACCCCGGCTCGCACCAATGAGTTTTTCGGAACTTATGTGTGAAATGTCATTAGATATTTGCCAGTCGCTTTTCGGTGAATGAAAACATAGTGAGGAAACCTAATTCCAATAAGACCTATAGTTACCCTCCGGGTTGGAAGTTCAGATAACAGTCGCTTTCGCAAACTAGTGCCTACGCCAAATCTTGGGATTAGTCGTTAGAGCGGACCCCAAATGCCGGGATAACGCAAGGAGGGTGATGATGAAGTGCATGTTTATATTGTTTATCTTACTGGAAATATGAAAATTTGCAAATAATATTGGAGTCGGTTTTTACACAGATTTATTTTAAAAAAATCGGATCGGTTCACCCGTTTCATTGCATGACATTATATTTTTTGACATAATTTCCATATGGGTACATATAAACGTTTTTCTGCTACCTGTTTTTCCTTATTATTAGTATGCTGCAGACAGTGACAGCGTTCTTGAGCATTCTTGATGCGACGACTTACCCTGAGAACTCTGTACCCATACAAATAACGTTATCTATTTTTATTTTATTGTTTTCTTTTATATTGATGACGTCATTAGAGTTTGAGGTTACCAAAATTTTATAAAACAACTTTTTTACTGAGTGCTGCAGGGTTAGCACATGATTGCCGCGAGAGTATGTCGCCGCGAGATAGACTACCCGTCCTTATGTCATTAATACAGTTAGAAGAAGACGTGTGATCTATCTCGCAGCGACATACTCCCGCGGCAATCATGTGCTAGGCCTACTGAACCAATGCGCCGATAGAGTTATGTATGTATTCTACGGTACGGAGCGAGCAAGTGGCATTTTGGCTACGCACTCAGGTGCCAATCATAATGAAGCTAGTAGCTACTCAAAGGATTAATACGATACGACTTTATAGGTACTTTCCATGACATGCCCCAATTTCATATCGGTGGCAGGTGCGACAATTGTCACAAAATATTACATAATTATGTAGAAATTATCGGTTTCACCACGCTAACAAGTGCGACAATAGTAGAAAACAATTGTCACGACTAACCATAGGGAAAATGTATCAAATAATTAATAGTTGTAATGGCAATAAGAAAATTTTATTAATGGATAATAGGCTACTTGACCCTTTCTTTAAATCTGTCTTATATAATTAAGCACTATCCAATTAACCGAAATAAAATATTACCATATTTTATTATGACTTAAAACAGCAAAAAATATTTTTAAAATATGCTTTTACGTAATCAGGCGAAAACAACACAGTCATGTTAATCTATAGATATCTGTGCATCAGGTTATTTTATTCGAAAACAACATTTTCTGACTTTTTAACCCCCGACGCAAAAACGACGGGGTGTCATAAGTTTGACGTGTCTGTCTGTCTGTCTGTCTGTTTGTCTGTCTATCTGTGTGTGTGTCTGTCTGTGGCATCGTAGCTCCCGAACGGATGAAACAATTTCGATTTAGTTTTTTTGTTTGAAAGCTGAGTTAGTCGGAAGTGTTCTTAGACATGTTTCATGAAAATCAGTCCACTATGACGCGTTCGGGGGTTTTTTCAAAATTTTAATTTTGCGGTTAGGTTATTACGGTTAAAGATTATTTATTCCCATAAGAATTACAAATTCACTTACATGAGAATATCTTACTACTTAACTTAATTCTAGTTCAACGCACAGTGCTTAATTAAGTTATTCCTTAAATAACAATTCAATATTTAATATAAAATCGACACATATGTAGGTAATTTTAAAAAGCGACATGCGAACAAGTTTAGTTGTTGTGCAGCGGCTCAGCGCCGAGCGCTCGGCGATAAGGCGCCGGCGTACATTAACGTATCATTGTGATGGATGCGGCATCGGCAGAGTGAGCGTACAAACTTTTAATTTTTTGGTTACTTATTTTAAATTGATTATGGTTACATATAAAGGTTCATTTAAAGTTTTACTTCTTTATTATATTTCGCGTGCATTTTTTTTTTTTTTTTTTTTTTTAATTAATCGTATACTTAATGTAACAATAATTTAAATTTAATTAATGTAGTTTTTAGTATATTTGAGGCTAGTATTTTTATATTGTTAATTTCTTATTAAATTTTTAATATGTATATATTACGCAATTAATTCTTTTTAGGCGTAACGGGCCTATATATATAAATATATATCTAGCATGCTTTGATAAATATTCATATACTTATAAATTGTTGTAAATTCAACAAGCTTATTTATGTAAGTATATTGATTTAATATTCGTGGTAGTAAAATTTTAAGTAGTAATCTATTTTATGTTTAGGTGTGTTTGTGTTTTGACTTAGTTTGAATGTTATATTTATTGCAATTTTTTTATATGTTTTTTTTATATATATTTTTTAATTTTTTTTTAGTTTAATTTTTTTGTTTTATCTGGTGTAAAGGGCCAATATTTAATAACTAATTAATATCTTACATGCTTCTATAAATAAACTTATTGAGTAAGGTAACATAGTGATAATTTAATATTTGTGGTAGCTTTAAATGTTTATTTATTTAGGTAATAATACTATTTGGCATAAAGTTTATAATTTTAATAGGGTAAATCATTTAACAAGTTTTACATTATTTATTATGTGGTACTTTAGGTATTTTTTGAAACGGTTAATGGATTCTAATTCTCGAATGTCTCTTGGTAACTTGTTATATATTTGAGCCCCTTCATAGACTAAACTTCTCTTTCCGTAGGTGGACCTGTGTTGAAGTAAGACTAGATTATTTGCATTTCGAAGTTTTATCCTTTGAAATTGGTTTTTTTTTTACGAACGATATTTGTGTATGTATCCGTTTTTCTAAAATTTTTCGTATTAGTAGACAAGTTAGGTAAATATATGTTTGGGTGACATTCATTATTTTAGTTTCAGTATAAATTTTTTCAGTAGATGTGAGGTAATTATAGTGAAATAAGGTTTTAACTAGTTTGTTTTGAGCTATTTGGATTTTATTTAAATTCGTTTTAGCGGCGGTGCCCCACACCTCAATTAAGTAGTCAATATGTGGCTTAGCTAGGGAGTTGTAGATGAGGAATTTAACTTTACGTGGTAAACATCGTGCAATATTTCGGAGGGCCCCCGTCAGTGACGAAAGTTTAGCTTTAGTTTTTTCTATATGCGGTTTCCACGTCAATTGAGAATCCAGGATTAGGCCCAGATATTTTTCGTGTGGTTTGCGGTTAATGACTTGCCCATTTATTGTTGGTGGAGAAAAATCGTTAATTTTTTTATTAATTGCAGAGAAAATTACAAAGTTTGTTTTGGAGATGTTTATGGTAAGTAGATTAGACTGAAACCAATCATTTAAAATATCTAAATCGTTTTGTACATTTATCATGATTTCTTCAATACATGTTGCACTGTAAAAGATGCTCGTATCATCGGCATAAAGCGTCAAGTCGCCTTTCAGTCCGATGTCTTGGATATTATTAATATAAATCAAGAATAAAAGCGGGCCCAGAATCGAGCCTTGTGGGACACCACAATTGACGGGTCTGGGGCCGCTCTTATCCATGCCTATTTTTACAATTTGAAAACGATTTTCAAGGTAGCTCTTAAGAATGTCGTGTGCTTTGTCTACAATTCCCGCATTGTTTAACTTTTTTAATAATATGTCATGGCTCACTGTATCGAACGCCTTCCTGAGGTCTATAAATATTCCAAGAACAATTTGTTTTTGATCAATCTTAATTTTTATTTTAGTGACAAGGTCTATTGTGGCAGATAGGGTATTAGATTTTGGTCGGAAACCGTATTGTTTCTGCGATATAAAATTTTTAGCTTCTAAAAATTTATCGAGACGTGAATAAATAATTTTTTCGTATATTTTTGATACGGTTGAGAGTACAGAGACAGGTCGGTAATTTCCCGGTTCTGACTTTTTACCTGATTTATAAATTGGAGTAACTTTTGCCATTTTTAAACTGTCAGGGAAGGTACCGTTTTCTATGTTTTTGTTTATACACCGTGTAAGTTCAGGGATTATTATTGGCGAGATACATTTTAAAGATTTAGCAGTAATTTCATCTAGACCGGAACTAGTATTCGTTTTTAGATTGTGTATTATTTTTTGAATTTCATCTTCAGTAGTGGGTTTTAGGTATCTGAGTTTATCGCCATTGCCAACATCGCAGAATTGTGTTTGCACAGGTGGAATTTGACTTGCTAAAGAGATGCCAATTGTAGAAAAATAAAGATTAAATTCTTCGCAGATGTCCTTCGGGTCCTTAACAATTCTTGAGTTTACGTCTAGTTGGCCTGGATTTACGTTATCTTTTATTTTGTTGTTAGAGAGATTGCCAATCAGGTTCCACATCTTCAATGGTTTATCCGTACATTCTTTAAAAGCCTTGTGATAATAAATGTTTTTTGCTGTTTGTATATTTTCTGATACCATCTTTCTCTCTGCCTGTACTTTCTTTAGAGTTTCCTCCGTATTATTTCTCTTGTATTCCTGCCATAGTTTATTCCTGTGATCTATTGCATTTATGATATCCTTATTTATCCACTCTTGTCTCGGTGGGTTCAAAGTCTTAAGTTTTGTAATTCTACTTTTTTGTAAGCATGTTAGTAATTTGACCTCGAATATATCATAAACGCAGTTCTCATTGTTTTTGTTTTCTTCTATAGTTCTGTATAATTTTTCGTAATTTAGTGCTTTATACTCTATTACTTTCTTTGCAGGTGGCTGGTATTGTTTAATCTCGAGGTAAATTTGTTTATGATCGGCCATTGATGAATCTATTAGTGTTAAGTGAAAGTCGTTTTGCTTTAGGTTTGTGCATACATGATCCAGAATTGTGTTCGTCGTAGGCGTCTGTCTTGTACTGTGTTCTTGATCTATTTTATTTAAGATTGTGATGTCATTTTCTTTTAGTGTTTGCTTGTAATCTTTAGTCACACTTTTTGGATGTAAGATGTCATAGTTGAAGTCGCCAAATATCAAGACTCGTTTTCTAGATCTAAGCTGACGAGAGTATTCCTCGAGAAACGATTCTGAGTTTGTTCGTTCTGGTTTATATATCGTACCAATGTCCAAGGAAAATTTTTCTATATGAACCCAGACAAAGTGGTTTTCATTAATGCAGCATTCCTCGATCAAATTATGTTTCAATGTGTTCTGTACATAAATTGAAACTCCTCCACCTCTGCCAGTGTGTCTGTAGTTGTAGTAATGCGAGTAACCTGTAAGATGTAGTCTCTTGGCTTCTTCTTCATCCTTTATCCATGTCTCTGTGAGTGCAATTATATGAATAGTAGTGTCAAACGATTCAATTATGCATTTCAACTCATCAAATTTACCCGGCTTGACTATGCTTCGAACATTCGCATAGAAACATTTCAGAGACTTTTTACTCAATTTTATTTCAGTGTAAGAGGTAGCTATTTGGTACGAAATACGACCGCCCGACGGAATCAGCACTTCCCTGCTGCTGTCTTCGTGTGGACGGTCGGATTGGATTTTTTGGCTGTGAGTCTAGAATTCTTGGGGCTCCCTTTACATAACCAATTCGTAAATTTGTCTCGCCATTAGAAATGCGTCGCTGTAGTTCTTTTTGAAGGTTTTCGAGTACTTTACGTTGTTGTGGGGTTTGGTCCGAGTATATTTTAATATTATTTAGCTTCACTTTGCTCTTGTTTCTCAGTATATATGTTACTGTATCCTCTAACGCAAAACATACTTTTATAGGGCGCGGTTTGTTTTCCTGCGGTTTCCCTAAGCGAAAATACTGCTTAGGTTCAGGACAGTCACTGAATATCGATTTGGTAACTTTTACTATTTCATTATAGTCGTATTCAGCATTTGCTGGTAAAGTAAGGTCAGGTTCCGGAATGCCTGCTATAACTATATTTTTTGCTCGTAAATTGCGTTCCCGGCATTCCGCGATCAGGTTTTCATAAGAAATTTGAGGATCAGATGGCTCTATTTGTTGAGATGTTTTTAGTCCATTAAAATCTGTCTCTAGAAGTCCAAGTCTTGATTCAGTAACATTCATGGATGTCTGCAGGCTGTTTAACTGGTCTTTCATGTTATTTTGCTCAATAATTACGTTGTCTATGCTGTTACGTATGTCAGTAACTTGATTTTTTATATTACTCACATTATCACAGAGTTGGTTCATCCTCTCTGTCTGCGCTATATTATTAGTGCTTAATAAATGCATCATGTCCGACATTTGTTTTTTCAGTTCCGCAAGGTCTGAGAGGATGTGATCATTTTCGCTTGAGAGTTTGCGTTTGTTGCGGAAGGTGATTTGTGCATTATCTTGTTCTGAGGAGAAGGCCAAGTTTGGTTGCGATCCACTAAGCCCCGCGCCGCTGACCGTAATGCCGCCTCCAGGCGGGGTGCGTTGTAGAGTGCTCATAGCTCCGTGGTCACTACGTCACTGCACAGCGCGCACTTGTATTCATGCAGCGGAAAGGACGTAAACACCGCGTACGTAGTTAACTTAAAAGTATTGTTACTGATACGTGCACAAGGTTGAGAATAGATTGCCGATAAATTCATGTATTTTTTTAAATAAATTGCGACGCGTCTGCACTGTGCGCGTAACTGGACGAGTTATTAAGTATGAAGGCATAAAGTTCAATATGTCAGTGATTGTTTTGACATGCAGTAAGGTTTGAATTCGATGACGTCAGTTCAACGCTGACAGCGTTTTCGGTGGCTAAAATAAATAAAAAAATTCACATATTTTTAATCAAAAATACGTAGTCAAAATACACTTTTTATACCCAAAATCTATAAATATTGTTTTTTTTATGACAAATACTACAAAATACAATCATTTACTGTGCCAAATTCGATATGATATGAGTCTAGTAGCCTATTGTTTATTGGCTGACTATATATTAGTATATATGCCTTTGTTCTCTTTGATAAAAATTATTTAAAACTATTAAATACTCTCCCACCATTATATAATTTTCTTGGGTAACATTATTTATGTGTATTGTATCAAGTAGGTACGTGGTATGTATGTAACTATGTATGGTATGTATTATTAGTATTTTGTTGAATAACCTAACCACAAAATTAAAATTTCGAAAAAACTTAACAAAATTAAAATTTTGAAATTTTTATGAAACATGGCTAATAACACTCCCGACTAACTCAGCTTTCAAACAAAAAAAACTAAATCGAAATCGGTTACAGACAGTAACGCACAGACAGACAGACAGACAAACAGGCAGACAGACAGACAGACAGACAGACAGACAAACAGACAAACAGGCAGACAGACACGTCAAACTTATAACACCCCGTTGTTTTTGCGTCGGGGGTTAAAAACAATATTGCAATATGGATATTACAAGAAAGATGACTATCTTAAAATTGATTTCCGACAGCAAATTCGTGTTATTTGATTGATAACAAATTAATATTCGAAATGAAAGTTCATAAATGGAAAGGAAGCTCAAAGTTTGAATGAAACGGGTGTGTATGACAAAAATTAGAAATATCTAATTTATGACCGACTAAAAGTAGGAGGAGATTATCATCACAGCAAAAGGGAATGTACACGTTTCTAATGGGGTGGCAACGCGCATGTGACACTGTTTGAGTTGCAGGCCTCCATAGGTTACGGTGACCGCTTTACATCAGGCGGGCCGTATACTTGTTTGCCACCGACGTAGTATTAAAAAAAAAAAAATCATAAATTCGGCTATTTTTTTTGTAATATGATGTCAGAACTCCTGATTTCATGATGAGATCCTGAGGAGTAAAAGGAACTCTTTAAATATTTTAGGCGTTCATAAGAGTTATTTTTGTTATTTTGATCATGGGCTAAGAGTGGATGGACAAACTTTTACCAGGCGCTTGAACGTCTCTCTAACTTAACTTATTTTAGCAGCTATGGCTGGCGGAAATGGGCTGGCAATGATATCCCATACGTGTAATCCTTGAGAAAATTAGGAAAGATCTTTCATCATCATCATTATCATATCAGCCCTTTATCGCCCACTGCTGAGCATAGGCCTCTCTTCTAGTACGCCATGTATCCCGGTCCTGAGCTAGTCTCATCCAGTTGTGACCCGCAACCTTGCGGATGTCGTCCACCCAACGAGCTAACGGATGCCAAGCGCTTCTTACGTCTGTAAGCGGCCACCATTCCGTTAACATTTTAGTCCACCTACCATCACTCTGCCTAGCAACATGTCCCGCCCAACTCCATTTTAGTACAGATCTTTGCACACTATAAAGAACTAAATAAAAATGTGCACATCTGCCTACTTTGTATATTACTAGCTTTTGCCCGCGGCTTCGCTCGCGTTAGAAAGAGACAAAAAGTAGCCTATGTCACTCTCTATCCCTTGAACTATCTCCACTTAAAAAATCACTTCAATTCGTCGCTCCGTTTTGCCGTGAAAGACGGACAAACAGACACACACACTTTCCCATTTATAATATTAGTATGGATATTGAAAGAAAAACTTTGTTTCACACAGAAAATTAATTTTACGTAAAAGTGCGTGGCAAATGTCATTTACAGGTACAGTGCCGTCACATTAGACACATTTTTAGTTGACATTGACACTGGCACCTGACACTTGACAAGTAATGGAAGGATAT
This sequence comes from Leguminivora glycinivorella, assembly GCF_023078275.1. Classification (NCBI taxonomy): domain Eukaryota; kingdom Metazoa; phylum Arthropoda; class Insecta; order Lepidoptera; family Tortricidae; genus Leguminivora; species Leguminivora glycinivorella. Next base: position 7,459,196 of record NC_062989.1, on the reverse strand, counting down.
TGGTAAATTTTGATAATGTACAGTTTCCGAATAATGAGATTTTTTGAGAGCTGAGTTAATACAGAATTACAGATACATTTACATATCGTGTATTTCGGCACAGTCAGTAAACTAAAATTTTTGGTAAGCTGGTAGACTTTTATGCGGGAGGTCCTAGTAATTTTTTTTTCTATTTTTTTTATGAAATATTACTATTTAATATTATTATTTTGCAGTTTGTTTCTTTGTCAATTTTGTGTAGATTAATTGGTTAATTATTTTTTAACAGAGTAATGGTAAAATTTTTTTGAATATTGTAAACTATCGCCGAAGACAATATTCTTTATTCTTTTTTACTTTTGACAGGTTTAGTAATGTGTGGTACTGGTACTCCTTGCTAGATTTACTAGATTGGGTGACATAAGGTAAGGTGGGGAAGATTGAACGGTTTTTCTTGCGGGGTTAGATAGAAACCCGCTCATAGTGCTTCGTTATACGAAACATATTTCTTCTTAGGCCTCAAGACAAACCCCTTAATCTTACCCCACCTTACGTTATTTTTGATTCTAAATTGTCCTTACAAATAACATCAATAGAACTTGGTCCGCGAAAGTCAAGGACTTTATTTTATCATCGTTCTTTATATTTAGATTAATAGTACCTGCATAAAGACTTCAGTACTTTCAGTAGATGCTCATACTACACATCATTCGTAAACAAAGAAGCTACCGAGAATATTTTAATTCCTTTATACAACTCATGGTATATGAACTATTTGACGACTATGAATAGAAACAATTAAAACTATAAAACACCTTTTATAGCGCCTGATGCCAATTTCATGCCTAAGCATAATTATTTTTTCTACTCCCGTACTTTTATTTGTCATTTACAGGGTCGTGCACAGTGCACATATACACCGTGTTTCACTTAACACTAAAAACCTGAAAACCGTTTGTTCAGAATCGAGAGTGGAATCGATTGAGCTATATCCTGATGGCGGTAATATTTTTATTTAAATTACTTAGTAGGATTAGTTATTTTTTACGTGCCTATCCTATTGTACTCGTAATACAACATTGTGTATATCGCATTGCTAGAGGTTGTTTACCTTTTTCAGTATTTAGGGGTATTAATACTGGCTGGTTACTTGGGGGATTATTTTTTCCGCTACGAGTTTGACGTTGTTTGTCAGTTTAATCTTAATGTTTATCATAAGTCATAACAAATTGAACTCGTACCTAATTACAACCTTGTCTTTCTGAATATTGGGTTTAAATTTGCTTAGTGCGATTACTTGTCCAATTTGAAGTTTACTGTGACAAAGCTTTAAAGTGTTTTACAATGACATCTTAGCTGTCTATTGATAAACCTTATGTCGTTGCAGTAACGTACACAAATAAATAGTTTTATGGTTTATGATGGTAGTTAGCAATTATTTTATTGAGTGTAGAGCTAAAAGTCAAGTAGAGCTGTACAGAAATCTAAAAATTCAATTTAAAAAAGTAACCATCAGCTTAAAAGATAAATACTCTAGATGAGTTTAAAAAAATAAAAATCAGTTGGGGTGTCTGAGGGTTTGAGTGATACCGGAAACACGTTGTATTTAAAATCTCCCTTATAGATGTCAAGACAAATCTTTAATGTTTACGAGTAAATGTTTTAAGGATACCATTAGTGTGTTTTTTCAAACAAGACATTTGATAATTAGTTATTTTTCTATTGTGTGTTATTTGTGTTATTGCCTCTTTGCATAATTTGTTTTAAGGGGTCGGGTGGCTGTCCCTGAACTTATTTCTAATATAGACGTAAAATATGAAAATTATTATTTACAGATGTTGACAAACAAAAAAACAAAGCTTTATAAAAACGGACAAGAGTATATCAGTCCGTGTTCACTTGTTCAGTGTTAGTTACGTTACCATAGTTTCCCGTCCGTAAGCCTTGAACGGGTGCTATTAGTGGGTATGGGTATACTACACATAAGAACAAGAAAATGAGTCTAAGGACAAGGACCTTTGTAACTTTTTACTCATAGCACTTCAATATCATAATGTTATACTGTTTCGTGGCTTTAAATACATATCTATTTTATTCTACAAAGAGTTTTTTTTTGTAATATTTAATATGTAATGGTTTACCAATCACGTAGGCATAAGTTTTCTTTAAAAAATTTAATGAGAGCTCCTTTTACGACTTTTTAACCCCCGACGCAAAAACGAAGGGGTGTTATAAGTTTGACGTGTCTGTCTGTGTGTATGTCTGTCTGTCTGTCTGTTTGTCTGTCTGTTTTTGTGTGTGTCTGTCTGTGGCATCGTAGCGCTCGAACGGATGAACCGATTTTGATTTAGTTTTTTTTTAATCCGAAAGCTGAGTTAGTCGGGAGTGTTCTTAGCCATGTTTCATGAAAATCGGTTCACTAGGTCGCGGTCGGGGGTTTTTTCAAAATTTTAATTTTATGGTTAGGTTAGTTCCATTTTTATTTGGATTTATGGTTCAAAATGTTGGTTTTTGAAAATATTCTGTTTCTCCTTATGAAAGTACCTAAATGTTGATAAATAAAACAAAATTATCAAAATTTTCGTGCATAGAGGCCGAAGGGGTACTTTTCCAAAAAGATATTTGAATTTTTATTGTAATTTCATTTTCAATTATTACATAGTTGGTCTTCTAAATCAAAACTTATCCGATTGAATCAATTTAAAATTTGCTGTTTTTATGTAATTATATTTTCATGCTGTTCAAAGAGCCAACCTTTAAAAAAGTTTCGTCCGATAAGATTTAGTATGGAATGTTTTCAATTTGTGCGAGTACCTTTAATACGCGTAGGTACATATATGACGCACTGACCTTACAAATTTCCATGGGACAGTTTTTAGTTAACATTTATCGATTCTGAGTAAGAAAGAACGAACTGTTTGACCTTAAGGTCCTTAAGATATATGAATAAAAAAAAAACATAAAAATGTGTATATTACTGCTCCGCTGAAAACCTCAGAAACAAATTCTTGGCAACTGACCTATTTTTGTTTATTTTTATTTCATAGTATAATTTAATTTAATAGTCCAAAGAAAATAAAGAAATATTAAAGATAATTACGTCCGATCCTTATTAGAATTCTAAAAACGCGATATAAAAACGGATACGATTCTTATCCCTAATCCTAATTGCCCTAATTGTTGATCTACGATGCGAATTTGTCGATTAAACTCAATTGAAATCCTCAGCTTTATCCAACCCGGCCTAAGAAATATATAAACACTTACATCTCCGAACCTGAAAGAAAATCCTTCTGTCACAACACTGTCACTACACCGTCTCCTGCGCAGCTTGCGTCCAACCGCGGCTCGCTTCTGTCGAGAAGTAATCATAATCACTATCGCGATCCACCGGTAGCCCTGCCCGTGACCTTTAGGTAACTGATAGTTTAAGGATACAGCATAATCAACTGTAACATACCCTTTTAAGAGCTCTTATTCGTTTGTTATACTGATATAAGGGATAATACCTATGCGTATCCACGTCACGCTAAATTCCGGCTTTTGGGTTCCGTTGCTTTGGCATACAATAATATTAATGTGATCCTAGATACGGTCGTAGAAATTGTAAACATGTTATTTTTATATTTATTTCCCACAAAGTTCAATCGTTGTCGTTGACACTATTAAAGAAGGTTGTTAGCTTCGCGATAGTTGTGATGTGCTTAGGAAACTAAAAAAAAACTGGATCGACAAAAAAAATTGCATCTAGTCACAAATTAAAAAAATTAATATAAAATAATAATATTTTTTTGCTGTGTACTTACCACAGCAAAAAGGAGTGTACAAGTTTCTAATGAGTTGGCAACGCGCACGCGACACTCCTTGAGTTGCAGGCGTCTATAGGTGCCGAAGACATATGTCTTCGGCACCTATAGACGCCTGCAACTATATAGACGGCCGAGCGAAGCGAGGCCGGATAGGTCTGAGGCGGGCAACCCCATTTCCCGCCGAGGTATGTATAGTGCTTTTCTCAAACATGGTATGAAATAAATAAAGTCGAAAATAGTAACTTTGGATGGCTGTATCTCCTAAACGGTGCGTCGTAGCGCAAAAATAATCGAATTTTCGTTCCCCTTTGATGCCCCGTATACGCTTATAAAAAAACAAAAAGTTAAAAAAAAATTCAAAAAAAAACGAAAAAAAATTTTTTTGTATGAAAACGCACCCAAAATCAAATATTGTCTAGGGCCCGTACCAGTTGCAGTCGGCACGTCTATAAAGCCTCTTATAGTTTTTTTTTTAATTGGCTAAATACCTGGATGTTATGTCACAATCCGGCCTTGGCCTGCAAGGTTTGTATGAAATTCCATTATCTATCAATCGTCCTAGCCGCACCTGCAACGTCATACTTCGCTGCCAATTATAAGGCACATAACATCAATATTTCATACCATGTTTGAGAAAAGGTAATTATTTTAAGTACTTAATAATAATAGACAGTCCATACCTTACCAGATAAAAATTCAGGTTCTATCATGTCATTTACGAGTTAACAAATTCCTTTCAAAGTTTGACTGTTTTTTAAAATCCCCGCCAAATTGTACGATATTATCATAGAGAACCCTTCCTCGCACTAGCATCAGTAGTAGGGTACCCCCGTTACCAGCCCGGGTCTGGGGCCTGCTCCCAGGACCCCACCACCGCCCATCCATGGTCTTACTGAACCAAAAAAAAAAAAAAAAAAAAAAAAAAAAAAAAAAAAAAAAAAAAAAAAAAAAAAAAAAAAAACTAATAGCCCCCCATTTAGATTCATTGCGCTGGGTCTCGACGCTCTCAGAAGCCTCCTTCTAGTATTTACAGAATACGTTCTTTACACAATAAAACTTGTGCACGACGGTCACAAAAGGATTACCGACCCTTTCTATTGTTCGATCTGGACTCGGCGCTAGACCATTGTTACCCTACCCAGCTACCTGGCAGTGTCATGCACACCTTTTCCTTGTGTCTCATACTGATAGGTATTTTATAATTAATTTTTAGTATAACTTTGTAATCATATGGATTGCGATTCTAACCTAACCTAACCTAATTAAAATACCTAACTTTTCCATTCGTAACCTAACCAAATTTAATTAAAACCTACTCTTAGTTAACCTAAGTATTCTAGACTTACCTTTATGAAACCTAACTGAGTTTCACCTACTTTTACTTTTATTTCTATAAATGTAGGTATTTATGAAATGTATTATAATTACGTTTTAACTTAAGAACTTCTGAGTTACATTTAAGTTTATCCAAATACCTAAACTTAACGATCCTATCTAGCGTATCTTTCTTTTTCTCGAATATTTATGATATCTTATACCTATTTCTATCATACATCTCTTTGTTGTATTACCAAATTTGTACATATGATTAATAAGTCAATTTTTTGATTACGTCTTAATAAAAGTTAATTTCCCATCTTATCAAACTTTCTTTTTTTACATATATTTCAATGTTTTGTATCTGAATAAACCTCGGTAATTTTGTGAAGTTGCGTTTTTGCTTAATTGCTTTATTTATTGTACCTTCTTTGAATAATTTACTTACCTATGTCTATTATTATTTTTTATGACTTGTGTATTGTTTAAGAGAATGCATACTTTCAATAAACTTGTTACGACGTGAGAAACTGAGAACCGGTTAAAACATGTTTAAGGCTAATTCTATGTGAATAAAAATGTCTTTTGTGCATTTTTAAAGATAATATATATTTATTGTTTCCGCTTATTTGAATAATTCGGGTTTTGGGTAAAGAGATCCTTCGACGAACATGTCAAGGCATGATACTTTCTATTCATATTTAACAAAGAGCATTAACTGGTGTAAACATGTTTTAGACTAACGCACCGGTAATTCTTGTGACTTGAATTTATTATTGTAACAACTTAGTTGCTTTATTATAGATGTTTATTGTATTGTAAAATGACAAAAAGTTTATTGTTTGCGTTCAGGTATAAGATGAACTGGTTGAAACAAGATTTATGGTACGTTCCCCTGCTCTCTACCATATTACGAGTATAAAAGCCAAAGAGAGTCGAGGCTGAATAAGTATTCCTGTAGAGGCAGCCTTCTGTACCAGAGCTCCTTGTATCTAGTGTGGTATATAGAGAAGTGGAGTGTGCGTTAAAAAGTGAAGTGTTTATAGACAGATCCAACAATGGACGTGAGTATGTTTTTCTTTTTAAATTACTGTAACCCATATTGCCTTTTTATAATATTGTTTCGTCTAGTGTTCTTTGTATTTAATTAATAGAATTGTTAATAGTGTTTAAAATATTGTCTTTCATTGTTTCAGTTCTCTGAAAATACTTTCAAGAACTATTACTACCCGGAAAATCAGGGTGATTCAACCGATGAGGAAGGTACAGCTGGTTTCAAAGTTAAGCAAGCCCTCGCAAAGAAACGTCCTGGAAATAATATTGACAGCTTCTTTGAACGACCTAAAAAGCAGTGTAAAACCTTGAAACGGTCTTCGAATGTAAGCAAAGGTTCGCCAGAAGGCGTGGCTAATTTATCATCTGGACAAGATGATGGGGCGTATTCATCTCACTTAATTAAAATAGAGATATATGATATGCAAACAATCAAAAACATCCCAGCCACGGAACACTGGAAGCACGCGGACGTCAGACTGAAGTATTTTGCGTTGGAAGACGACTTGGAATTACAAAATACGCGAAATATTGTATATAATATTACAAAACAATTAGCTTCTAAGGACACATGTGTAAAATATTTTATAGATAATAAGAAACAGTGATAAATATAATTTTTAACGATAGCAGTAGGATAGTGTTAAAGTGTTTCACATTTCTTATCTTTCCTTTTTATGATTTAAGTAAATTTCCTTGTAAGATATTCTTTTGCATTGTTTCACATTAAAAATGACGAAAAGTGTTAAGTCGGTCCACTACATTTGTTAATATGTAATAACCCTCTTTGTTTTATAAAATGTATACTCTTTATTGAATTACTTAACGCAGAAACTCAATGTGGGGAGGCGGCTTCGTTTGACAATGGATTCTCTGAACTGTGATGTTTATGATGCGGAACTTATAAGACTCTGTGAAGTAATCGAACTAGATGAAGAGTTATATGAAGCCGCCCGACTTGTGAGCCAATGTCACGGAGAGACGTAAGTTATTTCCACTTAAAATATTCATGTTCCTGCATGTTCAAACCATTTAACGAATACCTGCTTCATGTTGAGTTTTAACTTGTTATGACCGGATCTTGTTTCTACTTGTAGCGATTATTCCATTACCTGCTGAACAATAGGATAGTTTTTTAACGAGGCGATACTTGATCTTATTGTTACGTTGATGGTGAGGTGGGAGAGCCCACATATATAAACGGGGTATCTGAGATTGTTATCATTCAGTGTTTTACCACCGTGCTTCAATAATTGTAATACTTATTTGTGACGTTCATTTCCAAAATGGTTTTTACTTACTATCATATTGGTCCCACTTTACCTCGTGACAAGATTGCACAATTAAGTAAAGAATTTATTTTAAAATGTTTCCATAACAGTATAAGGCTCTGGTACACAGAAAATAAATTACCTTCTACATTAGTGGAAGATTTTGATATTAAACCATACTTTACACCATGTAGTGGTCATTATATCAACGATTCCAAGAAGAAAACTGTATCTGAAGATGTAATTGACGGTGTTTTAATGATGCAAGCCTATTGTCAGCAGTGTCGAAAAGATTTGAGTTAGTATAAATGAAGTAACATTTAAATATTTTTAATTATATCTCGCATCAGAGTATTTATAAATGTATATGTTTTCGTTGTTTTAGATCTTCTCAAATAGGAGGTGGATTGAAAAGGTCGGCTACAGTTTTAGAGACAGAAGAAGAAGTATCTGTTAAGAAAAGTCGCCTAGCTGTTGAGCCTACATCATCAACGTCATCTAAACCAACCCCTTCTGTCATTGTAAGTACAAATAATAATGCTGAAATTGAATGTTCTGTATGTAAAAAGTTAGTGTCTAAAAGATATTTTAAAAATCATTTAAACAGTAATCTTCATAAAAATAATGTTATAAGATCTGACTTAGAATGGATTGATGTTCAATTAATTGAGAATGCGTTTAAGAATAGGGTGGCCACTTATAGAATACTACTTAATGAAAAAGTTTACCAACCTTTTACACCTGAAACTATTTTACAAAAGAATAGAGATAAAATCTTTGCATTATTGGATCGTTCCCTTAGTAATCATTTTGCATTGAAAGTTAACTTTATTCTAAATGCCGATTTTACACAAGAGAGCAAACAAATCAATAATACTTTTGATTTCCAATTATGTAACAATATTATTGATACTAGTAGCGACAAGGATGAAATTTTCGAGTCCGTGATTAAGGATATATTAACAAAATTATCTAACTTTGAAAGAAAAGACAGTGGGTGGGGTTTAGTAAAATTTAACTATCTAGATGTTAATGTTAACAAATTTAATCCGTTGCGCGGTTCTTCTTATATTGAGTTACCAAGAGATATTCAAAATAAAAAAGCAGTTATTAATGTAAAAAATAGTGATCAAGAATGTTTTAGATGGGCAGTATTGTCAGGATTATACCCCCCAACAAACCATCGTTCAAACTGTACTAAATCGTATATTGTTCATAAAAATAAATTGAATTTTAGAGATTTAACTTTTCCAATAAAATTGGGGGATATTCCAAAATTTGAAAATAATAATAATATGAGCATAAACGTTTTTGGAATTGAATACAATTCTCAAAATAAAAAACATGATATAGTAGGACCATTGCATTTAACAAAGTGTAGAAAAGATATCCATTTGAACTTATTGTATATATCCAAAAATAGTAACGGACATTATTGCTTTATCAAAAACTTATCTAGATTAGTATCTAAGCAATTATCAAATACACAGCATGCTGTTCATATTTGCGATGGATGCTTATCCAACTTCACAACTCACGAAAATTTAATGAAACATCAAAAAAACGATTGTTTCCATGTTTGCACACATTTACCTTCAGAACAAGATAAAAAGAAAAACTGGTTCAATGAAAACGTTCCCACCAATGAAGTTACCTTCGATAATTACGAACGTAAATTAAGGGTGCCTTTTGTTGTTTATGCTAATTTTGAAGCCTTTTTAAACCCAATAGCAACACAGTCAAATAACCCTACAACATCTTCTACTACAAATATTCAAAAACATGAGGTATATAGTTTTGGATATTATATTAAGTGTTCTTATAATGATAAATTGTCTGTGTATAGAACATACAAAGGTAAAGATTGCACCCAGGTATTTATGAAGTACATAGAAAAAGATTTAAAAAGCATTTGTAAGAGGAATACTTTCGGAAAAACTCCATTGCCTTTATCCATTGAAAATAATAAACATATTGCTCAGAGTAGGACATGTTACATTTGTGATAGAAATTTAAATAGTGATTCTATCATTTCCTACAATTTCCATACTGGTCTTTACGAAGGCGTAGCGCATACATTTTGTTCTGAAAAATACAAAGCACCTCAATTTATACCTGTATTTTTTCATAATTTGAGTAACTATGATAGTCATTTCATAGTACATGGACTTGGTTTGGTGGAAGGGGACATTGAATTGATTCCACAGAACAAAGAAAAATACATTTCATTTTCTAAGAAGTTACAAATAAATAATCGCACAATCAAATTGAGGTTTGTAGATTCACTTAAATTTATGCCCAGCAGTCTTGATAAACTAGCAAAAAACTTGTTTCCTAAACAATTTCATGAATTAAAATTGAATTTCACTTGTGAGGACGATTTTAAACGCTTATTACGAAAGGGTGTGTATCCGTATGAATACATGACATCATACGATTCTTTAAAGTTAACTGATCTTCCCTCTAAAGACAATTTTTTTAGTTCTTTGACTGATAGTCACATCTCAGAAGATGATTATAATCATGCAAAAGATGTTTGGTCCCATTTTCGTTGCAAAAATATGGGCGATTACTCCGATTTATACCTAAAAACAGATGTTTTGTTACTGGCTGACGTATTTGAAAATTTTAGAAACCTTTGTCTTAAGACGTATGGTTTAGATCCCGCTCATTATTATACTGCTCCAGGATTAAGTTGGGATGCAATGTTATTTACTACAAAAATAAAATTAGAACTCCTAACTGATATAGATAAAATATCATTCATTGCAAAAAATATTCGAGGTGGCATATCGCAATGTAGTAACAGATATGCGAAAGCTAATAATAAATTTATGGGTGATTTTGATTCAAACATACCATCGTCCTATCTTATGTATTTTGATGCAAACAACCTTTACGGATGGGCTATGTCTCAATGTCTCCCTACAGGTAAATTTGAATGGGTTCATGTAGATACAGACTTCAATATAGCCGATGACGCTGATCATGGTTTCATATTAGAAGTTGACCTCGAATACCCTAACGAAATTCATGACTCACATTCAGATTTACCATTCTGTCCTGAAAACGTTTGTTTGGGTAATTGTAAAGAAAAAAAACTGATTCCTAATTTAAATAGAAAAACTAATTATGTAATTCATTATCGAAATCTAAAACAGTGTTTGAAGAATGGTTTGGTATTAAGTAAAATACATCGCATTCTTAAATTTCAGCAGTCTATGTGGTTAAAAAGTTACATAGATTTAAATACCCACATGAGATCGCTGGCATCATCTGATTTTGAAAAAGATTTTTTTAAACTAATGAACAATTCAGTGTTCGGTAAGACTATGGAAAATGTTGCAAAACGTGTAAACGTCAAATTATTAAATCACTGGGAAAATCGAGGGAAATCGCAAGGGGTTCAGTCTTTGATAGCTAGACCTGAGTTCCACAGTCTATCCATATTCTCAGAGAATTTAGTAGCTGTTCAATTGAAAAAAACTAAAGTCTTTTATAATAAACCGATTTATTTGGGGTTTTGTGTATTAGATATATCAAAAACTTTAATGTATGACTTTCACTACAACTACATGAAAATCAAATATCCTAACAAACTCAAACTTCTTTATACAGATACGGATAGTTTAATTTATCAAATTTTCACTGAAAATTTTTATGCAGATATAAAAAAAGATCTTAATTTCTATTTTGATACATCTGACTATCCTCCTATCAATAAATATAATTTCCCACTTATAAATAAAAAGCGATTAGGATTTTTCAAAGATGAAAATAATGGTAGAATTTTAAAAGAGTTCGTTGGTCTAAAATCTAAAATGTATGCCTTAGATGTTGAAAAATATGATGAGAATGATGACAAAAAAGGTAAATATGGTGTTTTATCAAAAGCTAAAGGAGTCAATGTATGTGTTACAAAGAAATTTACTCTAAATAATTTCAAAACATGTTTATTTAACAAAAATGTGCAACGTGCTCAAATGCTAAGATTTAAATCTATAAAACATGTAATATTCACTCAAAAAATTAATAAAATATCATTATCTCATGATGATACAAAACGTTACTTATTAGAAAACACTTGTGACACCCTTGCGTGGGGACATTGTAAAATAAAAAAATAATTTAAATTTTGTCATGTAAATGACAGAACATTCAAATTCGAATTATTGTTTGTAATATATATTTTGTATGTAAATTTGAATAGTTAACTTAAATTTAATTGTAAATTATATTTTAATTAATTTTAATTAATTTATTCGTGTTTTGGCATAAGAATATTGTAAACATAGATTTATTGTTTTTTATGTTTAAATTTAAATTGGTGGTTGGGTATATAAAATGTAACAATAGATTATAAAGAAAAGTGTTAATATCAGAATAAATATACATATTTTTTATCAGTTTTTTTTTACTCTACTTTAGTTTAAATAGTAATATGTTTATTGAATAGCACCATTTAATGTCTATCCGCATTCATATCAACACTGTTAAACATATTACAGCATTCAAAGATGATTCATTTTTATCATCCTTTCACTACCATTGTCGCAGGTCCCAGTGGGTGTGGCAAAACTCAATTTGTTACAAATTTTTTGAATAATACTAAAGAGATATGTAACATAGAATTTGATGAAATTATTTGGTGTTATGATGAAATGCAACCTCTTTATAATCTAGAAAATGTAAATTATAGTCAAGGAATACCAGATTTTTCAACTTTCGATGGGAAAAAACCTAAACTTCTAATAATAGATGATTTAATGAGAGAATCAGATGGACGAGTTGTTGATATTTTTACTAAAGGAAGTCATCATAGAAATTTAAGTGTTTTTTATATAACACAAAACATATTTCATCAAGGAAGAGGTCAACGTGATATTTCATTGAACACAAGCTACATTGTATTTTTTAAGAACCCTAGAGATAAAACTCAAATACGATACCTGTCACGACAAGTTTGTCCTGAAAACTCAAAATTCGTGGATGAAGCCTACAAAGATGCTACAAAGGATGCTCATGGTTACCTTATGATTGATCTGAAACAAAATACAAATGACATATGTCGTTTTAAAACAAAAATATTTCCATTTGATGGACATTGCACAGTGTATGTACCCAAAAAAGGATTTAAATATGATAAAAATCAACAAATTTTAGTCAGTTCTACATGATGCATGCAAGAGTAAACACATATAAACATTTATTAGAAGCATTGCACTTGCTTAAACCCAAATATCGTACTGCATTACTTAAATCTTGTGATGATGAAGAGATCAACATTATATGCGAGTGCATTTATAACGTTCTGAATGGGAAAATTCCTTTAGAAAAAAGGAAAAAACAAAGTTAAAAAAGTACAAAGACATATTAAGGAAATTAGTTTCAAAAGGTAAACATAAATTAAGAAAAACGGTTATAATTCAAAAAGGAGGTGCCTTTTTACCTATTATTTTAGGAGCAGTTCTAAGTGCCTTAGTTAACTCTTTATCATAAATAAACAAAATGGAAAACACGAAAAAAATGTTATTAGTTGAATCGGACTTTATTGAAAAGTTGAAACGCAATGAGAACCCTCCTGAAAATTCCTCATCTCGGCTAGATGAAGAGATGCAAAAAATTCTCAAAAGTAAAATGAACGATCGTGAAAAATGGATGCTTTATTCTCAAGCATTGCAGCGGTTTCTACATTTTATTGAAACAGATCGAAAACCGTTTAAGATACCTATAGTAATGGAGGGGTTCGATCAATTCAACAAAGAAAGTAATGATATCATAAATTCAAAGATACCCAAAAAGGAGGAGACAGAATATAAGGAATCAGCGAAAGGTGATGTAACTGAGATAGCTGCACCATCTTTGTTTAACACGACACCTGGTGAAATAAATCAAGAATCAATGCCGATCAGTCCATCAAAAATAATAGAGATATTACCTAAATCTTATGAAAAAAAGCTAGAACGCTATTAGATTACATTGTTTTAAGTAAACCTAAAATTTGGTGGAAGCAGACTGGTGAAGTTGTTATAAACAACCAGACTATTCAAAATAGCAATATTACTGATTTGGTGAGCGACACGGTTAGATGTCTTAAACGTCCTAAACCAATTGGCTGGGAAGTGTTTGCTTTACTTTTAAAAGATATCAAAGTTCCTAAGTCATGCATAGGTAATCCTACAAATTTAGCATTTATTAATGACACTCCTTTGATTGAGCCCTTTACCCCCTCTACTTCTATAAGAACACGAGCCTCGTTAGATAAAGAAAACAACACATCTACTCCTCTTACTACACGAGTACAAAAATCATCTGCAAAAACTATAAATTGGGAAAGATGGACTCCTTATTAGATATTAACAGAATCTACTATGATATCTCTCATCCCGCTGGTTATAGCAGTTTAAATAATTTAACAAAGGAAATGAAAGGTCAAATGAATAAAGAAGATGTAAAAAAATGGTTACAATCTCAAGACACGTATACACTACATAAACCTGTTCATAGGCGGTTTACTAGAAATAGATACATTCTATCTAACTTTAATGAACTTTGGCAAGCTGATTTGAGTGACATGAGTACATATAGTCAATTTAATGATGGTTACAAATATATTCTTTGTGTTATCGATGTATTCAGTAAATATGCTTTTGCAAGAGCCATGAAGAAGAAGGATTCAGCAACAGTTAAACATTGTTTTGAAAGCATATTTACTGAAGCCAACTCAGTTCCTCGTCATATCCAATCTGATAAAGGTACGGAATTCGTTTCAAAGGTGGTAAGAGATTATTTCAAAAGTAAAAATATTAATTATTATACCACTAATAACCCTGATATTAAAGCAAGTATAGTAGAAAGGTTCCAGAGAACTCTTAAAACGAAAATGTGGCGTTACTTCACTCATAAGAATACATATAATTACATAAATGTTCTACAAGATCTTCTTTATTCTTACAACCACAGCTATCATTCAAGCATAAAAATGTGTCCAGTTGATGTTAACTCTAATAATATTATGACTGTTTGGTGTAATTTATATGATCGCAATACAGATAGACAAATCTCACCAGAAACTGCAAAACTAAACGTAGGAGATCATGTTAGAATCACTAAATACAAACATATATTTCAAAAAGGTTACGAAAGTAATTGGAGTGATGAAATATTTATAATTAATTCAATTATTAAAAGATCTCCTCGGATTGTTTATACACTAAGGGATTTGGAAGGCGAACGCATAATTGGGACGTTTTATTCAAAAGAAATACAAAAAGTAACTTACCTCCCCTCCAACGAGTATAAAATTGATAAAATATTACGTTCACGTCGAGTTGCTGGCAGAAAGGAAATACTAGTGAAGTGGCAAGGTTATCCTAATAAATTTAATTCTTGGATACCTGAATCAAGCTTAAAGAAAATATGAGTGATAATAGCTTTTATTTAACTTTGTTAAGTAATAGTTCATCCGATTATTACACAGATAATACGACTGCACATTTTTTAACAAGATTACCAAAGACCATTAAATTGGATGGAGAATGGGTAGTTGGTTTGGTGGAATTTCAATACCCTTGTTCTATGTATAATGTACAAGAGCATGAAAACATAATTTATATAAAGAAAAAAGTGTTTTCGCCTGCTGACAAGACTTCAAAAATTGTGGATATAAAAGCTCATATACCAGCCACTACTTACGATAATATAGATCACTTTCTTCAAGCGTTTAATGAAAACCCTCAGTTAAAAAATAATGTTAAATTTCGTTATGATGAACTAACAAAAATGATAGGAGTAACAACATCAAATAAAGATATCACTTCTATCATAACAACTCCAATACTAAGTCTTCAAATGGGTTTTAAACCAAGAACAAATTTGAAACAAATCACATTGGGAAAAAACCCAGCAAATTTATATTTAGGTTTACCATCTCAAATATTTGTTTATACAGATATCATTCATCCACAAGTAGTTGGAGATGTTATAACATCGTTACTTAGAATAATACCTTTAGATCCAACTAAGTTCATTTATGGAGCTTATAAAACACATATTTTCTCACCTGCTCACTATGTACCAGTTTTACGAAGAGAGTTTGATACAATTGAAATAGATATAAGAACAACAACCGGTGTCAGAGTACCATTTCAATTTGGGTCTTCTTGCGTGAAACTACACTTTCAACGTGTAAAATGATGTATAACAGATCATCAACCTCTTGTCCTTACGAACATTATTATTCACACCAAGCCGGCTCTGGTGTAGGAATTGTCTATAAGGGAGTTCCATATCAAAGAGGACATGGTATAGGCAGTTTTTTGGGAGGACTATTTAGATCCGTACTCCCTTTATTATCTAGTGGTTTAAGAACCATTGGAAAAGAAACTTTAGGAGCAGGAGTTGGACTCTTATCTGATATGGTAAATGCTCGCCCTATAGACAGTTCCATACGATCACGATTCAAGGAAGCAAGTGCAAACCTGAAAAGAAAGGCCGATGAAAAAATTGATTCCCTTATGTCAGGATCTGGGTATAAAATGTCCAATAAAAGAAGGGAACCGCTCATTGCTCTAAAAGCATCGCGACGAAGAGGAAGTAAAAAAATAAAAAAGATATAAATAACGATATATTTTCAAACTAAATAATGTCATTTTTACATAATCATTCATGTGAGTGTGCGAAATCTGAATTAGATATATTTGCCCTTCCATCAACTCAAACAAGCATTGAAAGCGGACAGTGGATTCATTATAAACCAATTTCATCTTTAAGCGATGACGGTCCAATCGAATTTCAAGTACCTGGATCAGGTGATGACTACATAGATCTATCACACACAATGATACACATTACTGCTAAAGTGTTGAACCAAGATGGTACTAAATTAAAAGCAGATGCTGCAGTTGGACCCACCAATAACTGGTTACATTCTCTTTTTAATCAACTTGATGTATATTTAAATCAAAAACTCATATCACCACCAAACAATACATATGCCTACCGTGCTTATATGGAAAATCTTCTCAACTACGGACCAGCAGCCAAAACAACTCATCTTACTTGTGGATTGTGGTATGAAGATACGCCGGGCTATATGGATACTGTTGACGTTAACAACAAAGGGTTTAACAAAAGGCTGGAATTTATCAAGGAGAGTAAGGAAGTAGAAATGATTGGTCATTTACATGGTGATATATTTAATCAAGAGAAATTCTTAATAAATGGTGTAGAACTACGTATTAAGTTAGTTCGCTCAAAAGAATCATTCAATCTTATTTGCCACCAAGATAAAAAATTCAAAGTACAAATAATGGATGCCAGCCTCATTGTAAGGAGAACGAGAATCAATCCTAGTGTTTTGTTAGCCCATCAAAAAGTATTAGCCACAACAACTGCGAAGTACCCCATTACGAGGGCAGAAGTTAAGGTTCTCACAATACCAACGGGGTTCAGGGTAAAACATTAGATAATATATTTCTCGGACAAATTCCTAAAAGATGTATTATTGGATTTGTATCAAATTCAGGTTTTAATGGTAATTTAGCATTAAATCCGTTTAATTTTCAACATTATAATATGAATTCATTTAGTTTGTTCGTAGATGGTCATGAAGTTCCTTCTAAAACATTACAACCTTCATTTAGTTCTGGTACAATAGCAGCAGCATATCACACTCTATTTTCTGGAACTGGTATTCATTTCCATAACGAGGGTAATGGAATAAGCAGAACAGATTTTGGTCAAGGTTATTGTTTATTGTGTTTTGATTTAACTCCTGATTTATCTGCTAATTCAACTTCACACTGGAATCTTGTTAGACATGGTAGCGTTCGGATAGAAGTACGTTTTGATTCCGCTCTAACTAGTACCATTAATTGTATTGTGTATGCAGAATTTGATAATATAATTGAAATAAATAAAAATCGTGATGTATCTGTAGATTACAATAGTTAAGAAACATATAAATACCCCGTTCTCTTTAATTTATTTTATTTGGAATTCACCATTGTTTGCATGATCATCAATAATTTGTATATGTTACTTAACTATGGATACTAAAGAAATTCAATTTTGTATGAGGAAACTAAACCCATTGTTTAATTCAAATGTTTTTGCTGCCAACAAAATACCTATTCGGGTTAATCTACCTACCTTTATTGTCAGTAATTTGGACCCTGATTCAAAACCGGGTTCCCATTGGGTTGCTATACACATTGATGTAAATGGTGTAGGTGAATATTTTGACTCCTTTGGCAGGAAACCTTCCGGTTATCATAAGTCATTTCTAGATAGAAATACGAGACGGTGGTTTTACAATAATAAATCACTTCAAAACCATTTCACTTCTGTTTGTGGTGAATATTGTTTAGTTTATTTGTATTTTAAGTTTCATGGAAAATCTATGAAACATATGCTT
Source organism: Leguminivora glycinivorella (assembly GCF_023078275.1). Lineage (NCBI taxonomy): Eukaryota > Metazoa > Arthropoda > Insecta > Lepidoptera > Tortricidae > Leguminivora > Leguminivora glycinivorella. The sequence goes on along the minus strand of NC_062989.1, from coordinate 7,441,350 downwards.
AACTTGTTTTCTGATAATTCTTTATGTAATGATCTAGTATTACGAAATATGTTTAAGACCTTTTTTGTGAAATAAATAAAAATACGTGTACTGGTAATAATGATTTTTATTTTGAATTCTCACATAGTAACCTTTATAAAACTACAGACATTTGACACCATTTTATTTCTTATTTATTTTGTTTGGAATGTGAAACAATGCAAAAGAATATCTTACAAGGAAATTTACTTAAATCATAAAAAGGAAAGATAAGAAATGTGAAACACTTTAACACTATCCTACTGCTATCGTTAAAAATTATATTTATCACTGTTTCTTATTATCTATAAAATATTTTACACATGTGTCCTTAGAAGCTAATTGTTTTGTAATATTATATACAATATTTCGCGTATTTTGTAATTCCAAGTCGTCTTCCAACGCAAAATACTTCAGTCTGACGTCCGCGTGCTTCCAGTGTTCCGTGGCTGGGATGTTTTTGATTGTTTGCATATCATATATCTCTATTTTAATTAAGTGAGATGAATACGCCCCATCATCTTGTCCAGATGATAAATTAGCCACGCCTTCTGGCGAACCTTTGCTTACATTCGAAGACCGTTTCAAGGTTTTACACTGCTTTTTAGGTCGTTCAAAGAAGCTGTCAATATTATTTCCAGGACGTTTCTTTGCGAGGGCTTGCTTAACTTTGAAACCAGCTGTACCTTCCTCATCGGTTGAATCACCCTGATTTTCCGGGTAGTAATAGTTCTTGAAAGTATTTTCAGAGAACTGAAACAATGAAAGACAATATTTTAAACACTATTAACAATTCTATTAATTAAATACAAAGAACACTAGACGAAACAATATTATAAAAAGGCAATATGGGTTACAGTAATTTAAAAAGAAAAACATACTCACGTCCATTGTTGGATCTGTCTATAAACACTTCACTTTTTAACGCACACTCCACTTCTCTATATACCACACTAGATACAAGGAGCTCTGGTACAGAAGGCTGCCTCTACAGGAATACTTATTCAGCCTCGACTCTCTTTGGCTTTTATACTCGTAATATGGTAGAGAGCAGGGGAACGTACCATAAATCTTGTTTCAACCAGTTCATCTTATACCTGAACGCAAACAATAAACTTTTTGTCATTTTACAATACAATAAACATCTATAATAAAGCAACTAAGTTGTTACAATAATAAATTCAAGTCACAAGAATTACCGGTGCGTTAGTCTAAAACATGTTTACACCAGTTAATGCTCTTTGTTAAATATGAATAGAAAGTATCATGCCTTGACATGTTCGTCGAAGGATCTCTTTACCCAAAACCCGAATTATTCAAATAAGCGGAAACAATAAATATATATTATCTTTAAAAATGCACAAAAGACATTTTTATTCACATAGAATTAGCCTTAAACATGTTTTAACCGGTTCTCAGTTTCTCACGTCGTAACAAGTTTATTGAAAGTATGCATTCTCTTAAACAATACACAAGTCATAAAAAATAATAATAGACATAGGTAAGTAAATTATTCAAAGAAGGTACAATAAATAAAGCAATTAAGCAAAAACGCAACTTCACAAAATTACCGAGGTTTATTCAGATACAAAACATTGAAATATATGTAAAAAAAGAAAGTTTGATAAGATGGGAAATTAACTTTTATTAAGACGTAATCAAAAAATTGACTTATTAATCATATGTACAAATTTGGTAATACAACAAAGAGATGTATGATAGAAATAGGTATAAGATATCATAAATATTCGAGAAAAAGAAAGATACGCTAGATAGGATCGTTAAGTTTAGGTATTTGGATAAACTTAAATGTAACTCAGAAGTTCTTAAGTTAAAACGTAATTATAATACATTTCATAAATACCTACATTTATAGAAATAAAAGTAAAAGTAGGTGAAACTCAGTTAGGTTTCATAAAGGTAAGTCTAGAATACTTAGGTTAACTAAGAGTAGGTTTTAATTAAATTTGGTTAGGTTACGAATGGAAAAGTTAGGTATTTTAATTAGGTTAGGTTAGGTTAGAATCGCAATCCATATGATTACAAAGTTATACTAAAAATTAATTATAAAATACCTATCAGTATGAGACACAAGGAAAAGGTGTGCATGACACTGCCAGGTAGCTGGGTAGGGTAACAATGGTCTAGCGCCGAGTCCAGATCGAACAATAGAAAGGGTCGGTAATCCTTTTGTGACCGTCGTGCACAAGTTTTATTGTGTAAAGAACGTATTCTGTAAATACTAGAAGGAGGCTTCTGAGAGCGTCGAGACCCAGCGCAATGAATCTAAATGGGGGGCTATTAGTTTTTTTTTTTTTTTTTTTTTTTTTTTTTTTTTTTTTTTTTTTTTTTTTTTGGTTCAGTAAACTAGCATCACTCATAACCAATTTCTTGCTGGAGATCCGTGTGCGCCATGTTTTTGTTTTTTTTTTGTCAAGTACGGTAATTGCCAACAACAAGAATGTACGAGTTATGGGCGCCTGTAAACGTAATTAGTGGAGAAAATGTCTGACAGGTACTATGAGCAGCAAAAGTGCATAGAGAAGTTATGAATGAATTCATTGATAAATTCGCCATGCACTTTATCTAGACAATATAGTTTTCGCTCCTTGCTGCATTTAATCTCTTTGCGCACTATACAACCTGTTTTTATTGATTTCCTTTAACTTTAAAGGACGATTCTATAAAACAATTAATTTCTTTAAATTCTCTACAAAATAAGGGTCTCTGTCTTATACTATTATTATTGAATAATAAAAAAACCTACTACCTAAGTTTATCACGATCTTTATTACTTTCCAATATATATACTTGACATTAACGTTTATGCTATAAGGTTCTCGAACACTTATTCATTCATGAAAAACCACAAAATTAAAATTTTGAAAAACCCCCGACCGGGACCTTTTTTCATGAAACATGGCTAAGAACAACTAACACAGCTTAAATAAAAAACTAAATCGAAATCGGTTCACATACAGACGACAGACAAACAGACAGACAGACAGAGAGACACGTCAAACTAGTCTCTTTTTGCGTCGGGGTTAAAAATTAAATTATACAAAACGCGACATACCGGGTATAGTCTCTTAATTACCTGTCGAATTTAACGGAAAACAAAAAACACGTGTACGGTAGAGAGGTAGAGACAGATTACCATTTCGGCTACGACGTAAATAATAATGATGTTTGTATTCAGGATTTACGCATTGTCTTTTCGTTGACATCAGTCATAATATATCATGTCCTTTAGCGTTTGTCGATGACCGATTGACACCAGGCGGTCTAGCACAACTGGCACTGCAACTGCAGGCAACTGATCCATACTTGAAGTCGCGCTTGTTGTATGGACTCGCGCGCGACAATGCAAGTTGTGCTAAACCGTCAGGAGGACTAGCTAGAAGATTGACGCGACAGTATCTCGCCGCGACACATCTTATTCTAAGTGACCAGTTAATCTAATGTAATGACTTATTATAAGGACGGGTAGTCCAATGTCGCGGCGACATAATCTCGCGCCAATCGCGCTTGCTCTGCTTTTCTGTAGGCCTAGCACATGATGGCCGCGAGAGTATGTCGCCGCGAGATAGATCACACGTATTCTTCTAACTGTATAAATGACATAAGGACGGGCAGTCTATCGCGCGGCGACATACTCCCGCGGCAATCATGTGCTAACCCTGCTGGTAGCCAGAACTTGCATAAGGCAATCGGAAGCAACAGGTACCGAAAAATAACCAAATACCAAGTGTAGGAATCTTTCGAATGAGACCTACAAAGGACATAAGGTTCAGTCAGAAATAAAGGCGTGGATCAATAATGCCATTGTTTACACTATTTTGCTTACCTACCTGCTACGCCGCGGTCCCGGGTTCGAATCCCGGTAAGGGCATTTATTTGTGTGATGAGCACAGATAATTTGTTCCTGAGTCATGGATGTTTTCTACATATGTATTTATATATGTATATATAATTATATCGTTGTCTGAGTACCCACAATACAAGCCTTCTTGAGCTTACCGTGGGCCTCAGTCAATCTGTGTAAGAATGTCTATAATATTTATTTATTTATTTGCTTACACCTAAACAGGGGCTTGATAAAAAAATGTTTTAGATTAATTAACACCATTGACTTCACTTTTGTAAGTAATAATTTAATTTAAATATTGCAAGTAAAAGTAAAGTTCTAATAAGCATGTATTGATTGACTTTGTAAAGGCATGTACAGACAATTCAATGTTTGGTATGATGAATTGATGATGAAGGCAAAAACATATGACTAGATGAACTTTTTGGTGAATACTAATAGACTTTTGGATATTCGAGTCATAGACGTGATAAGCTATATCACACTAGCGTGCTGGGTCCGCAAACGAGTCCAATAGGGATGACGACTACATAAAAAAATGGTATTCTGTTTAGTCCGTCAGTTAGATCGTCCAAAAATACTGAACACATATTTTTCGGTTTTTCTAATTAATGAAAAAAATACAAAGATATAGAGCATCAAAGTTCCGGAGTGGGGGCTTGTGACGTCACTTCTAAGTAAAAACTGTACCTAGGCGTGACGTCACGCGAAACTTCAACGCACTGTACCGTCGTTAATTTTTCGTTTACGAGAAAAAAGAAAAAATACGTGTCTAAAATTCTTTGATAATCTAACTGACGGACTAATTATTTTTAGTCGTCTCGCCTATTCATTGAGAGCATTTTAACTATGCTGTAATGATTGTCTTTTTGACTATTATTTTGGCTCGATAATTTTCATACGGATTTTTTTTACTTACGTACGTATTTCTTAATTACGTTTTTAAATGTATTCACTTGATACCGAACTCATTAACTTAGTTGTAACTGTATCTTATCGTATAATCATTTTCTCTTCGAATCCCGTTAGATTTAATATCTAGTTATAAGAAGGAAACACGATATTTTAGCGTCATCAAGACATCTGTTTCTTCACGATCTCGTTTTATTAATATAATAGATCCAGTCTGCTTAATTTACATATTTATGGTTTTACTGTAAAGTAACCAAAAATTATGTGTCCTTTTTCATAAATGTAAGGCATTTTACTAAGCCTGCCCACCCACAATATTTTAAATTTCCTATTACATATTTTTGTAAATATAATCGATTTGTGAAGGATATGCCTACTTCTTAATATTACTAACAAGACGAGATGATCGCTTAAATTCTCGGATTTATTTTCGTATGGCTTTTACACACCGGTTAAAAAAAAAACTTAATAAACATCAAACAGGATAAGTCCTGTTAGATTTTTAAATTTATGTAGAAGGGGTAGTCAGACCACGTTTACAATAATTTTGATACCATACCACAAACTGCGCAAGGGTAATTTTAAGTAGAATCTCATTTGAATGTATGCCTCTCTATTATAAACCTTATAATAATCGTCGTCAATGTAGCTCGGTCTGACTCTACATATAGGGTATCTTACTAGGTATTTCTATTAAGAGGGTAGAAATGTAAGAAGTGCCTGGCGTCCTTTGGCTCGTTGGGCCGTCGACGTCCGGAAAATTGCAGGTCACAACTGGATGAGTCTGGCTCAGGACCGGGAGAACTAGCGTAGTAGAGAGAGGCCAGGCCCCGTAGCCGAATGGCATTTCTCCGGCGCCAAACGAAAGCGATACGCCGCTGGCTCTGTCGCGCCAATACGCAAGCGCGATAGAGATAGATATCTACTAGCGCTTCGTTTCGTGAGCGTTTCGTGAGCGATTGTGCCATTCGGCTAGCCACCCAGGTGCCGTAGCCGAATGGCATTTCTCCGACGCGAAACGAAAACGAAACGCCGCGAAAGGTAGTATGGTTCTGTCGCGCCAATACGCAAGAGCGATATATAGAGATACGAGCGTTTCGTTTCGTGAGCGTTTGTGCCATTCGGCTACGTACCCTTCAGCAGTAGGCAATAAAGATCTCTGCCTACCCCTCTGGGAAACAGGCGTGATTGTATATATGTATGTATGATGATGATGGGATGTTAAGGACTCTAATCAAGTTTATAGTAGTTACACAGCCTTAACATTGTAGCAATTGTAGCAATCAGGGCGTGTACACATATTAATGGTGAATTAATTGCATCGATATTTTGAAACCTTGACCGTAGTTCACGCACGAAGGGTCATGTCGGGTATTCCTTTGTCTATGTGTAAGTCGACCTGACCGGACGCGATTCAAGTTCAAGATGGCTGCTATAGTAAATTTATTCATGTAGCCCTAGGCCTAGCCTGTTCGTGTGTATAATGCAAATGACTGCCGGCACTCATAACGTCGACGCGGCGTCTTTTTCCATACAGCTGGCCCGACGCTACGCTCGCGAGACGCTAGAAGTGGGGGGACCCTACGGAGAGTAAAGCATGAAAACGATTATATTAAGTAGTTAGTTTTCCTTAAAAGATAGCCATCGTGAACTTTTTTGTAGACCTATAAGTGTGAAACAATTTTGCACGACAAGGCACACAATACGATTCGCATCTTCTTGAAATGACAGTAAAAGAAGTTTGAAATAATAGTACATTACATCAGAGGCCTGGTAAATAATGAGGATTTAAGATAAAAATTTATTGCACATATGAAAGAAAAGTATATAAATGGCCGAGTTGAGCGTGCGAGCGTTGCGTATACAGAAGTACAGAGGCCGGGAATCCGTTTTCACGCCGAGGCAGTTCATCGTACTGTGCTTTTCCAAACATACAATGAAATAAAAAATGTTGTCGAAATTAAAAAAAAAAAGTTACTTTGCAGGCCTAGGCCTAAAAATACTAATATGAAATCCAACTTTTACAGTCCTCTCGAGTTGTTGCGCCCAAAAAGCGATACTTCCCGAGCCCATTTTAATGAACGTAAAGACAATATTTCATTGCATGTTTGAGAAAAAAAGGTTTTCAATAAGAAGGCAAACTTTATTATTGAACAAGAAAACCTGCGTAATATAATATGTATAAGACAAAGTCATGTTCGTTGTCAAGTTCAAAACCTAGCAGATAACTTCGCAATTGGGCAGAAATTAATATCCTCTAAGAAATGTATACTTTTAATAAATAGTGCTATTTACTGTGGATTTATTTACAACCTGCCTTAAAAAAAGTTATATTTACTGTTCACGTCATGTAAGTAAATTGAAAGATGCTATATTAAAATAAATTATAAATAAATAAATCCTAGTCCATTGGTACAAAGATAAAATCCAAGGACCAAATAATAAATGATAGTTTAAGTTTTTATGTGCTCATACTAAGAATGGCACTCAATGCAATGAAATTACAGGCACATACGCATTACAACGTAGATATGTATATGTATATCAATCATTGTATTTATTTATGTAATATAATAATAAAGTAAGGAAACGTTAACGTATATGTCACAAATAAATAGGTATATAAAATTGATCAATTATAAAAGTCAGTTCTTCGCCTAGACTGGGATTTTTGTAAATATGACAAAGTAAGCCAATTAAAGCGGCTTGATACGTATACCCCAGTCCTCCTTGATCATATCAGCTGCCTTCTCAGCAATCATCAAAGTCGGGGCGTTGGTGTGCGCCGCGGGAACGTGCGGCATAATGCTCGCGTCCACTACCCTCAGCCCTTTAATGCCGTACACCTTCAGTCTAGCATCCACAACAGCCCCAGGGTCCTCCCTCGGGCCCATCTTAGCCGTACAACAATGATGATAAATCGTATTCGTTATAGTCTTCATTGCGCAGTACCAATACGAGTCCGAGTTAAACTTGTGATGCGCACAATTCGGCAACGGAATATCGTGCAATCTGCTCCCAAACTTTTGAAACGCTTTAGTCTTCGATAGCTGAATTATTTTTCTTATACCATGTAATATAACCTTTTGGTCGTGTCCTCCATCTGAAAAGTAGTTTGCGTAGATGAGCGGCTTTGTGTAAGGGTTTTTATTCTTCAACATTATCCGACCTTTTGATTCCGGGAGAAGAAGCATCGGGAACACCATCCACGTGTCGCGATCTTGAATTGGCCCGTAAACTTTGTCGTAGATACGATCATCAATAGCGAAGGCTTGTTTGTACGACGGTTGGCTAACCAATGAGCCTGCTACGAACAGCAGTTCCAAGTCAGGATAGCCATCGAGATCGTTCGGGTTGTTCGTGTCGATAAAAGCGATGGCTTCGGTTCCGCTCGGCGCTGACAACGGCCCGGTGTGATGACTGAAATATTCTAGAATATTGCTAAATGTAGCCACGCGTTCGGATCTAATAGAATCCGTTGTATTTATCACAAAAGTCAGACCGCCCAATGCCCAGTGGTCTTGGAGATTATATCCTACGGGTAAATCGACAACTGTCGTGATGTTCATCTCCGTCAAGTGCTGTTTGGGGCCTATTCCGCTGATCATTAATATTTGAGGAGAGTTGATGGCACCAGCTGATAGAATTATTTCTCGCGACGCCTTCACGATGTACCGGCGACCTCCTTTGCGAAATTCTACACCGTATGCTCGCTTAGTCCAAGGATCAATCAAAATACGCGTCACCATAGCATTTTTGGCAACGTGGAAGTTTTTTCTATATTTTATGGGGTGAAGGAAAGCCCGACTTGCACTCATGCGTGTTCCATTGTTCATCGTAAATTGTATGATGGAATATCCGATTTGTTTTTCACCGTTGTAGTCCACGATTCTCCCGCCAGTCTCGACGCCCGCTTGCAGGAACGCGTCTGAGAGTCGAGTCCTCCAACTGGGGTACTGAAGGGTCATTTCTCCCTTTGTTGAATGGTACACTTTATCCTTTCTTAGTTCTGGTATTTGAATGTTTTCAGATTTCTTGAAGTATTTTAGAATTGAAGCGTAGTCCCATCCTGTTGAAGATATAAATTATCAGTATTAGAAAGGATGAATTTTTTTTGTTTAATTGTAACCTAGGGTAAACTAGCCTCATTCGGTGACACTCCTAATTCGGTGATACAAGCTTTAAAGCACCATTCCGAAAGACGATTTTGGTTGTTTCACCGAATTAGGCGTGTCACCGAATGAGGCGAGTTCAACCCTACGCTGAGAGAGAGAAAAGGAGAGGTATACCTGGGTTGCCATTCGCCGCCCACCGGTCGTAGTCTTTCCTGTTGCCCCTGGTGTGCATCATGGAGTGCAGGACCGAGGAGCCTCCCACCACGCGGCCTCGGGGCCAGGAGCACCGGCCGTCACGCATGCCCATGCAGCCAGCTCTCTGTAACAAGAAGTAGGTATCATTAGACCTGTTACATCTTGTCAGATTATTTATCAACGTCTGTGGTACATGAAGGACAGCGTCTTTTAGTTGGTATATGCTTAAAATAAATAGTCCTATTCTACCGTACCGTAGAGAAAAAGACTTCCTATAAAACTGAAGTTGCCTAGAATCTTATGCGCGGCAATATCCAAACCAATTGTCATAATTGAAGTGTAATCTTATCTGTGGTGGTTGTGCACGCAAAGAGATGTCAACTTGTACTAACCCTAAGGCCTGATTTAGACGGCGTGCGAACTCGCATGCGATTTTAGTTACATTGCGGGCTGTTGAGGTTACATACAATTTAGCACAGCCATCATACCGCAATGTAATAAAACTAGTATACCTACGAGTTCACGTACAGTCTAAATGGGCCCTAATAATTTCTCGTAGTACCTAGTATCGTAAGTTCAAATAAATTTGCAGAATTCTGCTATTAGCCATTATCTACGTTTAAATAAAAAGCTAAGATTACATACCTGCACAGTAACTGCAAAATTATGCATTAAGCAATAAATATCACAATTTCAAAGTCAATGGGGCGTAAATGTCCTTAATAAAAAGTTTTTATTTGGCATTAATTAACAATCCTATTATTTATTTATCGTAATACAATTAAAGGAAATATAAAACCTAGCTTCTCGATGCCTGTGCTTAATAAAAAGGTACATCCTTAATTCCTTATAAATAATAGATACCTACTTAAGTATACCTATTTGATAGATGATTTTGTTTTTGCGCTAAAGGCATCGTTAATATTTAATATAATGTGTGATTTACCACTATATTTTCTAATCACGCGAGAAAAATAATTACCTAAATTATTTTTGTAGCTTGTTTCAGAGCGCGAAAAAAATAATTATCTAAATAAATGTATAGCTTGTTTCAGGCATTTTTTACTTCCAAGTTTGTTATATTGACTAATCACGCGAGTAATAACCTAAGGCACGTACCTAATTACCTACTAAATAAATACCTAGAATTATAGCAAAACGTAGCAAAAAGTGAAACGAAAAAAACGAATTCAAATATACTTAGTAGGCGTGTAGGTATTCCTATTATTATGGCTACGTTCAGGTCGTTCAGAAATACGCACGACACAGAATATTTACATAGTTACCAATTCATCTTATTTCTAGTAAAAATTAAAATTCGGTTTTCACGATTCCAAATATCCAGTGCTCTAAAATTTGACATTCACCTTTCTGTCTTCTATATAAACGCCCCATTCTGTTCATGGACTTTGCAGCTTCGCCTTCTCACATTTTACCACTTAGGAAACACCTAAGAGAAAACAAGCCCGATAACTAGCTGTGGTGATAACGACACTATTGTTGGCGGTAACGACGTCTAGCTCAAAACCTGTACTTGATTGTCAAGAAATGAGCTGTCTAATTTATCTTCAACAAGTGGTCCGTTGGTGGGAAATGGGAATGCAGATTCATTGTTTGCTGTTCTTGTGTATTTGTTAAGTGTAAAGTTCTGATATCGTAGAATGTTTTATACTTATTGGTATATTTTTTCTTTTATCTACTTACTTCTCTTCTTCTTTATTAGTCGTTACTCTTGTCAGAGTGGTCGTGGTCATTGGGATCGTTGTAGTGCCTTCTCAATGGTTTCCCGCCATATTGCTCTATTTGCAGCGTTCCGCGCGCACAGATCTACTTACTTACAATGCACTTTAATAATCCGTCTGATTTGAAATGCGATCGTTGTCATATTTGCTTACGATGGTCACCAGTAGCCTGTTTCGCCACAGTAACACTTCGCCGTTTATTGCCTGTTCAAAAAGGAAATATTGACGCTGGTCGCTGATAATTTACTATTACTAATATTGTTGCTTAAATCAACCCAGGAATAGGCCCAGAATTGTCAGTGTCAAGAGTCAATGTCACTGTGCTGTGGTGAAATATGCCACCGGTCTTGTGAGATTAAGGACAAGAAAGACAAAAGGATTATTATTATGAGCATATTGTGTCCCACTGCTGGGCAAAGGCCTCCCCCCTCTTTTTCCATTCCTATCGGTTTTGTGCGACAACTGACCAGTCTCTCAAAAAGGAGTCTAAGTTATCCCGCCATCGCCGACGAGGTCTGCCGGATCCTCGATTTGACTCGAGGGGCTCCCACTGCGTGGTAGTCTTGGCCCATAAGTCATTCGGCATGCGACAGACGTGGCCAGCCCAGTCCCACTTTAACTTGGCCGCTTTCCGAGCTACATCAATTATCTGAGTTTTTGAGCGCAGCGTAGTGTTCCGGATTCGGTCCCTTAGTCTCACATTTAGTATGCTGCGCTCCATAGCTCTCTGGCAAACCCCGAGTTTAGACTTCTGAGCTTCCATCAAAGACCAAGTCTGAGCACCGTAAGTGAGGACTGGAAGTATGCAAAAGGGTTAATTTAAGGTTTTTTGCATCAAAAGATCGGCCATAGCCATAACATATGTATGGTGATAGAGTCGCACTCTGGACGCCCTGTGCCTTTGCCCCATATTTTAGGGTACACACTTCGTAGAACAATAACTACAATAAGTAACAGAGTGCAAAATATATAAAATATATAAATTATCATCTACCATTACTTTGCCTATAGTAGCCATAGTCCCAGGTCCCAGGGCGTCATTAGTCCAACACTGTTGCCTTTTTAAAGCACAATTGTTTGTTTAATCGGATAATAGTCTGAACTGGCCTCGTGCCGCAGTTTGCTGTGCTGCATTACAATGTTTTAATCGAGGTACGGTCAGCTTAAGAATATGTTAACGATTTTGATCCTCATGCCTTGGACTTACGCTCCAATATGTAAACATATTATTAGACGTGACAGTACAATATCACGTAGGAAGGTTACATGACCGGTCAATTTGATCTTCTGAATGACGAATAAAAATTATATTGACAGAGTTTTCAATGATTCATGCTTATAGATTCACTGAGTGCTAGTGTAACAGAGAGAAATATCCAAGATCCACTTCGGACCATGAATGATTGAGAATATTCAGATCTTTGTTCCTCGCCAAGTTGCCAGTTGCGTTTCTATCACCTCGTAGCGTCAACTATTGTTACTTCGGCTAGGCCGCATGTCTACGCAGCCTGAACTGATTGAAGTGTTACCTATACCACATCTCGGACACTGGCGATCAAATATATTAAAGAGGCGCGTTCCTAGCACACATTCTAAGTTCGTGTAGGTGAACGCGTACCATGACTGTATGAGTGAGATATGACGGGTTGACTATTCGCGTTTTTGACAGGCGGTAACTGTGAGGTAACCGAGAGGGGGTGGGCGGCGCTTTCAGCGGGGAGTGGGAGTGGCCATACTGTACGATAGTACTCTTTATTATACTGTGCCTATACACTGCACTGACTCTTCTTGATGAATATTCAAATTGCATACTTACCATGCACTGCACGCCATCGCCAGTGCAAATTTTATATAAGACCTTGCAGAAACCAAAAATATTATAAATACAATATACTTGCGAATTGTTCTGTTGTTTTATTAAATAGTTATGTTAACTGTTATCGAAAACAGGTTGTAAAATTAATTAAGTTTTAATTGTAATGTCTGTTTCATTGTCATTGTCAACTTAACATGGCCGATTGGTCGACTTTGAAATCGACCAGTTGTAGTCTTATCAAGTATGAAGCCTGCTTTCACATATGGATGGATAATCGTGTTCGTCGATTTCCAATACAATATTGAATTCTTTGACAAATCACGTTAAAAGATCACGCACCTACATTTAAATACAGTTGCATAAATCTTGATCGGCATACTAAACATCTGGCATAACTCCTCAAAATGTAGCCTTTAACATTCATGCACTATATATAAAACAAGTAAAAATAAAACAGTAGCTTTTATCCAGTTCAACCTACATGGTTGACAACAGCTACTGAAAACTTCAGACATCCCATAGGTTTAAGTCATACTGAACAAGTTTAACTGCGGGTCCACCCCGACATTGCGAAAAGAAATCTGTTAAGTCTACATTTTGGTTGCGTGGTCTTCAATTCTTAAAAATGTGGTTTGATCTTGAAATCTTGAGATTTTTTCGCGATTTAGGTGTTGGTCCCTTGTAGGGATTGCAATCCGGTCTTATATCCAATCCGGCCGGATCCGGCCGGAATCCGGCCGGATTTTGGTCCCAATCCGGCGGATCCGGCCGGATTGGCCTTGAGGATTACATTTACCCAAATAGTAACTTGTTTTGTATGTTTTCAGCATAATATGAGACATATGATGGTATTTTACTTCACGATTAATAAACCAAAAGTTGAAAGCTTAGAAATCAACATTTTTGCCAGGTAACAAGTTAATTTTACTAAAATAATCAATCGCAAATAAAATTCTTTCGTTCTTTTTAAACTTTCATAGGATAACAAAATTATTTTTACTGTATTGTTTGACAGTAATACCTATAGAGCTTTTAAGATACAATTAAGAACGGACATTATAACATTACCTACATGCATTATGAGATAACTATTAAAAAAAAAGACAATTATGTTTTGTGTTATTTTACACTTAACTTTTCTCACACGCAAAGAAGAACTAAAAAAAAACTACAGTAGCTAAGTTAAAGTCATCAAGAGTAATTGACCTTAGTATTATTTGCTATTGCTAAAACCACAATCTTACTGGATACCTTTTAAATATGTTCATATTTAAGCTTTGAATTGTTTTTTTATGATTCTCGTAGCAATGTGCCCTCATACTTCTTATATCATGCTGAAAACGTTTTTCTTGTAGTCCTACGTCTCCACAGAGATGCAAAGGGCCTTCTCAAGCACGCGCCATGCCTTCCTATCTTCAGCTACCTTCGTGGCCTGGCTCCAGCTCGAACAGGTCGCTCGTAGTTCATCCTCAACGGACCGCTTCCATGAGTTTACAGGGCGCCCAAAGCCAAGGCTCCTTCCAGCGGCAGGCGATTTTCAGCCGAAAGAAATGGTTGCGTTATTTTGTTAGAGGGAACTCTTGGAATTGTGTGCTACCAATGTACTTTTTGTGTCGCGGTTTCCTCACTAATGGGTGTTTGCTGGCAAATACTCAATAGGTCTTGATTTCGGATAGTGTTTGGCCAGAAAACGCGAATGATCGACCTCAGTGACATGTTAACGAAAAGTTTTGTCGTATGGCCCTTTGTCACTCTCCACTATTCCACATTTTGCATTCAAGCAAACAATTGCACAGATTTCACTACAGATTCAAAGACGGAAAGTTTGACGCGTCACTTGAGCACATTATTTTACTTCCAAACGGCCTAGTAATGCAAAAAACGTACGTATTAAATTATTTTTTGATTGGAAATCAGACCGGATTGCAATCCCCGTGTTGAGCTACGTTCAAATGTTAGCGTAAATGTTTTCTTTGCACTATTTTAAGTTTTAAATTACATTACCGGATCCGGTATCATCAAAAAAGCACCGGATCCGGCCGGATTACCGGATCCGCCGGACCGGATTGCAATCCCTAGTCCCTTGGTAAAAGTTGCTCAGTATGAGCTGCACCTATGGAGTGGCTGCTTAACACGGTCTATATTTGTGAGTGTGTTTAGTAAAACGTCCCAATTTGTCGGTTACCATTAAGGCGAGATTTACTTGTATCTTTATATAAATAATAATAAGCGGCTCTATAGCAATCGACAAAGTCCATAACAACTCCAACAGTAAGTATATTCATAGTTTTCATCAGTCGAGGCTCTTTAATGATCTGTCTCAATTTCTCAAATATCAAGTACATAATTACATGCAAATGTCGTTTAACAGGTACGATCTAATGAACTTAATAATTATTCCAAATACTTCCACCTAAACCTAGACTGGCATCCCAATTAGGTCGAGGAAAAGTCATTGTCATTGTCATCTACCGAGCTGCCACCTGTCACGTAAGCATGGCCCTCTGAGCACGTACGTTTAGTAATAGTTATACAATGCTTCCTATCGGCTATCTGTTACTGTAACATTGAGATAAGTCCTTCGTAATCTTTGTGGTGAGTCCTCACGTCGGCCTATGGACTGGTGACCTTTTGTTTTTAACCCCCGACAAAAAGTTTGACGTGTCTGTCTGTTTGTCTGCCTGTCTGTCTGTGTGAGTGTCTGCCTTTGGCATCGTAGCTCCGGAACGGATGAACCGATTTCGTTTTTAGCTGAATTAGTTGGGAGTGTTCTTAGCCATGTCTCATGAAAATCGGTCCACTGCCGAGGGTTTTTAAATTTTTTAATTTTGTGGTTATTAGGTTATGATAATTTAAATGCATCCATCAAAATTAAAACCTCATTCGTTCAGAGTATTTCACCGACACGCAAAGCGACGGGAGTGGCTGTCACAGATATTTAATTTTATGGGTGTTCAGTACCTATAGTTTTACTTGCGATGTCCTGTCACTTGAATTCAGCAATAGTGCTCATCCTAACCAGTAAGCATTAAACGCCTAAACAGTGTTTTGATATGTTTTCATGACATGACATTGATGCATGGATTGGAATTATAGGCGTCCAAAGGCTATGGAGACTGTTTACCATAAGGCGGGCTGTATGCTTGTTTGCCACCGACAACGAATACGAAAATCGAAATGTCATTACCTGCCTCTTTATTGCTCAAATATTAAAAAGCGATTAATATTCGATTTATTTGTAATATTAACTTTTGCGTAATATAATATCCGTCCTGTTGTGGTGGGGTACCTAATCATTTGTAAATTTAAATTATTATTTAGACAGGTACATACTTTTATGAGTTTCAATTGACTAATAATTGTGCGTCAACTTTGACATTGATGCGTACTCAGAATCGTAAAACGGCTGTTCTTGTCCATTTTGCAGATTCATTGAAATTGTAGATAAGAATACTAAAGCCAAATCGACATTTCCTCCTTTGCTTAAAATTGACACTTGACCTTCACCTTGAATGACTAGGATCTTATCTTAGGATCTTCTGGTAGAGTCCGCCATTTGTACTTTTATTTTTCAATTGTGCAATAAAGTTTAAATAAATAAATAATAAATAATCTTAAGGAACTACCTAACTGGCTTTAAAGTTATGAATTAGTTGACTTGATAGTGAAATAAATTCGAGGACGTAGTTAGAAAGAAGAGAAATAAACGTTCTGTATATCGTCACTACTTTGAAATAATCTCGTATCTCACGCTGTTCCTCAAAGTTAAAACGCAGTAAGTCTATATGCATTCCATACATACTTACTACAATTTTCTTTTCATTGACAGGAGAAGATACAAGTTTTTTCAAAGTAGTGACGATATTGAAGTTGTAGGTGCCTACAGAAATCTCATTTTTCCTTTCCTTTGGCATATGGTATTAACCGATGATGTGCGCAGCCCTACGATCGGTATAGAAAATGGTTATGGTCGCACCTCTAGTGGATTTAACAGAAGAGCATTACCCGCCTTTTGTGGGTTCTATTGTATTATCCCAAGTTGTATCTGTTTCTCGTGATTTATTGTATTAAATCCTTGTATTTGATGATGATTGGTATTTTAGTTTAACAGTATGTAACATATAGATATGTATGATTTTTAGACTATTATAATTTACTAGCTTTTGCCCGCGGCTTCGCTCTCGTTAAATTTGCGGGATGCTCCATACAAACTCCACCCCCCATTTTAGGGAAGTGGGAGGTTAGAAAGAGACAAAAAGTAGTAGCCTTTGTCCCTTCAACTATCTCCATTTAAAAAATGTCGTCAATTCGTAGCTCCGTTTTGCCGTGAAAGACGGATAAACAAACAGACACACACACTTTCCCATTTATAATTTATTAGCTTTTGCCCGCGGCTTCGCTCGCGTTAGAAAGAGACAAAAAGTAGTAGCCTATGTCCCTTCAAGTAATCCGTTTAAAAAATCTCGTCAATTCGTAGCTCCGTTTTGCCGTGAAAGACGGACAAACAAACAGACACACACAATTGTGATTGTGTAGCGACGATCTTTTTGTGAATGCATTTTATTTTATTCTGACATGTAAAATTCAATACACATTTTCAATAAGAAATAAATTAATCTAATCTAATCATGATCATGAATCTCATGAACAAACAATATTACTCATCACTATCGGATTCATATGCAGTCACTAACTCACTATCCAAGTACAGTCACCGGCATAAATATGTGATGATTTCTATAGGTACCTTGTCACATTAACGTCATGTTTGAAATGTCATGCGAAATTGTCAAACAATTTAAAGCGCCAAGGTACAGAAATCATCACTTATTTATGCCGGTGACTGTACCCACTAGATCAGACGGGTCAGACCAGGAAAATGGTTAGAGTAAGTACCTACCTGTGGCTCTGTTCGATAGTCCCAATTGGCGTCGGTGAATTGTAACATCGTGGCCATCACAGGAATATCCATGAATAGCTGCTCGCTGCCGCCTGCTTCTATAAGAAGGACCTGTAAGCACGCCAAATATTACATAAAAAGTATGTCACAAATTGATGTCCAAGGTTGTCAGCCATTGAGCTGCGTCAGGAGTAAGTCATAATAAATAAGAACAAACCCATATATGCCCATAGGGTCGTTTTCGACCCACTGCTGAAAACACGCTACTACTCATTATAATAAGTAGGAGAATGAGGTTGTCACTCCAAAAAATAGGGAATAAAATATGTGTTGGGCACATATGGGTTAATATCATCATATGAAAAAAAAACATACTAATAAAATCATCCTATCAATCCTAATTAATGGACAGTTTACTTTTAAGGCAAATCTTTTCTAGCAGATAGACGGGGCCTAGCCGTGCGTGCGATTCATTTATCATTGTATAATAACTGTACAATTACTGATTTCTACTTAGATCATCGTTTATAACCAGAGATCGGATTTTTGTGCGTCATCTCATACTAAAAGTCATTAAAATGACGTGTCACTAAGGATGTCGCAAATCTGTCCGATCTCTGTTTATAACCTAACCACAAAATTAAAATTTTGAAAAAACCCTCGACACAGTGGACCGATTTTCATGAAACATGGCTAAGAACACTCCCAACTAACTCAGCTTTCAACCAAAAAAACTAAATCTAAATTAGTTTATCCGTTTGGGAGCTACGATGCCACAGACAGATACACACACACACACACACACAGACAGACAAACCGACTGATACGTTAAACTAATATTTAACACCACAGCGTCGGGGGTTAAAAATTACTTTTAAATTAAATCAAATGAAACTAATGCATGTAGGTAAGGTCAGTCCAAGATAAGTTAGCAACGATTCGGCAGCTGAAGCCAACGAAGTGGCGGGGCGTCGATACAACTCGATTCCCTACGGGTTCCCTAAAATTCTTCAGTATCTGTAGAAGTTTATACAAAACAGATCCCGAAAACCCCTCCGGCTTTATCAACGAAAATTTTCACGCCACGCCACTGCTACTTACTCAAGATTGGTAACAATTAACCAAAAAAGCTAAACGGTCCGATATAGATTATTTCATTGTTATTCAGATTCTCAAATTTCGTTCCAATTGATTAAATTTTGAAGGAGGAAAGAGTAGAGAGCGGAACCTCGATTATAAAGATTTTTTTGAAATATGTTTTGACTGAGTTGTTCTTAATGGATAATTTTTTTTCGATAAATCTAGTTAATAACACTTGTATATTTAACTAAAATTCCCAAATTGAAAGGGGGGCTCCTTTCCATTTTAGCATTTTAGCTACCGTATCCTCTTAATCTTTTACGTATAATTCATTCTTATATAATGTATGTGTGATAAAATTATATGAAATATAGTTTGATTTAAGTTATTTATCACTGAGAATTTAGCTAGTAAGACACAATTGTCAAGTAAAGTTAGTAAATAAAATGTAAATAGGTAGTACCTATTACTAAACAGTTTAATTAAGTTGGTATTTTCCTTGATAGTGGTGACTCATATCAAGATCTTATCATTGTAACTCCGCTCCGTCGCATAGCGAATAATGCCTCTTGCGATTCAAGATGAAACTGGAACGCACTGGGATGAAAACACTAATATTTATGAAAAATACGTTCAACTTGAAACATTAAAACTAGCAAAACGTGAAAATTTTTTGAAAAAACCCCCGACCGCGACATATTTAGTAGACCGATTTTCATGAAACATGGCTAAGAACACTCCCGAAGTCCCGACTAACTCAGCTTTCAGACAAAAAAAACTAAATCTAAATCGGTTCATCCGTTCGGGAGCTACGATGTCACAGACAGACACACACACAGACAGACAGACAGACAGACACGTCACTTATAACACCCCGTCGTTTTTGAGTCGGGGGTTAAAAAGTAAGTATTCATTTTCATACACATCACATTGTATGGGAAAAGTTTCTCATTACTAGAGGCTTTTTAGCCAGCATATTTTTTGGCCCTATAGAAGCGTTTGATCCTCGATAGAAATGGAATCGATTGACATAAAAAAAATCTTTGCCCAAAATGACGTTTTATCACACCCTGTATGCTTTTTCAAAATCTGCACTGACTCACTATCAAAATACATCCTGTATATGACTAGGTAATATCGTAGGTAACAGATATTAAATATGGCACAATTTAAAAAAAACTTAAACGCCTGTAAACCATTAGTAGCAATTGTTTGGTCTGGTCGCGAGACAAGGTATTTTAGGTACTCATGTTTAAATAGGTACGCTTGTATGGAGAACTTTGCTCTTAAGCAGTGGAAATTGCTACTTCTCTGGGAAGAGTTTTACATGAATCGCCTGACCATAGTTGTAACGTGGTCTGAATTTAAAATTTAAGTTTCGTGTCATGTGCTCATGGAACACTTAAGACGCTGACAACACCCAATGACCTTGATGCTAGCGTACTCATGGAACACTTAAGACGCTGACAACACCCAATGACCTTGACGCTAGCGTACATTGTCTATTCGCATGGGAGTAAGTGAGAGCGCGATGTCACTAACAGAGGGCGGCTAGGTACGAAAAGTACGGAAAAATATTGAAATAAAATAGAAAGACGCATTATTTGTGCAATATGTTTCGTTAGTGTTTTAGATATGATGTATATTTTTGTTACTGTAATTTGAATTAAAGACAACTAAGTGAATAATTAAACGACATAGAACCGTTTAATGACGAACTCGAGACCAATCTTTGCATTTTTTTTCTATCGAGCCGATTTCGTTAAATCGTGTAGCGAGTACGGCTATGTTCATTGAAATATAATGAATAATAACATATAATTTATTTGCCTTACTAAAACTAATAGTTTGTCTGAAAAAACTGCGCAAGTAACATCAATTTTGCGCAGTTGGGTGTTGTCAGCCCCTTAAAACAAAGTATGGGGTGTTTGAACTTAAAGTTCAAAAACCTAGTATGTTGATATCTCAGTTAACAGATGTGTAATGTAAGATTTGCTATGTTCGAGTTTGACAATATGTTGTCAACATTGTTGCTTTTATTATGGACCTTTGTTTACGTTAACTTTAATGAGTCATTTCTTCGTGCCTGTTAATGTTGAAGTGTGCAAAAAAGTATTTGATTGATTAAAATAATTGCGATCATGCGTACCGTTACGAACAACTTACGACAAAAGTAATGTCCCTGTTATTTTAGACTCGAAATCTATCGTCATAATATGTTTACCAATAGGTCTATTAATGTTACGCTTATTTATCACACATGAGTTCAATAACACTCTTATTTTCTATTGGCTTTATATACGCGTGTATACCCTCGTAACACCCGCCATACAAATATTTTGCTAAAGAATTATGATCCTAGTTGCATTTAAATTAAGCTGAGTTTCATTTGTTCTAAAAATTTTAGAGACAAAAGAAATGCTACTTTATTTATTTACATGAAACTTAAAATTCCATTGAACCGAAATATACATACATCTCATTTGCACACTGGGCGGCAAGAGGATACAATTAGCTTTATTAATCATTTGCCAATGCTGTATTTTTTACATCTTTATTTGTAACAAAGAGGAAAAACCCAAAAAACTGAGGCTTTTTATGTGTTATGAATCCTTCTAAGTATAAAAATTTAAGAACCTGTCCTCACGTACAGTCGGTTGCAGAGAAAACCCCGACCTTATAGATATTTGTATGGAAATGTTCTAGGCGAAATAGTGCACCGCAGAAATTGCTGCTGTGATGAGATCATCCTCTACGTATTACCTTGAACTAGTTGAACTCTTCCACTTTTGTGAGCCGATTGCTAAGCAGTAGCAGTCCTAGACTCCTAAGTGCCTATTATTTTAAAGTCGTTCTTCTAATAAAGTTCTTTGGCGTCAAGGGGCTCCCCAAGATACAGGTTGTTGGTATCGCTGATCAACCCTGACTGTACAACGAAGTAACAGCTGCTAGGAGCGTCCTCTACGTACCTTGAAGTCTTCTACTTCTGTAAGTCGATTGCTAAGCACACATCCAGCAGTTCCAGCTCCTATGATGACGAAATCGTACTCCGAGAAAAGCTCTTCAGCGTCAGGAGGCTCCCCAAGGTACAAGTTGTTTGTATCACGGAGTAGACCTGTCACTGCATCGAAGAGTGACGGCTGCTGGGAGACCACCCCGCTGAGTATGCATGATAAACTGAAAAAGAAAAATAGAATGAGAGGAAGTCAATGGAAACTTATGTCAGCGATGCGCTTTCCGGTCAAAGCATCTGTGACCCTCTCCGTTCAGTTCAGATTCGCATTATAGTGTGGTTTTTAAGAATCTTTTCTTTTTAAAATGAATTCTTTAAAATTATGACGATGACATTAGACTTCGCGGTTTTGAACTGGAACTTAAGTCACTTAGTTTCGCAGTGGAGACTACCTACTAAATTCCTAATGATTTATTTTTGTTGGAGATATGTGAGGGCCTTTATGACGTATGTAAGGACGCAAAAAAAAACTTGATTGAGCGGAGGTCTTTTTGTGGAAGTTTCATTTAAGTATTTTACTTAATAAATGACCTTCACTTGGCGGTAACCTCTTAACCCTCATTATTGTATATAACTATTTAATTTTGCCACTGAGGTCGCGCATTCATTGATAAAGTATAGTCAAATACTCATAAGCACCAGGATACATTGCCTTGATATTTGATGATGAGCGAAAAGTTCATTGCTGTTCTAATCATTCGTAACATTACATTCAAGATAAATAATACTGGTCACTTTGTATTGGATATACCTGTGCATTTTGTACTTGAGTGTAGTACCTGTCAAATCAATTGTTTATCAAAAACACAAAAATAATTGTATACTGTATTCGCAAAAGTTAGGTCACCAATCGATCGCTGGAATTGTCAAGGTGGATCATTAATGAATTATAAACTATTGATCGATATTTGTTTCTGTGGGCTATACCTATACCTCGCAAATCTTCACGACTCCATTTTGATAGAATTTAAAATCTAACTCGGCAATTTGTTTTATAAAAACTTAAAATTTCACAAGAATTGGTTGATAAGTTGCTATAGATTTAGGTAGAACACCTAGAAAACTACACGGACTTGCGCAATAATGATCTTCTTATCTCGGAAAATTAGCTCAAAACAAGACTATCCCCTTTAGAGTTATTTAATCTTAAGATCTGATTAATATCAAAGTAAGTTTAGATTAATCTAGATTTAGAACTAATCTAAAACGTACCTTAAGAAGATGATCCACTGATATTTTGTGTTATTGCTGAATACCTTAATAAAGAACATTTTTATTATTTTATCTTTTCGATCCTTTCACATCTGAGGTAATAATTTGACTGATCGAATAACAGGAGTGCACGATTTAACGCATTAATTGTCGTTTGACAACTTTATAACTATTACCTGTGGAAAAATCACGCAAATTACCTGTTGTTCCTTATGAGATTCGCCATTAAGAGGTCTTCATCAAAGGTCTGACGCAAAAGTTTAGTTTTGTTTTGCTTATGTTTATACTCATTTGGTTTGCACTTATTAGTTAAATGTTGATTGGCACGTGATTAATACCACAGTTCTAGAATTTTCTTTTAGTAACACTGACCAACCATGCGGTGAAAGAAGTCTAGAGGTTAACTATAAAAATTGTCATTATGTGCGATAGGAACTGTTCCGGAGAATTATAGGGAACCAGGAAGACCGAAGATAATTTATTTTAACCAATGACAGGAATACAGGACGTGTCTTACCAAGAGTTTAAGGCGTTCACAGAGAACTGAGTCCCGAACAAATGTAGAAGAAAGTGCAATGAACGCAGCCCTGATTGACTCCAGGAAATGAAACAGATTGTACAAATTGTCAGCGCTAGGGATTGCAATCCGGTCTGATATCCAATCCGGCCGGATCCGGCCGGATTTTGGTCCCAATCCGGCGGATCCGGCCGGATCCGGCCGGATTGGCCTTGAGGATTAAAAGTACCCAAATAGTTACTTTTTTTGTATGTTTTCAGCATAATATGAGAAATATGAAGGTATTTTGCTTCACGATTAATAAACCAAAAGTTGAAAGCTTAGAAATCAACATTTTTACCAGGTAACAAGTAAATTTTACTAAAATAATCAGTCGCAAATAAAATTCTTTCTTTTTTTTTAAATTTTCATAGGATAACAAAATTATTTTTACTGTATTGTTTTACAGTAATACCTATAGAGTTTTTAATGAGATAACTATTTAAAAAAAGATAATTATGTTTTGTGTTATTTTACAGTTAACTTTTCTCACACGCAAAGAAGAACTTAAAAATACTACAGTAGCCTTACCATGACTTTTTTGAGTTAAAAAATACGTTACGTTTTCAGTGAGAGTTACGGAAAATGTATGGAAAAACTGAACAGCGCTCCAAGCGGAAACGCTCACGTACTAAAATTTTCATCGGTACCATAAGTTATTAACGTGTTTACTCCGAGTTTTCAATACGTTCCTAACTTTACAGCTAAGGCGCTCTCTTTCTAACTGTATGAAGTCAATAGAACCAGAACTATTTGACAGTCTCTAGTGAAAACTCAATACTTTAATCATTGACAGTCACTAGCGTAAAAGTAAACCACCAATTCACTGTGATGTGTCATTACTGTCAAATTATATAACAATCCCACAACATTTTCACGATTATATTTGCAATTTTAAATACAATTATGACTAATATGTATTAATTTATAATATTACGTGAAATTCAAGAACAGCTTAAATGTAGCAGTTAGTCAGTAGTTCGATAAAA
Organism: Leguminivora glycinivorella; assembly: GCF_023078275.1. Taxonomy (NCBI): domain Eukaryota; kingdom Metazoa; phylum Arthropoda; class Insecta; order Lepidoptera; family Tortricidae; genus Leguminivora; species Leguminivora glycinivorella. The sequence goes on along the minus strand of NC_062989.1, from coordinate 7,416,934 downwards.
AGATAAACCAGTGATGAAACCAGTGTTTGATACTTTTACAAAGGTAATGAGTTATATTTATTCATCATTTTGTACTGTTTAGCTACAGTTGAGATGATTATATTGGTTGCTTTCAGAAAAAGAAGATATTATTGAAAACAATATTTCCATGCCAGCCGTATGGTATTCAGCAAACCCAACGTAGAAGATTGTTCAAATTGATAATGATTGAGGCAGTTAAGAATCAACTGATTACCTACAGCAGCAGGCAGTACCAATTCATTGGGCATGTTAGTTCCTCAATGCACAATACTTGTACCTGTAGTCACCATAACACCATGGGTATATATTAGACTCGTGGGTATATATTAGAAGTGAACCAAAGGAAAAAACTTCAAAAAAATTATCCTATTACTGAAATAAAGTATCTCATTCTGTGACTTTGTTTATCTTGTAATATTCTTGAGTAACAGGCTAAGTATTTAATAAATTGATGTGAAACGAAAACTAAAAACCTAAAATTCAGCGTTTTCGTACATATCAAACATCAATTACAACGACATCGACATAGGTAACGACAAAGTCTAAGGTAAGGTATAGAACTTTTGAAGGCGACAAGCCATTATGGGGTGTATATGAAGATTATAATTTGATACAAAAGTGAGTAGAAAAAGCATTTTGAAACAAGTAATAGTTATTTGTTATACAAGGGGCAAAGTTGTATTTTAACGCCGAGTGTGGAATTGAAAAACGAGCAAGTGAAAGGATTCTATAGTTGAACCACGAGCGAAGCGAGTGGTTCGAGAATAGAATCCTGGACTTGCGAGTTTTTTAACACACGAGAAGTAAAATACACTTGCACCCGAGTGTAACACAAAACTTTTCCCTCACTATAGCGAGGAAACTACAACGCAAAAAATGCGTTTATCACTGCTTCCAGTTGTTCCACAGGTGGTAAATCATCTTTATTACTAGATTCACCTACTTTTGTCAATTTTAAAGCAGTTAATTTGACTTTATTCAAGGTCAAATTACTTTACCCACTAGTGGATAAAATGCGTTTTTACCCGCTGGTATTAAAGGACAAAACACGTGTTTCCAAGCTAGTGAGGGGAAAAAATTGTATCTAATTTTTTGGCAGGGCACGTAGCCAAATGCACAAACGATTATGATTAACATCGTTATCGTAGCTTAGCTATCTCTATCACTTTTCCGTATTGACATGACAGAGCTAGACTGAATTTCGATCGGCGTTTAGCGCATAGATTTAAAGTCCATGGTTCAGTGTCAACGATTGACATTTCAGCTAAGTCCTATCCAAGCCTCCCTAATAACAAAGTTTGAGAAATGCATATACTCATCCTTGACTTCTTTATGAATTAGATAATGTATTGAAAAGGGATGGATATATGCTAGTTATTTCTCTTTCTGGTAGGTGGTCAGTAGGTTCTTGTTTTGCTAGGGATGTTACTTTGTCGATTCTATTATCGATAAAATACACGCTTACTCATGTTCTCACCTTAAAAATAATATAAACTTGATACATATAAAAGTAACGAAAACATACAATATCTATTATAAATATGTCATTAGGATTATTGTGGCTTTTTGACCATGAAAGTCACATATTCATACTGTATTCTTGGATAACCAATCTAACCATACCTACGGATTGCAAATAAATGGGTTGTTTATGTACTCAGTACCTACATAACCGCTCATTATTCTTCTCTTACTAAGGCCCACTGGCCCATATCACATTATCATATATATTTCATCATAGATGTGTATGTCTCCCTTCTTCTTTAACGCGAAGAAAAAGGACGGCATGTTGTCTGTGATCATGTGATTTCCATGATAGTGCAATATCGGCCTAAATAGTATGTGAAAAAAATACGAGTATATGAGAAATCAATACATTCTTCTCTTCTCATTACGCAAAGACCTAAGTAAAATGCTTTTATTTAGCATCTATCTCATGTGAAGTCCACCACTCAGAATCTACTTACCTTCTCTACCAAATGGAAAATAAAACAAACGGCAGTGTAGGTGACATAATTTATTATTTCAATAGTTTCAACTATTTTTAGTTTCTTTTAATCATCTATGAGAATATCTGGAAAAACTATAAAATATTAATGGTTGAGTTCGCTAGACCTGTTACATTACCAGGTCCGTGATGCCTACCAATAAACATTCATGTCCTTATTATTGAATGAATGTCGATAGGGTTATTATCCCTGACGTCGATAAAAATTACACATTTTTACGCATCACTATCATATAAACATAACCTAAAAACAGTTTGAAGAAATATCGAAAAAACATGAATAAAACTATGCAGAATTTAATACGGCATTAGTTATATATAAACTATCAATATCGTTTTTTATGTTTCGTTTAGATCCTACAAATAATATTATCAATAATTGAACGTAATTCGCTAATGAAAGGTTACATGTTCTTGGCAGTTTTCTTTTCACCATGTACGTGAATTACAGTCCTTAATCACACAGGTCACAGTCACATAAGGCACTTGAACACATCACAAATAGTAACACAGCAGGTTAATCAACAATCTATTAGGAATAAACACAATATAATTAAAAATCGGCCAGATGACCGCCGAGATATTTGACTTAATATAATACGACTATGTACAGTTGTCAAAGGTGGACACTGACTGTGAAAGATAAACACATATTTAATTTAGCCGTATTGTAACTACTAAAAGGCAACCAAAAGGCAACCACTTGACAATCGTTTAGTGACCACCTTCGGGAAAACGAAAGAAGTTCCGGATTTTTGTCGCATTCGCTCATAAACAAAACGTGATAGTGTGTTGTGAGTAAGATTCATGTCACCATGCTCTTATTTTAGCATGGCTTCCATGCTTTAGTTATACTTCCGTGGTCCTATCCTAGTGTCAAAGTTGACAAAGCTAATTTTTTTTTAATTTATTGGGAGCATTGGCAACTTGGCAATCAGCACAAACATACAATATTTATAATTGTTTATAATACAACATACAGCAGAAGAAACAATTACAGGAATAACAATTACTTTGTTAATCATAAAAGTAATATTGCACATATTGAAATGCTAAACTTATGACTATTTAGTAACTACACAATACAATGTTTTATGAATGAAAAGAAGTATTTTTGAACAATTACAAATTATTTACAAAGCGCCAATAGTGTGCATAATAAATTCATAAATTATAGGGTTTATGCCTACAGCCTTCAAGTTCATTTCCCAGTTCTTTGCTTGGCGGAAAATCCCAACAAACCCTAATAGGGATAGGGGTAGGGTTAGGGATAGGGATAGGTCGATTGGTCGGCAATCGGTAATTGTAAGCGATAATGCGAGAAAGTACTTTTTACCCACCGACAATAGTGCCCAGATACGGAGCCACAGAGAACCTCCTATAGAGTAGCAATCTTGTATATTTTGTTCGCGATACGAGTCACCAGTGCTAGGGGTGCGAGGAGCGGGCGGGGAATGTGTTAAGCGCGCTGTGATTGGCCGTTTCAAGGACGGCGGGCAGTCGCGCCAGATGAAAGGGACTATCCCTCTACTGACGCGTAATTGGCCAATGTAAATTGACCTATGCCGGCTCTGAATAAATTATAAATATGACTTATTTGTGGAATGTAATGCCGTCTGTTTTTAAATTTGAGCTTCTTGTTACCTTTCCACACCATTTCACACTACAGGTCCGCGGATAATCTCAGTAACCGTTAGCACTAGAAAGCTGAAATTTGGTACCAATATGTATATCAATCACGCCAACAAAGTGCAAAAATAAAAAATTGAAAAAAATGTTTTATTAGGGTACCCCCCCTACATGTAAAGTGGGGGCTGATTTTTTTTTTCATTCCAACCCCAACGTGTGATATATTGTTGGATAGGTATTTAAAAATGAATAAGGGTTTGCTAAGATCGTTTTATGAAATTATTCTTCTTCATCTTTAAGGCATCAAAATACCCTTTTTAAATTTTTTTACTGCGAAAAACAAGCGCTGCTTTCGGGTCTGTTACTTGGTCGCTACTGATCGGGCACGGCGAGCGCCCGTGCTTATATCAGTGCAAATACTAGGAAGGCTGGCGACCGCGAATCGTCTTGTAATGGATGTCTAATTGTCTATAGGGGTTGGTCTGTGTACGGAGCTATGTGAGTTCTGTTGTACAATATGTAATTTCCTCAGTGTATATAGAATACATACCTACTGGTACCTACTACCTACGCTGTGGTTGCTGTGTAACATTTGTACAACCACTGCAAGCATTTCTTTTTAAAAACAATAGTAATATGAGTAATTGAAAAAAACGCAGACAAACGTCTGCATAGAAACCGACGGATCCAAATGAAAATTTTATTATTTGTATATGTTTGAATAAGAATTTTTTAGTACGCGAGCGAAACCGCGGGCAAAAGCTAATTCTATATAAGATGCTATGTACCCTTTTTCTGTAAAAAATATTTCTATTTCTTTACTACTCAAGAACATCACAAATAAACAAAGTCAATTAATGAAATACTTTATTTTAGTAACAGGATTATTTTTTGGAGTTGAGGTTTTTTCCTTTATTGGAGCACTTCTATACATATACCTGTGATGATCATGGCCAATAATACCATTAAGTGCATCGCGGAACAAAAACACCTATAAATTGGTACTGCTCCCCTCTGCTGCCCTAAGGTTTTGAGTAGCGTAACTGCCAGAGTGCCACAGTATTAATATAAATTGAACCATCTTCCATGTTGACTGAATACCATACGGGTTTGTTCGGAAATATTGATTTCAATCATAGCTTCCGTCATCTTTCTGAAACCAAAAACTGCTTTGAGCATTATAATCATCTCAATTGTAAATAGTACAATATGATGGCCAAAAATAACTCATTACCTTATTTGATTTGTTCACTGGTTTATCTTTTTATTCAATTTTAGCTAATCTTGAATTTCACGTAATATTATAAATTAATGCAATATGTTAGTCATAATTTTATTTAAAACTGCAAATATAATTGTGAAAATTCCGTGTGATTTTTGTATAACTTGACAGAAATGTCGTGTCAAAATGGTTTGAGGCCTACTACCGAATACCGAAGTTATCGACATGTGGACATGAGTCTCTTTTACTCTTATCAGTATAAAGTGAAAGAGGAAAAATCCCTCAGTGCGTATGGTTCGAAATTTGCAGTAGACCCTATATTGACAGATTTCGATAGGTAAATTACATTTACTTATGATTTTAGTTCCATCGCGTAAACACCAGAGGCGTAGCATTCGCCTATAGTTCTTTCTCCGTTTATTGATAAACTTAGAAAGGGATAGAAGCAGCTTCTTTGGCGTGAAGTTAGGCACAATATATTGTAAACAAACGTAAACTCACTTACTTTCTGAGTAAAGTAATACGGCTCTCACTTGGGCAGCCCATGGTAACGGTACAGTAGCTAAATTAAAGTCATCAAGAGTAATTGACCTTAGTATTATTCGCTATTGCTGAAACCACAATCTTACTGGATACCTATTAAAAATATTCATATTTAAGCTTTGAATTATTTTTTTATGATCTTGTAGCAATATGCTTTCATACTTCTTATATCATGCTGAAAACGTTGTTGTTCTTGTAGTCCTACGTCACCACAGAGATGCAAAGGGCCTTCTCAAGCTCGCGCCATGCCTTCCTATCTTCAGCTACCCTCGTGGGCTCGCTCCAGCTCGACCCGGTCGCTCGTAGTTCATCCTCAACGGACCGCTTCCATGAGTTTACAGGGCGCCCGGAGCCAAGGCTCCTTCCAGCGGCGGGTGATTTCCAGCCAAAAGAAATGGTTGCGTTATTTCGTTAGAGGGAACTCTTGGAATTGTGTGCTACCAATGTACTTTTTGTGTCGCGGTTTCCTCACTAATGGGTGTTTGCTGGCATATACTCAATAGGTCTTGATTTCGGATAGGCCTCACCTCGACCTCAGTGACATGTTAACGAAAAGTTTTGTCGTATGGCCCTTTGTCACTCTCCACTATTCCACATTTTGCATCCAAGCAAACAATTGCACAGATTTCACTACAGATTCAAAGACGGAAAGTTTGACGCGTCACTTGAGCACATTATTTTACTTCCAAACGGCCTAGTAATGCAAAAAACGTACGTATTAAATTATTTTTTGATTGGAAATCAGACCGGATTTCAATCCCCTGTTAAGCTACGTTCAAATGTTAGCGTAAATGTTATTTTTTTGCACTATTCTAACATATTAAATTACATTACCGGATCCGGTACCGGATCCGGCGAATTTCACCGGATCCGGTAGCATGAAAAAAGCACCGGATCCGGCCGGATTACCGGATCCGCCGGACCGGATTGCAATCCCTAGTCAGCGCAAGTGCTTCGCGGGCTACACTGTCGAAAGGATTTTCAAGATTTACATAGCCTATGCCATTTTTTGACTTTACTGTGCCTATAAATCCTGTCATTGTTGTAATAGGTAATTTTTCATGCTATTAATGCAAATAATGTGTGAAATATTAGTCATATTCATTGGCAAGATTTATAACGTGAATGTAAGTCGTAATCACGAGTTGTGAAAGAAATCTAAAATATACTAAATGTAGTTACAAAAACAAACGAACTTGTAGTCGTGCACAATACAAATTATAAAAAAACAATGTGAAACCATAAATTTTCCGGTGCAAAAACAAACAGCCGGCTTAGCCGAAATGACAATCGTTGACCTTAGACGCCGATCGAAACGCAGTCTGGCTCTGTCGCACCAATACAGAAGAGCGATAGAGATAGAGTTAGTGCATTTAGCTACGTACCCTAGTTTGTTTTTAAAGGGGCAGGTAAAGTTACTCATGATGACTCGTGGAGATGATTACCTAATTTCAAGTTTGTAAAAAAAATATGACGCCAATGCTTTCAATGATAAAACCGCATCCTATATGGAAGTTTTTTACCATGTTGTGTGGTATTTTTTCGTCAAAACACGTGGAATCAAACGCAAAAACGTCCTACGTCTTGCGTATGGAAATTCCAAAACAACCTTTACGAGTAGGATTAATTTCGCCAGAGCCTGTACCATGAGTCGTTGACGTTTTTAATACGTTACTCGATATCGTAAACGCCATGGAAAATGATATTGTATGGATTTTTTTAAAGCGCCTAAATTCGGTTTGATATAGGTACTTACCGAGAGTTACATACATTTTCCGTATCCGCATTTTCGCTATTGAGTAACTTATTCAAACATCAAAAACTGATAGCAGCTCTTTTTCTATTGTTTTTTGTTTCAGAAAATCTATATAAGTACACTATCTTTTCGATTCCGTTTACAACGTCACGGAATATGTATGTAGTTTTTGGTGCTAGTGACTATTGGAAGGCGCTGTTCATATGCTCATGCTTTAATGGAATGGTGCATATAGAAACGTCGATAACTCATGGTTAGGGCACAGTGGGTTGAGGCGAGCGAATGATGCGAGTCATTAATTGTAGCTTCTAGGTATTTAGACGGAACTGCTTAGAATGCAGTCTTTGCGGTTTGCACTATATTAAAGTGCAACAAAGTTACCTGATACCTACTATGTATGCATCAAATCGAACCAATCAGATTATGCTTCAAAACTCTTCAATATTTAATTTTCTTATCTAGTCTTAGTCTAGTGAACCATAATCTAAAATAAATAGCTTCAAAGAGATATAAGCTTCATTATTTAGAGAAATGTAACTATGACAGCTACTTTAGACCACGAACAGTTTTTTTTTTTTAGTATGAATAGGTAGACGTTTAACCACGAACACACCTGATGGTAAGTGATGATGCGGTCTACGGTGGAGCACGCTTACCTATGAGATACCTATTTACTCTTTAAAGAGACCTGGATTGCACTCATGCGTATACAATTCAAATAATTGCTATTTAAAGAATTTCTGAATAGCTGGCAATAATTTGGAGCGTTGTTCCATCAGCTACTTTTGTTATTGACTGTACCTTCCCTTTTGTGTCACGTAAACATTTTAGGAGGATTAAAATAACAAAAAAACAGGATAATGGTAACAATATTTATTTATTTTTAAACATTTATTAACACCTCTTAAAACATATGACAATCATATACATAATTATACCTAAGTATTTACATTCTTATAAAATCTAAACTGATTTTTAAAATCAAATCAATATTATATAAGGCCATTACATTACAACCTGTATATAAAAAAAATATCCGAATAATTTGCCCCTTGTAAAAAAGGATTCAATTTAAAAATCGTAGTCACTTGGTACTTCTACATAGAGTTGGACACAGCTATAAATGAAGTCTTAATAAAAACACAGATACTATGTTAACCTCTTGCCGCCCAATGTGCAATGAGATGTACATTCGGTTTCAATGGAATTTTAACTCTCACGTGAATAAATAAAGTAGCATTTCTTTTGTCTCTAAAATTTTTTGAACAAATGAAACTCAACTCAATTTAAAATGAAATTAGGATCAAAATTTTCTAGCAATTTTTCTGTATGGTGGGCGTTACGAGGCTAACACAACAGTATGATAAAATATTTATACATTTTAAGAACGGGACAAAAACGGTATATCCAAGATAATTTAAATTGTAACAAGTTTGTTCTAATCATGTTCATCTCAATTAGATTTAACTATACTTGTTGAACTAATTACTGAGTACCAGTACATAATTAAGTTTGACGTAAAACGTCATTATCAGGGGAAAAACCGGGTGCCCAATTAAGTGTGGCATATTTGTAATTAATTATTGTTACATAGTTTTTGTGTGGTATAACAGGTTTTTTTTTGCTGAAGAGCGATCTCTTCCAGACAACCTTCCCGACTCTGATATTATGAGCATAAAAGCGTCATCAGATATTTTTGTTGGTGGAAAGTATTCTGTGGCCTATTTCATTAATAATGCCAAAGACATATGTAACTCCGTATAGACGGATAAAGTCTAAGAAAAAAACGTACCTCAAAGCCCTAGAGAAAAAGGTACGGTGGCCTAGATGGCGTTACACCTTTGGGGAACGCTCGGCTAGATGGCGCTAATATTAATATTTGACATTTTAACACATATCAAGCTAACAATATGAGCCAAATTGTCAAAACTGAGGTTCAAAAGTTTTAAGCTTGTGTCGAGAGATGGCAGTCTATGCACTGTGATTACACATTTTACTTTGACAGTCTCTGTAATACTCGATCCTCTTTGATAATGCTGACAAATTTTCGTCCCACAGTGAAACTTCGCCTTTTATTGCCTGTTTAATAAGGAGATATTGATGCTTAGTAACAATGTTACTTCTTAACACTTTAAGTTCTCGCGCTTTGTACACATATTTAAAGTCACACACAGGTCGAACGCGATTAATTAACATTATTTTTACCTTTTTTCCCAACGTTTCGGCCAGGTTGCACTGGCCAACATGGGGACCAGTGATTCAAATGTTCAAACCAAAAGATCTATCTTCGGACCAGTGCGCGGATGTTGTGAGTGCTGTGTGTCGTGCGGTGGGAAATAAACAATAACTAAAAGCGGGTAGATTATATTTATTTGTCTACCCCGAACATTTATATAAATTAATATCGGGTAGTTTTGTGTTGTTTACATCTCCGGTGACACTTTGCTGGGACGTCAGTCTTCCGCGACCACGGCCAGTGCAACCTGGCCGAAACGTTGGGAAAAAAGGTAAAAATAATGTTAATTAATCGCGTTCGACCTGTGTGTGACTTTAAATAATGTTACTTCTTATCAACCCAGAAATAGGCATAGCATTGTCAGTGTCAAGTTTCTATGTCACTGCGGTGAAATATATAATAGTCCTCCTCATCGGTTTCGATGACGGCGACCTCAACAGATTATGAATTATTTTGCCTGTTATGGGCCCTTATGTGGCTGGCCAGGCCGAACTTGGTCTTAAAGACTCTTTTGCAGGCGTGACAATAGAGTTGCCCAGACGTATTGTAAGTATACACGTAGGAGGGCTTTGGTCTCTCTTTGTGTTGTTGGCGTTTAATATCTAACATCATGAGGCGGTTTTCCTCAAACGATTTAACACTGTTAAAAATGGTAGATCGCCAAGATGACCTGTCTGTAGCTAGCTGCTCCCAACGCTGTGGATTGATGTTACAGGAAATAACCCACTGGTGGGTGTTGTTTTTTCCGTGGCTAATTTTTGGACCAGATTACGTTCACGTCTGCACAGCGTCACATTTGACACGTCTGCCTATGTAGTGTACGCCTAGATTATATTTAGAAGGTAGGATATTAGGTACTATACGATACGACGGAGTGTTTGGTTGAAGATCTAACAGTGGCGGCTGGTGAAAATTTCTTCTAGGCAACACTGAGCAACCTTTACATTTAAGTACTTTACTAGTAATCAATTTTAGGTAAACCTGTGGGAATCGGCTTGTGTGGACCAGCCGTTGCTGGTATCTAATAACAATAACTAATGACGATCGGTCTGGCTCAGTCGGTAGTGACCCTGCCTGCTAAGCCGCGGTCCTGGATTCAAATCCCGGTAAGGGCATTTATTTGTGTGATGGGCACAGATATTTGTTCCTGAGTCATGGATGTTTTCTATGCATATCTATATGTATGTATTTATCTATTTAAGTATGTATATCGTCGCTTAGTACAAGCTTTGCTTAGTTTGGGGCTAAGTCGATCTGTGTAAGGTGTCCTCAATATTTATTTATTAAAAAAAAAACAGGTAAATCGGGAACAAGAAATATTTGGATGCTAATTTAATGTTTAAGCCAGTGAGAACATGACTTTGTGAGATGAGTATTATTCTGGATAATGAAAGTCTTACGTGTAAAATTATTGCAAATAGATACTTTCCTCTTTCAATTTATTCATAAATCAAAATAAATTTCTCTCAATGGATATATGCATCGCGTTTTTGCTGTGTCAAGTCCAAAGTTCGGCATAGACATGCGCGCCGCTAGGAAAAAATCGGGCGGCGGCGCGCCTCGAAAAAATCGTCGGCGGCGGCGTAACGCCGGCGGCGTGAGATTTTGTTCAACTTTTTAAATATCACTTTCATTGGGTTAAAAATATGTACCTTGTTCCTTCTGCAATTCAATGATTTGTTGTCTGCTAACAATAAGTACTCACTGCTATACAGATGATGACACTAGGTACCGATAGCCGTAATACAGGTAGTGCAAAAATGCCTCCCCTGAGCAGTTGTCGGAGTATAGGATGCAACCTTGTGTCTGAGATCGAGACGTTTCTGGCCTCAGAATTGGGTAATCTTAACCTAGCCCAGTTCAAACAAAGTACAGTTAGTGCGTTTTCTACTAAGAAAACACCATTTGCCACGGCGCCAAAGTTTCAGGGCATCCGTTTTACCATCTCTAACCAAAAGTATGGATACTTGGTGCTGATATTACGAACCATATCCAGTTTTGGAAGTCATGTGAATCATGAAGCTAAATTGGGTTCCATCGATAGAACAGGGCCAAACTACCGGGTCAGCGTCAGCGACTTTCGTTATATGAAGCGCAGGTTCGATCTTAATTGAGGGCTACGGCGTGCGGGGTTCCGCAGGGGTCTGTCTTGGGTCCAATCCTGTGGAATCTCGGCTATGATTGGGTGATCCGGGGGGTGCAGCTTCCCCGGATGATCACCGTGTGTTACGCAGACGACACACTGGTGGCCGTGCGTGGAAGAGAGCTAGAAGAGGTACTCAGGAGGGCGGCGGTGGCGACCTAGCTCACGGTAGAGCGCATAGGACTCCTGGGGCTCCAGGTTGCCTTACCTAAGACCGAGGCTATGGTCCTCGGGCAAACGAGGGGGTGGGGGCGGTTACCTCCGGGCACTGCAGTGAGGGTGGGGGTGAGTCTGTTCAGGTCAAGCCCCACATCAAGTGCTTGGATCTTGTCCTGGACAGGAAGTGGACATTCGAGGAGCACTTTGCGAAACTGGCTCCTCGCCTCGTGGGGGTGGCGTCGGCTTTGGGCCGCCTATTAGCCTATAACCTAATCTAGGAGGGCCGAATACCCCATGTCGGTGGCTATATGCGGGAGTCATCAGGAGCATGGCGCTCTACGGACCGCCCATTTGGGCAAAACGACTGACGACACGCGCAAAGGCACTGTTCCGTCGGCCACAAAGGCTCGTGGCCCAAAGGATGGTGAGGGCCTGCCGCACCACCTCTCACGCAGCGGCATGCCTTCTTGCAGACACCCCACCTTGGGAGCTGGACGCGGGGGTGGTGGCAGAGAGGTACCGGCTTAAAGTGGAAGACAGGGAGCGAGGAGAGGTCCCGGATGCCGAGGAAGCGGAGAGGAGACTGCGGGCTGCCGCGGAACGCCTGCTAGAAATATAGGATGACGCAGGTGGTGTCCGGACACGGCTGTTTCGGACATTACCTACACAGAATACGGAGAGAGCCGGGGCCTCACTGCCACGAATGCGGCGCAGCGGACGACACGGCCCAGCAAACTTTGGAAGAGTGCTGCCGCTGGGCGGCAGAAAGAGCCTCCCTCAGGGCGGCGACGGGGATGGCGGATCTCTCGCTACGCAGCGTAGTAGAAGCCATGCTGGGTAGCGAGAGAAACTGGAATGCGGTGGCTTCCTTCTGCGAAGAGATCATATAGAAGAAGCAGAGATCGAGCGAGAAGCAGCCGCAGACGCTCTTCCGCTGCGACGCAGGCCGCAGGCGGCAGGGTCAAAGGCGAAGAACGTACGTTCGCCTCAAGCCCTAAGCCCCCGATGCCAGCCTGGGGGATTAAGCGTTTCTGATCCCCCTCCTCATGCCTTGGCTCCTGGTGCCTTGGCCGCAAGCCCGGGCAATGCCGGAGGGCATGATGAACATACATCGATCCCAGCGTGCCCTCACGAACGGCAGAAACGATAAAACGCCGAATTGGGTTTAGTGGGTAGGACCAAGTTTCCCCCCTCTCGCTTGGGGAGGGGAAAGAAACGGCGAGTCCCACACATCGTGCGTAACTGCATTCCCAAACCGTCAAAAAAAAAAAGGTTCGACCTTAATATTGAGTACTGTCCCCATCCCTGGTCTGGCGCTCCGCAATACCAGCTCCTTCTGCTTGACTCTATCCAACGGCAGCGGGTAATTCGGTTTGTCAGCAAATTTATTGACGGCTTAGATTAGAAGTAGAACCAGTCAGTCTTCGCAACGCCGTTGGAATGTGTAGAACATTCAAAGAGAGCGTTTATACGATGGGGATATGAGGAAGAGCTTTTTGTATACTACCGTGCCACAGCACGCCATTTTTGACCTCTCATAAGCAACGGTTAATTGCATAAAATACTATAATGAAACTAAAGGGACACGGGGTACGCGCGTTTCATTCGTTTGTTTATATTCAATGGATTTTAATATTATTAATCTCGTATGGTTCTCTATTTCGGCGCGAAATTCAAACTATCGGCGGCGGCGGCGGCGCGCTGGCTCCTTGTAGCGGCGGCGCGCCGCGGCGGCGCGCATGTCTAGTTCGGCATTAAAGCTTAAGTATAACTTACTACTATGACAATTAAAGTAAGGTAAGCTTATGGCACTATTAAACTTTATTTATGTATTATTGTTTTGGTAAGTATTGTTGATGTTGAAAAGCATCATTCGGTTCAAAAAGGTTATCGTAAATGTGTTCGAAAGTAATTTTTTTAATATCAATTTACTCCAGCACTTTGCGGACTAATTTTGTTTTCAAATTTCTAAATTTTCAAATTATTTTGATACCTAATTCTAATCTAAAAGTTTCATATAGGGTGTAACAATTATAGTATGGTTTAAAGGCATTTTGCGTATCATGTTCTGATTAGAAAAAATATAAGAAACATTCTATTTATGCGAGGAATTTTCTTTTTAACCCCCGACGCAAAAGCGAAGGGGTGTTATAAGTTTGACGTGTCTGTCTGTGTGTATGTCTGTCTGTCTGTCTGTTTGTCTGTCTGTCTGTTTGTCTGTCTGTCTGTGTGTGTGTCTGTCTGTGGCATCGTAGCTCTCGAACGGATGAACCGATTTTGATTTAGTTTTTAGGGTTCCGTACCTCAAAAGGAAAAAACGGAACCCTTATAGGATCACTTTGTTGTCCGTCTGTCCGTCCGTCCGTCTGTCAAGACCCTTTTTCTCAGGAACGCGTGGAGGTATGAAGCTGAAATTTATATCAATTACTCAGGTCTACTGTCCCTTGAAGCTGTGAAAAAATCAAACTTCTAAGCCAACGCAATCAAAAGATACAGCCGTTTATGCCGCAAATTTTCGACACTTGCAAGGGAATCAAAACCTACAGGGTGCTTCCCGTGAACTCAGAATCTTGAAATTTGGTACGAAGCAACGTCTTATAGCATAGATAAAGGAAAAATTACGAAAACCATAAATTTTTAGTTACATCACATAATATATTTTTTTTTAATAATTTTAACCTTACTACCCATTTCCTCATAAACGCGTAGAGGTATTAAATTGAAATTCATACCAAATACTCAGGTCTATAATACCTTTTTTCTACTCCCGTACTGTTATTCGTGAGTTACAAGGTCGTGCATAGAACGTTAAAACCCTACATAAAAGATGTCAGGACAAGTCTATCTAGTCTATACCCTGAAAACATTTAGTAGCAGTCGCACGATATAGCTGTTTTACAGTTCAGTAAATACATTGCTACCAACTTAACAAACCAATTCGCAGAGTCGAGACTCCTTCGTTTTCTGCTGCGTTCATTGGCGACGCGTCGAATCGCATTCAAATGTATAGAACTCGATTCAACTCGGCTCGATTCGTCTTAGTGGCCAGGCTTCAAAGAACCATACCATAGACAGTTTTATTTTCATGTTTGCCACCATTACCATTTTGAATATGCAGTTTGAGTAAACTGCATATTCAAAATGGTAGGCGGACCACCTAGATAACTAAGATGACTGAAAGTAGGTATTTGTTGAATTTATAATTTTCTTTCAAAATAAGTGCTTGGTCGTAGAAAAAGTATTGTATGCAACGGTGTTTAACTGAGTCAAAAAATGCTCGTGGCGTCTTTATTAACAATTTTCGGCTTCGCCTCAAATTGTTACCCACGCCACTCACCTTTTTTGACCTCTTTTAACCACCAGTTGCATAAAATACTATAAGCTGTAACAAAATCAAACTTCTATGTCAACGCAATCAAAAGAAACAGCAATTTAAGCTGCATATTTTGAAACTCGCAAGTACTCGCAAGGGAATCAAAACCTAAAGGGTACTTCCAGTCGACCTAGAATCTTGAAATTTGGCATGAAGCAACGTTTTAAGTATAGCACACATAAAGGAAAAATTCCGAAAACCTTGCAGGTTTGTACGGAACCCTCGGTGCGCGAGTCCGACTCGCACTTGGCCGGTTTTTTTTTTGACTGAAAGCTGAGTTAGTCGGGAGTGTTCTTAGCCATGTTTCATGAAAATCGGTCCACTATGTCGCAGTCGGGGGTTTTTCAAAATTTTAATTTTGTGGTTATATCTATACACGGTGTTTCCGGTATCACTCAAAACCTCAGACACCCCAACTGATTTTTATTTTTTTAAACTCATCTAGAGTATTCATCTTTTAATCTGATCGTTACTTTTTTTTTAATTGAATTTTTAATTTTCTGTACAGCTCTACTTGACTTTTAGCTCTACACTCAATAAAATAATTGCTAACTACCATCATAAACCATAAGACTATTTATTTGTGTACGTTACTGCAACGACATAAGGTTTACCAATAGACAGCTAAGATGTCACTGTAAAACACTTTAAAGCTTTGTCACAGTAAACTTCAAATTGGACAGGTAATCGCAGTAAGCAAATAAACTCAATATTCAAAATGACAAGGTTGTAATTAGGTACGAGTTCAATTAGATGCTTGCAAGTCCTGGAAATAATATTTTTATTTTTTAACCCCCGACGCAAAAACGAAGGGGTGTTATAAGTTTGATGTGCCTGTCTGTGTGTATGTCTGTCTGTCTGTCTGTCTGTCTGTTTGTCTGTCTGTCTGTGTGTGTGTGTCTGTCTATGGCATCGTAGCTCTCGAACGGATGAACCGATTTTGATTTAGTTTTTTTTGTCTGAAAGCTGAGTTAGTCGGGAGTGTTCTTAGCCATGTTTCATAAAAATCGGTCCACTAGGTCGCGGTCGGGGGTTTATTCAAAATTTTAATTTTAATTGTTAGTAAGCAGAACACGATATCAAAAGTGCCCTACACAGACAGGTCCCCATTACCTTTGTTACACCCTGTACTTATATCCGATTTATGTACATTTACTTAACAAGTACTTTTTGGTTTGACAAGTACATAGTAACAAGCATACGCCTACGTCAGTACTTGTTTGTTACCAGTACGATACATTATACGCTTAAATATTCATTTAAATATTAAGAATAATCATCTTTAAGAAAAAGTATAAACACAAGAAACATATTTACATTATTTACATAATTTTACAAACGTATACAAACATAAATAAGCATTTCACATTATATACACATAAGGTTTGACAAGGTAACTCTTCAGTATATGTAAATATATAAAAAATACATGCGTTTGTTTGTATTATATAACGTCTAAAATTGGCATTTTGTATTTAAAAATCTATATTCTATTGGTAACTAGTTGACATTATTATTATACCTAAACATACAACTAATGTCATCGACTCTTACTAAGCCAGTCTTGCTTTATCAAATCAGCCCCTTTCTCCCCTATCATAATGACTGCAGCGTTGGTGTTGCCGCTCACAATCGTCGGCATTATACTGGCGTCTATCACCCTCAGGCCTTCGACACCATGCACCCTCAGGTGAGGATCCACCACCGCCTCAGGGTCCCACGAAGGCCCCATCTTAGCCGTCCCACTCTGATGGTATATCGTCATAGATATATGCCTCACTTGACACTCTATATATTCATCAGACATAAATTTAAAGTGCTTACAGCTCGGCAGTGGCTTCATGTATAGCCTGTTACCGAACTGTTTGAAAGGTGAGGCTTCTGCCACTTGCACAGCTATTTTGATTCCTTCTACGAGGCGCGCCACGTCTAATGGATCCTCATGGTAACGGGGGTTCATTATAGGATAATGAAATGGGTTGGAGCTCCTTAATCGCACGTAACCTCGTGTGTTCGGCCTCAGCAGCAAAGGCATAATAGTCCAAGCATCCTTATTGGCTATAGGCTTGTAGACAGTATTATAAATCTCATCCGTGAGACCTAAGATCTTTCTGACTATTTGTCCATTGTCAGACGAGAAGGACGCTGGCGCCATGTGGAACTGAATATCGGGCCATAGTCCAGAACTGTTCGCATACTTTGTATTAACAAAAGCGATCCCTTCTAAGCCTCCTAGAGTCGTCATGGGACCTCTCTCGTTGACAACGTAGTTCATGGTAACGGGGAAAGCCTCGAAGCGATTCTGGACGATCGCAACAGGTTTATCGACTAGAAATGTTAATCCTCCTACACCAACATGGTCTTGCAGATTTTCACCGACCGGCAAATCTTTCAAGACTTTAATTCCGACGTCTTTTAAATGTTCTTTAGGACCTATTCCGGACAACATAAGCAGCTGGGACTGTTGATGGCGCCGGCCGATAAGATTACTTCTTTTCTGGCGTAAACAACTCTCCTCATGCCGTGTTTCACATACTCAACACCGTACGCCTTCATTGTCACTGGATGGATTAAGATTCTAGTTGCTTGGGAGTTTAAGGAAATGTCTAAGTTTCTTCGAGTTCTGACTGGTCGCAAAAATGCTTTGGCGGTACTGCAGCGGGATCCGCGACGTATCGTGCCCTGGGCGATCATGAATCCTGTTTGATACTCTCCATTGATATCCCTGTTCTCATACCCGATTTCAACCCCAGCTTCTACAAAAGCTGCGACTAAGGGTGTCCTCCAAGGAGCTTCTTGAACTGTGAGGTATCCTCCCCGCCCGTGGTATGGGCTCTTAGCTAAGTAAGGGTTTCTGTTGTCTTCTGATTTGATAAAGTATTTCAAGACGTCCCGGTAGCCCCATCCTGGGTTCCCGTTTGTTCCCATTGGTCGAAGTCATATCGGTTGCCTCGTACGTATATCATGTAGTTGAGAACACTGGAACCGCCAAGCACCTGTAACAAAAATAAATGTTAATGATTTTGTGTTTCATGCCATCTAGCGGTAAGCCTTTGCACTGATGTGTAAGAATCGAATTAGAGCTACGACACTAGTAGTACTATGCGCGCGGCGCTCAGTAAGAAATAAATATACAAATCGAGAGAGGGCGCTGCAGCGCGCTGGTTGGACGTATTACGAATTTTACGATAATAATATTGAAAAACATTAATCTATGGCTTTATTTAAAAATAGTTGTTTCGATTACTCACGAGTTTTTAATTTCAATTTATATATTAGGTACATGTTATGCCGAGATTGTTATGCGTTGATGTCTTTTACTTGGAAAACTGAATGATGTGATGTAATGGAGGTCCTTATTTTTTTTTTTTTTCAAAAGGTCTATAAATCATACCTAAGTCTAACGGATTATTAAACCAAGAACGGCGCAAGCGGGTTCGTAGAGTGAATTATGAAATATTATTGTATAGCGTAGAATATTGGCATGGTAAATACATTTTGGTATAGCCCAAATACACTAACTGGATTTAGTACCACTTATTAAGTACACCAGTCCAAATCTTTACGCTTCGTAATAGCGAAAGAAACGCTAATCAATGCGTCTGTCGCACTAATAGTTTGCTGTCTGAATAGTTTGTTATCACTTCTCATTACACTCTGTTCGGACCTCTGTTGGAAGCCGAGGCAATATGGACAATCGGTTTTTTGCTCATCAGTTGGCGCCACTGTTGTGTAAGGTCCAGAGATATAGCTGTCAAAATTAAAGGCGATTTATTAGATTGGATCCCATGAATTAATTATAAATAATATCTAGATTATTAATTATAAATAACTTAGCATCATATTTTTACGCCTCTTTTTCTTAATTCTGCTTTCAAACCGTTCATATTCATCGCCAAATAATCCATATTTGCGATAATTTCACGAAGGAGATCGCTTTTCAACAGGTAAATTAAAGAAATTGTAATTGTCACGAAGCCCGCCAAAACCTGTAGTAGTAGTAGCTTTTTGGACCTCATGCGACAACAGCGCCTCTAGTGGCAAATTCATACGCGATAGCCCCCAGTCTGTGGCTCGGTCTAGTACTGCCAAAGCTGTAGCCATGGAGTAATGTTACCTTGCCGCGGGGCCAGCTGCAGCGGCGTTTCTTGAAGCCGAGGCAGGCGTGCGCGGTGGGCTCGGTCTTGTACTGCCAGTCTGTAACCACCTGCAGCAGACTGTAGCAGTCTGTAGGCTGTAGCAGTCTGGAGTAATGTTACCTTGCCGCGGGGCCAGCTATACACCGTCGTTTCTTAAAACCGAGGCAGTTCTGTGGCTTGGTCTAGTACTGCCAAAGCTGTAGCCATGGAGTAATGTTACCTTGCCGCGGGGCAGCTACACCGTCGTTTCTTGAAGCCGAGGCAGGCGTGCGCGGTGGGCTCGGTCTTGTACTGCCTGTCTGTAACCACCTGCAGCAGACTGTAGCAGTCTGTAGGATGTAGCAGTCTGGAGTAATGTTACCTTGCCGCGGGGCTAGCTACACCGTCGTTTCTTGAAACCGAGGCAGTTCTGTGGCTTGGTCTAGTACTGCCAAAGCTGTAGCCATGGAGTAATGTTACCTTGCCGCGGGGCAGCTACATCGTCGTTTCTTGAAGCCGAGGCAGGCGTGCGCGGTGGGCTCGGTCTTGTACTGCCAGTCTGTAGCCACCTGCAGCAGACTGTAGCAGTCTGGAGTAATGTTACCTTGCCGCGGGGCCAGCTACACCGTCGTTTCTTGAAGCCGAGGCAGGCGTGCGCGGTGGGCTCGGTCTTGTACTGCCAGTCTGTAGCCACCTGCAGCAGACTGTAGCAGTCTGGAGTAATGTTACCTTGCCGCGGGGCCAGCTGCAGCGGCGTTTCTTGAAGCCGAGGCAGGCGTGCGCGGTGGGCTCGGTCTTGTACTGCCAGTCTGTAGCCACCTGCAGCAGACTGTAGCAGTCTGGAGTAATGTTACCTTGCCGCGGGGCCAACTGCACCGTCGTTTCTTGAAGCCGAGGCAGGCGTGCGCGGTGGGCTCGGTCTTGTACCGCCAGTCTGTAGCCACCTGCAGCAGACTGTAGCAGTCTGGAGTAATGTTACCTTGCCGCGGGGCCAGCTACACCGTCGTTTCTTGAAGCCGAGGCAGGCGTGCGCGGTGGGCTCGGTCTTGTACTGCCAGTCTGTAGCCATCTGCAGCAGACTGTAGCGGTCTGGAGTAATGTTACCTTGCCGCGGGGCCAGCTACACCGTCGTTTCTTGAAGCCGAGGCAGGCGTGCGCTGTGGGCTCGGTCTTGTACTGCCAGTCTGTAGCCACCTGCAGCAGACTGTAGCAGTCTGGAGTAATGTTACCTTGCCGCGGGGCCAGCTACACCGTCGTTTCTTGAAGCCGAGGCAGGCGTGCGCGGTGGGCTCGGTCTTGTACTGCCAGTCCAGCTTGGTCAGCTGCAGGTAGCCCGCCAGGGAGGGCACGTCGGTGATCTCGTTCTCGTCGGGACCTGGAATGGTACGGTCAGACACTGTGATTGAGGCACCAATCCATGGTTTTATCAACTTTAAGCAGAGTTTTTGTCGTTTTTTTTTTGTAATTAATAATTTAGTGTTTTCAACTCAGATGAGATGATACCGTAAAACTGTGTCTATATTTTATAGAATAGTACACTATCACTATCGAAACCTGTCGACAATAATAAGATGACCTATGACTTATAACAGTATGTACTATAGCAGTACTATAACAGTACAATGAGAACAGTTGGTAATTTTAGAAATTTCGGTTTGTTTGTTTTTACGGAGCGTTAAAACAAAGGACAAAGTTATAAACCCATTTAAAAGCAATTTACTGGAATAAATGTTTTGTTACCTTTACTAAAAATATTAATTTATGAACCCAAATAAAGAGCCGAGATTACTACTTATCCTACTTGAAATAATGAATAAAATAATTATTTTTTTAAACCAATACAGGTCACCTGAATACCTAATCAATATGCAAACAAACAGCTTATTAATGTTTTATTATTCACATAATCGCAAGTGGTAGCGAAATTGAAAGCCTCAATACTACCGGATGGAAATACTTCCGGATCGGTAAAAACAACTTGGACCAGGGTTATTTATCTGATAACGATTTATACAAGTTGCCTTTTATGGTATTTTTGCAACATGTTTAAAGTAATTATTTGTTAGGTAGGTTAATTTTGTTTAATTATCATTGGGTAACTTGTCACTCGTTCCGGGTACATTGACACACATCATACCCCTTTATGAGATATTCCAACATAATAGTGTTTAATATAAAAAGTGTGCCATGGGAAGTTTTTTTGTTATAATACTCGTATGTATACATTTTATAAGATTTATGTGACAATGATTTACGTCACGTAAATCTGCAATTATTGCAGAGGTCACGGATATATCAATATATGCCACTTAATTTAACCTGAGAAATTATAGAACTCTAAATATATGGCATCTTTGTCATGGTTATTTCTCCATGTTTAGAGTCCCGTGTTAAGCCCTGTGCATCGTCTAACAACCCTTATGTAAATAAAATAAAAAAGCCCTGTCTGTTACGTTAAAAACAATTGAACAAAACCTTACCCGTTTCCAACAAGAGCGTGTTCCAATTCTTGATCTCCGACAGTCTGTTAGCGACGACGGCGCCCGCCGACCCGCCCCCAACCACAATGAAGTCATACTCCCTCTTCGGTTCCTTGTCCACCACTCTCGACTCCGGATCATATGCACTGTAGTTATGGTAAGTCAGCGCGCCCAGTAAAAGAGGAATCAACCACAGACCCGTCACGCTCACCGTCTTCAAGGCCGTTGAAGCTAGAAGCACTTGAACGCCCATTTTGAATTTGGAACGCTATTGCTTAAATATCTTCAACCAGTTCTTTTTATTTTTAAGGCGCTTTATGAAGTCACATCGGACAAAGATAGTCCTGTAGCTTCTTTTTATTGTCAGCCAGTTTATTTTTGTATTTTTAGTCGATGAAGTGTTGAAACCTGTACGTTTTTTTCTTGTCAGCCAGTTTGTTTTTCTTTCTCCTTTTTAGTTGACGTAGTCACATTGGATGAAGGTTTGCTAGTGTTAGGTGCTTGTCTGGAGGTTTGCTTCTTCTCATTGGTTTGTAGCTGGTAGACGGACGACGGGGAACGACCATGTTAGACCACATCGAACTGGTTGCTTGTGCTGCTCGTCTCTCGAACCTGGAATGTGTTAGTTGTTGGTTATTATAATGAATATAAAAGGAGTACTTATTATGGATACCGTATCTACATGGTGCTGATCAAAAATATACAAGAAATCGAATATTGTTTATAAAAAGAGAAATAAAAAAATTGAGTCAGGGAGAACCAACTCTGCAGCGATTCAGAAGGCAGTCTGTGCCCTGCAAGTCTGTGCAAGTGTTATTTTAAATATCAATATACATAATATGAATTTCAAATAACATTCTTCTATCGCCTTCAAAATTACTGAAACTTATCTGTCTGACTCTAAGCTAAAACCTTTTATAATTTACAGCGTAAAACATGAGGTACGTTCAGCTACATAATCTATACACCTGTATTAAATTTTGAATCTTCTTCCCCAGTACTTAATACGTTTCGATATGTACAGAAATATATAGACGTGACTGTACCTACTAAGCAGGCCTAACTAGCAGCTAACTTCCGCCTATAATAACCGACTATTTACATAGTTATTCCTTTATTTTCCTAACCACTATAACATAACCTGTCGTAACTGAACCAATAAACATTTTGCTCGCTTGAATGCATGCTCAGCTTTGTATTGTTGCCCAACGAGCTAATATAATTTGTCTTTTACAGGTAAGGAAATGTATTGAGCCGTCGCGCCGCCGCCATTTTAATACCGTAAGTGGTTTTGTGTTCGGAAATTGACAACTCATTCACCTGTCAGTTATTTAATAAGTTTTCTTTGTTGGCTAACCTTGCATAATTTCGGTTTTATTTGTTGTGGAAAGTTTATGGTGAATAAATGGGCGTTTATCGTTCTTTAACAGTTACTTGCAGATGATTTGTATACAGAAGCTGGTATTTTGTTAATAAATTATGTCATACCTACCCATTATGTTATGACACATGAGATCTAAGTTAACTTTTGAGTGATTTGCATGGAACAAATATGGAGATGTCATTGTAATCGAATCGACATACCTCCATTGAAAATTTGACATTACCACAGTAGGTAACTTTAACACTTAGTTTGCTAATGCTTGGTACAACTCTAGGTCTAAAGATGTTATAAATGCCTAGTTACCTATTTATGTATATCGATACAGATAGACATATAGATTGTGTCTAATCTAACCCTTTATGGTCCATCAATATAAATCCAAATCATACGTCTTCGTGAATGAAACTATCTATGTAAGTATAATAGATTATTGAAGGTTCTTCAAACCTCTAATTGTAATTTAAATTGATGTCATCTGTTCCCTTATACAAATAGTTAGGTACCTGTACATACTGAATCTTTAACTCGGTCAAAGAGTACCTTGCAGGTACTATGTAAAGGTCTTGGTTAAAAATAACCGATATATAACGATAACTACCGAAGGCTTTCGAAGTACGTTGAATCTCTAGTAAACTCATTGATCTATTGAATCATGTATCTACAACGTGCAATATGCATCTACTTCCTAGTATATTTTCTATAGGTATTGAGTATACATAGATATAGTACAATCGCGATCGGAAATGTGTTATCAATATTTTCATTTATAATAATAAAAACGCTTAGAATATAATGTATGTGATTTAAAGTATTGAAACTTAGCATCTCAGAGCATCTACCGCAAGTAGCGCGCCACGCGTATTTACCTCTATACCATAAGTACTTCTAGGTATGTTGTTTCCAAGGCACCTTATATAGACTTATTGTGACTATAGGGTTGGCTAGTGATCGTATCAAGGATTGCTAAAGGGGGAAGGGGTTTGCTATCCAGCGGGTTACTCAAGGACTCAAGCCTACTAGAAGAGAGGCCTATGATTAGCAATGGTCAATAAAGGGCTGATATGATGGTGATGACACTGACCCTGGTCAATGCGGCCAGCCTAAAATGTAAGGTAAACTTTGGCTAGTAGTTATATCGAGCGAACACGATTTAGAGCATTTTTACGAGTCACCTGACAGCAACCGGCTTAACATCATCAAATACAGGTGGCGCCGCTATAGACCACAATTGTCTACTCGTCACGACTGTACAAAGAGTGAATGGTCCATTTCCGAGCCGCGCGGAAGATATGATCTAATTCTAGACATTACCCCCAGATCGTGAAAGTGTTCTGAATGTTATTAGGCTGCTGATTTCCTATCAATATTACCTATTAGTCTGTTGTTTACGAGATACATCCATACTAAATTCTAATATTATAAATGGGAAAGTGTGTGTGTCTGTTTGTTTGTCCGTCTTTCACGGTAAAACGGAGCGACAACTTGACGTGTTTTTTTAGTGGAGATAGTTGTTGAACCATCCCTTCAACTTGAGGTAAGTGACGTAGGCTACTTTTTATCTCTTTCTAAGGCGAACGAAGCCGCGGGCCAAAGCTAGTATTTAAGTTATAAGTTACGTACTACTTACTGGAGTTCCTGGTTACAATGTTGTAAAACTACTACTACCTATATTGATTTAAACTAACACGATCTTCACTCATATTATTAAATTAAAACGGGACTTAAAAACGACAAATAAATAAGTCTGCGGTTGCCGAGCATTTGCTAGAGTCAGGACCAAACCACTGGATTGAACTGCATAATCCCAAAGTCCTTTCAACTGAACGTCTTTACTATAGCAGGAAAGTACGTGAAGCGATTGAAATCAGGAAACATCGTAATTTCAATCAAAATGATGGGCAAGGGATTTCATCTTCGTGGAATCCAGTGATTAATAGCAAGTGTAAACGTGAGAAAACTTCCCGTCCCATACCATCGGATGTCGTGAGTGTGTGAGTGTGAGTGTGTGTGTGAGTGTATGTAGGTAGAGTGGCAACCCTAGCGTAAAAGTGACTGATGACAATCAAGTGCGGGTAGTTCGAAAAACTCGTACAGCTAGAAGATGTTGATACATCTCCCAGCCAGTCTACCCGTGACCACGAACGTAATGTCATGTCCGAAACGTCTGGTTAAATATAAAACGTAAGTTTTACGCGATTAAGTCCCGTTTTAATTTTATAATACTACTTACTACCTACTACTACAACTGCTACTCACGACCTCTCTATTGCTCCTCTAAGATACAGGCTCGGCCTAGTTTGGGAACCACTATTTTAACCCTTGTGGACCTTGTGGTTGTAATGTTTTTGCCTCAATAAACAATTTTAATTTTTTATGAACTTGAGAATGAATGCAGTTATGTACTAGGTGGTTCACTTCGATTTTCTTCGATAAACGCTTTCACTAATTTTATAGCTAAGGGTTTTATAAAAAAATTGTGAGTTTTTTCCTTAAACTATAAGAATTAGCCGACAATGCACCTTAATATTTGTCCAAAACAATAACTCCAAATATCGAGGTTATTTCGGCAATTTAGTACACCTTTGTCAGACGGTTATCAGAGCATGGCAGTAATTTAGTTCAATCTGTGTGCTTTATTTTAAGACACACTTCGAGAAAGGACTTAATAACCTTTTAATACTTCCGCTCAAAAGTATACATTGTGACGTAGGTTTATAGTTCATTTTAAAAGTACAAGTGAGTCAACAATTTTCAAACATTTGTCTATTATGTAACTTGAACTCGTGTCTGTGTTTTTGATAATTTCATTTCATTTCATTTATTTTAGCATACATAAGCATTACAGTGTTAACCAAAGCGCTTATATACTAGTCACATTAACACTAAAAATACATTATTATTCATTACTTATCATTATCACAAAATTCAATGTCAAATTCAATATAAAATAAGTTACTAAAATAATACACATTTCATTCTAAATGGATAATATGGTTAAGTATGTTGACGCATATATACTGTACTTCAGATTTTGCTGTATTGACATCCTATAGATTTAGTAGGTAACATCATCCTTCTTGCGTTATCCCATCCCGAATATCAATTCCGGTATTTTGCCACGGCTTATGGGAGCCTGCGGTCCGCTTTGACAACTAATTCCAAGATTTGGCGTAGGCACTAGTTTTACGAAAGTGACTGCCACCTGACCTTCTAACCCGATAACTAGGCCTTATTGGAATTAGTCCGGTTTCCTTACGATGTTTTGACGATATTTAACTTGTAAACTACACAAGTAGGTACTTAATACTAATTTTCACAGTTCATAACACCATGTCAAGCACAGAACTTAATTTAGATAGAAGAAACAAATTCATATATTTGTATAGGGGCCGAGCGTGTCAAATTTTGTACTGAAGTTGATTCTTGCCTGTAATTTTAAATATGTCTCAGGCTCTTGATTGTTCATAATTTTTGTGTTGTTGCAATTGAATATCACGTAACGAGCCATTTTTTATGTTTTGGTTGACTTCAACTTACAAAAATTGACGCCCGAAAGCTGCAAGCTGCGAGTAAAGACGGACAACTCAGTGGATTTCACTGAGTTCATTTGACACGCTAAGTAGATACGTTTGCTTGATCTATGGTATATATGACATCTGTGATGTCAAGCAATAATCTCGCTACACATCAACAAATACTAGAAACTAGAGATGGGCCGAATATGGACTTTGCCGAATACGAATATTCGGCCGAACATTCGGTTTAGCTCTTACCGAACCGAACATTCGGCCGAATATTCGGTTACGCCATATTTAGAAAGCATATGTTAAGATTAAAACTATTAAATGATTGATAATGGTTACATATGTGACTAGAACTACATATGTTCTCTTCTTATGATTTAGTGGATAACAAAACTTAGTTAAAACAACTCTGAATTCTTCTCAACTTTTAAACTACGGTTTTTTCAACTTTTTTACAAAACAATTCTATTTATATTTTGACGCATAGGTAGGTAATTATCTCTTTTTAGTAGTTCCTTAGAAACCTACTAAAATAGGAGCTTATTATCCAATGGAATACATAAGATCTTCATTAGTTATTTACTTTGTTTATTCGGTAAATATTCGGCAATGCAACCGAATTATTCGGCCGAATACGAACATTGAAAAACTTGCCGAATATGCCGAATACCGAATATTTACCGAATATTCGGCCCATCTCTACTAAAAACCCAGTCAAGCAAAGTATCACAAAAGCCTAGAACAAACACTCAAGTTCTTCTATTGTTTTCATTGTGTTCAATAATACGAATGTGTCGTAAAGTTTGAGCAACCATAAACAATTGTTATGAATTCATTACAATTAAGATATTGCAACACTGTGTGATTTAGCATTACTTTATTGTATGGCCTATTCATGTTGCGATCTCACTAACATGATCTGTTGATTTAAACTTTCACGATTATTACACATCATTATTTAAGCCACTGGATCGAACTACATGACCCTAAAGTCCTTTCCACGGAACGCCATTTCTACAGTAGAAAAGTGCGTGAAGCCATTGAAATCAAAAAACATCGCAATTTCAATCGGGACGAAGGTTTTAGGATCTCATCCACATGGAATCCTGTCATTAATAAGTGTAAGCCGAAAATAATATCGACAGTCGTTAAATCAAATATCGTCAGTGTTGTATGTCGACAGAGTAACATCCCTAGTGCGCAAACAGTTCAAGTTGACAATCAAAACCAAGTGCGGGTAGTTCGAAAAACTCGCGCGGCTGTCAGAAGGTGTTGATGTCATTTCAAGCCAGTCTTCTCCGAGACCACGGGGACAACGCCGTCCTTGAAACGTTGGAGGTCAGTTTAATATGTAGTTATACGCGATTAAGTCCCGATTTTAAAAATAATGATGATCTGTTGATTCATGTCTATTATTATGTACTTCTAACGAGACCACAGCCACCACAGGTAACCTTTAACCTGATTACGTTAGAATAAATTTAAAAAAAGAAATTTAATGTCTTGGGATTTGAACTATAGTTTTGGCTCGATATTACAGGATTCTACCAACTGAGCTACCAGGATCTCAGTGACCTCATCCATAATAAATGAATAGCAAATCTTACGCTGGAGTCTTAATCTGAGTATTATAGTCTTTGGTCTTAACCCAGAGGCCCTGAGTGCCCAAA
Source organism: Leguminivora glycinivorella (assembly GCF_023078275.1). NCBI lineage: Eukaryota > Metazoa > Arthropoda > Insecta > Lepidoptera > Tortricidae > Leguminivora > Leguminivora glycinivorella. Next base: position 7,388,668 of record NC_062989.1, on the reverse strand, counting down.
GCAGTACTTTTCACTTTTTATTATAAGCCCTAACCCGTTGTTTAGTCTGAGTACAAATTTGGATTATGTGGAAGTATCGGAAATTTATCAAAAAATTGGAAAATGTTTCGGAACTTTCAGAAAGATGTCACAGGAAATAAAGGAGATATTTTTTTATGTACATCAGAAAACAAAGAGCTGGAGAGAAAATGGAAACGTTTTAACGTTTTTTTAGAACAAGAATTTCGACATTGACACATCCGATCCATATCGTAACTAGAGGTAACTTTATAGGTATGCACGACTTCGAATCAGATCGTTATTCGATGCAATAAAATGCGGTGATTCAGTAAAACCATTTAATAGAAACGTGAGTATGTCTTCACAGCTTTATTGACCGACCGGGTTGCCTATTTAGAATCACGGAAACCGTAAAATTGATCTTTCATTGAATTTACTTACCCACAAAGTGTTAGTGGTATTATTACGTCAAAAGTTATGCGACGAGTTTGCGTGGATTGGTCAATAGAAAAATATTTAACGGGTTTGGTATTCTGTAGTTTTTATAAGTGTAAAATTTAGTAAGTTTATATTCACAACAGTTCCTATTAGCCCTAGTCAAACGGTTTAAATGTTTTGGGGTTATGATCGGAAAATTATAATTAATTACTTGAAATAGCTGCAAATACCTAGATGAAGAACTCATTACCTCAAATCAAACCTCTTAAATAATAGTTAAAACCCTAAAAATTAGGGCCCATTTACGCAGTGTGAGAGAGAACTCACATGCGAGTTTCAGTTTACTGCAATATTGGATTGGCGTACTGAATTGTATGTGGTTACATACAATGAGGTCAAACTGTGTTTTTTGAAGAAAAAAAAAATCCAAATAAAATGAAATGCGGTTTGATACCTTAGGGTAAGGTGCTTCGCGCACACTAGCGTCCCACCCCCCCACCTGACACAACCCCCCCTTTTACCCTGAAATATGTCCCAAACTTCAGTTTATTTTTTATTTTTGGAGAAAGTATACATTTTAGAAAAAAGATGTCAATGAAAGAAATAATGCTCATAAAATTCCCAATAAAAAAGGTCATATAATATTTTTTGATATCATGCACTATTTTCATGTTATCTATATGTATTTACAAACGACAAAGTCCTGAGTGGCTGACTTCAATCAAGGCACAGCCCAAACCGCTGGTGCTAGACAATCCGAATTTGGCACATAGGTTACTTATGAGGTCTACGGGCGCACTAAAGAAGGATTTTTCAAAATGTATCCCCTAAGGGGGTAAAATGGGTGTCCAAAGTTTATATGAGGATCTACCTATATTTTGAAAATGTGAGCTTGAAACTTCGTATAAAGACTATAAAGGTAATACTAAAATAGAAAGAACCTAATTTCAGCGTTTTTGGTTTTTTATCCTTTAAGAAAGTTAAAATGAGGCTGGCTGAAGTTTGTATGGGGAATAAGATTTATGTCAAGCTACAGGCTTGAAACTTGGTAAAAAGGTACTTCAGAAGGGCAAAAACTAGTAGCTTGATAAATTTTGTCAAAATTCTGAAATTATACCACTGATAAACATATTACTATTTCATTAAGCACTGAGGTATATCGAACTTCAACAAGCTAATGCACGAATATGGTAAGTGCTACAAAAAATTAATATGCATATAAGGTAAAATACCCCATAATGGACGGTGATGCCATTATGGACAAAAAAACACAAATCCTTAAAAATAAGTATCTAAAATAAGTTTCTAAAAACTGACGGCTATGTACCATAAACTAGAGTTATAGAGCTGTTTCATTTTGAAGTTTCAATTAATTCGGTTATTTCTGAAGGATTTGGCGACACGATAAAATTCACCAGTTTACTGAAAAAAATATCAAGACGAATTCTTAGTAATGTTGCTAAGAGAGTTGAGTTCATGTATAAAATAATAAAAAAATAACGCATGGTGTAATCTTGAATGCGTTTTACTTACTGCATTAAGCATGAGATAAGGTATAAAACATACTAGTTTGTTGCTCCAAAGATATAAAGAATTGACGTTATTTTGCGAGTGTCCATTACTGGACCCGAAAAACTGCGTACCTCCTATGATGGACAAGGAACAATTTACAAAACCAAAATTTACCAGAAACAATCCTATGTTAAAATAACCCAAAATAATTGTTTTTATGGTGTATAAAATTGACTCATTGCGTATCAGTTGGCTTTAAAAGTAAAATTTTAAACTTATTTCACTGTCCATAATGGGGGATCCATTACTGGAGAACTGCCGTCCATAATTGGAGAAAAAACACCTAGTTTTAATTTGTTAACTATGAAGAAACCAATAGGAGTATCTATTCTGCAATACGCTTGAAATGTAAAAGAAGGATAGGACATTCAAGATTTAACACGCTTAGCCGTAGAATTTTTATATTTATCAGTGAAATATCAAAAACAGGCGAATTTTTTTCTTAAACTGTCCATGATTGGGTCCGTCACCTTAACCTTTTTTGTTTAAAATTTAATAAGAATTAATTCTTTCATACATACTTTTTTCTTAACTCTGATACTTTTCTCAAAAATGAAGAAAAACCGTAAACCGGGACCTATTTCGTGCTAAAAGGGGGTGTTGCGTCAGGGGGACGGTAGAGGACGCTAGTGTGCACAAAGCACCTTACCTTAAGGTACCATACTGCATTAAAGTTTAGCTGGATTTAATTTTTTTTAATTTCCCATATTACATTCGAACACAACTTGACTGAATCATACACTACACTATACCTACACTGTAAGTTTATTATGTACATGTATTCGTCTCACATTTTTTCTAACTACATACATAATACCAGATTCAATTTATATCATCGTTTCCAATTGTGCAATATTTCGGAAATACGTTGAATTAATCGAGAACACCTTAACGAATTGATTCGATTATTTGCCGAGCGATTCGATTCGCTTCCGAGTCGAATTTTTAGAATCATCAGAGAATGAGGACTGCTAGTAGTCAGGTCGGTAAAGTCTATAAAGGCAAATGATGGTGTCCTTATTGAATTGCGAATATGCGATGAGTTCGGGGTACTTATACCTTAGTTATTTACATTTACTTAGTACACGTACAGTTAGGTACACGTGGTTTTTTTTACATAAACGAAGTAATGATTTTATACTACGTGAAACTTTCGTGAGACATATTCAAAAAATTTTGACATATTTAAAAGGTACGGATGTACTCACGTTAATACTAGTACATCGCGTTAACGTAAGTTTATTTAATTTATAAATTAGTGACTGCATAAAGCGTTATTTTAAGACACGTACGTACATTTACTTACATACATTTATTTTATATGTAAATCAATCAGACAATTAATTAAGAAATTATCAATTAATTGGAAGACTGATAGGGAAAGATAACAGTTTTGCTTGCTGCGGTCTCTCGCTAGGCTTTACCTTTTTACTCACTTCATTACATAATGTTCTGGGCACACTTAGTTTTCCCAACAAGCCTGTGAATCATAAAACCTGGGAAATATGAATGCATGTGGACACTACTGGAACTTACACTTCATTTCCACAACATCTTATGTTATCATTCTACAATAAACAAACCTAGGAGCTATAGAATAAAGTTTAAAATTGCCATGCAAATATTGTGTGACGTTGAGAAATTGGAGTTACAACATCGTATAATGACACGTTGCATCCGCGATGCGGCTTATTAATAAACAATGTCATGTTATGTCACGAGCAACCAGTTTGCCAATCTGTGGCAATAGGCGAAGGCCATTGGACAGTAGCGGAGAAAAGAGAATCTACCGCGAGAAATGAAAATCGTTCTTTTTTTTAGTTTGTCTATTTACAACGTGAAAGAGTCGGCGGAGTCAACGTGAAAGGGGCGGGCGTAAGCTGAAGACCTGGGTTCGATTCCCGGCTCGGCCACCAGTGGGCCTTGTCGTTTTTTCTTTCGTCTAGTGTAATAAGTATGATATCTATTTCAATTTATAACGTGAAAGAATATTTTTAATTTTTATTTATTAATCGTGGGTTTCTCATGAGATCTGTCATGCTTCATTCTAGGTCGGATCGGACTTAACACGGTGATATTTTTTTTCCTTGATCCAAAAAAAATCGATATGTAGATACATCAGGCAACTAATTGGAACCCTAGGCCACTCTACAACCATGTCAAAATGACAAGCAAGATTTCTTACAATCTGATTTATAACGTCACTATGACATAGTTCTACAGTGGCCAAGGGTTCCAATTGGTTGACTGTACCTAATTCAGAAATAAATTAAGTACTTACTTAAGTGTAAAAAAATTGTTCCATAAAGTTATTTTTATTACGAAAGGACGTGGTACTTATACTGATAATTTTAGAAATTTAGGTGCAGATAATTTCGTCGTTTTACTCGATTCATAATAAATTTATAAAATTATTAGTAAGTAAATTCAACTTATCCTTGTTCTGCTTACACGTGGTGGAGGTATTAAGTCGTGAACATGTCATTTAGTTTGGCACTTTGTAGATACCATCACAGTTATTAGTCAGTTGTGTGTTATTATGAAAATTGCCTGCTGTCAGACGTTACAAGTATTACGACTACTGAACTACACAAGAATCATTAACTCAGCGGGTGTTGATATATCTGTCTGTTGCATGTTACTCGATGTTTTTTATGTATTAGCACAATTATTTACGTTTATTTTATAATAATATATATGTTTGATTAATTAGTCTAATTACAGCAGTGTAACGTAATTCCTTTACCTTCCCTTTTGGTGTTGTGGGATTTTGTGGGTGTCCATGAGTGGCACTGATCGTGTACCATTAGGCGATTTCTGTCTCTCGATTTATCGCATAGAAAAAACGTCCCGCAACTCTATGGCTGTTCATTATGACTGTAATTATGTTCGTACAAATCGTACATAATATTCGTAGGTCATTTATGGAGACACTTCGCTTGCTTCATCATCGTTATATTAAAGGTTAGATGGAACCAAATGCCGATACAAACGAACTTGTGTACTTTTTGCATCTTTTTATCTATACTTCCTGTTTGTGATGTGTGTGTGCTTTCCGTGTTTTCACTCGCAATGGCCCCGACGGAAGATCAGCGCTCCCAGGCTAACACCATGCTGTGTCGGGACCATTTCGTGGCAATCATTTTGTATGTACCAATTTTTTTGTGTTATGTGTAAATAATTTCTGTTGTCACTTGTCACGAATAAATGATTTCTATTCTTTTCTATTGTATTCTAACTGCAACAGTTGCAGTTTTCGAGTCATCATCATCGTGAATGTAAATTTAAATAGTCAAATTAATGCTTATGTCAAACAGCACAACAATCAATTTATATTTATTTAATTTAGTAGCATTCTACATTATGAATTCGATGGGCATTATTATGTCAACACGTCAACAGCATAAGACGGTCGTCGCGTGCGTGAGGTGAGATACCGGCCGTCGAATCGAAGTAGCTCACCGGGTGAAGGCCGAATCGCCGAACTTTCAAGTATTATGTGAGAGTTAAAAACATTTATTAATTTGTATGAAATAATTTTCTGCTTTTGATTTTTACAATGATCAAAAATGGAAAAGAGGCATAGGTATGCAACTGCACAACACACACACACATACACACAATAGTAGTAGTAATAGTAAACACTTTATTGCTCAAAACAAATTACGAGTAGGCAGTGAATAATTATAGTGGTTATGTACAAAGGCGAGCTTATCCCTTTAAGGGATCTCTTCCAGCTAACCTTAGAATAACTGAGAGAGAAAAATAAGAGATGGTCACAGAACTAAAGTGCATCGGCATATATACAAGGTACCTATCAATTACATATCTTTACACATATGTTGATATCCCGGGATCAAAATAAGCACTACGTTTGTGTGAAAAGCGGTCTTCCGCGTCCTTTCGTCATAAGTTCACAACCGCAGCTATAACTCTGTCATAACACTCAAAACTATTGCTAATAAAGTGATAAAACGTAACAATAAAAAAAAACTATAAAAATCCTTTTATAATCCAGTAGCATCATCATCATATGTCAGTCACATTATGTCAAAACTCGCGCATGCGTGAGATACCGGCTGCAAGTGGTCCACCGGGTGAAGGCCGAGTCGCTTTCACCGTTGCGCTGCTGACCGGCGCCTGCTCCGACCTCGGCGACCTTGGCGAGGTTAGACGTGTGTTGTGACGGTTGAATTATTATTTATTTATGCTGTTTATAGGTTAGATAAGAATTTTTAGATCGATAACTTTAGTCAACCACTGAATATTCATGTGGGAAGTTTTATCGTAATTATAAAAGCACTATACTTTTAAACTGTTCGTCGTAATATACATTGACGTCTGTACGGTCTAAGAGTCTGGTCTTTAGCGGTCTAAGAGCGTCACAGTAAATAGGCAAACACAGTACAATAATGTCATTAATGTTAAAAGAGCACTGATGCTCAGCGCTCAATCTCCCAAAATCGACGACAAGGGGAAAGGAAAGCTCTGATGCTACTATTTATTATCCGATTCGAAATTTAATTAACCTCAAAAATATTAATGTTGTGTATTTCTTCAAACAATGTGACTTTCTAACACTAAATAGCATATCCGATCAGTGCCCTATAAAAAAAATCTAAAATTAATTTTCGAATCAGACGGATAGTCTGATAACGCGTATAGTATAGGCATAGCCGCTTGCATCCCTGACTGGTGGATCCCTTGGAGCAACTATCGAGATGTGTTTAGTATATAAAAAAAAAACACCTTCAATTTTAACGTATTCGATAATTATGACTGCGTTAATCCAGCATATACTCGTATGTAAGTATAAGTACCAACACGCATTGCATCACTAAACCCATTGGTTAATTCCATTTCCCTCGCGTGTCTGCCGATTACTCTCGGAGACAATCGACGCCACCCCGGATATGGTCTCCTAAATCACCAGCATTAAGCTAAGCATGTATTACGACCGCAAGCTTGTCGCAGAATGAATTACCATCTCTTACCACAGCGTGGTTGTTGTACGCAGTTTTTTCACTAGCTGCGTAAGTCGTCTTCAAATGTAAGGTGCGCACGGGCAAAAACTCGAAGAGGTTTTCTTCTTCAACCGTGAGGCCCGTACAGTGTAGTAGCAAAAAGTCTACACGGTTATTACGACTGTTTTGTAACAGATTTATTATCCATACTAATATTATAAATAGGAAAGTGTGTGTGTCTGTTTGTTTGTCCTTCTTTCACGGCAAAACGGAGCGACGAATTGACGTGATTTTTTAAGTGGAGATAGTTGAAGGGATGGAGAGTGACATAGGCTAATTTTTGTCTCTTTCTAACGCCAGCAAAGCCGCGGGCAAAAGCTAGTGATGTTATATGTAAACTTTTCGTGTCAATCATCAAATCAACTGGAACTCGCATTATTGAATTGATTCGTAACTAACATGGGACGTTTGGTTTGCAAGTAGTGAAATCACAATCAATTTTGAGATTTACATGGCCAACGTACGAGGAGTCCAGACTTTTATCGCTTACTGCTACGAGTGTTATATAGGCACATTTTTGTAAGCCGTAGAATCCAGTTAGCGGAATGCCAAAACTATGAAATGCCCAATGGATTTGTGTATGCTTCACGTGCCTGCCCGATAGGTACTTACGCTTTGCAATGTGCATAGCTTAAATTATGTGCGGAAAATGATTGATTTCCATATAACCCACGATTCTTCTCTTCCCGCACACCCTGCATTCACTGGACTCTATTCTTATGACTCTATTCTTCTAATTATAATATAACGTCTTTGACTAAATCCCTGCGACATGTACATCGTAAAGATCTCAATGTACTGGTTTGCATAAAACTACTTGTGGTGTTCTATTACTGCTCTTCAGTTCCTAGTTTGTTATGTAACCCTTTGTTCTATATAAACAAGTAATGTATTCAAAGAGTTCGTTAAGTATGGTGGGAATGTCGTTAAGAATACATGAGGTTAATTATGATTTGGTTGTGGTTTGGAGTGACTGATATAGCGCTGGTTGTGAAGGTAGTTATTATTCTTAATTACTTAGTGTAACTTGGTTAATGGAAAACTATTGTTTCACTTTTTGAACTTAAAAGGGTCGACCCTTAGTAAAGACGGTGACGTAAATGCGTCATAAAATCCACTAAATTACTTACATATATCGTCTGTAGTGTTCCTAATACATAATATTCTAGTACATGTTCGGTCACCTGAGTCTTGTGGTCTGGGATTTTTTAAGGGCTCCAAGCTTTAGCTTAGCTTAGCATGTCGATATGTAGAATGTACATGTACATGTACAATTGTACATTCTGCCTGTCCCAGCCTATGTAGTAAACGTAGTCGCACATGGAGACCAAAATACCAAGGACCCAAAATAGGAGTAAGAAAATTGGGTGATTCCTTAAACCTCGGGCACACATGCATGTTTTGAGAGCGTAGCGTTAGCAGAGCACGATGACAGCATTCAGCGCGCATTCCGCTACGCTGTCAAAACGCTTTATGTTTGACGGAAGTTTTACTGATGTTGGATGGCAAGACCGTCAAGCTGAAATGGAATAAATAGGGCTGGCCTGTGCCACGTAAAATTGAAAAATGTGGTAGTAGACTGTTTATACAAACAATAAACAAGAATCGTAGTTACTGTTAGCTGATAACTGTTGTCCAATACTGGCAATTAATTGCAACCATTACTTAATTGGGAAGGCGCTGTCAGAGAGATAAAACTATTCACTTCTTCTGAAATCACACGTTTTATCTCTAATATATTCGATCTTAGGATGATGTTGTAGGTTGTAGGTATTGTGTAATATAATTGGGGTTCAAATCCTGTTCAAATATTTCCATCAGTACTTATGTCACCGATACCTTAATGAGTCTCATCTTTCCTAATGAGATAATACAAATTTTAGGTTTGAACAGGTTAATGAGGTTAAAGACTCCTTTAACCTTGGGACGCTTACTAATGTCCTAAATAATTGCTGTGTAGGGCTATATTGGAAGTTTATTCCTTTGTCACCTTAGTCACCTGCGATAAGGGGTGAATATGTGAGTAATACTGATCAACTAAAAACTTGGCGGCTCAAACATTTTCGCTGTGTCACCAAGAACACTTTCTGTACGAGAGTTGGTAAGATTCATTAATGTACCTATTTATCCGGTCGGTATCCCTCTGATTCATATGCTGGTTCATGGCTATGCAAAAAATGAAATATGAAATATTACAAATGCGGAAGGGCAATAAAGTTCTTTATCTTGACCTTTACCAGGATACGCAAAATTAATTAATCAAGCAATAAATAAAAATAACATAACTAAATGGATCGGACAAATGTTTACCATGTTTTATATTATTGACCTACATCAAATCAGTCATGCAATAAATAAAATAGACCAAAACTATTAAAATAAAGTACCTATAAGCTTAAATTTAATTTACCTAAAGGCCATTTAAGGGTAGTTAAAGTGCACCGGCGCGTGTTTTTAAACAATCCGATGGGCTGCAGAAGTGACGCAATCGCGTGCGCGCACGTAACTCAGCCATTACGTCTAGTGTGTAACTTACTGTTTACACCTCATTGGTGTTACCTCTAATCGATAGACTGGAGATTTTTGTTCTTTTTCTCATATTTGTGTCTATGCAGGCACAGGTACATCTTTTGGGACTTCGGTCACGAATTCTTTCGGCCTCAGGCAATGTCAAAGTGTAATCTTCGTTTACACCTTATGGACGAAGTATGAACATTATGAACTATGAACATTTGGTTACTGACCAATCGAATTTACTCGAAGCTTCTTTCTTTTTTCATATTTATGCCTCTGCAGTCTGCAGTTTCAGAGATTTCGGTGGCAAAATCTTTTAGCGCTAGTGTGTAACTTACTGTTTAATTTATGGGTGGATGGGAGACTGTGAATTACCTATTATGACCTGAGTTCTAATTTATAATCAAGGAAGTTGTTTGTCTTGATTTTCTTTTTGTTGAATTATAACATCCTTACTTGTTAGATATTCCGCGAATTCGCACGAAGCGCTTTGCTTCTTCTTTTCTTATGCGCACTGCCAAGGAGTGGAATTCCTTGCCGGCGGCTATATTTTCGAGCTCATATTTATAACCCGGCAACCTTCAAATCAAGGGTAAACAGGCATCTTCTGGGCGAGCTCACTCCATCGTAGGCCACGTCTTTGCCTTTGGCTAGTCTGTGGTCAAGTCCAGAGTAAGCCCATTCATAATTTAAAAAAAAATTTTATTTTAACTACAGATTTGCCTCTACTCTGAATTCACTTAAACAAACATGCTCGCGTGTTGTGTTATCTTTCTTAAATCTGCAGGGGCCGGGCTTACGGATAGGTACACTTCGACCCATCGGGATCTTTTGTGCAATTACCCCCTACGATTCTAAGATCCTTCAGCTATTTAGGAGTTTCTCGACCATCTCCACGTATCGGATGATGAGGCTCATGCGTAGGTCTCTGAAGTCCTTTGGTGCCAGGTAGCCTGCTCCAAAGTTCTTCATTCTATGTCTGGCAAAGGCGTGACATTCACACATTAGATGTCTGACGGGTTCTTCCTCTTCACCACATTCCTTTATACACATCTCGCTCGCGTGTTATCACTCTCATTATAAATTATACTGATTTACTCATGTAACGCGACAATTCCAATTACAGTTGCGCTACTTGTACATACATGGATATATAATACTAGCTTTTACCCGCGGCTTCGCCCGCGTAATAAAAGTATTGTTATTGAAACGTTTACAAAAAATTAACTTTTTTGACTGACTGTACCTTACACATATTACTATTGTTTTAAAAGAAATTCTTGCAATGATTGCAGAATTGTTACACAGCGACCACAGCGTAGGTAGTAGGTACGAATATGTATGTATTTTACCTATATAAATATTTATACTGGGGAAACTTCATACAACCCACATAGCCAGCATCTCGACGCTATGGTCGGTAGGGTAAAAAGTACTTCCTTGCATTATCGCTTACATTTTTTTCCATTTTGCTTATACTTATTGCAAACGTAAACATATAAAAGGCAAGCAAACAACGATCTTCTTACAGCACATTGAATGTAATAGTTATTACGGATGCAGGATACTCGCCGATGCCTACTTACTAATACCTTTCCACTGAGCCACCTGAATTTTACACTGCCTAGATATCGATTGCCGACCGATTATTCCGACCCCAATCCCTATTCTTATCCCCGTCCCTATCTCTATCTTTATCTCCGTCCCCGTCCCCGTCCCGTCCCTGTCCCTGTCTCTGTCCCCGTCCCTCCCCTATCCCCATCCCCGTCCCCTATTTTTATCCCTATTTCTATCCCTATCCCTATCCCTATCCCTATCCCTATCGCTATCGCTGTCGCTGTCGCTGTCGCTATCCCTATCGCTATCCCTATCGCTATCGCTATCGCTATCGCTATCGCTATCCCTATCCCTATCGCTATCCCTATCCCTAACCCTAACCCTAACCCTAACCCTAACCCTAACCCTATCCCGTTCCTGTCCCTGACCCTGTCCCTGTCCCTGTCCCTGGCCCTGTCCCTGTCCCTGTCCCTGGCCCTGTCCCTGTCCCTGTCCCTGTCCCTGTCCCTGTCCCTGTCCCTGTCCCTGTCCCTGTCCCTGTCCCTGTCCCTGTCCCTGTCCCTGTCCCTGTCCCTGTCCCTGGCCCTGTCCCTGTCCCTGTCCCTGTCCCTGTCCCTGTCCCTGTCCTTGCCCCTGTCAAATTATCATGCTAGGAGGTGAACTTTGAAAAATCCTTTCTTAGTGCTCCTCTAAGGAACCTCCGTGTCAATTTGAAATCTCTTGAACCAGAAGTAAATATAAAAACTAAAGCTATACTTATGGCTATTTTGGATGTTTTAACCCCATTGCACAACAACAGGGGAGAAAATTTCTTTTCCACCTCATTAGATTTTAAAATCGTTGTATTTACCCGATAAACCATAAAAACGATACCCATATTGTGTTTTTGACTTTACCCCCTTTGCACCCCTTTAGGGGTCAAATTTTCAAAAAACCTGAAACATGTATTTAGTCATATGTCTTTAGGAATCCTCCTGTGAAGTTTCGAATAAAATAGTCAATTGTTTCCCCATACAAACTTTGAACCCCCATTCCACCCTTTTAAGAGGAGAATTTTGAAAAATCCTTTCTTAGTGTTCCTCTACGCCATATAAGGAACCTATGTGCCAAATTTGAAATCTCTAGGACCAGCGGTTTCGGCTGTGTGTTGATATGTCAATCAGTCAGTCAATATCTTCTTTTATATATTTAAACCCCATTGCACCACAACAGGGGAGAAGGTATTTCACTTCCGCCTCGTTAGATTTTAAAAACGTTGTGTTTATCGTGATCAGCGACCCGATAAACCATAAAAACGATACCCATATTGATTTTTTGACTTTATCACCCCCTTTTCACCCTTTAGGGGTTAAATTTTCAAAAAACCTGCAACACGTATTCAGTCATATGTCATAAGGAATCTTCCTGTGAAGTTTCGAATAAAATAGTCAAACTAATCTAGTTTCCCCATACAAACTTTGAACCCCCATTTGACCCCCTTAGGAAGTGAATTTTGGAAAATTCTGTCTTAGTGCTCCTCTACACTATATAAGGAACCTACGTGCCAAATTTGAAATCTCTAGGACCAGCGGTTTCGGCTGTGTGTTGATATGTCAGTCAGTCAATATCTTCTTTTATATATTTTTTTGATATTTAAATCCCATTGCACCACAACAGGGGAGAAGGTATTTCACTTCCGCCTCGTTAGATTTTAAAAACGTTGTATTTATCGTGATCAGCGACCCGATAAACCATAAAAACGATACCCATATTGATTTTTTGACTTTATCACCCCCTTTCACCCTTTTAGGGGTTAAATTTTCAAAAAACCTGAAACACGTATTCAGTCAAATGTCTTAAGGAATCTTCCTGTGAAGTTTCGAATAAAATAGTCAAACTAATCTAGTTTCCCCATACAAACTTTGAACCCCATTTGACCCCCTTAGGAAGTGAATTTTGGAAAATTCTGTCTTAGTGCTCCTCTACACTATATAAGGAACCTACGTGCCAAATTTGAAATCTCTAGGACCAGCGGTTTCGGCTGTGTGTTGATATGTCAGTCAGTCAGTCAATATCTTCTTTTATATATTTTTTTGATATTTAAATCCCATTGCACCACAACAGGGGAGAAGGTATTTCACTTCCGCCTCGTTAGATTTTAAAAACGTTGTATTTATCGTGATCAGCGACCCGATAAACCATAAAAACGATACCCATATTGATTTTTTGACTTTATCACCCCCTTTCACCCTTTTAGGGGTTAAATTTTCAAAAAACCTGAAACACGTATTCAGTCAAATGTCTTAAGGAATCTTCCTGTGAAGTTTCGAATAAAATAGTCAAACTAATCTTGTTTCCCCATACAAACTTTGAACCCCCATTTGACCCCCTTAGGAGGTGAATTTTGGAAAATCCTTTCTTAGTGCTCCTCTACACTATATAAGGAACCTACGTGCCAAATTTGAAATCTCTAGGACCAGCGGTTTTGGCTGTGCGTTGATATGTCAGTCAGTCAGTCAGTCAGTCAGTCAGTCAGTCAGTCAGTCAGTCAGCTTCTTCTTTTATATATTTAGATACAATATCTGACATCGTAATTACCTCATTATGTTTGTGAATAACTGACCCAATTTAAGCCAAAACCCAATTATCTTTTACATTGAATTATCATGACCTTGCATGACATAGGTCACTAAGGTTAGGAAAGTTAGGTGACATGAGTCATAAGTGTAGAGAGTGAGTGACTGTGAGTTCAGCTTCTTAGTAAGCCTCAAATATTTGTGGGTTTGCCAGTTACAAAAATCTTAATCGAATTTAAAAAATTTATGTAAGTATTGAAACTGTTTCGAAAATCGGTTGAAAGATACGTTCTGCAGATGTGAAGTTCCGGACATACCGATTTTTTTTGCCCACACTGAAACGGAGATCTACGTTTTAGTTCAATCAATGTAAACAGGATAAGCCACTCCTTTTAAAACACAGAAAGGAAACATTATCGGGTCAATTACAATCTTAAGGACTCTGTAATTACCTTTTCCTTTTTGTTGATTACAAGATCATGAAAATAGGAAATATTACGCAAAAGTCAACACAGAGGGGGCTGGTAGCACTTTGTAGAGTGCCTACCGCGAATCATGATATTGATGCCATCTTGCCCCTTCAATTCGCACGTCAGTATGACAGGGAAGCAACACGTCGAACGTGGTTTGCAGTAGGCCATCTGAGTCAATCGGCGGCAAGAGTCACGATTTTATGGCATGTTCCATTTATTCATGATGCAAGTTCAAGTAATAATGTATCTCTCAATAAGTGTTACTTTCCCGATATACATATACATATATTCATAAAATTAAAAATTTTACATGTCAAAGTTAAAGTTAAATTATCATAATTGAGGTACAACACAATACAAAATTTATATGCATTGATCCTTTCATTTGCAGCTGTAGCTCAAATAAACAATAAGTCGTGTCTAACGTTACTTTTACGGGGATTCATCCAAATTTGTCATAATCTTCTTCTTCTATGTCCTACCCTTATCCCAGTCTATCTGGAGTCGGGTCTTCCCGAACATTTGCGTCAAAGAAATATATTTTGGGTTGTCTGTGGGTCCATGTTTTACCTCTGGATCTCTGCACGTTAGACCACCATCAAAACTTCTCAAAGAACTGTTTAAGGTTTAAGTGTGCTGTGTGCATATTAAGTTTATATGGTTAGTTTGTGTGATAAAGCTGCAATCGGAGGGGAAAATGCCGTAATATTCCCTGTACAAAAGCCTCCTAGATCATTAACGATCTTCAATCAAAGTGCAGCGGGTGCATTCCGTGTTGCAACGTGCAGCCGGCCGGTCGCTTATGTAACCGGTGACATTTGCTCCTTTCCAATGGCAGTTTTGCAACGCTTAAAGGATTCGCGGTCACGGCATAGTCTACATAAGTCGACTTTTGGATTAGCCCGCTTAGGCGAACTTGAAATGGTTACGTTATGTTGCGAAATCAGGATAAGCCAGTTCCTACTGTGCCTAATAGGCAAGTAAAAAAAAAGTGAAAACACTTTGTTCGTTGAGTCTTTAATAATAACAATGGTCTTAGGCGTCATAACTTACTTATTAAAATAATATCCGAAAAGCCAAAAAGTCTTCATCATGACTTATCTGGTCATAAAATTTCACCCGTTAACAATTGCGACCTGTTGAGGAATACATCCGGGCATTCATGAAGCAAATTGCCAGAATTATCAACAAATAGACTTAGGGCTGGTTTTTCAATCGCCAGATAAATAATATCTGTCAGATAAATGTTAGCTGTCATTGTCATTTATACGTGTGATGAAAAGGATAGTGATAACTTTATCTGGTAGATATATTTATCTGGCGACTGAAAAACCGGCCCTTAAGGTCCATAAGTAGACTTTTGGATTAACCAGCTTAGACAAACTTGTTTATACGTTATGTTACGAAATTAGGATAAAAGAGCAATATTTTCGCTACATGTCGTAATGTCGGAAAAGGCGAGCGCGTGACAGGACAGCCAAATAGAGTTAATAGAGTGACCAAGTCGTTAAACTCTACCTCCGATATTTCTTAACGTCGTTGGCATATTATGCCTCATACATACCCAAGATAGACTTTGTACGCTTTACTGCCTGATTCGAAATTTAATATACGTCAAAATTAGCTATAGATACGATATGGATAGGATATATTATGTAATTGTCAAAAGTGACGTTTCTCAACATATCTATATCTATTATTTGGCGTATTTTCATGTTGAAATCACGCTTTTTACTTATTATTATTATGCCGTCAATAGACATCCGTGATACACCAATAACAAAATTGTGATGTACCATCTTCAGTACCTAACCTACTACAATGGGGGAATTCGCGGATAATAAATTCCGTTCCGATATGTATCTACATATCGGAATTTACTCTTTTCCAAATTATGATTGTAAGGGCAAAAGTCGATATTCGGATCGAACCATAATACGACCGTTAGATAGGTAATAACCCAGGTAGAATGAATGAGACAACATATGTATAAAGCATGAATGTGCGAGTGAGACGAACCTATACAATAAAGAACACTTCCGACATGTCGTTGTTTCATTGAACATCACCTTACATGGCGCTGCGGACAGGTTTAGGTTTCACTAACACTTTCAGAAAATATATTCAAAATTATGCATCAATTGTAAAGCCATTATCAGATATGTTGAAACGAAACGCAAATTTGTCTATAGAAAAAAAACAAGAGTTAAAAAAAAAACAAGTGACATTGACAGAAGCACAACAGAAATCATTTCAGGAAATTAAAAACTTAATAACATCGTCACCAATATTATCATATTTTAGACATGATGCAGAAGAAACGATAGTGGAAACAGACAGTTCATACAGTGGAATAGGGTCATGTTTACTTCAAATTCAAAATGGACAGAAAAAAGTAATTGAATACGCAAGTAGATCATTGAAGGATACAGAAACCAGATACCATATTAATGAACTCGAAGTAACGGCAGTGCATTGGGCTCTTACACAGAAGTTCAGAGTATATCTACTATTTTATTTACTACATGGATATCACCCTAGAATACCACCAAATGAAATTCACATTGGCACAATTCAAAACAATATGGACCGGACACATCAGTTAGATTTATTATCAGATGCAAGAACCATAGCACACAAAAATATAGAAGAAAAACATTACAAGAATAAAATCAGATTTGATCTCAGAAAACTAGACCATAACTTCAAGGAAGGTGAATATGTTTTATATGAATGGCCTCAGCAGCAAGATCCTAAATTGACACCAAAGTACAAGGGACCATTCAAGATAATCAGACAAGTTGGATCAGTATGTTATGAAATACAGGATGTCACACACAATTTTTGAAACCACCTCCCGCTTTAGATTCTTTTTCAGCTTTTTCAGATAACCCAATTGATGACCATGTATGTAGCAACCAGTACAATGATGATGACAATGATGACAATGAGGATGTAAACTCCAGCAGCGACCAGCAACAGGAGGATCCTCAAACCACGGACGTGACAAATACCAGGGAGTATGGAATGACCAGCCAAAGTGGAGCCCGAAGACAATATGTAACCAGTAGAGGACGCATCACTGAGAAACCAGACAAGTATGATTATTAACCGGATTTGACAATATAACTATATTTATTTGCTTCACTTATATTTCATGATAGTATACAATCTATGTACCAGAGGGTCTTAGATATCAATTTTTTTTCTTTAACTATAATTTAAAATTTGCTCAAAATTTACTGTAAAACGTTAAGTAAATATAATTTTTTTTTTAAAGTAAATCTGTTTAAAGTATGTAAAAAAAAAAGAAGGGAATGAAAAGATAGTTGCGTAGCGCCAGAAAGTGTAAATAAAAAGAATTTGCTATAAATATGTACATAACTAGTTTTAAGTGTATATAGGCGTGTATAGTAGAATAAAACTTAAGGAGGTAAATAAAAAAAAAAACAAATTGTTGTAAATTATATAATTTTGCATGACAAAGTGTAAAATAACAGTCTTAAACATAAATATAATTATATTTGACTCTTTACGGCTATATTGTACAAATGTACTATCGAACCAACTGAATCCTGACCCACCATAAATAAGCTCATTTTGCCTCGAAATTAGCTTACACATAGGGTTTCCTTGCTGACGAATTTGTTATCATTTTGTTAGACACTGACATGTGTGTAGTGACATAATTTAGTTAGTATTTAAAACGACCTAAGTGCATTATAACCTTACAGGTTTTAAAGTTTCAAACGAATTTTCTGCCAAGTAGGTCATGAATCTGTTGGTTCGATAGTATACTTTATTATATTGGATGTTAAATTGTAATTTTACTTTATATGTATGTATAATAAATTCAATAAATTTTAACAGGAATAAAGCCATACGACATAATAACATAATACCTCTAATAGTATCCTCAGGCCAAGTATCATAATTCCATCAAGTGAGTGTAACGAATTTGACTACTTCAACAAGCATCTTTAAAATAGTATAGGTAGGTATAATTATGTACCTATATTTAATGTCAACAGTGTTCTCGTAACATTGTCATTCATTAAAAACCAGACAACTGTTAAATGCATGCTCATCATTACTAGTTAAAATTTATTGAGGGCAGTGACGAAGTTGAAAAAAATTGCAAAACTTCTTAATGCTCGCTTCCGTGTAATGAAATGAACACTGAAATATTTCAATTTCATAAAAGCTCTGATATCTGAAACTGCTACGGTCTGTGACAACGCAGCAGTGTGAAATGAACGAGAGATGACGATGCGAGAACAGGTGTTAAAGTCAATCCTCGATTTGTTCAACATATATCGGTTGTGAAATATTTTAAAGATTCCTGAGACAGTAACATCTAAACTTGAACGATGA
The DNA here is from genome assembly GCF_023078275.1 of Leguminivora glycinivorella. NCBI lineage: Eukaryota > Metazoa > Arthropoda > Insecta > Lepidoptera > Tortricidae > Leguminivora > Leguminivora glycinivorella. Next base: position 7,370,161 of record NC_062989.1, on the reverse strand, counting down.
CGTCAGTTACGCAAGTCTCTTCCACTGCGCAGGCGCCACTATCTGTTGCAACTAGTCCGGTATATTTGCAAGTTATGTGTTTACTAACAACGCCCCGGGCCGTGTGCCACTGCATGGCCCTGCCAATCAACCGGTTAGGGGCGGAGATTTTTGACAGCCAACATTACTGAAATTAGTTTCAACGAAAACATTCATGTTGACATGATAGTGCAAAAAATTAATGAATAAAGCGAATGTAAACGATATAGTTATTGTTACAGATATGATAATGAACACGATAAAAGAAACAATGAACATAGAAGTGTCGATATTACTCGATATACTTCTGTAAGTCCTGTAAGCCAGTAAGTTCTGTAAGCCAGCCGCCGTTCGTCAATGTCAAAAGTATAAAAACAGTAAAACGTTTAACACACTTCCACTTTTTAAACGCCGCTTTAGATAGACTGATTGCACTCACGAAAACGGAAGAGCACGCACGCACGCTCCTCTGATGTTTAAGTATTTAACTATCAACGAAAGACAAGCAGGGGAATTCAAGATTTTTCGTCTGCATTAGGCATTACGTCCGCTGCTAATGTCTTTATTGAAAGTAATATGTATACAACCGATGGTATGATTAAATGCTTATTCATTTTTTTAATTGTTTCTATATCATATCTCTTTAGTTCACTCTCACTGTCTTTATCATAACTCAGATTGTCACTACCGTCACCTGTCGTGCTGTAGACGTAAGCTTAAAATTCCAACGTCTGATCATAACCACTGTTCGCCGCGAAGATTAATCGTGTGATTGACCCATGATATCTGTTGAGGCCATTAGAATCTATCACCTCACAAACTACACAGATACCGCGTTATGAATCGTTCACAAAGACCGCGTGGTCACTAGACATATCTTAAATTTTACTGGTAGAATACCATGATTTCAGCTGCGCAATTGAGTAGCATTTTAAACCATTTCACAGTATAACAGCCCGTGTATATACAGGGTGATTCATGAGTCGTGAGCAGGAGTGAACAGGGTACTGGGGAGGGTCACGCTGAGCAACTTTCATAATCGGGCAACACTGAATTGTGATTATTTTTCTTAACTATGACTTAATTGATAAGTACTTAATTGATAGCTAATTATCAATTACGTTCTAATTATGACTTAATTGATGATTAACTATCAATTAAGTCATAGTTAAGAAAAAAATATCACAATTTAGTGTTGCCCCATTATGAAAGTTGCTCAGTGTGACCCTCCCCAGTACCCTGTTCACTCCTGCTCACGACTCATGAATCACCCTGTATAAGCGAGCCTTGTTCATGTGCACATCTGCCGCCATCAGCCGCCTTATACAACACCCATGGGATGAGATGGGGTGGAGCAATTCTTTCTGATGCCGACACCACACAGCACTACGGGGTCTACGGGTGGTGGAGTTCATAAATAATTGCACATTTTTTCACCTTATTGCATCGAGTTAAATGTTGACACAAACTGTATCAAGCGGTTGCGTTGTCATACTAAATTACTGCGGTGAGAACATATGTATGGTGACTTTGAGTTGTCTTGAATGACCCGTCTAGTAGTCGAGTTGGTCTGTGTATCACATCTATCTTGATCACAAAGACAGTAGACGTTTAGATAAACGGCCGCAGCCTCCCAGCTCCCGTTGCAGACCATTTGCCGCCGACAATGGTCCACAATTTGCATTCAGTTTTTACTGAAGAGTATGATGTAACGAGAGCCGCAAATGCTTAGAAACTATTAGATAGAAATTACAAAGTGTTTATACATTTTGAATCTTATTGCTGGGTAAATAACGATAGCGGAGCCTGAACAAGTAGTCAATCGATCGCGCTCTTCAAATACGCGACACAAACTGTTGCTTATCTTTTGATCTGGAGTGTTGCGTTTGCCCACTTGTCTAAGAGCTCGGTATTTATAAATAAATTACATTTTGAAGTTTGCTTCAAATATATTCCAAACATTGTGCATTTATAATAGAGCATTGAGATGTCCGCCCGCTCTCAGTTTAGTTCCTGACCATATTCTAATGGGTTGCGCGAGCGCATGGTCCATGATGGTGGAGTCAGTCGTGACACAAAAGCCTGTCGAATGGTACCTGTAATTGTACCTCAAAGACTACCTGTTCCGTTGACACAGTTTCCGGTCCTTTTATGTCTAATCGGAGATTGTTTGTCTTGGAAGTGCTTTCAATTGACTGAAGCAACAGCGTTGGTGCTCTGTTTAACTTGAGCAGTTTTACAAAAATAAAAACATCCGGATGTGCTCCACTTCAAGTCGCAATTCTCAATATATTTTTTTTTTGTCTTTCTCTTTTTACCATAAAAAGACACAAGCGCCAATAACATGTGTAGACCATCGTGAGTTAATTATGATAACAACTTGACGATTGCGTTTTCTACCTACTTTTAAGTTTTCTAAGCAAATCACGAAGTCTACTCACAGAGCCACTACGAGTAACTAATTGGGTATTTGAAATTGTTGACTTTAATGTTGAATCGCCGTTGCTCGGTATCTAGATGGAATGTTACTTGTGTTGTGTTGGTTATCCTATGTAATAGCCGTACGCCTCCTACGGAGTAACAAATTATTCCGTTTTCTATTCCTGCGCCAGTTATGGAAGGAGCTATTGTGTAACAATTCAGGAAAAAAATCAGTTTCCTACGTAGTTGTGGAACATTATTTTCATTATAATCGGTTTACTTAAAACTTCAAAATACTTGTTAATATTGATTTACTCGCTCGCTTAACAGTGTAGTTATCATCATTTACGCGAAAAAAAAATATTTAGGAAATCAACCAACAATTTATCGGATAAAGTTTTATAACCTTTTGTTACTGACAATTATTATAGGAACCGGCATCTTTATAAGGATTGTCACAGGAAGGGTGTTACGAAGTAGTTTTTAAATCCACCCACTTAAAACAGGGCTATTATTTCAGCCGCGATCTAAAAATTATGTCCACTGCATTTATATCAAAACAATTGCTTTAATTTTTTTTTGTGATTAAGTATGTGCGCAGCCACAGTTATTGATTGCCAGCGATATTTTAAATATGCCAAAAAAAATTACAAGTACAATTTTGGGCTCTTATTTCGCGTCGTCACTATCATTCGCGTTTACTTCCATTTTATCTAACATTTCTACAACTACTTGTAGGGCTGTAATTTACAAAAAGTTACGTTACATTTATTTACCTCGTAAAACAAACATGGTGATGAGATATTGCTATGATCGCCTCGTTTTCTAGCCGGCATTGCCATTGCGTTGCCTAGTGGCGGTTATGTCACTCCATTGGCTCCACTTTCCATGTTGTTTAGGGTCACTGGATACACTATTTTGCATTTCATAGGCAGTTCACGAGAATCTTCTATATTTGGCTTATTATATTTTGATCGAGATTTATGGAAATATGTATATTTTGCGATGAGTAGGGTAAATTCGCCTCATTCGGTGACACGCCTAATTCGGTGATACAAGCTTTGAAGCACTATTCCGAAAGACGATTTTTGGTTGTTTCACCGAATTAGGTGTGTCACCGAATGAGCCGAGTTTACCCTATACATGTTCTTTTTTGATGCAATTCGAGTGAGACTAATAATACATACATACAATCATACAATCACGCCTGTATCCCATGAAGGGGTAGGCAGAGCACATGAAACTACTCAAGTTTCAGTGCCACTCTTGGCAAATAAGGGGTTGAAAGAAAATGAAACTGTGACATTGCAGTGACAGGTTGCCAGCCTCTCGCCTACGCCACAATTTAACCCATATCCCACAGTCGCCTTCTACGACACCCACGGGATGAAAGGGGGTGGTGAAATTCTCAACCCGTCACCACACGGGAGACTAATAATATTTGTTTCAATCTATAAATATTGACATCAAAGGGTTGAAAGTTGTTGAACAATATTCCTCAAGGCACCAATGAGTTGCCACTTGCGGTAAAGTAAGTAATACCTGAATTAGCACATTTGTGTGTAAATTCGTGTTCTTCCTTTGGTCGTCCGCTAGTTGTAATGAGTGTTCGGAGCGGGTTAACAAAAACAATATGAGCAATAGTTAGTAAGTGTGAATAGACACGCTCCAATCTAGACTGCATCGGCACTTTCCATGAGGTGAGATTGTAGTCAATGCTTTCCAAGGTTCCAATAAAATGCATCCGCAGCCAGTTAGCATACGCACTAAACACGATGCGTTTCTTTAGTCTGTAACTCATCCAGAACAATAAAGGTACCTGCTAATGGGACATGTAAGCGCTTAGAAATGTTCCATGGAAGTTTCTAGCTTGCATTGCATTGTTTGCTTTGCATACGTCTTCCACGCCTCCGTTTTATGTTCAAATATATAATTATATGTTTATGCAATGTTTACGATGGGTACGGTGCAAAATCTGAATTGTATTTTTGATCAAACAGGACAGCATTATTTTGTAATAATTGTTCTTTCCTTAGTTTATGGTCGTTCTATATTCTACTCGAAATTGAATTCGTTAGCGTCTGTTCTGTGAGATTTATTAGATTAAAGGCGCGGCTCACTCCGCGATTCTTTCGCCGCACATCCGCGGCCCATTCAGTTGGATCAAAGCTGTGAGCCTTCTGTACTACTATTATATATTCTGTGCCAATAATGCGATCGATTTTATGTAATAGCTAACGTAAACATGAAGTTTCTCGTTGTAAGAATGATGTTCGTAAACCTTTAATTATGATTATAGGTGGGCATTGACATGCAATTATTTGCACACAGGTTAGTTTTGCCGATAGTCATATTGCTGCAACAGAACAATCATATTAAGTAATTAGTACAACTAAATATTTATATTATGTAGAAATATGCACATTAGTCATTACATACCCAGAGGTCTTCTTTCTCATTAAATAACGTTATACTTAAGTTATTAACGGTCATTATTTTATTGCTCTTGAGGTTACCACTGTTACCAGTGTATGAAACGTTTGTTACCTAGCGGTTGACAATATCGGTGGTTTCATTTTTGTTTCATACTAAAAACCTCAACTTCTAGACTCGGGTTGGAACTTTTTGGTTCCTTTAAACGTACGTGCATACCTTTTCACCCCAAGAAACATTAAATCTAACTTCAAACATGTAAATCTTCATCTAATACCGTCAGAACTTTTAAAATGAAAAATGTATATATTTGGTGTAAGTAACTAATTGTTTCACCCCAAGAAACATTAACTTTTACTTTAATTATGCATAACTCTTAACCGACGAAATACGCCAAATCTTGGGATTAATTGTCACAGCGGACCTCAGGCTCCCATGAGCCGTGGAAAATGCCGGGATAACGCAAGGACCGTGAAAATAATTTTCTTGCTCCCTGACGGGGCTTTTATTTCTGGAAAGTTCGTTCTTTTGGCATTTGAAGCAATTGAAGGAACCTATCCTTCCTATCTATTAGTTTAATGTGATTACCGTGCAAACATTACAGAGGAACTTTACTACCGCCGACACGCTGCTGAATTGTACTTACTTGGCTGGCGCGATAACCCAAAATGAGTTTTGGTCTCCAACACAACAGCACGCCATTTTGCTCGGTCTTGAGCGGTATCGCGCCAGCTTTCGCCGACGCCGAGCTCACGGAAGTCTACCTCCACTCTATCCGTCCAACGATATTTTGCTAAATTATACAAATGTATACTAAAGTGTGTAATATACTATGAAGTTTAAGGCGGACTTTGTACAGTAAGATGTAGAGATAACTATCTCCAACTGCTTATAAACTTGTTGGTAGGTACCTTAATGTTAATCTGTAATATTTATTCCTTCCCTATTTTTATTGGAATCATTAAACAATAAATTGTTCATTTCATTATCGTTACAACGTGCTAAGTGGAAACGAAAGACAAGAAAAGCTGACCTCATGCGGGGGGGGGTTAGTTTGGAAGAGAGAAATTGTTGGAATGTAAGTATACTAGTTTTTGCCCGCGGCTTCGCTCGCGTTAGAGAGACAAAAAGTAGCCTATGTCACTCTCCATCCATTCAAGTATTTCCACCTAAAAAATCACGTCAATTCGTCGCTCCGTTTTGCCGTGAAAGAAGAACAAACAAACAGACACACACACACTTTCCCATTTATAATATTAGTATGGATTATTATGGATTTTGAAAATAAAAAAGAGAGATTGAGAATCGACGTTTTGACCCTTTTTTGGTTAGTTATTTTTGTACGAGTATCTTGCTATAATATGTTTGGTGTAAATAAATATCGAAGGTCACAAACAGTTCTACAAACCCACACAGCACATTTTTGGGTCATGGAAGAAGATAATTGTATTAAAAGGCACTTTTATTCAATACTGGCAGTACTAGCTTTTGCCCGCATTAAATTCGAAAGTTGCGGAATACTCCATACAAATTTCCACCCCCCATTTTAGGGAAATGGGGGGAGGGGTTTGAAAGAGACAAAAAGTCGCCTATGTCAATCTCATCCCTTCAACCATCTCCACTTAAAAAATCACGTCAATTCGTCGCTCTGTTTCTCCGTGAAAGACTGACAAACTAACAGAAACACACACTTTCCCATTTATAATATTAGTATGGATTATAAAGGCCGAAATCCAAGGTTGATGGAAATTGCAAGTCAGATCAGATCTTTTGAACACAGATGCTACTTAGTTGGTTGTGAAACGTTTGAGAAACGGTCAGGAAGATTCAGTTTAAGATGGTATTGTGGCACGTGAAGGTTGCGTCTCGCAAGTCGCAATAGCACTAAAAGATGAGAAGTGCTACTGTTGTACGATTTGCGTTATACTTAGGTTTGTTTCAATTTTGTGAAACGTAAAATACTTAATCATTGTGAAGAAACCCAAATGTTTAAAAACTTATTCTTGAGCACATTTCTTTTCATTCTTGAGCACATTTCAAGACTAAAATTTTATAATAAATAAAAGTTTAACGCAAAATTCTGTAGATTACGCTTGAGTTCATAAAGTTTGTTTATTGTATTTAATTATTCTGGGTCCTGGGTTTTATGAACATCTCAAAACGAGTGGTATTGTCATGTTTGTAATTCAGTATTCCGCGTTGGCGTTGGTTCACACGACCTGGACGAGTAAAGTACATAACAACTATTAAAGGATCTACTAGTTTACATCACAGTTTAGGTAAAACCTACACAACCTGACATAACCACGCTGTAAGTTGTAACCTAGCGTTAATATATATGTAGATAGTAGTTAGATTTTGCATTATGCATCATCACAGGCCTTTGCGTCTATTGCAGACGATTTACACATTGCTGCTTCGACAACGGGTTTGGTGACTGGAAGCCGATTCGCGAGCGGCACGACCTGCCACATTTTTGGCAGAAGAAACTCATACCACCTGAGGTTCTAGTCTCGGTTTGCTTTCTGCGACACCTTTTACTATCTAAATTATGCATAACTTACGGTAATTAAGTGGTAAACAAATGGGGTAAATATTTGCTGGCAATGCTTCCGTGGGGTCAAAAATATGCTACATTTTGAGTTAAAGCGAAAATAAATAATTTATTTCGATGAAAATTTTGAGTAACCACTTAGTCCTCGTAATTAATTTGCAGCCTGCCTATTAATACTAAGCTGCGGATAAGGATATAGCCAATGGATATGGCGAAACTGTAGTAAGTTCGATAAAACATAAGCATAGATCAATTCGAGCTACATATATCAACGATAAGTCCGGTTTGTTGTGTACCTGTTTTTGAAACAATTTTTTTTTTTAACTGTATACTTATTTGATAGTACAGCCATAAGAGCCATCTTTTATGACCATTTTGGCAACATTTTGAATTCAAATCAAATGTTGCAATTATTGATATTGCGTTTATTTGTAGCCAGTATGCGTAGGTATGGCAAACATTTTACGGGTATGGGTCGGCCTTTCACAAATCCCAAGGCAAAGGTCCGTGGCCTTTCCAGTTTCATCAGAAGACATTTTTGTTTATTATTGTATCAGTAACATGACAGCGTGTCGAAACTATGGCCACTCATTAGACCAGCCGGTCTAGCCGAAGTGACAATCGTTGACGCTACGACGCGATCGAAACTCAGTCTGTCTCTGTCGCACCACTACAGAAGAGCGATAAAGAGAGCTGAGCTAGCTACAATACGCTTACGAAGCGTAAGCGGTTGTGACGTTGGCTTAGGTCGGTGCTGGTAAAAATTTGAGCAACATAGTGCATATTACTTTGCGGCCTTGGCACAGATATCGTGACATGCTAGTTATTGCTTTTTAATATCTATAATTGGTGTTGTAATGACGCTGTGGTCGGTCATTGATCTTTTAGTCTCTCAATAAATGCTAAGAAGTTTCAAATGGTCGAAAGGTCAAAAATAAAAATGTTTATAAGGAAAAATCACGTATTTACGTGATGCGTTCTAAGCTAGTTGCTAGTGACGTTAAAATACTGTTGAATGCCTGCTCAAAATCTGAATAAGATTAAAAATAATATTCTACAATTTCTAGTACTTCTAGTTCTACTCTTTTTTTTACACTTTCCAGAACACATGGAATTGTAGAAAACATTAAGTGTAAAGTTCTAAGCTCTATACCTTAAGACTAAGTATTTTGTAATATTTAAGGTACTTACGTTCATTTCGATAAGACTTCTAAACGCTGCCCTTGACACTTTAATTCCTCACAGAACACTCACTGCACCCAGTACTTCAGTAGATTCATCTCACTGCCACGTTCGAAAGTCATATGTCATAGATAGTGCAAGTGTCTTGTAACAGCCGATTGTTGCAGGTTCCCACGAGATGCACCCAAGTTCAAGACTCCTTGTAGACTGCGTTACGAAACAAACACGAGAAGTAATTTAGATGTCAATCTACCTTATTGTCACTTTTTCACAGACTGATTCGTTGAAACATGTCAGTTACCTATCTATAATTATTGTGTTCCGCGATTGTAATTAGATCGCTGAGAGAATGAGTAATGAGTTTATTTGGCTTCGTATGCTTGGTTTTACTATTTTAATGATTAATAACTGTAGTTCATTAATATAAATCACACGTGTGAAGGACCCGCCTTTTCTGGACTTTAATAGGAAAAAACATAATCCTTATAAGATCATTTTGTTGTCCGTTTATCTAGCAAGACCTTTTATATCGGGAATGCGTGGATGTATATAATTGAAGTTAAAACTTTCTATTCTGTTCTAGATCTAGAGTTCCTTGAAGGTATGAAATAATAATCTAGTGTAAAAAGAGATAATATGCACATTGCACGATTATGTCGAAAATAACTTTAGGGTTGGTACTTCCAGTTGATCTTACATATATGAATTTGGTAAGCGAAATTGTCCTACACTATCATTACAAATTCAGTGTGTACAAAACCCCCAGTGATCGCGTCCAATTCGCGGCTTGTTTCTTTCTTCTTTCTATTAGCTATATTGCCAATATTTATAAACATAATCAATTAACTACATACCTTTACATTACAACACGTTAGGCAACAAAGCGTTGATATATTCGTTAAAATTATTACAAATTCATAAAGTTTAACAACTAGTCCACCGGTTCATTGCAAAACATGACTAGGTCAAAAACAGCAGTTTTACGTCAACGACTGTTTCTGCCGTGCCGTTGGGTAATGGCGGTAACTAATTAAACTCGGTGATTAGACCGTTTAGGCTTAGCAAGGAAGCAATTATTGTTATGTAATAGGTTAACTCCTAAATTGTTGATATAGGTCAAGAAATATTTACTTTATGATTTAATCTATACGAAATTATTCGATATATATTACTCATAGTTATTCATGCCTGGACGTTGGTAAGTGACCTTTATAAATAGGTCTGGCAGATTCTTTTCTTTCAATGGGAACTGCCCTATTAACATTGATATCTTTTTTTGAGGCATAAATGACCTTATCTATTTTTTTACGTTTACTTGGAAGCTTGATATATCACTGTATTCATACTTCCACGCGTTTCTAAAGGCTCTTGACAGACAAGATGGACGGACATACAATAAACTTATCTTATATGGTTCCCGTTTTTTCTTTCATGACACGGAACCCTAATAACCACGGTAAATATGAAATAATGTTAATTAATACCCTTTTACGTACGCATAAAAGCCTCGCAGAAGTAAGCGATGGTTACGATTAGATAGCTTAAAGTCCGATCACAATCTGGACAGATTGATTGCCGGTTGGAACCGGAGCGCATTGCGTCTTCATTTTGGGACCGTTTACGACATCCGTTTAGGTGTTTGAATAGATAGCATCTAAAAATTGATAATCGCAACTTGTAAAATAAATTTTAAAAAAATGTGACAAGTTGACAAATTAAAATAATGATTTTCAGATTTCCTTTAATGAATAAATTAACTTCATTGGGCTCTCCAAATTTGAAATGATGGTACGTTTGTTCCAAATAGCGTCTTATTAATTTTCTCTCGTCTTGCCTATTATGGGAAATATCAGTGACTTTCGGAAACCCCAAAAGATGAATTTGATAAATAAACATTATTTGAATTCAAAGTATTCGAAACGACGTCAAGGATCAGGTGAAGAAAGCTGACTCCATCACTATGTGGGATATATAACTTCGAAGAAAGAGAGATTAACATATACATAACATAATGCAGGAATTGCAGGATGCACAAATGTTATGTATTAACCCCTTTCAATTATCTTTTTATAAAAAAATATTTTATTAATTTTATGTAAATTTTGGATCACACTTTTGGAACATGAGATGAATGGATGAATGATGAAAACGAGAATAGCATCGAAAGATAGCTACAGCAGTTTGAACTTGAAACTGCCAACAAGAAAATGCATTTTCCCCGTAACTGGACGTTTACGTTAGTTATGTGTGCAGCTTACACAACCCACCACTGGATATTCCAGTAACAGTTACGTTGTATTAGGTAAGGTCTTATACCACCGGCAGGTACACCGAATAATTACACCGAATTATCCTCGCTATTCACTGAAAGCAAAACACTTGTGATTTTCCAATTACTTGCATTTCCTACATACACTTCCGAAAACATAACAAACAGCCAAAAAACTTAAGCTTTTTTAATTGGTCTTAACACTATAAAAATCAGTCTGTGAAAAAGAGGAGTAAACAAAAATACTAACAAAGTTTCCGATAAGCGAAAATTTCGATGTGCGCGACTCTGCGCACGCGGCTGCGACTCGGGGCGAACTGCGCGCACCCCACGCGGCCGGCGCCGGCGCAGCCTTGCCGCAATCGGGGTTACTAAAACAGAGGGGACCTACATACCCAGTATGTGTATTATGCATTATTATGAGATTTGGGTAATGCGATTTGAGTTTTTAGCGCGTGAGTGTGAATTTGAGAAGTTTTTTTATACTCGCTCTATTAAATCTGAACTTCTTAACTATTATGATTATGGCATAGTTAACTAATGTGATCGTAATTATTATAATTATTCTCTAGCTGCACGCACCTTTTTCGATTAGCCGGTCCTTTCTTAGATGAGGACACTTTAAAATATTTAAGTGTAAAAATTTATCCTGTTTTTTTATTTCCGCTTGTAGGTCATCGGCGAAAAAAATGAGGGACAGGGAATTTCTTCTTCGTGGAATCCAGTGATTAGCAAATGTAAGCGTGAAAAAACACCGAGGGACACACCGGCTGATGTCGTGAGTGTTGTGTGTAGGCAAAGTGACAACCCTAGCGCAAAAGTGAATAATCAAGAACAAGTGCGGGTAGTTCGAGAAACTCGCGCGGCTAGAAGATGTTGATGCAATTCCTCGCCAGTCTACCCGTGACCACGAACATAATGTGATGTTCGAAACGTCGGGCCTAATATAAATGTAAGTGTTTACGCGATTGAGTCCCGTTTTGTTCTAAAATTATGAGTGCAAATCGTGTTAGTCTAAATCAATATAAGAATGCAAGCATTGAGCAAACAAATATGTCAATGATTGTCATCTCGGGGAAAGAACACGCCAATTTTTGTTTAACTACCTGAATAATCGCTCTTACAAAACTAAGAGAATTTTGACTAACCCAAACGCTCCCAGACGTTTCTTCATGATAAGATGTAAGTGTTTGACTAAAATACGTCAATTTATTACGGAACTCTAATTTGGACACTATGTTGTTTCCAATCCAATCTATTTAGTATGAATTAAAAACGCTGACAGCTGAGCTTAGGCTTTACAAATAGTTCTAGATCAATACGATCGAACGATGTGACATAATCCATGTCATGTCATGTTTAAGAGAGGCGCAATTATGACATCGATGAGTCAAAAGCAACTCGATGTCGAATTGTGATGAAAACGTACGTGTAAACGCACCCACAATAATTAATACGGTTGTGACACGACGGTTCGATCGCTTCGTCCTAAATCTGATAATGAAAGACGCTCTTCCTGGCGCGGCGTTCAGTAATAAAAAAATATTAGACTACTCTTAGTAAGCTGGTACAAAGCCCACCCACCCACCTCTCATACGAAATGTATTCAAATGGAATTATTTAAATCAGCCTAGGATTTTTGCAACCTTATCTACTGATCGGTTATAATGTCAAAATGATATTTATGAGAATTCAGAGGTTCTTAATTAATGGAAATCAAATAAAAAGTGAAAAGATAGAAAAATAACAATTTAAGTACTTCGCTGCTAAAAGACATACTCTTCAATTGATTGAACTTTGGGCCACTATTAAATACCATCTGTCCACAAATAAAAACTTGCTAATGCTATTTTCATTCGTCGATAATTTATTATCCAAATTAATCTTGAATGTAAGCTCTTTTCAGGGAGCGAATATCAATATCAAAATTAAAGATATTCGAGCTTTCGAGCAATTCTTTATTTTTTGCCACTTTTATGAAGTGATATTTTTGAAAAAAAAAATGCTATTTCTACTCAGAATTACTAGCTTTTTCAATCCTAGTAGTCAAAAAAATTGTCCCATACGATTTTTTCTTATTTTGTTACCATTTTCCGTACATTTTGTATGGGGTAACAAAAGAGGAAAGTAACAAAAATGTATGGAAATTCTGGGACACTTTTTGTCTCCCAGTGAGATTACTCGTGATTCTGAGTACAATTGACCTAAAATTCCCTAAAACAAACAAAATTTTTTTATTGGCAAAAAAAAAAAGAAATGCTCATTCAATGTAGTTAAATAAGTTGCTTAATCATACAAAAAGTAGGCACGGATCTAGTCTTAAGTAGGCACGGAAGCCGGAATTTTATACATATTGCACAGTACAGAAAATAATTACGAGTCGTCGACAAATGGGACGAAGAATCCATTAGTCTTTCATAGAGATTTGCGACCGGAAGGTTTGCCTTCCGTACCACAATTCGCTAAGTATGTTGCACAACGAGGCCCAAGTAGCCGATGAGATCGTGATACTGAAATTGCCGGTTAGATTATTGAATGGTCGGCCAACAATGACTTGCTGTTTGGAGAATGAATGTGAAACTGGAATTTGTTTTAACGGTATAAATGAAACAGCGAATTTGATTAAAAGTTCTCGTTTTTAACCCCTGACGCAAAAACCACGAGGTGTAATAAGTTTGACGTATCTGTCTGTCTGTCTGTGTGTGTGTCTGTATGTGGCATCGAAGCTTCCGAACGGATGAACCGATTTAGATTTAGAATTAGTCGGATGTGTTCGTTTTCACATTATCCGATCCGATATCGGATGTCGGACCGATATCCATGTTTCCGCCATCTTAGATTTTTTCCTTTGAAATCTTTCCTACTTCCGATATCGGACCGGATAATGTGAAAACCCACTTACTCCTAGCCAAGTAGCCATGTTTCATGAAAATCGGTCCACTGTGTCGCGATCGGGTTTTTTTATTTATTTTAATTTTGTGTTTAGGTTATTAGCATGATGTTAGCTGCTTTTAAGTGTATTGGAAAGCCAGAATATGTTTATATGAAGATCTTTTTCATTTTCTATCTAACAAATCCTCGCAATAAAAAGCTGACAAATCTACTTAGATATACCTACATACTGCCTATCTTACTGTAGGAAGTGTCGTCAAACTTATATAATTTATATAAATTTTAATATTTTTTCATGCTGCAAAATAAATTTTGGCGGAGTTAGTAGTTAACTAATTCTTGAGGTAACTATCCCATTGTTGGTAGGTAGTGATAGTATAGAGATTCGACCAGCCGTTTTATCCCTGTTCTCTGTTAAACTTTTAGTACTCCATAAAGTAAACGATAAAGTTGACACGTTTTACGAACGACAAGAGAAACTTTAAAGGCTTTTCCTATTGACTGGTAATTATGATAGGTCAGTACATTACTGTTCGTATCTTACGTCAGCACTCCATAAAAATGACGTAATGGCAAGTAAAACACGTTTCCCAAGGACAGGGAGCGTGGTCGCGTGCGTCACCATGGCAGCACTGTCGGTTTCATCCAGAAATCGAAAGTCCTCACGGCTTGCGTCATCGCACCGGCATTATGCCGTCATATCAGCGCTTTTAGTATCGTATATTATTTAAAAAGCAATTGGATATAGAGGGTTACTTATCTGATTCTTTATTGTCAACTACCTTTTTCCCACGGCTTCGCTCGCGTAGTAAAAGCAATCTTATTCAAACGTTGAACTTTGGACTCCCATTTCAACCCCTTAGGATGTGAATTTTGAAAAATCCTTCCTTACGCCGTGCCTTGCGTGGGCGACGGTCGCGCGATGGTCGCGCGACGGCGATGCGACGCATACGAAATCAATCCTTATCGATATGGAAATATGAGACGCGACGGCCGCGCGACCGTCGCTCACGCAAGACACGGCGTTAGTGTTCTACACCTTATAAGGAGCCTACGTTCCAAATTTTGAATCTTTAGGATCAGCGGTTTTGGCTGTGCGTTGATATGTCAGTCAGTCAGTCAGTTTCACTCAGTTTTATATATTTAGAAGTAAGTACCTATGTGAGTGGTGAGCTTACCATGGGACTTGGTCAATTTGCAGAAGAGTGTCCTATAATATTTATTTAAAGTAAAAAAAAATAGTCACAGTGCATTTGCTGCCATCTCTCGACACAGGAACCTCAGTTTTGACAATTGGATCCAGGTACTTTACCTGAAATACTGTATCAAAATTGGTATTGGTACATATTATAAGATTGTCTCTAGTATAAACCAAAGTTGTAGAGCGGATATACGAACATACATTTTATGTACTTACCTAATACTCGTAGTGATATTATCCTTGGTATTGTATCCAGTTTTCAACCCTCAACGCAAAAACGACGGGGTGTTATAAGTTTCACGTGTCTGTCTGTCTGTCTGTATGTCTGTCTGTGGCATCGTAGCTCCCGAACGGATGAACCGATTTAGATGTAGTTTTTTTTTGTCTGAAAGCTGAGTTAGTCGGGAGTGTTCTTATTAGCCATGTTTCATGAAAATCGGTCTACTATGTCGCGGTCGGGGGTTTTTTCAAAATTTTAATTTTGTGGTTAGGTTATATTCACAGTGACGCGCCAATTTGTCAAATCTAACAATTAATAATATGATAATACAATCCAAAGCACGCGTTCTCGTGAATGACACGATCTGACTCATAAAATAAAAGCAGTCAAAGCAGCATAAAATGTAATGTTATATACTTGCCTTCGGTAATGCAAGGAGAATTTACTGCTTCCTAGATAAACTTGCTAGTTATAATTTTAATAGGAGTCTTATAATATTATTAATCTATTACCTAATATCCAGTTAAACTATTAATAAGATAATACTATTAAGTTATTTATTTTTTGCGAGTAGCTACATTTCGTTTTTTCTGTCCTGGCCCCGTAGCCGAATGGCACAAACGCTCACGAAACGATACGCTCGTAGCAGGGATGTAACAGAGCTCTGCTTCTGCTTCCGTTTCTGCGGAACTTCCGTTTTGTTTTACACATCCGCTTCTGTTCCGGTTCTGTTATTTTTCAAACGGAAGTTATAGCGGATGTCGGAACCTAGCGCGGCGGTGGGACATGAGCGGCGTACATCAAAGACTAACAGGTCTATACCTGTCATTCGCTCATCTCTCTGCTTGCCACGTGCTGCGATACTAAACATCAATCGCTTCATTCCATTGCGCGCCAATATTTGTCCTGTCCACCTAGTTCTGTAGCGAGTGAACAACTATTCAGTGGTGCAGGGCTTATCTACGATCCCCTTAGAAGCAAACTGCCTGGAGATAAAGCTGCTAGGCTTTTGTTTATTAAATACAGTTTACTTCTTTTAGAATCACTCCATTTAATTTTGGATTGTATTATACTACCTAACGAGTAAGTTTTCTTTTCGTTTCTAAAACCTATGCCGTAAAAGGTTTTAGAAACGAAAAGAAAACTTACTCGTATATAATAAAGGTTTAAAAGGATTCTTATATGATTTTTAGTACTGAGTAAACAACTAAACATCTTAAAGTTCAAGGTGATTTAAGTTTTTGGATTGTAATGAATGTAATGATATACTTAAGATAGAATATCAGGTAACTTTTCTTTTCGTTTTTAAAACCTAAGTGGGCCTAAAGGCTGATTACAAACTGCTGATTACAGGCTGAACAGTAAACACCTAAAAGTTCTAGGTAATTTAATTAATTTTGATTTATGTTATACCTATGTGGTATTTTTTCTTTTCGTTTTTAACATCTATAACTTCCGCTTCTGGTTCCGGTTCCGCTTCTGCTTCCGTTAAACTAAATTCAAAACTTCTGCTTCCGCTTCCGGTTCCGTTAAAAACACATCCGTTACATCCCTGGCTCGTAGATATCTATCTCTATCGCTCGTGCGTATTAGCGCGACTGAGCCAGACTACCTTGCGCGGCGTTTCGTTTTCGTTTCGCGTCGCAGAAATGCCATTCGGCTACGAAAGAGATATTATCGTGAGCGTTTCGTGAGCGTTTGTGCATTCGGCTACGCACACTGTAATTGTTTTTTTTTTGTCCTCCACCCCAAAAGCGTCAAATTTCAGGCCGCTTCGATTCAATAGACGAAGTATACCATCTTAAGATCCAATCGGCTCCGTCGATCTTAAAAATAGTATACTGTACACTTCTCAGTAAAGAAGAAAGCCTCAAATCACATGTAATAAGGTTTTTTTCAATAAATTATTCTTATTCTAATTCTTATTCTTAATTGTCGGCCGAGGCTGAGACATTTCTCACTTTACTGATCTAGATATTTGATGTACTAATTTAACGTAGGTACCTACCAAACGCAGTTTCTCTAGTAAAATATTAGTCTCACATTTTTTTTTTAATTAGTGTCACGTTCACGTCTTATTAGTTACATCTACACCCGTAGGTCTGTACACTGTACTAATTTTATGATCTTGCTTGGGATTACAGTTTATTTTCTTTTACAATCAGATATTTTATAAATAATCAAATAATTTAAGCAATGTTAGACCACAAATTACATGAAGAAAATAGGGCTATTATACAATTACAAACACGATGAAATGAGATCCTGCGTAATTAAAGAGCACGTTCGCGGAAAAGGTTCGCAAATACGGAAATGAGGTGGCGTAACCTTTGTGGTGTTAACACTGCGGGCAACCACCTGTCTTCGTAGGAAGGTTCTA
This sequence comes from Leguminivora glycinivorella, assembly GCF_023078275.1. Taxonomy (NCBI): domain Eukaryota; kingdom Metazoa; phylum Arthropoda; class Insecta; order Lepidoptera; family Tortricidae; genus Leguminivora; species Leguminivora glycinivorella. The sequence continues at coordinate 7,352,591 of NC_062989.1, read as the reverse complement.
GGCGATGGCGAGAAATTTCCACGGTTAGTTTATAGTTGAGATGAGTGAAATGGCTGGCAGAATGGGCGTTTATTAAAGAAACTTCCTGCTTAGCGCAGCTTGATTGTGAAATGAACTGATGCCTGTGGTATTTTCGGAGCGACCTTGGATCAGGACTTCTAGTGTAGTTCATCGGGAATACCTCGGCAGGGAGCTAATTCCATGCTTGTTTTCCTCTGGTGTGGTTTAGAAATGGAATTGGAGAAATTATTTGGAAAATAATTTCTTCAATTCCATTAACCTTTGCGGATACAAAGTGAGGCAATCTGTAGGTCCTTTTACTATGTAAGCCTTTTGCAACCTTCCAAATCCCATCGCATAGGGCATAACATTTACAAATTTGTATAAACATACCATTTTGGCACCATTCCACCCTGTAACCAAAAAATCTTACTTACTAAAGTATTCATGCTCACATAAGCCTTTATAACACGAGTTTGTATTATATAATATCTGTGTACGTGATCGCTCACGCATTGTCAGTCGCAAGCGCAACCAACGGCGCGCCTCTGAATGCTAATATATTAGCAAATTTTCGACACCGCGTAATTCTCTCACTTCTTTCGACGAATTTCTATCCTAAAGTCTACAGCAACAAGTTGGTATTGCGACGGTCTAAAATAAAATGATACGATGGTATACGAGTGAAGGATTATAAAGCAGGTGAACCCGCGTCGCTCCACATAGTCTATGGATAATGAGGGCACTAGGAACTTGTGCTTAGTTGAGTAATTATGAAGATTGCATTTGTTTCCGCTGTTGGTACATTACCGATTTCACTGATTCTACTCTGAAAAACTGTTCGGTCAGTGTAGCTGGGTTTTTTGGGCGATTTTAGACATACCTACGTAGTAATGCTGATCTCTATTTATACGATAAAAATCATAGGTACATTCGAGGAGTGTTTTGACTGTTTTGTAAAACTTAAGGCCTTTTTGTTTCCCATGGGTGGTGACGGGTTAAGAATGTTACCACGCCCGTTCCGAGACTGTCGTGCAAGTCGACTTGGGGAGGTTCCTTTGGTATAGTCAACCAGGTATGGTGTTTCAATTCACCGCACCAAAAACGCGCAGTGCGGTTGTTGTACCTATTCATGCAGCGTATCTAGATCGCTTACTTCATTATTTTTTCATTAAACCTAACTCTCTGGTCCAAGAGTACAATCGTTGACACTCCCTTGAAAAAGAGATCGAATAGTACATTACGATACAAGTGCGTAAAAAAGGAAGTTCGAAACGAGTGGCGATAAATTAAAACACGACCGAAGGGAGGAGATGGTGTTTTTTTACGCACTAGTGCGAGAAGTGGTTCATTATATGCCAGGTCGAAACTTCGGAGTGCCATCTGTACTGAAAAACGTCGTACGATACACGTGCGAAAAGGAAATTCGTAACTCGTGTCGATTTAAAACACTCCCTTCGGTCGTGTTTTAATTTATCGCCACTCGTTCCGAACTTCCTTTTTTACGCACTTGTATCGTAATGTACTAATTCATGGCCAAGAAACGTAGCGTCGTAGTTAATTTCTATCGCTCTTCCGTATTCGTACGAGTACGACAATTCGACAAAGCCAGTTGCGTATCAATGGTTACAGGCCTGATAAGCTGTAATAGCGCTTTTAGGTACAGGGAAAGAGAATATTAGTATCAGCCCTCTCCGTATGAGCCTTACCCAGCAGGAGCATGCTTCCATTGCTTACCTATACGATTTTTTTTAAATAGAAGGTTGTCTCTTTCCGACACGGCACGTCGAACAATCTGCCTACCAATAGTATTCTCCGCAGCGGGTTTCCGTCTTTAAATAGCCATTTATGTACATTTACGAGTGCGCAATAACTTAATTCCTGCCTCCATTACAGCGAGTCGTGGTCATTAGGCATTTTTGAAATTTGGTCATTTATGCGTTATGCAACTGTTTCGCAATACGCGAATCGCTTCGATATTGATTTTGGTTTATGACATAGCATATTATATTGTTGGTTATTTGCATTTCATGTTTAGCCTACAAATAAGTGCTTATGATATAATATTGCACAGAAACCTAATATCTGTCAATAATTTCAATACATATAACAGGCGTGTAGCAATGACGTTAATTCGCGACCAAAAATAGTCTATTCTAAGATCAATAAAATAATTATAAAATAACTAAAATAATTCACACATAGTTCACTATGATTTGAGGGAACTCGCACCTGGGAGCCGATTTTTGAATGTCGACCATTCGATTTCGTGAATATCGTGCAATAATATCTTCGCTACTAACGATTTTTATAATTTATTAATAATTTTTCTAACAAAATTGAAAATTACTAGCAGTCCTTTTTCAAAAATTGGTCCGCTTTTATCGTTTTATTTTAATAATTTTTTTTAGCGCCCTCTATATTTCGCTTCGGAACTAATAAAAAATTGTATTCGACCATTAAATGTAGATGTCGCTTTTAAGTGAATGTGTAAAGTTAAGCTATAGCCTACTAGATGGCGCTAGTGGTACTCATTTTAGCAGAATTAGTTCTGCTACTCGTCCCTAGATGTCACTACTAGTAGTCAGCTTTTAGCTGATTTTATCGTTTATTTTTTTACCCAAACGTTGGAATTAAATTGTATAATTTATTTTAATAGCTTGTAAACTCGTTAAAAAATTCTTAAGCCCATTTCGTAGCAATTATAAATAGCCATGTGCATGCCTTATAGGCAACTTTACATTACTTTAGTGTCATTTGCGTCAATAATCTAAGCAAAATTCTTTTATAGTTTAAATAAACACTACTATTTAAACTATAAAAGAATTTTGCTGAATTCTACTAAAAATACAAATTAAATTATTCTCTATGAGGATAAATTAATTTGTTCTAAGAATCAAAACGAAGAAATCAAGCCATGAAACTCCACTCGTCGATTTGTGAAGCAAATAAAATGTAAACCACGTCCTGAGGTCGAGTTTCTCTTTATTGTATTGCCTTTATTGCGGTCCGCGGAGATTAAGTTTCACCTCCAAGTTCGTTAGCGAGCCTATTTTCCTCAGGGATTGACGTCACGTTGCTTCGTGACACTTTTAATTGAGTATGTTCCTTTCCTTCAGCTAGCAAACGTAATTTTTAGGTTCCGAGTCCGACGGAGATTCGGAACAGTACTAAACACCTAATACCGTTAATTGTAAGGTGCGAAATGTTATATTTTATTTTAGGGACACATTTACACGATGCGAGAGCTCGTATGAGTTTCATTTCATCGCTGTATTTGATTAGTGAGTAACTTTAACATACTAGTATGCTTGATGTGTCATTGAGCCTTCTTCTTCGTCCTGTTAATATTTGTGAAACTCGTACTTACCAGTTCTTGAATTTATTTATCAACTAGTTCCTACCCTGGCGACAGTGGCGACCCTGGCGTATCAACTAATGGTATCAACAGCAGACATCTAAATGATCGTATTTTTTGTTGATGTTACTGAAGTTTTTAGTAGACTTGTTTGTTCTTTAATTGCTACAAATGGTGACGCCTAATAATTGAGTTTAGGTTATGCTTCCTCTACTGTTTCCAGAGTCATTTCAATGTTTTTTTAGGTATTCTTATTAACATTATTTAGATCAGAGATATCAAATTTGGCACATAGGTTCCTTATATGGCGTAGAGGAGCACTAAGAAAGGATTTTTCAAAATTCTCCTCTTAAAAGGGTGAAATGGGGGTTCAAAGTTTGTATGGGGAAACAAGATTAGTTTGACTATTTTATTCGAAACTTCACAGGAGGATTCCTAAAGACATATGACTAAATACATGTTTCAGGTTTTTTGAAAATTTGACCCCTAAAGGGGTGCAAAGGGGCTAAAGTCAAAAACACAATATGGGTATCGTTTTTATGGTTTATCGGGTCGCTGATCACGATAAATACAACGATTTTAAAATCTAATGAGGTGGAAAAGAAATTTTCTCCCCTGTTGTTGTGCAATGGGGTTAAAATATCCAAAATAGCCATAAGTATAGCTTTAGTTTTTATCTTTACTTCTGGTTCAAGAGATTTCAAATTGACACGGAAGTTCCTTAGAGGAGCACTAAGAAAGGATTTTTCAAAGTTCACCTCCTAGCATGATAATTTTACAGGGGCAAGGACAGGGACAGGGCCAGGGACAGGGACAAGGACAGGGACAGGGACAGGGACAGGGACAGCGACAGGGTTAGGAATAGGGATAGGGATAGGGATAGGGATAGGGATAGGGATAGGGATAGGGATAGGGATAGGGATAGGGATAGGGATAGGGATAGGGATAGGGATAGGGATAGGGATAGGGATTGGGATTGGGGGTAGGGATAGGGATAGGGATAGGGATAGGGATAGGGATAGGGATAGGGATAGGGATAGGGATAGGGATAGGGATAGGGATAGGGATAGGGATAGGGATAGGGATAGGGATAGGGATAGGGATAGGGATAGGGATAGGGATAGGGATAGGGATAGGGATAGGGATAGGGATAGGGATAGGGATAGGGATAGGGATAGGGATAGGGATAGGGATAGGGATAGGGATAGGGATAGGGATAGGGATAGGGATAGGGATAGGGATAGGGATAGGGATAGGGATAGGGATAGGGATAGGGATAGGGATAGGGATAGGATAGGGATAGGGATAGGGATAGGGATAGGGATAGGGATAGGGATAGGGATAGGGATAGGGATAGGGATAGGGATAGGGATAGGGATAGGGATAGGGATAGGGATAGGGATAGGGATAGGGATAGGGATAGGGATAGGGATAGGGATAGGGATAGGGATAGGGATAGGGATAGGGATAGGGATAGGGATAGGGATAGGGATAGGGATAGGGATAGGGATAGGGATAGGGATAGAGATAGGGATAGGGATAGGGGTAGAAATAGGGATAAAAATAAGGGACGGGGATAGGGATAGGGGAGGGACGGGGACAGGGACGGGGACGGGGACGGGGACAAAGATAGAGATAGGGACGGGGATAAGAATAGGGATTGGGGTCGGAATAATCGGTTGGCAATCGATATCTAGGCAGTGTAAAATGCAGGTAGCTCAGTGGGAAGGGATTAGTAAGTAGGCATCGGCGAGTATCCTGCATACGTAATAACTATTACATTCAATGTGCTGTAAGAATTCGTTGTTTGCTTGCCTTTTATATGTTTACGTTTGCAATAAGTATAAGCAAAATGGAAAAAATTGTAAGCGATAATGCAAGGAAGTACTTTTTACCCTACCGACCACAGCGTCGAGATACTGGCTATGTGGGTTGTATGAAGTTTCCCCAGTATAAATATTTATATAGGTAAAATTCATACATATTCGTACCTAATACCTACGCTGTGGTCGCTGTGTAACAATTCTACAATCATTGCAAGAATTTCTTTAAAAACGATAGTAATATGTGTAAGGTCAGCCAAAACCGGACCGTACAGCAAATAGATCAGTTACAATGGCCCCCCCAGTCGAGAATTGCCCCGCTTTACCTGAATCGAAATAATCGCGGACAGATGTACCTACAAAGAAACCTACGGATCCAAATGAAAATCTTATTTTTTGTAAACGTTTCAATAAGAATATTTTTATTACGCGGGCGAAGCCGCGGGTAAAAGCTAGTTACATATAAAACTTACGGCGAATCAACTTTTCCTTGACCAACTTTTTGGTGCATATTTCCTTTGGGATTTCATTGGATATTTTGACAAATAATACCTTTGAAGCTTTATCACATGCTTAGTCACGTCTTCATTCATAAAATTCACTATTATTTGATGCAAAACAGGATGGAAAAACGTATTTATCAACAAACTACGTTCACATGGACGGAATACTGACACTGGCAGTTGTCAGCTGCGTAACGTTCCGATATTATGTCTTGGTTCCAATTACAAGTCAGAGAGGTAATAATCACTAATATTGATTATTATACTTCCTGAATATATCATTCAATGTAACAATTAGGAATAAATGTGATCTTTCATTGCGAAGTTACTTACTGTTAGCGACGTGCTCAAACGGTTTATTTTAATTTGTTTTTAGGGTTGTTATTAAGTAATATTACTTTATGGTTGAAATTTGGAGGTAGATATACGTGTGACGCAGCGACAAGGTTGTAACGGTTTCTTTTCCGACCGCTCGTCAGTCGGCTTGTCTATCCGCGCGCGACACACGTACATACTGCTCTCATTTAAATATCACGTGGTGTCTGTAACTTTACGGAATTAAACTGTTTTTCGTGTCCAGTACTGTGTGCTTTCATTGTGGAACACCCTCACCATCAACAGTGGTCACTTCGACCGGATTTATGTTCCATACTCCGCCTACGAAGATGGTTAATACTCGCAGTACAACGCGCAAGGAACGCGAAAGAAAGGCAGAAGAGGATAGACAGCGTCAGCTGCAAGTACCTTCGCAGCCAACTGAAGGAAATACAAACCAGAACAATGACGAAATGAAGATTAACGTCCCCGCGTTCAAACTGTCGGGTAGCAGCGTAAAATCAGAGCGCCGTCCGGCGCCACGAACGGCCGCTTCGCTAACGGGGCCGAAGTCCAAGTCGTCATCGTCGTCTGTCCTGGCTCGAAGAAAACAGCTGGAACTAGAAGCCGCTCAAGAAAAAGCGCGTATCCAAATGGCCCTCATCGACAAGAAGCTCGAGGCTGATTTAGCTAACCTAAGAGATGAGGAACAAGAAAACTACAGTCCACATGATGATCTGCACACTGACAAACAGAGTGAAGTGGAGAAGTGGCTAGAACAGAGCCAACGCGAGCTGGAATCCGCCGCGCAGCAAGTCCCCGATCATGGTACACAGCCGGACCTGCCGTGCCCGCCGCCGGTCGTTGACCCCGGCACCTCTAATGGAGCGATCCATATGCTCGCAAGTGCACTACAAAATCTAACCGCAAGTACAGCTAAACAAAGTACAGACAAAAACCTGCTAAGCCGATTATGTACTCCCAGAGACCTGCCTAGCTACTCTGGCGACCCTTTGGACTGGCTACAATTTAAGCAGGCCTATCAAGAGTCTACAGAAGTGTGCGGATTCAGCCCGAAGGAGAATCTATGGAGACTGAGAAAATGTCTACACGGAACTGCCCGAGAAGCAGTTTCAGCTTTAATGGTTACTGCCACGTCGCCTGACATTGTGATGAAAACCTTGGAACTGGTATGTGGAAATCCAGAGAGCATCTTAACTCGCATCATGCAAGGATTACGGAAACTACCATCTATGTCAAACGAGTACAGTAAAGACATCGTATCATTCTCAGTCAAAGTTCAGAACTTCATCGCAGCCGTACATGCAGTCGGCCGCAAAGAATACCTACACGACGTAAACATGGCAAATATAATTTTATCTAAATTACCTACGGTCATTATATCGAAATGGTCTGACTACAGTTTCCCTATAATAGAAGAAGGCAAGAAACCACGCTTGGAGATACTCGGAGACTTCTTAAACATCGAAGCAATCAAAATAACTACTACAGCGAACATTCACGTCACTGACCAACGGAATAGTTATCAAAATCACTCTAGAAACAAAAGTGATAATAATAACACAAACCGCCAGCAAACGGTATTACTACAATCGGCGGCGCCCAGTGACAACAAGTGTTTATTTTGCCGCGGTGCTAATCACGAGTTAACTAAATGCAAGATGTTTAAAAAGGCGTTAAGGAAGGACCGGTGGCGTCACGTGAAACGCCACGGAATTTGCTACAAGTGCCTGGTGTCCCGCCACGACCGCGAGACGTGCCCCGCGCCCGCGTGCGACAAGGACGGGTGCGGCGAGGCGCATCATCAACTATTACATTATGTGCAAAGTCGCGATAACGATAAAGATGCAACTGTGGAATCTTCACGTACACCGGAAACAGCTGAGTCGGGCCCTACCACGGAAACGGTATCCTTTATAAACTTAAATACTCAAAAAGTGTTCCTAAAAGTAGTGCCGATAAAAATACGCGGACCTAACGGTGTGTTTACGACAGGTGCATTTTTAGATGACGGAAGTAGTATCAGTCTTATCAGTAAATCGTTCGCCGAGCGCGCCGGCCTGCGCGGGCGCACCGAGACTATGCGAGTGAACGGTGCATGGAAAGATAGCCAGTTAGAGTGTACTGCTACAGTAATATCTATTGATGTATCTAGTTATAATGGTAACGATGTACTTAATATAGATTTCCGTGCTGTAGATAATTTAGACATTCCTAAGCAGGACTTTAGGTCCATTGATTGTAATAAATTTGCCCACTTACAAAAATTAAAGGACGAATGGTCCCCTAATGTAATTTCTAGTGTACCTGAGGTTTTAATTGGGCAGGATAATTATAATTTAATTAAGCCGTTAGAAATATGTGAGGGTAAGCCCTTTGAGCCGTTCGCTACACGTACTGTCTTAGGTTGGTCCATACATGGGAAGGTGCGCGGGCCGCACGGCCGAGCGACCCGCCCCGCCCACAACCTGCTGCTGGTGGCGGCGAGCGGCGGCGGCGCGCCCAGCGCGAGCGCAGCCGACGGCGCGCTCCAAGACCTTCATGAGGAGGTAAGACGTTATTTTTCCATCGACTCCTTAGGTGTGTGTAACAAACCTCGTCAGAACAGCGATGCCCAAAAGTACACGGATCGAGTAAATCATTTGTTCCAAAATGATTTTGCACGAGAGGTCATTGACCCACAGTCCACGTCCCCTCACACATGGTATTTGCCACACCATGCTGTGAATAATTTAAACAAAAAAAAACTTCGTCTTGTTTTTGACTGTGCAGCAAAAAGTAAAGGTTTGTCCTTGAATGATTACCTACTGCAAGGCCCCGACCTACTCGCGTCCCTATTCGGCATCATGGTACGATTCAGAGAGAATAGGTACGCTGTGGCCGGGGATTTGCGTGACATGTTCCTAAGGGTCAAAATACGACCCGAGGACCAGGACGCACTCAGGTTTTTATGGAGGACGGACTCTAAACAGCCAGTGTGAGAAACGGAACTCTTCTCTTGGGTCTATGGTTCTAGACTTTCCAGAACGATGTCAAACTGTCATCGAACGCAATTGTTTTTTATACACAGTTGTCATGTAACGCGCATAAATTGAATAAATATAGTTTATTAATTAATTACTAGTTTCAATATACAACATTGGCGACGAGTATTTAGTGTGCAAATGAACCAGTGAAATAAAAGTATAAAAGTAAAATTATCAGTGTAATAAAGTGTTAGTGTTAATTTGGCAATAATGGCGGACGACACATGAAGACTATTAAAATCTCATCGCAAGAATTTGATGTCAGATTCCGATTATCTAGACGCAGAGCTAATGGGTGATGAACCTCCTGAGGAAATCCGCAATAGAATACAACAAGTAAAAAACGGAAATATAAGTTTCATCTATAAATGTAAGAAAAACGAATTGATTGAAATTTTAGTGGATGAGAGGTTAGACTTCAGTGAAGACTCTACAGTGGATCAATTACGGAAATTATTGAGTGATCACTTCAAAAATAAAGGAAAAAAACAACAAAAAGTGCATACCTTAACAATGACCGCGTTAGGCGAATTAAAACCATTTGACGGAGAAAAGTGGGAGGTGTTTGAGCAACAGTTCGAATGTTTTATCTTAGTTAATGATATAACTGAAAAAAAAAGTGCCTTTATTAATTACCAAATTAACGGCCAAAGTGTTCGAAACACTGACTTATTTATGTTCACCAAAACAACCAAAGGATTTAACTTATAAAGAACTAGTAAAGAGACTTCAAGACAAATATGTCAAGACTTTATCAACAACACTGGAAAGAGCCGAATTTCGGAAAAGAAATCAGTTGCCAAAGGAAAAAATTCAGGATTATGCCCTCGAGCTGAGAAAGCTGGCTGGAAAATGCAATTTTAAAGATGCCGAAGATCAAATTAAAGAAAAGTTCATGGAAGGTGTGTCATCAAAACTGATCAAGTTCGAATTAATGAAAAGTCCGCCTGAAATGACCTTGGATAAATGCATCGAATTAGGAAGAACGGTTGAAGCCGCTTTGCTCCACACAGGTAGCTCTGAATGTGTGACTGAAATGTTTTATAACCGAGAGAAAGCAAAGCCAACTTACAAACCAAGGAAAATGGATAATAGCAATAAACTTGGAGGACAATGTTACTGTTGTGGAAAACATAATCACATTAAAGCAGAGTGTACTCTAAAAAATAAATTTTGTTCAGAATGTGGAGTTCAAGGACACATATTCAGAATGTGTCCCAAAAGATCAAAACAAGTTAATGTAATAGAAACCACTACATCAGGAAATGAGGACGGTGAACGGGTGGAAACACCAGAGCACAATTTGTATGAAGGGTATACAACATATACCGTTAACAGTGTAAGTAGGATACCACCAGAATACTTAACTCTAAATGTAAACAGTCATAACTTACCATTCCAAATTGACACGGGGTCTGAGGTGACAGTGATGTCAATTAGTGATAGAAATAAATATCTGGGTAGTTTTGAGATACAAGAAAGTAAAACATTGTTTAAAAATTTTGATCAAAGTATATCTAAACCAATAGGAATTGTTACAAATATAACAGTAAGTTGTAATAATATCACTAATAAATTAAGTGTATTTATTGTGAATGATGACTTGCCCAGAGTCATTGGTAGGGACTGGCTGTACGCATTTAAATTGTGGCCTCCAAAATGGGCTGACAATATTGATAAGGAAACTTACATGTTTCAAAATGTTTCAGATGCAGAACAATTAATAAGAGACCGGTTTGCAGAAATATTTGAACCTGGATGGGGGAATTTCAAGGGCGAGGTGATCAATTTAAAACTGAAGCCTAATGCTCAACCCAGGTGTCTACCAGCCAGGCGAGTACCCTATGCACTGCGTGAAAAGGTAAATGATGAAATTACTAGATTGGTAGGAAATGGTAGAATTACAGCAGTCGAGCATAGTGAGTGGGGTACTCCAGTAGTACCTATCATAAAACCTGATGGCTCGGTCAGGCTCTGTGGTGACTATAAATTAACTGTGAATCCTTGTATGGAAATTGATCACTTCCCTTTGCCTCATGTTGATGATATTTTAAATTCTTTAAAGAATGGCGAATATTACTGTGAACTGGACTTAAAAGAGGCATATTTGCAGGCTCCACTTAGTGAGGATAGTAAAGATTGTACAACTATAGTAACAGAATCAGGAACATACAAATATAATTACTTGCCCTTCGGGGTAAGTTCCGGCCCTGGGGCTTTCCAACGTTTAATGAAAAAAACATTAGCTAATATTCCTAATACTGTAGTGTTTATCGATAACATTTACATAAAGGGTGATTCGTTGCAAGACACTTATGAAACATTGTGTCAAGTCTTAAAAAAGTTGCATGATTGTGAATTCAAATTAAAATCACAAAAGTGTAAGTTTTTTACTACTCATCTAGATGTATTTGGGTACCGTGTAAACAAGAATGGTATCAGTGTGATTCAGTCTAATATTGAACCATTGTTAAATGCTAATGCACCAAAAAACCTGACCATGCTCAGATCATTCTTGGGTAAAATAAACTACTACTCTCGATTTTTACAAGACATGGCTACAACGCTAGCACCTTTATATGAATGTACTAAAAAAAACAAATTTATCTGGACAACAGACTGTGATGAAGCATTTACGAAAATAAAAAGAAAATTAGCTTCTGCAGATAATCTTAGACATTATGATCCTAATTTGCCACTGATCTTGACTTGTGATGCTTCAGATACCGGGCTCGCAGTAGTATTATCCAATAGAGATGAACAGGGTGTTGTAAAACCGATTGCATATGCTAGTAAAAAATTAAATGATGTTGAAAGAAAGTATTGTACAATAGACAAAGAAGCAATGGCAGTGATTTTTGGAATCACCAAATTTTACAATTATGTTTATGGTCGTTTCTTTGAGCTTGAAACTGACAATGCAGCTCTGACAAGAATTTTTGGCCCAACTAAAAGTATTCCAAAAATGGCTGCCAAACGATTGCAACATTATGCAATTTTTTTATCTGCATTTAATTATAAAATAAGGCATATAAAAACCAGTATTAATCCAGCTGATTTTCTATCAAGGTCCGTGTCTGAACAAAAGGATAATATAAATGATGATATAAATATTCATCCGGTATTTGTGAACGCTAGTTATAGTGTGTTGAGTTATACTAACGATTCCAACATGAAAACCTTAGATTGGAAAACAATTCAAACAGAATCAAAAAAAGATGTTGTTTTGTCCAAATTAATAAGGTATTTGACAGATGGCTGGCCAGAAAAGAAAAACTTAGATAAAGAAGTGTTACCATTTTATAGCAGAAGGAATGAGTTAACTATGGACAGAGGTTGCTTATTTTGGGGATATCGAATATTAATACCTCACACTGTTCGAGAATCGGTTTTGGTTGAATTGCATAAAAGTCATTTTGGAATCATTAGAATGAAAGAAATCGCACGCTCATATTTTTGGTGGCCGAACCTTGACTCAGAAATAGAAAACATTCCCAAAAAATGTATAACTTGTTTGCAAAATAGTAAAACGCCTTCGAAAACACAGAAACCGTGGCCTGTTCCCCCTTCAGTGTGGTACAGAATTCATGCTGATTTCCTGGGCCCATTTTATAATAAAATGTTTCTGGTCATAGTAGACAGTTATTCTAAATGGCCAGAGATATATGAAATGACTAATATTACTAGCTCTCGTACAATAGAGGTATTTGAAAGTGTATTTTCTCGTTTTGGATATCCAGTTCATTTGGTGACAGACAATGGTCCTACATTCACCAGTCAGAATTTTAAAGACTTTTGTAGTAATGGCAACATTAAGCATACATTTTCACCGCCGTATCATCCAGCGACGAACGGTGCAGCTGAACGATTTGTGGAAACTTTTAAGTCCGCTATTACTAAAATTAAAGAGAGTGGACTAGATTTACGATCTTCTATCAATCTGTTTATGTTTGACTATAGAAGTACACCACAACGCACTACAGGAATATCACCTGCTCGCCTAATGTTAAACCGAGAAGTAAGAAATAGATTTAGTTTATTGCGCCCTCCTCCTCTGTCAGAAGTGGTGCAGGAGAGAGTGGAAAAAAGGGACCAAGGGAGAAGGGATATCAGCTTTGTAATAGGTCAGAAAGTAATGGTTAAAGACTACAGGAAGGACAGCAGGCCGTGGGTTCAAGGGCTTGTTATAGAGGAGTCAATACCAGGAACTACCTATGTGGTAGATGTAGAAGGGTTTAAGTGGAAACGTCACATAAATCAGATGTTAAGCTGTTCTAATGAGTTAGAAGATTTATGTTAGTTTAGTTTGAGTAGGAGGAATTGTTAATTTGGTTTAACTAGTTAATTTACTAAAATAAGTGGAGGAGAGTGTGAGAAACGGAACTCTTCTCTTGGGTCTATGGTTCTAGACTTTCCAGAACGATGTCAAACTGTCATCGAACGCAATTGTTTTTTATACACAGTTGTCATGTAACGCGCATAAATTGAATAAATATAGTTTATTAATTAATTACTAGTTTCAATATACAACACAAAACATATGCTATGACGTCACTAGTGTTCGGCGCTAATTCGTCCCCTTTTATCGCCCAGTACGTCAAAAATAGGAATGCACAGCGTTTCGCGTCCACAATGCCTGCTGCAGTTGCCGCCGTCTGCGAGCAACACTACATGGACGATTACTTGGACAGTTTGCCAGACGAAGCCGCGGCCATACAAATGGTAAAAGATGTTACTTTTATTCACAAACAGGGCGGGTTCGACATGTGTAACTGGACGAGTAACAGTAAGGCAGTATTGGACAGCGTGCCAAAAGAAGCCTTAGGCAGTGCAGCCTTGAGGTTCAAATTAGATCGGCAGCCTGAAGGTGAGAGAACGCTTGGTCTTATCTGGTTCCCTGCTACAGACGAGTTTGGGTTCGATCTGTCGCTCAAACGTATACCTAGCGATATTATTAGCGGTAAACAAGTACCTACCAAAAGGATCATGCTTCGCGTAATTATGTCGATCTTCGATGTGTTTGGTTTCTTATCACCATTCACAATTCAAGGTAAGATAATGTTACAGTCTTTATGGCAGTTATCCATTAATTGGGACGAAAATATTCCAAATAATATTTTCGTCAAATGGACCGAGTGGATTAAACTTTTAAAAGAAATGCATCATGTACGTATACCTAGATGTTATTTGAGTCCTGTAGGCACGAGCGGTTTAGGTATAGGTGTAGGTATAGGTAACCTATCAGCTGGGTCGCCGGTCAGTGCTACGACGCGCGTAGCAGATGACCCCTCTCCCGCGCGCCCCGCAGTCGCCGCGCAGCCGGCGCCTACTACGCCGCCACCTACCTGTCAGGGCTACGCGGCCAGTGCTACGCCGAGTATGCGGGCACCGACTACGAATATGGATTATGGTAATAATTTACAAATGCATATTTTTTGCGATGCGTCCACTAAAGCTATGTGTGCTGTTGCTTACTGGCGCTGGATTTATAATAATGAAATATACGTGGCCTTCATAGCAAGTAAGTGCAGAGTCGTACCAGTGAAACCTTTGTTGACTATACCTCGCGCAGAGCTACAGTCAGCTCTTTTAGCAGCGAGACTTGCGGACAGTCTACAAAAGGATCACAGATTAGCGGTGCAGCGCCGTTATTTCTGGAGCGACTCAACCACATTTCTTTACTGGGTTAAGAATGACGCGCGCAATTATAAAACTTTCGTAGCGAACCGGTTGGGGGCTATTGATGAGCTCACGCATAGCAATGAATGGCGGTACGTACCTACCAAAATGAACGTTGCGGATATCGCAACCCGCGATACTTACGATGACACTCTTTTCCAAAGCGAGTGGTTAAAGGGACCTTCGTTCTTGAGGAGTGACGAGTCATCTTGGCCGCATAACATCGTCAGCCCCGTAGCTGATGAACCTGAAAGATCAGAAATAATAAATGTAATTAGCGACTTACCTGCTACATACTTACCTGTATTTAATCCGGAGCGTTTCTCTTCGTGGTTGCGGCTGGTGAAGAGCACATATCATGTGTTAGTATTCGTGCACAATAGTCGTAAGCAAACTTATGAAGACTCTGAGCTTATGCGTCGGGCCGAGCTGCTTCTGCTGCGACAGGCCCAGGAAGAATGCTTCGGCGCGGAGCTGGCTGCAATCAGAAAAGGTATGAGTCTCGATAAGAATAGCC
The DNA here is from genome assembly GCF_023078275.1 of Leguminivora glycinivorella. NCBI lineage: Eukaryota > Metazoa > Arthropoda > Insecta > Lepidoptera > Tortricidae > Leguminivora > Leguminivora glycinivorella. Next base: position 7,337,349 of record NC_062989.1, on the reverse strand, counting down.
GAATACTTACCTGGTCACCTTACCTGGATGATTGTGGGGTCCTTCGCTGCGGCGGCCGTATTAATGCCGCACAGGGTGTCACTGCCGAGACCAAGTGTCCGATTATACTGGACGGGCGGCACCATGTGACGCGATTGCTCGTGAAGCATTATCACGTGAGGGCTGCACATGATTATCAGGAGACAGTAGTGAATAATCTTAGGGAAAAATATGCAATCACGAGGATAAGACCAACGGTTAAACATGTAGCAGCGAGATGCATGTATTGTAAAATTCGCAAGGCGCAACCGCATGTACCTGTAATGGGTGAGTTACCTCCAGGTCGAATGGCGCATCACCAGAGGCCATTCACGCATTGCGGCCTTGACCTGTTTGGCCCGATGGAGGTGGTGGTCGGCCGAGGACGCCAAAAGAGGTACGGTGTCATATTTACCTGCCTTACTGTAAGGGCGATCCATTTGGAGATCGTGCATTCTCTCACGACCGACTCCCTTATTATGGCGTTACGACGCATGGCGTCGCGTCGAGGATGGCCAGACTGTTTCTACTCGGATAATGGTACTAACCTACGGGGAGCCGATTCCGAGCTGAAACGATCTGTCCAGGAACTCGATAACAAAGCAGTCAATGACTTTGCATTGACTAATGGTTCAAGTTGGAAGTTTATTCCTCCCGCGAGTCCACATTGGGCTGGAGCGTGGGAACGCCTCATACGCAGTGTTAAGAGGAGCCTTAGCGTTGTCCTGAAGGAGCGGGCGCCGAAGGACGAGGTCCTCAGCACCTTCATGGCTGAGGTCGAGAATATCGTCAACAGCCGCCCGCTAACCCACGTCTCCGTGGAACCGGGCAGCGATGGTGCTCTGACACCCAACCACTTCCTTCTCCACTCTTCTCCTAATACCCCCGCTTTAGGTGCCTTCGACGACTCCGATTTGTTTCTTCGGAAGCAGTGGCGAAAGAGCCAACGACTGGCCGACATGTATTGGCAGAGGTGGGTAAAGGAATACTTGCCGGAGCTACTCCCTAGAAGGAAGTGGAACAGCGAGCAAACTCCACTCAAGGTAGGAGACCTAGTTCTAGTAGTTGACCCAGGAGCACCACGCAATGTGTGGCCGAAGGCAGTCGTCCAGCAGGTGTTCCCAGGTAGGGATGGTCGGATCAGACTGGTTGAAGTAAAACCAAATCCGGTGTCTTCAAACGGCCTGCGGCGCGCGTCGCTAGAATCCCTTTGGTTAATGAGTGCTGAGCCAGCACTAGGGTGGGGCGTGTTAGCGACGTGCTCAAACGGTTTATTTTAATTTGTTTTTAGGGTTGTTATTAAGTAATATTACTTTATGGTTGAAATTTGGAGGTAGATATACGTGTGACGCAGCGACAAGGTTGTAACGGTTTCTTTTCCGACCGCTCGTCAGTCGGCTTGTCTATCCGCGCGCGACACACGTACATACTGCTCTCATTTAAATATCACGTGGTGTCTGTAACTTTACGGAATTAAACTGTTTTTCGTGTCCAGTACTGTGTGCTTTCATTGTGGAACACCCTCACCATCAACACTTACTAAATTGATTTAAACAATCTTTCACAAAATAATATTTACGTAAAAATATTTATCGATTTACGGAACGCTATTGAACTAGATAGGTATCAATATCAATAGCTCTGTCTCTCTCTAAAACACGTGCAAGCATGCAGATGTTACTACTGATAGGTAAACAATTATTTGCTGAGAGAACATGGACGTTAAATGTATAAGGCGTATGATTTAGTAAACAAAGCACTTATGATCTTTTTCTCATGAGTCCCAGGAGTGTCCCAAGTGTGTCCCGAGTCCCGAGTCCCAAGTCCCAAGTCCCAAGTCCCAAGTCCCAAGTCCCAAGTCCCAAGTCCCAAGTGTGTCCCATGTCCCAAATAGAATTTATAAAAGGGTCGGAGCGAGCCGACGCGCGTCATTCTTAAAATATCTACAAGACTAACAGTGTCTCTGGCTTTCGTGTGTTATACTGGTGAGTGAAGTTGTTCTGCTATTATTTCTCTGTTTGTTTTTACTTGGAAATTATTCTAAGTGATTGTAAACTTTGAAATTGTGTCTCTGTTTGATTGTGCGGGGACAATATCGTCGTACAGTTGAACTTAGACCTATGGTGGAATTGCTTTACTGTCAGTTTGTGGGGTTATTTTAGTGTTCTATTTATAGTGTAGTGTTACATTTAAATTAATGTGTATAGTGAAGTTTTCTGTGCTTTGTTTCATGAGTGCCGTCGAGCAATACAAAGACTGGGTCGATGTATGGCTGGTGCTTGGAGATAAGTCTGTGTTTGGTTTTGTAGGGAGTAATTCTTGCAAAACTAAGCTTAGATTATAGCACGTAAAGGAAACTTCATTCGTTTATTTAGTTGGTCAGCAAAATTGAATTTAGTAATTTTCTATGGGGTTATTTTGTGAAAGTTATAAGCCAGATCATTGTTTGTGACAGACTGTTGTCCGGCTAAGCGCTTTATACCTTGCGGCTGTTAAACATAAGGCGTTTAGGGGTCTTTTTGTTCCAAGTGGGGGCTTGGACGCTTTTTTATACTTACAAAAGCGTATTTTCTCACCGGTCTCAAAGAGTCCAACTGTTAGATGGAAGTGAGGACTTTCACGATTGACGAAAGGCATTAGGAGTAATCCTTGCTCACTGAAGTCGGCAGTATTTGAGGCTGGGGTCCTATATATATTTATATTTATTTACTCGGTGCTCTAGTCCATGCTGGCGTTGGTCGCTGGGGATTTCAGTTGTGATCGATCCACATCTAAGTAAAGTTGATCGCAGCTGGGTCTCTCATGTGGCTGGTACTGGTGTGTCCTGGAATACTGGATATATACACGGATAGGGCGATCTACTCTCTGCTACCCTAGCCCGCGGGCAAGAGCAGAGGGGGGGATAAGAACACAAGCCTATAGGTTGCCTATCTCAGCTTCGCTGGCTGAACTATACAGCTTATTGTAGGGATACACTTGTGCATATTTTGAACACAAGATCTATGGTAAGTGACGGTCTGTGTTTCAGATATATGCTAGAATAGGGAAAACGATAGGAATAGGGTAGAGTCACACACTATTTCTATAAAAGTAGAGTTCTTTTATGATTGGTCTTGGAATATAATTGGTCAACGTGTATTGTGGAGAGATAATTTAACTACTACTATTTATATGGTTTAAATGGACTTTAAATGTGGTGTTTACTATCTTAAAATATGTGGTAAAACTGGTAATTTATAAAATCTCTTATTACTTAATTTATTTGAGTGAAATTAATAATTGTGGTAGCAATTTCTGATTTTTCGGTGTGGCTGCGGGACACTTAGTGTTGCTAACTGGTTTTTCAAGGTAAATTCTATCAAGTTGGTTAGAGAAACAAACTATTCTTTGGAATAAAAAGCATAGGTTTGTTATAGGGCCCAGTGGCATGCGAGCGCCGTCCACTGATGGAAAGTCTAAAGCTTAGAAAAGTTTGACTTACTTATTTCTTATAAAAGTTAGCAACTGCTCGGTGTTTCGATAAAACATTAGAAAGATCGAGAAGTTATGGTCTATTAGCAGTATTGGGGAAAAGGGGGGTTTAGCTAGGGAAAAGAAACAAAATAAAAAAAGGGGTTAGTTTGTAGATAGATAGCCCTTCAGGCTTACTTGCTTAGGATGCCCGATAATGTGGTTTGATTGGGCCTAAGGATTCCAGACGGTATCGCAAGTTCTCACCCCAAACCGGAATCGAAAATAGAGCGTAGCCGATGTTTTCTAAAATATTTTTTAATATTTATTTCATGTATGTTTCACTCACTAACTTTTATTCTAAAATTTCTTCATCACGTCATTAATTTTCTCACTCATAACTTTCTAGGCCTAAATCTGATAAATTACTCTTCTATAACACTATATTATTATGCTACAATAACCTTTATTCTTCTTTAAAATATAAATAAATAAAATTTTAAAAATTAGTCAAAAATACAGCTGATACTCATTAAAGGATCTAGGTTATCGCGGTTCACATCGAGGGGTTCAACTTATTCACGCTAGACGATCACAAGGCCAAATTTACGGGGTATATTTAAAGGGGTGTTAGTTATACTAATGGTTAGTCAAGTAAGTAAATAAGTAAGGTGAGCGGAGGTTTAGTTACATAACGTTACGTAGAATCTTGGTTCGCATACGGTTCAGTTCGCTTCTGTGCAAATTATCCGAACTATTATTGGACATTTTTCATTTAGCAAAGTAATATTTTCGTTTAGGCTATGTTTAATCAAATAACGTTTCACATTTTATACATTGTTAAAATATTTTCGAACGAATGAATTATCGCTGTTGTAAAAAAATTACGCACAAGACACTTTTTTTTTCTTACATACTATATAATCACGCCTGTAGCCCATAAAAGAGTAGGTAGAGCACATGAACTACTAAGTTTCAGTGCCACTCTTGGCAAAAAACCGGCCAAGAGCGTGTCGGGCCACGCTCAGTGTAGGGTTCCGTAGTTTTCTCAAAAACTACTTAACCTATCAAGTTCAAAACAATTTTCCTAGAAAGTCTTTATAAAGTTCTACTTTTGTGATTTTTTTCATATTTTTTAAACATATGGTTCAAAAGTTAGAGGGGGGGGGGACGCACTTTTTTTCCTTTAGGAGCGATTATTTCCTAAACTATTAATATTATCAAAAAACGATCTGACTAAACCCTTATTCATTTTTAAATACCTATCCAACAATATATCACACGTTTGGGGTTGGCATGAAAAAAAAACATCAGTCCCCACTTTACATGTAGGGGGGGGTACCCTAAGAATTTTTTTTTTTCCATTTTTTATTTTTGCACTTTGTTGGCGCGTTGATATACATATCGGTACCAAATTTCAGCTTTCTAGTGCTTACGGTTACTGAGATTACGTCGGACGGACAGACAGACATGGCGAAACTATAAGGGTTCCTAGTTGACTACGGAACCCTAAAAAGGGGTTGAAAGAAATCCATATTGTAACATTGCAGTGACAGCGCCACAATTTAACCCATGAAATGAAAGTTTTTTGCGTTTCGGTAATAATTTACATATACTGGCAACATTATGTTCTAGAAAAAATTTTGGTGAGTTGAAAACAACAATACCTAATTTACTAAAATTAATCCTTAGAATCAGAACATGATGATTAATATAAATAAGTAAATGAAATAAATGTAAAATACTCTTATAAACGATCTAACAACTAGATTTTTGAATCCGTAGAACACTTTGTACGCAAGTTCCAGGCTCCAGCCAACTTACCATAAAAAAAACCGGCCAAGTGCGAGTCGGGCTCGCGCACAAAGGGTTCCGTAGCAGCAAATATAATAAACTTATTATGTCAATTTATACACCTGCCAAAATTACAGTTAAATCAACCTATCTCAAAAACTATAAGAGATACTTTGATCAAACCAAAAATCGTTGAAAGAGTTAATTAGCATGCATCACCTCTATTTTTTTTAGAATTTTATACCCCGTAGTTATAAAAATAGAGGGGGGGGGACATACTTTTTACGACTTTGAGAGCTGATATCTCAAAAACCGTTCACTTTAAGAAAAATGTTTTTTAGAAAACTTTATATCATTTTAAAAGACCTTTCCATTGATACCCCACACGGGTATGTACATCGAAAAAAAAATTTTCAATCCCTCAGTTACATGTATGGGGGGCCCCACCCCCAATTCTTTTTTTTACTATTTAGTGTCATAATTTTGTAGCGGTTCATACAACACATATTCCCATCAAATTTCATCACTGTAGTACTTATAGTTTCCGAGTAAATCGGCTGTGACAGACGGACAGACGGACAGACGGACAGACGGACAGACGGACATGACGAAACTATAAGGGTTCCGTTTTTGCCATTTTGGCTACGGAACCCTAAAAATACCAAATGATCACTCGACCTATTGTGTTTCGACCAATTTATTGTCGGCCAATTTTTACAATGACTAAATGATTATTCGTCGAAAAGTAAATCGGCGTATCAAATTTCTGCCTACCGACTCCGTTTACGAACGAATATTATGCGAAATGAGAATCTTCCAATCGTTATTCGGCCAAAACAGACGTCGGCGAATCGTTGTCGGCGTACCGAAAATCGGCGTATTTTATTTCGGAATATCAATCGGGCACCAGGAAGAATACTCGTAGAAAGGTGACTATCAAGATTACAAAAAAGAACAAGTCATATATCTTGATCATTTTTATTATTATTCTTACCATTTACATACATAATCTTTAGCATAATAAAATACCACATCGCTCACTTAATACATACTAACTGACAAATAAGAGTATAACTATTTACAAATCTTGTCAAAAAGTTTCAGTACGCTCTGTAAAAGCAAAGTAACACAAAATTAATTTCCATGACTGAGCTGAGTATTTTAGTTTATTCACATTTGTAACCACTACTATAATCACTAAAGTCACTGAACACTGTCATAACACAAGCCAGTCCTCCTTTATCATGTCCGAGGCTTTTTCGGCTATCATTATAACTGGTGCGTTCGGGTTGCCGCTTATGATGGTCGGCATCACGCTCGCGTCCACCACTCGCAGGTTGGCCACGCCGTGCACCCGCAACCGCGGGTCCACCACCGCCGCGGGGTCCGTCTTCGGACCCATTTTACAAGTCCCCGTCGGATGGTATATCGTGAACGTGAAATGTTTCAGCGAACACTCCCAGTACTCGTCGCTGAACAGCACGTGGTGTTGACAGCCCGGCATGGGAATGTTGTGGGGCCTCGACCCGTACCTCTGGAACGCTGTCGTATTGGACAAAGCCATGGCTATCTTTATACCTTCAATTAGCACTTTAATGTCTTCTTTGTATGCAAAGTAGTTGGGCACTATGTCAGGCGGATGAAATGGATTGCGACTTCTCAACTTAACCCAGCCAGAACTCTTTGGGCGCAGCAGTAGGGGCAGAATAGTCCATGTCTCTGCTTGCTCAATAGGTTTGTAAACAGTATTGTATACTCGGTCTCGCAAATTCAGAATCCTGCGGATCTGCTCTCCGCCGTCGGAATTGACGGAACTCGGAGCGAAGTGGAACTGTATGTCGGGCCAGTTGCCGGAACTTGGAGCATACTTTGTGTTGACAAAAGCCAAGCCTTCAACGCCTTGATTGGTCATCGGTCCTTTTTCATAAAGAATATAGTTCATGGCTACAGCGAAAGTTTGGAAGCGATCCTTTTTAAACGTGACAGGTTTGTTGACGACAAATGTTAGGCCTCCCAGTCCAACGTGGTCTTGCAAATTGTGGCCAACTTTAAGGTCTGCGATGACAGGGATTCCGTGCTCTTTTAAATGACTTGCTGGCCCCACTCCGCTAAGCATCATCAATTTGGGCGAGGACAATGAGCCTGCTGACATGATAACTTCTCGCTTGATCCTTACTTTTTGCTTCTGTCCATTTCTTATAAACTCTACTCCGTAAGCCTGTTTTTTAACCGGATTTATTAGTATCCTGGTGACCTGTGCTCCAAGGGCGATATGAAGATTTTCTCGATTGCGTATTGGCCGTAAGAAAGCCTTAGCCGTGCTACATCGGCTGCCGCGCCGCATGGTCGCCTGTGTTAACATAAATCCAGTCTGCTTAGCTCCATTTATATCTCTGTTCTCGTATCCAAGTTCCATTCCGCCCTTCAGAAATGTCACCGAAAGTGGCGAGCGCCACGGAGCCTCTTGAACTGTCAGATAGCCTCCAGCAGCGTGGTAGGGCGTATTAACAAGGTATGGATTCCGATTGTCTTCAGATTTCATGAAGTAGGGTAGCACCTGGTCGTAGGACCAGCCAGGATTACCGAGCGCCTCCCAGAGATCGTAGTCGTTGCGATTGCCCCGCACGTATACCATAGCGTTGAGGACGCTGCACCCACCGAGGACTTTGCCTCTAGGCCAGTTGCAGCGATCGCCGTTCATAGCGAGGCAGTAGGAGCGGTTAGCCGAGGGCGTAGTCTGGTACTGCCAGTCCATCTCGGAGAGCTGCGTGTAGCCGGCCAGCGCGGGCACGTCCGAGATCTCGGTCTCGTCCTGGCCGGCCTCCAGCAGCAGCACCGTCCAGTTCCCCACCTCGGACAGACGTGACGCCACCACGGCGCCCGCCGACCCGCCGCCCACTATGACGAAATCGTATATCGGCAACATCTGAAATGGAAATATATTTCGCTTTAGTAAAATAAAGTGGCGAACTTTTGAAAATTACACTTAACCTTTAACTGTAATGAATAAGGGTCAGTCAGTAAGTGACCTTTAAAGTTACGTATTGTTTGATTTCGATCATGAATTGAAACACAAGTAGACTACATTAGCAATTAATACTACGATTACTAAATCCTTTTTTTTATGCGAGTACTAATCGATTAAGTATATTGTTATATATATTGTTTTAGGATATTATTTATTAAATGAAAATACTCACAGCATTGACATCCGTTATATGTGACTCTGGGTCGAACTGCTGGTATCTGAAGTACGTGATCCCTAATGCCAGGAGTGGTATCAGCCCCAGCACGGTGATGGGCGACGGGGCCAAACTCGCGAGCGCTCCTGCTGCCTCCATGTTTACTTCCCCAACTCATCTACTACTACACTAATATTTACAACTTATCCTACGAGTCTTAGCTCTCTTATATCCAATTATCCACTTTCTTTCTCTGCTCGTCCTCTGACAGAATTTTAGGAGTGTAGTTCCTAATGCCTGACTTCTTTGGCGCAGCCACTTTAGGCTTCGTGGATTCAGGTTCACTATGGTAACTCTTCAAGCGCGGAGTTTTTAGTTCATCCTTGTCATCGAATAGTTGAAGTTTGTATCGTTTCTCCTTTGTTATTTTCACCGGTTTATATAATTCTTTGTTAACGTCCGTGTAGTGATTGTTTTTGTATAAAGAAGTGCAATAGTAGTCGCTTTTGGAGGATCTTTCGGAGTGGCATTCGTAGCCGCTGGAGCCGCTTCTGTAGCCGCTGCTTTTTGTTGAGGAGTCGCTCTTGAAGCTTTCTGCACTGCGCCGGGCCTTGTGCCGCTTGTAGTCCTTGTCGTCGAGGTCAGGGAAGATGGGCGAGCTGCGGTACTGCAGCGGCTCTGAGTACTTTTCCTTGTAGCGCGCCACCTGCGCGGCGCTAGCGTGAGCCGCATACGACTGCTCTTGACCCATGGTGAGAAGCGCGGCTGCGCGTTCGCGACGGTTGATTTCTGTAATGTAAAAAATAACTATGTTACAACTTGTAATAATTCTCATTCTAGATTCTTACTTTACTAACACACCGTTAGGGCTTGTTTAGCAATAATTATTTTATTATTTCGGTATATCTATTAATGGCGTATTTATAAATATTAATATTTTTGTTTCAGGTAAAAATCTACAGCTATCGCGGTACCACAGATTAAGTATTGTTTGATACAGAATTGCTACTACGATGGAACCCGCTCCGAATGGAGTCACCTCAGCACCGCGCTACGCGTCAGACCGAACCAATTAAAAATCGCTAAATTGTTACGGTGCAACCTTTATATTTAAAACCAGTAGGCAGGTACTGAAACTGTGTCTGTCAGAAGGTCTTTAATTCATTGTGAAAATAATTGCATTGCATCATTTCTTAACTTGCAATAATTTCTTCATCAAGTATAAACAAAAGTTTATATGAACCAGTGTTCTTCAACTTAAATTCACACACTAGGTACTACTGCTAGTGCTACCTGTGTTAAGGTTAAAATTTGTGAGGGAAAATTTGTGATCTCGCAATAAACACTAATCAATGTGTAAACACTAAGCATGTCCAAATGTGAAGGTCCACAGTCCACACTCACCCGTATTGACTAATGACCTTACTTAAAAATGTTGTTTGAATATTGCATTTCACGTTTTTAATCAAAGCCAAATGGAGGTCAAAATTTCAAACTAAAATAGACTCCTACTTATTATAATATGTGTACGTCAAAAATTGTGCACTAGCTACATATACACAGTATGCAGTATCGATTGCTTATTGCAGTCTTAACTGTCTTAAGTGACGTTTTTCTTTAAAAACAACCAGATTTTTGACAATTTTATATCCGATATAACATGTTGTCTCCTTCTAGGCCGTATATTTTCTAAAATACTAATCAAAACATTAAAAGGAATCGTACAAGACAACAGAGAACGACTGATATCTAAATATTCTATTTTATATTATACTAGTTTTTGCCCGCAGCGACTTCGCTCGCGTTAGAAAGAGACAAAAAGTAGCCTATGTCACTCTCCATCCCTTCAACTATCTCCGTCAATCAAATCACGTCAATTCGTCGCTCCGTTTTGCAGTGATAGACGGACAAACAAACAGACACACATGTACACTTTCCCATTTATAATGTTAGTATGTATTTTTATTGCAAGGATATTGATATACCTGAGACTTGTGTCAGAAATAAATATTTTTATTTAAATAGGCTATTATTATAAGCAGACATTAACCCTTGTTTGCCAAAGGCGTGGTTTCAATAGTTTGTGAAAGGGCCGTAGATAATGGATCCATTCAATGCATTACCGGATATCATGATCTATATTTTGTAAGGTAAAGGAAATATTTGCTTCAATAACTCAGTTTCAGTGTTTTAGCTTTCAGTCATATAAAATATGAATGGTTTTAGGTTACGTAGAAGAAGCAACGAACCAGAATTTCATTGCACGATAACTATTTTATAACGATACTTGAACGACTTTGATATTATAATTAAGTCGTACGGAGGTATTTCTTTTTAACTTTTATAAGGGATGCCCTAGGGATGGACAGAGGGCGCTACGAGTCCTTGTATAGATTACTCATATGAGAGATAATTTCGACCTCGACAGCTGTGACCTGGGTGGCCGAGCGGATTAAGAGGCATTTCCCGCGATTGGAAAGTACGCTGGTTCGATTCCAGCCTCAGGCACCAGAGGACTTGGTCACTTTTTCTTTCATATGTGTAATTTATAGGCTTGTGTCGTTCACGAACTATGAACTGTTAGGAATAAAATCCCATCAATGACCGAAATGAACTGAATCTTTCCGTGGTCTGAGAATCGGTCTTTGCTCATTTAGTTCAGTATAGGATCGGCGAGCGCGAGCGGTTTGGATCGAGAACGAATGTGTGACTGCGCCGACCGAGAGCGAGAGCTATTTAGCAGAGCATCAAAAAAAGTCAAGTTTTCATATTAAACTTCGGTTACTTACAACCTTTCGGCCCGGAATGTTACTATCTGTGGACTATTCGTATCATTTTGACACTATTCGGTCCTATTCGTTCTGATCTTTCCGACCGCAGTGGTCGCTGGTCTGGCTGAACTAAATGAGCAAAAGACCTAAAAGAGCGAACTAGTTCGTGGGAGCGATTGAACGAGATCGGAGCGCTCCGATCAACGAACGAAACGGCACAAGCCTAGTAATTTATTTCGGTTTTAATTTCATAAGGGGCCAAAAACAGCGTCAGATCATCGACCTGCAAGTCTGCGATAGTTGACTTGCAAGCGAGCGGGGTGGAATCATGTAAATTCATATCCGAACTCATCATTCGCTGTTCAGTCGAGTCAGTTAAGACCCTTCTGATGGCAACCGTTCGTTTCTCGCCAGAGCGTCTTGTACAATCTACGGGAAACAAACGATACCGTGTTCTACAAATCGACGCGCACGGTACAGCGACATCTAGCGAGGTATTGAGGAAACAGCTGCCAGCCGGTCGTCGCCCTTGGCCTTGTTATCACATGTGGCGCGGATATAATAGCGGTATCATATCATAGACGGCACACTTTCTGATTTGATTTTACATGAACTACTGACAATTTTGACTAGATGGTTAGGGTTGCCACCCGTACTTTAATATAAAGTATTGTACTGTATTTTAGATGTTTGTACTTTATATTTTACGAAACACATAAAGTACGCCAAAATACTTTATTTACGATATTTATTCATTGATGGCATAATCGAAGCACGCGAATTTTTGAAATGTGTAGTATATATAATCTATAATAGTAAATAGTGAACACTAAAGTACGTTATGACTTATGAATGTTTCTGAACGCAACTCAAAAACTCTGAAGTGTATTAAAATTATTGCAGCCATATAATGTATTTGGTAAAACAGTTAATAGCCTGGAGGGTGATTCAATTGGGCATTTTCTGAATTCGGAACCCCCCAATTAGCGAAAGTTGTTAACAAAAATTTACTCACTGTCAGTTTTGTGACGATAATTATTAAGCATGAAATTTCAATAAAAATTATATTGTTTTTGTGTTAATTACATAAACTTTAAGCGATAATCTACATTCAGAATGTGAAAAAAGTAAATTTTAGACAGATATTATGCTTAATTTGTCGTCACAAAACTGACAGCGAGTTAATTTTTGTTAACAACTTTTGCTAATTGGGGGACCCAAATTCTGAAAATGCTCAATTACAGTTTTAGATGTTTTCAATATAATGACAAATATAAAAAAAGATTTACAGAAAAGAAAACAGGATAAATTTTATGGGTTTATTACAATGCAGAAAATAGAATTAGTTAAGCAATCTTCAGCTGGGCAAAAAAATTTCAAAAACTTTGACTTGTTCATAGACAAATTTAAGCTTTAAGCTATCTAAAAACATGGTTTAACTTTGATAATGACAATTGATTAGCTATGATAAGTCACTTTGATATAAATTTAGCATTAAGTCATATTCAATATAGCTGAAATAATGAATATCCAATCTAAATTTGACATGGATTGCTTATACATAGAAGTGAACATGCTGAATAATGTAAGGGAGAAAATTTATAATAGTAGGTTCAAGGAAAAATGGGAATCCATTTTTCCCCTAGATGGTATAATTAGGATAACCAACACGACGTGAAGTGAACCTTAAAAGACGTATGCATATTTTGTAAGGTGTTGTGACTGTGAAATAATAATAATAGACTATTGGGAAAAAATATGTTTAAACTATTGTAATAACCCTTTCCCTAATAGTTGTAAAATAACCCTTTGTTACGAAAATATTGATTTCTTTACAAATGACCTCCTTAAAATTGCAATGTTTCTTCCTTGTCTAACTTTCACTCGTAATTCTGTTTACTAACCTAATTCACCATGATATTGCATTGAGTTATCCTCTAAGAAACGTAGCAATGGATAGTGAGCAGACTGAAGAAACGTAAAAATTAGGGTCAGTCCACGACATGAAATTTCACTCTCTGTTGCGAGACTAACTTGTATCTGGTGCTAAATGACTCTTGTTGTTACTGCCTTATTTTGGTTAGAACTATCACTTTTGTTGAGACACTTGTAGATTGTAGACATTGTATACTTAGGTCCGTTAGAGTCGGTCTAGACGGTAGGATTATTGTCAGATCTAGTAAAAGTTCTGAAGTTAGTATTGATTTTAGAGTCAGTAACAAACATTTAAATTTCAACACAACAACAGCAACAGTTACAAGCGAAGTAGCAAGACAAAGATAAAAAACAATTAAGTAATGTTTTGTTTTTAAATGTTAGGTACATCTGAAGTTGTCGAAAAATATAATGAAAGTGATTCAATTAATTAGGAAAATACAGCGGTCTCGGCGCCGAATATATTTTTATTCCATTCGGCGTCGAGACCCTCGGTCCGTGGGGCCCTGGCGCTCTGAGTCTCTTCAAGGACTTATCGAAGAGACTAAGAGACGCCACCGGCGACCGAAGAGCTGGCAGCTTCCTCGCTCAGCGTATTAGCTTGACAATCCAGCGAGGAAATGCTGCCAGCGTCTTTGGTACTATGCCACAGGGGCCGTTTTTAGATTTACTTTAGTTTAATTTTAGTTTTATTTAGTTTAATTTAATTTTTATTTTATTTTATTTTAAGTTTAATTTTAGATTTAATAGTTAGTTTTATTGTAAGATAATTTTATGTCCCTAATGTTTTATTATGTTATATATTAAATTATTGTTAACCGCATTAAAATATTCATTAATGAAGCTAGAAAGTTTGTCGTAATGCATAGTGACCAATTGTTATTGTTTGTGTTGTTGTTGTTGTTGTTCGCTCTTTAGCGATAAACCTCTGTAATAAAATTTATTGTAATGTGTGTGTTCCTATGTACATTTCTGAGGTTGTGCAATAAAGTGGATTTGTATTGTATTGTATTGTATTGTATTGTTATCAATTATCGATATAGAAATAGAAGCATGTGTTATGTAAGGCGAAAGTAGGAATGGTCGAGTGGCAGACGCACTTAACGAGATCACGCGAACTTTTAACAGGCACAATATTATACTGAGCTAGTAGACCGGAACTACGGGGATACAATAGGAATATACGGAAACTCAGAGCTCATACAACCCGGCAACCTTCAAATCTAGGGTAAACAGGCATCTTTTAGGCGAACTCACTGCATCGTAGGCCATGTCTTTGCCTTTGGCTAGTCTGTGGCCAAGAGTAAGCCCATTTATAATAAAAAATAATAATAATCACTGATTTTACGGTATGGAAAATTATAAATATACTAAACAGAGCCTTTAGTTGTCTACTAATTTAACCATTGAACTAAATATTTCTTTATTTACACTTGTATTCGGCTTCCTACACGCTTCATCGTACTAAACTTGTGTACGTTTTGTTGTAAGTAGAAGTAGGTAGTATTTATGAACCAAATAAGGATTTCCTACATTTCAGGTATAACTCATTTAAACTAAATTATTGTCACGTATAATATTGAAAAGTGAAATTCTTAATCCACAGCACACAGAGGACGTGTATAATTTCTAAAAAATACCAAAATTAACTAGTATCAGTTCAACTTAGAAGCTACGAATCATCAAAGTTTGCATATTGCTGATAACAATTGCACACTGTCATTCGGGTCAAACACATTGTCAAGTTAGCTGTAAGTGGTTGTCTAATTTGTCCATGACTCAAATAAAAATGCTACCTACATTACGTATACACATCAATGTTTGCATCATTTGCTATAGGTACCTATGGTTCAAGGTTTAATTGAATTAAATTAAAACAACACAGGATAATCTCCATTAGGTAAATTACATAATGCACTAATAAATTTGAATTAGAAATTAACTCAAGCGAACATCCAGTCAAGTCAAAAAAGCAAACAACATTCTAACACGGCTTTTAGCAGTCCATGTATTCAATACCAAATTTAATTAAATTTGGCATAAAATAATTATACTGTCTCACTTATTACTAAAAATATTTCTTTAATAAACAATTATCCTTAGAATTCTGAACAACTTCGACTGCCAAACATCGATTATACAAAACGATTCTTCGCCGTCAACCGTGTAAATTCACGTAACGACAAGCCTTTCAGACTAATATCCATAGCCGTCACAACAGACAACAATGTGTGGAACCGTAACAACAGGCTTTCCGACTAATATCCATGGCCGCCACAACAGACAACACAAAGTGTGAAATAGCCGTGCTAATTGGTCGCTTGTTTTAGTTCCGCAGTCTTTGCAATAAT
This sequence comes from Leguminivora glycinivorella, assembly GCF_023078275.1. Lineage (NCBI taxonomy): Eukaryota > Metazoa > Arthropoda > Insecta > Lepidoptera > Tortricidae > Leguminivora > Leguminivora glycinivorella. Next base: position 7,321,848 of record NC_062989.1, on the reverse strand, counting down.
TGCTTATTTTACTTGCATGGAATGGGACCTTGAAAATTTTCATGCAGTTTTTACTCCAGATTTTAAAGAAATTAGAGAGCATGTTAACTGAAACTGACATAAAACATGCATAAAACGCTCAACAGAGGAGTAAGAAGACGTATATTGTGTATAAGAAAGATAACGAGTCGTTATTAACGACACATGAAAACAATACATGTTAAGACGATACAGGAGGGGTCAATTCTCCATACAAACGCTCTCGACTATTTCCTCCCTGGTTTTTGAAGATACAGCACTGAGTTTTTCAACACAGATTTTTATTATTTTTATCTGTGTCAGACCATTTTGATTTTTTTGATATTCTTATTTTTAAAGACGCTAGAGCCAATCAAAATTTCCAAAGAAGGCCTTAATGACTATGGCGCAAAAAAAGGTCTGGTATTCAAAATTGGTAACAATTAGCCAAAAAACTAAATGGTCCGACACAGATAATTTCATTGTTATTCAGATTCTCATATTTCGTTACGATTCATCAAGTTTTGAAGGAGGAAACAGTCGAGAGCGGAACCTCGATTTTAAAGATTTTTTCGCAATATCTTTTAACTAGTTGTTCTTAATGGACAATTTTTTTTCGATAAATCCAGTTAATACTACTAGTATATTTAACTAAAATTCCCAAATGGAAAGGGGGGCTCGTTTCCGTTTTATAGCATTTTCACTCCTGTAGCGTCTTAACTCCCGACGCAAAAACGACGGGGTGTTATAAGTTTGACGTGTCTGTCTGTCTGTCTGTTTGTCTGTCTGTCTGTCTGTGTGTCTGTCTGCGGCATCGTAGCTCCCGATCCCGAACGGATGAAACGATTTAGATTTAGTTTTTTTTTTGTTTGAAAGCTGAGTTAGTCGGGAGTGTTCTTAGCCATGTTTCATGAAAATTGGTCCACTATGTCGGGGATTTTTTCAAAATTTTAATTTTGTGATACTGCAAGAAATTAATAGAAATTTACAGGATTAAAATGCACATGAGTCACTTTTATAAATGTGATACTATATATCTACATGCTGAGGTTCTTCCACAGAAATTTGGTTCTTCACATGTGTTCTAACGCCGTGTCTTGCGTGGGCGACGGTCGCGCGACCGTCGCCGTCGCGTCTCATACTTCCATATCGATAAGGTTTGATTTCGTATGCGTCGCATCGCCGTCGCGCGACCATCGCGCGACCGTCGCCATGCAAGCCACGGCGTAAGTAGTGTGAGTGTGTCAGGTCAGGACTCCGCATTACCGTTAAGCTGGCATACCAAACTTAGCCGACATCAATTTGTTAACTGTATTGTGTATACACGGTGTAAGATGAGACAACCGAAATATTTTAATTACGCATTTCTGAGGGCAAAATAAAGATTTAATGTCATCAATGACGTCAAGCAAATTTCGCCAAAAAAAAATTTTGGTGACTGTTTTTTTTAGTTTTTTTGGATATATTTTCACACAAAAAGTAAATGTCATTCGTAAAACTGGGACTTTAAAAAAATTTTTTTTTTTTTCTAAAAAAAATACTATTTTGCAATGAGTTACTAGTTATTTTTTGACATCTATCAACGAGGATAGTTAGATTATGTCCGATAACGGCATCATCGCCATCAAAATAGCATTTTTTTTTTAAATTGTTATTTTTTTGTCTGAAAGAAGGCGAAATCCAGAAAAGTTTATATGACATTTTACTCTTCTAATATGATGAGGAATACTTACTCTGGTTTCTTCATGTTACACGTTGTATTATAAAATATACACTGTATAATTGGTAATTCTCTTTTAAATACATATTAACCAAAATGTAACACTGATTAATTTGAAAATTAGAATCCATAATAGGTATATTTAGTCGCTAGTTTAGTATGTAGGAAACTGACTTTTATAGGCGCAATATATTTATTACACGGGGTGGTATATATTTAGATTTAAACGGTTACTGCATTTACTAAACGGTTATTATCTCCTGTTTCTTTTCTTTAGTTCTTATTATTAAAGATACACTTATTCACCTAATCCCTCTTTTGACGATACTAATCCCTACATTTGAATAGTTGACAGCTTTTAAGGTCACTTCTTTAAAAAGTTCACCTAATAATGTATGTAATAATATCTACTCTACCATTTGCATTTTAATACTTTCATTTGTAAAGTTCACCAAGTGATTTTATAAAGTTTTTATAAGATAAGAATTAATGTGCAGTTTCATGTCAAACAAATCTTTGTATATCATGATCTCCATTAGTATAAGATGTAAGACTAATTCATTCATTCATGAGAGTTCATGACGACGGTATTGTTGCGATGCGCGATGGTACCGTTCCGAATTTACTAGAGCACGACACAGCAGTGTATTTCTGTTGTTTGTGTTTTCTTTTCGTTCTAACTGACATCTCAAGATTACTATCTTTACTAGTATAATCCAGTTAGCTTTTCATAATTTTTAATCCCCCTTCTCTCTCTATATATTTTCATGTATGTACTTTACAGGGTACTGGAGGCTTCGGAATTGATATTTCTTTTTCTGGCTGACTACAGCTTACTCTAAATTTATTTTTCATCTTGGAAAATTCGCAAATCTATTAATCTACAATTTTTTTATCATGCAGAAACGTCTGCGAGCGATATTACATATTTTTAAATTAAAGGAAAAATGGAAAAATTCACACCTCTGGCAGGACTCGAACCTGCGACCTCTGGCCGTGCTGGGGCCATCGCGCTCCCAGCTGCGCCACGGATCCACACGCACGCTCCATGCGCACGCATCCAGCAGGCCTCCGTGGCGCAGTTGGAAGCGAGATGGCCCCGGCAAGGCCAGAGGTCGCAGGTACGAGTCCTGCCGGAGGTGTGAATTTTCCATTTTTCCTTTAATCTACAATTGTTTTGTTGAACCGTTCCCGAGAACCATTCCGTATGACCAAATAGTGGAAAGATAAACAGATGAACGAGCTAACATAGGGACCAGTTATGTTATAGGTAGTCCTGGTCTACATGAATGATGGATTCGTCGGAACTGCATGCGTTGGAGTAATAACACTAATAACGTTCCAGAACGCACCAGAAACGCTCAGAAGTGTTTTGTTGCGTCTCACGTTCAGGCAATTAAACTCATTGCAATTATAATAGTTTTGCTAAGTGAACATTTTAAATGCTTATTTTACTTTTATGTGGAGAAAGGCGTTGCTTACAGCGTTGTTAGTTTATTTGCCACTTTACACACCTTATAAGTACACATAATAAAACTCGTGGACTCTATTATAACGTTTAACCCATGACAAAGCAATTTGGCCTGGTCAGCAACATAGCAGTAGCATACTAGCATACGCTAGACAAAATTCAAAATGTTTATTCCATATCACCTTCATCGAAAATGATGAGAATAAAAATATCACCCACAACGCATACCTACTTGTTAAGTACTCTTTACTAGGTACTGCACCCAATCTATCGTGAATCTTTACCCACTATTTATACTATAAGCCGGTTAACAAACTGTGTTTCAAAAATTTCGAGATTGGTAATCAGTATTTCCGCTTACTAAGGTCAGTAAGGTCATGGGTTGGGTTTTGAATCTTTGCAGAATTCTGTTACTTTCTTCTTTCTTTAGTATATAAGTAGTAGGCGTTTTCTCTCGGTGTAAGTAGGGATGAGAAATAAATCCAAAATATTTCTTTTTAAGATAATAAGCACAAGAATGAACAAATTTCATTGATTAGGTAAGAATTAATTGCCTACGTAAAACCTATTAGTACAACAATAATTCGCGTGAATAACAGGAATTTATTTATTTCGAGCATTACAACAGTCATAACGTAACAAGTACGTGAGCTGCTGTTCTAAAAAAACGGGCACTTCATCGGGAGCTACAGTCTAATATGTACCAGTACTACCAGTAAAGTTCATAGCAAATAAAACAACGCCAAATCCATAGATCGCTCTGTGATGGCTTCAAAAAGTTTGGAAATCATAAAGAGCAGCATCAAACGATTCACCTCTACTTCACATTTTGTACGTTGTTCGCTGTGTCAATCTGTCAATCAAGTTACATGCCTTTTGGATTGTCATGAGCGCCCACTAGGCCAAGGAGTCAGTGGTTAGAAGGAAGTTTGCATGCGTATACATACAGTTGTACTGTACACGCAACTGATGCACGCTACCATGTTTACTTTTTCTTACAATAACTGGTCAACGATCGAATCACGATAAGGTACTGTATGTTTTGCATGGTCAATTTTGCATGTTCTTTTAAATAACGTCTATGAACTGCTTTTAAACGCAAAGCATCTATGTACATGACAGAAAAATATACAAACTGTATAGTGAAAGGATCGTGAGAAAGGTACAACGTACAACCATAAAATCAAACAGATCTGTAATTATTTTTCATTTAAATGGTTTGTTTACATAGTTATGTTCGAGAATAATAAGCAGTGTTCACCGTTACTACACCATTTGAAAGTAAAAGGACGAAAGAGCATGTAATTTTAAAGTCATAAGGCCGTTTAAAGATAGCTCTATCCTTGGAGGAAATTATAACTGTACGTCGCTCGGTGATTCCATTTCCGAAAACCCGTTTGAGCACGCCGCACGCCCTTTCTAGAGTTGCGTTCAGAATAAAATGAAAGGCACTATGTCATCAATAACCTCATGCATTTTTCTTAAAATTTCATAAATTACTTCGTGTCCTTTTGACTACATAAGTATTTATACCTACAGAAATTGCAGCGGCTACAGAATCTGATACCCAATAAACGATAAGTATCCTTTTTTGTTTTTATATTTATTAGTGTTCGTGTCTTAGTTGTACCCTTGTCTTATCTTCAAATTATTTGCTAGAATAGTTCCTAAGCGAAGTAGAAATGTTTGTGGGTTAATAGTATTGAGAAACAGTTAAAGAATGCTTCCGACCCGGCGACTTCACAAATACGTCTACCTAACCAAAGGTGGCGTAATTTTTGCAGCCATGTTTATATACGGTAAGATCGTAGACAAACTAACGATTATTTGTTCACAAGTCAACTTGTTGCTGCAATGCAAGATTTCCTAGATGTTTTTAAATTTAATTTAAATTTATCAGCATACTAGCTTTTGCTCGCGACTTCGCTCGCGTTAGAAATAGACAAAAAGTAACCTCAGCCTAGCTGTTACGCTCCATCCCTTCAACTATCTTATAAAGGGGCTTACTCTTGACCACAGACTAGCCAAAGGCAAAGACGTGGCCTACGATGGAGTGAGCTCGCCCAGAAGATGCCTGTTCACTCTTGATTTGAAGGTTGCCCTTGTTGCTCTTGATTTTTTTGTAAACTTGATTTGTTCTTTAATGATTGACAACTAGAGACTTGTACATCTCATGAAATGTGTAATTTTGCTGTTCATTTTCTGTATTTTTTTTTTTTATGATTTGACGAAGGTTTTTACTTTTAAATATTTAAATTTTATAAAATTTTACTCTTGGAGACTCTATACATCGGGTGCGTATCGATCGATATAACTTATTTTTATATATTTTTAGTCGTTATAACGATCATTTGATATAATTATTGAATCATATAATAACAAATAATATACTAACAAATTGTATAATTCTTATTTAATATAATGATCATTTTTTCGAATAACATTCATTATAACATACTTTGTGTATAATGCTTATTTCCGATAATAAATAAATTGTATAACACAAATTCTTTCTAAAGCACAGTTAGAATGAAAAAAAATTAGAATAAATTAGATCCGTAATTTACTAGAAAAGTAGATTAGGTTAGAACTGTGACCCCTACACACAACGCGCTGCTACCAGAAAAAAATAGGTTAGGTTAGGTTATAACTGTGCCCCTTCAACATATGTAGTGCTATCAGAAAAGTAGGTTAGGTTAGAACTGTGATCCCTTCAAAAAAAGAATAAAATTAATTCATGAAATGTTTTATACTGCTTGCTAGTTATATTATACTAGTAGTATATCAATAATTATACTTATTATAAATAAGTGTTATACGAAATAATCATTATACAAAATAAAAGTAGATATTTTGTGGTTATACCAAATGTTAATTATGTCAAATGAATGATTATATCCTTTAAATATATACCAAATGTTGTTATATCAAATGTTACTATACCAAAAAAGTTTATACCAATCATTACACACCCCTATACATCTCCATGGTATCTCCACTTAAAAAATCACGTCAATTCGTCGCTCCGTTTTGCCGTGAAAGACAGACAAACAAACAGACACACACACTTTCCCATTTATAATATTAAGTATGGAGTACGAGTATGGATAATTCGAATATATATATACTATAACTATCTGATATGATTTTCTGATAGTGAGTATATATTTTGAACTAATTTTCTGATATGATAAGAATTAAAGATATACAGATCATTTAAAATTTGCCTGATCTCAGGTGCAATTGAAATTCAAAGGCTTGGAATAGAAACAACAAACAAAAATTTAATTAGCTATTGAAATTATCTAATCACTGTTTCATTAATTTTTAATTTTAGATTAACGTTTCTTGATTTAAGACTTGCACTTCATATCACTTTGTCATCTTTGCTACGGCCCAAGGTCACGGACACGGTGGCATTAATTGATCTTCGTCATTGTACACTTCTCAGGCAGAGAAAGGAACTAGTGAAGATGCTCAGTGGAATTGCCCAAGATCGTCTCTCGAATGCTGCCTTGACCCAATGATTGTGTTGTGTCAGAACGCTGACTACCTCTGAAGATTATACACTACAACAATTTACGAGATCTTCAAATCTTCAGGTACACATGCAATAAATCTACTTTGATTAAAATATCTGCTTCTTTCATTAAAACTACAACTTTATTAGAAGCCGTAATAATTGATTGCACAATTACATACCATAAGTTTAATCGTAGTAGGTGTCACATATATCGCAATCAAAATGTGTGCCATTCTGGTCAGCTACCAGCAGCGCCATACGGTCAGCATACTCAATGAGGACATTACGATTGCATGTGATGGTTTTGTGACCAGTAGACTACTCAGAATCCAAGTATGTGATCTGCAAGTCTTGAATGCAAAATTATAAGTCTGCTCACGGAAAGTTCCATGTAACTTACCAGCTTCCTGCTCAGTTAGTACTGTTAGTAGTCATTTCATGTCACTCATGATATATATCGCTAACCAATGCCTTCATAACACTGGTAGGTAAACGATAATAACCTATAGAGGTGTATTGAAGTTTGTCAATTTACTTCATTCAATGAAGGCTATATTTGACCTTCCACGAGAGTTGTTGACCAATAACTATGTCGATTTACCGTATTCTCATCAGCGGGACGAGACGGCACCTGAATAATCAATTAAACTAAATTTTATTCATGCGCTGAGATTGCCGCAAAATATGTTAATTGTAACCTCCTTAAGGTTCTTATATAATACATAGGTACAAAACTCTAAACAATCAAACATTTCGTAACTACACTATTGAAGTATTGACTATTGTGTCTTTTGTAGCCAATATTCGAAAATTACGATTGAATGAATAATATTATGTTACCATATGATGGAAGCCGACTCGCTTGACCCGGCTCAATGGATCCAGTCGTGTAATATCTGTGTCAAGTTTACCTAATTACTCCTTCATTAATGGCTATTAAATTCATGGTCAACACGGAATACCCCGTCCTGTCCCAAGTAGGACAGTGGCTTCGTTTCGGAGTGCCTACGTGCAATGTGATACACCTCTCCTTACAAACATCTATACGCCTCTTTTTCCCCTATTGTTATTACTATAGAGTTTATTATTCGTTGTTATTCCGGCTGTCTAAGATTGACGTAAGTGATCGATTTGCTCTTTGCTCTTGTCAAACCACGTAGGGAAAGCTGAGGATTGCTCGGTTGTTTTGTGGACTCAGTGTTTAGCAGCCACCGCGAGTTGTGCCGTGGCGTAACCGCAAATTATGATCGGCACTCTCAATTTCTTTCGCTGCATTTTAGGTGCCATTGCACCATCGATTTGAACCCTTACTGGTGATAGGTATGTAACACGTTGACATTATGTCTTACGAAAGTGTAATTAATATCAAATGACGTAATAGCAGTTGCAGGACGATTTTCTCTCGGGTCTAAAACGTGGCGTAATGCATTATGGTTTTGTGTGCACTTGTCTGGGTCCCGCGATAATATGTTGTAGTGAAAGTTCATCGCGAGCAAGAAGCGCTAACATTAACTCTTTCCGGATTTTTAACATTTCTATGCATTTCTAGATATTTAATTCTGCTACTGATGCAGTAATTAAGTCTGTTACGGAATAGCACAAAATATCAGGAAAAGGAATTCTTTCCGAAGATTAAAAGCCTTTACTACCAACTCCTGTCGTAACAGCGACAAAAACGTGAAGTAGAGACATCATAGACGAAGATCATTCGTAAATGAAAGATGTTTATATCATCCCAGTGTACGATGACGGAATAGACCACGAAGATTCCAGCACAATCAAAGTGCATAAAGGGTCACCAGCAACCACAAACCATAGCTCAGGTGCATGCAATTTTAATAAATTATTCGCTTAAGCGACTTCGGCGACGTCGTAGCGTGACGAAATGGCATTCAAAGTCTCGGATCCGTCGTTACGGTAATGGTGGTAAGTTAGTCTGTTGTTATGCAGATTTTGCAACGCTCAAATACAAACACGGGAAGTGCCCATTTGATTATTAGATTCATATATGCTTATGCGTTGAGTACGCATCTCATGCTCAATATGTTATTACAGACATGAACGGAAATCGAAGATTTTGAATTATAAAATTGTGCTGAGGATATAATATGATAATTAGTCATACATTAGGTATTGCGTGCGCTTTGAGATTCATCTCGAAGGAAAACATTGTAAACCTACCCTTGAAGGATTTATCTAGTGCTTGTATTCAATTTGAAGTAGTAAGAGCAAAGATGAATAAGCATTACATTGTTAACTCGCAAAAAAAGCAGTTTTTTTGCATTTAGTATTAAGTAAGTAATTGATGCGAATGTTTCTGTGAAAGCATGGTATTGTAAGCCTACTCTTAAAGTTTTTTTTTAGCCCAAATAGACTACCTATTATTAAAATCATAACTTGGGCTTTATTCATATGTAACCTAATTTCCAAGTATATAGAAAACACAAAGATTAATATACAATTACAAATAAAATCGGTTGCTTCCAATATCAAGCAATTGTATTCGTCAACCTATTTTGACTGTCTTTAGCACGATAAATCATATTGGTTGTTGTCTTGCAGTCATTAAGAGATGCAATAGTATGATATTATCATACTTATCTTATCAATACTTATCATTCTCTTAAATTACATAAATAATCGTCATAATGCAACGAGCAGATCTTTTTGAATGCTAGGAGAGTAATGATCTATTAAGAATGTGTCAAGGAATCTGGAAGAACCGGTAAGTCGGGACGCTCGTGACTCGAGGATGCTTAGTGTAGACTAATAGTATCCTTGTCCCTTGAAATAAATCAACCAGACGATTTTCTAATGATTTATAGGGTTTACGAGTATTAGATATTTTAACCCCGTAGTTGACTCTGTTTACTAAACAGTTTACCTAATTCAGATCACCTGATGACCACAGATGACCGCATTATACCATCATGTTGTTCATTATTTTAGTGTTAGCTTTGATTGACTTCATAAGTATACAGTATTTGTAGGTATAGTTTGACGTGTTGTTATATAAGTTTCCAGTTTCACCGATTTTGAATCGTTTTATATCATATTAGAATTATTATTGACCTTGCGAAGTTCAAGTAGAAATTGACCTTAGTTTTCAAAGTGCATATTAAACTTTATCCTGCTTTAATAGCATTGTGTTGGAAAAAGTTTTGCTGGGATGTATTTGTTTTAAAATAAAAATTAAAAATAAAAAAAAAAAATAAAAAAAACGGGTTAAATTGTGACGTAGGCGAGAGGTTGGCAACCTGTCACTGCAATGTCACAATTTTCGTTTTCTTTCAACCCCATTTTGCCAAGAGTGGCACTGAAACTTGAGTAGTTCATGTGCTCTGCCTAACCCTTCATGGGATACAGGCGTGATTGTATGTATGTATGTATGTATGTATGTATTTATTTGTTTTTTCTTTTTACCCATGAACAGTTTCTCACCTCAACTTTTGCGATGTGACATTTTATAATTATCTTCGTTGTGTCGCGATTGGTCAGTCTAAGAGGACATGTCCAACCACCGGAGAAAGGCGTGAGTCTACATATGCGAATGAGTAGCTATGTATGAACGAAAGCTTGCCTGCACAGCCTCGGGTACTGACTGGCACGTAGGCGATGTTCCGCCATTGGAAATTGCTATCATATTTCCCCTTAAAATTGTAATACAGACTAAACCCTATTAGTTTTAAATAGCTTAGAACTATTGACACCTTATACCTTATACCTTCGTGGACCTTACTGATGCTGACCTAAATAGGTCAAACTGATTGAGAACTATAAGAAACACTCCGGAAAAGTTAAATACCTATTGTATAGTGGAATTAGTGGATAGTCATTCATTTTGATTTTTGACTCATCATATCTCCTAAATTCCTAAGGAACGTCGTATACTTCGAAATTGGTTTTTTCTTTTCGTGCTCACATAAAAATATACCTACATCATTCTTTATTAAACAGTTACAAACAATTATCTACACATTTTCTTGGTTTCCTCATCTCATCGTTATCTTTGTTTGTTTATATTTCTATCTAGTTATTAGCATTCATTTAACTAACAACTAAAAATATTTCTTAAACCACTATCTCTCTACATGTAAATATCTACTTATTATATTATAACAGACAATGTGTTGCTTGGATATGCTTCTTTTCTGAAGATTTGGAGGATTTAAAAAAGGAAATATAAAAACGCCTACTTCTCACTTCAATTATGAGTAAGTATATAAACAGATTCAGTTAACATCACTTAGCTAATCGTACTATTATGAAATTAATATTATTTCGAAACTAGTTCATTACGTGACCCATAATTACACGTAATCAATGGAATTTAAGTATTATTTACCTATTGCAATAAATATTAACGCATGATTAAATCACGAATTGTTAGGAGTATTTGGCACATGGAGAAACTAGACAAACTGGTTTTAACCGTTATACTTTTGTGAAAATATTAATATCAAACGTTTTGGTCGTTTTAATAAGTGATTCTTAAATGATCATCAGGTATTCGCGATACTAAAGTTTATTTTGTTTGAAATTGGAAGAGTTATTTGTATGAGTAGAGCAGCAACGCACCTTTAACTTATGACACTTGTGAATGTGCTTTTGTAACTTGCAATTGCATTGTTACAAACTAAATTGCTTCATTTTAACCGTCATCAACTCATCATTATGTCTGTTCATATTATACCTGCCGTATACGAGATACGAGTAAGTATACTGTATGTAGATGTCACAGATAGACCCGAAAGAACTACTTAACTGTGATGTTCCCTATCAGATTTAGCTCGTCTTGATCAATTTTGATAAAAGATTAGTAAACTAGTGACTGATCGGTAAGGTTAGGTTGCAAGAAACAGCTGACAGAAATTTTGAGAACAAATTTTAGCACCTACCTGGCACCCATTGTTGCATCCAATAATTACAGACCGGAACTAAAACCGTGAGAGCAACCTCTCAATCGAAACCAAATTTATCGCATGCCACCATCCAATATTCACTTTCGTTTCACCAAATTTCTATTTCACTTTTAATAGGTCCCATAAAAACATCTAGATCGAATTTTAAAAATGTCACAGACGATTTAAAAAGTTTATTTTTGTTTTTAAAAAAGTCGTTTTTGAATTCCGAATGCGTCGATAGAAAGTTAGAGTGTTCCGGAGTGCGCGTGCGCGGTCGCGCTTTGGTCCAATGCGAGTGCCGCCGGCCGGCACAGATACCAATAGAGAGTTGCACGTCGATTATTTATTCTGAGTTTGATTTTGGAATCACCTGGCAGGTCTCACGTAGGCTTGAGCTCTGTACTCAAGGGCTAGAGCTGGTATACAAGTCTGGTCTCTCTTTTAACGATAGTAACATAAGGTACAGTAACAGCAGTCACACAGACCAAGCTGCCCAAGTCGATTTTTAAGATACGCAACACGATTAAAGTGGTGTTTTGTTTGAAGTTTTTTTTTTAAATAACATATCCATATCGTGTCTATAGCTGATATCGGCTAATACGTTTTCCCGCCTACTTACTGGAAATCATTAACGGAGCGTTTATAAGAAATGGATAATTACGGGCTTGCCCAACTTTTAGTTTCATATTTTTTGGGTTCAGGGATAAAACATCTTCGTTGTGGGTACTGGCGTGCCTTCGAAGATTTTTGACGTTCTGCAATTACAGAATATCGTGGTACTAAATATCGTGTAAATTCGATTCGATTTTCACAACTCGAAAGATTCTAATCACATTAAAAATAAATTTTAGAAACTTTTCTAGAATTCGCCTATTTTCAAAGTCAATTAGTTCAATACCAGCCCCTCTAGCACAACCTGCCTTGTCGCGCGCGAGTTCATACTTGAAGTCGCGCTTGATGTATGGACTCGCGCGCGACAAGGCAAGTTGTGCTACAGGGTCAGGTAATTTTAATGAATGCCTTGTTCCTCTTAGGTTCCTTTCCTTAAACACCGTGTATACAGGAAGGAAGCTGTAACCAGTGTATAGAATAATGGCCTCTACTTTCTCGTTGCTCTCATAAAACGTCATTTAATGACAGCTAATGCGAAAGATGGCGAATATACATGCGATAGGAAAGGCAGAACATTATCATCCATTATGGCGGCTTAAAGCCTGCAATACACAATATGCCTGTAGCTTGCACAATTAGCATGCCAGCCGCGTTCAAAATTACTCACAGGTATGCAAGTATTATCGCAGCTGGCGTACCATGCTTCCAATTTTATCACTTATCCACGTTAAAGACATCTGTCACTCTCACACTGACATACTTGCCAAAGCGTGACAGAAGTCTTATCCACGTGGATAAGTGATAAAATTAGAAGCATGATACGCCGGCAGGCTTAACAACTTTTGGTCGTGGGGTAAAGGTGTCTCGCTAATCATTTACCAACCCTGCACGTGTCCAGCTAGGCCACTGTTCATCCTTAGGCGGCCCGAATGCTTGTTTGCCGCCAAAGCAATATGCCAGCTCTATTGCTATCGCTGCAACCTGCAACATTATTGTGCCACGAGTGTAAGTTTAGATTTTAATTCCTCCACGCGTTCACGAAATAAAAAGTCTTGACATGCAGACGGACGGACAACAAAGTGAACCTATAAGGGTTCCGTCTTTTGCTTTTGAGGTATGGAACTCTAAAAATGGTAGCTCGATCAAGCCTACCTAAAATTACAGCAAAAAACTTTTTTAGCATGTTTATTGGGGGTCCGTAATGGGACTATAATGGTCAGTCACTGTATTTGACGAGACCTTAGAGTACCTAATTCTTTTCCTAGTCTACTTTTGACAGGGTCTGTCTGTGTAAAAGGGAAAGTGGTCCGTGGCTACAAAAAGTTTCAGATACCCTGACTTAAATATACTCGCAGCCCTCGCAGGTTGACTTTTAAAATAATGACTTGGCAATTTTGGTATCAATTATTGTGAACAACCGACCTGCCTACTTGACCTGGTTCACAACCGGTCTGGCCAAGCGGGTATAGTGACTGTGCCTGTGAAGCAGATTGTCCTGGCTTCGAATCCCGGTGAGGGCATTTGTTTGTGTGATGAGCACAGGGGGGCAATTTTTGAATCTCACATACGGGATTTTGTCACTAAAATACCGGTTGAAACCGGTGACTTAATTGTTATATGATAAGTATTAGAGTATAGTACATTACGATACAAGTGCGTAAAAAGGAAGTTCGAAACGAGTGGCGATAAATTAAAACACGACCGAAGGGAGTGTTTTAAATCGACACGAGTTACGAATTTCCTTTTTGCACGTGCATCGTACGACGTTTTTCAGTACAGATGACCCTCCGAAGTTTCGACCTGTTATATAATGAACCACTTCTCGTACTAGTGCGTAAAAAAAACACCATCTGTACTGAAAAAATATATATTAATATGATGATAAAATATGTCAAATACAATTCTAATTACTTCAAGGTGGTACTCAGGGTCTGATGATGGAGCCAGATGGTGGTCACCAGGTACTAATGAACCATGTGACTAAACGACTTCGTGTTTATGCTCGTTGGGTTCGTCTCAACAAGACCTTTGATAAAAGGTGGTACTTAGGGTCTGATGATGGAGCCAGATGGTGGTCACCAATACCAATGAACCATATGACTAACCACTTAGTGTTTTTTTATGTTATTCACATATGCGACTTGATTTTTTGGTGACCACCATCTGGCTCCATTATCAGACCCTGAGTACCACCTCTTGTCAAAGATCTTATTGAGACGATCCCATTGAGCCTATACATGAAGTGGTTTAGTCATATGGTTCATTGGTACTGGTGACCACCATCTGGCTCCATCATCAGACCCTGAGTACCACCTCCTGTCAAAGGTATTGTTGAGACGAACCCAATGACCCCAAACACGAAGTGGTATAGTCATATGGTTCATTGGTACTGGTGACCACCATCTGGCTCCATCATCAGACCCTGAGTACCACCTCTTGTCAAAGGTCTTGTTGAGACGAACCCAACGAGCCTAAACACGAGGTGGTTTACTTACATGGTTCACTGGTACTGGTGATCACCATCTGTCTCCATCATCAGACCCTGAGTACCACCTCTTGTCAAAGGTCTTGTTGAGACGAGTCCAACGAGCCTATACACGAAGTGGCTCAGTTCCATGGTTCATTGGTACTGGTGACCACCATCTGTCTCCATCATCAGACCCTGAGTACCACCTCTTGTCAAAGATCTTATTGAGACGATTCCAATGAGCCTAAACACGAATTGGTTTAGTTCCATGGTTCATCGGTACTGGTGACCACCATCTGGCTCCATTATCAGACCCTGAGTACCACCTCTTGTCAAAGATCTTATTGAGACGATCCCATTGAGCCTATACACGAAGTGGTTTAGTCATATGGTTCATTGGTACTGGTGACCACCATCTGGCTCCATCATCAGACCCTGAGTACCACCTCCTGTCAAAGGTATTGTTGAGACGAACCCAATGACCCCAAACACGAAGTGGTATAGTCATATGGTTCATTGGTACTGGTGACCAACATCTGGCTCCATCATCAGACCCTGAGTACCACCTCTTGTCAAAGGTCTTGTTGAGACGAACCCAACGAGCCTAAACACGAGGTGGTTTACTTACATGGTTCACTGGTACTGGTGACCACCTTCTGGCTCCATCATCAGATCCCGAGTACCATCTTGATGTGTCTTATCATCTTGACCGTATTGTAATTTTCACATATTTATCATCATAACGTTGTAATATACTTTAACATTCAAACATAACAAAATATTACAAATATTTACGGATCTAGGATCAAATTCGTTGGTCGCTGTTTACACACACACAATGCGAGGATAGCCCGTGTAAAAACAAGGTGTCCGACCCACACAACGATAAATATTCTCGACTTTCGCGATGAAAACTCGGAGAGCGAAGCGACATACGTCTGACCTCCACGAGCTCCGACGCGGCACTGAAATCGCAGGCGTCCGTCGCCGGTAAAATAGCGACAGGAAGGCTAGTTTTCAAAAAAATGGCAAAAAATCATTATAAAATATTATAACGACAACTGGATAACAGAAATTTAAGCAGATTGTGCAGATTATTTATATACTAAAATAACTTCGATAACATGTAGATTTTCGGAGAAATGATCACTTGTTTCGATGTATTTTCAAGACAAAATTGAGTTCGTTTTACTCTCAATTTCTCAATTTCAAAGGATTAAATGATAAATATTGTTTAATGGGCCTAAAGTACAAGATATTAGGAACTTAAATTTACCGCATTTATGAGAGTGAGATTATCAAATTGTACATAATAAGAGCTCCGAAATCAGTGCTTCACGCGGTTTTTCCTAAACGAGCATCAGAAAAAAAATCATTACCAATTGAATAAGCTTTTTCTTTCATATGTTTTTTGTTTAACCTACGGTTAATAACATGTTCTAACTGAAACAAGTACTTTTACTGTCTTTTAGTATGGGTAAAGTGTACAATTTTATCGTTGAATATTGCGAATTTTACAATATATCGCCATTTTTTGTCATAGCGCTCTTAATTGCCTATTGTTTTCAGTGACAAATGTGACAATTTTCTGAATTCGAACGCGTGAGACTCAAAAATCGGCCCCCAGGTGCCACATTCCCGTATCATTGATGTACCTGTACGAGTTTGGATCTTTTCCAATTTTTCCATATACCTATTTAGTATTCGTACTTTTTTAGGGTTCCGTAGTCAACTAGGAACCCTTATAGTTTCGCCATGTCTGTCTGTCCGTCCGTCCGTCCGCGGATAATCTCAGTAACCGTTAGCACTAGAAAGCTGAAATTTGGTACCAATATGTATATCAATTACGCCGACAAAGTGGTAAAATAAAAAGTGGTAAAAAATGTTTTGTTAGGGTACCCCCCCTACATGTAAAGTGGGGACTGATTTTCTTTTTCATTCCAACCCCAACGTGTGATATATTGTTGGATAGGTATTTAAAAATGAATAAGGGTTTCCTAAAATCGTTTTTTTATAATATTAATATTTTCGGAAATAATCGCTCATAAAGGAAAAAAAAGTCTGTCCCCCCTCTAACTTTTGAACCATATGTTTAAAAATATGAAAAAAAATCACAAAAGTAGAACTTTATAAACACTTTCTAGGAAAACTGTTTTGAACTTGATAGGTTCAGTAGTTTTTGAGAAAAATACGGAAAACTACGGAACCCTACACTGAGCGTGGCCCGACACGCTCTTGGCCGGTTTTTTTTTAGTTAGAGCAAGAACGATTTAATACTGGACTGACAAAGACCATACAAAAAAGCGTATCCCTTAAATGTATGGGCCTCTTAGGCTTAAAACTAGATGGCGCTGTTCGCAACCTGGATAGTCCAAAATCATATTTTCACCAAATATTTTTGCGTGTTTTTATGTTTTATGAGAACAACTGACATATTTATTTATTTTAAAATCATTCAAAAAAAAAATTGTAGGCATCATCAGTGTAGTTATGATAGTATATAATAGGTGGCGCTACAGAATCGAGGTCCGATTCTTAGTATGAAGTATATAAATAATCCTTGGTTAAAGTGTCTGAGAGGGTACCCTATAATACAAGCTTTCTTAAGTTTACTTAACTTTTGGTTGAACGTAGAACGAAGTGGCAATTGGCCCAATGAGACCCAGTTTCTCCTCTAAATTCAATTTTCGTTTTTGCGTCGGTGAAAGTATTTGTCGCCTGTCGGCAGATGGCGGCATGAGTCTCCTTTATTTATGAATTAACTTTCATATATTTAATGATTTTACTTGAAGTTAATCCCACCAAAAACATACCTGTTAAAGAGGGGGGCCAAGTTCCTATCGGCTAATTACGTAATCCATAGGTTACGGTGACCGCTTTCCATCAGGCGGACCGTATGCTTGTTTGCCACCGACGTAGTATAAAAAATACGTAGGTTCTTGATTAAAAATATCTAAAGTTATACTTTTAAATTTGAACTTTATTACTTATTTTTGAACAGCAATATTATTTTGAAGTAAGTAAGTATAAATATGTGGTTTACTATCCAGAAGCGCCTTTGCCTGAAATGCAATAAAAAACTTTTCAGATAGAACTCCAACAGAAAAGAATACAATACAAATACTCTTTTCACCACACTCGCACACTAAATGTGCTGTTGCACGCAAACGGAGCGTGAGTTATAGAAAAATCGTTCTCCCTAGGGAGTTAAGAAATTTCTAGTACTGTATTGAACTCTTTTTTACCTTTTTGCATATTTTTTATAATGCAAGTGTCATGAAAAATATTGTGTGTAACTAGGGAAGTATGAATATTACTAACTCGAGTAGGCAAGCCATTGCGATTTAACTTACTCTCGTTAGTAGGTAATATTAAACTTCCTCCCCTTGTTGCACAATGTACTATTATTGCACACCTTAATAAAATACAATAATACAAAACAAGGAAGCAACACGAACAAAGATAAACAACAGGCGGTCTTATCGCTAAAGAGCGATTTCTTCCAGACAACCTTAAGGTAGCGGAAATTGATAAATTTACATTATGTCAGTAGGTGTCAGAAAATTCGAAGAAATGAACTTATCGCACCATACAGACTAAAAATATAAAATAAGGTACATTATAAGGCTTTTTTTATACAGCGGGGCAACTCTCGACTGGGGGATTGTAAGCAATCCATTTTTTTCCATTATTACACTATGATGTTGACTTCTACATGTATCCACTGAACACGCCTACCATATAATTATAACCAGTGGACGCTCTATTTAATAACGCAAACATGGAAAAAAAATGACCAGTTACATTTGCCCCCCAGTCGAGATTTGCCCCGCTGTACCTTACATAAACATTGGAACTGCTTAGTCGTGGAAAACTGAACTTCTTGAAATTATTAATTAAGTGAGAAAACAAACTTAATTCGGTTATTTAAATAATGTAAGTTCCATAACGTTGAATAACGAGTAAATGGATCACCTGATGATAACTAATCTCCGTAGCCAATGGACGCCTGCAACTCCATAATTTAAAAACACGCTGCGCTGATACGAATGTGGCGAGCACAATTTGCTTATGTTTTAAGAACTTCGACTACTGATCGCTAGATGGCGCCACTGTTTCCTAAAACAGAGGTAACTACTGCCATCTATTGATGGATTTGTTCTTACGAGTATATACAGGTAGTAGAGATAGAAATTATACTTATCAATATAATTATATCGGCATAATGACGGCTCATGACTAATTTCTCTTTTTTTGGAATATTATTTTCTTCTATTTAGCTCAGTTAGGCAACTTTACAATACAGTACAATAGTGTAAATTAGTAAATAATGTAAAGTATGTAATGTGGAAATTCGTACTTTTTACTCATTTTAAAACTATCTACATGACTTATTTTATTTCAAACTAGTTTTTTTTTGTATGTTTTGGTTTTGTTCTTACTGAGTATTTATTTAATTTGATTGGTCTACGTGATGCCATCTGTCGTCGAGTAGTCGAATTACGCAAATTTAACTTTTTTTATGATAATCTTCCTCATATATTTTTATTTAAATTCCATATTTTATTTGTAACTTAAATCGAATAAAGTTCTTTTTCGACGACTTGACGACGTCCACAATTTTCTGAATATTTTTACATGTAACTTTTTTGTTCAATTTTTTTTTATTGTAGAATATTTCTGAATATTTTTACAAGTAATTTTAATGAATAATAAAATGAAATATTGACAACTACAGTTATTTAATAACCAAACTCCGTTTTTTAGACTGAAATCATGAAGTCTGACTAAAGTCATCATCAACAATAGCGGTGTACGTGCTGCCATCTAGCGTCGAATAGTGGAAGTAGCGCGGAGTTGATCGTTAGATTTATTGCATTTATTGTTCTGCGTTGTCGAAACAGGTGGCGCTTATGTGCGAAAGGAGTTTAAAAAAATGGAATAATAATAATATAGTCGTCGTGTGAACGGCGTACTTAGGTGTCCATCGTTTTGCCTAGCCATAGTAACATAATGTAACCAAGGTGTCCAAGATAAGTCTCGAATGGGTATTAAGGTAGGCGTCTGAAAAGTCAACGATAGTAGCGTGTACATTAATACGATACATCTGTGGAAAAGAGGAAGTTCGAAACGAGTGACAATAAATTACATCACAAAGAGGCATTTTAAATCGATACGAGTTACTAATTACCTCTTCGCACGTGTGTATGTACGACGTTGTTAGCTTTTAAGTTTAGTCTTAGTTTCTTATATAATTATGTAAATATGTTCATGTAAATAAAGAAAATATAATACGTTGTCAGTAATGCGGCCCTATGAAGTTTCGATATAGGCACATAAAGTAGGTACTACATACTTCTCGCGCTAGTGCGATAAAGTAACACCATGTGTACTGAAAAATGTTACAGTATCTTTGGCGCTAGGTGCTACTTTATCGTACTAGTGCGCAAAACAGTACTTTCTGTGCCTATGTCGAAATTCATTCAAAGGGCTATATGTACCTACTGAAAAACATCGTAGCGGGAAAGGAATGTCCCCTTTCTGATGTGAAAAACTCATTGTCATTGAGTTAAATTAACCTGCGTGTGCGCAGTTCCTGTGTTCGCGCTCCATCGAGAAATCTCAGAAAGATCGATACTCCGTGCGATCGATTATGCAATCGATATGGAAACGCGAGTCCATGCTTGTTGAACTTGCGTATGGCGGCCAAAAATAGATGACTGATTATGAAAATTGTATGAATAATTATCATTCTAATAAATGTCCTACCAGGTTGTACTTGTGATCCGAAAGGGTACAGTCACCTGTAATAAGATTGCAAACATATCTCACACAATCTTATTTGTCGAGATTTGTTATAAGACACTATCACATAATTATATCGCACTAGTGCGAGACGTGGTGCATTATGTGTAATTGCCTTCACCATGCGTATCTCTACTCGCCCACAATATTATTTTGTGCTCTGTCTAGAATTGTCTACGGTCTCCAGGATTATCTACAGCACAGTATGATAAACAGTATAATAAAAAATAGTACAGTATGGCCAATTCCGCTCCCCGCTGAAAGTGCCCGCTGTCGGTTACCTCACAGATACCGCCTGTCAAAGACGCGACCAGTCGACCTGTCATCTCACTCATACAAGCCTAGTTCGCTTTCGCCTACACGAGCTGAGACTGTGTGCATAGGAACGCGCCTCTTTCATATACATATAATTTGATCGCCTTTGTCCCCAGGTGTGTCTACAGGCTCCCATACGTATCATATTATCACTAGGAAGCTACATGACTTCTGCCGTCGTGCATCATCGTGTTGTAAAAGAAAGCAGATTTTGTTTCCAGACTCATCAAGCGATAACACACTTTCTGACTCAGCAAGTCCGCATTTCTTGTTTACATACGTATCTACGATTATATTACCACCCACATAGCTCACGCAATGCGTACACGTGTAATTATATGTTACGTCTTGTATATTTGTCTGTCGGTAATTTATGAGATTTTTATAGTTATGTTTGATTTCAGGTATGTGTTGCGTGACTCTACAAAACGATCTGTCTTGTGGTATGTCAGTCAGTTCTTGAGCTTACCGTGGGACTCAGTCAATCAGTGTAAGTATGTCCTATATTTATTTATTTATGATGTACTGACATTGACTGAATAGCATGACGAATACGAACGTTTCCGGAAAAATACGAAGGAAACCCTTTTCGCACTACATCTATAGAACAAGTTTGACGTTTGAGTGTTTTAATTTTATTTCAAAGTAGTATTTTTTGAGTTTTCTGTACAATGTTACGCATATCGTGTCATATTCAATTATGCTCAATTTGGTATTGAAAGTTAATTTGTCGAGTTGTTTACGCCAGTCAGTTAAAGAGATACATACTCTCAAAAAAGCGTTTACACTCTTGTACCTTATGTCATTGAAATAACGAAGTGAAATGTATCGATATATTTGGTGAATTTGTTAATTGTCTGCATGCTTGCGGTCTCCACAATTGCCAATTTTCATAGCCAGTCACGTTAACTCTGTGGCCGTAATATTTTTTTTGTCTAGTGACTATGACTCTAATTCGTAGAAAAAATTAATTTATTTGTATTTTTTTAGTAGACACGCTACGATTTTATCTATAAACTAAAATAAATGTCATATACAAAGAAAAAGTGACCAAGGCCTCCAAGTGTCCAAAGCTGGATTCTGGTGGTGGGAGCTGGTGTTGGAGCTGGGGGGCACCATAAGCCTTCGGTAATTGTGTCATATACTTGAAAATTTCGACCCTTGCCACCTTGTCCGAATGGCCGGGTGGTTTAGGCATCCGTCGCGATAACGGAGGACGCTGGTTCGAATCCAGCTTTAAACACTTGGAGGCTTTGGTCACTTTTTCTTTGTATATGACATTTATTTCAGTTTATAGTGACTATGTAATGTGATTGAAAATATCAGTTGATATCATATCAGACATCGGTAGTCAATAGTCATCACTTCATCAACAGTAATATTGAACCTCTAAGATCATACCTACTCATGCAACCTGCGACAACCTAAGTTCCGATTTAGGTTTGGTACTTGGTAGGCAATTAGGCATATGCCGGGAAATACATAGTTTTTTTCAAGAAGGCAAGAATATACCTAGGTAAAAAATCAACCCTACTTTCATGATGCTGATGCCACCAATTGTCAAAGCACCTTAAAAGCTCGAACTTGATATGTACCGACGTTATCACGTACACCGTGTCCAATAAGTCCGAATACTCACATTTTACCTCAGTTCTAAAGATATAGAGATCACAGGGCATCAAATTCTTATTTAAACTAAAGAGTATATTCCTCTTAATAAAATACAAGCACAAAGTACATGACATTTCCGAAGTGTCTAAGAAAAACAAAGAGGTAAAGTGCCAACAAAATACTTGCTCGGCACGCAGGTGACGAGTTATTTTTTATAAGGAGAATCTGTATGTGATAAAAAGCCTTAAAGTTAAAAAGGATGCTTGGGAATGAGTATCATGTGTCCCAACAAAACGCACTTCCAGCACATTCGGCAAATGGTATTCTAGCGTAGTTTCAGACTAATTTGGCAGTTTTTTATCCGAAACATGAGTGGCCACCCAGGCCTCCAGGTTTAGGCGTATTAGACTATTTTGTATGGTCATACATGCTTTGAAGACTAAATTTTTATAAAATCATAAATCTAGATCATTTCAAAAAGGTTATCGAGAGTATTTGGGATGAAATGTGAAGAAAACGGTGCGTGCCGCGTGTGATCCGTTTGAGAAGCGTTTGAGGCTGGTAAACAAGTTAATGCTGGAGTTATTCCAAAACATTTGTTGTGAATGTAGTAAATAAGAGTGCCATTCATAAAATATAATAATAATGTAGTAGCTATTTGTTCATTTTGTTTTATTGGCTATTTGTGCTGTATTCAAACTTATTGGACACGGTGTATACTCAGCTGTAGGTAGGTATCACACTCGTATGCTAGGCAGGCAGAACTGGCAGAAGTGATGTTTTATTACTTTTACAAATTGGATACATTAGAAAAACTCTAATTATCTCTACTCATTAAAACTAAAACATTACGCGTTGTAGTGAAAGTCACATTGCATTGCCTCATATTCTTGAAGATTAGAAAATATTTCAGTTATATCAATTAGGCGTGCCTAGATTTGTTGTTATTAGGTTGCTACATATATTAATTTTAACCTTGTAATAAATTACGTGTAAATAAGAATGTTTTTCGAAGTCTTTAGCATCTATTCGATAATTACAAACCTTCTAAGTGATATAGTTAATGCGTTTTTAGTGCGAATAATGCTTAGATGAATGTATAATATTGCAATAAAATATATAACGTCAGGTCGAAACTTTAAACTCTTTAAAGGGTCATGTCATGAAAAACGTCGTACTATACACGTGTGAAGAGGGATTGTTAACTCGTGTCGATGTCGATTTAATGTACTAATGTGTAGTCAATAAGTATAACAAGATTATATCTGCAATTTATGTTAAGTATAGACGCGGAAGCCCTAATTCTTTTATCAATATTATTAATTAGGTATTCATAACTTATTAATTTTAAGGAAATTTTAAAAATATTAATTGATTATTTACTCGTAACTCAGTGGATATTACCAAAGTACGGCCCGTGGGGCAAATCCGGCCCGCGAAAGGATGTTATCCGGTCCTCCAGTTCCTCCACCTGTCCTTCAAAACAGTGTGTGATATGGCCAGCGCTGTAGTATTTAAGAATGCATTTTTGGTGTAAATCTGGCCCTCCTATATAATTCCCTCAAATTTTGGCCCCCCAATGCGATATGATTGCCATTCAGTGATTTCACTTAGGTATTGGAACCGGCGAATATTTATGATTGTAAGACATTATATAATTCATTCACATATTTAATAACTCATTTAAAAAGACGACTTCTGTTCGTAGTTATTTAGTTGGACGACATAAATCAACTGATGAGGTTTTATTAGAGGATTTAATTTGACTTGGAACGGACATATCGATTAGGTTTATTAAAAGCGATCTATGATAGTAATTAATCGATTTTTTTAGCGTGGTCGATTGGAGTCATAAATCTTATAACTGCCTTAAGGTAAATATTGTGTTATTTATGTTATTTATGTACATATTATCTGTACGCTCATTGGCGTCATATGTTTCCTATTTTTCGCCCAAATATTTGAAACGGTTACCCAGGTATCGCTGGGAGGACAGTGTTGTGGCGGATCTGCGTCGGTTTCAAGTCAGTGACTGGCAAGAGGCTGCGCTGGATCGGGACAGATGGCGATCTCTCGTTTCGGAGGCCAATATTCACTTTGGATCACTGAGCCAAAATAGTTAGTTAGTTTAGTTTCTTTACGGGCTTGAACATTTTTTTTGTATATTTGCATTTTGGCTACTCTTTGTTCACAAGCTCTGCGAAGCAGTTACTACATTACAGTTATGTCAACCGCCTGAGAATCGTATTGAATAACCGACGGCAAAGTTATTTAAATTTTGCTGTAATAGTCCAAGAGCCTGGGAACTCGTTCCTATTGTTTTATATCTCGTTGAGAACCAGCGGAACTCGCATAGTAGCGGTTTCATTGATTATTGGTTGTGAGATTCACAGTTATAAGTACAGTGTGTAAATTCAGTACGGGCAAAGCTTATAACGGTGATAAGCATGGTAACTACATAAGGAGTAACTTTATTGAGATTAATTTTGTAAAAAATATAACCCAAGAAGTAATTATACAAAATAGTCCTATTTATTTTGCTCTAAAATAAAAACACACAAAAAACAACTCTATCTATACACACGAGCTTACGGGATACGAGCTGAAGTGCCTGAAGTGTTACCCATGTGGGCTGGCATTCTCAGCATCATGCTGACGCCAAAACCATTTGCCACATTATTGTTTCAAAATAGAATAATAGCTACATTTAATTCAGTTTTTAACATATTTACATAATTATATAAGAAACTAAGACTAAACTTTAAAGTCTAAATTTAGTACTTGGATTTAATTTAGTATTAGTTAAGTTTTTTTGTACCTACTTGCTAATTTGTTAATTCGTTTCTGTGGCAATAAAGAAATTTCAATTTCAATTTCTTTTTGTAAGTACTAAACATCAATTCTTGTTGACAGTTGTTATAAAAATTTTGTTCCTCTTTCTGTCACTTTATAAAGTGTGTAGGCTGTGTAGTAGTTCTCGTTATTAGTGTTTGTAGTATTGTTGCTGCAAAATAACTATGCATATAAAAATATGGCGTCTGTCTTGTATTTTTTTTACCCGTATTGAATTGACAGATCTCGGTGTCTAGTACACAATAATTTATTATTATATTATGTAAACGTTATAACAGCACATGTCATTAGTTTCATTACACGAATTTCAGTACTTACCTACATAAGTATGTGTATAATTAGTAATTCTAAAGATACTGTGGCCAGTCGTTGCTCCGATTATTATTAGACCAAATTGGTCAGTCGCCTCTAATTATAACATTTTATGTAATCTCGAAAGTAGTCTATGTCATCGCGCAATATTAATATTCCGTCGCAATTTTAAACTAACGCGTAAGCAAGCTTACCGGGTGTGGTCTATCTATAGCACGAACAGATAATTAAATTATGTATAGGCTACAACTAGGGAACAAAGCAAATTATTTTATTGATTTTTTTTTTGATTTGTTATTTTCCAAGTAGTCGTACTACTATATATACATTATAAATTGAAATAGATATCATACACGAAAGCAAAAAACGATAAGGCCCACTGGTGGCCGAGCCGGGAAACGAACCCGGGTCTTCAGTTTACGCGGCTATGTACATGCTGTTGAAAAGAGGAGGAGAGGAGATGAGGAGGACTTCCTATTTTAAATATAATTTGGTTAGCTGTCATCCTTTGAAACCCAAACATGACACTCAAAATGGGAAAATTCGTCCCTCCGGCAGGATTATGACATGCGACTGTTTGAACACCGGTCTAATTAATCGCTCTGACCAACCGAGCATAACACAATTTACAATACCCATTGCGTCTTAAAATAATCATTGTATCGAAAATACTAGTTATTCAACAAAAATACTGTTGCCCAATTTGAAGAGTACTTACAAGCCCTACAGTTTAATTTTTTGTTTGTTTTACAGGATACTCTCTGTATACTGTCATCCGGATTTAATAAAGGACAATTTAGTATTTTCCGTGAATTTTAAGCGGTATTATAAGTACGCAACTATTGGAACAAATCAAATTATTTTTAACAAATATTTTGATTTGTGTTTTTAAGTAGTCACACTACTATATATAAATTAAAAATCGAAATAAGATGCCATATATTAAAGAAAAAATGACGGATACCACCAGTGGCGAAGGCTGGTATTACAAGTGTTACGTATGTTATCTACATACATACAATCACGCCTGTATCCCATAAAGGGGTAGGCAGAGCTTATGAAACTACTAAAGCTTCAGTGCCACTCTTGGCAAATAAGGGATTGAAAGAAAACGATACTGTGACATTGCAGTGACAGGTTGCCAGCCTCTCGCCTACGCCACAGTTTAACCCATATCCCACAGTCGCCTAAAGTCGCGTATGTTATCTAAATTACAAAACCTAACAAAGGGCCATTTTAAACTGTTTAGGCTTTCATGTGATACGTTAATCAAGTAACTTATTGAATTGGTTAATTCTTGACTTTGTATTCTTCATTACTTCATTAGGCTGATAGTTCACTATCATATGTTTATCATAGAAATATGATCATAGGTCTGTATCATATGTGCTTCCCTTTTTCTCCAACGTGAGCAATCTGTCTCTGAACAATCAAATGTCTATGATAAACATATGATAGTGGACTATCGGCCTTAGAAGTGTGTTAATTACTGTTACATGAATTACTACTAATTCAATTTAAAGTTAAACTTGTATACAAATGGTCAACCATCCGTGTACAGTAAAAGTACACCGGTGTTACACGTATTGCCGTATTGCACAACGCGGCTAATAAAGATTAATGGAATATCATTATTTTCGGGCCTGCCGGCGTAGCCGAATTGTCGACAATGTCGACGCCAGACGCCGACAGAAATGCAGTCTGGCTCTGTCACACCAATACACAAGAGCGATGGAGATAGATAGCTATGAAACATATATTATCGTGAGCGTCTGTGCATTTGGCTACGTACTCTGTTGCCGTCACTACGGAAAATGTTACGAACGAACCAACCAAATACTGTCGTGAAGAGAAACCTATAAAGTGTAGATTATCAACTTTAGTCTGAGTTTGTAATAATAGTTTATAACCTTACTTACTCTTAGTAGGTAAAGAAGAGTCCAATATACGTATAATTTCGAATAGTTTTCGGCCTAAGAATACCTACTTGAGCGACCTCAATAACATACGAGAACTCTTATTTTTAATCAGCCAAGCTATTTTAATAAACACTAAAAATGCGACAAAAAATTACGAATATTATTGTCCTATGTATTTTACCTATTAATTTAATTTGCTTAAGTTGTTTATTATATTTGCATAGTCTACCAGAAGGTGAGTCTTTCACGGCAAAACGGAGAGACGAATTGACGTGATTTTTTAGGTGGAGACAGTTGAAGGGATAGAGAGTGACATAGGCTACTTTTTGTCTCTTTCTAATGCGAGCGAAGCCGCGGGCAAAAGCTAGTAGGTAGTAGGTACCTAATACAATAACTATATGTATCGCGCATTTTAATGCAATTTAATTCCTTGCTTAAACGAAACACTTTGCAGTCAACGATTGTTATGACTTATTAACCTCGACGAGGAATATATTCTTGTTGCGTCTACAAGAGGATTATCGCTTCATGGCAATATTATTAGCAATATGTGGCAATATGCAATGTAAGATGACGCTGAATTGAAAATATTGATGATATTATACGCTAAACTTGCGAAACTGTATACGCGATTTACACACAAATCTGTATACACATTACCCAATATACATGCTTAATATTAAAATTTAACGTACGGTTTTCAATTTTAATGACAGACAGTTTTTCTGTTTTTCTTTCTTCTTCTTTCATTTCTTGTTATTTTTTTGTATGTTTTACTTTTTGTTATCAGTTCTGTTGTGCCTATATGCTTGTACTTAGTATTTAAGTACATGATATTGTAGGTGTAGTATTTTTTCCCCGGGGTGAGGGGTGAGAGACTGGTGATCTGTAAATACAGGTCTAAACCTAGTTCAGACTTCAGTCTCTCACATAGGATTTTCAGCATCTTGTCTCACCTATTAAATTGTTATTTTATTAACCGACTTCAAAAAAGGAGGAGGTTCGGAATCCTTTGTTAACTGATAATTTGAAACATTTCAGAGTAGGATCTGAGATCTGATATGGTTTCTGATATAACCAAGTCACTTTGTATAATGTCAGGATATTCAAATAGGTAAAATGCCAAATAAAATATTTGTACACAAGTCTTATCTTTAGTTTTGGAATTATCTTTGCAAAACTTTGAAAACGAGAACACTTCTAGTTTAACTAAGGTTTCTTTCTTCTACAACACTTATATAATAAAACCGCTTTGCATTGTCGTTGTATCTTTTCAACAGCACGCAAAACGAGTACTATTGTTTGGGCCAAGTAACACCAATGTTGATCGTAACACTATGACCGGCATCGTATTCTTGTTCGTGTTCTGATTCTCTGGGCTACGTTCACACGGATTTAATTTTTCCTTGAAGGGGAAGAGTGACAGAACACAATGTTAGTATAAGGCGCCGTATATGAAAAAAAAGTTTATTAAGTACTATAGCTTTTGTCCGCGACTTTGCTCGCGTTAAATTCTTAAATTGCGTTTAGGCTCCTTTTTAAGGAAGTGGGGGGTCAGATAGAGATAGATAGATTCATTGAAGTATCTCCACTTAAAAACTCACGTTAATTCGTCGCTCCGTTTTGGCGTGAAAGAAAGACAAACAAACTGACACACACACTTTCCTATTTATAATATTAGTATGGGTGATTGTACATTAACAATTTCAGAAAATCATGACCCTGTGTCCTGAGGCCCATGAGCTAAGGAAACCCTGTGTTACAGAACCACGTTTCGTCGCACTAGTACTGTAATGAAGTTATACTTTAGTTAGAACTTGCAATTAATATTATCCATTATAATTTCAATTCATTTGAATCTTTTGTAAATATGTATTATGACGTGTAAAAGTGCCCCTGTGACCTATTTTCTGAATAAATTATTTTGATATTTTTTGATATTCCACGACCCTTTTCTTACCGAACAT
The DNA here is from genome assembly GCF_023078275.1 of Leguminivora glycinivorella. NCBI lineage: Eukaryota > Metazoa > Arthropoda > Insecta > Lepidoptera > Tortricidae > Leguminivora > Leguminivora glycinivorella. Next base: position 7,292,372 of record NC_062989.1, on the reverse strand, counting down.
ATACATGTATACTCTACGATGTTCAGCGAACCTTGGCAACAAAATCGTTTACATTGGAAATATTAGAATACGAGATTTTGTATACAAAAGAGGCGCGTTCCTATTAAGTATTGAATATAATGAAATGACGTCATTTATTGTTATAGTCATAATTTGGGTAGGTATATATGTTTGTTTAGTTCCGATAGGAAATTCTCATGTAAACATTGTAAATTCCTGTTACCATTTGGTATTCCAATGTAGTTATACACTTACAGTATAGATAGTCGTGTGGTGAACGCGTACTATGCTTGTATGAGTAAAATATGACAGGCCGACTGTTATTTTTGACAGGCGGTAACTATGATAGTACTCTTTATTATACTGTGTTTACAGTATACATAATCGTGTGAACTCCGCCTTATGTGATGAATGGCAACGAAAGTGTATCATCGGTATTGGGGTCATGTTCCGCGGTAACTGCAATCATAACACAGGTACGGTGCCCTGTGCTACCGACTATTACTCCGCTTAACCCAGAACGCTAAGGCATTGAGCACATGTGAACAAAAAACTGGCTGAATACGAGTTGGACGTGCCTACCGACGGTTCCGTTGTTGTGTTGTTAAGGTAAAAGTACTAGCATCCGACACGCTAATGTCTAATAGATAACACCCTTCTGTCACATTGATTGACAATTTCATAAAATTGAAAGTGGCATCTTCTGCGTCGATGTACCCTGGTATGGTATAAGTACCATGTACTTATTAGTATAAGGCGATATACCTAATTCGGCAAAATTTATATTTCTATAAAATGAAAAAAAAAAAACATTTCACCGCCCCATGTCTTCCCGTGGGTGTCGTAGAAGTCGACTGTGGGATACGGGTTAAATAGTGGCGTAGCCGAGAGGCTGACAACAGTGACAACCTGTCACTGCAATGTTCCGTTCTTTTTCAACTCCTTATTTGCCAAGAGTGGCACTGAAACTTTAGTAGTTTCAGTTTCATATACTCTGCCTGCCCCTTTAAGGGATACAAGCGTGATTTATATATGTATGTTAGTTCTAGAACAGAACAGGCCCCGTAGCCGAATGGCATTTCTCCGACGCCAAACGAAAGCGATACGCCGCTGGCTCTGTCGCCCCAATACGCAAGCGCGATAGAGATAGATATCTACTAGCGCTTCGTTTCGTGAGCGTTTCGTGAGCGATTGTGCCATTCGGCTAGCCACCCAGGCCCCGTAGCCGAATGGCATTTCTCCGACGCCAAACGAAAGCGATACGCCGCTGGCTCTGTCGCGCCAATACGCAAGCGCGATAGAGATAGATATCTACTAGCGCTTCGTTTCGTGAGCGTTTCGTGAGCGATTGTGCCATTCGGCTAGCCACCCTGTGAAGACTACATACTCTATTAGATTTCCTTCAAAGTGAGGAAACTGCATGAGGTAATGGACGGTTTGCTGCTGCATACGATTTTTTTTGTGTTTACGTAAAGTTTATTTTTTTCACAGTTTTATAGGACTGAAGTACTGTTTGGATTTCAATTCGCTACCTGCACTATGCCCTGATACAAAGGGCCGTGACAGTGACAGTCAATCGGAGGGACAGAACCGAAGGACAAGAAAGTGATCCTAATATAAGCCCAAGGGTTAGGCGGCTGGAGGCAGCGTCTTTTTCATACAGTTGGTTCGACGCTACGCTCGCGAGACGCTAGATGTGAGGGGGCCCTATTGGCTATTGGTACGGAACCCTAACAACGCCACTACTCGTACGATAACTCGCCTAACGGCGTAATCTTCGTAATCAGGAAGTGCGTTGTCGAGTGCGCTCGGCGTACCTAGTTATTAAATAACATTCATTTTAATAAGCCTTTGCCAAGTGTTCAATGTGTAACGTATCATTTTTGAGCACAGGTGTGACGATCAGATGTTTATTGGTTTCGAAACTAAACAGTTTGTGTGTTTGTTAATGAATTTTAACCATTGTAGTACTTTTATCTATTGCATAGATCTTGGTCGGCCGTGTGTCCATCTGAACTCTTATCAGAAACGACCCAGTTACGCATTACATTTTTGAACCAAGTTGGTTTGTCCTTCCTGTCAATAAATCTACAATATTTTTATGTCATTTTTTAAGAACATGTTAAGATTAGACTTATTAGGGTCTTTATTACGAAATCGAATACTAAAACACGGAGAACAGAGAAAGTCTTAGCCCAGCAGTGGGACACAAAGTATTTTGAGACTACTGACCGTAGGGTCTAAGTATTTCAGATTACCTTTGGAGCAATATGCGGGAAACATCGCTTTTCGTGTCTAAACACACAGATGCGAGAGCGGCATACATTGCCATTTGCCACAAAGCTGACAAGGGGCATAATATCTATAGTCTAAAAAACAGTAGGCAAAAAAGGCGGATATAAATAGATGAGACTTAAGTAGCACATTCAATATGATTATGGCTGTATGTTCTTGGGTTACTTAACATGCGAAATTAACATACTTCTCTATTTCAACATGCCTACTGTAAAATATTATTATGGTTATTCAAATGTGTCCTTTTATTGGATGTTGTGTTGTCCATTCAACTTTTTATAGTTTTGTATATTTAATAATTAGACAAATATTTTTTTGTCTTAATTTATGTATACTTGTTTTTGAAAATATAAATTAAATGGTCTTGTTTTACTAGTTTTGTTTATGGGTCCAAGGATCTTCAAAAATAGACATTTCTAATGGAGAAACTGAATCAATCGAATTAATATTCAACTCTAAAGTGGTTCATAACAGTTATTATCTAATTTAATATGTTGTGTCTATACCAATTAATTTGGTTTCATAGATGAAGAGGATGAGGATAAAATATTAACATTTTTAATATAACACAGTTTGATTGAAAATGAATCAGTGAATCTAAATAATAGTAATTTATCTGCCTGGTAAGTACTATTTATGTCATACGTCCTATTTTTCCGTTATCAAAACTATCAGTCCATAAGTATGTAACACTCAGTCATCCGGAAGTATACTTCATACATTTTCTTACAAGTATTAAATAATCTCGCGCCTATTTAAAACTCACGTGCGAAATTGTCTAATCATGATTATTTTAAGTTATTACATGAAGATTCTATTTCTATTATACTTATTTATGTTCATTCCATACATATATGGCGGATTTATGGCAGATTTAAAAAAGTCAAGAAATAAGTGGAAACTAATATCCGACGCTATTTAATTTTTAACATTTCTAAGCCAGCTAAGTGCATTTTTTCAATTCGTAGTTCGTCAATGAATATAAACAAAGTCATTACTCATTACCGCAAAATCATTCCCACACCCGAAGTGTTTATGACTTAAAATACTCACCAGTAAAATCAAGCTCAGGTCAATCCTCAAAAACAGTGGTATAGTGGTCAACAAATAGAACGCATGCACATATTTTCACCTGCGGAGATCGAAAACGCGCGGCGACCGGCGCTCGCGCTGGCGATGGCTCACCACTGCGCGCGCGCAGCCCGCCGTCTCTCCTACTACCAACCCTTGATGGCGCATGCGACCTTTTCAAGTTGCGAAATGCATAAACCACAATAACATTTGAAAATATAAGTTATATTAGAATCTTTTTTTGGCGCTTTTAACATAGATAACATGTGACATTCAGCTATCTTATTTTTTTTTTCAAATGTTATTGTGGTTTATGCATAAGCTTCTTCCAATTTATTAACTTAATTTATATAACTAGCGCCGGTGATCGATCAACCGATTCGTCTGCTCGTGTACCCGTCTCATAAAAAGAAGAATATGACTTAATAGCTCCATACATATTGAAAAAAAAAACATAAACAAAATAAATTGGAAGAAGCTTGCTGGTAGTCAAAATCAAAATAAATTATCCATGCATAAAATTTAGCACATTCTATTTTAAATTGTTGTATCACACCCATAAACAAGTTAACACAATATTATATATAATTTATTAGCAACTGGTTGAGAATCTAGATTTCTAAGCTTATTTTTCAATTTATTGATTAAACTTACTAATATTGTCTTCGGTTACCGCGATAGTTACTCATAAAATAAAACTATGGAAACGAATTAAATCGCGTACAATGAATTTACAATTCATCCCGACGTTTCGAACACTTTACAGCGTTCGTGGTCAACGGGTGACTCCCGTTGACCCGCGGTTTATTGCTATGACTTGACGTTGATTTAGCTGAAATAAAAAATATAAACATGTATTTACATCAATAACTTTTATTTTTGGGTTTAACGCTAAAGTTTACCCAGGTACTTATTGTATTTATATCTGAATGTTTTTCGTATTATATAAACGAATGTGTATTTCATGTATTGTGCTATATTTACTTGTAAAAGAGCCCTTGTGTTCTACGAATACTTGCAGAATAAAAAAATTTATTTATAATTATTTCATAGGGCTGACTTTGCTAGTGTTATGTAAACGTCATAATTTGATAGAAGTAAGATATAATGCAATGCAAGTAAATCTGTGGTCTGAAAATAATTGTCATTTTAGCTTGGTCTGACTCTACTTTTCGTGTTACAGCATCAATCATTATGCAGCTTAATTTGACTGAAAGTAGATGATAATTATAAAAATAATTATTAAGTAATTAACACCTCGTTATTGTAGTAATTATGATGTCTGCACGTGACTGCATTTAATTTAATTTATTTTTTAGACTAGGTACATTATATTCATTTTTCGTAGTGCACTCAATACCTAGTCGGTCATATATCTTTGTCACAGTAGCGTTACTCGTAGCTCGTAATGTTGCTAAAATATTAAGAGCTTCTTTGTTTTCCATTATAAAGAAAAGGAATAGAAGAGGATTTTAATCAAAGGTCGATTTTTTGGATTAGCGTAAAAAGTATCAATTAACACACAAATAAGAGGACAAATTGAGTGAATTTTCTTGGTAGGTTTTACAACCGAAACTAAATCCTTATTAATAAGACAAACGTTCATCGACAAACAAAAAGAAAACGCAAACATATTTTGTGATGACTATTATGTCTATAAAATTTAATGTTCCAACTCTATTGACGTTTGATTTTTGCCATGAGCAATTCCGCCCTCTGATGATGATATATACAAAACAAAAAGTCAAGATTATTTCGGTTTTCATACATTATTTTATTTTACAATAACGTTTTCCATTATTGATTCTCAATTTGATTAGGACCAGAAATAAGTAGGTTTTACTATAAATGCGCTTATACAGAAAGCGAAGAATTCTGAAGATTATAATCAGGTGCGTACAGTGCGTAAGTTGAAAAGTGACAATTAACACCAATAAATAAAAGGAAATATCAAATAATACGCATATGTGATGTGACTCATGTCAATGACCTAGGCACTAAAGGCACTCTCGGCTACTGTCCACAACCTAGGGGACCATCCACACACAGGCGACGCATGTCCTGAGACGCGGAACGGACGTCAATGCCACGCCGCCCGAATGTAATTTAAAAAACGTCTCCTCAGTACATTTTGTATAGGAAGGACATAACGCCGTGTCTTGCGTGGGCGACGGCGATGCGACGCATACGAAATCAAACCTTATCGATATGGAAGTATGAGACGCGACGGCGACGGTCGCGCGACCGTCGCCCACGCAAGACACGGCGTAAGACGCGCCCCCAGGCGACGCGTCGCTTGGCGCGCGCCGCGTCGCCTGGAGCGCGCCAAGCGACGTCCCTTGCGCGTCCTTCCTATACAAAATGTACCGAGGAGACGTTTTTTAAGTTACACTCAAGCGACGCGGCGCTGACGTCCGTTCCGCGTCTTAAGACATGCGTCGCCTGAGTGTGGGTTGCCACTAAGGATAGCCAAGAAGAAAATTGTACACCTGCGAACTCGTTGACTGTCTCCATATATAACTTTAGATTCGATTGGCGTTTTCTATTAACGATTGTCACTTTGATTAGCCCCCTAACCAGAAATAATGTTCGCCTATAGATAGAAAGCGAAGCAATTCTGCAGATTCTGATCAAGTGCGTACGTTCATAAAACAGATTCGTATCTCGAAAAGTGATTCCTTGCGTGAGACGTGCAATTCGTTCACGGTTGTAAACTGTACAGATTTGTTGGAAACTGATTATATTGACATTAGGCACGAGCTAGCAGCAAGTCGTTTGTAGTCTTGGAAAAACCTTGCACTTTTATATTTGAAACATGTATATGATGAACCTTTTTTCATGGTGTCATCACTTCTTCTTTGGTTCCTCGTGAATATAGGTCGTTACCAGATGAGGTCATTATTGTGATTTCATGATCATAAATCTCCATTTGTTACGATAAATACAGAAAATATGAAGTTTAAATACAGTCGGCCAATTTCATAGAGGTAAATCAATGACCATGTCATAAAGGTTAATTTCTTAAATCTTCTATGACAGTGTTTACTGAGTGAAACGTTTAAAATTAAAGCGACAATTGAGTTTTCGTATTGTCTAAGAGGAATCACATTATTTTATATTTATTATTAAATAAAAAACATATAAATTGTAATTCATGGTCCCATTTGGTCATGCCGGTCATGCGTAAATTGCGTAATACATATGTTTGTGTTATCCTTCAAGCGTTTGTCGCAATCTTCATTAAACGAATTACCAAAACATAACTTGGATAATTGTTTTATTGGTTGCGTTTATTTCTTGGTACGAGACGATGGAATCGAAAAAAAAAAAACGGACAACTAGCGCTTCTAAAATATTAGTGTCTGCAGAAGCAGACAGTTCTAGGTTTTTCGTCGCTTGTATAGGGTCTTGGATTCTTCACAGTGTCAGCTTATGCAGAGATATAATGTGAACAGCCATATTTCTTTTCCACCATATAGAGTTATACTATTCCTTAAGGATCCAGTCACGAGACAGAAGTATTTGCGTTATGAAAACAATTTTAGCAAAGTATTATGTCATAAAGCGCCATGCACCAATAAAAAAAAAAAAAAAATATAGGACATTCTTACACAGATTGACTGAGTCCCACGGTAAGCTCAAGAAGGCTTGTGTTGCAGGTACTCAGACAACGATATATATAATATATAAATACTTATATACATAGAATACCAATCTTCGTTTAAAATTGATTTTGCATATATAATCGCGATCGGATGCTAAACTATGTGTCATAGATATATAAATAAATCATTGGGTTTTGAAATAGTTGATCAGTTCACGGCTATCCTGTCATTTTCATAGGCTAACTATAGGTATTATAAATATCATTGCAGGGTACAGGGTTTATTGTAAAATAAAAACAAACTAGCTATAATAACGTTTAATTATAATATACGTTAAAAAAACTTGTTTCATTTACTTGAAAATATTGGAGGTTTACCAGATATCACATCAAATACAATCATGAATGCGATGAAATAAGTTCTCAGGAATTTTATTTAAAATGTGATAAGCCTTCAGTGGATGGACTGCTTCTGCTTCTATTATTCTCGTGCTCCTTCTTCCCATTGAAACCTCGATATTAACGCATTTTCGTCAATCCGTTTCGATTTGTAAACAGGAGCACAAATAAAATGATTTTCGAACATAACTGGGATTGGCTTCCACGTCGGCTTTTCTACCTCCAATAAAATTTGCACTATAAATTCACCGTAAATTCAATTCAATACTTGTATCAAATGATTACGCACTTTAAGTAAAACTTCAGAGATTGGACGACACTTTTCTTCTTACGGCAACTATTCACTTAAACGGTGGTTTCGTTTCCACCACGGTCTTGGAAATAGCTAGAATTTAGTCGCTACTTTTTAGGGTTCCGTAGTCAACTACGAACCCTTATAGTTTCGCCATGTCTGTCTGTCCGTCCGTCCGTCCGTCCGTCCGTCCGTCCGTCCGTCCGTCCGTCCGTCCGTCCGTCCGTCCGCGGATAATCTCAGTAACCGTAAGCACTAGAAAGCTGAAATTTGGTACCAATATGTATATCAATCACGCCAACAAAGTGCAAAAATAAAAATGGAAAAAAATGTTTTGTTAGGGTACCCCCCCTACATGTACAGTGGGGGCTGATTTTTTTTTTCATTCCAACCCCAACGTGTGATATATTGTTGGATAGGTATTTAAAAATGAATAAGGGTTTACTAAGATCGTTTTTTGATAATATTAATATTTTCGGAAATAATCTCAGCGGTTCGTCCATTATGTTTTTAGACTATGTCCCTTGAGTCCAGAAACAAGGTCATATTACCGTTCTCTTTTGTAAAACAAACAGGAGTATAATCACGTACTCGATCTCTCCTTACACATATTAATTTCTATTGTCAACTGGTATGGTATTAGGGATCGCAAATATTTGCTTTGGCCTGTTTACTTCAGGTTTTTTCTTTTTATTTAGTTATTTATCATCGTTTTTCGTTCATCGATTATTATTATCCGTAATCGTTATTTTGTTGTATTTGGTCTTCTCTGTGGTTCCAAAGTTATGTTTAGATTCTTTCTCTCCCATAAAATTACTTAATTAAACGTCACCCGTATCTCAACGGGACAGACTCGGCCCGTTACTCGTACACAGGACTTAAGTAGTATACAGAGCGGGTTTCCACACCAGGAAATGCTGGTCTGGCTAATGTGACGGATAGGCCAACAAAGTGGTCCGGACTGCAATGTGGGTGCGATTTATTTCCTACGTGCATTGCGTCAAGGCTTAAGAGTCCGCAGCGCGTTCGATCAAATCTCACCTACCCATACAAGTTTCGTTCCCATTTTTAAAACTACTTATTTGATTGTATGATTGTTAGTGTCAATGTATCTGACGCCACATGTCATAATAACTAATACAACGAAATTATAGAGATCGTACCACACGTATAGAACCATTCTTTTTTAATAACTCGATAACAGTAAGAGTTAAGACACTAGTCTCTGATGAATTAATAGTAATTGACCTGAAGAATATTCCCTTAAAGTTCCCGGAAATCAATAAAAACAGGTAGATGTAGAACCGATCTTGCTACAGTCTCTTATGGTGAATTGAACTACAAGTGTGTCTCGTAATTGATTAGCACGCTTGTTTGAGTTTCCTGCTTACAAAATGCGGGATAATTTTATTTAATTCTGTTTATTTATTTCTGTTCCTTTTGTTTATTTACCTATTTAGAGTTGGTTCAGCTTGATCTGCTTGATACTCGTCAATTATGGGCTTGAAGGAGTTTTAAAACACGTTCAAACGATTACGATTTTATTGATTAGGTGTGGATAATAAATATATAATACAAATAAAGGGTGCATGTATATGCAAGCTACTTCAGAATTATTACTTCCACCATATTAATTTCTGTGCAGTTAAAGTGGTGAATTATCTTCGTTAAGAAGGAAATAATATTTATATCGTCAACATAAACATTTTCTTCAACGTCTTCTTCAAACAACCAAGTGAAATGTTTCCATAAGTGATCATGTGAAGTCCTCATCAATATTGTGTATTGTCGGTTTACGTACCATTGTTATGTTGATGTTATGCGGCATTCAAACGTAACCGTTTACCGTAATTTACAGTTTCAAGTCGTCAAGCGCGTTTCTGGGCGTTTCGGGTAAGTCTGGTTCTGGTTATCCTATAGTGTAGTTGTAGGTGCAAAGACAAGAACGTTCTTTTTCTTCTACGTTCTTTAATCTTCAAAAACGTGTGCCCTGTTTTTGATAACGTCGACTATACAGACCAATTCAAGATGTAAATGGGAATCAGCACCACTTTCCTGCTTGAGTTTCGAGTTCTTTGGGTACATCGCAAAAGGACAGGGTGACATCTTAGATAAGTTAAGGAGGCTCATTGGAGTCCGACTCGCTGGTCAGACCAGATATGCGCTGCCTTAAATATTTCGGTCTGCAATCCCATCCACGCTGCCAAAGATAAAACGAGGTGGCATAAGCCATTGAATATAAAAGACGCAAAGAGGAAGCAGACAGCAGCAATGATGATATTAATTATACATAACTTTTCTTGCGATACTTAAGGGAAGAATAATAAAAAAATGGACAAACACTAATTTACCAAATTTTCTCAACTAGTTCCATTTTCATTCATTGTAATTTCACAATCACGGCAGAGGATCATCGCACTTCGCCCCGTCGCCAAAGCAGGTTCGACTTGGAAGTTCGAACTTACGCGTGGTCAACGCGCTTGCGCAATGTTATCGGCCACTGTGTAAATCCACATGGAAAGTTGGGAGACGAGTACCTAAATATGCGTAGAAGATTGAATATGTGTTGAATACCGTACCTTTAAATCGAAAAATCTGTAGGAACATTCCATGGGCTGTCCCGTACTATGTATTTTACTATTTTGTTTGTTGCAAATTTTTTCGGCGTTAAACGCGCGTAATTTTGCACAATAAAGATCCTTCTACACCAACCAATTTTCAGAAAATTCGCGTTTGTACGGGACAACGGTTGACTAATATCATGGAATGCTCCCAAAACAAGGTGCCCTCATAAATATGTATTTTTGGAAACGTTGCCTATATTTGATACTCGTAAACGTAACATTTACAGAACTTAAGTTATCTTGTCTTCTATACTCGTAATATGGCTTCTGCTGGATTTACGTTATTTGCTCAGATATTTAGACACTTTAGAAATTCATTTACACTCTACTCCGGGGTAAGGCGAACAATCAGTTATTCACCTCTCCGAACAATGTAACAAGCAAATGTTATACTTCATAAATATGTAGACATTTCTGTATATCAGGTTTGTCCAATACATTGTGCGATTGTTACGTAATTATGAATTATTCGAATGCATAATGCAGTTCATAATGCACAGGTTTTATTTCACACTATCATTTGATAACGTATCGTATAGCTTTGTAAGATTTTAAATTGTATGTTTTTAGTCTGTATTAGTATTAGTTTTTACTAACCTAATAAGCAATTTTTATTTCTTATCTGAAATTATTTATTTCTTCTCCTTAATTCCTTGTCGTTGTTTCCTATCGGTATTTTTATGTATTATATGATTGTTGGCGAAAAAAATGCATAGTCTTCTTATTATTCTTTGTGTAAGAATGTCCTATATAATATTTATTTATTTGTTTTATTATTGTATTGAAAGCTAGTGTATTTTTTGGCGAACGTCTTAGTTTTATCAGCTTGTCTTTTTCTTTAAGGAATAAAGTAATGTATCTATTAGAACTAATATTTACAATATTTTAATTTCAAGTTATTTTGCTTTCTTCATTGTGAATACAAATGTTTAAAGCTAATTAAAGTTTCCATAAATCAGCAAGAGTGCAAAAAGCATCGTTCGCCGTCAAATTAACATAAGTGATATGAAATATTGTGGTTTTAATGCAAATTGCTCGCCTTGTTTATTATTTACACAAACCAGACGATACACGGACTGCATCTATCTCGATGTCTATCGCTATCGTAAATTTTGGATGGACATAATGAGTTTGGCTGTCATATAAATTCTTAAAAGCATTTCTTATTTCTATAATGATATTGTAGTATTTAATGTAACTTGGATATCACTGGAAAGGAAAGAAAAAGGTAAGTACGGTATAAATTTTAATCGAGCACTGCATAGGTTTCTTCAATAAATATTTTAAAAGGAATACCGTAACCTAAATTACTTACTAACAGTAGGTAAGTACTATGTAGGTACTATAATTTTTTAGAGATCTTGATCAAGAGAAAAATAAAAAACTACGGAGGCGACATACCTAAACTAAGGATATTGGTGATATTTTAGGTAGGTATAAATGTTGAAATTGTGATTTTTTAAAAGTGCGAGTTTTGTGGTTTTGCAGACAAATGCGTGATAAAATTTACTAAGTCCGCGAGCGAGCTCCGAAGATGCAGCTCACAAAAGGTTGCGCAACCGTAATGAGTAGCGTATGCGCAGGCTGGTATTGCTCATGCTGGAGTGCGGCCTGCTAAGCGCGAACACATTCGTTGTGGCAATAGTTTATGTCGAATCGTCGGAATTTGAATAAGCTCCACAAAATCCTATGCCAACTATGATAAATCGGCAACCACTTGGTTTAAGTAATATTGTTTTGCCTCATGACGTTCGAATTCGATTTTCAATTTACTCGTTTACTAAGTAGTAGCTCCCAAAAGAAAAATTAAATCGAATTACGAGTAGCTCTAATTTGTTCGGTCCTTTCGGCTGGTATATTTCGTCAATCAGAAAAATCTAGGGTCTACTCCGTTGTCATTGTCACATATTTTTTAAATGACAAATTGCTTTTTGGCAAACGTTTACCGTCTCCTATGGACTCCAGAGTGGTTAAAATTTTAATACCTATTTTTGACTTTGTTGTGAAAGTATTTGTTTAATTTTTGAGTAGATTCGTCGCCGCGAGGCGGCAAGTCGGTGCGTTCGCGGTGAAAGTAAAACTCGAGCGTTTACCCGCGCGCCGGAAATTTATTTAGCGACCTTATTTAGGATTATCCGTCATTACGGCAAATTTAACGCGTGCTCCAGTAATGCCGGAACTCGATCAATTGTGAAACACTGTTTTAATGTATTTTTTGATTAATTTTTGTCGTCATATCTCAGTATCTCCGTGTGGTAACGGGTTAAGAATTTCACCACCTACTTTCCTCCCTGTGTAATGTAGAATTTGACTATGGGTTATGGATTAAATTGTGGTGTGGGCTACAGGCTACTCAGGCTAATAACCTGTCACTGCAATATATTACAATCTGGGAGTTACAATCCCTTAAAAGCTAAGAATAACACTGAAAATTGAGCATTTTCATGTGGTCTGCCCACGTCTTTTAGGAATACAGTTGTGAGTATATGTATGTATGTATGCAGAACCAAGAAACGAATATCCTGAAAACAGTCCTAAGCAGTGCAGTTGCTAATAACTACATAAATCATAGCACTAGCGCTAATAAGAGATAGTGCATAAAATAGATGTAGCAATTTCCCTTGTTGATATAACGCGTATTTGCATATAGTGTTGAAAGGGAAAACAGGAAAGCATCATTAGTTTAGTACTACAGCACCATTAGTCTCCTAGACAACCCTATCTATGCAGCTGTGGCAGTTAATGAGGTACTTCGGAAGGGCTAGACTTACAAGTAGGTATATAATTTTGTATAACATAACTGCGTCCCACGTCGCATCATACCCGGCAGACTTTGTTCAGCGGTGATTCGTAACGTCTGCTGGGTCTTTATAGTTTTTTTTATTTTATTTATTGAATTATTATACAGTCGACAAATATTACAATTTATCACAGGCCCTGCAAAACTGTTTAACAGTTTGACTGCAGGATAAGAGTATCTTATTAAAAATAGTTACAGAAGTAATATCTAAATAAATTTAAAGTTAGGACTGAACAAGTTACTATGGCAGGCTATTTAATAAATACATTTTTAATTTTCTCTTTCATTTATGCTTGTTTGGTTCGAGACGGATGTCCACAGGTAGACTATTGAGAGTGTATGGTAAACGCTTTTTTAGAGTTCTGTCACCGTAATAGTTGTTAACTCTAGGCACTTCATATTTACCCGTGGACACCGATCTGGTGCCATATGAGTGTGGAGCCCCACACAGGTCGTGCTCCTGTGACTAATCGGGAGTATTTTACATATTTTAAATAGTTTTCGGTAGTCGTTTTTACACATGTTTTTAATTTTTTTGGGGACAAGTAGTTTTAAAAACCTAATCTGCAGTGACTCTAATTTATCTATATAGGTTTTAAATGTGAGACCATAACAATCAAGAGCATATCCCAATATAGAGTCTACCAGTGCGAAGTACAAACATTTTAAAGTACCGATAGGTACTTTATAACTTTATATGTAATATTTTAACCCGTATATGTTTGTATCTTTGTAAGGCGAGTATGGCTCCTCTAAAGACTCCTTCCTGTGTTAGCCAGTAGTACTGCCTAATATAATTACAATAGTAACTTGCAATATAGAGGTATATATCAATTCGTAACTTTAACACGTTTTTTTTCCTCGCTCAGTATGTTATTAACTGTAGTGTAGATTTCATACACACAATACATGTCTACATGATAATGTACGTAACTTAGGAAGCACTTAGTAACATGAAACGTTTGCGTTCATGCGGTGACCGTTGAACCACCTACATACCCACTTACCTTTCAATGTCTGTAATGTATGAAAGACATTTGTCAAAAGAACTTGCCAACAATATTTCCTCTTGTGTTCTTGCGACTAGTTAAACTGTGAAGCTCTGCCTTAAGACATATTGCACAATATTACAACCCTTTCTGTGACAACCAACGTTTTTGCGTGATTACTTTTTTTATTACTTATTATAAATGGGCTTACTTTTGGCCACAGACTAGCTAAAGACAAAGACGTGACCTACGATGGAGTGAGCTGCCCAGAAGATGCCAGTTTACCCTTGATTTCTAGCTTGTCGGTTTCCGAAATAAAGCAAGGACTCCTTGGCAGTGCGCATAAAAAAAGAAGAAGCAAAGCGCTTCGTGCGCATTCGCGGAATACCTACCAAGTGATGATGGAAACCGGCCGTGTGTCTAAGATGCGGATGGTAGAATGGTAACGGTGGTTATTAAACTCGTGTAGCTCTTGTAATATAAAACACTATATTCTTTTAGACTGAAATGACCTTACCATAACCTTACTTCTGATTTTATTTCATGCAATTAAATTTAATAATTTTGGTGAAGGTTGCCAACAATGCCATCTTTTCTCTTTCAACATCATAACCATATGAATTACGAGTATGTGTATGTGTATAATTGTTGGTGATGAAACACACTCATGAAGGCCTTGTAAATTTTATTTTATTTATTAAAATGCGTAACTTCAAAATAAAATGTTCAAATCATTCTGTGGAAAAATTTTAAATGTTAAATTTAAACGTTTGTTATGTGCCAGCTGAAACGGTTTTTGATGATAGTGTCGCGCGAATTGCCGCGTTTGCTCCATAGTTAGTTGGTGCGTATTGAACTAACGCGGCAATGGTATGTGAATTGCTGGCAATTGTGTTGCCCCTGTAACACCACCGTTAGAAGTAAAACGTGACAGATAATTGAAAGGCCGCCTTACGTCGAAATCTAAATTACGGAGATGCGCCTAAGTTGTGTCAACTTCTAATGTTACAGAGTCGTACTAAGTATTATTGTTGCATAATGTGACCCCATAAACCGAGAAGTTGATAAAACGCTGCCTAAGCAGATGTATTGTGCGGTGTTACCTAACGCTGCTGCCGTATTGCTGCTACAGTAATGCATATAAACCATTCTAGAGAAGTAGGCTGTTTTATGTTCATTGCACCACGAACTGCTGAAAAAATGAGGATTCTGTCAGGCTGTGCTTTTGTTGAGGAAGATTTGAACCGGCTTCTTCAGATTTGACAGCGCAGTTAAATTTCCGACACTGAGTGTTTGCGATTAACTACTATACAAATAAATACCCTTAAGCTTCCTCCGAAACTAAGTTAGTTAGTTGTATTAGTATTCCAACAGTAATGCACATAAACCATTCTAGAGAAGTAGGCTGTTTTATGTTTATTTATCACCACGAACTGCTGAAGAAATGAGGATTCTGTCAGGCTGTGCTTTTGTTGAGGAAGATTTGAACCGGCTTCTTCAGATTTGACAGCGCAGTTAAATTTCCGACACTGAGTGTCTGCGATTAACTACTATACAAATAAATACCGTTACCAGGATTCGACCCAGTGTCTGAAGACGCTTACGCATCGGAAAAATGAAAGCATGCCTACGCATGTTCATACTATCGAGCGATTTCTCATACACAAAATGCGGCTCGTTGCTGATATGCTGATAGATGTGACCTCACCCCATCGTAGAAATCGACTATGGGATGTGGGTTCGATTATGGTTTGGACGATGGGCTTGTTACCTGTCACAAAAACTGCGTTTTTTTTAACCCAACCCATTAATTTTAATTAAGAATGGCACTGAATCTTGATCAGTTTCATTGTGTTTTGCCTAACCCTTTTGGGTATACAGGCATGAGTTTATGTTTGTATCTAAAATATTTGAAATCATTGCAAATAGAAGAGCGTTAAGCCAAATCTGCAATTCTGCATTTATTATACGTTTATACTTAAATGTAATTTTTATATGGCACTTGTCTGTACTTCTGTTAATATTCTAATAACCCGTAGTTCACCTCATCACTTCCTTCCCGCTGGAAACTTGATGATTTTGATTACTTTATGATTATGGAAGTCATTTCATTTTCACTACAACTCGTGTCATTCTCGTTGACGTGCAGATTTGTCATATACTACCCTTAATAATATGGCAGTACGAGTCATAGCACGCGACATCCTTAATGACACAATCTATAGAACATACCTGCACCAGCAGGCCTAGCCGAAATGATAACCATTGACGCTAGATGCCGATCAAACCGCAAGCTCTGTCGCACCAATACGAAAGAGCGATAGAGATAGCTAACTACGATAACTAGGTATATTATGAGCGTTTGTGCATTTTGCTACATACCCTGATTACGCGCCGCATCTAGTGCTTTGTTTACTTTTTGTGGCTCCTTACACTTTCACTAGCTTCCTTTATGAGCTTTATATTTAACTCTTTAAGACTATTTTTTGAATGATTGGTCACAACGAGATACGACGAATTTAGCACGATAAATTGCAACATTTTAGATTATCTAATAAATTGTTAAAGAAACACTAAACTGGTCAAATCCGAAGCGTAACCTGTCAACAGCCTGCAAGTCATCGCTGTGAGGGTGTAATAAATAAACATGATCAGTTATGTATTCATAATTATGAATTATGTTATGAAAGTAGGCTCGTGTAACACTAATTTTATTATCGGGACGTATCCTTTCCTTAAGATATCTTCCTGTTTACACACTTTGTACGCCATCATCTACATTTTGCTACTGGCTTATAACTGTTATAGCTCTGAATATTGTTTATATCACATACATACATACATACATACAATCACGCCTGTATCCCATGAAGGGGTAGGCAGAGCACATGAAACTACTCAAGTTTCAGTGCCACTCTTGGCAAATAAGGGGTTGATAGAAAACGAAACTGTGACATTGCAGTGACAGGTTGCCAGCCTCTCGCCTAGGTACGCCACAATTTAACCCATATCCCACAGTCGCTTTCTACGACACCCACGGGAAGAAAGGGGGTGGTGAAATTCTTAACCCGTCACCACACGGCCAACAACATATCAACAGGTAAATAACCTGATACAATCCAATTGGTTGACTGTACGATGTTATTGCCGGTGACTGTATTTAACCTGTAAATTCATATTCAAGTATGTGCCAACATGTAGCCTGTTTTTGCTTTATAACGCTATAAAACTACTTTATTAAATTATATGTTTACATACTAAATATTATAAGTTGAAATTAAGCGCCATCTTTTACGAACTGTTACCATCACTTGGCACATCAGTTTAGGTACTACCAGCGTTCTTCAGAATTGGCTTTTTGCAACATGGTTCACTGGTATTTCAATAGATGGCGCTCGCATCTGCTTAAAATGTGAAACTTTCACTAAGTCGCTGACCTGATACTTTCGGATGGCGAATGATAGGACAATGAATACAATGATACCTACTAAGCTTCTTAGGACACTTTTAAGACGCGTCAAAAAAGAATACACTCGTAATAGTTGTGTTTGTCTACCATCTCTTATTTTCAATCTATAAATGCAAGTATGACTCCTTCTACATTTCTTAAGATGCTGACAACACCCATTGGCCTTGACGCTAGCGAACACTGTCTATTCGTATGGGAGTAAGTGAGAGCGCGATGTCACTAAAAGAGGCGGCTGGGTATAAAAAGTACGGAAAAATATTAAAATAAAATAGAAAGATGCATTATTTGTGCAAAATGTTTCGTTAGTGTTTTAGATATGTATATTTTTGTTGTGAGTGTTCGGCCCTAGATACGAATGAGATCGTACGTAGATATGTGGACTGTAGGTATCGAAAGGCGATCAGCTGTTTTCGCCGATCAGCTGATCGGGTCATAGGGGTGAGAGCAGGACGGGCAATAACACACTGCTTCCTTTCTTCTAGTTCCGGAGGGCTCGGGAGGGTTCTTTCTTCTGGCGCGGCTCGAACAAACTGACGCCGGAGCGCGATCGGGGCTCGGTTTTATAGCCGAATCCCGGCCGATCGCGCCCCCCGCGTGCATACCCTTCTAGCGCCTAGGCTGCGCGCGCATGCGCTCTCCCTAGCCCTTCAGAACTTGTCTTTATTTTAATAAACTTTATTACTACTACACTGATTTGTTTTATTTATTCTTATGCAATCGATTTTTCTTATTCTAATTTGAATCTTATAAGATTCTAGGTCGGGGCTCAGGCCGCCTAGGCGACCTGAGGCCCGCCTCTTAAATGAATGTAAGCAGAGATCAACCATTTATTTTCAGAATTACTTAAGCTAAGTTATCAATTAATTTACAATTTTGAACTTATTTAAATGACGTCTCCTGCGTCGTTCACATTTCTCCCGCCGTCGCCGTGCGATCCTACTGGTAGAACGACGATCTTCTTGGTGGGCCGGCGCAGGACGTGACCGCGGCTCGTGGTGACGTCGACGACTCGTACTACTCCGTCCTTGCCTGGATACGTCTGTGTCACTCTCCCTCGCGGCCATGTGTTGCGTGGGAGGTTGTTATCGCACACTATGACGACGTCGCCGACGGCTGGTTCGACGCCCTCGCCGCGGGGCTCCCGCCGGTGTTGAAGTAGAGGGCGTACTCGCGCACCCATCGGCGCCAGAAGGTGTCGGCCAGGTATTGGGCGCGCCTCCAGTGTTGCCGCGCGCTCTCATCGCTGTCCTTGAAGTCTCCCGGGGCTGGGGAGTGGCAGTCTGGCCCGAGCAGGATCATGTTCGGAGTGAGCGCGGGCGGGTCCTCTGGGTCGGTCGCGACATAGGTCAAGGGTCGCGAGTTGACTGTAGCCTCGACCTCCGCCATCAGGGTGTGTAGTGTCTCATCGCTCGGGCATCGCTCGTGCAGCGTGGTCTTCAGGGCTTCCTTTACTGATCTCACCATTCTCTCCCACACACCGGCCATGAAGGGTGAGGAGGGGGTAGGAAACGCCAGTTGATGCGGCGAGCGTGGGCGGCCTCTCTCATGGCCTCCGTCAGCTCGCGGTTCGCTCCCTTGAAAGCGGTCCCGTTGTCGCTCCACAGCTCCGTGGGGCAGCCGCGGCGAGCGATGAACCGGCGCAGCGCGTTGATGGCCGAGTCGGTGGTTAGTGAGGCGGCCACCTCTAGATGTATGGCTCTTGACGTCATACAGGTAAACAGCGCGACATATCTCTTCTCTCGGTGTCGGCCGACGGTCACTTCAAGCGGGCCGAAGTAGTCAAGCCCCGTGTATGTGAAGGGCCTCAGGTGATGCCCCAGCCGGGCGGCAGGTAGGTCCCCTGTAGGCGGGCCGGCGGGCTTCGCCTTGCGTAGTCGACACTCGGGGCAGCGCGCGATCACCTTTTTCACCGCAGGTCTTATCTTCGGTATGTATACACGTTGGCGAAGCTCGTTGACGACGGTTTCGGTGCCCCCGTGGTGTAGCCGTTCGTGCACGTGGGAAACATATAGATATGTGTAGTGATGTTTACCACACAGCACTATGGGGTGCACGGCGTCTTCGCTTATGTCGTCGGCGGCCGCTATTCTGCCGCGTTGTCGTATGATGTCGTCTTCGTCGAGATACACGCTCAGCTTGGCTAGCCGGTCGTCCTTGTTCGGCGCGAGGCCCTCGGCTATGCGCTTTCTCTCTCTTGCATAGCTATCTTCCTGCGAGGTTCGCACGAGTATCTTCTCGGCCGCGAGTAGGTATCTGGCTTCTAGTATTATGTATTTTCTCCTCCGGCTATTCTCGACCGTCTTGGGTACGACGGGAGCGCGCTTGTCTCGTTTTCCCCAGGTGCTGTCGCCGTCCTTGTTTGCGCGCGTCCTTTTCCTTCGCGCCGCGGCGATGCACTGTGTCGCGAGTGAAGCGCGACTTTTTGTCGTTCGCGCAAGAGGTCGATGAACTGCAGCACCCGTGCGGCCGTGCGTAATAGGCTTGTCCACTTCGAGAAGTTTTCGATGGCGGGCACGGCCGCGCGGCTTTTTCTCGGCGTCGCGACAGAGCAGCAGACTTCTTTCTCTTCCCCTGTTGGCTCGATTTTCATCTTGTTTTCTTGCGGCCAGGCCTCCTCCGGTTCGTATAGGAAGGCCGGCCCGGTGAACCATCTGTGTCGGGTGTCGAAGTCGCTCGGCGCGGCGCGTGTCGCGTCGTCGGCCACGTTGTGTGCTGACGGTACCCATCGCCATTCGTCTTTTTTCGTGTAATCTTCGATTTCGGCCAGGCGGTGCGCGACGAATGACTTGTAAGTGCGGGGTTCTGAGCGTATCCATGCTAGGGCCGTGCGCGCGTCACTCCAGTATGTTCTACTGTCGATCTCGAAGTCGTGCTCGTTCCCGACGGCCTCGGCGAGTCGCACGCCCAGGACGGCCGCTTGGAGCTCAAGTCTGGGTATCGAGACGAGGCGCGTGGGCGTGACTCTGCTCTTGGCGGCGGCTAGAGCGACCTTTGTTGTGCCGTCAGCTCGGGTCATGCGCCAGTATACAGCGGCGGCGTAGGCTTCTTCACTCGCATCGACGAAGGTATGTAGCTCGTACTTGGGCGCGGGCGCGGTATCGTAGCATCTAGGTATCGATAGGTCACCTAGGTCGCGCAGATGTTGCAGCCAATTTCCCCAGCGTTCACGCAGCTCTTCTGGTATTTCTTCGTCCCAGGCCGTAGTGTAGCGCCACGTGTCTTGCATGATCCTCTTCGCGGGCGTCGTCACTGGTGAGATGAGGCCCAGCGGGTCGAATATTGACATGATGATGCTGAGGGCCTCTCTTTTCGTAGGGGGGCGTTGACCTTTGATCACTTCTGGCGGCGCTCGTCTCGTATTGAGTTTGAAACGAATGCTATCCTCTCGCGTGTCCCACAGTAGGCCGAGTGTTTTCTCTATCTCGCTCCCGCCGATAGAGACGGTGACGCCCTCTCGCTCTTTCTTGCCGATGACCTCGGGTTCGTTCGTAGCCCAGCCGCGCAGCTCGAAGCGAGCTTTCTTGTGTACGTGGTTCACTTCGCTCGACACTCTCTTCGCCTCTTCTATGCTGGGGAAGCTCTGCAGGTAGTCATCCATATAATGATTTCGCTCGATCGCCCGCGCGGCCTCTGGGTGGCGGGCCGCGTGCTCGCGTGCGTTCCTATTCTTTATATACAGCGCCGTGCAGGGGATGAAGAGGCGCCGAAGATGACTGATGTCATGCGATATTCTGTCGGGCCGCCTTCGCGTCGATCGCCTCGCCACAGGAAGCGCAGCGCGTCGCGGTCCTCTTCTCTTATTTTTATTTGCATAAACATTTCCTTTATGTCCGCTGATACCGCCACGCCGTATTGACGGAAGCGCATGATAACGCCGGGCAGCGACTGCAGGAGATCGGGGCCCGCGAGAAGCATGTCGTTGAGGCTGCGGCCGTGTGAGGTGGCCGCGGCGTCGTGGACTAACCTTATCTTCGGCTTCTCCGGGTTGCGCACTGCGAAGTGGGGCAGGTACCAGGTTTTCCCGCTGCTCGGTGTCGGCGCGAGCTCGGCGTAGGCGGACACAAGCAGGTTGTCAACTCGTTCGGTGTACTGCTTCTTCAAGTCCGCGTCGCGATCCAGCTTCTTCTCTAGTGTGTGTAGGCGTTTGAGGGCGTCGGCGCGGTTGTCAGGTATGTTGATGTCTTCCTGTCGCCACAGCAGGCCGGTCTCGAAGCGCCCGTCTGGGAGGCGTCGGCTTTTCTCTTCTAGCGTTTTCAAGGCTTGCTGTTCGGGATCACTACGGGGCTTCCTCGGCTCGATCGAGAGTGATTCGAGCGCAAAGAAGTTCTTCATCTCGTTCTCGATGTTCCCGCCGGGCTGTATGCGCGTAAGGTGTGCGCAGCAGTGGGCTACGGGTATCGCTTGTGAGTGGCGACAACCGTGTAGTACCCAACCTAGTAGCGTTTTAGATGCTACTGGCTGATCGCGCCGTCCTTTTTTCAACTTGCGCGACACAACGAGTTCCCAGTTGTCTTGTCCGAGCAGTATTCCCGGTGTAGCGTCTTCATATGTCAACAGGTGCTTGATATCCCGCAGATGTTCACAGTCGTCTATCTCTCGCTCGCTGATCGTTTGAGTGGTGAAGTCAAGGCGCCCGACTGTGTGCGCGTTCGTCACTAGCTGCTCGTCCCCTCCGTGTTTGTTGCGTATGCGGACATCCACTCTCTTGCTCTTCTCGTACGCCATCTCGTTCCCGCCCACGCCTTGGACCCACATAGGTTCGGTGGGCCCGTCAAGGTTGAGGGCGGCGGCGATCGCAGAGTCGATGATAGTCACTGTACTGCCTTCGTCTAGGAGCGCGAACGTAGCCACTTCCGTGTGCGGCCCCCGGAGTAGTACTGGCGCCATCTTGAGGTAGGCGCGGCTCGCCCGGGTCGCGGCGTGTACGGCTTGCTTGACGGCTATGGCCACGACCTCGTCGGACTTGCGGGGCTGCGTCGGCTCGTTCGAGGCGGCGACGGTGTCTGTCGGGGCCTTCTCGTGGTGAAGCAGCTTGTGGTGACGCATAGCGCAGCCTTGATGACCGCAGGGCTTGGCTCGGCAGACGAAGCGGCGATGTTTGCTGACGAGGCACCGATAGCACATATTGTGTTTCTTCGCTATTTCCCACCGCTCGTTCGTGCCCAGCTTAGTGAATTGCGGGCACGTCGGCAGTTGATGGGCGGACTGGTCACACACTGGACAGGGTAACTTTTCTTCTTTTGTTTTCTTCACTTCGGCGACGGCTACGCAGGTACGCTCGGGCTTCTTTTTCGTGGCTCGTGCTTCCTTGGGCTCCGCTATGGTCTCGGGCGGGGCATAGGGCGTGCACTTGTCGGCTTCGTTGTTGAGGAAGTCGGCTATCTTCTTAAGTTCCGGCGTGTCTTCATCACTCGCGGCGTAGTCGTACCACTTACTTTTTAATATGGGCGTTAACTTTTCCACTATAGACCTCAGTAACTCGGGGTTGTGAAGATACTGAGGCTTCTTCAATATCTCGATCGTTGTCACGGCGTTGGCGATACGTCCGGCGAACGTGCACAGGTCGCGCGGGCTCTCGGCTAGTCGTGGCAAGGCCTTTATTCTCTCCATCTCGTTCAGGAGTAGTGCGTCGGGCCTCCCGTAGCGGCGTTCCAGGGCCTTGATGATATCGTCTGGACGCGGCTGGCTGATGAGGAGTGCACTGACGGCTTCTAGGGCGGCGCCTTTGAGGCTCTTTCTTATGCGAGCGACGTTTTCACTGTTCGCGAAACTAGGCGCCGACTCGTTGTAAGCGGCTTTGAACTGTAACCACTCCGCGCACTGTCCACTGAACGACGGCAGGTCTGGCAGGTACTTCCTGTTCGATCTGTTCGCTTGTAGGGCGTCGGTCAGGGCTGCTGCGAGTGACGTCACATCCATTGTCTGCTTGTGGTGCCGCGCGCGGTGCGCAGGGGGGCGCGCGGCGTGGTGTTCGACCGCGTCTTGAATCGGGCGGTCGAACCAATCGGCTAATCTCTGGGGGCCGAGGTCTTCCTCTTCTTGTTCGGAGTCTTCACCCGACGAGGAGAGGTTTCTTCTTTCTTCTCTGATTTTTGCCAGCGTAGCTTGGGCTTCGATGCGCTTGAGCTCCAGCTCGGCTAACTTCTCCTTGGCCTCTAGCTCCGCGAGGAGCCTCTTGCTGGAGGCCTTGGATCGGTGTGACCGAGCGGGCTTAGCGCACCTCTTCGTGCCGAGCGGTGGAGGCATCAGCTGTTTTTCGACGATCGTGGCTATGGTGCTGGCGGCGGGCGTGGCTCTGATACCAGAGGTGTCGGCGGGCGTGGCGGCGACGGCGGCATCCTCGGGCGTGACCTCTTCTTGGGCCGCGCTTGTACCCTCCGTGGTTGCTCCTGATTCCGTCGTTGCTTCTGTGTCCGCCGTGGTTCCCGTGCCAGTCGTGGTGCCCGTGGCGTCGGTGTCGGACGTGGCGGTAGTGCCGTCCGTCGCGGTAGTGCCGTCCGTCGCGGACGTGCCGTCCGTCGCGGACGTCCCAGCGGTCGCGGACGTCCCAGCGGTAGCGGACGTGTTATCGGTGTTCGTATTAGTGCCGCCGCTGCCAGATGATTCCTCCCGAGCTCCGTTTCTGCTTCTAGTTATTGCCATCCTGCCCTTTTTCTTCTTGCTTCAGAGATCCGGCTTCGCTAAGGACCAAACAATGTGAGTGTTCGGCCCTAGATACGAATGAGATCGTACGTAGATATGTGGACTGTAGGTATCGAAAGGCGATCAGCTGTTTTCGCCGATCAGCTGATCGGGTCATAGGGGTGAGAGCAGGACGGGCAATAACACACTGCTTCCTTTCTTCTAGTTCCGGAGGGCTCGGGAGGGTTCTTTCTTCTGGCGCGGCTCGAACAAACTGACGCCGGAGCGCGATCGGGGCTCGGTTTTATAGCCGAATCCCGGCCGATCGCGCCCCCGCGTGCATACCCTTCTAGCGCCTAGGCTGCGCGCGCATGCGCTCTCCCTAGCCCTTCAGAACTTGTCATTTATTTTAATAAACTTTATTACTACTACACTGATTTGTTTTATTTATTCTTATGCAATCGATTTTTCTTATTCTAATTTGAATCTTATAAGATTCTAGGTCGGGGCTCAGGCCGCCTAGGCGACCTGAGGCCCGCCTCTTAAATGAATGTAAGCAGAGATCAACCATTTATTTTCAGAATTACTTAAGCTAAGTTATCAATTAATTTACAATTTTGAACTTATTTAAATGACGTCTCCTGCGTCGTTCACATTTGTTATTGTAATATTAATTAAAGACAACTAAGTGAATAATTGAACTACATAAACCGTTTAATGATGAACTCGAGACCAATCTTTGCAATTTTTTTCTATCGAGCCGATTTCAATAAATCGTGTATCGAGTACATCGGTATTCGGATTGAACTTGACAATGGTAGTAATGTTGAAGATTGTGATGTGTTGTATTAAGAAAAACCATCCGAGTATGAGTAACTAAACATTTATTTACAAACTTACATAGTATCTTAATTAAATGTTAACCTATTGTTTTCATTTTGGTTTCTTTCACATTTTCAAGTATTAGTTTGTCGATGTTTTCTAGACTAGAAATAGTGTCGCCCAACCTACTAATACTTTGTCATGTACTTTTGGTATTTATTAAAATTATTATGGCCTAAATAATGTTCCTATAAAATATTTTGTCGTCATCTTTCAATTCTACAGAGCGGGCTGTTAGTCCTACTCCTTATTCCTAACTGTTCTAATCTAGTACACTTTAAGGACCTCCGTCCCCGTTTGTGCGGTAAAGCTTTCCAGCTTGCCTTTATAAGATCCGCACCTTTTTCTGCAATCATAATAGTAGGCGCGTTGATATTTCCGTTTGTGATAGTCGGCATAATGCTAGCGTCGATAACTCTTAAACCTTTAACCCCATATACTCTTAGTTCAGGATCCACGACAGCCATTGGGTCGCTCGGTGGTCCCATTTTCGCTGTCCCCGAGAGATGGTATATGGTCATAGTATACTGCCGAATTAGGCAGTCCCAGTACTCGTCTGTGTAAAGCGGGAGGTGCTTGCAGTTTGGAAGAGGTTTGTCGTGGAACCTGGCTCCGAAGCGCTTCATGGCTTTAGTCTCTGCAACAGCCACGGCGGCTTTCACTCCCTCCCGTAGAACTCCAACGTCGTCAGGGTGCGTTAAGTAATTGTGGTACATCAAGGGATAATCCAGAGGATTCTTAGATTTCAACTTAATGTAACCTCTGCTCTTTGGACGAAGCATCATTGGAAATATACCAAAAACGTCCTTATTATTGATTTCACTAAATACTTCGTCGTAAAATTCATCCGTGAGTCCGTGAGCCTTTTTAACTTGAGTTCCTCCATCGGATGGAGTAGATGCTGACGTCATCATGAATTCTATGTCAGGCCAATCATCAGTCCCATTGGCGTATTTTGTATTTATAAAAGCAACTACTTCCAGGCCAACACTCGACGTTAGTGGCCCATCTTCTGTCACTGCATATCGTAAAGCGGCATTAATATTTACAAGCCTGTTCATAACTAAGCTTACAGGATAATCTATTTTAAAAACAAGGCCACCAATTGCTATGTGGTCCTGCAAATTTTCCCCGACTCCAGGAGAATCTTTGATAACTTCTACGCCAACTTCTTGTAGGTTTTCGGCGGGACCTACGCCGGACAGCATGAGAAGTTGAGGGGATCCAATAGCTCCAGCTGATAGTATAACTTCCCGTTTTGCATATACAACTTGTTTTTGCCCATCCCTTATGAATTCAACACCGAAAGCTCTCTTGCTGTTTTTGTCGATCAGCACTTTCGTGGCGTGAGAAAAGAGGGAAATATGTAAATTCTTCCGAAGTCTGACGGGTCTTAGGAAGGCTTTAGCGGTGGAGCATCTGGTTCCCCGCCTCATGGTGAACTGGTACCAGGCGTAGCCAACCTGTTGCGCACCATTTACGTCCACGATGTCGTATCCCATCTCTTCACCGGCTTGCAGGAAGGCTGCTCCGAGAGGAGTATTGTAAGGAGCATCTTGAACAGTGAGGTATCCACCTGGAAACCAAAAACATTCGGATTACATTTTTGGCTGAACTAAAGATCATCATTTCTAAACTGGTAACCCTACAGCTCGCAGTTATACTCATAAATAACTTTGGAAACACATAAACATTGCGCTTTAATGTTCAACATGCGTCTTCCTGAAACTTAGCTCATGCAATAGCGCATGCTCATTACTCTCATTAGTTAATAATTAACATTACTTGCATGCCCTGGCACAGTATCTAATATGGCTGGCGCTTGACGCAAGACGAATTTGAAAGTTGAAGTCGCAAGAGGACGTTTGAAAGCGCACTTAAATATAAACGGGAATTATCAAGGGGCAAGAGGTCAGGTCTAAGGTCCTGTAGCTCGAATAAACCAACATGATTTGAGAAAAAACAACACTAGTGAAAAACCGAAATTGTAACTCACGTCCAATTTTATACCAGATACATAGTTACATACCTATACAGGTTCTATCTTCTTTAGATCATTTTCTGATGTCTGTAGGAATCGCTCGGCTTGGATGAAGTTGAATCGTTGTACTAACCTTTAAATGGGTATACGGAGTATATTATTAACCTTTTGCCCAATCAAGGATTCGTAGTTTGTGGGGTACACTAATTCAATGCCAATACGAATATCGTAGTGTCGATCATCTTGAAGTAACATTCCTATTGGCGTGAATTTATAAAGCGATAACAAATATGTACGATAACACGATATTTACCTGTCCCATGATACTTCGTGTCTCTCGCTAAGTAAGGATTCCTTTGGTCTTCAGACTTCTTGAAATAAGGAAGCACATCCTCGTACCCCCAGCCCGGGTTGCCGAAGGACTCCCACTGGTCAAAGTCCCGTCGGTTCCCTCTTATGTACAGCATGGTGTTGAGGACTGAGGAGCCCCCGAGCACCTTCCCCTTCGTCCAGCAGCAGCGCTTGTCGACCATGGCTTGACACGCCGTTTCTTGCGGTTGGGTTCTGAAAAGCATATGAGGTTCCATTATGACCATGTATGAAATAATTGAGCATTCTACTAGATACTATCATTGATTATCATGAATTAGGAAGCAATCTCATCTTCTAGGTGCCATAAAAACACGTATTCAGTCTAGAAAGTACGTTTTCTAATTTTTTCATTAGCCTCACGACCTCCAGCAAGAAAATATTCCATCTCTCGAGCTCAGAAAGCTTACGTTACTGGACATCAAAACTTCAGCGGAGCCGCCGCTAACGATGTACTGGTCTCTCAAATAAAAACTCACCTATATTTCCAATCCAACTTGCTTTTATGCAAATACAGCGACAGCAACGGCACATCGCTTATATCAGTCTCATGACCACCAGCTTCCAGCAGCAGAACATTCCACCCCTCAATCTCAGAAAGTCTATTCGCCATCACAGCACCAGCAGAGCCTCCACCGACGATGACGAAGTCGTACTGCTCCCTCAGGTACTTCTGGTTGAAAGGACGGCTCTCAGGGTCCAGTAACTCGTAGTTGAAGTACGCCATGGTGGCAAGCATGGCTGGGATGAAGGTCAGCTTGCTGATGCCGCCGATGGTGAGAGCGGACGTCGCGGCCGTCGAGGCCACTGATAGGATGCCCATGCTGTCTCACTTCATTGTACTGGAAGAAAAAAAACACTCTTGTAGGTGTTTGTGATTTAAATAAAAGCAGTCATCATAGAGATTCCATTCCTTCCGTCATTCATTCTTTCTTTCCTTTAGGCCATTATTTGAATAATCACTTTAAAACAAAGTCGATTTATTTATATAATCACAGATCTTTAAAACTACTACGCAACGTTTTTTAATGAATTGAGTGATTCTGGAAGGTTTGAAGGTACCCGTGCGAAGCCTGGGCGGGTCTCTAGTTCTAAATATGACATACAAGTAGAAAACAGAATAAAATCAGATTCAAATATCAAAAGGTAAGAAAAGAAAGTAAGAATTTAAACGATTTAACAATTATAAATTTAAATAGATATCATACACGAATAAAAAAACGACAGGGCCCACTGGTGGCCGAGCCGGGAATCGAACCCGGGTCTTCAGCTTACGCGGCTAACGTCCTCACCACTAGACAATAAAATAATTTGATATATTTATAATAATTTAATATATTTATAATAATTTGATATATAAATAATTTGATATATTCAATAAAATTATTTGATTTGTTCCCTAGTTGTGTCGATTTAACAATGTTAATAAAAGTGTGATAAGTTTACGAAATCCATAGGTACTTAAGTAGTTTTGCAACGTTTATGCAGCGCTTAAGATGTTGCTCTTAGTAGCCGTATCTTGTTTTAGTACCTACTGAAGTTATGAATATTTCTTCATTCTTGCCTGTGAATTTCAATTTAATATGTTATATACGACTATGTATATTGGTTCTAAATAAAGTTTTTAATAGACACCGAAAATACCGCAATATGTACTTAAATAATAGAAATCTTGCTTGGTGAGAAAATTCCATTCTCGCAGTATCTGTAAACATGCAAATAAGTTGTTCAAAAACTGCGAGTTAACAAAAGTGTCAAAAAACTGTTTTCAATTCAAAAAGCTCATCAAAATGCATCACTCGACTTCATTGCATTTAAATAATTGTCTAACTCCTTACCCCATTGACCTTCGTCGACTTCTACTATACGCGTTGCATTTACAACCCAGTGTTACGGCATTTCTCCGAGGATGCTACACATATGTATTTGTTGTCGTCTGTTGGGTTTGTGCAACTATTACTTGGGATTAGTTAAAAATAGAGACTGTCAATCGCTTTACTTTTGCCGATCTGCTGAGAAACGTCCGGTCGGAAGACCCAGGTATCGATGGATTGATGTGGACCAGAAAGGCCTTTTTTTGCATTCCGCAAGTTATGCACGATGTGTGGGACTTGCGACTCGCCGTTTCTTTCCCTTCGCCTAGCGAGAGGCGGGAATCCCACACCCACACCGGCGTTTCACCTCCTTTGCCGTTCGTGAGGGCGCGCTGGGATCGATGTAAGTATGTCATTCACCACGGCGCGCTCCGGTGGATCCAGAAAGACCTGTGTGACCTTCAAGCGACTAAGTGGCATCAGATCTCACAGGATAGGAGCAAATGGCGGAGTCTAGTGTTGGAGGTTATAATTATCAATGGTGTGCTTACATGTCCGCAGTGTCCACGAACATTTACCAACAAGATTGGCTATGCCAGCCATTTGCGAGCACCGGAGACACCAACGGACTTGAAAGCAGTCGCCGTGGCCGTATCGGCCGTAGAGTCATTCTTATTATTATGAATATAATACCTACTTGTGCATAGATAGGTAGTTATTACAGTAATAGTATTGTTAGGTTCACTAAACCTGAAAAAAAAATTATCTAAATTAAGGGGACAGATGGTAGAAAATATACCAGTAACACGAAGACTTTTACCACCACTTAGAGACCAAAATAAGCCGGGAGCATGTTTTGCTCTTTCTCGCGACTGTAGTGACGCGTTGAACTCTTTATCACTGAATACTGATACGTGAATTACTTAGACTAACTTGAGGTGTGCTATGTCGACAGTTTTTATTTAGGTACTTCATCTATATATTTATATTATATATGTAAATGTTAAATATCTTAATAAACTTAAAGCACCCTTCTGTCAGGAAAAGCCACATTAAAATTTTATAAAATTAGGGAATTTGACACCACAGATAAAAATACAAAGTTCATAAAAAATCGTGTCAGGATTACCAGTCGTTACAAGTTACATGTCTGTTATTACATAACGGTGTAACGTAACTCTCGTCGTGCATATGGGATGAGATCATTATCTCGTAGTAATAGAGGCCATTATCGCGTGATAATGTGCCTCAGGACGTGCTGTATGGTTTGAGGTTGCCTGGCGGGGACACGAAACTGACACGGCTTGTGACATCTGTGTTTTGTTGAAGCTATAAGGATTTATTGTTAAGCTTGTACCAGTCAACCAATTGAAACCCTAGGCCACTATATAACTATGTCATAGTGACGTTATAAATCAGATTGTAAGAACTCTCTTACTGCTTGTCATTTTGACATGGTTGTAGAGTGGCCTACGGATCCAATTGGTTGACTGTACATGTTGCTAGGCATATTGATGACCTACACTGAGAGAAATTTGCATTGTGAATTTAACAAGTTCGACTTGTTGCGGTTTATCCGTTTGAATCAGCCAAACGTATGTTTAAAACAATATGTGTCAGGTTGTTTTTATAAAATCGACTTGTCGATTCAAATATATTGCCGATTCAAATGACAAGTAGCTTGTTGTTTGAACCAAAGAGCACGTAGGCGCTATTTTAACCAAAAAACTTGTTGAACGAACATGAAAACTGGTTGTATTTTCTCTCAGTGTAGGGTTCCAATGAGGACTGAGGAGGCACACTGACTGTGTAAGTGTCCAGGCATGTCACTGTCATTCATATATGTGAGAGAAAAAAATAATTAGCTTCTCGCTCTTACCTCTTACGTATGAAATTCTTTATCTGTGCAATGGACTAATAGGGTGGCGCCATCTGTCCTTTGAGTGTGCCTCCTCATTGGAAATATACATTCTAGTAAATAGTATATATTACCTAATATCTTGAATAACGTAGTAACTAACGTATGTAAGCAAGGAAACGTACACGTTTATCTACATAGGAGGTAATTAAATCGCCTAATGTCTGAAACGTTCTTCGACTTGGCCATGATAATTTTAACCGACTGGTGAAGTATAGAGGACAATGTTTTTCGCATGTATTTGGGCCATATTTTTCAAAGTTGTTCATCCCACTTTTTACGCGCGGGTATTAGTAAAAAATACCCATATTTTTTACGCGACTCATACTCAGAATCGCGAAATCTTTCGATCCTGATAGGAGAAAAAAAATGTCCCAAGATATCCATACATTTTTCAAACCTTTCATTCCGTTACCGCCATACAAAATGTATGAAAAAATGTTAACGGAATGGGAGAAAAACCTTGGGACACTTTTTTGCTCCTATAAGGATTGAAAGAGCTCGCGATTCTGATTGGAAACCAAATAAAAATGTCCAAATCCAAAAAAAGTGGGGTAGACAACTTTGAAAAAATGGCCATTTATGTAAATTGAGTACTAGTATTCCATAGAAATTAGTATCTAGATTCACCCTCCTTTTAATTGAGCCATCCAAGAACAATCGCTTACATATATCCAAACAGGTGTAACACTGGGTAACATGTACCTACCTTTACAATCGTATCGTAGCTATTAGCTATCCCTATCGCTCTTTTGTAGTGGCGCGACACCGACAGAGCAAGACTGCGTTAAGGTGCTGTTACACGGGAAACACACACCACAATTCACACACTACACCATTGCCGCGTTTGCTCCATAGTTAGTTGGTGCGTATTGAACAACAACAAACGCGGCAACGGTATGTGAATTGCTGGCAATTGTGTTGCTCGTGTAAGAACACCGTTAGGATCGCCATGTAGCGTCAAGAAATGCCGTTACATAATATTAATTATTTTAAGGTACTTCGAAGGGTAAATCTGAACTATTGTTTTAATGCTTTACTGTTTATAAATGTAGAGAGCTACATAACTTCGTGTAATCCTTCCAATATCTGATTCTTGTCGACCGTCAAATAATTACCTTAGCAGAATTAATTAGGTACCATTAATTGTGGTAAGGAAGTGAGGAAATGAGGGGCAATAATAATTAGGAAGGTTCTATTATTTAGGCTTCATTGATGACTACAATGTAATAGCATAACTCTTACAATTATCTAGTCTTAATGTGTAGTAATTACAAACCAATGCAAACCACCTAATTATGACTCAATAGAAAACGCTAGGGAAGCATTTTTTTGCGGAACCAAACAATTAGGCATTACAGCATACCTGCAATCATTATTTGTAATGAATGCTTTAGTCAGTTTTATTTGATTGTCGAATTGTTGTGTGCATAGGTTGCTTGGTTATACATAGCTCATGGACTTTGGCATTTTTAAGGGTCCTTAGTCAACTACCTCTATAATAGGCTATAGGTTGACTAGGAACCCTTAGGGTGGAATCACATCTATTAACATCGATAGTATGAGAAATCGTCCGTTAATCTGATCAACTGCAAAAATTGTGCTAAAACATGCGCGCGTACGCATGCTATAAGCTTACCGATGCTTGAGCGTACCTACTTTATATGTAGGTACTGATAACCATTTTTGACCATTGTCAACTTTTCGACACAAAGATTCTATAGCCTGAGGTGTAATTCTTATGTGCAGTTTCTAACTATCCAACGCAAACCCATAACTTAATCACCTACTTAGGTATTAGATACATAATTACGCATTATAATTGTAGAGAAACATTCTTACGCCGTGTCTTGCGTGGGCGACGGTCGCGCGACCGTCGCCGTCGCGTCTCATACTTCCATATCGATAAGGTTTGATTTCGTATGCGTCGCATCGCCGTCGCGCGACCATCGCGCGACCGTCGCCCACGCAAGCCACAGCGTTACATATCGACTCTCAGGTCTCTCACGTTAGTTAGTAAGACCGTACTTTGCTAAATCATAATTGCAACTGATTGTAGACACTATCAGGGCTCGTAGCTAAGATCGTTATTGCATAATCTTTGACGCTCCGTAAAGAATGTAATCTCTCTCAATCGCTCTTCCGTATTGGTGCGACGAAGAGATGCGATTGTTCAGAGCGTGATCGACTGTACTCTTGGCTACGGGCCCTGGTATCCTCATTATCTACATCGAGCGTATGGGAATAAGGCTGCGTTGCGTCACCAATCGCATTGCTCGTTGATAGGCTTATATTGTTGACATGTTGAACGATAGCAAATTTTTCTCTCTGGGCTGTATAGCATGGGCAATATGAACATAAGGAGCGAAGAAATCCAATGCCAGTTCATTATTAGGATTATTTATGCATTATACACTATACAGCGAAACTTGTCTCAAGATTGCTTTTTATATTTTTGGAAACTGTATGATCTTAAATAGCGGCAAGATCTTTCAAAAAATCTTCTGGCTTAACCTTGAGTGTCCTCTGCCACAACTGCCAGTCAGAAGGCCAGAACTCGTGAGGGCTTATCAACTTTTTGTCTGACTGGAGCGTGCTGGAGCCGATAAACAATCAACTTTTTGACCGATCTATCCACAGATTTTAAACCTTATAAATTTTCGTAAATTTTCACCCTTACATAACGAATTTTATAACAAACTTTGTTCATTAGAAGTTCTATATCTTGGTAACTCCAGAAAAAAATCAGTAACACCGAAGATACTTAAAACGTCTGTCAAATAGTTGATTCTCACGTGTGCGAAATATAATAACTATACCTAATAATCTACTGATTATACCTGTAAATCATACTACAAAACACGTACTACAGTAATAACTTCGTCCGTTGGGACACCTCTTTATTATAATGTCTATTCATTTACTGGGAAATCTGAATTTGCGAGATTACATGCTTTGGCTGAACATTGTTCATATTATCGACACAATAGTTGAGAAAATAGTTGAATGATTGAATGAATAAATGAATGGTTTTCACGGATATTCTCTTCAAGATAGTCGTATGGCGATTGTCCTTTGTTCAATTGATTATTTTTAACAATATGGCCATAATCATGGCTAACTTTTTTGATTTTAATTTTAATTATTGCCTAGAGCTTTGGTAATAAAGTATTATTGTTTTACCAATCAGATATTTTCGTTACAGTCTTTATTAGTTCTTAGTGTTCTATTGTCTAATCTAATGTATTGTAAGTAGAATAATTCGATTAATTGGTTCGTCAAATGAGCTCGTTCTGTTTTTTTTTTCAGATTATGATTTTTTTTATTATTGATCTGAAAAATTGAACTGATTAGTGTAAAGGTCGGCCTAGGTTTTATATTAGAGTATTACGCTTAAAAGATTTCATTTTTAGCAACACCTAATTGCTTTGTTTTTTAAAGAGAAATCGTTGCAGTAGATCCTTCTTCTTTGAAATAATATTTTTTAAATCTAATGTTATCATACCAAGATTGTAACATCTATTATGATAATTATGTCAAATAAGTATAAAGGGCTCAAGGCAAGGTGTATTATGATTACGATGCTTATCTTCAGCAGTTGTCACCACGTCACATAACTACTAAATTGAAGCAAAAGAAACATCGGTGTCAAAGTGTTCAAGCATTATAAGTGTTCATCTTATGTTCAGTCGCCACTAACATCAGCGCTGACGAGATGTTCAAAAATATCTCAACACGCTTTGACAATAGAGGTTTGTTTAGATATTTGTGAGCGCTTAGATCGCTCCGATATATTTGATAACTGTACGTACAAGGTCGCCGCGTGCTGGAAAAATGCGTGTCTTTGTTTAGGACCGGAAACGACAGTTTTGTGGAGACTTGTGAAATGCAGGAGACGAGTTATTGACGCAGTTCAAGAAAACACTTAGTTTTCTATTATTAAGCAATGCCGAGCACCTGTATGCTTAAATTGCTTAAATATAATATTTAACTTAGGTGTTTTGTGTTCAGAAACATATTTACCATATATATTATTATATTATTATTTTAAGTTATGCCTGGAAGAGATCGCTCTTTAGCGATAAGGCCGCCTGTTGTTTACCTCTGTAATAAAATTTATTGTAATGTGTGTGTTCCTATGTACATTTCTGAGGTTGTGCAATAAAGTGGATTTGTATTGTATTGTATTGTATTACTGTTCTGAAGTGTATTGAAAAATATAGGTAAAAATAGACCTAACCAAGTAACTCAAAAACTTTCTTAAAAATGACAAAATAGTATACTTGTCATAACATATTTACGGCGTGGGCGTACATTAAATTCCGAACGAAGCAAAGGATTCATAAATTTTGAGCGTAGTGATGGTTTCAAGACTTTTAGGTGTTAACTTCCTAGGTGGCAATTATTTGGCTACCATGGTGACAAACTTATTTGCAAAATAAACCGGCTTTTGCTAATCTTAGCCATAATGATCGACTTCGGTTACCGGATGTTAACTGAAATCCAAGGTGGCAACGGATTAAGTCACCCGTTGACTACGAACGCTGTGAGTTCGAAACTTGTATTTGCAAAATAAACCGGCTTTTGCTAATCTTTGCCATAATGATCGATTTTAGTTTTTGACAATCTTAATGTAGAAGTAATTACTGTATTTAAATGACATAAATCGTTATTGTCATTCGTTCGTAGTTAATAATTAGGCTCTATCCTGCAAAGCGAGTTTGCATATCAGGTTTGCAGATTCTAAATGACGAATTTCATGTGGCTATGTATTGCAAAACTAATGGTTGACTAATAAGTTATACTTTCAGTGATAAAATTATTCTAACGAGTATCAGTCGTCTAGAATAAGTATCTGTGCTCATCTTAATCTAGACATCTGAGCATTGACCATGCATACTTTTGTATTACAATGACAGAACCACAAAGTTATGCAAAAATAAAAATTAACCTTACAACCTATGACTAGGCCTTATTGGAATTAGTCCGGTTTCCTCACGATGTTTTCCTTCACCGAAAAGCGACTGGCAAATATCAAATGACATTTCGCACATAAGTTCCGAAAAACTCATTGGTACGAGCCGGGGTTCAAACCCGCGACCGATCCATATCGTGTCAAAATCTAATATTTGACGTGACGCTATAATA
Source organism: Leguminivora glycinivorella (assembly GCF_023078275.1). Lineage (NCBI taxonomy): Eukaryota > Metazoa > Arthropoda > Insecta > Lepidoptera > Tortricidae > Leguminivora > Leguminivora glycinivorella. The sequence continues at coordinate 7,256,096 of NC_062989.1, read as the reverse complement.
CACTACGAGTGATCTGTTTACTCGTATTTGGAGAATTTATAATTTTAAAAGTGGTTTCCGTGTAACTTTTTGTATTCAGCCTTGACAGTTCTATCACTCTAATGAAAAATGTAGGTCATTATCAATGTTACTCAGAAACCTGTATGACAGTGTTTGTGTACAAATATTGATCACCCCTATTGAAGGTCTTAGTAAGTAGAACGGAACACCTACCCAGTATAACCGGTACTTCACGAAGAATATTTTGCACGACGGCTTTAACTTCAATTTCACATTATCTGATCCGATATCGGATGAAGACGTCAACTTCGGCAATTGCCATTGACAATAATACTCGTATGACGTATCCTTCCTACATTCGAAATCGGATCGTATACAGGATGTAACATTAATGCTGGTGATCCATTTAAGAGCATAACCGGTATCGAATAGCGGTTACGAATAGGTACCACTTCCTTTTTTTTTTAAATAAACACCATGAAAATTAAAGGTTCTATAGAAGGTAATGTATAAACCGTAGGATTTATCTTCGGCAATTATGTTACATAGTGTATAATGTGAAAACGCGTTAATTGACGAGATGATTTTAAAGACAAGATCGCCCTGTGAGATCGCCTTTCCGTACACACTTAGTCCTTATTTTGCTCCATGGATATTAACATTATTGATTTACAATATTTTGTTACAATTACTTGCATAACTGCATATCGAAACACAGCTACATATGTCCCTACTTTTCATTAAAAATAAGCTAACCACAAAATTAAAATTTTAAAAAACACTCCCGACTGCGGAATCGCTCTAACTGGATAATAGTTTCGATCGAAACCTCAGCAAAGGCACACCTCGGACACTGGCGATAAAATATATGAAAGAGGCGCGTTCCTAGCACACAGTCTAAGCTCGTGTAGGTGAACGCGTACTATGCTTGTATGAGTGAAATATGACAGGTCGACTGTTCGCGTTTTTGACAGGCGGTAACTGTTAGGTAACCGAGAGGGGGTGGGCGGCACTTTCAGCGGGGAGCGGGAGTGGCCATACTGTACGATAGTACTCTTTATTATACTGTGGCAAAGGCAACGGGCTATTATCGTAAACATAGCCTGTGTAGCATTGAATTGTCTTGATATAATAATACTGTAGGTAATTACTTATTTTGATCAACAGCAAGTTTTCTCTTCTGCCAATAGCATCTCACATAGGGTAAAACATTTTTTTTATAATAATATTTAGTATGCCTTTTTATTTAGCAATGCATTTATCTCGCAGAAGTTCTACTTAGTTTAACGGATCGGGATCCAGGATGAAATACAATATTATTTCTCCGGCACCAACATATACGTCTCTGTTTAACCCAATGGTTGACTGGTAGAGAATGCCTTTTGGCATTAAGTCCGCCATTTGTACATGTTTCTTTGGTTGTGCAATAAAGTTTAAATAAATAAATAAAATGATATTTCATAGTTAGAGGGAAGATATTTGGGATTTAAGAAAGTTTGGAACAACCGGCATAGCTTTTTCATTACATTTTCATTGAAGATACATTGTAGGATTTGTAGGGCACAATCGTAGTTTTTATGTAGGTACCTAAGTAGTTCTTACTTGTATACATGCGAATAAACAAATTTTATTTTTGAAATAACATACAACTGGTCATCATTGATTGAATACGAATATATTGATTGAGAAATTGGACCTTGTCTTTTGACCTTTCGATTTTAATACATTGCGGATGTTTGGAGCACTTTATAAAGTGCATCTACGATCAGATGTTTTGTTTCCAAAGCCGGTTAAATCTTAAAGTTACGCTTTAAGAGAGGACTTCGAAGGCTAAATGCCAAGAGAATATACCTGCAACTAGTACAGCCAATACCTTTTACCGCGAGCTTAGTCCTAACCTAGATAGTAGATAGAACTCTGCAAATATTGCTCAGAAAATGACTCTGGTTTTTGCTAAATTTTGTGTAAATTATTGATATAACACGTTTGAAAAAATACTACAGTGACTTAGAAAATGGATAACGATTTACGTTAGAAAAATACAGGAAAGGGAAAATAATATAATATACGTAAGTATACTTTACGATTGATATGTAACGAAAGCTTTAATTAAAACACAGATTATTACCATGAGTAAAAATTTTTCCGTTTTTAATGTACTTTACGTGTTCATTAGAATATCTTAATTACCTATAGTAATCTCGCAGTAAAATAATAATTATCATTATTAAATAAAAAAATCATTTTTTTATAGTAGGCTATCTTAGAAATTAGATAAAACTATACTGTCCATAAAATTTAAGCTTACATTATTTAAAGATCTTATCTTCCTGTCCCATCACTATAACAAGAATTAGTAATTGAAATCGCGAGCCTACCTTATCACATACAATCCTTTATCACAGACACTGCACTGCACTATACGCGGTGTGTTGTGCGCGGCGAAGCCGACACTGACGGCGTGCGCAGGAGTTGCTTGCAACACCACACGGTCAATGTTAATTGTCCCTTATTTTGTAACTTACGCGATGGGTGACGTTTTCAAGGTCGGATTTGGTGACGCGAATTTACGCTCCTTGATGTAACTATTTCGTGATGATGGATTGACAGAGGTCGAAGGTCGTGAAAATGTCTATTGTTTTTGGACACAACATAGATAAATGTATGGCTTTCGATGAAAACAGGTATTAATTAACGCTTACCTGCTTCACTGACCTAAAGAGGTTCTTGGCTGACGTCACCAGAGAATTGCATTCTGCCCTATTTTTAACCCCCGACGCAAAAACGAAGGGGTGTTATAAGTTTGACGTGTCTGTCTGTCTGTCCGTCTGTCTGTCTGTCTGTCTGTCTGTCTGTCTGTCTGTCTGTCTGTCTGTCTGTCTGTCTGTCTGTCTGTCTGTCTGTCTGTCTGTTTGTCTGTCTGTCTGTCTGTCTGTGTGTGTGTCTGTCTGTGGCATCGTAGCTCCCGAACGGATGAACCGATTTTGATTTAGTTTTTTTTGTCTGAAAGCTGAGTTAGTCGGGAGTGTTCTTAGCCATGTTTCAGGAAAATCGGTCCACTATGTCGCGGTCGGGGGTTTTTTCAAAATTTTAATTTTTGTGACACTTCATGGCAGTGGGGTACTCCGAGGGCGAACAGATCTTTTCGAGTTTATCACTCCAGTGAAAGTGAATCCTGCGGTACGCATATCGACAGAGTCGATCATTCTTCCAGCAACAAGCTGTCTTCACATGATAGGTACAGCACATACCACAGTGTTATTTAATGACCTGGAATCTTTAACAATGTGACAGTAGTAGGATGTATATGGAAACATTCCAGGAGTTCATGAGCCTTCAGTTTTAGCAGGAGCACAATTCATGCTAAATTCGCGCTTAAAAAGTAATTTGGACCTTTGTCCACCTTTGTGAAGAGATTCGCTATTAACTAGGCTAAACTAGCTATTACAATTTAATAGTAGAATTAAATCCATAGAAAGGGTCTTTCAACATAACTATAATATCATGTGTGTACGTGCGGCGTGCCATGCGCCGACGATTTTAGACATCGAAGGACCAAGTTACTTTCGAAACATAATCCTTGTGCCAACTCTAGTCTGATATATTCATATTAATATTTTAGCAGCTACCTCTTTTTCTGCTTTAGATACTGTATGGAAATTTCAGACAATAGTTCTAATTCATGCGTCGCTACTGTCGCTAGAGATGTATGTACCTATACTTAATAATACCTCTTTCTGAATTAAACGGTCAAGCAAATCTTGCCACTAAAAAAGGAGCAAAATTAAAATTTCAATGGGACGTTGAACTTTCGCCTCTGTAGTTTTCAAATTCGTCCTTTTTTTCCCGCAAAAACGACGGGTTTTATATTATAAGTTTGACGTGTCTGTCTGTCTGTGTGTGTCTCTATCTGTGGCATCGTAGCTCCCGAACGAACGGTTGAATTAGTCGGGAGTGTTCTTATTGGGGACAAGATTTCCTTAACCGTCTATTCTATCTATAATACAACTTTATTTTTTTATCTTGTTTGTATAATCATGAAATCTCAATATTCTATAAGTACAATATTCACTAAACTATGTCAATTAATAATTTCTGTCACAAGAACCAAAGTGGCTTGCCTTGCAATGTAACGGCACGGTAAGGGTAAATGTCCATATACTCGTGCGTCCACTTATGTAATAATATTGTCTGTTGCAGGTACGTGACTCCATATGCATCTGCAACTAGTTTCACGAGAGATGGGTAAGTATAAAGATGGAATATGTGTTTGTAAAAAAATCTCTAAAAGTAATAAGGAGGAAGTATGTAAAAGTAACAAAACATTCTGAGATGTTTTTAGCATTTAGTTACTTCTTTTTTATGTAAATCTTTATTGACTGTCCTAAAAAACAAATCGACAAAGGTTGTCGCGAATAGCTACAATATGTAAGTATGATGCTCTTCACAAAAGCAGTTGGTAACGCACAATATAATACTCCTGTGGTTTTCCAATGCGTCCGTAGGCTTCGGTGATCGCGATCGCTTACCATAAGGTAGAACACCTACTGACTTATGATTAAAAAATCGACGGATTAACACTGTCACATTTTTCATTTTCCTCGTATATATGACAACTTTCTTGATCTCTGAGGCGGCATTATGATTCACGAGCCGCTTTGTAAGTGTCTTGCGCAACTTTAATAGTGCCCGGCGTGATGTCCACAGGCATGAGCTCGAGACATACAGGACAGGCTGCGTAGCAAGGCCATCCCTTCATTATATTCCACTGATATCTATTCAGAGCCGTGTCCAGCCACTCCTAAAAAGAGTCCAGTTCATTCCGCTATCCATGACTGCTAGTTCCCCAATTTGAGTTATCGCGGGCACCTTAAGCAACCTACCAATTGAGTCATGATTACACAGTTGTGATTTTACCCCACAACTCAATTGGCGTTCGGGCGACGTGACCAGCGTGGTCCTATTTAAGTTTGACCGCCTTCCGAGCTATTTAGATCGATAATTTGCGTCTTGGAGTACAGTGTGGTGGTCCGGACTCGATCGACCAATTTGCTAAATATATAGAATAGAATTTAGCCATAATGCGGCAACACAAGACACACCTTTTTTGCATTTAGCTTATCTAAAAGCAGACGCCAAATCAGCCGATCGATGGCATCGTTCAATCGACAGTTTCTACCTAGTGGTACTCACTAGGTAGTGGTACCCATCGATCGGCTGATTTATCTGCTTTGATGGCAAATAAATGCACGATATACATTTAAATGGGTATCGCCAGCCGGGCTAGCCGAATCGATCAAAGCATAATTTATACCACTTTGGTGGCAAATGGCATACGATATACATTTAAATGGGTATCGAATCTACCCCTACCCTGTACTGTACTCTGCACCTTGTACTGTAGCTACATATATTTTTAAAGAAAACCATATTCCAGCCCGTCCGCGTTTTGTTAACTTGGTAGTCCTTTTTCGATGTAATTACCAAAGCTCGGAACCGGTTAATTTTTTACCGGTTAAAACCGGTTTATTTCGATTTTACTACGAACTTTTTAAAGAACGCGAACGTTATGAGAACTTTTAACCGAAATAAACCGGTTTATTCGACGAGCGGCGAGACGCACCTATACCTAAGTTCTCGCAGCGAGTTTTTTGTTTGGTTAGAACAGTATTACCTATCATGCTGCGGAATAAACCGGTTTATTTTGTTCTAAACCGGTTAATCGAACGAAACCTTTATGAAAGAGTTTTTCTAAAAATCGGTTTAAAAATAGCGGTTTTTCGAGCAAAAACGAAAAGGTTTGTCCGCAAGTACATGATAACGGTTTGAAAATTTAACCGGTATCCGAGCCCTGGTAATTACGGCCCACGGGCATAGGAGTTTAGTATGCCTGTGATTATGCATTTTTAATGGATAAACAGCACAATAAAACCAATGTTTACGTAATGTTACAATACCCTTGCGTTTATCGAATACTTAAAATACAAAATACAAAATCATTTATTCAGCAAATAGGCCACGGGGGCACTTTTACATGTCAACATTACAGAGTATTCATTAAAGTTAAACAAATGAAATTAATAGAAATATTAACTAAAAATATTAATCATAAGCAAAGTAGCTATACACTGATATAGAATTAGAGATGTATAAAGTCTCTAAATGTCATATTATTACTAACTATAATCAATACATAAAGAAAGTGCAAACAGATACAAAGATAAAAGAAATCTATAATACTTCAATAGTTGTAAAAGACTGAATATTACAAGTAAAAATATTATACTTAATCAAATAATCCATAGTTTACAAATAAGGGCCAATCAAGGTTACAAATTAAGTTTAAAAATATAATCAAAATCTCAGAGATGTATAAGGTCTCTAAGTGTCCAAAAAACTAACATTAACTTAATCAAACGACAACAAGGTCATTAAAGTAAGGAATCTATTTTAAAATAAAATATAATCAAAATCTCAGAGATGTATAAAGTCTCTAAGTGTCCAAAAGCTAAAATTAACTAAATTAAACGACAACGTGATGGTCTCTAGTGTCATCCTTAAGACATTACTTACTTAAGTTTAATTCTTACAAGAACCGAATGTAGTGTCTCGCAATCCGCTCAAAAGTAAAGTTAAATAATCTAACAAAACATGTGGCCCAGGTAAGCTTGAACAGACCAGTCTCCACAAACAGCACCCGTTCACGAGTATGACGCGTATCTCAGCCATCGCCTCCCTCAACCTCCATTCGGGAAGGTGGCGACCCGATCAACACGCCACCGTAAGCAAAGACTTTTAAGCGAGCATGACATGTTCAAGCTAACAGCAAATTGACAAAAGAAAAATCGACACAGTGAAACACGACATTAAGCTTGTAGGTGACATTAAAGAGGGCAACAATGCCTAGTATAGCTATACATAACTAATTACATGCTCAACGTGACTTAGAGATGTAAAGGTCTCTAAGGGTCAGTGTACTATCATACTTTAAATAAATTTTATATTACTACGCTATATAATGAAAACAAAAATCTTAGAGGTGTATAAGGTCTCTAAGCGTCCTACTAACATAACTAATGATACAATACAATCACATGAGAAAAATTACGCTGTGTCATTTTTACTGGATACTAGTACGGTTGTATTACAAACTTCTGCTACCATAATCAAGCTACTGGCTTAAAGGCATTTTTATCATTTATAAAATCATTTACCGTATAGTAAGCTTTACCTAGCAAACAGCGCTTAACATGTGACTTAAATTTGCCGAGTGGCAAGTTCACTACATCAATGGGGATTTTGTTATAAAAACGTGTACAGTTCCCAACGAAAGACGTACTAACCTTACGGAGACGGTGGAAGGGCACGGCAAGTTTATGTTTGTTTCTAGTGTTATAGTTATGGATATCACTGTTAAGCTTGTATTCATGGATGTTTTTCCTAGCATACATAATATTCTCAAGTATGTACTGAGAGGCAACGGTAAGAATGTTCACCTCTTTGAATTTCTCTCTTAGGGAAGCTCGAGCGCCCAGTCCATATATGGAACGTACAGCTCGCTTTTGCAGCACAAATATCGTCTGAATATCTGCGGCTTTACCCCATAACAGAATTCCATACGACATAACACTATGGAAGTAACCAAAGTATACCAGCCTGGCCGTCTCTACGTTTGTTAGCTGTCTGATTCTCCTAGTTGCCAACTATTAGCTAATAGTAGGAATTAGCGTGGCCCTAATGATGTGGAGATTTTCCCCAACAATGTCTGCAATTCTTGCGATGTGTGAATTCTAAATTTTGGTTTAGGCAAAAAACTGAAATTGAAAGGGTCATGACACTCAGGACCGATGTTTATGAGGAATTGGTCAAAAAATTAACAGAGATGAGAGTAAAGTCACGCATTTATGTGTACCTTGTTTATTACGTTTTAGTATAAGTAGTAGTAGTAGTAGTAGTAAACACTTAATTGCACATAACAAATTACAAGTGCAGTGAATAATTATAATGGTTATGTACAAAGGCGAGCTTATCTCGTTTTATTGGTATCAAGCAGAATTTCATTGCAGAACTATAAAGTATTGGTATTTTCGTAAAAATGTCGTCATCCGTAGAGTAGAGTCCAACTACCTAAATTAAATTGCTGCAGGGTATATATTTACGAGCAACGTCTGGCGAGTGCCGCAAATTATTACTTATTTGCCTAGATAGTAAGGGTATATTTAATACTTTTCCTTCTTTATTTTCGTCCTTCTTTGCATAAGTATTCCACGAAAACATGGCAGATACTTACTTACTCCGTTGGCTCAGTGCCCCAAAATGAGACTTGGCCTCCGATACAAGACAGCGCCACTTTTCTCGGTCCTGCGCTACCTCTCGCCAATTCTTTACTTGGAGTTCGCACAGATCCGGCTCCACCATGTCGCTCCAGCGATACCTGGAGCGTCCGGCAGGTCGTCCTCCTGCTTGGCGACCCAGGTATAAACTTTTCACATTTCGATCCTCATCCATCTTCTCGAGACATTACAGATAATTTTACAATTTACTTTTCCTTAGTTGTGGGCCCCAAGCGATTGCAAGATTTAGTTATTTATTTTAATAAAAGCTGTATAAAAGGACCTTGACCTTATAGGAAACTTGTCAAACTTGTAAACCAACTTTATCGCCCTTTTGTATGACGACATTTCTCTCGATCACCTTCGACCTCCGAATAGTTTAGTAATTTAATTAAGGTGCAGTGCAGATACCTATAATTTAGCTTGTGACAGATTTTCATTATGAACATATAGTAAGGCGGCGGAATTGAAAAAAGTCGTCTAGTTTTGAAGTTGATGTGACTGGAGAGTATACTGCTGACAAGTGGTATCGTTGTGATCGGTAGACTTTACTGAGTACGAAATAATGACTTGTCACATTCTCAGACTGTGGGGGGGTTAACTATGACGTCACAAAGATCGCGGTCCCGGGTTTCAATTTTTTGCCAATTTGTCTAGAACCCCTTATCCAATTTTGAAAAATGAGGTGTCGATTGAAAGCGTATAACATGCTGATTAAGATTTATTATATGTGAAAAGTATAGTTTTGTTAGTTATTTTTTAATTAATAATAATGCAAAAAATACTTTTTTTACTCTCTTTTTTGATTTTTGTGACTCAAAAAGGCAATGAAAACGGCCACTTAGCTAAAAAATATGTTATATAAATCATTTAACTACATTATTAAGCTATCTGTTGCTTTTTAAATTTCTACGATCGGATAATAAACAAGCAAACTACAACCACATACCTGTAGGCGGGGAGTACCGCTTGACACGCGTTCCCATACATTCGGCGTCTACCAAATTACACCTCGCGCAAAATTCGTTTCAAGCAGATATACCTCTAATCTTATTCATCGTAACCTATCAATATTGGTATCATTTGAAAGTACAATTTAAGTACTTTAAGAAACAATGTCAATCATTTTCTTAAAATCAATAATCGCCAGTCTGCGGTGGTTACAAAGGACAAAAGTGGGTATGCAATTTGACTGGTTTCCTAGGTTTGATACCCTAGACGAGTTTAAAAGGGGAGGTAAAAGTGACATATGGGTTGTTCTCTGGCCTAAAAGCTACACAGAGGGTCAGGGGAGAAAAAAACTAGGGTTTAAGTTTAGTTTTAAGTTATTTTTTCCTTTATTTGTTGATTTTATTGTGTTTAATTTTTTTGTAATTTTATCAAGGATACACGTTGGTTTCTTTTCTTTTTTTTTTTATACTACGTCGGTGGCAAACAAGTATACGGTCCGCCTGATGTAAAGCGGTCACCGTAACCTATGGACGCCTGCAACTCAAACAGTGTCACATGCGCGTTGCCACCCCATTAGAAACTTGTACACTCCCTTTTGGTGTGTTAAGTACACAGCAAAAAGGAGTGTACAAGTTCCAAGGAGGGTTCGGGTTGCCGACGACTCAAAGGACAATAGACGGAACAAGTTAGTTCCGTAAGTCCTCCCGTCATCAGCACACCGCACCCTCGTTGAGCTTTTGCTAAAAGTTGCCTTTTTTTATGAGAAATGTTATGAATTTCATGGCTTTTTCCGATAGAGACTAAAATTAACTTTCAAATAAGGCCACATAGTCATACTTTTACTTATATAATATTAAGGGTATGACTATGTATCAGTAGGCCACATAGTCATACTTTTACTTATATAATATTAAGGGTATGACTATTTATCAGTATGACTATGTGGCCTTATTTGAAAGTTAATTTTAGTCTCTATCGGAAAATGCCATGAAATTCATAACATTTCTCATAAAAAAGGGAATTTTCAGCAAAAGAAACCAACGTGTATCCTTGATAAAATTACAAAAAAATTTAACACAATAAAATCAACAAATAAAAGAAAAAATAACTTAAAACTAAACTTAAACCCTAGTTTTTTTCTCCCCTGACCCTCTGTATAGCTTTTAGGCCAGAGAACAACCCATATGTCACTTTTACCTCCCCTTTTAAACTCGTCTAGGGTATCAAACCTAGGAAACCAGTCAAATTGCATACCCACTTTTGTCCTTTGTAACCACCGCAGACTGGCGATTATTGATTTTAAGAAAATGATTGACATTGTTTCTTAAAGTACTTTAATTGTAATTTCATGGCATTTTCCGATAGAGACTAAAATTAACTTTCAAATAAGGCCACATAGTCATACTGATAAATAGTCATACCCTTAATATTATATAAGTAAAAGTATGACTATGTGGCCTACTGATACATAGTCATACCCTTAATATTATATAAGTAAAAGTATGACTATGTGGCCTTATTTGAAAGTTAATTTTAGTCTCTATCGGAAAAAGCCATGAAATTCATAACATTTCTCATAAAAAAAGGCAACTTTTAGCAAAAGCTCAACGAGGGTGCGGTGTGCTGATGACGGGAGGACTTACGGAACTAACTTGTTCCGTCTATTGTCCTTTGAGTCGTCGGCAACCCGAACCCTCCTTGGAACTTGTACACTCCTTTTTGCTGTGTACTTAACACACCAAAAGGGAGTGTACAAGTTTCTAATGGGGTGGCAACGCGCATGTGACACTGTTTGAGTTGCAGGCGTCCATAGGTTACGGTGACCGCTTTACATCAGGCGGACCGTATACTTGTTTGCCACCGACGTAGTATAAAAAAAAAGAAAAGAAACCAACGTGTATCCTTGATAAAATTACAAAAAAATTAAACACAATAAAATCAACAAATAAAGGAAAAAATAACTTAAAACTAAACTTAAACCCTAGTTTTTTCTCCCCTGACCCTCTGTGTAGCTTTTAGGCCAGAGAAAAACCCATATGTCACCTTTACCTCCCCTTTTAAACTCGTCTAGGGTATCAAACCTAGGAAACCAGTCAAATTGCATACCCACTTTTTTCCTTTGTAACCACCACAGACTGGCGATTATTGATTTAAAAAAAAATGATTGACATTGTTTTTTAAAGTACTTTAATTGTGCTTTCAAATGATATCAATATTGATAGGTTACGATGAATAAGATTAGAGGTATATCTGCTTGAAACGAATTTTGCGCGAGGTGTAATTTGGTAGACGCCGAATGTATGGGAACGCGTGTCAAGCGGTACTCCCCGCCTACAGGTATGTGGTTGTAGTTTGCTTGTTTATTATCCGATCGTAGAAATTTAAAAAGCAACAGATAGCTTAATAATGTAGTTAAATGATTTATATAACATATTTTTTAGCTAAGTGGCCGTTTTCATTGCCTTTTTGAGTCACAAAAATCAAAAAAGAGAGTAAAAAAAAAGTATTTTTTGCATTATTATTAATTAAAAAATAACTAACAAAACTATACTTTTCACATATAATAAATCTTAATCATCATGTTATACGCTTTCAATCGACACCTCATTTTTCAAAATTGGATAAGGGGTTCTAGACAAATTGGCAAAAAATTGAAACCCGGGACCGCGATCTTTGTGACGTCATAGTTAACCCCCCCACAGTCTGAGAATGCGACAAGTCATTATTTCGTACTCAGTAAAGTCTACCGATCACAACGATACTACTTGTCAGCAGTATACTCTCCAGTCACATCAACTTTTTCCGAGACCCTCTCGCCGCTCTACTAATATTTTGTATACCTATGGAGTATTATTAAGTACCCACCTGTAAATTCAGTTTTAATAAAGATTGTAGCTAATAGGCAATTTTCTTAATTTAAATTTTTTAAAGTAAGTAATGTACTTAATCTACAATTTTACTTAAAATGTAATAATCAACCCTGGGCTTTACGACGTTGACATAGTTTTTTTTTTAGTAACCCTGGGTTTTAAACGTTATAGGAAATTATTTTTGTAACTAATATATGTAGAATTTCATAAAAAAGGTTGGGTAGGTTAGTGCTGGTTTATTGAAGTGTCTTTTTTAATTCATTAATTTGTTAGGTATATTTTTTAATTAAGTAATTATACTTTTTTCTCGTACAGTACTATATTATGTATTACCAATAGTATTCACATAAGTAATCGATAATATATTACTCAGCCACGATGTTCCCCACAAACGAAAGTTTCGCCATGACAGCGAGCCTTTGCCGAAGACAGGCCGCCACAAGGCTATGTTGTAATCCAGCGACAGGCTAAAACAACGCAACCCATACAAAATATCATTTCTACAATGTATGAAGTGCTAATTGACGATATTTATAAGTAAAATAATGTCGTTTTGACGTTAAACATGTGGAAATTAAGAAACAGTGCGGTTATGTTAGAAGTAAGTATTTCGTCATTATGTATTCCGGTACTTATGGTTCTTGGTTTAACTTTGGAATTTTAACAAGATAGAAGTTAAAGTATTTCCATTCTTACTTTTGTAAATTTTATACAAATAACCACTTTTTTGGAGTTGGAGTTGTGCCCATCTAAAAATGAGGGAATCGAAAATAAGAAGTAATTTCTAGTGTCTAAAAGTTTTATTTACTACAACACTTTCAACTAAATCAATTTTATTCAGTGTTTCTGTAGTAGAAGGTGGTTTTCCATCCATCCTTATGCTTTAAGTGCCCTTACGGCCATTCCACCTGAAATACCTACAGCTAGTCTCACAAAATACATACATACATATATACAATCACGCCTGTATCCCATGAATGGGTAGGCAGAGCACATGAAACTACTCAAGTTTCAGTGCCACTCTTGGCAAATAAGGGGTTGAAAGAAAACGAAACTGTGACATTGCAGTGACAGGTTGCCAGCCTGACCAGCCTCTCGCCTACGTCACAATTTAACCCATATCCCACAGTCACGACACCCACGGGAAGAAAGGGGGTGGTGAAATTCTTAACCCGTCACCACACGGGCACAAAATACACATTTATAATAATTACCTATGTACATACTTGTTATCCTGCATTATTATTTTATTTGTTTCATTCATCTTTATTCATTCAGTTGACATGTCAGAATACAAATAGAAACATATTCTTTAAAAAAAAGGTGTTTACGAAACTAACCCATAATATTTCAAATTTTCAAATTCAAAATATCTTTATTCATGCATTACAAGCTAAATAGTTCATTACATATATATTATGTTTAATCTAACCTAATTATCAGAGCAATTTATTGTTGTAAATTATTGTTCATAATAATATTGAGTCTATAATATACAATTTCATATAAAAATAATCGTTAAACAAAAAATTCATACAAGCATTTAACAGTTTATTACAGCCTACCATCAAGTAAACTGCACTGTGAGATAACTTCAATAAAAAGAGTTGTAAACATGACGTTGCATCACTGAAGGCACTATAAAATTAAGTATGCTGACGGTGTTAAAATGTCACAGTGGAACATGCCAATGCACATGAGTATGTTATGAAGGCTCAAGAGGGTATTTTGTAGTTATTCTACCGGGTTATTTAAATAAAAACGAAGAATATTCGATCTTATTTCTTCCTGATATTCTATTTTAGGAGTGTCTTTTCAAAAGGACTTATTTCTATAAGTAAACAGATGATATTTTTATCTATGTCTTCCTAGAGAAATAAACCTTGTTGACTTACAGAAAAAAGGCCTTTTGAAAAGACAATCCTCATTTCATCTTTTGATTCCAATGAGGTCTCTACGACACATTTTGCATTACCTGTTACCGATTCGTCGATTTTATATCAATAAATGCTTCTAATTAAGTAGTACACTTCTCTTGCTATCCTAATGGTGATTCTATATTTTATAACAATTACAATTCATCTTTTATATCGTGTGCTTTTCTTATCATATCAACACCCTTTTCAGAAATGGCTAAGGTCGTGGCCATTGTGTTTGCTCCCACAATGTCCGGCATCACGCTGGCATCCACAACTCTCAGTCTCTCCACTCCATGCACCATTAACTTATCGTCTACGACTGAATCTAGATTTTCTTTCGTACCCATTTTTGCAGTTCCGACTGGGTGGTAAATAGTGGTTGCCATGTGTCTTACGTAACACTCCCAGTAATTATCAGTGTTAAACGTAAATTCTGTACAAAATGGTAGCTTAAGCTGGACAAATTGTGCATCAAGTGCTTTAAAGGTATTTGTACTCTGTAACATAGAATACAAATCTTACACCTTCTATTAGTTGTTTTAAATCGTCTAAATCGCGAAAATAATTAGATTTGATGACGGGCTTAGATGTAGGATTATTGTCTGCTAATAATACTTCACCTTTGGATTTCGGGTGCAGCAATGTGGGATATAATCCAATCAATTCAAAATCTTTATTGATCTTTGCAACTGCTTCTATGACTTTATCTTTATAGCCTGTCTTGTTCATGTAAATCTTTAGTACTAACTTGTCGTTTTTAGGGATGTACATGTGGTGAAACTGAATGTTGGGAATACTTTTGTCTCTTGTATTAATAAAAGACATAAAATCAGTGACTCCAATCGTAGATAGTGGTCCAGTTCTAGTTAAAATATATTGCATCACAAAGAAAGTAAATGCCTCTTGAGGTATTGACAAAGTCTCTTTAATGGTTAGGTATATTGGAAAGAAGATATGATCTTGCAGATTTTGACCAACAGGCAAGTCTATTATAGGTATTATTTTCTTCTCTTCGAGATGCTTTGTAGGACCTATTCCTGATAACATAAGAATTTGCGGTGTGCCAATAGAGCCAGCGGATAGTATTACTTCTTTCCTAACATTTATTTGCATAATTTTCCCGCTGGCTACTTGAACCTCCACGCCGACGGTAATTTTAGATTCAGCGTCTATAATTACCTTGCGCACTACGGCATTTTTCATGATACGCAGGTTTATAGACTCGTTTATAAATATTTTAGCAGTATTCAAACGTTTCCCGTTTCTTATTAAGAGTTTGTTTATTTTTGTACCTATAATGGCTTCATTGCTTAATTTATCAATTGGTAACACGCCTGCTTCTTTATAAGCTTGTTCAAACAAATTGTAAAATGGGTGAGTATTAAAGTTGTAGTTGTTCAAGTTAAGTTTGTTTTCGATTTTGTCGAAGTACGACGAGAGATGTTCATATCCCCAGCCTGTATTCCCAGCGGCTTCCCAGCTATCATAGTCTGTGCGGTGTCCTGTGACGTACAACATGGCGTTGATGGAACTCGACCCACCGAGTCCTTTTCCTTTGCTCCATGTGCATCGTTCGTGTCGAAGCCCAAGGCAGCTCGCGCCATCTGGCTCAGTTTTGTAATTCCAATCGTTGGCCGTTTTCTGATTATTGTACAGAAACGCAGGAACCTGTAAAAAGTAGTTTAAATCAATAAAATTAAACGTGAATGGCAATGTGAACGGATCGAGGGGCCATCATTGGCCACGACATCTTAGCAGATGATTGTTGCAGTGATTTTATTGTGTAGTGCCGGTACATCGTCTTTGGTGGCTTAGTCGTCCGATGGCAGCCCGACACCTTTTGCCACATCTGTCACTTCAATAACGACTATTGTCGAGCCATTTGTCAACATTCGGCCATTCATCTCATGCTACGCGTGTCTCCCAACTGTCTTACTTCGGTCACAATCAAACTTAATTAGTGGTTGTGAAATAACACACACTTCTAATCCACGTCAGTTCCTACACCTGAGATTGTAGGTATTTACATTCGCGGAGTTGCTATTTCTATTTGTAAGGCATTAAATATTTGAAAATATATACTTAACATTTATCGGTTATCATTAGTGATAATCAGAGCCCGTTATCAGCGGTGAAATGTGAATGAAAAGTTAGATTAGGAACTGCACATATTTAAAATGTTGTATTTATTTGTAAATACAATCATTCGGGGTAAAAGCTCGCATCACGCTGTGGGTAAGTAATCGCAGTGTTCCGTTAATTGCCGAAGGCGATAAGATTTGCAGGACTTCAAGTCTTTTATGTTGGCATTTTGGGACGAGATCTGGTAGTAAGTATATGATGGGCGCGATAGCATCTCAAAATTAGAAAAGGACGGATCGCGGGCGAGGTATTGTCACGCCCATCGTGTGATTTATTGCATAGAGATAATACACCTCGCTATCGAGTCCCGGGTCACCGCCTGCTTCAATCAGTAGCACAGACCACTGCTTGCTCAGGCGGCTGGCTACCAGCGAACCTGCTGTCCCTGCCCCTACTACTATGAAGTCGTAGGATAAATCTGCAAAAAAAACAATGTCTATTAAAACACAAATTATTGATTATTGGGTTGCTGATAGATATTGGTCTATCAGTGTCAGCAAAGAAATGTTAGTGGTTATTTTTAAGGTTGAATCAAATCGAGAAAGTATCTTAGTGCTTAGAGGTTAGTACTATTAGGAATAATTTAGATTTACTCGACCTTCGAGAAAACGAGCAAACCGCATAATCATGAAATCTGAATGATGGCACATAAATACAGAAAATTGGCACATCAACATTTAAATCATTAAAGCTAAAGTATATTTAGGCCAGAATGTGGGAATACTGTGATTTAATATCATGAGTTTACTCTTATTTCTCAGCACAATCAGTAATTGAGATATAGAGCAAACGTCAGCAATATCCATGGGTAAATTAATGACGGTGAATTGCTGACTCTGCATTCATATCGTACAATTATTGTTGAATCATCACCAGGGACCCAGGACTAAAACGGGCATTTTCGCGAGAACAATCACCAAAAATTTTTTTTAAGGTAGGTAAATTTTATGTTTTTCCTACTCAGAATCACGAGCCCTTTCGATTTAGGACAAAAAACAAGAGACAACAAAAATGGTCCCATAATGTTCTATTATTCCGCATACTTTCCACATTGCAACCGCTGTACTAAACTGCTACAAAGTGTTTGAAAAATGATAACGAAGTGGAAAAATTACATTTGGGACGCTTTTTTTACCTAGTAGGATCGAAACGAAAGGGCTCGTGATTCTGAGCAGGAAAAACCTAATTTGAAAAAAAAAAAAAGGTTTCGAATCTTTTTTCGCGAAAATGCCCAAACCGCGAATTTAGAAATTAGGCATTTGTGGGATCTTTCTTTGTCACTCTCATTACGCATCCATTGGAGTAGTTACCAAAGATAGGTCACCGCAATTGACACATTTCGTTTTTCGGGATTATAGGCCAGGAAATATTAAGATAAGATAAGATAAGATACATTTATTGATAAAAATTTACATTTTTTACACGTCAAAACAATGCAATACGTCAAATATTGCAATGGTTTTGACAAAAGAAGGCGCCCCTTCGCCCGAGATACTAAGTTCCAAATAAAGTAGGCAGCTCTAATCTCTATCACAGAATATATAATAGTACATCTCTATTAAATATTTGACCATCGCTTAAAAAGTGTGTCATTCAAAGTTACCTCCGGCTTTATCCAAAATTTCATGCGTATTATCCGCTGGCCACGGCTCGACAAACGCGCAATGCGCAGCAACCATTGCTGCTACAGCTCCAGCAAACATCTCGCCCGTCGCACCGGCGAATGCTGATGGACACCATGCCGTCACATTTTGTAATAGACCGTCCATTGCGTTCTGGTGCCGAAGTCGTGGAAACTGAAATTGACTGGTTTATGTACAGTCGCCTACAAAGACATGTTTCTACTTTTTCACCTTATTGCATTGTAGTGTATTTGTATCGTGGCAGCCTTCCATCATAGAGGATTTGAATATTCTTTTTGTCTAAATTCTTTGGACAGTATTGTACAAATGTTACTAATGTTTCACAAACGGCTGAGGCGACATGGATTTTTAAGAGAATCCTGATTGACTATTTTTCATTTGGAAAACTGGTGGAGAAGACCGTAAAATAATAATACGAATAATTTGAATGCTACTATATAGCAATAAATTTTGACGAATCATAGTTTTATTCAACTGATTAGATTTCACAATATCACAAATAATAAACACAGGCATAATGAGTAAGTATGTTAAGTACTAAGAATAACACTGGTTAACAAATTTTAAGGTTTTGTTAATCCATGAAATGAGTTGTGCTAATTGCGAAAGAATACCTCTAAACATACATTTTGATGTAAGTTTTAAGGTCGAGTTAGCTCGCGTTTTTTGTGGCATCAAATAAAAATCTTTTGACTTAAGATAACATTATATTCATAAATCACATATTATAAAATTTAAAAATGAGTTAATATATTGCTTTTCCGTTTATAAAAAATATCTACAGCCTCTCTCTTCAACGTCCAGCAGTAGTCTGCTAACATAGCAGGACTCCATTTGCCCTGGTATCGCTGCTCCATGCCTGAAATATCCTGGTGAAAACGTTCACCATGTTCGTCGCTAACATCTCCCATATTTTCAGGACAAAAATCCAAATGTGAGTCGAGAATATGTATTTTGAGGGACATTTTGCAACCGAGAGCGTACAATGCTTGGATGACCTTAACCAGGTTTTCATAGTCTTCAGATTTTTTTTTACCCAGGAAATTTTGAAAAACTTTCATCATGGATGTCCAGGCCTGTTTTTCCTTGCTATTCAATGTGCTTTCAAAAGTCTTGTCATTCATTAATTCTTTTATTTGAGGTCCTATGAAAATTCCTTCTTTTAACTTGGCATCTGTAATTTTTGTAAACTTTTTTTTTTAATATTGAAAAGCTTGACCTTCGCGATTCAGTGCTTTTACGAAGTTTTTCATCAATCCTAATTTTATATGCAGAGGTGGTATAATAATATTTTCTTTTTGCACTAAAGGTGGATAAAAAACATTTTCAGTTCCTGGTGTAAAAGCTTTTCGTAACGGCCACACTTTTTTTATGTAATGGTTTTCCCTGTCGCGACTGTCCCAAAGACACAAGAAACAGCAATACTTTGTGTAACCCTGTTGCATGCCTAAAATGATTGCAATCACTTTAAAGTCTGCACATATTTTCCAAGAATATCTTTCATATTTTATCATTTGTAATAGATGTTTAATATTTTCATAGGATTCTTTTAAAGATACAGCATAACCGACAGGAATAGAAGGATACGTGTTACCGTTGTGCAATAATACAGCTTTTAAACTGGTTTTAGACGAGTCTATGAATAATCTCCAAGCATTTGGTTCATGCTCCATTCCGAAAGCTTCGAACAGCGCATCAATATCGTTGCAGTAAACAAGATGATTCTTATCGTCCATACTAAAAAAGCTACAAGATCATCGTGTCGGTTCCGAAAAACAGTAATTTTTGTTCCCTTTGCCAAGAGATTCCATTGCTGGAGACGCGAACCAAGAAGTTCAGCTTTTGATTTTGATAAACTTAGGTCTCGTACTAAATCATTTAATTCTGGTTGAGTAATTAGATGGGGTTGCAGTACCTGCCTGTGGGGACAAAAATCAGGATCCGTAAGATCGTCTTCTTCAGTGCTAAGCTGGTCAATTTCTTCAGAAGCATCCATTGGTGGCGCCGGAACGGGGTGATTTTCATCATGCGGGCGAGGTCTTTGAGCAGATGGCGTTTCAATATAACTATGTTTTCTCTTTTTGCGCGTATTAAGCCCTTCTGTCTTATTTATGCAGAAATAACAATCTTCAATGTGATCCTTTTGTTCTTTCCACAGCATCGGTGTTGCGAAAGGCAAACATGATCGGCGGCCGGATAGCCAATCTCGCAAGTATTTACCACAACTCGAGCATATTACATGCGGAACCCAGGGCTTGTCTTGATTTTTCACTGGTATTCCGAAATAAAGTTCGTAAGCACGACAGATTCTGGGACTGAAGTTTTCGCTCGTATTTTTTGTAGTGAATTTACCACACACGTAACAAAAATTGTTAGGATTACTTTCACAGGAACGAGGCATATCAAAAATATAAATTCACAAAGTTTTAGTTCAAACTTCACTATAATAAAAACTAAAAACAAATTTTGTTTGATACACTTAAGATGTAAATCTAGTAATTATAGATACTTGATACACATGGTTAACTAGAGTGATAAAGTGTCATATCTAGTAAACATAGAATTGATTGGTAGATAAGAGATAGAGAATTTATCATATTTAACATCACGTTTTGTTTTTGTAGGGCTATAAGTTGCAGTAAATAAAAAAGTAAAAACGTATATTTTAAAATGGTAAAAGGAAGAAGAGGTCGAGGAAGGCCCAGAAACAGTTTTGTTGACCAACTTGAGGAGGAGGCCGGTGTCATGTAGTCATGTCGTACGAAGAACTAAAGAAGGAAAGCGCGTAATAGGGAAAAATGGCGCATACTCCACCGAAAAGAGCTACAGAGCTCTTAAATGTTAAGAAGAATAATAATATTATGAAATGATTGAATAAATCAATACTTACCTAAAGTATTTACCAGCAGTTCTCGAAAAGTTTGTACATAGCCACGTCAGCAAATTTTATTGATCCTATTTTGTTACCAACATTTAGTGATATAAGTCGACTTTCGTAAGATATATACAGGATAATGTTTATAATTAAGAAAACATAGATACTACATGAATTTTAATGACCAAATAAAACTTACTAAAATATCAATTCATGAAATAAATCTTGGTAACAAAAGATTTAACTTTTTTCTTAATTTTTGTACAAACTTTTCGAGAACTGTTGTTACAACAGTTTCCTCAACAAACTAATTTTAATATATTGTAAATATAAATAATGTGAGTGAAGATGTGTAGGAAATTAGTGGTCGATTTTCCCTGGAGCAATTACGTAGAATTTAAATAAGAAGAATAACGTAGTCAAGTGCAAAAATACATGTATCGAAATAATCGTCTCATAAATATGGTACTACGCTCTTATTACACCGGACATTTTTTTGAGTAAGATGTGTACACCCATATTTTTACACTTAACTGTACTAGAAGAGATCTAGACATTTTAGACACAGTGTGTCACTTTCTTTCAAATTCAAGATAAAATGACTGTATATGAATAGACCTACTTACATCTATTCCTTCACGAGTTTCCCTGCGACCTCCGGTCTTCAGCGCGTAAGTTGTAATGCTACTTGGATAGAACTTGTTATCCTGATCTCAGTACCATAACAAAGGGTAACCCTTGCTATTGTTATTCTAATCCTGCCTCAAGTATATCCTACTTTTCGTGCACGTAGCGAATTGCCAAGATCAAGCAGGTGGCAACAATAGTGTCCCGTTTACGTACGTTCACATGTACTTAAATTGATTTGAAAGGGACAACACTGTAGTATTGCCAGTACAGTACAGTGCCACATTTGAATTTCTACTTTTTTTTGCGAAGTTGTAGAATGCTTCGGAATGCCAATTATATACCTAAATTTGAATTTTATCCTTAATTATATTATGTTATCTAACGTCCATGTCAAAAATGTCACCAAATTAAGTATTCTGATTCAACTAAAACGTATTTAGTACATTTTTTTGTAATTATTGCTATATATGTATGTAGAATATGAAAATTAATATTTATCCCAGGTATTAAAATTTTAATACCTTATATCTATTTTTCAATTCCATTATTGGTAAGTTATTTTTCATATTTTTTACTACTTAAATATTTATAGGAATATTAAATATCTTGAACTTGGCTTATGATGTGAAACATATAAACTTTAGTTTGAAAGAATTCGTTGGTAGATACATTTCTACATGTATGCATAATTAATTATGTTAAGTTGTCTGTCTGATTATAATGGGTTGAGTAAACATATAAATAGATATACATATTCACATTTAATATATCGCAAAACGTGAAGTGACGGTCAGAATCGGTACAAAAATACAAATAGGAGGTGCTTAATGCTTAAATAATAAATTAGTTTACAGTTCACTATGATTATGTAGCCAGTCTTTCTTAATTAAGTCAGCTCCTTTCTCTCCTATCATTATAGTTGGCGCGTTTGTATTTCCTCTTAAAACTTTTGGCATGATACTCGCGTCTATAACTCTCAAACCTTTTATTTTCCGGACTTTCAACTCTGGATTAACCACGGCGCTTTTATCATTGTCAGGACCCATTCTTGTTGTACTGGTTGGATGATATAACGAAAAAGTCAACTCTCTTGCGTAACATTCCAAATACTCATCAGTGCCTTGCACATATCGATCGCAAGTTTTTAACTTCGGCCACATTATTTCAAAGCCAGCATCTTTGAAAGCTTTCGTCTTACCCAACTCCATACTTTGCTTCATTCCTTTAATAAGCGTTCGCATATCATCATAATTATCAAAAAAGTTAGCATAAATGAGAGGATGTTCTTGTGGATTTTTACTTTTAAGAAGAATCCGTCCTTTAGATTTTGGTTGGAGAACAGTGCTATAAACTACCAAAATAGTATTTTCCTTATTCATGTCAGCCATATAGTCACAAAATTCGTCATTAAGGTTGTGTTTCCTAAACATGTCTATTACATTGTTTATACCCGGTGGAAAGAATAAGTAATGATACTGCATATCAGGACTGGTGGCAGCAGAATCCGTTGTATTTACAAACGCCGTAATCAAATGAGGGCTGACATCAGCGAATATTCCAGACTGTTGTAACACAAATTCACTGAAATGTTTAACGATGTTTTCTTTCGAAGTAAAACCGGATTGGTTTTCATCAGTCGGCGCTTTAAAAAAGATAACACTGAATACATGTTCTTGCAAATTTTCTCCGACCGGTATGTCGGCAACTACGTCGATATCTACGTCCTTTAAGTGCTTTTGCGGTCCTATGCCAGACAAGAGAAGCAGATGTGGGCTATTGATTGCACCTCCTGACAAGATCACTTCTTTTTTGGCTTTAACGACAATATCTTGACCATCTTTTTTTATTATTATTCCGTTAACAATGTTGGATGAAGGCTTAAATAAAACCTTAGTTGCTAATGCATTTTTCACTACATGTAAATTTGGTCTATTTTTTAAAGGATTTAAAAAAGCCCTGGCCGTGCTTTGTCTAATGCCATTTTTAGTGGTTGTATAACTTTTCGCAATGCCTATTTGATTTTCTGTATTCAAATCTTCTTTTACTTCAATGCCTGTTTCCGAAGCGGCTTTTAAAATAAGACTTTCAAGCGGATGTATTGGAGTTTTCTCAACGTGTAGATAACCTCCGGTACCGTGATATTTTACATTATTGTCATCTATGGGCCCAGTGAAGTTTTCACTCTTTTTGAAATATGGTAAAATGCTATCGTAGTCCCAGCCATAGTTTCCGTCGGCAGCCCATTCATTATAGTCTAGTTTATTTCCTCTTATGTAAAACATGAAGTTGATGCTGCTGCATCCGCCGAGGGTCTTGCCCCGAGGCCACGTGCATTGTTGTCCTTTGTACGCTCGGCAAGCGCCTTCTTGAGGTTCGGGTCGATAGTTCCAGTCTTCTGTGGTTCCTACGTTTGAATAAGCCAATTGCGGTGCCTGGAAGATGAGAAAAGCGATTATGCCGGTGTAAAGGTTATATGTATAAGTGTAATGATTGTCTAAATAAAGTACAAAAACAATGGCTAGTATAATATCAGCCAGAATAGGATACGATATGAATCTTATCTGATTATCGATAGTGACAGTGATCTTGAACCACAATCACTGAAGTATCGGTATGTGTTGTTTTTGTAAATTTGTTTTTAGTATGAAATGAATAGATAGACGTTTGACCACAATCACACCTGATGGTAAGCGATGATGCAGTCTACGATGGAGCACGCTTACCTATGAGATACCTATTTCATGGTTACTTAAAATACTTATTTACGTATACTACTTATTGATGTACCTCAGTGCCTAAAGTAGGGTTCCCGCCAGCCTCGACTAGCAGCACCTTCCATTCTGGCACTTCGCTGAGGCGGTTGGCCACTACAGACCCCGCTGATCCTGCACCAACTACAATGAAGTCGTAGTTTGGATCTGAACAGATGAAAACAACCAGAATAAATAGGTACACACATACAAACATTACCAGTACAA
Organism: Leguminivora glycinivorella; assembly: GCF_023078275.1. Lineage (NCBI taxonomy): Eukaryota > Metazoa > Arthropoda > Insecta > Lepidoptera > Tortricidae > Leguminivora > Leguminivora glycinivorella. The sequence continues at coordinate 7,231,755 of NC_062989.1, read as the reverse complement.
CCAACCAACCAGTAGGAACCGTAGGCCACTATACAACCATATCAAAATGACAAACAGTAAGAGATATCTTACAATCGGATTTATAACGTCACTATGGCATAGTTCTACAGTGGCCTATTAAGGTGGTTGGCTGAACAAAGAAGATTAAATCAGAACCAACAAGGAATTGCACACAACAAAGGCTCGTATCTTACAGATGCCTATAGTATTGAATGGATATATAGGTAAAATTATCATGGCGTTGCAGTAGGTTGCCTTCTGCATCAATAATAAGATTACATGTAATCTAGGTAAGTAGATGATACTTGATGCGCCATATGGTGTCTCAGTAAAAATCTAATCGTACTGTAATCGGTAAATTGTATGTTTTCCTATAAAATGTAAGTTAAAGTCTAGTCCTTCTAGTATGTGATCTTACATCTTAATTAGGTAGTCTAGATGCGCATTTGGATTGCAAATTGATGACGATCGATCTAAGTAGAGTCTAGTATTCTGGAAAACTTAGTTGCGATACTTGCGATATAAGTGGACATGACAGTTAATAACGTTTGCCTTCTACTCAGATTGTACATTTATGGGCCATGGCTATTTATTGAACTGCGAGTGTGGATTAACATATACAGGGTGGGGCCTGTAACAAAAGCAAAAAATTAAACTGTTGGCTGTAGTCTGTACTCCTTAAACTAACCAACATTTCTTCAGCGACTTTTAAAAATTATGAAGTTTTTAATTTTCTAATTTTTCATATAAAATAAATTAGACTTAACAGAATTCGCAGTACATTACCTCTTAGGAAAAACTTTCAAGGGTGATAAATAACAAAATACAAGTTATTTTTAAAAGACGTTGAAGAAATGTTGGTGAGTGTAAGGAGTACAGCCTACAGTTTAATTTTTTGCTTTTGTTACAGACCCCACCCGGTATGTAACTGCATAAAATAGTAATATGCATCTGTCTGAGTCAAGAATTGATTCTGTGGCATCAGCGCACAGTGGGTGGCGAATAATATCTCCAAAGCTTGCACAAACAGGGCCTAGCGGCCTGCTAGCTGCTGGGGGTTGTTGTAGATGCCTTCAAGAGGAGCATTTGTGGCATCAGCAGCCACATGGTCTCCTACTAGTGCACAGGGGCAGGAAAGAATATCTCCAAAGCTTGCACGAAACAAGGTTCCAGCAGCCTGGTAATTGCTGAGGTTCTTTACCTTCAAGAAGAGCATCTGTGGCATCAGCAGGCCAGACATGGTCTCCTACTAGGGCACAGTGGGCATAATAATGGCTCTAAAGCTTGCAAAATAGCAGCTGGTAGTTGCTGAGGATTGTAATAGATACCTTGAAGAAGAGCAGCTGTGGCATCAGCAGGCCAGACATGGCCTCCTAGGGCACAGTGGGCACCGAAGAATGGCTCTAAAGCTTGCACGAACAGGGGCCCAGCAGCCTGGTAGCTGCCGAGGGTTCTAAATACCTTCAAGAAGAGCATCTGTGGCATCAGCAGGCCACACATGGTCTCCTACTAGGGCACAGTGGGCAGCGAAGAATGGCTCTAAATCTTACACGAACAGGGGCCCAGCAGCCTAGTAACTGCTGAGGGTTCTAAATACCTTCAAGAGGAGCATTTGTGGCATCAGCAGGCCACACATGGTCTCCTACTAGGGCACAGTGGGCAGCGAAGAATGGCTCTAAAGCTTGCACGAACAGGGGCCCAGCAGCCTGGTAATTGCTGAGGGTTCTAAATACCTTCAAGAAGAGCATCTGTGGCATCAGCAGGCCAGACATGGTCTCCTACTAGGGCACAGTGGGCAGCGAAGAATGGCTCTTAAGCTTGCACGAAAGGGGGCCCAGCAGCCTGGTAATTGCTGAGGGTTCTAAATACCTTCAAGAAGAGCATCGTGTGGCATCAGCAGGCCAGACATGGTCTCCTACTAGGGCACAGTGGGCAGCGAAGAATGGCTCTAAAGCTTGCACGAAAGGGGGCCCAGCAGCCTGGTAATTGCTGAGGGTTCTAAATACCTTCAATAAGAGCATCTGTGGCATCAGCAGGCCAGACATGGTCTCCTACTAGGGCACAGTGGGCAGCGAAGAATGGCTCTTAAGCTTGCACGAAAGGGGGCCCAGCAGCCTGGTAATTGCTGAGGGTTCTAAATACCTTCAAGAAGAGCATCTGTGGCATCAGCAGGCCAGACATGGTCTCCTACTAGGGCACAGTGGGCAGCGAAGAATGGCTCTAAAGCTTGCACGAAAGGGGGCCCAGCAGCCTGGTAATTGCTGAGGGTTCTAAATACCTTCAAGAAGAGCATCTGTGGCATCAGCAGGCCAGACATGGTCTCCTACTAGGGCACAGTGGGCAGCGAAGAATGTCTCTAAAGCTTGCACGAACAGGGGCCCAGCAGCCTGGTAGCTGCCGAGAATGGTTGACGTCAACGCGGGCTCGCACGCCCACATTATCTCTGGAACATTAGTACGATATTGTGTTAATACGATTGTTAGTTTTTGAGTTAGATAAGAGATAAGAGCGTGTGGTATATGCTCAGGTAAAATTTACAAAATTTTGTTTTTATAACTGGTCACTGGAATTTTTGAGGTCGTTTGGCTGGTTGAAGCCGAAATAAAAGAAGTAGGTAGTTTTTATACTTACAGACAAGGATATATTTAGCCCCGTATCAATATAAATAAGTCCAAGACAAAACGTACCTTGGAAACATGACGAAAATTCTATGTTCGTTTAGATGGCGCCATACTTTTAGTTAAATGGCATCTATAATAATTTATAACAGCCAGTGTGGGAGCACCATTACACATCAGATAAAAGATATGGGTCAAATTTACAAAACGAAGGTTTTTTAAAAGTTTTATTAATCATATTTATGGCAGTAAATGAACTGACTTCAAATACCTACTTTGATAATCCTCTATATTTAATACTCCGTTATTTTTGTTACAGGTATTTATTCTAATTTTGCTGCTAAACATACTACCTACCTACATACATATAAAATACAGGTAAGTACTACTTACAATAAATAGAACAGAGGGAAATTGTAAAATCACGACTATTAGTCAAAATAAATTATCTTACTCACCATTAAATTTTGTAAAACACTATTAACTTTAAATGTACTAAATCACAAGTATTCCAAATGGTTTTATATTAGTAAACGTTCGCAACGGCCCGAGATACACAAGTTAATGAACAAGAGTAATGTTAATTATTGAATGCACACTTATCGGGCACTTGTTTATCGATGCAATGTTTATCACTGCACTGACTGCATTGACTGATATGTTGTATTAACCTGGTACAAGGGCGGACCCAACGTGGTCGTTCTGACACCCGGTCTATGGCGACTTCGGCTCCATTCGGCTCGCATTGCTACCTAGCAATTAGGGTCGGTACAACTTAACGTCCCTGTCACAGATAATTGATTGATTTATGACAAGTTAATCTTAAATACATATTTAATAATACTTATACGTTAGTACATACTTTTTATTATTTACTTATTCTATGGCATGGTCGAACTTTTATGCTCGGGACGTCTTTTAGCTGGAATAGCCCCGACTCCGGGGGAAGGGGGTAGGAGGCGATGACTTCCCAATCTGTCGCCCCCATGGTCCTGGATCTGCCCTTGAAACTCCAATATTATGTCATCGAAAGATTTGTTTACATATGTTTTCTTTAGAATCTTCTCAAACCTTTCAGAGTGAACAGGATGCATTGATATATAACATTATATTGCGATGTTGCGTTGGTATGAAGTTAGGTTTCTGAATATGCATCTTGATAATTACATGGATACTTTATATTGTTGTTGAAGCAATGTCATGGATGAGTTGAGTGACATATGTAATTATATTATGGAGATAAGGAAATCAGCCTAAAGATAACGTGTGTGTTAGGCTGTTTTAACACTCTTAACTGTGTCAGATAATGCCGTTTGATTAATTTAACCCTTAGATGCATCTGGTATCCAAAACGATACTATCGAAATGACACAACTAGATCAATTGACGTCAATAGCTACAAGGTACCTTATAGACTCGATAAAAACGATTAAAATAAAAATAAAATAAAATGAGTATTTTGAATAATTTATTGTCTAACATATTAAATCGTATTCTAATTAAAAAACATAATAAATTATTAAAACTGGGATTAGTTTGAGTAAGATAAGACAAGTTTTACACTGGGGAAAAGTAACAAAATTAATTTTACCTATTTAAGTAGTCACTGGCATTATGAGCGTTTGTACTATAAATTAGATATTTTATTTATGATATGTGCTAGATAAAAGGATAAGATTGTATGTTCCAATTAAGTTTTCCATCTAGTAATAGTGCTGTGTGATTTCCTGACTATCAAACTATTATATTACAAGGTTACTTCATATTTGACACCATCATAATATAACCATATTCTACAACTCTTCTGACCCTTGGGCGTTATTATTTCTTCTGTCTCATAAAATGGTTCCTCCTTTTCCTTTACTATCGGGTAATCGTACGGATTGATAAAAAGCGAAGGCCTCTTCAATGGTGTTGGTCGATAGTATGTAGGTTTCGACCATTTAAACGGGTTGGTTGGTAGCCATCGGTGGTTTGGTCTCTTGAGTTTCAGCAGATTAGCAGGTTTGTATGGATAAGGCGGAAACGTTGGTAGATTATACTTGGTCGGTTGGTTCTCGAAATACTCAGGTGGATATACTAACTGCAACACTGGGTCGATCTTGTTTAAGTTGACTTTGGTGGGACTAGTTTTCGTATCTGTTTCTTTACGTTTTAGTTCATTTTCACGAGCTACATTGTTGTTTTCGTTTTTAGTATTACGCGTATTATGTGTGTCGCTGGGTAAATTGGGGAATAGATGACTTGTTTCATTGAAGAAATCGGGGCGAATTATATTTAGTTGAGTAATTTCTTCTTTTATATCTTTATCTTTAGTAGAATTTTGTTTATCAATGTTCACTTTAGCAGGTTCTTGATTCTCAGAGTGTTTCGATTGTTGTCTGTATTGTTCTATGGTGCAGGCAGCAAGTTCGTCTTGGAGATCGTACCAGTCTTCTTTGATCATGTCTGAAGCCTTTTCGGCTATCATAATGACTGGTGCATTGGTGTTACCACTGACAATCTTAGGCATGATGCTGGCATCAATAACACGTAGGTTTTTAACTCCGTAAACCTGAAAATTTGTTAGTTTTCATTAGAACTTTGTTTCAGTTTTGTAATTACTAATAAATGTGCAAATAATGACATGTGCAAATAGTGACAAACAGTGCATTGCAGAATATATTGGATGTCACATCTTGTACTATTCGACAGTGATAATAATGAATGGCCTGCCATATTACGAGTTATGACAGCATACGCAGTCGTTCTCATTGCCACGATCCATAAACAATCTATGAATTGGCAACATTGCTGCGCATTGCAGGTGCTGGTTAGAGAGAAACTCGTGCTTGGCGTGGCCTGGGGATCTGTTAAGATTGTCCGGGTTTTTTATAAAAACCAAAACTATACTAACCCTTAGCCTCGGATCGACAACGGCATCTAAGTCATCCGCAGGCCCCATAGCGCAAGTGCACACTGGATGGTAGATGGTTAGCGTATGGTGTCTCACCCCGCACACCAGATGCCCGTCGAAGAGAAACTCGTGTTTGGCGCACCCTGGGGTCGTAATGACTTTGTCGGGTTCTTCTATAAAAACAAAAACTATACTAACCCTTAGCCTCGGATCGACAACGGCATCTAAGTCATCCGCAGGTCCCATAGCACAAGTGCCCACTGGATGGTAGATGGTCAGCGTATGGTGTCTTGCCACGCACTCTAGATGCCCGTCAGAGAGAAACTCGTGTTTGGCGCACCCTGGGGTCCTGTTGGGGTTCGGACGGGTGTTCAGCCGGCGGAGAGCTGGCTGCTCGGCCAGTGCTGCCACTATACGAGCTCCTTCTGTCTGAAAATATAGAAATACATTAAGTCAGACAATCGTATCGACAAAGAGAAAAATCTCAGAAGCATAGATAGATAGATAGAATACTCTTTATTGGCACACCGCAGCAAAAGTTACAGTGGAGACAAAACAAATGATTATGATAGAGGCAGACAACAGGCATAATGCAGGCATAACAGCATAATGTTTTGTTTACTATTTATAATGCAATGTAATTATGTAATGTACCTACGCCAATAATAAATGAGCGCAGTCAGCTGTAGGCTGTAGAAAAACGAAACTCCGCTTGCACGATATGATATATGTATTATGGCTGTTTTCCTTGGTGAATTGAGGGTTAATTGATTATCATATTTATGTTTTACATAAACATAAACGTTTACACAGCGTTCACAAAAAACTCGATAGGTTTTAACTTTTCCCATTTATGATGCTAAAGGAAGTTAATATTACTGACATTAAATAAAACTATGGAAACGGATTAAATCGCGTATAATGAATTTAAAATACATCCTAATGTATTATCCTTTTGTATTTTAAATTCATTATACGCGATTTAATCCGTTTCCATGGTTTTATTTCATGAGTAACTATCGCGGTAACCGAAGACAATATTATTACTGACATTCATGAGTTTTATTCAATTTCACCATTATTTATTTTATTAAAACTTATTTGTTTAAATTTAAACAATATATAAATAAATACTTAACGCCTGCAGACATTCTCCACCATTATTTTACTACCTAATTTTTTAGACTTGATAATTTGTAATTTCTCTTAGATTTTTTAAAATATAAACATCTACTTACCATAACTTTGACGTCGTCTGGATGACTGTAGTAATTGGCATATATACGCGGTGGTGAATAAGGGTTTGCGTCCTTCAGCTTCAAGAACCCTTTACTCTTCGGTCGTAGCAGCAACGGCACGACGGAAAACGAAGAATCAAATAAAATATCCTCGTACAATTCGGCGTAAGTCTCGTCTGTCAATCCGTTCGCTCTTTTGCCAAAAATCCCTCCATCCATATTATCTGCTGTTGGAGCTATAAACAATTGGATATCTGGATAGTCTTCACTCGGATCCTGATACTTGGTGTTCACAAATGCCATCGCTTCAGCTTCCATCATACTGTACAGTTGACCTGACTTATGTATTGAAAAATCAACTAAACTCCCAATACTAAATGCACTGTTCAAATTGAAGCAATAATCAGTTCCGTTGGTGTATGGATTGTCGAAAAGAAATGAATTGCCGCCCATTGCAACATGGTCTTGAAGATTCTGTCCTACACCAGGTAAATGTACAATTGGATGAATTCCTAGCTCTTTTAAATGCTCAGCATCACCGATCCCTGACAACATCAGTAGTTGAGGAGATTGTATAGCACCACTTGATAAAATCACTTCTCGCCGCGCTTTAACAATCTTTTGAATTCCATGTTTTACAAATTTGACTCCGTAAGCTCTTTTATGTTCGTCAATAAGTATTTTTTCTACTAAAGAATGCACACTTACATGTAGGTTGGGCCGTTTGGCCGCCGGTCTTAAAAATGCTTTTGCTGTGCTGCACCGGAGACCTTCACGCACAGTTGCGTGTGACCGTGTAAACCCCGTCTGGTACTCTCCATTCACATCTAAAATATTGTATCCCATTTCCTGGCCCGCTTCTAAAATCTTCCTTGTTATTGGCTGTTCATACCTAAAATATTCAACTGTGAGCCGCCCCCCTGTAGAATGGTACGGATCGTCCTTGTATTCGGGAATAGCCATATTCTCAGATTTTAAGAAATATTTCAAAACATCTTTGTAAGACCAGCCTGGATTGCCCATCGCTTCCCAGTTGTCGTAATCTCGTTTGTTTCCTCTGATATAAAGCATAGCATTTATCGCACTGCATCCTCCAAGTACCTTGCCTCGCGGCCACTTACATCTCTTGTCCACCATGCTTAGGCAATAATCCTCACTAGGCTCCGTCACGAATTGCCAATCTATAGAAGAAGTTTGTAGAACAGGGAACATCACTGGGACCTCTGACAGAACGTTCTCATCTTGCCCAGCTTCTAATAGAAGCACATTCCACTCAGGGTTCTCTGAAAGTCGATCGGCTAAAACGCATCCCGCTGAACCGCCTCCGACTATGATGAAATCGTAACACTCGTATAGATGTTCGAACGGATGATCTCTCACGCGATGTGCAGCGTCCTCGATGTCGGGTCTGTAGAGATGGATGGCCATGCGGAAGATGATCATAGCCCCGAGCCCCGGCAGCAGGCTGAACATGATCCTCGTGTTGGACACGAGGGGCTTCAGGGACGGCGCCCCGCTGCTCGACATGATGGACTTCGATAGTCACCGTTTCACCACTGATACTAAACATAAATTAAAGGACCGGGTATTGATTGCAATTTTGCATCGTCTGCAGTGACGTCATGAACACACAGGCACAGAGTAGTTAATGTGTGAATTTATAAATTTTTGTTACATCAATTTACAAACATATCTATCGACGTTCTTTTGCGTGAAATTTATAAATACATGGTGAAATCTCAGTAAATTCATTTCTTCGAACTACGAGTAGAAGTGAGTTTACCAGAAATAAAATTGCACAATCATTAAACTGAAATAAATATCATTTAGGTATACAAAGAAAAAAATACCGAGGCTCACTAAGTGTCCAGACTTTGATTCGAACCACCATCCTCCGTTTATCTGGTCACGGCGGTAAAATCCCGAGTATAATGTGACAAATTCCGAAGGCTTGTGGCACCCGGGCCATCCCTGAGATAAAACAATAGCGTTTACCTCAACCTCTTTTCTTCCTAACGCCTTCATTAAACAACAAATATGTAATGAGGAATTTGGATTTCTTTCAACCCCTTTTTGCCAAGAGTGGCACTGAAACTTAGTAGTTCATGTGCTCTGCCTACCCCTTTATGGGATTCAGGCGTGATTATATGTATGTATGTATGTATGTATGTAATGAGGAGGCACACAAAGATTATGACAGATGGCGCCAGCGCCACCTTATTAGTCCATTGCACAGATAAAGAATTTCATACGCGAGAGCGAGGTGATGATGTTTTTTTCTCTCTCACACATATGAATGACAGTAACATGCCTAGACACTTGCACAGGCGCCGCCTGGCGGGATAAGATCTCCGTGTGCCTCGATGTAACTTTCTATATCTATGGTACTCTGTGCCGTGCCAGTGTACATGGTGCTTGCATATGCATTCTGCACTGTCTCCTTTTACAATGCGTTACAGCATTTCATTGTTTCATTTGACCTTAATTTATGAATGGGCATTTAAATGGTAGCTAATAAGTATAAGTACTTGTGATAACAACATTATTATGATATTTCTGCTTTTTAAGTGCCTACAACTTGTGATAGATAAAATGAGTCTAGACATACTTATCGGACAGCTTGACGCCTATGGACTTTTACAATTAAATAAATAAATAAATATTGGGACACCTTACACAGATCAACTTAGCCCCAAACTAAGCAAAGCTTGTACTATGAGTGCTAAGCGACGATATACATACTTAAATAGATAAATACATACTTATATATATACATAGAAAACATCCATGACTCTGGAACAAATATCTGTGCTCATCACACAAATAAATGCCCTTACCCGGATTCGAACTCAGGACCGCGGCTTAGAAGGCACTTGGTACGATATTTTTATGACCCCTAAATCGTGACTGTATGAACAGTTATTTTTAACCCCCAACGCAAAAACGACGGTGTGTTATAAGTTTGACGTGCCTGTCTGTCTGTCTGTTTGTCTGTCTTTCTGTGTGTGTGTGTCGGTCTGTGGCATCGTAGCTCCCGAACGCATGAACTTATTTAGATTTAGTTTTTTTTGTCTGAAAGCTGAGTTAGTCGGGAATGTTTTTAGCCATGTTTCATGAAAATCGGTCTACTATATCGCGGTCAGGGGTTTTTTCAAAATTTAAAAAAATATTTTTTAACCCATAATAAAGTTTCAATAGAATTGTGTCGTCGGATATACTATAAATGACGTGTTGCTTCTCTGTCACCCTTGTGTGCGAATTTACAAGTGCAACAAAGGAACAACACGTCGAACAAGATTTTCAGCAGACTCTTTGTAAACAAACCGTATAGGTTTTAGATACACGAAATAAAATATACAAAATTTTTAATATCTGTATCAGATTTACAAACAAACAGCAACATAACATTTTGTTTTTGTTAAATCGGATGAAAGATAAACTAGTATCGACACTTTTCTTTCTTCAACCAATATTCTTTGATCAAGTCACTGCCCTTTTCACCGATCATGATGATGGGACAGTTGGTGTTGGCGCTCACAATCAGCGGCATGATGCTGCCGTCGACGACGCGCAGGTCCTTGACCCCGTACACGCGGAGCTGCTCGTCCACCACCGCATCAGGGTCCCAGTACGGACCCATCTTGGCCGTCCCCACCGGGTGGTACACCGTCACCGCCAACTGCCTGATCACACACTTCCAGAACTCATCACTGTACAGTGGAAGGTTTTTACACGCAGGAAAAATGTTCGGATTAAATTTTGATTCGAATTTCTGCATCGCCTTAGTTTTTGACAAAGCGTGCACGAGCTTTGCTCCTTCGACCAGAGTTTTTATATCGATATCGTTTTCATCAGTGAAATAATATGGGTATATTAGGGGCTAGCGTCATATAGGGATCGCTGGTGTGCTTTTTTGCTAGTGTGCGATAATGCGACCTCTCCGACTATAGTTAATAGGTCGCAGCAACATTGGCATTATGGACCACGTCGTTGCTCGGTAACCGGTGCAAATACCGCGTTGGGAAAACGTGATCTTCACGAACTCCTTGAATTGACCATGTCGTCTCGGTAACCGGTGCAAATACCGCGTTGAAAAAATCTTCACGAACTCCTTGAATTGACCTAAAGCGTTTCCCTCTGTCAGAACCTGTAGTTCGAGTTTGAAAGTGAAACTCATTATCTGGATAATCATCACTCGCGTTTGCATATTTTGTGTTAACATACGCTAGTCCTTCAACACCTCCTAGGATAGTCATGGGTCCACTCCCTTCAGCAGCATAATCTAATAAAGTACGTAACGCATCGATTTCCACATTAACAGCTTGTTGTCCATCTTTATACATTACGTAAGTAAGCCCTCCTAGTTAGGAGTAAGTTTCAGGGACAAATGAAATAAAATACTTGATAACTTTTTCATACTTATATTAAAAAATAATCGTATTTGAAGAATTTGATGATGCCAGTCTTCATTTATATTGTAACGTTTACTTTAATACTTATATCAATCTACTTATCAAAATATACGTAAAATATTACACTAGTATCGATGCTTTCCTTCCTTCAACCAATATTCCTTGATCATATCACTTCCCTTTTCGCCTATCATGATGATGGGAGCGTTGGTGTTCCCGCTCACCATGAGAGGCATGATGCTCCCGTCGACGACCCGCAGCCCCTTGACCCCGTACACGCGCAGCTCGTCGTCCACCACTGCGTCTGGATCCCAGTACGGACCCATCTTAGCCGTCCCCACCGGGTGGTACACCGTCACCGTCAACTGCCTGATCACACACTCCCAGAACTCATCACTGTACAGTGGAAGGTTTTTACACGCAGGAAAAATGTTCGGATTAAATTTTGATTCGAATTTCTGCATCGCCTTAGTTTTTGACAAAGCGTGCACGAGCTTTGCTCCTTCGACCAGAGTTTTTATATCGATATCGTTTTCATCAGTGAAATAATATGGGTATATTAGGGGAGCGTCATAGGGATCGGAGCTTTTCAGTATAATGCGACCTCTACTATATGGTCGCAGCAACATTGGCATTATGGACCATGTCGGCTCGGTAACCGGTGCAAATACCGCGTTGAAAAAATCTTCACGAACTCCTTGAATTGACCTAAAGCGTTTCCCTCTGTCAGAACCTGTAGTTCGAGTTTGAAAGTGAAACTCATTATCTGGATAATCATCACTCGCGTTTGCATATTTTGTGTTAACATACGCTAGTCCTTCAACACCTCCTAGGATAGTCATGGGTCCACTCCCTTCAGCAGCATAATCTAATAAAGTACGTAACGCATCGATTTCCACATTAACAGCTTGTTGTCCATCTTTATACATTACGTAAGTAAGCCCTCCTAGTTAGGAGTAAGTTTCAGGGACAAATGAAATAAAATACTTGATAACTTTTTCATACTTATATTAAAAAATAATCGTATTTGAAGAATTTGATGATGCCAGTCTTCATTTATATTGTAACGTTTACTTTAATACTTATATCAATCTACTTATCAAAATATACGTAAAATATTACACTAGTATCGATGCTTTCCTTCCTTCAACCAATATTCCTTGATCATATCACTTCCCTTTTCGCCTATCATGATGATGGGAGCGTTGGTGTTCCCGCTCACCATGAGAGGCATGATGCTCCCGTCGACGACCCGCAGCCCCTTGACCCCGTACACGCGCAGCTCGTCGTCCACCACTGCGTCTGGATCCCAGTACGGACCCATCTTAGCCGTCCCCACCGGGTGGTACACCGTCACCGTAAACTGACGGATCATACATTCCCAGAACGCATCACTGAACCGCGGTACATTTTTGCAAGCAGGAAAGATGTTCGGATTAAATTTCGACTCGAAATACTGCATTGCTTTCGTTTTTGACAAAGCATACACGATCTTTACTCCTTCGACCAGAGTTTTAATATCCATATCGTTTTCATCTGTGAAATAATTCGGGTATATAAGCGGAGGGTCATAGGGGTCAGCACTTCTTAACTGTATGCGACCTAAACTATATGGTCTCAACAACATGGGCATGATGGACCATGTCGGCTTTGTAACCGGTGCCCACACTGCATCATAAAAATCATCTGTAATCCCTTGAATCAGTCTGAAAATTTTTCCTTTATCAGAACTTGTGGCTCTGGTCAGAAAGTGAAACTCGATATCGGGATAATCTTCACTTGCGTTAGCATATTTTGTGTTAACGAAGGCTAAACCTTCAACTCCTCCCAGGCTAGTCAAAGGTCCTGTCCCATTAACGGCATAATTCAATGAAGTGTCTAACGACCCACATTCGACATCAACTGCTTCATGTGCGTTTTTCTGTAGTAAAAAGTCGACCCCACCTGCAGCTACATGGTCTTGCAAGTTATACCCAACTTTTAAATTTTGTATTACTGGTATTTGGTGTTTGGTTAACTCCTCTGACGGTCCGATGCCAGATAACATTAACAGCTGAGCCGAATTAATTGATCCAGCTGACAGTATCACTTCCTTTCTGGCTCTGACGCGATGGATCTTATTGTTCTTGACAAATTCTACACCGAATGCGATTTTTGTTACTGGGTCTATTAACACTTTAGTTACAAATGAGCTTAAAGATATGTGGAGATTTGGACGGTTTTTAGCTGGCCTTAGAAATGCTTTGGCTGTAGAGCAGCGACTTCCGTTTCTCACTGTGCCCTGGGCGATCATAAATCCGGTTTGTTTTTGACCATTGATGTCTCTATTCTCATACCCTAATTCTTTTCCAGCTTCAATAAATCCTTCAACTAAAGGTGTGTGATAAGGAGCCTCAGATACAGTTAAATATCCTCCTTTGCCATGATAATCAGTGTCTGCTAAAGAAGGATTTTGGTTGTCTTCTGATTTCTTGAAGTAGTATAATACATCGTCGTATCCCCATCCCTTATTGCCCAAGGATTGCCACGTGTCGTAATCTCTCCTGTTACCTCTTAAGTAAAGCATGTAGTTCAGGACGGAACAGCCACCAAGAACTTTTCCACGCGGCCAACAGCACCTGCCGCCTTCCAATGCTGTGAAAAGAATAAAGTGTCAACTTTACATAATATTGTCTTCGGTTACCGCTTCGGTTGCGGTTTTATTTCATGTCAACTTTATAAATAATAGATTTCAAATAGGTATTTATTTTTATTTCTTCAATTCTACAGGTGTAATGGACTAATGGTCACCAAAAAGCCGTGTAAGGATTATTGGTTTGGTACTACTTTGAAATTAAGGAACTAACTACGGTTGATTATGATTAAATATTAATTGAAAACTTTTAGCGACCAATAAAGAGTATTTGTATTGTATTGTATTGTATTAAATATTAATTGAAAACATACCCAAACAATAGTTTTCATTGGGCTCTGTAGTATATTTCCAGTCTAATTCACTCTTTTGTAAATATCCAGCTAATAGAGGAATATCAGATATTTCAGTTTCATCACCACCAGCCTCTAATAGAAGAATTTTCCAGTTTTTTTCGGATAATCGGTTCGCCACCACAGAACCTGAAACATTAGGACAGATGTGCGATTTCGGATTTTCGATTATGTTTTCTGAATATGAATATGGCAAATCAATAATGTAGGTGTTTTCCTTAGGTCTGTGATTCCATATTTCAGAGCTGTCGCAAATGTGATATCCTTATATGTCAATTTCATAATCAGTGCAACGATCCCCGCTCTGGGTCGTATTGATCAGCAGGTCTTTATTGCTGAAGGTACAAGCCTTGTATTACAAGTGCGCAAACTGTCAAATCGTATGGGTTGTCATGGAAACACACTTGTAATACAAGGCTTGTACCTTTCGAGAAATGGGCCCCAGGTCTTTATTTCTGTGCAGTGGGAATAATGAGGGCTTTTAGGGTACGAATCAGCTATTGATCCAGATCCAATACAAATACTTACAAAATAATAATTTTATCCAACAAATGTGGGATGTTGATTCAACGAGCATTGCGCCGATAGTCGTTTCAGCGAACGGTCTCACGCTACTCTCGCAGCTCTCACTAGGTTGTCGGATCAAGCGTCACATGCAGAAGGCGGTGATCTTGGACTCAGCGCAGATAGTCCGATGGTTTCTTTATCTACAGCCCTGACCACTTAGGGCCACTTGCACCACCCGCTTAACTCAAGGTTAGTGGGCTGTCAACTGTCAAATTCCATATAAAATGGTGGATTAACCTCGGGTTAACCCTCCATTTTCGGTGGTGCAAGTGACCCTTACAGCTCTTCCCCGCTGTTAGAGGCACAAGGCACAATAGGTTTTTAATTACAAAAAAAATTACCTGCAGAACCAGCACCCACTATGATGAAGTCGTATTCAAACAGAAGATTAGACTCATCGATGCCGGGTATGCAACCTTCTGGGTCCTTCACATCGTACTTGAAGAAATTGAAGTAGGCTATAGCCGACAGCAATAATGGAACGAAGCTTGACGTCTGAAAATACACGTTAATTTGTTTTTATAAATAGAACATAATAAGTGTTTATTGTTTTCTTCAAAAACAAATATAATGTACTTATAACTCACGCTAATAGACCGGGCCGGAGATTCTGGCGTTTTGATGGAAACTTGGATTAACGTAGATTTTGTATGGACGTCGCAGCAGCAGAATACATATAGGTTGTCGGACGGACGCTTTGACCCGGCCGGCCCGGTCTACAACGACATGTCATACTTTCAATGAATCAATCAAAATATTCTTTATTCGAATAGGCTTACAATAAGCACTTTAATCAGTTCGGAATAGAAATTTGAATGACTAAGATTAAGCTGTAGGCTGGATCAGGTTAAAGGAAAACCAAAAGTATTTTCTGAATATTTAGCAAACTTTGACCGTATCGATACATATAATTTTGAAACTAATTTCTACGTTGTCTGGGGCTATAGAAATGAGTTATCACTAATTTATCACGTAGTATAAAACAAAGTTGATTCCCGCTAGCTGTATATGCGATTTTTAAAACTTCGCAATGGATTTTATTGCGGTTTTTGTAATAGATACAGTGAATCAAGTGTTTCCACTTGAAGCTCTAAATATATGAGTAAAGGGGACAATTACCTACCTTCATAGCATTGCCGATTGCAGTGCAGGCCAAGTAGTCAGGCCTGCCGAGTATCGCACTCATGGTGGCTCCAGTACTGCAGACCTGTAAGAATAAAGAATATTAGAATATTTTAATTATTTGATGCTGCTGTCTATTGGCACATTGTAGTTACTTACTCTGTGGTACTGGGTAATTAGGTCACAGTCGCAAACGCTTCGTAAGCTGTCTCTATCGCTCTTCTATAGTGGCGCGAGAGAGCCAGACTGTTTCAATTGCCACGTAGCGTCAACGATGTCACTTCGGCTAAACCGGCAGATCTCCATCCTTCTTATATTTACTTGTACGTTGTTGTCGCCAGTGTTGCGGTTAGGTACTAAGTATTACGAGCTATATGTGTCAGATTACATGCCGACAGGCATGACAACATGCATTAGTGGAACTGACATTTCTAAATATGAATATTTCCACGTATACGCATTTTGATAAATACGTTCGTGAACTTCCGACTCAATAGTCGACACTCGAGACACTCGAGAGTCTCGAGACCTACTAAACAAAGTCCTGCGCCGTGTCTGTGTGTCTATTTGTTTGTGTGTTCGTGATGATCAGCACTAGCACTATTTCCGGTTTTTACTAATAGAGCGATTCTTGAGGAAGATTTGGTCACATAATGTACTAAGGTTTTATGTATATTGGTTAGAATATAACGATTTGCTAAACAAATCAGAAAAATCACGCTAGCTAAGAGATTTTATTAAAAACGTATATAATAATAAGTACAAATAGCTTAGCTTTGTTAAGCGTAGCAGTTACTGCACTGGAAGTGCATGGGCCCCCTTATCTATGAGAATCATAGTTATATCTTAAAGCGTAAGTTTTTTTCTAATAACCTACCTTAATTCCAGCTCACAATCGATGAAAACCGTTTGTACGTGATACCGGCTTTTTATAATATCGGACGGTTTGCGTAAGTATGTCTTTAGGTTATGAAATGTGGAGCAGTAACACAAGCTTGCTTCAAAATTGGTGACGTTTCTATATGAAATGGTTCCAGGAATTTGCTATCTATTCTTTCTTTTCTAATGGAATGTTATGACTATCACTTGTCTTTTATACAATGGCGCCAAAAAGAAACTACCACAGTAACGAAAAGGATACGAGCGGCTCCATGCTGTTGTTTTTTTTATATATTTGTTACTTTATAGTAATTTAACTGGTGGAAACAAAACTAGTAAATGTAACAAATGTATAATTTAATAATTTATTACTACTTAAATCTAATATTTACAAAAGATAATTTAATTCAATAAATAAGTTATACAGACAGTCAGAAGAAATCTTAAAAATTTAAATTGGTCAAAAAAACACATAATACTGGGATCAACTGCAAATTGTACAAAATCGGTATCAGTGGTAGTATCGCGATATTCTTCGTTTTAGCCAAAACGTTTTTATCATGTCACTTCCCTTTTCGCCTATCATTATGATGGGGGCGTTGGTGTTGCCGCTCACCATCACGGGCATGATACTGCCGTCGATGACGCGCAAGCCCTTCACTCCATACACTCGGAGCTCATCGTCCACCACGGCTTCAGAGTCCCAGAAAGGCCCCATTTTAGCTGTCCCCACTGGATGATACACCGTCGCCGTAAACTGTCTGATCATGCACTCCCAGTACTTATCACTGTACCGTGGTACCGCTCTACAAGCAGGAAAAACATTAGGATTTAATACGGACCCGAAACGTTGGAATGCCTTGGTCCTGGATAGAGCAACTGCTATTTTCACGCCTTCAACTAGTGTTTTTATATCCTCTTCCTCTTTATCCGTAAAGTAATTCGGGTAAATATAAGGATAGTCATACGGGTTTGCGCTCCGCAGCTGAATGTAACCCTTGCTCTTAGGTCGCAGCAACATAGGCATGATTGACCAAACGTCCATATTATTGATCGGCCTAAATACAGCATTGTAGAAATTTTCAGTTAATCCTTGAATCTTCCTTAACTGGGCACCCCCATCAGAACTTGTTGCACCGCTAACAAAATGGAATTCAATATCAGGAAAATCATCCGTTTGATTTGCATACTTGGTATTAACAAAAGCTAATCCTTCAACTCCTCCCAAAATAGTCAGCGGTCCAGTTCCGAGAACAGCATATTCCATCATGGTGCTCACTGATTGTAAACGGTTTTCAACAATAGCCACATCTTTGTTAATCATAAAGGTAAGTCCGCCAAGTGCGACGTGGTCTTGCAAGTTCTGTCCGACTTTCAAATCTTGTATTACTGGTATTCTGTGTTTCGTTAATTCTTCAGAGGGACCTATTCCAGATAACATTAGCAGCTGAGGCGAATTTATAGATCCTGCGGACAATATTACTTCCTTTCTGGCTCGAATACGGTGGATCATTTTGTTCTTAACGAATTCGACACCAAACGCTATTTTTGTTCGTGGGTCGATTAAGACTTTTGTCACAAATGAGTTTATGGATATGTGGAGACTCGGACGATTTTTGGCAGGTCTTAAAAACGCTTTGGAAGTAGAGCACCGACTGCCTCGTCGAGTAGTTCCTTGAGCTACCATGAAACCCGTTTGCTTTTCACCGTTGATATCTCTGTTCATGTATCCCAGTTCTACTCCGGCATCGATGAAACTGGTAGCCAAGGGTGTTCTGTAAGGAGCTTCAGCCACGGTTAAATATCCACCAGTGCTATGATAAGGTGTTTGCGCCAAGTACGGGTTCTGGTTGTCTTCTGATTTCTTGAAGTGCTGTAAATAAGAAAGGACGATTTATAGTTAACTATTAAAAGCTTTTATTCAACTTGCCTTGCTAGTAGGTATGTTGTGTTAGAGTCAAAAACGTGAAGCAATTTGACCCCACTCAGTTTCCACCGAGCTGAAATTTTGCACACCTATGTAAATCAAGGACAATGCAATATTATGGTATCATGGAAAGCTAATCTGATTCAGAAAGGTGATCATAGAACTTAAGGAAACGTCGTATGATCGAGTCAGGGGCCTTTAAAAATGTCTCGAGAGCAATAAATATTTTTTGCAAAAAAACTTATTATAACTTGGGAGGTGTAATTTTTTATTATCTCTCTACATAGCATTAAGACGAAAAATGATTAGCAGCGCGTAAAGGCCATCGGGCTTCGTAGGTTCGACATTTTACATAATGACAATTTTAGGGTTCCGTAGTCAACTAGGAACCCTTATAGATTCGCCATGTCTGTCTGTCCGTCCGTCCACTCCGTCCCAAATCACCGTCCGTCCGTCCGTCCGTCCGTCCGTCCGTCCGTCCGTCCGTCACGCGGATAATCTCAGTAACCGTAAGCACTAGAAAGCTGAAATTTGGTACCAATATGTATATCAATCACGCCAACAAAGTGCAAAAATAAAAAATGAAAAAAAATGTTTTATTAGGGTGGGGGCTGATTTTTTTAATTCCAACCCCAACGTGTGATATATTGTTGGATAGGTATTTAAAAATGAAAAAGAAAGGTTACTAAGATCGTTTTTTGATAATATTAATAGTTTCGGAAATAATCGCTTGTAAAGGAAAAAAAGTGCGTCCCCCCCCTCTAACTTTTGAACCCTACGTTCAAAAATATGAAAAAAATCACAATAGTAGAACTTTTATAAAAACTTTCTAGGAAAATTGTTTTGAACTTGATAGGTTCAGTAGTTTTTGAGAAAAATACGGAAAACTACGGAACCCTACACTGAGTGCGTGGCCCGACACGCTCTTGGCCAATTTTTTTTTTTTTTAAATTATAAATGGGCTTACTCTTGACCACAGACTAGCCAAAGGCAAAGACGTGGCCTACGATGGAGTGAGCTCGCCCGGAAGATGCCTGTTCACTCTTGACAATTTAATAAATACCGTAATTTGGGGTGAAAAGGGTTCCGGGGGTATATAATGTTATTATATTTCTTGACTTCTATTTTCCGCAATCAAAGTAGGAAAATAATATATTATGTTTTTTTTATTATTATTATTGGTATTTAGGACAACAGCCGTAAATATTCAACTTACATAGGTATTTTTACATAGTCTTAGGCCAATAACAGTTATCTGTTGAATGAAAAGTATTATACACAATATGTTACTAAAAAAAAATGTGTTACATATTTAAAATTACAGTGAAAATGTGCAAGTCATACATTTTTATTTACAGTTTCATGTCTGTCAAAGTTGACGTTCAAATTAATTGGATTTTTACTCATTTTAATCGTTTATTATCCTTTTGAATGTGTATACACTTCTAAAGTTTATGTATAACAGAAAATCATAAGACATATTTTCATTTTTATAATGGTTTTCATGAAGAAAGCGATAGATAGATAGATAGATAGATAGATCTTTATTGTTCAACCGTGTTACACAGGTGTTAATTCATTACATTAGTAGGTTACAACGGTGACCCAATTCGGGTATACAATTATCACTTAAAGCTAAAAAACTATACTAGGTAGGTATACATTATTAGGGGCCGTCCATAAATTACGTCATCGATTTTTTTCAGATTTTAGACCCCCCCCCCTATAATCATCCTATCGTCATATCTTAATGACCCCCCCCCCCCCCTTCTCCCAAAATTGACGTCATTACCAGTTTGACAAAATAAAACATTGCAGATTTGAGAAAAATAGGGTATTATATGATTAAAACACTTGGTTATAGAATCATCTTTTATTATTTTTACTTTGGCAATAATCATTGATATAATATAACTACTTATTTTTTACTTTTCTTTGGATAACTCCCACGGAGTTTTCACCCATTCTTAAAGAAGGTTTATATGTATAATACATTTAAGTACCAAGTACGGGTTCTGGTTGTCTTCTGATTTCTTGAAGTAGTAAAGAACATCTTTGTACCCCCATCCCTTGTTGCCCAAGGATTCCCATATGTCGTAATCTTTCTTGTTTCCTCGTAAGTAAAGCATGTAGTTCAAAACGGAACTGCCACCGAGAACTTTTCCACGCGGCCAGTTGCATCGGCCATCTTTCATTGCTGTAAATAAGAAAGGACGATTTATAGTTAACTATTAACAACATACATGAAATAATGACAAATAGTGATAATGATGACATTACGCGAGGTCTATAAATTACCGTTGTTATCGTATCTTTTTCCATTGCGCATTAAATGCCAAGGAGCGTAATTTTGTATGGCATAAACCCATCATGTATTTATTCGTTGCTGACAGTGCATATGTCAATACAGTGAATATGTTAAGACTGACTCTAGGTACACTGGTCACTAAGCTACAAAAAGGGTCAGTTAGGTACAAAAAACTTGACTAATACTAAATTCAATTTAAGTACTAAATTTAGTCTATTAATTTAGTCTTAGTTTCTTATATAGTTAAGATAACAGTTAGTTACCCCATATCAATTAGATGAATGAAATAATCTCCTTGTAAGTTTTTAGTTCCGATGCTGAATAATTTCAAATATACGATTCAGTTTCATTCCCCGGAAACATTTCTTAGTTGCGCTGGACTTATTATTGCTAATAATTACCTAAACAGAATCCATTATGAGGTTCCGTCTTGTAAGCCCAGTCGAGCTGACTGTGTTGCAGGTAGCCGGCCAAGAGAGGGACGTCGGATATCTCTGTCTCGTGACCCCCGGCTTCTAGGAGTAGAACCTTCCAGTAGCCCACTTCTGAGAGCCTGTTCGCCAACACGGCCCCTGAAATGTACGGTTAGGACTGTTAATTATTTGTACAAATTAGCGAATGTGGTTTAGAAACTTCTTATAATCGTTCTCAGCCTACTTCATAAATAAATATTAGTTTTCATTCCAAGATACGTTACCAGTAAATGGAACCAAGACGGAACACATGTATGTTGCATTGCGCCGTTACACTTGCTACAATTTCAGTAAATCTTGATCTGTATTCAGACCAGACTCAGGATATTGATGTGGTCCACAGAGTAAACGCTGCATGGCGGCATGACCACAGAGTGAAATGGAGAAGCGTCTCAATTCTTTATGATGCCCCTTATATCCTAGACATCTTGACGTCTGACTGAGGGCCTTCTCTCCGGGTCAGTTTGGTTGTACTGGAAGTACCATACGAGTATACTCGCCTCTTACGGTACAATCTTGGATAGCCTCGATCCTAGAGTCTTGTGACCAGTCATAGAACAGAGAAGTGCTAAGGTAACCTACCACCGGCACCAGTCATACTCCTCTAGCATCCGAGACTCCTCGATGACTGCGGGTCTTCCTTCAGGGTCTGTCTCATGGTACTGGAAGTACACTATACTTGCCACTATCAATATTTTCTAATAATAAATGTGCTTACTCTTGGCCACAGACTAGCCAAAGGCAAAGACGTGGCCTACGATGGAGTGAGCTCGCCCAGAAGATGCCTGTTCACTCTTGATTTGAAGGTTGCCGGGTTATATGAGCTCGGAAATATAGCCACCGGCAAGGAATTCCACTCCTCACAAGGAATTTCACTTACGATTCGGAATAGTCTGTTAGTCTTGTAACGAGTTATAGAACAGAGATGTGATGTGACTCACCAGCAGACCCAGCACCCACTATGATAAAGTCATACTCCGCTAGCATCCGAGACTCCTCGATGTCTGCTGGCCTTCCCTCCGGGTCGGTCTGTTCGTATTGGAAGTACGCTATAGTCGCCACCAACATCGGGACGAACCATGCCATCTGAAAACGACAGCCTTCAATCAACACTTTTACAAGTTATTTTTGTCTTATTTATAGGATAGGTTACAATACAGTTTGCAAACACAGCTTGGCAAAAGACTAGAAAATAATAGGGGCGCCATCGTCTCATCATCATCATTTCAGCCGTTAATCGCCCACTGCTGAGCATAGACCTGCCTTCGTGTACGCCACTTATCCCGATCCTGGGCTAATCTCATCCAGAAGAGCCTCGCAGTTTTTCGAATGGTGTCCATTCAACGAGCCAACGGATGCCAGGCGCTTCTTACATTCGATAGCGGCCACCATTCGGTCAACATTTTGGTCCACCTGCCATGACTCTGCCTGGAAACATGTCCCGTCTATGTAAACCGTTTTGCACGTGGCAACTATTTGGACAGATTATGACACTTTTCAATGAGAATATGCAGATAAATGTTGCTATGACAAAAAAAATGTTATTTAGTTCCATTTCTACTCTTGTTTGCCAATTTGCAAATGGTTCGGATGTGTAGTGAGAAGAGTTCGCGTTCGCATCGAAATAATAATACATAATAGCATTACTTTCGAAGCTATCCGCTTCAATACTCTAAAGAAGGTGAAGATATTATAGGGCATTCTTAGGCAGCGTTCCCACTATGCTCGCGTAAAGACGCCACCTGAGTGTAATTAAAAAAGATATTATAGGAAGGACGTATTCTTGGGGCGCGTCTTACGTCTTTCCTATACAAAATGTACTGAGATTTTTTGAATTACACTGAAGCGTGGCGCGGATTATGCATACACAACTTACACAGTAGATTTGATTTAGGTATTATGCATACACAAAACCTTTTTTTCTACTCCAAAATAATAGTTGTTCAAGCTTTATTTCTGATTTGAAGGTGCAACGGCAGTTAGGTATTTCATCACAGTGACATTGACACTTGACACTAGTTGACACTGACAATTCTGTGCCTATCTGGGGTGATAAGTAACATTATTACTCAGCGTCAAAATTTCTTTGCTGAACAGGCAATAAACGGCGAAATGTCACTGTTGTGAAACAGGCGACAGATGGAAGACTTAAATTAAAACTATGTATTAGCCCCCCAAGTTGTAGAAAGAGGTGGCATATTACCTGCATACCTGCGGATATGGCCGTGCCGGCGATGGCGTCCGCCGCCGCTGTCATCAGGGAACTCATGTTGTCTCCTGAAACACAAACACACATACATTACCCTCAAATACATAGGAATACCCTCAAATACTCTTCCTCCCACGATAAGCTCAGAAAGGCTTGTGTTGGGGGTACTCAGACAACGATATAGACAGATGCATAATATTTGTGCTCAACATCATCATTCTCCTTGCGTTATCCCGGCATATTGCCACGGCTCATGCGAGCCTGGGGTCCGCTTTGACAACTAACCCCAAGATTTGGCGAAGGCACTACTGGCACTAGTCTTACGAAAGCGACTGCCATCTGACCTTCCAACCCGAAGGGTAACTAGACCTTATTGGGATTAGTCCGGTTTCCTCACGATATTTTCCTTCACCGAAAAGCGACTGGCAAATATCAAATGACATTTCTCACATAAGTTCCGAAAAACTCTAATATTAGTACGAGCCGGGGTTCGCACCCTAACTCTACGCACATCTAACAGCACTTCGTGCTCGATTTGTGCTCAACACACAGGGATTTGAACCCAGGACCATTCGCTTAGCAGTCTTAGCACCCTGCCACTGCTCAATCTGTCCTCGTGGGAAATAGACTGAAATAGTCAATAACTTTTTAAATAATTAATAGAATTAAATTTGGATTTATGCCGAATTATGACGTCGGCATCGCAGTGATATCTTATTATTTATTTATTTATATTAATTTGAATAATAGGCTACCTCATTGTGAAATATTTATTGTTTAAACTGTGTAGGTAGGAAGTGACACTATAGGTAGTTAGGTACAATTTTGAGGAGTATCAACACTGCCAGATAAACGATGCCAAGAAACAATAATAATGAGAGGAGGCACACTGAAATTGTATCCCGCCAGGCGGCGCCTGTGCAAGTGAGCGAAAAATATGAGCGAGAAACAAAAAAATATTTTCTTCTCGCTCTCACGTATGAAATTCTTTATCTGTGCAATGGACTAATAAAGTGGCGCCATCTGTCATAATCTTTGAGTGTGCCTCCTCATTGGTGTAAATAATTGACCTATTCACTGAGCCTTATTATAGACATTAGTTATTAGAATTAGTCAATGGATCGAGTGTCACAATAAAATTATTGCATACGATGCAATGATAATGTATGCCATGGTTGCAATGTCTCCGATAGCAGCTGGATTCCTCTACTAATTCAACGTGTGTATATGCATGTGAAAGTAGGTACTATACTGTAAGTTTTGGGGTAGGCCTGTCTTGACTTAGATTTCTTAACCTAACTAATCGGCCTCTGTACACCATAACTATACTGTATTTCTATGTCCTAACTTGTCTTATGTACAATAAAGTGTTTACATACATACATAATCGGTGTAAAAAGTAATAGGACATATGTATTTATATAGATACACATGTTATTCAGTTACATAAAAAGGACTTATTATAAAGTAAGTAAGGGACTATCCACACTCAGGCGACGTTCGTCGTACTGAGGAGACGTTTTTTTAAATTGCACTCAGGCGGCGCGGCGCTGACGTCCGTTCCGGGTCTTACGACGTGCGTCGCCTGTGTGGGTTCCCGCTTGCCGCTTAGACGTCAATGTCTTACTCGTGGTAGTAAGGTTTACTAGCGATATAGGTTAAGACGATACAGGAGGGGTCAATTCTCCATACAAACGCTCTCGACTATTTCCACCCTGGTTTTTAAAGATAGGGCAATGATTTTTTCAACACAGATTATTATTATTTTTATCTGTGTCGGACCGTTTTGATTTTTCGATATTTTTATTTTTAAAGACGCTAGAGCCAATCTAAATTTTCCAAAAACGACCTTTTTGATTATGGCGTAAAAAAGGTGTGATACTCAAGATTGGTACCAATTAGCCAAAAAACTAAACGGTCCGACACAGTTTATTTTATTGTTGTTCAGATTCTCAAATTTCCTTCCGATTGATTAAATTTTGAAGGAGGAAACAGTCGAGAGCGGAACCTCGACTTTAAAGATTTTTTCGAAATATCTTTTAACTGAGTTGTTCTTAATGGACAATTTTTTTTTCGATAAATCTAGTTAATAACACTACTTAGTCGGTCCTAAAGTTCTGTCACAAATGCTTTAACTGATAAAATTGTATATAAAGGTTTTTATTCAATAAAAAATACATGATATCAAAACCTGTTTTATACTTATTAAAATGTGATAAGTATACTACGTTACTTACTTACGTTACTAACTATACACTACGTTGACGAGTACATCTACTTAGGCCAATTAGTCTCTTTCAGCAACAGGCAAGACAAAGAAATTGAGCGCCGTGTCGAAAATGCCTGGAAGAGCTACTGGTCTATGAAAGAGCTAATGAAGGGTAGCCTTCCATTATCACTGAAGCGAAAACTCGTCGACACGTGTATCCTGCCCGTCCTGACTTACGGTGCACAAACGTGGTCACTTACAGAGAGTCAAAAGTCCAAATTGAAGGTTTGCCAAAGGGCTATTGAGCGCAGTATTCTAGGTGTGAAGAGGACCGATCGTATCCGGAACACCACGCTGCGTTCAAAAACCCGCATTGCCGATGTCGGCGAGAGGACTGCCAGGCTCAAATGGGACTGGGCTGGTCACGTCTGCCGCATGCATACTGACAGGTGGGCTAGTGTAGCTACCAATTGGATGCCACAATTAGAGCGCGGACGCGGCAGGCCCAGAAGGAGATGGAGGGACGACCTAGACACTTTTCTCACTAACTGGCCGGAAGAGGCACCAAACCGGGAGTCATGGAGGTCAAGGGGAGAGGCCTTTGCCCAGCAGTGGGACACCATTATAGGCTAACAAAAAAAAAAAAAGTGATATAAACGATCGAAAATGTAGATCGTGATTTTTAAGAATCCTTGATTACTTTGAGTTTGTCGATAGACGTCAGCACGCGGAAAAATAGACTTCGCAAAAGGAAGAAAAAAACATTGTTACATTAGCCAAATAAAATAATTATTTTTTCCCCTCACTAGCTCGGAAACACGTGTTTTGTCCTTTAATACCAGCGGGTAAAAACGCATTTTATCCACTAGTGGGTAAAGTAATTTGACCTTGAATAAAGTCAAATTAACTGCTTTAAAATTGACAAAAGTAGGTGAGTTCTCTGAATTTGGGCATATTGAATTACTGGTATTTCATTTTCCTAGAAATCTTTAAGTCTGCTAGTAGTAAACCTTTAGAACTTGGGTACTTTTCAGTAAAACGCTTAGATTTCACAATCATCAACGGGAATGTGCAACAAAACGTTGTACAGTAGCAATATTGTCCATTTAATTCACAAAAATCATATACAAACTTAAAGATAAAAGACCCAGCGTTTATAATAAGTATCATTAAAGCATATTAAGCCAACCAAAAATAAATAAAAAATAAAAACGTCCGGAAGAGGTCGCGTGTTTCTTGACTTGTTTTTTTTACCAAATTTTCAGATGTTACAAGGAACCACGCGAAACTGCGACAGCAAAGTACTCACTTTCGAAACCGGGCTCTACGCGGCGCTACGACATTTTCGCTACATACGGGGAAACCCATGTAATCGGCTACGCTTCTACGAGCGGTGTACCCGACAGTCGGGTTCTTGGTAGCGAAAGTGTTAAGTAATATTGAAATTTATTCAGTATGAAACGAGCTTTCAAACCATGCATATGCATAGTAAGAAATATCTGTCTATAAAGTTTTTATCACTTAAAACCTTTGTGACAGAACTTTAGAATTGACTAAGTAGTATATTTAACTTAAATTTCTAAATTGAAAGGGGGGCTCCTTTCCATTTTAGAATTTTCGCTCCTGTAGCGACTTAACAACAATAACCTAGTTACCAAAAGTTTGTCGGTGTCAAGTGATTAGTATAACAGTAACTAACGTTTCTATAATCGTAGCGTCACAAAGCACCGGCCTTAATAGGCACTACGTGACGATTTTGCATTTCGCACAGTTGCCTAAAATATCTCAACGATTTTCTATCTTATGCTGGGTATAAATAAGTTCCAAGAAGGGTTCAGTTGATCATAACTGTGCCGGTATGTCGGATGAATTTATTAAAGAAAAGTAAACTGTATTTTTGTATAATGTGATATGACGATCGGAAGTTAGTTTAAGAACCCTAAATATTCATTCATAAGTTGTTTGTAGTATTAATATTAAAAGAAATAGAAAATTGAAATATTTTTATTCATGGCAAAGTGAAAAAACTACACTTAGGTATAAATCAACAACAAAAAAATATTTACCTGCCAATATGCGCAAATGCTTTGTACCAAGTTTTCAATAACTTTTGTATTGTATCTTTTCTGATACCAATCAGATTATTTTACGACCAAATCAATTATGATGCACTTGAGTGGACGCAATGAATGATAAGATACCTGCACACTACACAATCAAATCAAGTGCAAACAATAATCTTGTAATAGATTTTTCTTTTACAAGTTCTTTAATGTCGCTCATAAAAAAAATCAGACTGCTAAATAAGAAGTTCCTATAAAAAGTTGTTATATGTAAATGTTAATGTTGTAGAGAAATTCAGAGGAATTCAAAGGAAACTTTTAATTTTAGTAGTGGAAAATTTTGGTCTCCCTTCTACTACTACTAAATGACAAAACAGTGTTTTATTTAAGCCACATTAACCAACGCATACCTAGCCTATAGGTATATTAGGTATGCTAATTGTATGTATGTACCTAAAATGATTTCTGGGAGTACCTACAAATGTACGGATAAATTATACGAGAAGGTATCGTGTCAAGGCGCAGATATGTTAACCTAATTTCCTATTTATAGTATTTACAAAGAACGGTAAGAACAACAGCTGTAGTTGTATACCTATTTTAAATTATAAATGGGCTTACTCTTGGCCACAGACTAGCCAAAGGCAAAGTCACGTACGTTATCAAAATTGATTAGCAAATACTTCCTACGTAGAAAGTATATTGATCAATGCTCTGTGCCCAACTTTGCTATACTTGACATCCAGAATGCTAAGAGGTTTCGGTGAAAATCCATTATGTAACGCTGTTAAATGATAGCCGTGACATGTGGAATACCAATTAGTCGAATCAACTGATGGAAAATTTATGTTTTCGTCGAACTTGTTAGAGCCGAATGTTGGGGATAGTATCTGTGTTATTAATGATATATACGAGTATGTTTCTGTACGTTGTTTATCTGTGAAGTTGTACTCATAGAAAATAGAATGGATGCTCTTTAGTTTCTTGAATAGAAAATTAGTCGCGTATAGTTACATCATAGTTCATCATAGTTATCTGTATAACAACTTTATCATTAGCAAGACAATTTTTTGCGATTTGTCGCCAGCCCTTCATTGCACTTCGAAATATAAGCACATTTTGTATAATACATTTGCCTTACTTTTCTGTTGGCGGGAATTGCTCGACAAACTATTTAATAGTTGGTCAATGGAACAGTCTTTGACATTTCAATAACAAAAGCAGAAAAATATTGGAATATCGTATGTAATAGAACAAATTCATGCCTCTCGTTTTTGTAAAATGTGTAATGAATAAGTAAATGTTGGGACATATACATTTATTTTGGCACAAATAGAAACCAACCATACTGTAATACAACCAGGATGTGACAAGAAGAAAACTATTAGACAAATGATAGAAGAAATAATAATTTAAAAGAATCCTTCTTCTTCAACCTAGCGTTTTCCCGGCCTAGCGCCAGGGTCCGCTTTCCTGCTCAGTCAATGAAAAAAAAAAACAGAATAATGAATTAAAACTAAGTTGTCAACATAAATCTTTCTGATATCATATCTATTTAGTAGTGCTCATTTGTATTTGTCATTGAGAGCAGAAATAAAGTAAATAGGTATTTAAAAAGTGTAGGTAAGTCAAAAATATTTGCTAACTTTACACCGTACTTAAAACATGACTTGAGTCAAATGAATAAGGATCATAGTTCGTCGTTTTGTCTAAACAAACAAAGCATGTCTCAAGTCTGTAACTAATCTTCCATTATGTTTTCAAATCAATACAATGCAGAAAACACTCGAACTTACCTTAATTTTCTATGCTTTCACGTCCACATGTAACCGTTTGAAAACATCGGAAACAACTCGTTCACCGTCCAAATTTCACTTCAACATCGTCTGATAACGATAACACTTTCGCTGAACCCTTCAACCGTTTAGAAACAAAGCCACTTCACTGAGAAATGTGTAACCGCTTTATCCAATTACGAGTAAATGATGTAGGAGAATGAACTGTGGTTAAACACGGTGATCTCAACGCGCGCTTTACTTGTGTTGTGTTTACCGTTTGGTATGTAGCGGGCACTTTCTTCGGCTGTTCGCGATCGACTCCTGCGCATAGATCGGTTGCCGGCGAAAGGTGGGAGCGACCCATTACAATGTTTGGGTGGTGGTGTTTTTTTTGGCTTATTACTTATGTTGAGATAAATGGGAAGAAAAAAACTAAATATATACCTTGCTCTAACAAGTATACAATATACTTTCTCTCTCATACATGTAAACTATTGAATAAAAAACAACAGCCCATAGTTCCTAATCATAAAGACTTCGTTTATACTTTAGTCGCTTGGTAGCTATTAAAACACAGCACACCTTGCTTTACTATTGCGCTAATATATTTCAATTCTCTTGAATAAGTGTTCTCACACTTATTCAAGAGAATGATGATTGTTTTTTGGTCGTTGAAGAAGTTTCTGTTTTGATTGTTTTTTGACCTTATTTGAAGTTAATGTTCTGTATAAGTAAGTACTGTACTGTATTCGTATATTCTTTAAATATTTCGTCATGCAGCGTGGCGCTGTTATGTGGTGTCTTAGGTCTTTGACGCGACACATGGCCAAAAACTTAATTAGTAAACCTCAAAGGCTTAGTACCGGCGCTTAGTCAATGAATTAAAACGTAATTGCAGACAAACAGTATGTTTGTACAATTAAAGCAAACAGCACTCGGAAACAGACGCACGCGCAGCCGACCATGGCGCTGACTCATCCATGAAACGCATTGAATACCCTCGTGGGCTCGTTATGGCCAACGGAAGTATCATAGGTGTAAGAATCTTCTAGTAGTACTGGCGTAATTTAAAACCCGCCGCAGTTGTGAAAATGTCTTCAAATGAAAATAACATAACATTTCATTTTCAACTTATACAGCCGGCGTATCATGCTGCCAATTTTATCACTTATCCACGTGGATAAGACATCTGTCACTCTCACACTGACATACTTGCTAAAGCGTGACCGATGCTTTATCCACGTGGATAAGTTTAATGTATATCTTTAGAAGTTTAATGTATATCATTATTCAAATTCCACACAAAATGTGGCGTACCGAAACGTTCTCGAAATTTTTTTGCATGAGGAAAATATTTCGCTATAAGTCCATCATATTGAATCTTCAAAACATACTTTTCTGATGTTTTTTTATTTGACCGAACACTTTGTAATATTAACATTTTCGAAGCTTTTTGTAAAATTATGAAAAGCGGTCTTAAAAGAAAATTTGGATCAAATGAAAAATTTTCTAATGTAAAATCGGACAAACGTTTTGAAGTCCTGATATGTAGATACGTGGTAACATCACTAACATCCCTATATCCACAGTAAAAAACAAAAGTGAAATATTGTCTGTAACCATTGTGTAATAATTATCACGAACTCATCCAAAGATCTCCGTAGCTGTACCGTCCTAGCGCCGACGTGATGCAAGTCATGTTTCCGTCTGTCCCGCTACCTGACCCTCGCTCCTTATTGTACCGACATAAGGCCCACTATCGGCCAGTCTGCTGGTGGTTCGTGGAAGGAAAGTGAAATGATGTGCTAAAAGCCTGATTACGTTTCCTGCTGGTTAGTCACTGCATCACATCGCCGGTTAACGGTCTTGTCCTTTTAACGACACAATCATTATGACCAGGGGCCCATTTCTCGAAGCTACAAGTTACAATTTACAAGTGGTAGTCAATGTCTAATATGACAAGTTGGAAAGAGACTTCCGCTTGTAACTTTAATTTTCAGTTTTGAGAAATTTGCCCCAGAGATCGGATTTTTGTGCGTCATCTCATACTAAAAGTAATTTAAATGACGTAAGTCACTAAGAACGTCGCAAATCCGTGCGATCTCTGGTTAAGTTATGACGACCATTTCAGTAGCCAACTTGTGGTGGTTCTCTTCTCCCTTTTGGTGCCCTTTTTTGAATGAATGAAAAATCGTTTATTCACAATGAACATATGGCAACAAAATATCTTGTATTACAATACTGTTTGGGTAGAGTCAGACTAGACTAAAGTAAGTTGTCAACGCTTTTGATATGCCCAATTTTGCAAGGGTTAAGTAAACGACTAATTTCAACGATGTTTGTCAAACTTGCTACCGTTTTGACCTTGGTATGACTATAATTTAGTTAATACCTAATTGCATATTAATAGTACTAAACTTTTAAATTGGTCCTTCATAATGGCATACATTTAAACATAGACGTCTGTCTCCTTTCTTTAAATTCTTGCACAAACTAATCGTTATGAATTTATGGTCATTTAACTCTCTTTGCTCTGCTGAAAGAGTTATAATAACATTAAATATTACAATAAATCTAGTTAAACTACATTTATTTTTAAATATAAAAGTGTAATTTTCTAAATCCATTTAGAGGTCGTTATCCACTACGATGCGGATTGAAGATTCGTTTGTCTGATGAATGGACGTAAAGCTAAGACGTGTAGATAAGTCGGTAACGACATGTGATGGCACGCGATAGTCTGTAGATATCGTTTCGTAATTGAACATGTGCATAAGTTTAAAATTATATTTTTGCGGAATAGGTTAAGTATCAAATTATTATCAAGTTCCATTCCAGCAATAAAAGTCTTGGAAAATTTAAGAGGAAATTAAGGAAATTTTCCTTTTGTAATGGGAAAATTTAAAATTTCTGTGCTTGTTCTACCGCCTGTACAACGGGGAATGTTCTGATGAACTGTATGACTTGGTGCCACTGTCGCGCTTTTATCACCGCACCTCCCGCCAAAGAAACAGAGTTCATGCTCACTTTCTCGACACGTGCCAAACCAAGAACAAACGGGACTCGCTCGTTTTTGCCCAGAACGTGCAAGTTGTGGAATGTACCTTCTGAGGTGTTTCCCTTGCGCTATTATATGGGGTTCTTCAAGAAGCAGGTATTTAGGGTTCTCAAAGGTCGGCAACGCATAAGTGGCTCCCCTGATATTGCTTATGTCCATGGGCGGCGATGACAGCTTCCCATCAGGCGGCTCGTCTGCTCGTTGTTTTTTTAAATTTAATTTATATATTAAAGTACTTTCCGACACATACTCGTAGTCCATCTATCAGTGGCCCGCCGGTCTAAAAACTTAAAGACACCTGTAGTTTTGTGAAATTATCACAAGCTAATACAATGATTACAGCTGACGAGCAACTGACGAGACGTGATTAGACTGATTAGACTTCCTAAATTTATTAGAATCGGAAGCTGTTACGTAATATAGAGGTAGTGGAATCCATCACGCCAAATCGAAATGCTGTCCATGTTGCCACGCGATAAAATCATGAAAAGTAATAGTTTGCATTTTTTTACATAACTATGTGTATAACTTCGGACATAACTTATCCCCTCAGCTGTGGGAGATGAATGTCGAAAGGCCGATTGGTCCTCCTGCATCTTGACCTCTGGCGTGCCTATTGCCTGCAAAGCACGTCGCTTGCACGTTTTAGTTGGGTTCCAGCTGGACTAGCATATGATTACGCGACAATATCTCACCGCGATATGTAGACAACACGACGGGTAGTCATAATCTCTCGCCAATCTTGTGCTTTGCAGTTTGCAGGCCTTCTGTATCTTTTGTCCATCTTATTACATCAGTAATAAACATGAACATATTTACATAATTATATAAAAAACTAAGACTAATCTTAAAAGCTAGCTAATGTCTAAAATAGGCCCTAATTTTGACACGTAATAAATACAAAAGTCTTGGCAAAGTACACCTTTTTGTACCTTTCGGCGTAGACACTTTAGGTCCATGGAGTCCCATGCAGCGCGAACAAGTTATTCACAGAAATCGCGAAGCGTCTGGTTGAGGTAACTGGTGACCGAAGAACTGGCGACTTCCTCGCACCGTTGTGCGCAATGCTGATACGTTTATCAGCATTGCGATACAGCGGGGACATGTCGCCAGTATCCTTGGTACAATGCCTCAAGGGCCTATTTTAAACTTTATATCAGTTATATTATCTTCGGTGAAGTGTGTACTGTTTCTGAAATTGGATTGAGTTATTAATAAGCAAATTATACGTTGCGCACGCGCAGTGGCGTAGCGAGGGGGGGGCCGGGGGGGCCATGGCCCCGGGCGGCACATGACAGGGGGCGGCAAAATCGGCAATTAAAAATTATAACATACATAGAGACAGAGTCGCACCATAAGTGTTCCTTTGTACCTTTTTGTTACGGAACCTAATAAATAAAATTGTTAATTATGAGACCAACATTTTTCAAATCGCGCTGAGAAACGCGCCAATTCTCTGTTTTGTGCTGGCGCCGAATGCACCACGGCTGCGAGGGACGCGGGGCGGGGCGCGAGCGGCCGCAGGCTGCCGAGCAGCCGCCGAGCTTCCACGAACCATAGGCGAATGTTCGAAAAACTATGGCGAAAGAGCTTAAGCGGCAGCTATATTACACGATAAAACACCTTATCGTCATACTGTTAAGCCTTACTTTGTAATTAATGGAGTTTTACATTTTTGTACTTACGACAGATGAATACTTGAGTTGAGCAAACAAAATTCGTCATTTTGTTCCGAAGTTTCGATTTTAAAAACTGTAATTACTTCTTAGTGCTAAGTTTAATTATAATTGGAAAATATTACATTTGATTTGTAGATTAATATTCAATTCACTTATTGTCAAATTGGGTAGGTAAGTGTCTATTTTAAGTATTTTGGAATTTGAATAGTTTTGTTCCAAGTTTGAAATATTTCTCGTCGCCGCCACGCCGCCTGGGGCGCGTCTTACGTCCTTCCTGATACAAAATGTACTGAGGAGACGTTTTTTGAATTACATTCAGGTGGCGTGGCGCGGACGTCCGTTGCGCGCCCCGAGACACGCGTCTCTTAAATGTGGCCGGTCCCTAAGGACGCTCCTGAAGCGACCTCATTATATCAGGATAAATGCGATGTAGGAAATGAGCGTTCAACGTACAGCGATATCTTTCGGCAAATTAAGTAAACTAATGTGTGCGAGCTAGTATGGAGGATGATTTTTATGGGATAATTGTTTATTGTGTGAACCGATTTTAACCATTTTTCCTCTCTTTGAAAGCAAAAACTTTCATTTTTATTCTGTAAAATATACAGGTACAATAAACACCCGCAAGAGTGTTCAAATTGAAAATGTAAATCTGGAAGGATTTTTTATAAAGTAAAAAAAAAGTTCATTTTTTTTTCAAAAACATTTTTTTTCCACAACAAAAAAATTATGAAAAAAATAGTTTCGATATGTATAGTTTGAGTTTTTTGTAACGATACCCCACTTGCCCGAGTAAATTTGAAATTTATAGTTTTCCCCCCTTTTATTTTGGCCATTTTCAATACATTTAAAAAAATATACTTTCATTTTGTAGAGATTAACGATGTTCATAAGTATTGCATATTTCAAAGCGATAGCATAAGTAGTTCTCGAGATATTAAATAGTGTGGCAGACAGACGGACAGAGTCGCACCATATAAGGGCCTTTTATTTGTACCTTTATGGTAAGGAACCCTAAAAAGGCGCGAAATTTAAATTTTCTATGAGAATTTAACCTTCGCCCCTATATTTTCAATATTTTTTTGAAGGTTCGTCGATGATTCCGCCAACGCCAATGTTTTGGAAGGCACGCGTTTCAAGAAATTAACTAGCCGCTGAGCCGTCTATTTTTAAATTTGCCATTTTTTAGTACCAAGATTTGGTTGACAGTCTTCTTTAGTAGGAACAAAAGACAAAAGCTATTGGTTTGGATTACCTCAAAAAGGAAAAACTGATCCCTATAGGATCACTCGTGCGTCTGTCTGTCCGTCTGTCACAGCCAATTTTCTCCAAAACTACTGAACCGATTAACTTGAAATTTGGCACACATAATTATGTCCTGTGACCCAAAGACGGACAAGCAATTTAAATTAAGAAAATTTAATTGTAGAGGTCACTTTTGGTTGGTAAAAATGAAAATTAAAAATTAAAGTTTTTTAAACTCTATTATGTTACATATCAAATGAAAGAGCTTTTTATAAGTATTTCAATAATATTTTCTCAAATAATTATAAGTCAAGTAATTTAAGAAAATAGGTAAAAAGTTCACAGAAAAAATACACGAGATAGCCTTCAATCTATGTATTACACAGGAAAGGCTATTATAAATCTACAGTCAAGGGTAAGTCGGACTTAAAAGAAAGAAAAGTCAAATTTCACTCTCTGCTGCTGAAAGGAGTTACCAAATTTCTTGAAATCTAACTAAATTAATTTCTGTTTCGTTTTTTTTAGAAATTGTTCAGAATATCGGTTATTCTCAAAAATGATTTAAGTGCCTTCAAAAAACGAGGCGCTTAAGCCCTTCTTGTGGTGTACGGAGCCCTTACAACGATAGCACAACGAGTACGCGCACTTACGAGTATAATGACCAAATAATCTAGATATGTTGATTATAAGAGGGGCGGCATATCGGCAAAATTGGTGATCGGCCCCGGGCGGCAATCACAGACGCTACGCGGCTGCGCACGCGCCCTGCAGCCCTCGGGGAAAGCGGATTTCCCCGGTGCCGATCGTAACTTACTTACTTAGAAAGTTCGTAAAAACTACTTTACTAACAAAATTGCCGTTATGCAACTGCATCACTGCACGACAAGTCAGCAAAAAGTACACAAAATCACTTCACTATAATAATAGAGAAAAGACATCATATTATAGTAACTACTACCAGAGTACCGTCCGCAATGTTAGACAGAACAAATGACAACCGTGCCTAAGAAATAGACTTGCCATTATTGATAGAATACATATCGATGAAAGTTTAATTTAATTGTTCGTCTCTAAATTGTACCAAAATTATAATTATATGGCTTGCCCTAAGGCAAAAAACAGCACAAATTGCGACTGAGACCCGACCCGACACCCTTCCTCCTCATGTTAACCTAAAATGACCTAAATCATTTGATGAAAACGTCACCCACACGTTACGGGCCCATGCGCACGAGCCAATGTAAACCGTCCCTACTAGAAATTGGGTAAATAACTATGGCAAGGTTCGACACAATGATTGAGTCAAAAAGGTTAAAAATAGTGTTTAAAAAGTTGACCAATGTCAAATTAACAGGGATGTAACGGAGCTCTGCTTCTGCTTCCGTTTCTGCGGAACTTCCGTTTTGTTTTACACATCCGCTTCTGTTATATTTCAAACGAAAGTTATAGCGGATGTCGGAACCTAGCGCGACGGTGGGACATGAGCGGCGTACATCAAAGACCAACAGGTCTATACCTGTCATTCGCTCATCTCTCAGCTTGCCACGTGCTGCGATACTAAACATCAATCGCTTCATTCCATTGCGCGCCAATATTTGTCCTGTCCACCTAGTTAGTAGCGAGTGAACAACTATTCAGTGGTGCAGGGCTTATCTACGATCCCCTTAGAAGCAAACTGCCGGGAGATAAAGCTGCTAAGCTTTTGTTTATTAAATACAGTTTACTTCTTTTATAATCACTCCATATAATTTAAAAATTTAATTGTGTGCTAACAATTACACATAATTTTTACTGGTTAGTTTTGGATTGTATTATAGGTACTACCTACGAGTAAGTTTTCTTTTCGTTTCTAAAATCTTTTACGACATAATAAAGGTTTAAAAGGATTCTTATGTGATTTTTAGTGATTACCTAAACAACTAAACATCTTAAAGTTCAAGGTGATTTAAATTTTTGGATTGTAATGAATGATATACTTAAGATAAAATATTAGGTAACTTTTCTTTTCGTTTTTAAAACCTAAGTGGGCCTAAAGGCTGATTACAAACTGCTGATTACAGG
The DNA here is from genome assembly GCF_023078275.1 of Leguminivora glycinivorella. Taxonomy (NCBI): domain Eukaryota; kingdom Metazoa; phylum Arthropoda; class Insecta; order Lepidoptera; family Tortricidae; genus Leguminivora; species Leguminivora glycinivorella. The sequence continues at coordinate 7,194,028 of NC_062989.1, read as the reverse complement.
TTGAACAGTAAACACCTAAAAGTTCTAGGTAATTTAGGTAGTTTTGGTTTATGTTATACCTATGTGGTATTTTTTCATTTCGTTTTTAACATCTATAACTTCCGCTTCTGGTTCCGGTTCCGCTTCTGCTTCCGTTAAACTAAATTCCAAACTTCCGCTTCCGCTTCCGGTTCCGTTAAAACCACATCCGTTACATCCCTGCAAATTAATCATACTTTATAAGGTCTGTCGTTTATGATTGGCAGGTACAGTCATATGTCAGAGATATGTTTTCGCTATGATGTTCGACTCTAATGAGTAGGCACACTCAAAGGTTATGACAGATGGCGCCACCTTATTAGTCCATTGCACAGATGAATAATTTCATACGTGAGAGCGAAAAGATGATATTTTTTTCTCTTTCACACATATGAATGACAGTGACATGCCTAGGCACTTGCACAGGCGCCGCCTGGCGGGATAAAATGTCAGTGTGCCTCCGCATTCCGTACAAGTCGCATCTCGAGAGCTGTCCATATCCATATTTCCATTACCAATATTTATGGTCCGTAGTCGGGAAAGCAAATCACATCGGAAACGCACTGAATTCCTGCCTCCGTACCGCGTCAGGTTATTTGTACCGTACCGAGCTTTTTGCTTTGCTATTTCCTATGCCCATCGTGTATCGGCGACCAGTGTAGTGTGATTTCTGTTTTAAAAAATACGAATTGTCTGAAGAGTAGTTTTTGATTACATTAGATCCTTTACCATAACATAACAGGCCTTTGCATCTATAACAGATAATTCAAGCAGCATCCTTGTGACACTTACGTTCGTGGCTGTATAGCCCAATTCGAGAGAGGATCCCTCGTCCGCACACACGGCAGGTGTATGCTCCCCCAGATGGGCGGGGGTTAGAGGCCTGCTCGTGACGCCTCATGCCGCTCATGCGTTTATCATTTAAGCAGGAGAACCAGGCATTGTCGTGCTTGGATTGATCCTTTACCATACTAGACTGTAAAAAAAAATTGTGAGACTCTATTTTTGTAAAAATGTATGTCATTGTGACGCGAACCTTATATTGATGATGCTCTTTTTGTTCTTTTTAGAACTAAAATTAGCGTAGGGTTTTTTTTTTAAATATCTGGATGAAAATGCTCACTAATTTTTATATTTTGATAGGTAATCATTTTCACATAGGTACTGAGGTTTAATCTGATTCTACTGAGTCAAGTGCTCGCCTACATTTAATAAGCGATATCAATAGAGCCCAGTTATAAGTTTCCTTTACAAGTGCACCTACAAAGAGAAAGTGGCAAGGATAGTTCGACGCCCGATGATTAGTAGGACTGGTCCTGTCAGGAAGCTTGCTGCGAGTTACTGGTTTCTAGAACCGTCTGCTTAGTTGTCTGGCTAAATGCACCAATATTTCTAGATCCATAGAGAAAAAATAAGTAAGGTTTACTAGGGTATAGGGTAAAGTGGCAAGGATAGTTCGACGCCCTACGATTAGTAGGACCGGTCCTGTCAGGAAGGTAGTGCGGCTTACTGCCCGTTTCTAGAACCGTCCACACAGTTGACTAGCTATTTATAGAACCATAGAGAAATAAGTAAGAACCATAGAGAAATACATACTAATATTATAAATGGGAAAGTGTATGTGTCTGTTTGTTTGTCCGTCTTTCACGGCAAAACGGAGCGATGAATTGACGTGATTTTTTGAGTGGAGATAGTTGAAGGGATGGAGAGTGACATATGCTATTTTTTGTCTCTTTCTAACCCCCCACTTCCCTAAAATGAGGGATGAAAGTTTGTATGGAGCACTCCTTAATTTGCGAATTTAACGCGATAAAGCCGCGGGCAAAAGCTAGTAAATAATAAGTACAGGCCTGCAGAGAAAGTGGCAAGGATAGTTCGACGCCCTGCGATTAGTAGGACTGGTCCTTTTAGGAAGCCAGTGTGGGTTACTGCCCGTTTCTAGAACCGTCCACACAGTTGACTGGCTATTTATAGAACCATAGAGAAATAAGTAAGAACCATAGAAAAATAAATAATAAGTACATGCCTGCAGAGAAAGTGGCAAGGATAGTTGGACGCACTACGATTAGTAGGACTAGTCCTGAGTAGGACTAGTCCTGTCAGGAAGCTTGTTGAGTTCACTGGCGTGAGTTAATCATCATCCTCCTTGCGTTATCCGGCATATTGCCACGACACATGGGAGCCTGGGGTCCTATTTGACAACTAATCCCAAGATTTGGCGTAGGTACTAGTTTTACAAAAGCGACTGCCATCTGACCTTCCGACCCGAAGGGTGACTCTGACTAGGCCTTATTCGGATTGGCCCGGTTTCCTCACGATGTTTTCCTTCACCGAAAAGCGACTGGCAAATATTAAATGACATTTCGCACATTATATGTTTCGAAAAACTCATTGGTACGAGCAGGGGTCCGAATTTCGAACCCGCGACCTCCGGATTGAAAGTCGCCCGCTCTTACCGCTAGGCTACCAGCGCTTTTTTTCTATGTACGTGAGTATTTAAGACGATACAGGAGGGGTCAATTTTTCATACAAACGCTCTCGACTATTCATTCCTTCCTGGTTTTTGAAGATAGAGCAATAATTTTTTCAACACAGATTATTATTATTTTTATCTGTGTCGGACCGTTTTTATTTTTTTGATATTCTTATTTTTAAAGACGCTAGAGCCCATTAAAAATTTCCAAAATCGGCCTTATTGATTATGGCGCAAAAGAGGTGTGGTATACAAAATTGGTAACAATTAGCCAAAAAAACTAAACTGACTAATCCGACACAGATTATTTCATTGTTATTCAGATTCTCAAATTTCGTTACGATTGATTAGGTTTTGAAGGAGGAAACAGTCGAGAGCGGAACCTCGATTTTAAAAAACTTTTCGCAATATCTTTTAACTGAGTTGTTCTGAATGGACAATTTTTTTTCGATAAATCTAATTAAAAAAACTACCATAGTATATTTAACTAAAATTTCCAAATTGAAATTTTAGCATTTTCCGCTCCTGTAGCGTCTTAATGTTTATTAAAGGAAATGTTTGTTTGTTTGTTTGCAGGAGGATGTTTCGGGTCGATGACGAAGAAGACCATCGTGGGCGGCTGGGGCTGGGCCTGGTGGCTGGTCACCGACGTGCAGCGCATTTCGCTTGAGGTAATACGCTTTCAATAATACATTACGATACACGTGCGTAAAAAAGGAAGTTCGAAACGAGTGCTGATAAATTAAAACACGACTGAAGGGAGTGTTTTAAATCGACACGAGTTACGAATTTTCAGTACAGATGGCCCTCCGAAGTTTCGACCTGACATATAATGAACCACTTCTCGCACTAGTGCGTAAAAAAAGCACCATCTGTAAAAATAACTTGTGTCACCGAAAATCGTAAGACAGTCACCAAACCGAATGGTACTTAGTGGACAGATGGATAAGGGACAGGTACGCTGTGGGGCCAGAAAGATTTACAATACCTAAACTTTATTTAAGGGCAAGACGCTTAGGGCCACTTGCACCACCCGCTTAACTCAAGGTTAGTGGATTGTCAACTGTCAAATTCCATGTAAAATGGTTTGGCACCATTTTCGGTGGTGCAAGTAACCCTTATTCACTTGACACTAAAATATTAACAATTACTGAAAACCGCATCAAAAGGGGGCTAGTAGTTTAGGAGATAATCGGTAAGATTCGTTTGCACAAACAAACAAACGCACAATCTCTCACCCTGAACGCATATACCTTCTCCGTGCCGTCGTGGGTAAAAATGTGTCACATTTGTGATATAGTACATTACATCAGAGGCCGGGAAAATGAGGATTTCCGGCCAAGTGGGTATATACGGATAGGGATACGAGGCCGGGAATCCGTTTTCACGCCGAGGCATGTATAGTGCTTTTCTCAAACATACAATGAAATAAAAAAAAAAACCGGCCAAGAGCGTGTCGGGCCCCGCTCAGTGTAAGGTTCCGTAGTTTTCCGTATTTTTCTCAAAAACTACTGAACCTATCAAGTTCAAAACAATTTTCCTAGAAAGTCTTTATAAAGTTCTACTTTTGTGATTTTTTTCATATTTTTTAAACATATGGTTCAAAAGTTAGAGGGGGGGGGGGGGGGGACGCACTTTTTTTTCCTTTAGGAGCGATTATTTCCGAAAATATTAATATTATCAAAAAACGATCTTAGTAAACCCTTATTCATTTTTAAATACCTATCCAACAATATATCACACGTTGGGGTTGGAATAAAAAAAAAATCCGCCCCCACTTTACATGTAGGGGGGGTACCCTAATAAAACATTTTTTTCCATTTTTTATTTTTGGACTTCGTTGGCGTGATTGATATACATATTGGTACCAAATTTCAGCTGTCTAGTGCTAACGGTTACTGAGATTATCCGCGGACGGATGGACGGACGGACGGACGGACAGACAGACAGACATGGCGGAACTATAAGGGTTCCTAGTTGACTACGGAACCCTAAAAAAAGTTGTGTGAACATGAAGGCCACGAACTTGTTAGTTTTCGTCAACTCAGCAAGTCATAGGAAGAGGAACTTTTAAAGACGGACGGACGGACGGACGGACGGACGGACGGACGGACGGACGGACGGACGGACGGACGGACGGACGGACGGACGGACGGACGGACGGACGGACGGACGGACGGACGGACGGACGGACGGACGGACAGACAGACATGGCGAAACTATAAGGGTTCCTAGTTGACTACGGAACCCTAAAAATGCTCTAAAGGACAATATTTTATAAAAAAAAGTTACTTTGCAGGCCTAGGCCTAAAAAATAATATGAAATCCCTTTACAGTCCTCTCGAGTTGTTGCGCCCAAAAAGCGATACTTCCCAGCCCATTTTAAGGAACGTAAAGACAATATTTCATTGCATGTTTGAGAAAAGGTACTTTTTGGATACCTTGACGCTGGGCTTCTGTTGGAAGGGTGGACACGTAGTTTCAATGGCCACTAATGAGACGTATTAGGAGATAAAGTAGAATTATTTAGGTATAGATAAAATGCAACTCATTTTAAGACGATACAGGAGGGGTCAATTCTCCATACAAACGCTTTCGACTATTTCCTCCCTGGTTTTTCAAGATAGAGCAATGATGTTTTCAACACAGATTATTATTATTTTTAGTTGTGTCGGACCGTTTTGATTTTTTTGATATTTTTATTTTTAAAGAAGCTAAAGCTAATCAAAAATTTCCGAAAACAGCCTTTTTCATTATGGCGCAAAAAAAGGTGTGATACTCAAGATTGGTAACAACTAGCCAAAAAAACTAAACGGTCCGACACAGATTTCATTGTTATTCAGATTCTTAAATGTCGTTCCGATTGATTAAGTTTTGAAGGAGGAAACAGTCGAAAGCGGAACCTCGATTTTTTTTCTCAATGTCTTTTAAATAAGTAGTTCTTAAGGGACAATTTTTTTTCGATAAATCTAGTTAATAACATTACTATATTTAACTAAAATTCCCAAAATGAAAGGGGGGCTTCTTTCCAAATTAGCATTTTCGCTCCTGTTTCGTCTTAAAGGCAGTATTGCATGCATGAGCCGTTCCAAACTTATACGTGTCATTGAACAACTTAAAAAATTTCCAGGTCATGACCCTCAACCCGATGTGTGAGTACGTGGAGACCGCCCAAGGCGTCCCGCTCACGGTCACCGGCGTCGCCCAGTGCAAGATCATGAACGAAGACGAGCTCCTCACGACTGCCTGCGAGCAGTTCCTGGGGAAGAGCGTCAAGGAGATCAAGATGACCATACTGCAAACACTCGAGGGCCACCTGAGAGCTATTCTCGGTAAGTACTGCATGTTTGATAAAAGCGCCATCTAGCGATGAGTAGCGGTATTCCATGAAGAACACGTTTGTGGTTAGTTGACGAAGAGGCAGGTGGTTTTCTATAGTTGTTCACAGATGGCGTTTAGGTTGATCGGCGAACTGAATGAAGAATAGTGTTATTTTGTTAATTTATTGCTTAAAATTCATATACTTTATAATTAAAGTTGTTTTTAGTCCTTTTATGCTATTAATTATAGTAATCCAACGAATAGCTGAGATGGCGATAAAACACAAGGTTTACCTTGTGTCCATAGATGGCGTAACATGTCCTCCGTTCCTCAAAGTTAATGACAAAAAAAGATCTAATAGTTTCATATTAATTTTAAAATTTTATAATGTATATTATATAAACGAATATTGCATGCAATATTTATTATAACCTCAGACAAAAGTCAACTTCTTAGCCTCCATGAGTTCATGACACAAAACTTTCGCTACTTTAGCTTTCATGTTGACCCTGTTGATCGCAACACGAACTATGTCACCTAGATTCTTACCACGTGGCATATCATATTTATGTACGACACCATTATTTGGCCGTGACTTACAATGAACGTGGCCCATTGAGTTGGAATGTTTGTTACCAATTTACCATCAAATATACTTTATGTATTAAATTTTGTAAGTTACGGGAGGTTTTATTTTTCATTTATTTAATGTGTTTCCACATTAATGAGTTTTAGAATAAAATAATAAAATCATTTTGCTATCAAAAACTGGTACTACTAGCGCCATCTATTGTTGTTTTGTGATATCTGCGATTACCACTAACACAAAGTTTTATTTTTGTATTTAAGCAGTAAAAACTTACAGGTAGCTCAAAACGTTTAAAAGTCGTAATTATTATAAATTAAAATAATTATGAGCGCCGAACAACAAAACCGGTATCCCGGTATTTGGGCCAAGTAACAATATCATGTCATGACCCTTATGCATGCATTTTCTTGTGTCAAAGCACTGTATTGTGAATTCATGTCCCTTATTCTCTTAAGATATTATCGTTTAGTATAAATACTACACTGTTTGCTTAGTCACTTAAAAACAAATTCCGTCGCTGCAGCTGTCTGTGTGTCTGTTTGTGTATTCACGAAAAACTCACAAACTGTTGAACGAATTTCCATGTAGTTTTCACCTATGAATAAAAGGATTCTGAGAAAGGTTCAGGTGTATAACTTGTATAAGTTGTTAAGATTTTGTGTAAGTTGGTTGAAAAATTACGATGTCCGTAAAGTCAGCTGGTGGGTGCATTTAGTATCTAGTTTTTGCCCGCGGCTTCGCTCGCGTTAGAAAGAGACAAAAAGTAGCCTATGTCACTCTCCATCTCTTAAACTACCTTCACTTAAAAAATCACGTCAATTCGTCGCTCCGTTTTGCCGTGAAAGACGGACAAACAAATAGACACACACAGTTTCCCATTTATAATATTAGTATGGATTAGCATGGATTATATGGATCATATGAGTATTACCATCTAGAAGTATTCCTTGTCTATTTCAAGGTAATACCCATAATGCGCTCAGTGTTCCTCGTTACTCATTAGAGTCTGTTTGCTATTATTATCACTTATTTGCAAGGCATCGATCGGATAATTGACCCATTGTATGTCTATAAGGTTCAAAGGAACTAGCTCCTTATATGAGTTGTACGGAAAATGTTCGCCAAAAACTATAGCACTTCCGTTTATTTATAGACATGCGAATTACATATTTGAAACAATACAGTACGCCTACGATGGAACAAATAAAATTGGTACAATCGAATAACAGATGCCCTTAAAAAGCTATCAAAGGGAACAAGCATGATTTTACGCTATTCATATTTCATAAAACTGAGCTTAACAAGTACAAACAAAAAAGGAAAAAGAAAAATATACGTGCGAATGAATTTGGGCCCGAAAGTTAGAGTTAGAATAGCTTTCTGAGACCCACAAGATCTTGCTTTTTGTTTGAATTCCGAATTCAAAGTTAGGTATGTTCCACGTTCAAAATGTATGTTCACCCTTAGCGACGACGCTGATTGGACTTAATTTGAACCTAAGTATGAATGTTTCTCTTCTTTGTCATACGTCTAAAATAAATAACGTTCAAAAGTTGTAAAATTTGTGAAATATTTTACTATCAGCTGCAAAAGTGCATGGAAAAATGATGTATGAATTCATTGATGAATTCGCCATGCACTTTTGCAGTTGATAGTACAATCATTTGTATGTAGGATCTTTGGGGGAGAATGATAGTTCTTATATGATTCAGTTTATACATAAATAGGCGGACACGTCTTGAAGGCACAGAGACCCCATCTCATGCACGCGCGGAACGTGAATAGAGTCCAGCTCCACGTTAGGTACAAATACAAATAAGTTGCGACCAAGCAGCTCATTATCACCTCCATCACACAATTCACACAACGAATCACGATACATAATGTACATACTCTATATCTACAACGTTTGCTATTGGAGTACAATTGTTACATGTCTCGATTGTCGACAAATACAAATTCTTTGCGATCACCCCATCACACACGAATCACGATACATACTCTGCAACCGTTTGCTATTGGAGTACAATTGTTACATGTCTCGATTGTCGACAAATACAAATTCTTTGCGATCACCCCATCACACACGACTCACGATACATACTCTGCAACCGTTTGCTATTGGAGTACAATTGTTACATGTCTCGATTGTCGACAAATACAAATTCTTTGCGATCACCCCATCACACACGACTCACGATACATACTCTGCAACCGTTTGCTATTGGAGTACAATTCTTACATGTCTCGATTGTCGACAAATACAAATTCTTTGCGATCACCCCATCACATACGAATCATGATATATACTCTGCAACCGTTTGCGATCGGAACAACAATTCGCTGGTCAATCAACGAGGAAGCTAAACGATCGGTTGCCAACGAAATTGTCTTTTTTCCACGAATGAGAAGATAGGTTACTTTGTAAATTGTAATATAATGCTTTGGAGAGTTCCGTCTTAATTTGTTGCCATGACAGCCTGTTTAATAAAATGTACCTGCAGGGTTTTCTTACTGTTAAGCATGTCTTTAGCCACCTTTATCTCAAATCTCAAAACCAAGGAGCACTTAAAAACCACTAAAAATATTTAATAAATTAACTAAATCAAAGTGATAAAAACAATCAATTTGTTAAAACCGAAATAAATTACACATATGAAAGAAAAAGTGACCAAGTCCTCTGGTGCCTGAGGCTGGCACGGGGGGCAAGAACCATACCGTTCTGCCCTAGGGGTGGACAGAGGGCGCTACGAGTCCTTGTATAGATTACTCATATGAGAGATAATTTCGACCTCGACAGCTGTGACCTGGGTGGCCGAGCGGATTAAGAGGCATTTCCCGCGATTGGAAAGTACGCTGGTTCGTTTCCAGCCTCAGGCACCAGAGGACTTGGCCACTTTTTCTTTCATATGTGTAATTTATTTCGGTTTTAATTTATATACATAGTAGTGTGACTACTTTAAGACAGCACAAGTTGAAATATTTTCAATAGATTATAATTTGACTTGTGTTCATTAGAATCAATTTGTTTGCAAAAAAAAGATCAAGGAGATCATATGGAGTTACCTTATAACGAAGACCCGTATTACAAGTACCATTAAAGAGTTTTAAAGGTAATGCATGAGCTACATAAGGTACCCCCATACTTCTCGCTCTCTTCCAAATAAAATGATCGTTAGACAAGAATCACCTGGCGGCCTAGCCAAATGGCAATCGTTGTCTTCATACGCCGATCGAAACGTAGTCTGGCTCTGTCGCACCAATACGGAAGAGCATCCAATAGAGATGGCTAGCTATGAAAGCGATATTAACGTGAGCGTTTGTGCATTTGGCTATGTACCCTGTTCAAACACCGTGTCTGTGTCCACAGGCGTCGTCCAGATGCGTCGAATTCGGACGGTGAAGTTAGGACGCCTGCATTTGCATACTAATTCGCTGACTATCCTCTGTGCCAGAGTTTGGACTTTTCGGATTAATGAATACCTAATTTTGCTAATCACCCTTGTTTTCGACAATCTGTCGAATGCTATTATGGTAAGAGGTTTATCCTGTTTATTTCCTAAAACCAACATCCGTGTCTAAAATTGGTATTTAATAATCAAATATTCTATTGATTTAAACTAACACGATCTTCACTCATATTATTAAATTAAAACGGGACTTAATCGCGTAAAACTTACGTTTTATATTTAACCCGACGTTTCGTAAGTTTTACGCGATTAAGTCCCGTTTTAATTTACTAATATGAATCAAATATTCCTTTCTTTTTTCTAAGCCCCACGTAACTACATATATGTATAGTTAAGTGTAAACATATCGGTGCGCATTACAAATGCTGTCCTACATAAAACAATAAAGCATTTGTCTAACGTCAATCGCAGGCAACCTTTTCGTCCGCCATCATAAATATTTCGACGCTGTCGCATGTCATGAGTCCGGAACAGGAAGACCCGTCCTTCCGACTACATACGAACATACTCGTATTCTGCCAACTTGTCTATGCGTCCGTCCACTCGCTAACGCCTTGGCTGTGAGTCTAATATCGCGCGATGGGTGAAAACTGGGGTTAGTCGCTAAATATAATGAGAAGGTTTTGTGGATACATGGGAAATGCGGGGCAGTGATCTTTGGAGGCGGAATTTGAGAAGGACAGAGGTAAGGATGGGCTCGACGTGAATCATTGTTGACATTGGAATTACGTACCGTACCTCCTAAGACGTAGATATCATAAAAGAAAGCCCTTTATAGTAAATAAATGATCTCTGTCGGATCTTAATACAATGATAAGGTACAATCCATTTTTTCCATTATGACACTATGATGTTGAGTTCTACATGCATCCACTGAACACGCCTACCATATACCGGGTGAAACAAAATTGGTAATACAAAATAATATTTTCTGGATCTATTCATGATTACGATCAATTTTTACTATGGGACTTATATCGAATTCGGCAAAAAAAATGTGTAAATTCTGGTATCGAGTTCATTAATATGTATGCAAATTTGCAAGGAATTAGTATGGAGAAATGGGTACATAATAATGAATCATATCAAAAGTTGGGTTAATAATTTGTATGAAGATGTAGATTTTGAAGTGATGTTTTCGAAGATGGTCCCATAGTAAAAGTTGGCTGTAGTCATGAGTAGATCCAGAAAATATTATTTTGTATTACCAATTTTGTTTCACCCGGTATAACCGGTGGACACTCTATTTAATTATGCAAAAATTGTAAAACATGGAAAAAATGGACCAGTTACATTTGGCCCCCAGTCGAGATTTGCCCCGCTGTACCTTCGCTGTACCTTATGTATTTTAGGTACTTATAACTCGTACTGAATGATCACAGATCATAATTATAGAATAACTAGCTTTTTCCCACGGCTTCGCTCGCGTTAGAAAGAGACAAAAAGTAGCCTGTCACTCTCCATCCCTTCAACTATCTCCACTTGAAAAATCACGTCAATCCGTCGCTCCGTTTTGCAGTGAAAGACGGACAAACAGACAGACACACACACTTTCCCATTTATAATATTAATATGGATTAATTTAAAAAATGACAAGGTTATAGCATGCGTTTAATGAACTGATAACCAGTAAGTTCACCTTAGACTTGGTGTCATGCATTTATTTAGACGTGCCCAATGTGTGTGTAGTGTTGATATTCATTACAAAAACCACGAAAAATGTGGATGTCCTGTAATCTACCTACCGAGCTACCTACTTACTTCCTTGTCCCTCGCCTGCCTTCTCAGTCTTCAGTATCGTGAAATAATTTATTTTTCCCCTCACTAGCTCGGAAACACGTGTTTTGTCCTTTAATACCAGCGGGTAAAAACGCATTTTATACACTAGTGGGTAAAGTAATTTGACCTTGAATAAAGTCAAATTAACTGCTTTAAAATTGATAAAAGTAGGTGAATCTAGTAATAAAGATAATTTACCACCTGTGGAACTACTGGAAGCAGTGATAAACACATTTTTTGCGTTGTAGTTTCCTCGCTATAATAGTGAAGGGAAAAGTTTTGTGTTACACTCGGGTGCAAATGTATTTTACTTCTCGTGTGTTAAAAAACTCGCAAGTTCAGGATTCTATTCTCGAACCACTCGCTTCGCTCGTGGTTCAACTATAGAATCCTTTCACTTGCTCGTTTCTCAATTCCACACTCGGCGTTAAAATACAACTTTGCCCCCTTGTATAACAAATAACTATAAGTACTAATAAATAAAGTATGTTGTGTGTTTTATCTCTGTAAGCACGAGTTAAATTAAAAACTTGAAAAAAATCTACTCGTATTATTTCCATTTTTTTTAACCAGCAGCCGGCGTATCATGCTTCCAACTTTATCACTTATCCACGTGGATAAGACATCTGTCACTCTCACACTGACATAATTGCGAAAACGTGACGGATACTTTATCCACATAGATAAGTGATAAAATTGGAACCATAACACGCCGGCAGCATTTAATCGCGATTTGCATTCAGAAAATAAAAAAACCGGCCAAGAGCGTGTCGGGCCACGCTCAGTGTAGGGTTCCGTAGTTTTCCGTATTTTTCTCAAAAAGTACTAAACCTATCAAGTTCAAAACAATTTTCCTAGAAAATCTTTATAAAGTTCTACTTTTGTGATTTTTTTCATATTTTTTAAACATATGGTTCAAAAGTTAGAGGGGGGGGGGGGGGGGACGCACTTTCTTTTCCTTTAGGAGCGATTATTTCCGAAAATATAAATATTATCAAAAAACGATCTTAGCAAACCCTTATTCATTTTTAAATACCTATCCAACAATATATCACACGTTAGGGTTGGAATGAAAAAAAAAATTCAGCCTCACTTTACATGTAGGAGGGGTACCCTAATAAAACCTTTTTTTCCATTTTTTATTTTTGCACTTTGTCGGCGTGATTCATATACATATTGGTACCAAATTTCAGCTTTCTAGTGCTAACGGTTACTGAGATTATCCGCGGACGGTCGGACGGACGGACGGACGGACAGACAGACAGACATGGCGGAACTATAAGGGTTCCTAGTTGACTACGGAACCCTAAAAAAAGTTGTGTGAACATGAAGGCCACGAACTTGTTAGTTTTCGTCAACTCAGCAAGTCATAGGAAGAGGAACTTTTAAAGGGCCGGCCGGCCTACTTTTTCTTGAAGGGTCAAAGGGCAAGCCAGTTCTTAAGAGTATTTTTAGAAGTGAAAAAGTTGTCATCTGCGTGACGCTAACTAGATTAAAATTTTGCTCTTCAGGCGGCACTTGAGGCGAAGGCCTGACGCGTGACGAATAGAAAAGATTTTCTAATGCATTTTGCCAAAATGCTGACTTAAGTCGAAATTGTGATTGATAACGTCTTAAAATACGACTTACATACTACGCTATTTTATTTTCTGACGACTCAACAATAAATTAATAAAAGTTTTCACTTTTCAAATTAAGTATCCATATAGAGATGGACCGAATATGGACTTTGCCGAATACGAATATTCGGCCGAACATTCGGTTCAGCTCTTACCGAACCGAACATTCGGCCGAATATTCGGTTACGCCATATTTTTAAAGCGAATGTTGAGATTAAAACTATGAAATGATTGATAATGGTTCTACATACTACAACTATGTTCTTATAATTTAGTGGATAACTAAAACTTAGTTAAAACAACTCTGAACTCTTCTCAACTCTTAAACTACGGTTTTTTAACTTTATTACAAAACAATTGTGTTTATATTTTGATGCATTTTTAGTAGTTTCTTAGAAAGCTACTAAAATAAGAGCTTACTATCCAATGGAATACGTAAGATCTCATAAGTTATTTACTTTGTTTATTCGGTAAATATTCGGCAATGCAACCGAACTATTCGGCCGAATACAAACATTGAAAAACTCGGCCCATCTCTAACCAATCTAACCATACATACACCGATCTGGCGTAGTTGGTAGTGACCCTGCCTGCCAAGCCGCGGTCCCGGGTTCGAATTCCGGTAAGGGCATTTATTTGTGTGATGAACACAGATATTTGTTCCTGATTCATGGATGTTTTGTATGTAGTTATATAAGTATGTATTTATCTATATGTATGTATATCGTCGCCTAGCACCTAGTACAAGCTTTGCTTAGTTTGGGGCTAGGTTGATCTGTGTAAGGTATCCCCCAATATTTATTCATTTTATTTATTTATAAAACGATATTTTATTTTAAAATTGTCATAAAAACATATTAAACAGTACTTACAATAGAATTAATAGGTAATTAAATACATGGGCATGTCAAAAATATTTTTAATATAATTATAAAAAAAAAAGTATAAATATGTAAGTATGTATAAATGTTTTTCTTAGTGAAGCCAACAACTGTATTTTCTTTCATTAGCATTACCTACAGGAGATTGCCACCTCAACTTCGGATATTATGTTTGTCTAGACGGTGTCGGGAAAGTTTTTATTTTAATACGTTCTGTTGGCGGAACCTTTAATTATATTATTGTAGTCAGACCAAATAGTCGTTTATACATTATAAGTGAAATATGAAAACTACAAAAAGAGTCTCTTTCGCCTATTGTAAATTGGTGACAAATGTAAATAGTCTGTGACTCTGCGTTCTCGAGAAAATATCTGTTCATTTTTGTTTTGTATATGCTGGGGAATTCAGGTTTTACGATCAATAATCGATAAATAACTACATGGATAAACCAATACAATTCCGATAAATCCTAAATTTTTTTCCTTAAAATAAATATTCGTTCTAATTGTAGACTGTCCAATATTTTTATGCGATTTTACTGTTCGTCATTTTTGTGATGTCGAATATTTCAATATAAACGTTTTTTTAAGACGATGTGAAAAGCGCTTCTACTTACATAGGAAGTCTAAGTATTTACTAAGTTTTATCGAAATCTAGCAAAAACAACTAAGTAAAGAACAAATATAATTATGTTTCATCAAATAAATATAACCACACTGGGATGCCGGGGATTATTCAATATGTTTGTTATTTTGATTATTTACCATAGTTGTACCAACTAAGTAAATAAACTGACTACAAATTATGATGCGCGTCATCAAAGCAAACGTCTGTTGGCCCCCTTATAAGTTTTTAGACCATTAGACGGATGAGGAGAGTAGGTCAATAATAACACAAATTTATAAGGCTAAAACACAGATGCCATATATACCATAGATCAAGCAAACGTATCTACTTAGCGTGTCAAATGAACTCAGTGAAATCCACTGAGTTGTCCGTCTTTACTCGCAGCTTGCAGCTTTCGGGCGTCAATTTTTGTAAGTTGAAGTCAACCAAAACATAAAAAATGCCTCGTTACGTGATATTCAATTGCAACAACACAAAAATTATGAACAATCAAGAGCCTGAGACATATTTAAAATTACAGGCAAGAATCAACTTCAGTACAAAATTTGACACGCTCGGCCCCTATACAAATATATGAATTTGTTTCTTCTATCTAAATTAAGTTCTGTGGGCTAAAAGAAGAAAGCTGATTTATTTTTCATGGCTCCTGATTTATTTCTTTAAGGTCACCTCGCCTGCCTTTGAAGAGATAGATAGGGTGATGGATTTATTATCCCTATAAAAATATCTAGACTAGAATTAAAGATTAAGTAGGCCATCACTGTGATAAGCCTTTCGTCGAAACAACGGAGAGATATACTTTCTCATAAATTTTTAATGCCTTGTAAGAAATACCAGACCCGTTTACATTATGAAGGAAGCTCTCAAGCATCGTTCGACCTTTATTCATAAAGTCTGACGTCATATGAAAGGATGCAACATGCGAATCTGCAATATTCATAACACTCGTTTGAATATTGCATTGTATTTGTGTTTGACAGAGAACGCGATTCATACCGTGAGACCCCAATCTATTCGTCTCCTAAATATATCTTTGTTTGTCTGTAAAAAGCTGAATTAAACTAAATGTAATTAGTAGTTTTTGCGCTAAAACTAGGCGGTACCTTCATCTTATACAAACCCTAAGCTAAGTACTATCGGCTGCCAAAGTGCATGGCGAATTTATCAATGAATTCATTCGTAATTTATCTATGCACTTTTGCAGCTGATAGTACCTATACTAGGCGAACAGATAGAGTACTTAAATAGTGCCTATATCGTGATCAGTGAGACCTTATTAGTCAAAATCTTTTATAGAAAACGGAACGAGTATGTCACCTTTCGTTGCATCTCATCTTGGTATTCTCCATGCATTACTTTTCTATGGTCGTTTGTCGATATACGAGTTTTATCTTGGCTTGGCCCTCTGCACAAAGGGACAGGCCCCGTAGCCGAATGGCATTTCTCCGACGCGAAACGAAAACGAAACGCCGCGAAAGGTAGTCTGGCTCTGTCGCGCCAATACGCAAGAGCGATAGAGATAGATATCTACTAGCGTTTCGTTTCGTGAGCGTTTCGTAAGCGTTTGTGCCATTTGGCTACGCACCCAGGTATTCCTGTGGGTTCGTAAGTTTGTAACAAATATGCGTAGCAAGGATTCCGACCTATTTTCGGGCAACATGTGGCAAATCGATTAGAAATCGTTTTGTATTCCTTGCTGTTCTCATTTCTCGCCGAACATCGTGAATTTACCTTTAGAGAAGTGAACTTAGTTTGCAAGTCCATCCGTAAATTTACTATCCTCCATTAATATCAAGGATCAATCAGCGGCAAGAGTAACATGAGTCACGATTTTAAGACATGTTCCACACAAGTTCAAGTGATACTCTATCTCTAAATAACTGTTACTTTCCGGATATATGCATATTATGCATAGTTCATAGTTCATAGTTATTAGTTATAACAAAACAAATATACAAAAGAAAATAACATACAATATTTACATTACTTAACAATAAAATATCTTAATATAGATTATTCATATTTACAATTCCATTAATATTATACATTATGTCAAAACAATTTAATTATTAAACTAAAAATCTTCTACCTTATAGAAGCACTTCTCTTCCAAAAAAGCATTTAATTTATTTTTAAATATTTGTGTATTATTTATTGTTTTAAGTTCAGCAGGCAACTTATTAAATAACAAAACAGATTGATAACCTGCAGAGTGCCTTGCAACTTTGAGTTTGGTGAAGGCTTGTAGTGGCAAGTCTTTTCGTCTTGTCGCAAGGCGCTTCACTCTTTGTTCTTGTGTTTCTATGTCATCCATATGCTTGATCAAATCAGTTAGCACCACTGAAATATACAGACTAGGGATGGTTAAGATTTTAAACTTGAGAAAAAACGGTTTGCAAGATGTCTGCTGTGGAATTTTTGCCATAATTCTGATTGCTCTTTTCTGTGCCAGAAATGCAGCCTGGACATTATACTTATAACTATTTCCCCAGTACTTTATACTATAGCGTATCTTGGATTCTACTAACGCGTAATATACCATTTTTAGTTGTATCAGGTCTAACTCGTCCCGAAGACTCCTAAGAGCATAGCACGCAGAACTCACAGAGCCCACAACTGCAGTCACTTCTTGCCTCCAATTTAATGTACTGTCAATGTAAACGCCAAGAAATTTTGTCGATTCGACTTGGTCAACAGTGACACCTCTCAGTTTTAACTGCAGATTATCTTTTGTTTTAACTGTCGATTTGAAAAGCAGAACATTTGTTTTGTTACTGTTTAACTCAAGACCATTTACTTCAAACCATTCAACAAAAGTTTCTAATGCGTAATTGACACTTTCATTTAGCTGTGAAACATTATCAGCACATATGACCGCATTTGTGTCGTCAGCAAAAAGGACTAATTTAGAGGTTTGCACTTTATTTTGTACAAAGGATATCAAGTCATTCGTAAATATAATAAAAAATATTGGGCCCAAAATGGAACCTTGCGGGACTCCTTTATGTATACTAGCAACACTGGACTTATGGAAGTTTATGTGATCATCTTCTTTCCATCGAATCTGAACAAATTGTTTTCTATTTGACAAATAGGAGCGAAATAGGGCCAGCATCTTTCCTCTGACACCATAGTGCTCTAGTTTTGCCAACAAGATGTCGTGGTTAACCATATCGAACGCAGAGCTTAAGTCAAGAAAAACTCCTGCTACTTTTTTCTTACTATTTAATTGGCTAACAACATCTTCAATGAAAGTACTAAGAGCCTCATTTGTCCCCTTACCCTTTTGATACCCATATTGTCTCTCACTTAAAATTTCATTTAGATGAAGGTGCTTAGTAAGCCTGTCCTTCATTACTCTCTCCAGCAATTTCGATAATATAGGTAAAAGAGATATAGGCCTATAGTTCTTTGGGTCGGTCTTGGATCCTTTTTTATATAATGGGAGTACTTTTGCCACTTTCAGTTGCTCTGGAAAAACAGAGGACTCAAAACACTGATTGCAAAAACTGGCAAGTGGTTCTGTGTTCGTGGACTATGCCGCTGCAGAAATGGACGCGGGTCGCCAGGTCGACGCCGCCTATTTTGATTTTAAGAAGGCGTTTGACCTTGTTGATAATGACATCCTCTTGCAAAAGTGCGCTTTTATGGGTTTCTCATCTAAGCTTCTCAAATTCTTCGCAAGCTACTTGAAGGATCGGTGTCAGGTGGTCAAGGTTGATGGGTGCGAGTCTAACCCATATTTTACACGATCTGGGGTAAGCCAAGGAAGTACCTTAGGTCCGACACAATTCATGATAATGATAAATGACTTGCCGGGAGCTGTAAGCACTGCAAAGTGCTTATTGTTTGCTGACGACCTCAAGCTTTTCCTAGGCGTTGGCGAAGTAAGTGACTGTGAGGCGCTGCAGCATGATATAGATGCGGTGGCTAAATGGAGTAAAGAGAATAAATTACAATTTAATGTCTCTAAATGTAAATCTATCACTTTTAACAGAATTCGGAAGCCGCTAAACACACTGTATACTCTGCATGGTATCCCGTTGGAGCGCGTCACAGAGATTAGAGACCTTGGATTAATGCTTGACAGGGAACTTAACTTCCGGCAACATATCACCACCATATGTTTGAAATCGAGCCAAATACTCGGGTTTATCATGAGGATGGCATACCAGTTTCCTAATCCTAACGTCGCTATACGGCTCTACAATGCATACGTGCGCAGTCGACTGGAATTTGGAGCAATGGTCTGGGATCCCAGCGAAGCAAAGTATAACCTAAATATCGAGAAAATACAGCGTAAATTTGCACGGTTCATATACAAAAAGAAATATGGTTACTATCCCTACATGTATCCGTCACTATTTGTTTCGGCTATGGTGGACTTGGACACTCTGGAATTGAGAAGGAAGCTGTTGCTTATAGTGCATTATTACCACCTTCTAAATAACAGAGTAGACAATCCATCGGTGCTAACGCAGATTGGACTACATGTCCCCGTTCCGAGACGCGGAGGCGGCGCCACGGTAGAGCCGCGGCGACGCCCGCACCCTTTTGCGCGCACAAGACGGGGAGATAATGCTCCGACGCGCAGAGCAGCTCAGCTGCTAAATAATTTGTACGCACAGGATGCTGATACAGATGTATTCCATGATAGTTTGGGCGTATTCCTGAAGCGTGTTAGGCTGTGTCTTGGCAGTTGTTTTTAGAGCAATCACATTAATTATTGTTTTTTTTTATTTGTATAATTTTTTGATATGCATGAATTATTTATAATATGATAAAAATAATGTTTAGAAATAAGTTTTAATTTTGACATGCATGAAATTTAATGTAATTAAGTACTTTTAATTTAATATGTAAGTGTTTTGGTTAAGTACTGTAAACTTACGTATTTGAATAAATAAATTAATTTAATTTGCAGCGTTCAAAAAACACTCAATGAAGTCGTGACTCACGTTACTTTTACGTGGATTTACCCTCCGTCTTTAAAAGCCTATCTTTAGATTTCCTCAGTGTTGATAACAGTTCATTTTCTTGGTCCTACTGGCTACATGGAAATGATTGTTAGGGCTAGTGCGCACTAAGCGGCTAGCCGCGTGCGGTTGCGGATGGCCGCATAGTGCGTACAGTGGTTTCGGTTCCGGGTTCATATAGTCCTACCTGTGTGGCAACTCTAGTTGCGTTGCGGCTAGCCGCGTAGAGCGTACCTAGCCTTAAAAGAGCTTTTCTTATGGGATAGGAGGCACATGAGACAGACAGGTCGCCAGATTATAAGCAATCACCGCCGCCCATGGACACCCGAAACACCAGAAGGGTTGGAGAGTAAGCGATTGATACAACACCTGGGTCCCGGATGCACGCACGTGCCAAATACACGTGAACGATTCTTGGAAAACATGTGCGGATAAAACGGTCCTGTGTTCTTGCCGAATGCACGCACGCTCACGAAACCCTCACGATAGTATTATCTCTTTCGTATCTATCTCTCCATCGCTCTTGCGTATTGGCGCGACAGAGCCAGACTAACATTCCTAATACGGTGTTTCGATTGCGTTTCGCGTCGCAGAAATTCCATTCGGCTACGTTCTACGCCCCCTGCCCTGCCGTTCCTATATTTTTGATAACCGGCATTTACTAAAATAACAATTCGTTTATAACGTTAATTTTTTGACTCTACTAATGGTAAATTTTAAGACTATAGTCACTGAAATGTGTCTCATTTAGTCGTATGTTTTATTAAGGAACTAAAATTTAGGCATCTAAAGAGCTCAGCAGACTCTGACTCTCATGAATATTAACACTAAGTATGTTAAGATTTGGATGCCACGAGCAATTTCAGCAGCTTTCTTGTTGTTGACTTAGTAAATTCAGAGCATAAAGTACCTAAATAACGTTAAGCACGTAAATACAAAATTAAAGGAATTCAAAATATTCACTCTCTCATAAAGGGTCACAAATGGTTAAAGATATTCTTTATAGAAAGAACCTTATTAACCAGGTTTTACCTTTAATCTGTCGTCAGTTTCTGTCAAAAAATTGTCATAAAATAATTAACTTTGATTTTTTTTTAAGTCCAACGCCTTATGTTAGGATCCTTATCAAACACAGGCAAAGGATTAAGTTTTCGTGACAGTTTTTATAGAATCAGGGTTTTAAAAGCCACTATTACTTATCTAAAACGATATGTGTTAAAGTGCATTGTGGGCCATTCTTTGAGGCACACAAACTCACTTTACAACGACGTAGTAAAACGGAAATCTTCCCTTGTCTTCGCTGTGGCCGCTCACCAAGAGTTATGACTGTTTTATAACAGTTTGCACAATACACGGGTCGTATATTTTCACTACGAGTGCTTGTGAGATCACCGGTTCGGCTGTTAAGGATGAAAGCTCAAGCTAGTTTTATTATTTAAGCGTATGGTGCACAGATGTCATATATACCATAGATCAAGCAAACGTATCTACTTAGCGTGTCAAATGAACTCAATGAAATCCACTGAGTTGTCCGTCTTTACTCGCAGCTTGCAGCTTTCGGGCGTCAATTTTTGTAAGTTGAAGTCAACCAAAACATAAAAAATGCCTCGTTACGTAATATTCAATTGCAACAACACAAAAATTATGAACAATCAAGAGCCTGAGACATATTTAAAATTACAGGCAAGAATCAACTTCAGTACAAAATTTGACACGCTCGGCCCCTATACAAATATATGAATTTCTTTCTTCTATCTAAATTAAGTTCTGTGGTATGGTGTATACTTGTAGACAGTTAATATTATAAGTCGACATCCAGGTATCGCAACCAACCGATCGCGTCAGGTGTGAAATTGGTATAGAGATCCACCGGGCTGCTTTGGAAACGTCGAAGGCATTAGCCGTTTAAAATGTGACTACTTGCATAGAATCCTGATGGAGCAAAAAATTGACATAGTGTGCATTCAGGAAACGCACTCCAGAGACAAACAAGCTAGTCTTAGTTCAAGATTTTACCGCAAAATAGGCTTGTCTTTGTGAATGTAGATACAGACAATTTTCAATGGTAAAATCCCTTGACCACTAGAATCTGTTCGGAAAGAACTGCGCACTGCCAAGGAGTGGAATTCCTTGCCGGCGGCTATATTTCCGAGCTCATATAACCCGGCAACCTTCAAATCAAGAGTGAACAGGCATCTTCTGGGCGAGCTCACTCCATCGTAGGCCACGTCTTTGCTTTGACTAGTCTGTGGCCAAGAGTAAGCCCATTTATAATAAATAAATAAAGAAAAGGGAGTTAAAGGATGTAAATGGATCCCAAATATATAGTTCACGACACCTCTCATAAAAATACGATAATTCGGGCTATATCCGACCCACTACCGTAAAAACTATTTATTAATCTGTGCCACAACTGGGCACAGTCCGCGTCTCATGCCTGGGTGCGTAGCCGAATGGCACAAACGCTCACGAAACGCTCGTATCTACGCCAATACGCACGAGCGATAGAGATAGATAGATCTATCTCTTTCGCTCGTGCGTATTGGCGCGACAGAGCCAGACTACCTGTCGCGGTGTTTTGTTTTCGTACTGCGTCTAAGAGGGCTCGGGCTAATGGCCCACGCTAGCTCAATGCGGACTGGGGACTCCCCATAAATTTACCACTAAAATAGGTATTTAATCAAAATTCGTACCTACAAACCAAACATAACTATCTTAAACTTAAAACGTACAAACAGTTATATACCTACTCGTAGAACAACTGATTTCGTTCAAAACTTCAATTTGGTGCAATTGCAAAAGTAGGTAGGTAAGTACAGTCAACCAATTGGAACCCTAGGCCACTGTAGAACTATGTCATAGTGACATTATAAATCAGATTGCAAGAGATCTCTTACTGCTTGTCATTTCGACATGGTTGTAGAGTGGCCTGGGGTTCCATCCTGGGGGACTGTACATTAAGTACATATGTTATATGACAGTTGTTAAGAAATGTTTACATTTTCCATAACTAGGCCACGAGTGGAATAATTCAGCGGAAGGTACTTAGAACTACGTGGTGCGTCCCTTTAGGGCCACGTCATTGAAAGTTCATGTGTTACGATTACGTAAAAAAGGACGCGCACGATTCAAAGGGCTTCTTGGTTGCGTCTGCGTTTATTTAATGTCACATGTTATTTATATGTGTATATCGGATTAAATCGTCTCAATGAAAGATTTGATTCACGCAGTGTCGTCCCAAGATAGATTGCCTGTGAACTTTATAACTCTATATTCTAGCTCACAAAACATCAAACGTATTTAATACCATAGGAGTTTCATTATTAAAATAGCACTTGCACCGGGGGAGGTGTCAAAACCGCTGTCAACTTAACAGTAGTATAAATATCTTAATTAATTACTATTAGGTACGAGTATCTCCTATAAATGAATGAGATTAGGTACTTAATTTATTGCCTACTAGCAACATAGGGAATTTTCGTACCCTTATCAGAAACAAGACAGAAAAAGTAATAGGTACTGTCTTATTGGCTTGCCCTTTATCGGTTACGTATATTGTAAAAATATGTAGGTAATAGTATATTGTATAATACATTTTATTAAAACACTAGTTTGAAGTTTCACGAGTTCTTTCCAAAAATAATTTTTGATTTTGGAAATTCAAAATTTCGACCCCAGTATAAAAATATAAGATATTTTAGATTATTAAAAAAAAACCGGCCAAGTGCGAGTCGGACTCGCGCACCGAGGGTTCCGTACAATTTAATACCTCTACGCGTTTATGAGGAAATGGGTAGTAAGGTTAAAATTATTAAAAAAATATATATTATGTGATGTAACTAAAAATTTATGGTTTTCGTAATTTTTCCTTTATCTATGCTATAAGACGTTGCTTCGTACCAAATTTCAAGATTCTGAGTTCACGGGAAGCACCCTGTAGGTTTTGATTCCCTTGCAAGTGTCGAAAATTTGCGGCATAAACGGCTGTATCTTTTGATTGCGTTGGCTTAGAAGTTTGATTTTTTCACAGCTTCAAGGGACAGTAGACCTGAGTAATTGATATAAATTTCAGCTTCATACCTCCACGCGTTCCTGAGAAAAAGGGTTTTGACAGACGGACGGACGGACGGACAGACGGACAACAAAGTGATCCTATAAGGGTTCCGTTTTTTCCTTTTGAGGTACGGAACCCTAAAAAGGAAAACCTGAACCCTGATATTAGGATCACTCGTGCGTCTGTCTGTCCGTCGGTCACAGCCAATTTTTTGAGTTATTTTTTGTCTTTTTGAAAACTTAATTAATGCAGGTATAGTATTAGTCAGTAGACTACGTAAATGTCTCCTCGTTCTCGACAGTAGGAAGCATCGCCGCGCATAGTCAATTAGTCCGTAGGCTGTAGATATGTGGGACCTTCGGGCTGGCACAAGGCTACGACTAGGTTGAGCGTGACCAAACATTGCCTCCGAATAAGAGTACTTAGCTATACTTGCAGTAGGTAGGTAGTTGAGGAGTTTAGAAATAGCCATACGAACAGGCTATAATAAAATGAACAACTTTTATCACGGGACAGGACCAATGTAATGCTGAAATTGCGTAAAGAAAATTTATTACTCCATACATTCCGACTGACATGACGCTGCTCATTTCTATGCTATGAACAGTTTTTGTTCGCGATGTAATCATCGGTCCCGTAAAAAGTTGTTCATTATGAATTTATGACCTCCGAAAATCACTATGCAAAGAATGGCTGGTGGACCTTTTTATTTGAACCTGTATAAACGTTGGCCAACAGATTTGATGTATCTAGCCTAGGCTATTTAATATACCTATTCGTCTGATTTTTAAATTAATTTCGCCATAATTACTCAATAAACATTGCGAAATTCATTCATTTTATTTTCTTATGAACGAGAGGCCTTCAATCAGATGCGTCTTTGACTGTAAAATAAAATAAACTAAGGTCAGTGTGGGGAAGACCGTCTACCCGGAAAGACCGTCTATTGACTATAACTTTTTTGTTTCTATAGCTACGCTTCTCACACCTCTGGAGGTATAGCAGTTTTTCATCCTTAATCCATTGGTATTCAAAACATATCCCTAGGACGAACACTAGTTAGCAATAAACTTGTTTCTCGTTTCGAACTCGAACATCGAGTTCAACATGGTTCCGCAAAAAAATAAAATAAAATAGAAGCAGTCGGAATATTTGTATATCATGTATGTAACGCAGTCATTTAATAACCGTTATTTCTGCCTAGTACTATTATTCTACTCAAAACGCGCTCAATTTCTAGTTTTATGTTCTGAAATATGTAATTTAGAAATTGTGCCTAGTCAGAAAGTCCGTCATAAAAGAGAAAGGCAAGACCGGCATATGATAATCAAGGAGTTGCCAACCTTTTTTAGGCTTTATTGGAAATAAGTCGAGTGTAAACAATATCAATATATAGGTACGTTTTTGGCTTATGATAGTTATACCGTTTTTGATTTTAACTTCGAAATACAGTTTTGATAATGATTCGTATGGTGTTACTAAAATCATTCGAAAGTATTAAGTAAAAATAAAATATATGTGACATGGTTGTGAAGAATGATAAGAGGTGAACAGAAGTAACCCTACACTGCATTATTCATCATCATATTTAAGTTGGTAGAATTATCGTAAGCTCTAACCGTTTTTTATTATTTTTGTTTAAGTATATTTAGATTGTGCAACATGCGGCGACAAATATTTCCAGTTGGTCATTATTTTTATAATCAGCATTACCCAACAGGGACCGTATGGGTACCCTTTAAAACGGTTTTGACACTTTTGACCGACTATTTTACGGCTACCCAACCGTTAATTGACATTGCTGGCTGTCACTTTCACAAAAAGTCGTCATGGGTGTCGTCAATAGGTTTTCGGGGGTGGTAGCTCAGGTAGGTGGTAACTCTGGTAGTAACTATAGAAAAACCAAGCATTGCTAAGAAACATTACCAAACCAATTCACGTATCTTAATATCCTATTACCTTTTCTTAATAAAAAAGTTTCAAAAACAGATAAGTAGTTGGATTTATATGAGCCTGTAATATCGTGACTAAATTGTATCGCAGGTGTTCGTAGGAAAAACAGTATTATGCAATATCTGGACCTGAAAAGAAAAGGTTATGAACCCCATCTACGGGACTTATGCCGGTCTTGCCTTATAAATAGAAAAATGCATATATGTTCAATATTTTAACATTATTTTATTAATTATCTAGCACATTCTGCCCTGTTATTACGTAAAATAACAATGATCATAATTTTGGAACCTAGTCTCATATGAAATTACGCGACAACAAGCACTAGACGGTCTTTCCGTACTCATCGCGGGAGGACGGTCAACCCGCCGAGCCTTATAAAATATGATTTTTATGACTTAAAAGTCCCTTATTTCACCAAAATATTATAAAAGCTTTGTAAAATATAATATTTGCTATCTCATAGGACCATGCGCATTACGCCAGACTACATTAATTATAGAGTTTTATCCACTCAAACTTTATTTCAAATAAACTATGCCGGTCTTGCCCGCACTGACCTTAGGTCGATATTTATGCCATAAATCATATTAATAATATTAGTCGTTGGCAGTCTCTAACAGAAAGAGATAAATATCGATGCGATTGATCAGAGTGTATAGCAATAAAATGTGTATGTATGTATGTTACTATAATGCGTTAATTTTTAATGAAAACGCTATTTTTCTTCATTATTTCTGACTTAATGACTTGCATATATCAAAATTTCATGAAACAGGCTATGATAAGGGAACCCCGTACATCTGACTCATCGCAAGCCTGATGGCATTCCTGATGCACACATCGGTGCATCGTGTATGTGTGTGTGCGTGTGTACTCCAGTTGCATCACACATACACCGACATCGCTACTGTAGCGTCGGCATTCTACAAATTACACTCATTTTGCTGGACGGAAAATTAGCGTCGGGGGACAAAAAGTTAATTGTACGTATAGGAAATGAGATTTTCGTGAAGGTCAAGTTGAAGGATAGTTGAGTAATTTACTAGTTTTTTTTCATACCTACAATTACTTTTTTAAGGGAAATGTTACATACCTTGTGAAAATTAGACATAGATTATCTTACTACAGTATGGTACGATAGACAGATCACAAGGTCGTATTATTGATAAGCATGTTTATGTGTTTAAATTAAAAATATATTGACGCAAAACACAGGTTTTGAATTATTTTGCAGATCGCGGCGTTCACGTAATATCTATTAAAAATTGGAAATATTTGTAACCGGTTACGTTATAAACAAATTATTAAACTATATTTGGCACTGCGCATTGCTCTCACATGTTATTAATAGCAGCATAATTGTTTACATAACTGTTTTACGTTAATTGTTTACATAACTGTTTTACGTTAATTGTTGACATGACTGCGTCTGCTGACGATACTGTCGCTGGCGTGCATGGGGTCACGTAGGCAAAGCACTTTTACAAGAAATCAGAATAAATACCGTTATTATTTGTACTTTTTTTCTTTTTGCTGTGTTTCGGGATTTTCTGAGTTTAATGTCATAAGGAAGTCCAGGACGTGAGTGTACAAGTGTTAAATATTTTCAATCACTTTTCAATAAAAACATACGATGAAAAGAAAAAAAAAACATGGTCTAAACCTCTAGCTCCTGATAGTCCTAATATATACCTCGTTTATTTAGAATTAGAAATTTGGTAAACAAAGAAGCAGTCGTCTTCTTAGGACAAATATTAGATGTTAACAATTTTAACCAGAACGAGAACATAACATGGCAAAGGGTTCCCTCTATTTGGCATAACTTTAATTGTCCGAAACAATTTTCGCATAACAGACTTCGCATAATCGATTTTCGCCGAATGTTAATCTGGCACAAAACGTATTTGTCATAATCTAAAATAATACGAATATTACTTTGTCCGAAAATAAGTTCGCATAATTCAGCTTACGCCGATTGTTTTAATGAATAAAATTAATTCACATAATTGCATTTGGCATATTTATTAAAATCAGAATATCGGCCCATACTAAATGATGTCAAGAGAGTCGGTTTGGTTAGGTTAGAACTGCGACCTCAAGAAATACAACATCTTGACAAGAATTTCAAAGACAAATTCTTGACAAAGGTTAGAACTGCAACATTAATAAAGTAGTATTACCTATGATAAAAGTTCTGCGTGGTAAATTTAGACTAAACCATGTTATGCAGAAATAATTTATGCATAAAAACCATTCGGCGAATAACCTTTATGCACGAAATATATTCGGACAAACAAAAATATGCCTAAACTAATTATGCGTAACTATACTATGCCATAACAGATTATGCGAAAGGTGAATTATGCCAATATAGATTATGCCAAAAAGAATTCGTGATTGTAAAATTATGCCAAAACAAGGGGAACCCATGGCAAATTAGTTATTTTTAGAGTTTTTTAAATTGCATTTTTTAATTGAAATTGGTTGATATACCTACGTATATCAACCGCATTATTTGATCATTTGCTAAGCAAAATTGGCGTGATTATTTATTTATTCGAGAAACTACCTCTTAATACTATATATTTTAGTCCGTATCTTCTTTATTTTCAGTAGAAAGGTATACTGCGCCTCGGGCTTTCCAAGGCCTAAATTATGAGTAGGTAAAGCCCCCAGACATCTGAGTCACTTATTTACTATTTGTTGTTATGTAACCTACCTTGTTATAGTTCTTGACATACATATTTTTTCTAAATTGATCTATAGTAGTCGGTTGGTTTCTGTAATCATAATTTGATGTTCGGGTCGACCGCTTGTCTCTAGGTACTAAAGCAGTGTCTTGCACTATGGTTGCCAATAGCACAATTTTCGTGATTTTCTTTTTCGTAAGAACATCATTACGTTGGTTGGATTACTGGGTAACTATCCTCTAACGTATCGGCTCACCTTACAAGAAAATATGTCTGTCTAATTTGAAATAGAATCTGTTTAGATTTAAAGTATAACGAAATAAAACTAAAGTAATATCAGTTCCGTAATTTCATTTTAGCAAAATATTTTCTTCGGTTACCGCGATAGTTACTCATGAAATAAAACTATATTGTAACAGATTATATCACGTATAATGAATTTACAATTCATCCCGACATTTCGAACACTTTACGCGATATAATCTGTTTCCATAGTTTTATTTTATTTTATCAATTTAAGTACTTACCATTTTAATTAGGTATGTAGTACTAGAGTTAGGACATTGACCCACAAGAGGTAATAACTAATACAGGAAACTATATGTGAAAATTGCTAGCATATTTGAAGGCTAGTTGTGGGTTTCTTGAGTTGAATGCACTTTGCATATCGCCTGTAAGTTTAAGGTCGTTCGAACATGTTCGGCCCATTAAATCTACACGCACTAATGACGCATTCGTGCACATTTTGAAGTTAATCTTTAACAGCTTTAAGTTTACTTTCAAGTGGATAAAGTTGAGATAGGAAATTTAGAAAGTAACGATACGCAATTCCAATATACATTGCAGCTTTAGTTTTATAGTGCATTTCAGTTCGATTTATAGTGCAGTGCTCCATTTTATGCTATTCTCTTGAACTTTTATTATCAATTGGCATTAAAGTTTTATATTGAGACATTCTTAATCCGTGATCGTATCTGTGTGGACGAAATATCCTTTCGAAATTTAATCTCATACAGTTTTGTTAACTTTGAATATTTTTGACGGGTAATATACTTAAAAATATTTATATTCCGGGAACGACAATTCTATTGGTTCCAAGGTGAATCAGTGAAATATTTTTGGAAAGTGTGCCACAATGATAAAGGATGTTGTTATAACTTCTTTTAGTAACCCGCTGAACTTTGAAGTAGTGATAAATTGCCTTCATGCAATACGTATTCGTTATTTTAAATAAAAATATATATGGATATTCTGTATAGTCTG
Organism: Leguminivora glycinivorella; assembly: GCF_023078275.1. Classification (NCBI taxonomy): domain Eukaryota; kingdom Metazoa; phylum Arthropoda; class Insecta; order Lepidoptera; family Tortricidae; genus Leguminivora; species Leguminivora glycinivorella. The sequence goes on along the minus strand of NC_062989.1, from coordinate 7,164,312 downwards.
AATTATTGGGTTAAATCTTTCCGTTCAATTACGTCACTTCATGTTGTGCTTAGTTTAGATTTTTCACAACCTAGAAAGTGAGTATTGCGCTGTGCGTCATGAAACAACAATATGCAACTTTTTTTACCACACTCCAATATTCATAAAAAAATTTGGAACTTTTTAAAATTAGAATCGAATCTCCAAAATGATTCTGAGCATAAAGAACCCAAACATCAGATAGAGATGTTCAGGACTCAATATTTATTAAAAAAAAAGCTCATTCTTGTAGGTACAATATTTCACTAACCCGCTTCGTATATACGCGCGAGAGGACCCTCTAACGACGATCTCCATTGACAGTGACTGAGTTGGAGCTCAAACGTTCCTTGTCTCAGCCGCTCGAGACGTATTTCAGGCACGTAAAAACAAACTTAAAGGCTTCTAAAAGAGAAATGGTAGTTTCTAACTGTTTCAATGCCAAATTATTTACTGAAAATAGAATAAAAATTATCTGTGTAGCCTTGACGAATTTCATGAGATTAGGTACATTACTCAACATACTTTTTGTGTTATTCTAGTTTGTGATCTACCTACACAGATTTTGATTTTATTCATGAGTGGTTCTCGATTTAATACAAATGTAATAAAACTGCTGTGAGTCATATTACTAACGCTATGATAATTAATAACTGTAAGTAGCAGTATCTCAGTTGTTTTCAGATATTCCCCCGATTTTTTTAAATTATAAATGGGCTTACTCTTGGCCACAGAACAGACAGACTAGCCAAAGGCAAAGACGTGGCCTACGATGGAGTGAGCTCGCCTACTGATGTGCCGACGGAAAGTTTCCAAAATTCTGAAATTTTCACATAGGAAAACTTCGGAAACTTTCCACACTTTGTATGGACAATTGTATGTATGGAAACTTTCTATTTCATAAATTTAAATTCCCTTTATTTTTCGTGAAAGTTTCGTGAATTTTTCAAGAAATTTAAGATTTTTTTGGAAAGTTTCCGCAACTTGCACATCATTAAGCTCGCCCAGAAGATGCCTGTTCACTCTTGATTTGAAGGTTGCCGGGTTGTATGAGCTCGGAAATATAGCCGCCGGCAAGGAATTTCACTCCTTGGCAGTGCGCATAAGAACAGAACAAGCAAATCGTGCGAATTGGCGGAATATATTATATTAATTTCAGGGAGACTTCCATTTTCAAGACTAAACATGCATGAGCATTCACAATTGCAATACGTTAGTTCAAGTTTTATTCATTTTTCCGCTGATCATCTCTATAAAATTCCCAACTGAAACATTTTAAACATCTATAGCAACGGTTTATCGACTCGGAGATTAAACTTAGTAATAGGTATTCGTTTAAATCGAACTCTCGCGTCGAAGTTATTTCCCTCGCGGGTGAACCGAGCCCAGACGTTGACTTTACCGGACAAATATTGGCTTCACATAGCAAATATCTGTGTGGATGTGTACGGAACGTGGGCTCCACAGTACAATAATTATTCCGTATAATTTATTTATTTAATCTTTATAACACAAAAGGCGGACATAAAGCCAGAAGACATTCTCTACCAATCAAGCAATCAAGTCAGTCAAAAAAATTAATATATCGCTTATCAATTTTCGAAAAATGATTGGTAATAAAGCACAGCGACTTCAGAGAAACTTCCTGCCCTGCACAGCTAAACTGTGGAATGAATTGTCGCCTGCGGTATTTCCGGACCGATACGACCTTAAAATCTTCAAGAAAAGAGCGTACACCCATCTTAAAGGCCGGCAACGCACCTCCAACACCTCTGGTGTTTCGGGTGTCCATGTTGGGCGGCAGTGATTGCTTACCATCAGGCTACCTGTCTGCTCGTTTGCCTCCTATCCCATAAAAAAAAAAACAGCGTAGACCAGCAGAAATGATTCTTTTGACAATTTTACGTGCAATGTCAAAAATGGAATCTTTATTAAAAGGCCTTTTTTACGAAATGGGAATGTACATAGTTTTTACGCACGATGTGTGGGACTCGCCGTCTTTTTCCCCCTCCTGGCAAGAGAGGGGAAACTTAGTCTTACCCACTAAACACAAAAAAGTATTCCAATAAGTGGGTCAAAAGGAAAATACCCGTGTTATCATATATCATATAAGTATCTAGTTTCCGGGCCGTTTCCTGCATCCTTTCATAGCATCTGACCCGTCATATGACATATCATATCAATGCCACCCTCATTTATGCGACCGAGTCGAACCAAGAGTTTCATCTTCCGTTAATTTCGCACTTGTATCATATCATTAGGAACACTAGTTATGTAACAGCAGTGTCACACACAAAATGGGTCAAACAAGGCAAAATAAATAAAAAATGGCGCCCAGCTTTATTTATTAAGAGGGCTTAAATTCTTTGAAATTAGTATCAAAGACATCTAAGAGTTAGAAATTGTTTTTTCTACATCTATCAAACTCATCGAACTTCTAAAACAATGTTGTTCATCGGAATGCTTTTAGATACGCCACGGATCGGTAAAGTTTTGACGAGTGCCGTGTGCTAAAAAGTGTCCAACTTTTAGGTGTTCATCCATTAGATATATTGTTAAACATTTTTTTACTGAGCTTAATAAGTTTTAAAATATTTTGCAGTACAGATGGTGTTTTTTTACGCACTAGTGCGAGAAGTGGTTCATTATATGCCAGGTCGAAACTTCGGAGGCTCATCTGTACTGGAAAACGTCGTACGATACACGTGCGAAAAGGAAATTCGAAACTCGTGTCGATTTAAAACACTTAAAACTTCCTTTTTTACGCACTTGTATCGTAATGTACTATTTCTCAAACATGCAATGAAATATTGTCTTTACGTTCCTTAAAATGGGCTGGGAAGTATCGCTTTTTGGGCGCAACAACTGGAGAGGACTGTAAAGGGATTTCATATTATTTTTTAGGCCTAGGCCTGCAAAGTAACTTTTTTAAGTAAGCTGTCAGTACTGTCATGTCACTTTTTTTTAATTTTTGTGTGACCTGGATACTTGTCACACTTGACGTTTGAGTGTATTTGTATTTTGTCACTTAATAAGTAAAATATTGTCCTTTAGAGCATTTTTTTAAATTTCATTGTATGTTTGAGAAAAGCACTATACATGCCTCGGCGTGAAAACGGATTCCCGGCCTCGTATCCCTATCCGGCCTCGCTCGCACGCTCGCTCGGCCGTATATACCCACTTGGCCGGAAATCCTCATTTTCCCGGCCTCTGATGTAATGTACTATTACAGTAAGTATAACATTTTTATGCTTTAAGATAATTTGTCTCAAGATTAATGTTGTCATTCGTCAAGACGAATCCATGGATTAATCTTGATTATCTTGACAAATACCTAACCAAAAATGAATATGAAAATATTTGAAAAATGGAAATGGTAGTCGTAGTTTATAGATTATAAGGAGTAGGTAAATTAACAAAGACTGAAGAAAACATTTTCGTCAGTAGAAAAAAGTAGCAAATAAAAAAAAATTAAGATCAAAAGAAATGCTGCTCTTTTATACTGACAAAGTTGTTTGACGGACTATATAATATTAATGGTACAAACACACGTGCTTCGATATCGTGTATTTCATCAGCTTAGTAAATTATACAAGATGCGCAAACGTTTGACACAGTGACGTCTATGTACATAATGTTGACCATAAGACATTAATACGAAATGCGCAACCAGGGTAAATATGGATGGTTTATTTTTAATACACAAATATTTTTTATTGCCTTAATTGGATTTGGCAGTGCTATCAACAGATTGATAAATTATAATTGGTATTTTGCAGAAATATAATAATATTACAACTTTTTGTGTTTATACTACGTATATTACGACCTTCATAGGCTATTGATTTCGCCAAAATAGATACCTATATTTTCTATTGATCTTATTGATTTTTAAGGAGGCGTAGTAACTATTTATTAATTGAAATTAATTGAAGTTAAAAGTTACTTAATGTACTTATTTTTAACCGACGTCAAAAAAGGAGGAGGTTCTCAATTCGACTGAATGTTTTTTTTTTTAGAATTCCAAAATTATGAATTTATTAGTTAAGCAGTATGCATGTTATCAATTTTATCAATAACATGTTATAGAAAACTATTGAAGATTTATTTATTTATAACCTAATTAAACCACAAACTTGTACCAGTTGTACCTACAAATGGCGGACTTAATTGCCTTATGGCTTTCTCTATCAGTCAACCATTGGATCAAATAGAAACTTTAGTTAGTCATTAATGTTAATGTTAATTTCTGTTTGTTTATTACGAGTGTTTCTCTTGACTCTACCTTATTTATCTTTTAAGTACGTTACTTTGTATCATTATCTTAGCTTTAGTAAAAACAAGTTATTAAAGGTGAAAAACTAGACGTGTTTTTCTTAACGTAACCTGCAATATTTTCTTAATTTTGATAAAAAATAGCACTCGCTGCTTCTTACATTTAGACGTTAGAAATTTCCAAGATAATAGTACGTTCCCGGTGCACCGTTTGCAACGAAATTGCACCACAATAGCGAATCGTTGAGAAAATACGTTCGGTTTCACGCGGGGCGCGCGGGGGGCCGCCACTTTATATTGTAAAGGATAAAGGCAGCTCGCCACTCGTTCACCCGCTGCATAGTCGATCATTTCATTCACAGTTCGTGGCATTACGCTCACTCACTATCGTCGCGATCGGGAAATAAATTAAAAAGTTACGTGCGCCCTTTAAATTTGAAATTGGAACGTTTGTGTATCTTTTGTTTTTATTTCGAATTTCGAATCTTTGTCTCGTCTAAATAGAATAGAAGCTTCATAGTGATTTTGACCAGTGTGTCCTGTACTTTAAATTTGAAATTGGAACGTTTATTTATTTATTTATTTATTTAATCTTTATTGCACAAAGAAAATACAATTGTACACAAGGCGGACTTAATGCTATAAGGCATTCTCTACCAGTCAACCTTCGGGCAAAACAGAGAAATTGTAGGCGGTGCAACATTAAATTATATAACGTTCGTGTTTGAGTACTTTTTGTGGTTCGAACTTCGAATGTTTTTTTCTCATCTGAATAGAATTTTCAAAGTGTTTGTGCCCAGTGTGTCATGCTTGCATAGTGCAGTGAACTTTCGCGTTCTGTTACTCGTAGCTTGAGCTTAAAAGCTGAAGCCATGTCTCTGCTATGGATGAGCGCTTTTAATCTAGGATTAACAGTTGGTGCAACTTATGCAGTTGTTAAAGCGTGAGTATCTTTATTGTTTAATATTTTATTCTTTTAATCAGGAGTGAGTTCAGGAATCCGAAGTAGATAAGAAATTTTTAGGTTTTCTTTGGCGCCAAAAACATTTTCAGCTATTTTCTTTTCAAACGCGTTTTTTTTTTCATTATTAAAGAACGTACTTAGACGTACGTACAAAAGTACCTACCTAGAAGAAACAAATCGCAAAAGCTCAGTGTGCAAAAATTTGCACTGAACTTTTGCGATTTGTTTATTAAACGTAATGCGGATGTTTTTAACATCAACAGTATCTTAAGTATTTCCCACGGAAGTAGGTTTTATAAAAAATATTTATACACTTGCACTAATCCGAATGATCCTTGCAAAAAATGGAACAAATGCTTTAGATTCAGATTTCTTTTATTAATTAATAAAAATGACACAATACCGTTGCAACACTGTCAATATTATTATTGTTCTTCTCTTCATGATTGTCAATCATGGGCAACCAAACATTCTTCCATTTGGTAAGCGGTACCACAGCCAGTGTCTTACTTACTCCAATGCAAAAAGTTCAAAGAGAGTCTAAAGTGACAAGTACAAATTCAATAGTGTAATTTGTCATTATTTAAATTAGACTGTCAACTACTGAGTCTTTGGAACAACCTACACTCTTCCCTATTTATTGTTACACGTAACCGTACTTCTAGCCCACACGAATTAAGCACTGTAAAAAAGTGTTCTATTATGTACTAGTTTTTGTACCATCCTTGACGTTTCTCTAACAAGACGGCTGATCGATTACGGTAAACCAGTTAAAGAGGAAGCTAGCTTGCTTGCTCCGGTTTGCACTCATGTGACCTTATATGTATAAGAAGGGGTAATAACGAGATTAGCGAGCACTTCCCTCTTTACATACTAGTGACCTATAGCGATCATGTAGACTGCTAACAGTATGTGAAAGTCTTAGTTTAGTAAATTCATTATGAACTTTGAAAACCCTGGAAAACACCATCATCATAATTAGGCTTTGTACATCATCTGCATCTGTAATCGAGCGACAGCGGTGTTATGATTTTTAACCGACTTCAAAAAAGGAGGAGGTTCTCAATTCGACTGAATTTTTATTTTTATTCCACCAATTTTCCTGAGATGTAGACAATTTATTGACTCTTTATTTTACAAAGGAACCTATACATACCTACCTATATATTATAATTTATAACCTACTACACTACATAAAGTCAAGTCAAGTGAATGCCGTGGAAATGAGAGCGTTAAGAAGCATGGCTGGTGTGAAGTTGAGTGATAGGATCAGAAATAGCGTGATAAGAGAGAAGTGTGGAGTGGATGTAGATGTGGTGACAAAGATTGAGATGGGTATGTTAAGGTGGTTCGGGCATGTAGAGAGGATGGATGAGAGGAGAGTAACGAAGAAAGTATATGAAATATTGCAAAAAGGCCAGGTCAGAAGTACTCGAAACCGACGAGCGTGTATGAGAAACGTTATGAAAGTGTGTGAAGCGAAAGTGATTTGTCAGGATCGTAGTAAATGGAAATCCGTGATCTCTGCCTACCCCTCTGGGAAACAGGCGTGATTGTATGTATGTATGTACACTACATAAAACCTTTCTTAACTAGTACTTTGCTAACAATGCCGAAACTTTGAAGGGTCATTAATATTGTAACACGTTTTACAATGCACGTGCAATGATTATATCGATTTAAAACACTCGGTCGTGTTTTATCGCCGCTCGTTTCATATTTCCTTTTCCGCACTTCTGTCGTATAACTATTGTAGCTACTTGCATCATGCTGCTGCCTTGACACTCTTGAGGGTCCATCGTTGACCCCTGACCAACGATGACTAACGTCCCAAATATTGTCAACAGTCAACATCGGCTTTTACGCAACACTTCTCCGTTCTGATGACGTGTAAAAGGAACATATTCGTAATGTTGGTAAATAATAACAGTTTTATCAGCCATGACGAGTTAGTTTATTTAGGGTAGGCACATATGATATACACAATAGATATAAAATAAATAAATGTAGATAAGCATTAATCATACTAGGGAATTCTGAACGTCGTGTGGGGGATTCTACTTAAAGTATGCCTGGTGACGCAGATTGACCTGACCCCTATGATGGCAGCAGGTGAACCAAAATGTCAACGGAATCGTGGCCGCTAACAAATTTAAGAAGTGCCTGGCATCCGTTGGCTCGTTGGGTCGACGACATCCGAAAAACTGCGGGTCACGTCTGGATGAGATTAGCCCAGGACCGGGAGAAGTGGCGTACTAGAGGAGAGGCCTATGCTCAGCAGTGGGCGATAAAGGGCTGATATGAATGAATGAAGATAAAAGTAATCGTGGTACCGTGTATTCTACTATAATGTAACATCTTTTTACTGAGTAGTACAGTGCATAAGTAGGTACTACGACTAGTAATTACTACTAAGTAGTAGATAAGTTAGTCTTTTGGATACATTCCAAATGAGATAAAATATTCTAATGACGACTACTAGTAGTACTAGTAAAAGTCCACAATTGCATTATATTTGTAGATAGGTATTGTAAAAATACAATAGCCTTTTTTATATCTTTAGAGTAGGTAACAATATTGAGTCACCTGACTTCGCATAGCTGCTTAAATTTTACGACTTTTCATTTCAACCAGGGGCGGCTCACTCCGCGATTCTATCGCGGTGCTATAAGTACTTTCTGGCGGCCGCGAGTTCGCGGCCTAATCAGGGGTGGCGCGAGTTCTCACGGAACGCAAGTTCGCACTTTCTATTATTACTTTACGTCTCGAGTTTTTTTAAGGTTCATAATGCGATGTTCGCGTGTGGAATGGCTGATAATGCTTAGTTAAATAGACATCTTGAATAAAATAAGACAATCTTACACAGATATACTATTGATTGTCCCTCGGAAAAGTTCAATAAGGCTTGTGATGCTAATATATAAATACTGTATATATACCTAGAAAGTACCCAAGACTACACACATACAACACATATAATTTTATACATAGTATAAAATTTTATCTGAGTATTAATTCGCTTTAATCCATAGGCAACCCTATCGTCCGACGCTGCGCACGTGCGGCTCGTTTCTTTGTTAGAATTTTGTAGGCATTTAAAATGGCGGCATTTCGTCAGCATCAAAGCAGTGGGCCTTCTATACTTGTACTATTATATATTCTGTGTTTCAACTAAGTTTCGATTTCACGCTACTTTAAAACCGTAAATTGAGAAATATAAATAGGTGCACATGTGCGTAGTTTAGTTATTAATTTTAACAGCGTTCAATAAAATCGGTCTGGGAGTTTTATCGGTTTTTTTAATTAAGTACTGCGATATTTTTTTTTATGAGATTGTGATAATTAAGTAAATCCATGTTGTTTCATTTTGTTATTGGGTATTCATATGATTATTCATATGTAAATAATATTCGATGTCACGTTAAAATTACGCGAATGCCCAGGGTCCGTAGCCGAATGGCACAAACGCTCACGAAACGAAACGCTCGTAGATAGATATCTCTATCGCTTTTGCGTATTGGCGCGACAGTGCCAGACTACCTTTCGCGGCTTTTCGTTTTCGTTTCGCGTCGCAGAAATGCCATTCGGCCACGGCACCTTTACCACAAGTGTGACACTGACAATACTGACATATTTCCTAAACTTTACATTTTTGTACTCTGCGTCTCGTTCATGCTAATCCATACTAATATTATAAATGGGAAAGTGTGTGTGCCTGTTTGTTTGTCCGTACTTCACGGCAAGACGGAGCGACGAATTGTCGTGATTTCTTTAATGGAGACAGTTGAAGGCATGGAGAGTGACATAGGCTACTTTTTGTCTTTTTCTAACGCAAGCGAAGCCGCGGGCAAAAGCTAGTATGAGAATAATTACGAGCAAAACATTATGTTCTAATAGACGGCTTCTCAAACAAAACTAATATTCTTGTGGGAATGGTAAAGACTGTTAAATTTAATTGTAGCAACATTGTACCTTGGCGTACCTACGTGGTAATCTTAGCCTCAAGGATCTTGCGGCTAACCTAACATTTTATACATAATATATATAGGTTTACCTAGATTCTGTGTTATACCTATGTATAAGGTAGAATATTACCTTGTGATGCTGGTACTACGTGGGGAGCTAGCGCGGACTGCCTACGAACTTCAGCTCTGGCCCTCGTATACTCCACTGCCGATTACTGCTCACCAGTGTGGCTGGAGAGTGCGCACACAGATCGAGTCGATGTGGAACTCAACAAATCGATGAGATGCATCTCTGGCACTATTCTTCCCACACCAACTCATTGGCTCCCGGTCTTAAGCAACATCGCACCCCCCCGACTGAGAAGGGAAGAGGCTCTTATCAGAGAAACCCACAAACTATTAGCCAGAGTGGATCTCCCCGGGCGCCAAGATTTCCTTAACCAAGGTTACCACCGACTCAAATCTCGTCACCCACCTTTTAAGCTGGCTAGGGCTCTAATAGAATCTAGTCGTAGTCTTAACGAAAAATGGGTTTCTGACTGGCAGTTAAAGACGGACGGTTCTGTGAGTAGCCTTGTCTCACCCGGTGCAAAATTGAAGGGGTTTAATCTCCCGCGTCATGAATGGTGCAAACTAAACAGAATGCGGACAGGGTTCGGCCGTACTGCCCATTTCAAACACCTTTGTGGCTGGATTGATTCGCCTAGATGTGACTGTGGCGCCGAATCGCAAACTGTTCAACACATAGTTCAGGAGTGCCCCCTCAGAGCCTACCCAGGAAGTCCCGACGACCTGATCTCACTTACTCCTGACGCAGCTCAATGGCTGAGAACCTTGGACATCAATTTGTGACATACTTTTCATGATATAAAATACTGTATACATGTGAACCTATTTATGCCATACGATTAAATAAAAAAACCTTGTGATATTTTTTAGGTTTTCGAAGAAATGTTAAAGATAGGTATTATATAGTTTAGTTTTCAAGCCGGCTCTATGCGTACGCCACTGTCCCGAGAAGTTTTGAAGTATGTTTCAGTCCCTCTCAAGAGTCTCAAGAAGCGTTCTTGCCTATTTTTTTATACAGTTTTTATAATACTTACATATCAACATCATTTCCGTCAAGATACTTTAACATCCCCTGCTGGACATAGGAGTACAGCTTACTGAAGAATTTACATTATGTTCTGGCAATATTCAAGCATGTCGAGCGAAAACTAGGTACCAAGTATTCAACATATAAAATCTAAATAATGTGAAAACACTTGGAGTTACCTACTTAGTCATCTCAAATGTTTACCTACACACAAAGTTTTAGAAATTTATAATAATTCATAATTCATAATTCATAATAATTTATTGGTAATTTAAAATTACATGTCAATAGTTACAGTGCGTATTTACATTTAGTTTATTACAATATTTCAAACCATTGGTTTCACATAACTAAATAACTCCTTGTGGTCGTAAAACGTCTGCTCGAGAAGCCATTTTTTAAGTTTTGCCTTAAACAGTGCAGCACTATGCATATTTTTTATTTCGTGTGGTAGCTGATTGTACACCTTACGGCCCATGACGTGGGTAAGTTTTTTAGACTTAGCTAGTCGATGCGGCTCGAGCCGCAGTAATCCTACGCGCGCGCTACGGGTCTCGTACCTTCGCGGGGGCTCTATGATGGGGTTTGAGCTCACTTCATCACGCACATTAGTTGCCATCTGTAATATTAAGAGTGAGGGCAGCGTTAATATACCAAGTGACTTGAAGAGAGGTTTTGCTGAGCTGGTTTGGGGAAGGCGCACTATCGCGCGTACTGCTCGCTTTTGGAGACGAAACACTCTTTCCCAGTCGGCGGCCGCTGCCCACAGCTCGATGCCATATTGTAGGCGCGAGTGCACCGATGCAAAATAACAGGCACGGACCATTTCGGTTGGGAGTATTCGTGCCAATCTTTTTAGGGCAAAACATGCAGTTGCCAGTTTTTCACACAATGTATCTATATGACCTCCCCAGGTGAGGCCGCTAAAAATAACATTAGTTACTAAACAAAACAATGCATGAATACACGGCTAATATTATTGCAGACTAGCATGCCTATGAGCCATACAATAACAAACTTGTCAGTATAAACGGATGCGCATTGTTTCTAATTTTACACAAGCACTAGTTTTTTTTGCAATTGTGTTACGTGGTTAGTCCATGCCGGGCTTTAACGAACTTCCTTATGCTTCGATTTTTATTCATTCCTTCATTTTGATTTTCATTTATTCCTGTCTATTTTTATGCAGGATGTGTATTTCCTTTATAATTTTACGTTAGTTAGTTCATTTCATCTGGTCTGTTTCAGTATTTAATTACGTTTACTTTTATATGCGTTTGTCGTGATTTTTTAGATATAAAATACTAGACGAATCGCAAGTGTTTTCAGTTATTGTATTTTACCATTCCTGAGTATTCTATTTTAATTTGGCAAATCTGAAAAATCTGAAAACAAAACTTTTCTCATATTTGCAACGTGTCTCCATCAACTCTGCAACTCTCTTCTACATTTAATGATCTCGTTAAAAATTCTCAAAGTTACTTTTTCATTTATAGCCGTTTAAATTATACGCGTGTCTTAGAGCAGTTTCCGTATTAATTCCGTGTTAGCTGTTTAGTTGAAGGTGACATAAAGTATGTACCTCCTTATCGTAGATCTTGGCTCTTTCTTGCTGGTATTGTTAAGTAGGTGCATAATACGTAGGTACCTACTTTACATATTAATATTTAGTAGACACCTTATTATAACATTTTTATTTCTGGAAAACAATAGATTGAAAATATTAAAACCCATATCTGATTATGGCACTGAAAGTCAGGACTGAGGACGCTCTTTGCACGCTTTTGACAAAAAACGCAAACGTCCAGTCCAGGATTTGACCACATTACCTTACCTAAGATAGTTACCCGTTGTATCAAAACATTGAGCCTCATTAGACACGTGAACCATATCATCATAAATGTCGATAACAGTAAATACTGCAAGCTGTCAATTTTGACATTGTAAGTTAATACGTTTACGACACAGAAAATTAGATTAATTGTATAGAGAGAGAATGAACAGCGCGCCCAAACATTTACTTACCAGAACCAAAAATTACATTACACACATTAGTTGACCTAGTGGCAGACCTAACACGGTAGGGAGATTCTAAGGACATTAGTTTCATTGCCATTGCTACGATTAATTAAACGAATAGTATAACGTTGAGTCACTTGCGCTCTTGACTTTGTAGATAAGTAACTGTTTACCGTAGGTGAGGTCGCGCCGACCCTGGGTCAAGTTGAAGGTTTTGGCACACGCCTTTATTTACTTCTGGGTAAGATAATACCACACTGAGAGAAATTTGCATTGTGAATTTAACAAGTTCTACTTGTTGCGGTTTATCCGTTTGAATCAGCCAAACGTATGTTTAAAACAATATGTGTCAGGTTGTTTTTATAAAATCGACTTGTTGATTCAAATATATTGCCGATTCAAATGACAAGTAGCTTGTTGTTTGAACCTAAGAGCACGTAGGCGCTATTTTAATTTAACCAAAAAACTTGTTGAACGAACATGAAAACTGGTTGTATTTTCTCTCAGTGCATATAATAAATAATAAAATAAATAAATATTGGGGACACCTTACATAGATCAACTTAGCCCCAAACTAAGCAAAGCTTGTACTATGGGTGTTAAGCGACTCATCATAAACATAACTCATTCAGGTTAGCTGGAAGAGATCCCTTATAGGGATAAGCTCGCCTTTGTATCTAGTCGCTGTACCTACAAATTGTATAAAAACTGTTGTACACAATAAAGTGATTACTACTACTACTACTACTACTCATTCATAGACATAATTATATTCATAAACTCACGCTTATATTCCCAAAAAAGGGTAGGCAAAGCACATGGAACCGTTAAGTTTCTGTATTCTTTCAACCCCTTAGGTCAGGTCAGGTTGCTAGGCCATCGTCCACACCACTATTGGGTACCTAGAGGTAAAGTTTTTATTATATTGTAAGTGTTTTTAATTTCGTATTTTTTCATTATTGAGACTTGGGTAGGTATATATACGAGTAATAACTTAGTCTCCTAAGACTAAATAGTTATGAATTTGAAATAAGTAGCGCAGCAACTAAACATACAGACTAATGTAGGTCATTTCCCCTCTTAGCATTTTTCATCCCTTTGAAGCATTGGTAGCCTAGCGGTAAGTATGTGCGACTTTCGTTCTGGAGGTCGCGGGCTTGAACCCCGGCTCGCACCAATGAGTTTTTCGGAATTTATGTGCGAAATGTCGTTTGATATTTGCCAGTCGCTTTTCGGTGAAGGAAAACATCGTGAGAAAACCGGACGAATTCCAATAAGGTCTAGTTTACACTTCGGGTTGGAAGGTCAGATGGCAGTCGCTTTGATAAAAACTAGTGCCTACGCCAAATCTTGAGATTAGTTGTCAAAGCGGACCCCAGGCTCCCATGAGCCGTGGCAAATGCCGGGATGACGCAGTATGGGGTTCTTCAAAAAAGGAGTGTACAAGCTTCTAATTGGTCAGCAACGCGCATGTGACACCCTTTGAGTTGCAGGCGTCCATAGGTTACGGTGACCGCTTTCCATCAGGCGGGCCGTATACCTGTTTGCGACCGACGTGGTATAAAAAAAAAGGAGGATGATGACCATTTTTCCTCCCTTTGGCAAGTTTTCTGAAAATTACTTGGTTCATAATAAAGCTGTGAGTATAGGTAATGTCGATAATACCTGCTGGTCGCTATTTAACGACCTCCGAGTTTGTGGGAAATATATTTCTTCCATGCATTCTGTTGGTGTAAAGGCAAGGCTTAGGCTGTAAATTTATTGATGATGCAATATTGATTTCCCTGAAGCAGGGGCGGCTCACTCCACGGTTCTATCGCCGCGCTACAAGTACATCCTGGCGGCCGCGAGTTCGCGGCCTACTCAGGGGTGGCGCGCGTTCTCACTGAATGCATGTTAGCACTTTCTATTGTTACTTTACGTCGCGAGGTTTTTTTAGCGATGTCCGCGTGTGGAATGGCTAATAATACTTAGTTAAATAGACATATTGAATAAAATAAATACCATAGGACATTCTTACACAGATCTACTACTGATATATTAAGTCCCACGGAAAAATTCAATAAGGCTTGTGATGTTGGAACTTGAACAAAAATATAGTACTATTATATATTCTGTGCCTGAAGTCTAAAATAAAAAGAAGAATAATTCGACCGAATGTTCTCGTGTTTTGTGTAACGGAACCGGCAGAAAGAAAACCTGAATGCTGCCAGCTTGAATTGAATTCTTTAGTGGACTATCCTGAGCAGTGAGCAGTTGAGCACGCAACGCCATACATTTGAACAATTCTTCAGAGGCATTCTTGTTCCAATTTATACGGCACTGTAATAATAAAGCTGAAGCATATAATATAATTGAAAATACTGTGCTTGTAGCGTTTAAAAATAAGTATACTTACATTACTTACCAAAAATATAGTGTTGAAAATACGACTAAGCGATTTGAGGAAACAACTAGACCAGTTTAAGATACCGCTGCTCGACAGTCTTCTAGTAACTTTCAATCTTAATTCATTGTCAATAAATATGACAGAAGAATGTCATGTATTGGGAATTGGCATGTCGAGCACTGGTGCTTTTACCTTACTTATTAGTTTCACTGGCAAACTACATATTCTTCACACATATTCTTTTAGATCTGTTTAGGTTAAATCGAGTGTGAAGTTGATAGAATTACTATCCCCTATGCCTACCTACTTCGCGCGAGGAATGCGTGGCTCAGTCGAGTGCATTCACACGAGGCATCGCTAAATCCAATCTCATCACTCCGCAACTCTCGCAACTTGTGTTCAACTTCAGACCACTGAGCCACAACGGCTCACACTGGTTGCCATTGGTTACCAAGTTTACATCTGAAGACAACCAGTATAATAATGGTCTATGATCAATCATAGTTCTGACCAATCACAGGGCCACATTTATACTAGACACTCTGGCGGCAAGCTTTGGAATTCTGACGCATTACCGCAGATTTTTCACGAGAACCTAATATACTACTTGAATTACTTTATTATTTCGCTCGCAGTTGATTAAATACTAAAATTAAAGTATTGCATGTAACATATCATCTCGCCATATTTTTAATTCAATTAAAATTGCAGCTGTTTAGCTAAAAGTGTAATAGATTACCTAATCATATTCTGAACTCAAAAGGTACACGTTAACAGTTCAAGATCGACCTGTCAGCTGTTATTCTGCTTTTAACTGACAGTTTCCTTATATTGTTCGGAAAAGTATTAATATGTGGGGCCATGCATAAGAATGTTTTTGTTTAAAGATATAGGCATCAAACGAGCAAACGAGTCGCCTGATAGAAGTCCACCCATGGAAATAAGCAACATCAGGGGGCCACTTATTCGTTGCCGACCTTTGAGAAACATAAATACCTGCTTCTTGAAGAACCCCACGTCATAGCGCAAGGGAAAGCCTCAGAAGGTTAAGGTTGTTTCTATACAAAGATTATGCTTTAATTAAGAACGCGTCTCATGCGCAGTTTTCTGAGCTATAAATTTAAACACCAGCAATTTTGTGCCTGGAATGTTGCCATGAAACAGGGATGATACTTTTGCACATAAGCACGCACGGCGCGTTACGGCCGACATAAAGTATTGTGTATGATTGACTGCTTATTTAAACTGTCCACAGCAGTGCCATGAATTTGATATATGATATAGATTGTTACAGTCTACCTAAAGTAAATTGTCAGCTACTTTACTTACTACTACCAAAGAGGATCGAGTATTATAGAGAGTTACTGTCAAAGTAAAATGTGTAATCACAGTGCATAGACTACCATCTCTCGACACAGGCTTAAAACTTTTGAACGTCAGATTTGATAATTTGGCCCATATCCTTAGCTTGATATGTGTTAAAATGTCAAATATGAATATTAGCGCCATCTAGCCGAGCGTCCCCCAAAGGTGTAACGCCATGCCAAGTACCTTTTTTTTAGACTTTATCCGTCTATACGGAGTTACATATGGCTTTGCTACGACTGACACATTGAGTCTTAGGAGAGTTTTTTTAATTAGATAAGAGGTAAACGAGTAAACAGATAATGGTCCATAGACATCCGAAGCACCAGAAGGGATGTAAATGCGATGCGTTGATTAAAATGGTACTTACGTCAAAGAATGAATTCTATGAAGACAAAGGACTCTTGTCTTCACCCTGTTGTCTTTTTAACCTGTTCGGGAGTTAAAACGGTTATGATTTATCCATACTAATAGGTATTAAATATTTAGTTTATAATCGGGAAAGTTATGCCATGTTTTTTAGTCAAAAGCTAGTTTTAAATAAGTGCCAAAATTTTCTTTCTTCAACACGCGATTTCCTAAAATGTGTATTAAAAACTATGATGGATGGATATGCTGCAAGCTGTACGTAATAATTTGTCTCACGGACGAGTTGCACATTTTAACATACATAGCGCTTGTTAAACTCCGAAAAACTTACTGAAAACGCACAGGCGCTCACTCGAATTTGCATGGCAAAGCGACGCGGAGTGCCATGAAAACATTGCAGCCGGCGCGGCGTGATACGACACGACGAAACATTTAAAAAAAGGATATGGCAATTCATATAAGTTCGACTGAAAATTCTCGTTTGATGCGCTACAATAGCTACAACGCCGTTGATTGTCGAGTTCGCAGCCCGCACGATTGGTGTAGACTGCGCGCTAGGCTCGCATTCGTTGCGCTAGTGCTAGTGGCTCCGCTGTGCTGGCAACATTTTTGGTAACCGTGCCACGTCCTTATGAAATAATATATAAGTCAATGGACGCGACATGTTACACTGTTGCCTGTCCAATCTGGCACTTGTAAATAAAACGTCGGAACTCACAGTACAATACAATATCCATTTTCAGCCTAAAATAATCTACACGGTTGGTTTTCCTTTCAAATCATTGTTTTTAGCCCTATATCTCAACTAAAATGTGCATAGATATGTTTATTTGAGCGGCGTTCAATAAGCAGTGAGTGTATCATTAAATGATCAGTTTGTGTATGTTTTATTTTTGCTGAATAATCTTCGTGAAAAGTCATTGTAATGCAAGTTCTCTTCAAGGTATTTTTGGACATAAAATGAAGTATATTTATACCCCTTCATGTGAATTTGATATTGTATTACATATCTAAATTGCATTACTTTTGTGTTTGTTTCGAACCCCGGCTCGCACCAATGAGTTTTTCGGAATTGATGTGGCAATGTCATTTGATATTTGCCAGTCGCTTTTCGGTGAAGTAAAACATCGTGAGGAAACTGGACTAATTCCAATAAGGCCTAGTTTACCCTTCGGGTTGGAAGGCCAGATGGCAGTCGCTTTCGTAAAAACTAGTGCCTTCGCCAAATCTTGGGATTAGTTGTCAAAAGCGAACCCCAGGCTCCCATGAGTCGTGGCAAAATGCCGGGATAACGCAAGGAGGATGATGATTACTTTTGTGTTTATTATATTGGTTCTTTGATCTTATCTCTCTTTATTTTCAAGAGAATACCATTGGATTAGGTACTATCTCGGATATTCGGAGCAGACAAGAATCTTTCAAAGGAATCTTTGCATGCTGGAATGGGTGAACATATTTAGATATTACTTTTATGAGTATGACGCCAAAACACAAGTGTATTAGCTCGTTTTAGACGTTTATGTTCATTAGGTGCGCCTTATGACCCGTAAAGTTTTATGGAAACGCGTTCTCTTGTACTATAATACCTACCATAGATGTCATATATACCATAGATCAAGCAAATGTATCTACTTAACGTGTCAAATGAACTCAGTGAAATCCAATGAGTTGTCCGTCTTTGATCGCAGCTTGAAATTTTGTAAGTTGAAGTCAATATAAACATTAAAAATGCCTCGTTACGTGATATTTAATTGATTACAACACAAAAATTATGAACACTCAAGGGCCTGAGACATATTTAAAATCACAGGCAAGTAACAACTTCAGTACAAAATCTGACACGCTCGGCCGCCATACAAATAAATGAACTTGTTTCTTCTACGTAAATCTAATTCTGTGATACCTACGCTCAAGTGAGGAGGTGGAAATCCATACTATACCTATATAGATGGAGATAGTTGAAAGGATGGAGAGTGACATAGCTATTTTGTCTCGCAACCCCCACTTTTCGAATTTAAAGACGAGTTTTCGAATTTAAGACGAGCGAAGCCGCGGGAAAAAGATAGTATTGCAATATATTTAAAGTCAATGTCAACGCCATACGAGGCTCTTTGTGTCCATAAATTTGCTGAATGTGATACCTATGTATACTTTTCATTATTATTATCAAGCTAAACTGTGGAATAAACCCTGCGGAGTTTGCAGACCGAGACATAAGACCAAACCTTCAAGAAGAAAGCGCACTCCCATTTATAAGGCCGCTAACGCACCTACAAACCTGCTGATTCGGGTAATGAGCTTAGGTGATCGTCTACCAGCAGGTGGTCTGTTTGCTTGCTTGCCTTATTATCCCGTAAAAAAAAAACATATTTCCCCAGTTATTAATTATAATTAATACCGTGATTTAAACTTTACTGCAACATTTCTAATTATCGTGCTAATCCTAGATTTAATGTCAAACTCACAGAGTAGTAATAGAACAGAGGGAGTCTCACTGAACACCGGCTGTGACCCAACAATGGCGGACGTTTTTTTTTTTAATTTTATTTGATGGCTTGGTGGCAACCTTTCAAGCCAGCAATGGCAGACGGTTTGCGATGTGCAAACACGATTTAAAATCAAAATAATTATAATTCAGGTCAAAATAAAATCAACTCTTCACTTAATTTATCAAAAATTAATTATTTTACTTGAAACTTAGAAATATCTTGTTTTTAACAAATAATAATGACTAAGTGCGCCGTGTGCAAACACTATTTAAAAAAAATACTGGTCACACTCTTGTTTTGCAGTTTGTTGGTTTACGATTATGAACATTAATTAATATTGTGATTTTACGCATAATAACGTGATAAAGTATTAATTTACGCATGAAAAGTTGCTCCGTATTTTTTTTTCTTTCGATTGTTGACATTTTTACACAATTTGACAACGCATGTAGGCATATTTTCTTATTTTTCTGGAGATGTTTTCGCCACGGGCGCCTCGATCCGACTGACGGGAGATTAGTGGATGAGGTCATAGACAAAGCTATCAATGTGGATGATGGAATCACAGGTTTTTCTTCGGAGTTATCCGTCCATAGAATTGTAGGTTCATGGTCAAACTAGCGAAAGTTTTGCACCAGTTAGTGTTGAATGTGATCATTAAGCACGAATAAAAGTGCCTGGTACCAGAATATTTGGTCACGAACTGACTGCTTCAAGCTAATTACAAGTTTATTGTAAAACTGGGACAAACTTGATGATACTGGAGTTTCAAGAAGTTTGTCACATACGTAACCGAATTAGGAAGGAAATTGTTTCACTGATGTTTGACACTCACTGGGGATAGTTATAATTACTTTATATAATAATTTAGCGTCTATCTAGCCATCGATTCCGGTCGTTATACCACAGAATATATAATAGTACAAGTACAGAAGGCCCACTGCTTTGATGTTCACGACATGCCGCCTTTTTAAATGCCTACAAAACTCTTACAAAGAAACGAGCCGCACGTGCGCGGCGTCCGGCGATAGGGTTGCCTATGGACTAAAACGAATTAATACTCATATAAAATGTTATTCTATTATATTCAAGTCTTGGTTACTAATCTAGGTATATATATAGTATTTATATATTTTTGTTTGAGTTCCAACATCACAAGCTTTATTGAATCTTTTTGGGGGAGTTAATCAATAGTAGATCTGTTTAAAAATGTCCTATGGTATTTATTTTATTCATGAATATCTATTTAACTAAGTATTATTAGCCATTCCACACGCGGAAATCGCATATGAACCTTAAAAAAAAATCGCGACGTAAAGCAACATTAGAAAGTACGAACGTGCGTTCCGTGAGCACGCGCGCCACCCCTGATTAGGCCGCGAACCCGCGGCCGCCGGCATGTACTTGTAGCGCGGCGATAGAATCGCGGAGTGAGCCGCCCCTGGTTATACAATAATATTCATATTGAGAAAAATTACCCGCGCCTACATTTTTCAACTATCGCCATTTTAGTTGCAAAAACTGCCCATCGCGTGGGTCATATTTACTTTATCTTATATATTACGCTGCCTTGTGTTAAACTGAAAATATGAAATTATGGACGATATTTACCATAAATCGCCCAGTTTTTCCCAAAATGGATACTTTCGTTCTTTCGTTATCTATGCTCAAGCACGTTCGGAAATATAGTCTATGGGTGGAGCTTTTTGCATAGCCCTTTTTTTCGAGTGAGTTTTTTCAGCACTTTTGTGGAATAAAATGAGATGAAGTTTGAAAAAACTTTTTTTATCAGAAATTCATCGTGTCGACTATGGAAACGGAAATAGCTTTAGCTTTGGATTTAATAGTTTAAAATGAACTAAGGTGCATTAGGGTAATTCCGAAAGTTGTCCAACTACAAAAGTCGCAGAAACATCACCATTATTTCCATCATATCAAGATTCCCCTTTCGGAATTACCAGAGCATTTCTGTCATACGGAATAACCCTAATGTATACTTACATTATGTAAGTATATGAAATGACTTTATGTCGCGTTAATGTGGTAACTAGGTCGAAATAATTGATACTTCGCCTAAAATACAGTTTTATAAAGAGAAATGGTTCTTGTGCGAATGAGCACGTATTTGGTACTGAAACGCGGGCTGATAACGCCTCTCATGAGTTGGGTCTGTCTGTCAATATCGTAAAAAATGTGAGATAAAGATTGCGGGCAACCCTTTCTAGTAAACATCTCTAACGTAGGAATAGCTTAGGGACCTTAAGGAAGTCTATTTAGCAGACCACAGTATCCACATCAAAATCTTTTAGATTCGTGCCTGCGCCTAAATTCAGTCGAACAAAATCAAAATTCAGTCGAAATGTATGAAAAGTTTTACTGAAGTTTATGAAAAATCTGTTCATAGGTATAAAGTCACGTTCGGGTCGAAACGCGATACGCGATTAACTAAAATTATCATACTTTTTTCGAAATTTTGTCTATATTACACTGACTTCGGTCACGAGTGACTGACGTCAATGGAGATGTAAACAACTCTAAACCACATATTACATTTTAGATAAATAAATTGATCTATCCGGGAAAGTGCTGGTGGCCTAGCGGTAAGAGCGTGCGACTTTCGATCCGGAGGTCGCACGCTCCCCCGGCTCGTACCAATGAGTTTTTCGGAACTTATGTGCGAAATGTCATTTGATATTTGCCAGCCGCTTTTCGGTGAAGGGAAACATCGTGAGGAAACCGGACTAATTCCAATAAGGCCTAGATACCCTTCGGGTTGGAAGGTCAAATGGCAGTCACTTTCGTAAAACTAGTGCCTACGCCAAATCTTGGGATTAGTTGTCAAAGCGGAGCCCAGACTCCCATGAGCCGTGGCAAATGCCGGGATAACGCAAGGAGGATGATGATGAAATTGATCTATCCGTCTATTGAAGTCTTCTAACCGTAGTAATACAATTTAAGAACAACTCAAGGCAGATTTCATGATGATGCTCGAAGACTGTTTCCAAACTCAACAAATTACAAGTTTGCCGTAAAAGCTATCCAAAAAACCGGCCAAGAGCGTGTCGGGCCACGCTCAGTGTAGGGTTCCGTAGTTTTCCGTATTTTTCTCAAAAACTACTGAACCTATCAAGTTCAAAACAATTTTCCTAGAAATTCTTTATAAAGTTCTACTTTTGTGATTTTTTTCATATTTTTTAAACATATGGTTCAAAAGTTAGAGGGGGGGGACGCACTTTTTTTTCCTTTAGGAGCGATTATTTCCGAAAATATTAATATTATCAAAAAACAATCTTAGTAAACCCTTATTCATTTTCAAATACCTATCCAACAATATATTACACGTTGGGGTTGGAAAGAAAAAAAATATCATCCCCCACTTTACATGTAGGGGGGGTACCCTAATAAAACATTTTTTTCCATTTTTTAGGGTTCCGTAGCCAAAATGGCAAAAACGGAACCCTTATAGTTTCGTCATGTCCGTCTGTCCGTCTGTCCGTCTGTCCGTCTGTCCGTCTGTCACAGCCGATTTACTCGGAAACTATAAGTACTACAGTGATGAAATTTGATGGGAATATGTGTTGTATGAACCGCTACAAAATTATGACACTAAATAGTAAAAAAAAAGAATTGGGGGTGGGGCCCCCATACATGTAACTGAGGGATGAAAATTTTTTTTCGATGTACATACCCGTGTGGGGTATCAATGGAAAGGTCTTTTAAAATGATATAAAGTTTTCTAAAAAACATTTTTCTTAAAGTGAACGGTTTTTGAGATATCAGCTCTCAAAGTCGTAAAAAGTATGTCCCCCCCCCTCTATTTTTATAACTACGGGGTATAAAATTCTAAAAAAAATAGAGGTGATGCATGCTAATTAACTCTTTCAACGATTTTTGGTTTGATCAAAGTATCTCTTATAGTTTTTGAGATAGGTTGATTTAACTGTAATTTTTTTGCTGCTACGGAACCCTTTGTGCGCGAGCCCGACTCGCACTTGGCCGGTTTTATTTTTGCACTTTGTTGGCATGATCGACATACTTATTGGTACCAAATTTCAGCTTTCTAGTGCTAATGGTTACTGAGATTATCCGCGGACGGACGGACGGACGGACAGACAGACATGGCGAAACTATAAGGGTTCCTAGTTGACTACGGAACCCTAAAAACCGAGGTAATAACACACAGACGAGTGTTCTCCTAGTTTGTGATAGTTAATCGCAGTTCTTATCGCTCCACGGGCGCCGTGATTGTTCTGAAACTACGTCAATTTGCCGATAACTTTTATACAAGTTACATTTGATCCGATATACTAAGGTTACAAGGCGATCAATACTCGCTAGTTTTAAATGCACTTTTATCTGAGATAGTTTTTAGAATGTATTAGTAAAAGTTCTCTCTCTTCTTCATAGTGTTATCCCGGTACAATTCTCCTCTCCATTTTACCACGGCTGCTGATAAGAACCGGGGGTCCGCTTTTTTAACTAATCTTAGATGAGTGCTCTTTACAAGCTTTTATTCAACTTGCCTTGTTAAATGTTAATAGTGTGCGTCAAAAGTGTCAAAACGTAGAAGCTAAATTTGACCCACTTCTCGGTTTCCGATTGAGCTGAAATTTTGCACACATATGTAAATCACGTGACAATGCAATATTATGGTATCATGAAGCTGATCTGATGATGGAGCAGAAAGGTGGTCATAGGAACTCTGTTATGAAACCAGTGAGGGGTTTTTAGAAACGTCTCGGAGAGCAGATGACTGTTGAAAGAAAGGTAGAGTTGGCGATAAAACCTTGTGCCAAAAATGAAATTTTTGCAAAAAACTTATTTCTAAAATCACTTATTGTTATCATACGAGGATGATAATCTTTCTGAAATCCGTTTAATACAAAGTTATCTAATCTACATAATTTACAGATCCACTGAAGAATAATAAACATCTGTCAACTGAGAAACAGTCGTCAATCATTATTAGACTTCGGTAAAGTTCTTTTGTGGTCCATTAGAGTTTCAAAGAAGGTTTAAAGTGTTCAATACAATATTGTAACCTTTTAAATTACTTTCAATAAAGCCCGATTCTTTAAAGAATTTAGTGCCGCTTTCAAAGAAAATCGTTATTAAGTTTTGTCGTTTCTCAGTAAGATGATACGTTAGAAAGGTTCAGTGAGAAATGAAAATAAATGCTGTCAACAATCGATAGTATTCTGCAAACAGACACCTTCTGTGCAAGCTCGCTCCATCGTAGGCCACATCTTCGCCTCGGCTAGTCTATGGCCAATTGGCCATGAGTAAGCCCATTTATACTGATATAATAAAAAAAATGGACTGAAAAATGTAACAACTATCAATCAGTACTTCAAAAGCTATTCAAAACAGAATACAGTTATTGGAGGTGACTGAATGAATTTCCTCTATATTAATAATCCTTGTAAGCCTTAAAGTTACTTCCTTTGTCTTCCGGGGTCGTTTCCTAATACCCACTATCCTCGGTTAATAATTTAGTGGCCCGTCCAAACTGTCAATCATTTTAGGCAGGTCTGGGTTAGTTTCGCTGTCCATAACCTCACTATATTTAACCTTTTGTTATTGTATTACCAGTAGGTACATTCAGTCAAAATTTACAGATTAGTCTCGTAAAATCAACTGGGTTGTTTGCGTCTGGTGAATTTAATGGGAGTTGTTTGTCTACTATCTATTTTCCTCTCTCAGTTATTCTAAGGTTAGCTGGAAGAGATCCCTTAAAGGGATAAGCTCGCCTTTGTACATAACCATTATAATTATTCTCTGTACATGTCATTTGTTCTGTACAATAAAGTGTTTACTACTACTACTACTAAATGCGTCTTTTGAAGATATACACGGTGAAATTTTAGTGGTTGTTTTCCCGCAACGAAATGATTTTGCTATCGATATACAGTCAATGTGTAGTCTTTTTTTGAAATAATATTAATAAATGCCAGATTTATAAATGTGTCGAACGTAACTCGAAAGTGACCTATCACCAATAGTTGCACTGCAGCAGTACTTACCTAATTATTTTGAGTGAATGAAACAAAATAACTTAAAAGTAGTTTCGTTTAATTTTTCTTCACATTTTACGTGCAGTTAGTTGCAGATCCTTAAAGGTAAACATAACAAGTTAAAGTCAAGCTTAAATAAACACTTAAACTTCGCGATACCGCAATAATTGTTCGAACTGTAATCCGCCACGTTCAATACACAATCTGGCACGTTTAATATGATTTTGTTTCAATGATATTAGTGTGTCTCTGTCACGTCTAATAACATCGAAAGCGTCGGTTATTGCCATTATTAACGCTTCTCGATTTTCGTATTCCCTCTGGTACACTATGCGTTTTAGCTCAGACCACAAATAAAAGTCTAACGGAGTAAGGTCCGGGCTTCTCGCTGGCCAAGGCACGGGCCCAGCACGCCCAATCCAGCGCTGGGGAAACACGGCATTAAGGTGGGCCCGCACGTCGCGCTGATAGTGAGCCGGGCACCCATCATGCTGGTAGTAGAGATCTGCTAGCACTGCTAGCGGAACGTCGTCTAATAAGTCCGGGATAACGTTCTGTAACATCTCCAAATAACTTCCCCCGGTCAAGTTTCCAACTATGAAATGAGGTCCAATAACGTAGCCATTGACTATCCCAGCCCACACATTTACACTAAACCGCACTTGATGAGCACACTCGCGGATTACATGTGGGTTATTAAAATCCCAAAAATGTTCGTTGTGCTGATTAAAAAGTCCCACTCGCGTAAATGTTGCTTCGTCCGTCCACAAAATGTTAGCATTCCTGTTATCGAGCAACCACCGACTGAAAACTACCCTAGCTGGCCCATCGTTTTCGTGAAGGGCTTGCACTTTCCGAAAATGATAAGGATGCAGTCCCTCTCGGTTTAGCGTTTTCCACACGTAGTATTGGTTGATGCCAAAAAAAGCCGCAGCCATACGTGTACTACGACGAGGATCTTGTTCGAAGTACTCGATGATCTCTTCGTCCAGTTCTGCATTGTAAACAGCCGGCCGGCCTCTGCCCTGTGCATGTGCTGGCGTTTGGAACTGCCCGTGGTCAAGCAGCCGCTGTGTGGCGGCGACAATTGTTCGTCCGTGCGGAACTTGAGGGTTTAAAATCCCCCGAAGACGCAGCGACTGTAAATGGCCTGGCTCCGCGTAAAGTCGCCGGGCGGCGTGGGAGTCGTAGTTAGCCCTAGCGTACAGCTGCACCATCGCGACGTACTCTAAATTAGAATATTCGTAATGCCGATCCATTTTACTAGAAATAGTAGTGTTGACATTGACAGGAACTGTTATCACATTAATAGTTTTAATCATTAAGCAAAGAGGATGTAATTATTCGAATTATCAAAGTTGACGCAACGTAATGGCAAGATCAAACCAATGGAAAGGTTAACTGTGCTTGTTTATCTTATAAGTCTCATAACTGTCATCGACTTGCAGTTTTAGTGCGTTACTATTGTTATTCGCTTGTTCGAGTTTAGGTAATTTTTACGGATTTTTTTTTTTGGAAAACAGTTATTTAATATATGTTTGTCTATCACAATTCGAAAGTACTACCGATAGCAAATCGCCCTACCGTGGGAAAACAACCACTAAAATTTCACCGTGTATACTAAACAAACATTTTAGAACTATTGCCGCCCTGTACTTTCCAAGTATAGTGACCTACCTATAAATTTATATGATAATAGTTTTAATTATATTCCGTTTAGAATACATTTTCAGGAGACGCAATTTCTCCACCAGACGCAAACATCCCGATTGACCTCAGTTGTTTTTAATATACTTTTTTACGTCAGCGATAACAGCAGAGCTGGCAGCTTCCTCGCTGAAAAGATCGGTCTAGCAATGCAGCGAGGACATTCGGCACGCATCCATAGCACCACGCCGCAGGGGGATAGTTTTTATTTTAGTTAAATTCAATTCTTAAACAAGATTTTTATTGTACGTGTAATAAATCCTACCGACTGCGCCATTAAGTATATAGTAAAAAAACACAGTATAATAAAGAGTACTATCGTACAGTATGGCCTCTCCCGCTCCCCGCTGAAAGTGCCGCCCACCCCCTCTCGGTCTCGCAGTTACCACCTGTCAAAAACGCGAACAGTCGACCTGTCATATTTCACTCATACAAACATAGTACGCGTTCACCTACACGAGCTTAGACTGTGTGCTAGGAACGCGCCCCTTTCATATATTTGATCGCCAGTTTCGAGGTGTAGTAAAAGTAAAACTTACTAATACATCTGTTGGTGTGATTCGGTCATCAGAAGAAGGAAAACTATTCTTTTTCTACACCTGCAAAGCAAATTTTCAAGGAAAAACAAAAACCAAACGGATATCTATTATTTACAGTGAATCGAAATAGACACCGCATTCGTTAATCATTTATCCTAACCACCCGGTAGTCCACAAAATTCATTCGAAATAATATATCACTCTAGAATCGTATTGTGAATCGATGATTATTCCTTACTTGTTCGTTGGCTCCGTTAGATACAATCTCTGGGTAACTAGCCAACGTCACAATCGCTTACGCTTCGTAAACGCATCGTAGATAGCTCTCCTTATTGCTCTTCTGCAGTGGCGCGACAGAGCCAGTGTGCATTTCTATTTCCACATAGCGTCAATGATTGTCACTTCGGCTAGGCTGGCAGTTCCGTATTCCTGGACATATCTATAGTTGCATGTCACCGCTAGAATATCAGAATGATGGCTGCAACGTTTTCATTAAGTAAACAATGGCCGCGGCAGACCGTTTGTTGGATAGCGCTGAGTATAACGAGCGAATTGTTAGACCATTATCAACATAAGGTAGTTTTCTATCTGTGATATATTTTATACCTTGTCAGCTTATAAAAAGTGCACGTTCGAAATAATATTGGTAGCTTGCATGCGTATTAAATGTTCGTAGGTTTGGAACATTCGTTATTATGAATTGCGAAATGTGTATGCGACAATAACTAATCGCTCGCCTTTGTACATAACCATTGCATTCACTGTACTTGTAATTTGGTCTGTGCAATAATGTGTTTAGTACTGCTACTACGTACTACTAATCTGCGAAATTAAACATTGCCGTTTCTGTAGCACACAGCACATAACCAGTTGATTTTGTTTAGAATAGTCAGCCCAAAAGGCCTAGATAAACTGGCAATAGTTTTGAGATAAAGATAAAGATACAATTTATTTCATAGAAAAATGTCTAAAATTAAAACAATCACAATACTCTTAAATAATGCTTAAAAGCTATAAATATAGATGAAAACGGAGCCCGGAGAAATTTAGGGTTGGTCCTGAATTCCTGATATTATAACTGCCTACAGGTCCTATACCTTGTACTTTTGGCACTTGAAAAAAGTGTAAACAAACCTGAGCTGTCAAATTTGAGGGTTGTTTATTAGGTAACGTTTGGTTCCTGATTTTTTTCTCTATTTAAAAATAATTGAGCTCACTACTATTTTCCATTTCATTCCACTAACATGTAATTTCGTTTAATTTGACGAAACGTATACACCTTCACGAATACAAACATATTGTCATTACATTTAATGTATATTATTATTTTCTTCAGGGAATCATCAACCAAAAAGTACCTAATTTTGCAGAGGTTTAAAACTCATGGTTGCATTTTAATCTTTGTGTAACTCCGGCTTCACATTATCCGATCCGATATCGGTTGTCGGAAGGATTTCGATGGAAAAATCCAAGATGGCGCCTGTAATGTATGGGATATCGGTCCTACATCCGATATCGGATCGGATAATGTGAAAACGCACTAACTCTACTAAAATATAAAGGTAGTACACCTTACGCGATTTTTAATTTTATCTGTCTGACATTTGCCATTGCTTGTTATCAATCATCACCATCATCATCTGTTCCGAGTTCGATATTTGTGTTTTCGAGCTTCCGTTTCTCCGTATGAGATGATGATTGTTATATTTATGTTTTTTAGGGTTCCGTACTAAAAAGGTACAAAAGGAACCCTTATGGCGACGCTCTATCTGTCTGTCTGTATGTCTGTCACATTTCTAAATATTTCGAGAACTACTTACGCTATCGATTTGAAATTTGGAACAGTTATGAACATTTTAAACCTCTACAAAATGGCCAAAATGGAAGGGGGCAAACTGTAAATGTCAAGTTACTAGGTTGTGCTAGTGGGGTATCGTTAAAAAGAGCTCAAATTGTACATATCAAAACTATTTTTTATATTTTTATATTTTTTGTAGTGGAAATAAAATAATTATGAAGGAAAATGTAAAAAAAAAAAGACCATTCCCCCCTTAGCTCCCGAAGTTTACCAACGAAAAATTATGACTTTTTACGAAATATTGGTTTTAAGCTAAATTTTACAGGAAAAGGTTTCTGGCCTTAAAAGATTCACTATCCCTGGATCTGTCAAATTTGACGGCTCCGGTTTGTTTACACTTTTTTCAAGTGCCAAAAGTACAAAGATAGGTCTCTAAATCCGGGCAGAATAGTATATACCATATATTCTGATTATATTAACTCTAGTACTCAAAGGTTGTCTGGAACCTCTGTTTAATTTGTTTTGTTTCTTGTGTTTATCTTATAAACTATGTGAGGTGTGCAATAAAGAGTATTGTATTGTATTGTATACCTACTATTATAGTTCTTGATCCAATGTTCAAAACAATTCTTTGATTTAATTTCAGAGTGCGATTATTTATTTCAAGTCAATTTTCATTATCCTTAAACCTTTCGTAGAATCAAAAACTTCGTATAGACAGCTATAGTCTAAGAAAAAAACGTACCTCAGGACCATATAGGAAAAGGTACGGAGGCCTAGATGGTGTTACACCTTTGGGGGACGCTCGGCTAGATGGCGCTAATATTAATATTTGATATTTTAACATATATCAAGCTAAGAATATGGGCCAAATTGTCAAAACTGAGGTTCAAAAGTTTTAAGCCTGTATCGAGAGATGTATCTATGCACTGTGATTACACATTTTACTTTGTCAGTAACTCTATAATACTTGATCCTCTTTGGTAGAATATATACCTCTGCGAATACCAGCAGATTTTCCATAAACCTGAGCTCAGCTCACAAAGCCATGTCAAAACTGAACTATTTTTAAACGCTGAAACATTTTCAAGCCGTCAGAGTAGCTGCGGTGTTGCTCGTAATTAGTTTCCCCCTCTCATTTATTCACTGCAAAGTAATTATTAAATGAAATGCAAGTACTTACATATTTAAATGAAAAACGTACTTATAAATGTTTAGCATTCTACTAAGACTTACCAAATAACTAACTAGTTTACCTAAATCTAAAAAAAATGCCTAGACATTTTACCCAGGATGCCGGCGGCACGCCTTATCCTCCCTTTATCGCATGCTGGCGGTTTAGCACAACTTACGCCGTGTCTTGCGTGGGCGACGGTCGCGCGACCGTCGCCGTCGCGTCTCATACTTCCATATCGATAAGGTTTGATTTCGTATGCGTCGCATCGCCGTCACGCGACCATCGCGCGACCGTCGCCCACGCAAGCCACGGCGTTACACTCTCGCGTAAGAGTCCATACATCAAGCCCAACTTCAAATATGGACTTGGGCGAGCGTAAGTTATGCTAGTCCGCCTGTGCTAGGTACAGTCAACCAATTGCAACCCGAGTGGACTAGGGCAACCTACAACCAAATAACAATCAGTACCTAAGAGATTTCTTACAATCTGATTTATAAAGTCACTATGACATATTTCTACAGTGGCCTAGCCCAGGGTTCCGCCGTATAAAGTTAGGCGGTAGGAGTGGTAAATAATAGTCTTGACTTCCAGTGCAGTAATGAATGGTTTATTCGAAGATGTTTGGGCTTATATAGTTGACGCCTATACGTGTGTTGGCGACTGGCTGGTGCGCGAGCTCCTTAAATATTTGAAATAATGTCACTTTTATATTGTTTGAAATATGATTGATCAGCATTGAGTCTGCCTTATGTCATGGAACTATATGTTTGTTTACCAATATCAACTTAAATTACTTAATTAAAATAAGTGTTTTTAATACGTGTCTTCATCATTTTACATTAGTTAATACAGTCCACAACCCCGCTAGCTATCAACGTGCGTGAGATTTAGGTTGACATTTAACTATTGTTTTATCATAGCTCTTCTGTCAGTAGTTACCATTCTTTCTTCCTTGCGTTATTTTGGATGGAGAATATGATTATATGAAACTACATTTTATCAAATCTATATTTTAATAAACAGGATTGTCAGCTGTGAATAGTAGAACGGTTTTCCTTTCTGATACCACCTGAAGCCATTTAAGATGAAGTTACGTCATTATTAAATTGAATTATAATAACGAACTTACCGGAATCGAGGACATTTCCTGTTACGACAGATACGTTTTTCATTCATACTTGTATGTTTTGTACAGTCGTGGCGTCATTAATCCTATTTATAGTATGAATTTTTTGAAACGAACGTTTCTAAACAAAGGTATTGTTCCTTTTGTGTTGAGCGGGAGCTTCTGTATTTGCACACGCTAAGACAACAAGAAGCAACTGTATCCTGATAATTGTAAGGTTCAAATCTGTACAGCAGCAAATTTGAGATAGATTATTTTGGAAATGCGAAGCGATAGACCACACCGCTATAGGTGCGAAAATACAGCGCTTCTAATACTTTGATACTTGATGGTGTAAGTATAGTACATATAGTTATAATAATCATCGGTAATATGTCAGTCTGTATAATAAAAATAACACGTTTAAACAGCGAAACTGCCAGATTAAAAGGTTGATAAGCACCTGGCACCTTAAGGTGTCATCGCAAAGTGACAATAAACACTGATAAGGTTTTTCAATCTGACCGCCATTGTTATGTTTTGTTATAAATACGGTTTACGGTTTGTTTAGTTATTTATGTTATTTTATATATCAAGACTTGTACCTAATATTTATGTAATTACTATTTATATATTGCTATATACAATTGGTGATTGTTAACAAAATCATTAATAAAAAATAACAGTGATAATATACGTGTTTCATTACTTACAGCACCACCACCAAGTATCAAAGTATTAGAAGCGCTGTATTTTCGCACCTATAGCGGTGTGGTCTATCGCTTCACATTTCCAAAATAATCTATCTCAAATTTGCTGCTGTACAGATTTGAACCTTACAATTATGAGGATACAGTCGCTTCTTGTTGTCTTAGCGCGTGCAAATACAGAAGCTCCCGCTCAACACAAAAGGAACAATACCTTTGTTTAGAAACGTTCGTTTCAAAAAATTCATACTATAGCTTGAATGGCTTCTGCGATGGGCTTGTCACTTTCAGCATATCTTAGGATTCCAATATATTCGCTTTTTTTGTCTATGTACTGGGTAGTACGTGATGCTTATGAGCATTCGTCGGGGTCTTGCGTGAATGAATTATTTTGTATATTTGTAACTTTTTTTACTGTAACTTGATGCCGGTTTCCTATAAAACTTATAATTATTTACATACATATAATCACGCCTGTATCCTATAAAGGGGTAGACAGAGCACATGAATACTAAGTTTCAGTGCCACTCTTGGCAAAAAGGGGTTGAAAGAAATCCAAATTATTTTAAAAATTATAAACTTAAGATTTTGTGGCTAGTGTAAATCGTGTATTCCCGCAACGCAAATAATATGACCGCCATTTTCTTATATAGCTGCAGAAACTAATAAACCCGTTAATATCATTGTTCATTGGATAACTCGCCAAAGCTACATGTTATTTATTGTACTAAATATAATTTATGGCGTTGAATACAATGTTAAAGTTATCGCGACATTAATTTGTGAAGTTCGATGCTTAAAAGGTCCTTGTGCTTCATCTGAAATAAGAAAGACTTTCTGCCGGAATTTGATATGAAAACGTCCATATTACATTTCAAGTATAAGGGATCTTCTGTCAAGGAAAGTCACATTTAGCCCTAGATTGTATCACTAGCCATATCAATTAATTGGAATCTCTGCCAAATCTATAGTGACATTTGTGTGAAGAAACTTAAGTTAGTTACACATTACGTTTTACAGTTACTGTCCGGACTTACTGGATTATAAAACACGTGTAGGTATTTACTTATCTTAAACCAAAAGGTTTAAAATTATATTTCGCAACTTCATTCTTTGCGATTTATTGTTTACATATTGTAGTTACGCCCCCACGCATCAGCCTTGCACGGTTTTTTAAAGGTTTATTTTTCTTTTATACTGGCAACACTAAAAAAAAAAAAAACTTGCTCCCACTCCCTCGGTGTCATGGCAGGTCCACTAACCGCCATTTTCCAATCATTCAACGGTTCCGTGCTCAAGCCTTCGCACGTCACGCAACACTCGTCGCTCACCGAAGAAGAAACGCGGAGACAACGACTACGACGACAAGCTGGAGCGAAAAACGTTAAAGTGATGCGTACATGCTAATTGCGGGCTGTTACCTTCACGTAAAAACGTTACAAAAGTGATGCGTACATGCTAATTGCGGGCTGTTTGTTACCTTCACGTAAAAACGTTACAAAAGTGATGCGTACATGCTAATTGCGGGCTGTTACCTTCACGTAAAAACGTTACAAAAGTGATGCGTACATGCTAATTGCGGGCTGTTTCCTTCACGTAAAAACGTTACAAAAGTGATGCGTACTGCTAATCACGGGCTGTTACCTTCACGTAAGAAACGATGCGAGCTACTATCCTGGGTAGTCTCTGTCGTAATTTAAGAAAGCTAACATTTGCGAAACCGGTGAAGACCAGTTCGATTTGGCGGCAATGGACCACGTGCTTGACGTCGAGCCTCATCGGGAAGATCGCAGCTGCCTGCTTCACCAGCGCCGGGGACACCGCACCAGGAGCTATCGACTCGATCCAGCCAAGAACGATCACGATCAGGCCAGTCGTCCGCAACAGATCATATGTAACCGCGGACCCTACTCAGGCCGCGCAGCGCAGCCCGCTGAGCTCACCCGGTCCACGGAACCCGTGGAGCCGTAACGTCCTAGCAGGGGGACATATTATTAGACGAGGATATCCTCGATTTATCTACTGGGCCAAGCCTAAAAATCGGACACGCCTTTAAAAGGACGTTCCTTGTTGAAGGATTATAAAACATTTTAGCAGAAGAATACCTAATAAACAAATCGCTTCAACTTTGTCAGCACTCTCAGAGGCTACGGATTCAGCAAAGGACATTCAAAAACCTATCAACGACACATTTCGCATTATATAAGCATGTGGTTATCATTTCGCAGAAAGAAAAAGGAGACAAATCGTTTGAGACTTTAACGTTTACTGATTTTAAGGATACTTTAAAATACAGAATCAGACAAATAATTATTGGCAGGAGGAAAATCAGGACAAATACTACGTTAAATGTTCACTCTTCTCAGTCGTTCCCTCATGGCTGAGGATCGTGACCAACAGTGATTTCTCTCCACTTGACGCGGTCTAGGGCCATATGGACTGCCATCTGCATGGAACCACAAGCTTTCTTCACGGTCTCAGCCCACCTTAGCGGTATTCCACCCCTGGAGCGTCGGCCTTCGACTTTGCCGAGGACAATGTTCCTTTCGAGAGTGTGCTGTTTAGAACGCATGATATGCCCGAAGAACCTGAGTATTCTCTCCTGACAAATAGTTGAGAGCCGCTTGGTGATATTCAGTTCTCGCAGTATTGACTCGTTAGTTCTAAAAGCA
The DNA here is from genome assembly GCF_023078275.1 of Leguminivora glycinivorella. Taxonomy (NCBI): domain Eukaryota; kingdom Metazoa; phylum Arthropoda; class Insecta; order Lepidoptera; family Tortricidae; genus Leguminivora; species Leguminivora glycinivorella. The sequence goes on along the minus strand of NC_062989.1, from coordinate 7,129,644 downwards.
GTCCATGGGATCCTGAGCATCCGTCTCCAGCACCACATCTCAAAAGCATCAATCTTTTTCCTGTCTAGGGTTTTTAAGCTCCAAGTTTCAGCGCCATACATAAAGATGGAGAACACCAATGCTCGCACCAGCCGTACCTTGGTTGCACGACGAATACCACGGTTTTTCCAAAGCTTCTCTAATCGAGACATAGCACCTTTCGCCATTCCTGCACGTCGACATATCTCTTGTGTATTGCCACCGCCATTAGAAATAAGCGACCCCAGGTAAACAAACTTATCCACTTTCTCGTAGCTATCAAGGGCATTGGATTGAGGAAGAACACTTGCTCGGTCTACTACCATGATCCTGGTTTTGCTGTGGTTTATTCTCAATCCAGCTTTAGCACTCTCTGCTTCAACTTTCTTCAACAGGGCCGCCATCTCCTCTTCACTCGAAGCCACAATAGTAGTGTCGTCTGCGTACCTAAGGTTTGTAATGTAGTGGCCGCCCACCTTGATGCCGAACTGTGCGTCCTCAAGTGCTTTTCTCATAATGTATTCGCCATACAAGTTGAACAGTAACGGGGACAAAATGCATCCTTGTCGCACGCCTCGCTCCGGGCGATATGGTTTCGATAATTTATCGTCCAATTTCACGCAGCTTGTGCTTTCAAGGTACAGATTCTGAATCAGGAATACAAGGTGGTCAGGAACTCCCATTTCAATTAGCACATCAAACATGATACTCCACTTAACGCAGTCAAAAGCTTTAGCGTAATCGATGAAACACAGGACCAGGGGTCTGTTGAACTCGCGACATTTTTCTATGAGTATCCGAATATTCAAAATTTGATCCCGTGTTCCCTTGCCGGCGACAAACCCAGACTGTTCTTCAGGAATCTGTCGAGCTGTAAACGAAGCTAATCTAGCGTGTATTATATACAAAAGGATTTTACTGGCATGAGACATTAATGACAGAGTGCGATAGTTTTCGCATTTTCTCGTGGATCCTTTTTTATGAAGAGGAATGACTGAGGATTGAGTCCAATCATCTGGCCACTGACCAGTCTTCCAGATCTTGTTGCATAGTCTGTGAACCAGGCGAATGCCCTCTGCACCTAGACGTTGAATCATTGCCGCCGAAACACCATCAGGACCCACTGCATTGTTTTTAAGTTTTTTTATAGCGGCTTGCACTTCCGAGAGAAGTATTTGCGGCTCCTCAGTGTATTCGTCCCACTTTCTGTCAATGATTGGCCCCTTGTCGTCACAATACAGGTCACAACAATAACTCCTCCATCACTCCTCCAATGTTCACAAAACTCATTTAATCCAGTATCTCAAGAGAATCGCAACAGCAGGTCGGATACGGGGCAGCTTCGTGCAGCAGCGTGGCGCGGCGCGGCGGCGCCCTGCGGCAGGGGCGAGTACAGCGCCCGCCGCCAGGCGCGGGAGCGCTCGCGCACGCCTCCTCGGAGACACCAGCGGAGACGATACACCACGAGGAAGACACGCCGGTCGCTTGCAGCACTTCACTTCACTAAAAAATCCTGGTCAGATATCACCAATGATCCTGTTATTGTACCCACACGGGGTTGTAATATGCTATTTTTTAACTCATTGGCCACGATCCTCCTTCATCAGTGTATTTGAGATACAGAACAAGAAAAGCTTTTATTACAATATACCTATGTAATTATTTAATAACAAGCGTATACACAAACAAAAGCGCATTTTTTATTTCACTATGCCTATATAGCATATTTTTAATACTCAAATCCGATGATAGTAGGATATTTATCCTGGATTGAAAATCTTCACTTTATATGTGAAAACAACCTGTTTTAAAAAACGATGTTTATCGCACAATGTCCACAGTCTATATCTACGGTAATCTGAATGATGCAAAATTATTATCGGATTCCCATTTACAAAGTACCTACATAGAAAGTAAATTTGACTCATGATAGTGTGGTTCTCTTCAAGTGTGTCGACCCGACGACGACTTCAATTAAATTAGAATTATTAAATTAAAGTTAAAATTCGAACTACTAAAATTACGTATGCCACTTAATTGTTAATTGTTCTGGGTTGTTGTATTCCAATGATTCCGAAGTTCCAAACATAGCATACTAATCTCTCTTACTTACCTTTTAATACGAAAAGTGTGTCTTATTTTTATTTAAATAATACCCTCCGTTTAGAAAAAACATCGATAAAAGTTGACAACACGTCAACGAGAAATTTAAATGTATCTAAATTGGTAGTTTTAGTTAACTATTAAAGAGGGAACATATTCACCAGCATAGATTGCAAATTTCTAGAATTTGTATTTGATTCTATATGCATTTTTTTTTTATAACTACCCTTACATAGTATAAACAAAATTAGAGATAATATCAATCCTTTTTAAACGATGATAATGGCAAATAACGTAGCCTTGAAAAATGTTAAATGGTTATCTTGCATTTTTTTTTGTGGTTGCACGTACACTAAATTACTTCTTTTTTTTTAACACGCTTTTATTTTACTTGATCAATCTCAAATTACAATGCAGCTATGTATATTAATAATGTCTTAAGAGTATTATACCTCTTGACAATAGATCTATACTTTGTCTGGTTGTAGCGAAATTATCTGTTTCTTAATTTAAACCTTTTTTGAGTACTACAGGATAGAGGGCTTACAACACTGGTATGCCCAAGAGTATGAGAAGCAGTCAGAAATGCTATGCCATAGTAATGTATTGAAATTGAAAAGAGCATTTTTGGCTCAGAATATTAATCTGATAGTTTTTAAATAAATAAACTATAGTGGGTACACTCTCTACACCACTCCAGACATATATTTGCATGTAAAAGACCAAGTAGCATTTAAACTTGCACACTACCAGATAATTATCACAGTAGTACATGATTCATACAAAAGAAATATATATATAAATATAATTATCCCATAATAATAAAAATTTATCATTGAATGTAAATTTCCATACCGGAAAAATATCCTGACATTTAGAAAATAGATAAGATGCGCTTATTTTATTTCTTTTTACTTAATATTAAAAATGCAAGGTATTTAGTTGGTCTAAATTAACCAACACGACCTTGTTTCTCATTATTTCAACAATAAATAGTCATTAGAATCCAGAAACTTTGACATGAAGTTGACAAATATTTAATTTGTTGCAATCTGATTCAGAGCAATCCACGGTTTTCACAAGACTAGGTATCTAGATTCTACATAGTTGCTTCTAGATTATCAGGAAAGCACTATTGGAGAGGTTATTAACCTCGGGGACTAAAGAAGTAAAACGCATTTAACCTTAATAATTAGCAATATGTATTTTTTTTTTCTACAAAAGCAAGGGATATGCTTACGAAAAGAAAAACAATAATACATACTTAGATCTGTAGATACTGGTCTTCGGTATGAGAAATTTGAATTAAGAACCAAGTATGGCATTATATAATAAATGTACACATTTGTGTATAAATACGCCATATAATGTTATCATGACTACAAGTAAGAGCCCTTCATGGCGGATAATATAAGCATTTTAAGAACATGTTTTAATTTGCGACTTAAGGTACATAAGTATAATTTGACCTGAGGCCTCAGCATTGTGTTTAACTATCTGGCTCATAATGAAATCTGAATCTAAAAACACTTCCCAAAAAGATACTTATCCTGTTAGCTTCGTGTACAGATTCTTACGTTGCATAAAACTAATATTGATTAGAATTGTGCTTTGGAAATATTTGCAAAAGCACAAATCGAAGACCTCTATCAAATATAGGTATATAACAACTTCTTTTTAAAACAGAAATCCTGAAATGTATTTAGCTTGACGTATACAAACCATGTACTTATGTAAATAAAACTTCCTCATTTAGAAAAAATACTAATTTATTAATCAGCTATTAAGTATAATCATAAAGTTACCAATTTATCATCCTCCTTGCGTTATTCCGGCATTTGCCACGGTTCATGGGAGCCTGGGATTCGATTTGACAACAAATCCCAAGATCATCACAGTCATTTGTTTAATGTGTCATAAACTTCATAATTATAGTCATCCTTGCCATGTGCAAGACTGGTACTAGCCCTCATTTTGTGGGCTTTTCCATATCGTCGTTGTATGGTATCAAATTATCTCCAACGTCCGCCGACTCCGCCGATGTCATTAATATTATATATAAAAATCAGCACCACTAAGTCCTGGTCACACACACAACACACGTTGCCAAAATAGTAACATACAAAAATATTCACTGCCACTAGCACTATACTTCCGGCCACTTCGAAATACAACAAATAGGCAGTTAGCCTAGATGATAAACGAAAAATAGCAAGTGGGAGTGTATCTTCTTCTTTTTTTGCTGCTTTACAATAAAGAATTGTAATTGCTTAAATCAGTTTGCTTAAATCAGTTCAAATGAAGAATCAAGAGAAAACTCTTATAATATTGTAAATAACCTGTAAAAATAAAATAAAAAAGTACATTACTTCATTATAAAAACATGGTGAAAAATAACTGAAAATGTGAAAATAATATCTGGATTGTTACATAACCATCACCTACCTTTTGAAAGGGGTAGGTCTATGGCTCCAATTTCAGTTATTTTATCTCCTTTGTGGGTTTGAGAATTATTTCACATTTTGTGCTCTGAACATCCTACAATATGTAAACAATAAATCGCAAAGAATGAAGTTGCGAAATATAATTGATGATCAAACGAACTTACCAAGTGAAGTTCGATCACAATTATGTGAGCAACTTCATTCGACGCGATTTATAACAACCCACCCTCAATATTAAAAAGATTGTTGACTGACGTCACCCTACCCTACTTTCTACTTCAAAATGGTGAAATAATTCCTCAATATTTATGCTGTAAACAAAATGATTGGAAAATGGCGGTTAGTGGACCTGCCATGACACCGAGGGAGTGGGAGCAAGTTTTTTTTTTTTTTTTTTAGTGTTGCCAGTATAAAAGAAAATAAACCTTTAAAAAACCGTGCAAGGCTGATGCGTGGGGGCGTAACTACAATATGTAAACAATAAATCGCGTCGAATGAAGTTGCTCACATAATTGTGATCGAACTTCACTTGGTAAGTTCGTTTGATCATCAAAAGGACTGAAAACGCCTTGTACGTCATTTTCTGTACAAAACAGTCTGCCGATTTTTACTGTGGAGGGCCTTTTCAGCCTAAAGGTGTACTATGTGCCTAATGGTGTAAATGGCGATAAAATTCTTTGAAAAGTAGCAGTGCTTAAAAATAAATGTAGGTATTAGAATTAATTTCAATTGCTTTTAATAACAGTTTCCGTAATAGACTTTTGCTTGTCCATTTGCGCGAATTGTCATTCCGGCCAACGTTTAATACTCGATTACGCACGTTGAATTGAAATCCAATAAAATCCATACTAATATTATAAATGGGAAAGTGTGCGTGTCTGTTTGTTTGTCCGTCTTTCACGGCAAAACGGGGCGACGAATTGACGTGATTTTTTCAGTGAATATAGTTGAAGGGATGGAGAGTGACACAGGCTACTTTTTTCTCTTTCTAACGCGAGCGAAGCCGCGGGCAAAAGCTAATCTTTACTATAAACAAAGATTCATCTTACACAAGAATTGCAATAAACAGGACCCAGTAAAAGTCAACTACTGTCCTACAAGATTTTATTGCGTGTAGCATTTGTCTCTTTGTGAGATTTATACGTTTGCTTTCAGATTCTGAGAATCTATCGCGAAAAATGGAAATTCGAATTCCGTTATCTACCTAACTCTCTTGCAAATTCGAGCGATATTCTGATAAGAAATTCTGATTTCTTTAAGAGATTTTTCATTTTCGCCATCTCAACAGACAGTGAGATCAGTTACTTAGCACTGTTTTCAGCGACACTAGGAGTAGGTATACTTACGTTCATAAGTATTAATATATTTTTTGTAACAGCATACGGCGAAATTATGATTTTTACACAATCAGAACACTCTCCACCAAATTATATCGAAAACTCTCGAAAACAAAATCAAAAACAAGAAAATTCCATTGATGTACCTTTCGAGCTTACAATACATAGTACACGAAAGAAATTTTATATCATGGCTGTTTTTCCTTTTTTTTTCTAACCCTACTTGATTCCACAGATAGCATACATTTCAAATTCACTGACGATCAGGATTACTCTTCCTTGCGCAGTTTTCAGCGAATACGGAATACCGCCTTTCTCGTTTTTTTCTTTTCTTTATGACATGTTCCTTACGGACTGTTTTTTATTTTAAACTAGACGAGATCATGAATAATCATAATCATGACGAAAATAAATATGAAACGTTAATAATAAACTACTAATGGAATTTATTACTACGAGTATCCAGAATTATTGTTTAATTAAGTACTCTTGAGGTAAGCAGGATATGCTGCCATAATATTAAATTACAATCAAAGGTGATATTCGTAATGGGACGTGCACCGTCACTTTCAATGAGTGACAAATTGAGTGTTCAAATTGCGGCAGTAATGCTGCAGCAAATGTCTCAAGTCATGTCATTTTATCAAGGAATATAAATTATTAATAGTGACATTGCTTTCTTCGACGCAGCAAAGGGATTTTCACGGGAAGGCGTGAAAATCGAAATTCCAAAATCACGGTGATCTAATTTCCCTTTTACTGCAAAAAGGCGTAATTAGAGTGACATAGAAAGATCCCTGCAATTGACGAATATCGATTTTCGTGTTTATAGCCCAGACAAATTTGTAAACTCTTTAAATATTACACGCGTAAATTCCACTTTTCGTGTCATGTACTTGGTTTGATTAATTGTTTTGTTGTGGAGTCTCGACACATCTCGGACACTGGCGATCAAATATATGAAAGAGGCGTACCATGCATGCTTGACTGTTCGCGTTTTTGACAGGCGGTAACTGTGAGGTAACCGAGAGGGGGCGGGCAACGATTTCAGCGGGGAGCGGTAGTGGCCATACTGTACGATAGTACTCTTTATTATACTGTGATGTCGAGCAGTTTGAGACTTTATGAGCTCTGGCAAAAGTGACTGAAGTCGTTATGATCTTACATCAGAGAATTGCGAATGACCTATAATCTGTTAAGGGTCCATCCATAAAGATCTACTAACGTCAAAACAAAGACAACACTGCGCTTCCACGGCCAATGGAGAGACTTGACGTGACGTTAACTTTAACGTCGGCGTACTAACGATAATTGCTTCCACTGGCTTCCAGTCTAATAAATCATTTTATGAGTCGATGTGCACTCAAGTGCCATAAAAACGGATGACTTTTCAGAGAATTAGTTCACAAACTGACCTATTTTATTTGTTCTGAAGTGTACCGAAAAGACAGCTCTTTTCTTTGAACGGCTGTCTGCAGAATTGTTTCGCATATTGGTGGAACCGATCGAGCGAGCTTTATCAGGTTTCCGGGACGTAAAATAGCGTTTCAGCTATATTTTCACTTCAATGGAACTATATTTTCTTCCAAGCGTCACAGGTAATATGGTAAATGTTTCTCTAAAATGTGATCGATGAAATCGAATATTAAGTTGAAATTCACAGATAATGACAATAGCAAAACAATCCGCAAGTATAATTTAGTGTAAAGAACTATGTTGGTTTGTGAGGTGATATTAAACTATTAATGTCAGGTAATTAATAGTTTAATTATCATCAGCCTTTTGATGAAATCCAGTTTACCGTGCAAAAAATAGTGACACTATTATATGTAGATTATTGAATATTTTATTTTATTTCCAAAGTCCCGAAGGAACAGCTGTTTAGTGCCGAAGTACCAGGGCACCAGAGCCGGCAGGAGGTTCGAGCCAGTCCCGCCGCGGCCGTCGCGAGCGGCGGGTACGCGCGGAGACCACCCTATACGGACATATCGGTGACGGGATCAAAGTCACGCGTAAAACGTATTGTGTGTTGGGATTTTCCGGTTCAAATAAAAGTAAAGTTTATAATAGTGCGGATCTCAGTATTTAAAGTGTTTACTCACATTTTGGAATTTCTTTGGTTTATCTAAACCTAACAAAAAAAGATCGTACAGCGATCTGCAAAAGTGCATCCAAGAACTGTGCGCGTTTACAGTTCTCTACGCGTACCGTGGCTAATTAGCTCTTATATATTATAATATAGTATCGGCTACAAATGTTATAAGAAGGGATCTAAAGTATCAAGCGTAATCTTTTTTATTTCGCTCTTATATTATAGGGCGTATAATATGTTCTTTTCGGTTAGCAATATAAGTTTCCTCTATACATAGGCACACTAGGCACCGGTGGTGAAGTTAGGTATTCATATTAATATAATCTGATTGATGATGATGGAACCCTAGGCCACTCTACAACCATGTCAAAATGACAAGCAGTAAGAGATTTCTTACAACCTGATTTATAACGTCACTATGACATAGTTCTACAGTTTCCTAGGGTTCCAATTGGTTGACCATTTCACATTTTACATTTTATAATGAATGTTGCAAATTGTCTCAACCTATCGAATATAGTGTAAAGAAATCAAAAGTGCCATCCAGCTAATCAAGGGCGATTGTTTCCTTTCGGCATCATATAAAAGGTTGTCATGGTTTGTTGATCTGACAAAAAGTGTATTTTCCTTCCTTTGATCCAGAGCCGCGTATTTATTTTTCCTTTTCAAGTATTTACTCGAAGGAAAAGGACTACACACGAAGCTACGCACGGAGGCTAACCCGTCTAAGTAGCTATATCGGACCCGTCTAAGGATCGAAAGTGTCAATATAAGTAATCTCTGCTATCTTGCGGTCTTGGCTTCGGTGTAAATAACGTTTCTCAGTGTTTTATGTCCCAATGCGTGTTACTTTTAGTTATAAAATAAAAGACATCGGGGTATACGGGAATTTTATACAATAGGCTAGTTTCCTATACTTAAACTAAAATATTTTATGCAGTGCACGAAATAAAGCACCACATAATTAGAAGAAATATATGGACAGTAAGTAGTTATGTTTAAACATAATTTATATTTAATAAGTCAAAGAAAAAGATATAAAGCAAATGAATTGACCGTGACGTCACTCCTCAGTATTTCATAGTAATTCCATATAAGCAAATCGTTTGACAGTTCTTAAAAAGAACCTGATTTGACTAGTAGGAAACTAGCCTATTTTGTGCGAGTTGCCATGTGTAGTATGAAATAATGTTGTTATAAGTTTGGTTTTTGCGTGGTCTCGAAAAATCTTGTCGAAGTTGTAGTAGAAAAGTAAACTATTGAAGTGTTATCAAGTTAGGTTCTCTATTGAAATAAGTGCTTTACGGAGTTTACGGCTCAGCCACGACATTGGTCTAAGCGCGACAGCGGTGAGCGGCGGCCATACATTGGAGCGAGACACAGCGATGGGATGGGACTTTTCATTCGCACGTATGGCTGCCGCTCGCCGCTGTCGCGCTTAGACCAATGTCGTGGCTGAGCCGTTATGCGGCCTTTCACAAATTCAAATACCTATATCCTAAACCGCCAATAAAATATCCATTATGCGGGATAGACCGGTACAACCCATTTCTGTTGATCCACATTATGCAAAAAAGGGGAAGGGGAAAGTCCTTCAGTCTACGTCTAACTACCTGATTCAAATTATATTTGAGTCGCTTAACTTCAAACCTGGGTAAATCCATTCTACTATAAGGTTGATTACCTTTCAGATCAATATTATATTTTTTATATATTCAACCTTAAAGCAGAATGGATTTATCTAAGTTTGAAGTTAAGCGACACATTTATTCGATCTGTTTTGTGACATGTGTGTCATAAATGAATCAAAACGTCAGTTTTGATACTGTCAAGTCAGCATCACACATTTTGTCTCTTTAACCGACTGAGAAATTTAAAAAGGAAATTTCTAACTTCTGGATCTTTTTTTAATCAAAGAGAAGAATACTTTTTGAGCTTAATCGAACTCTCCTTGATGGCTGATCATTTTTCAACGGGCCCTAAATGACATCGACATCGTGAAACACGGACAAAGGCGTACTAAAAAAGATGTCGATGGAGAAACGACGTCGCTAACATTTTGTGTCAAGCACCCTAGAATGCCTTGCTTAAGCGACTATAAAACTTCTTGCTCTCTTTGCAGGCAAGAAATTAGTACATTACATCAGAGGCCGGGAAAATGAGGATTTCCGGCCAAGTGGGTATATACGATTATTTTTAACCCCCGACGCAAAAAGGACTATAAGTTTGACGTGTGTGTCTGTCTGTCTGTGTGTGTGTCTGTCTGTGGCATCGTAGCTCCCGAATGGATGAACCGATTTAGATGTAGTTTTTTTTTGTTTGAAAGCTGAGTTAGTCGGGAGTGTTCTTAACCATGTTTCATGAAAATCGGTCCACTATGTCGGGATTTTCTTTTCAAAATTTTAATTTTGTGGTTATTACCATAAGACGTACGGGATATAGACCGTCAACCGATATAAATTTCGGGGTCAATATAAGTAATGTAATTTCTGGTTCAAGTAAGTAGTCGTTTGGGGGCGATATTCTTTTCTACGTCATCAATGTCATTTTCCGTGACGTCTTCTGTATCTAGTGGCGTATTCTAAATCGTCAAAGACTCATAGTAAGTCTTTGATATTTAGATCCCACTGAAATCGCTTGTGATTACGTCCTGTCTAGCTCAATAACGAATGAGTGCAAAAATAAAGCGTAAAAAGGACCGTATCCACATAACTGCTTGGCAGTAATGCTCTTTTTCTGCGAGTAATGGAATGATTATTAAATAAGATGTAGGCGTGTGCTCCAGGAAGGGTTAATGTAGTGTCAAGGGCAGAAACTTTGTGATTTATTACGACCGCAGCGCAAGCCAAGCGACTCCTGTATAATGTCCTGGGCGTGTAGCCAAGTGACTAGCTCCGTGCCAAACAATACGCCTCTCTCTTGCGTTCTTCCGTGCTAGTGCAACACAAACAACTGTATTTTTTTATACTACGTCGATGGCAAACAAGTATACGCGTCTGATGAGAGTCTCGAGAGGTGTTACACGCGCGTTTTCGACTCTAACAAGTTGTACTGTATGCCTACCATCTCCAATTCTCCTCCAATTTCTCAAAGGGATAAGTTCACCTTTGTACTAGTAATAAGCTCTTTTTCTTGTGTGTTGTATTATTTTCTGGTACAATAAAGTGTTTTACTACTACTACAACAAGTAATACACCACTATCAGTAAAATCCAGTGTTATTTGGCTGCGGTTTTCTGCAAGCTTGAGGTACCTTTTCAATTTGTTATCATGCACCATGGAGCGTTAGCGATTTGCCACTTGGCTATTACGGGCACTAGGTACGCAATTAATACTCCGTATTAGAACCCATATCATTATTTCTTGTCACAATTGAGAGCTGGGGTTTACGGGTCGTACAACAGAGTGTAACGCAGATTATGTACTGTACGGTCAACCAATTTGAATCCTAGGCCACTCTAGAACCCTGTCTCATTTAAACCATGTTCTATTTGCCATAAGAAGTCACATTGACGTTTACTGTGCAAAGGTTCTACAGTGGCCTAGGATTCAAATTGGTTGACTGTACCTACGTAGGAATTAGGTGACTTTGTTACATTTTCTATTCTACAGAAGTTTTTGTTTAGTGGTCGTTTTCCAAAATAAATCTCGACTATCGAATTTCACCAGATCTGGACGTGTCTGGGCTCATTCTTCTCAAAATATTGGAGATTTATTTTGGAAAACGCCCTTGTACATTCTGGAAGAGAAATAAAAGTAATGGCAGTTTTGCGATTTTTCCGACGTCTCTATCATTTGTTCCTGTGAACTCCAAGTTCTGATATAGTTTTGTGTTAATCTATGAATAAAGTAATTTTATGACTACACGCCAACCGCAACATCGGCGATCAGCTCCGATACATGTAGTAGTTGGGATCCAGTCCGCCTGTATGGGCACAGAATACATAATAGTACAAGTACAGAAGGCTCACTCCTTTGATGTTCACAAAATGCCGCCGTTCTAAATTCTTACCTACATTAACAAACGGACCGCACGCGAGCAGCCCACATTGAATTTTATTGCGCCGCAGCGAAGGTCGTCGCCACTGAATGGGCCACGAACTCGCGGCCGCCGACATGTACTTGTAGCGCGGCGATAGAATCGCGGAGTGAGCCGCCCCTGGTATGGGCCCGTGGGCCCTTAGTTTAAGGGCCTTATCACACTTGCGATTTGCGGGCGATTTGAAAGCGAAACGAACGCGCAGCGAGTTCGCCGCGAGTGCGCAGCGAGTTCGCCGCGTCTAGAGTGCTGTATTCATCAGCAAAATGAATTTCTATCCACTTTAATTTAAGTCGATATTTGTAGTAGTTTATTATCTACGAATGTGGACAGATGGACAACCAACAATAATGGCACCGTCGGAAGATTCGAATACTGTTGCAATGGATATCGCGACGAACACGCTGCGCACTCGCAGCGAACTCGCTTCGCTTTCAAATCGCCCGCAAATCGCAAGTGTGATAAGGCCCTGGCCTGAGTGCACGCTTATTTCGGGCGTCCAGCGGAGCGTGCGGCGGGGCGGGCGAGCGTGCGTACAAACAATGCAGCGTCTACTCAGGACACTAGTATGAGCTTCAATAGTTTGACATGCACGCCGCACGCCCCGCCACGCTGCACGCCCAATATGAACGTGCACTCACGCTTTACACTTAGTTGCACCTATTCGTAGCTTTCCACAATACCTTCCGTGTTTTGAGCGTTATAATTACCGTGGCTTAATTAGTACGATAACTGGAATGTGTTTAATATGAATAAAGTGTGGGAAACTAAATGCCAACGGGATATGTGTTTTGCAGATACATATTAAGTTTACGCATAATACTTATGTAAATACATACGTAATTACTAATTAGACACTGAGAAATGTATTATAATCAGGAAGCACGTCAAAGGTTAGGACGGCGACACCTTATTAGTCCATTGCACAGATTAAGAATTTCATGCGTGAGAGCAAAAGATGACACTTTTTTCTCTCTCACACACATGAATGACAGTGACATGCCTAGACACTTGCACAGGCGCCGCCTGGTGGCGGGATAAATTATCAGTGTGCCTTCTCATTGGTGGTATTTAAAAACAAGCTAAAAAAACTATTAATAATTAATAAAAGTTACTACTCTGTAGTAAAGATTTTCTTAATGATGTTAATATATAATGTATAACGATTTAACTGCGAAAATTGATATATTTTATGTAGGTATTTTATTCTCAACCAATAGCTACACTGGATAATTTGATATAAGTACTTAGATAGAGTAGCATAAATGAGCATTTCTTTTATTTTTATGCCATTTTTTTTTTTATTGTTTTAGGGAATTTTAGGTCAATTGTACTCAGAATCACGAGTACTTTCAATCTCACTGGGAGAAAAAAAGTGTCCCAGAATTTCCATAAATTTTTGTTACTTTCCTCTTATGTTACCCCATACAACATGTACTGAAAATGGTTACAAAATAAGTGTGGGATAATTTTTTTAACTATACTAGGATTGAAAAGGCTAGTAATTCTGAGTAGAAGTAGCATTTTTTTTTTTTTTTTTTCAAAAATATCATACTTCATAAAAGTGGCAAAAAAAAAAATGCTCAAGTAGCAAAGACTCATATCCTTAACTAAATATTTTTGGGTCGAAACTACTGAAGTTTTGAAATATGTTCCAGTTTGGCACATTACCGACCTTTCGAAGTTCTACTAAGCCTATTGTGTTGACGAACGATCGATGCTAAAGTAAGTTGGATTAAGTCTTTTGTATCTTAACGGGGAGTCCGCCAAGTTTCAACTTGAATTAGCCGGCGGTTTGATGGTTTGATGGATTACTGTTTAATTAGACTTATATGCTCTGTTATGTTCATTTTTGAATGTTCATTCAGAACTTTAATTTTAGATCAAGTTTTTATTCAACTTGCCTTGTTAGTATGTTAGTGTGCGTCAAAACGTAGAAGGTAAATTTGACACACTTCCCGGTTTCCGATTGAGCTGAAATTTATGTAAATCACGTGACAATGCAATATTATGGTATCATGGAGCTGATCTGATGATGGAGCAGAAAGGTGGTCATAGGAACTCTGTCATGGAACGTCGTATCCCATCCAGTAAGGGGTTTTTAGAGACGTCTCGGATAGCAGTAGATGACTGTTGCCAAAAAACTTGTGCCAAAAATGAAATTTTTGCAAAAAACTTATTCTGACATCACTCATAATCCGATACGTTATGTTACTTATGTTTTACAGAAACATTACATTACACCATAGAGACGTGACTCTTTACAGGATACTTATTAGTAACCCCCGACGCAAAAACGACGGGGTGTTATAAGTTCGACGTGGCTGGTGTGGCATCGTAGCCCCCGATCGGATAACCGATTTAGATTTAGTTTTTTTTATCTGAAAGCTGTTTTATGAAAATCGGTCCACTCGGGGTTTTTTCAAAATTTTAATTTTGTGGTTAGGTTATTTCATGTCATCTGAAATAATAATTTACCTACATGGTGAATATATGAGTACTATACTGAACAAGTTTTATATTTCAATTAGAAACCTTTTTGGTCGTATCTGAATTCATGCCCAAACTCGACAACGTGGTTCAATCCTAACCTAATGAACTAAAATTTGATTATTCAGTCCACACCGGACATTGGACATGTCCACAAGGGCAAATTGGTAACCAAGATTGTTCGCAGACTAAATGAATTGAAATTGGGGAACAATTTTCGATTTCGACTTTATAGTTCTGGCGGTAAGGAAAAGCAAACCTTTCGTCTTTACTTCATCTTCATTAACCCCCGACGCAAAAACGACGGGGTGTAATAAGTTTTACGTGTCTGTCTGTGTGTGTGTCTGTCTGTGGCATCGTAGCTCCCGAACGGATAAACCTATTTACTTAGATTTAGTTTCTTTTGTCTGAAAGCTGAGTTATTCGGGAGTGTTCTTAGCCATGTTTCAAAAATCGGTCTACAATGTCGCGGTCGGGGGTTTTTTCAAAATTTTAATTTTGTGGTTAGGTTATTTGATTTATCAAAGTTAGCCACAAACCCTCAGCTTTTGAAACTGTCTTGTTGAATAAATCTGGATTAGTGAAGGGCTGAAGGGGGCAATTAGTTTCTTCGGGGGTCCGGATTTAAAACAAAATGACCATCGCGGTCCATTTCGGAAGGCACCACAACGGATCCGGAATTCCGGAATGCGGTCCGCTATTTTGTAACCTCTTTTCTAGCAGATTGTTCCATTTATGAGTATCATCCTATCATCACGTCAAACTATGGATATCAATAGAACATACTTACTTCTTAGGCCTCTTTTATTTGCAAAGATCTCGCTTTAAGATATTTCTCGGACCGCTTATCGCATAGTACTAAAAACGTATGCAGCAACCCTTGGTCTGCTGCCCGGGCCATTAGACAGGTTATCTTTGCGGATATACTGTCTCATAACATTAGGATCTCTCATCTAAAGCATTCCGTCTATAAATCCATACTTTGGGTGACTTAAAATTTCGCACCCTAAGATTATTCTCCCATGTTTTTGGTAGTTTCAAATTTTAATATGGTCGTACGTAAAAAAAAACTGTGTACCAGGGGCGTCGATACAACTCGATTCCCTACGGGTTCCCTAAAATTCTCCAGTATCTGTAGAAGTCCATACAAAACAGATCCCGAAAAGCCCTTCGGCTTTATCAACGAAAATTTTCACGCCACGCCACTGCTGTGTACAGTCGGATTCGGATATGTCAGGTCAAAAGTGACGGTTATTTTGACACATTTGATCATATCGTATCTGGAGTATCTATTTTGAAGTTCGAATCGGCTGTTTTACAGAATTATGAACTACGTAAACTCACATAAAAATCCAGAAAAGTGCCTGGGTGATCGAATTGTACACGTATACAGTTACCATTTTAGAAATAAAGTTGAAATTAGTGCCCTTTTTGAGACTAATATGTTTCGGCACTGAGAGCCATTGCAAACAAACCAACTCTGATAAAAATCTGTATGCCTTTCTGTCTATTATCAATTCTAATTTTAACGAGAACCCCTCGCATGATATTAAAAGGTGATATGTGATAACTGATAACGCTGCGCAGATTTTTTTATCAACAGCAATCATAGCGCACCCTTATCAATTTTATATCGTTGCTTAAGCAAATAGAGATAACCCCTTTACCATCATAGCACTATAGCGAGACAAATTAACATCAGTACCGGTATACGCGTCGTCATTACTTGATCGCCAGTGACAACTAATTTACTTCATGAAGTTGCACTTACGTGCGGGATTGTACTCAAGTGTTATGTGAAAGATATGTCACTATATAGACAGTCGGTGCCAAAAGTACAGTTTAAATTTATGGCATATTTTACTGGAGTTAGGAAGTGACTGCGAGTTGAATCCTTTTAACCTAATTTGGAATTTGTCGATGTAAAATGTAAATCTCGTCTGCTGAGAGAATTTTACCGTAAAAACTACTTACAGTGTTTAATGAAATTCATGACACATTTTATTGATGTTGCAGTCTACGAATCAAATTTTAATGATAGGAATGTTGCAAATCCATACTAATGTTATAAATGGGAAAAAAGTGTGTGTATGTTTGTTTATCCATCTTTCACGGCAAAACGGAGCGACGAATCGACGTGATTTTTTAGGTGGAGATAGTTGAAGGGATGGAGAGTGACATGGGCTACTTTTTGTCTCTTTCTAACGCGAGCGAAGCCGCGGATAAAAGCTAGTATATCGTCACTACTTTTAAAAAAACTTGTATCTTCGTCTGTCAATGAAAAGAAAATTGTAGTAAGTATGTATGGAATGCATATAGACTTACTGCGTTTTAACTTTGAGGAACAGCGTGAGATACGAGATTTTTTAAAAGTAGTGACGATATTATAATTTCAACTAAGATATTTAGTTTAAGCAATACCTACTGGATGTGTACGTAGATTTCCGAACTGTTAGTGTGTTAGTGTATCAGGAATTGAATGAAAAGAGCGTACCTTTCCTCCTAGACCTGAAAAGTTCAATAACAACCATCAGTATTCAAGTACGTTAAATGTCGCCCCCTAGATGAAATTGTCCATTCATCGTATTCTTATGGCATTCAATGATAGCAATCATTTCACATCTAACCGCCAAGGCCAAGGGAACAATGAGTGAATGGAAATAATCGCGAATGATAAAGACCGGAGCAATTCACGCGGAAGGGCCGGGAACGAATGGCGGCCCTAAATCAACCATTTCTGATTTATTGGGGAAATTCGGTGATGTTTTTAGGTATTAGCTACGCGGCCAACGGAACAATTACCGTTCGTTCTTTACTTCTTACCTACTAGTATTTATGGCGGGTGATGTAGTTAGATTATCATTCAGATAATTTGTTTGAATTGTGGCGTTCATTTGAAAAAAATATGGTTTTAGGTGTATAAATTTACTTCGAAATTATTAGGCTCTAAAAACTGATATAAGGTAGGGTAATAACTAAGAAAATAAACTAGGTACATACATACTGAGATATGGCTACTTAATACCTACATTAGCAATGTCAGTTTCTTTGGACAATTTCATACACTAGTCCGAATTGAATAATCTTTGTCTGTGTATTCCAAAACCCTAACAGAATATTTAAGAAGATGATATTTCTGCACAACATAACTGAGGTTCAAAAAATGTTTTAGATTTCTTTTGTGTCACAGTATAATAAAGAGTACTATCGTACAGTATGGCCACTCCCGCTGCCCGCTGCACGCTGAAAGTGCCGCCCACCCCCTCTCGGTTACCTCACACTTACCGCCTGTCAAAAACGCGACTGTCGACCTGTCAAATCTCACTCATACAAGCATATATGGTACGCGTTCACCTACACGAGCTTAGAATGTGTGTTAGGAACGCGCCTCTTTCATATATTTGATCCCCAGTGTCCGGATGTGTCTGTATACAACAAGTAAGTTGTAACACAATATCAAACGACCCCTGTGTATAATAGACTGTTGCTATTTAAACAGCGTATGAATACTTAGTTACTTACATAAATAACATAAAAGTAGCGTGTGACCTATGTTTACTTATGTCTACGTCGCAAGTAAATGTTGACTTTGCGCATAACGCATTATTCTAGTACCTACTCCGTTTTATTACGATTCCACGTGTCTATAACCACTTACTATTTATTAACTATAAAAGAAAAATACATAACTTTATATGTGTTGGACATAAACATATGACATTTTCGATCTAAGCCGCTGGGTTCCATAACCGATATGTACCTATTATACCTACTAGTTATTACAAATAACTGCGTATGCTGTACCTATGGACGGAAGTGCATTCAAGGTCTAATTCATTATACTGTCATTATACCTACTTAAATTGTTCTTAATGATTTGATGGAAATGCAGTGAAAGGATCGTATGCAGTAGATATGTAATTTCGTACAATTTAAGTTAGTAGACATGCGCAGTTCTTCAGATTTATCAAATATGTTACTATAGTGACCTGCCCATTGCCCAAAGCATAAAAAGGGGTAGATATTGTAGTAGATAACTTATACTAGACATACATCAACCCTTTTTTTGACTTGTTTTTTTTTCGATCAATGAAAGAGAGACAATGGTACTACTAGAGAACAAATCAAATTATTATATTGAATATTTCTTTATTTGTTCTTTTTAAAGAAGTCACACTACTATATTATAAATTATAAATTGAAATAGATATCATACACGAAAGAAAAAATGATGAGGCACACTGGTGGCCAAGTCGGGAATCGAACCCGAGTCTTCAGCTTTCTTTACTAGTGGTAAAGAAAGCTGCTGCTGCTGCTGCTGGTGGTCTAGTGGACCACCCCGCCGTGATGCCCAACGAAATTTCTCTAGTGTATGTTAGTGGCTTTTGGGACTGATTTACCTCTATAAAGTGTTTACTTGTATAGGTTAAGTCCAAAATCTTATTAGATTTCCATCTTTATCGTAAATTGGAAACGTGAGACGAAATATTCGATTTCAATTTATTCCTTTTAACAATGCTGAGTTTTCTCCCCTAGCCGTCCAACGAATAAATCCGTAGGCCAGCAGATAGATAAAATTGTATTAATGACATAAGGACAGGTGATCTCGCGGCGACATACTCCCGCGGCCATCTTGTGCTAGGCCTGCTGATAACTGGCAAAAATGAAATCGAGAAATCACATTAATTCAGCAGATTTGATTGTGTAAAAAGACGATTAGGAATTCTTAATATAAAGTCACAAAAACGACTGATACATGGACTACAATCTGATCCAATATGGGTTCTGTTTTTAACCCCCGACGCAAAAACGAAGGGGTGTTATAAGTTTGACGTGTCTGTCTGTGTGTATGTCTGTCTGTCTGTCTGTCTGTCTGTCTGTCTGTCTGTTTGTCTGTCTGTCTGTCTGTGTGTGTGTCTGTCTGTGGCATCGTAGCTCTCGAACGGATGAACCGATTTTGATTTAGTTTTCTTTGTCTGAACCCACTAGGTCGCGGTCGGAGGTTTTTTCAAAATTTTAATTTTGTGGTTAGGTTAGGTTAGGTTAGTAGTTACGTTGGGTTCAGTACCTACCTATAAGGAATACTTATAGGTAAGGTACTGAACCCAATAACCTAACCACAAAATTATAATTTTGAAAAAACCCCCGACATAGACCGATTTTCACGAAACATGGCTAAGAACACTCCCGACTAGTTAGTAGCAATACCTACAGCTTTCCAACCAAAAAAACTAAATCTAAATCGGTTCATCGGTTCGGAAGCTATATACGATGCCACAGACAGACACACACAGCACAGACAGACAGACAGACAAACAGACAGACACGTCAAATTTATAACACCCCGTCGTTTTTGATTCGGGAGTTAAAAAAAGCAATACAAGTCATCTACCTCTTTCAAACGAGAGTTCAGGGTTTTTCTGGCATTTCGAGGCGCGTAAACAGCCATATTTAATTCAGAGGCTGGCGAAGGTTGGGGTCAGCTGTCGACGTTGTGAAAACTTACTAGGGCAATGATTTCTCTTTTAACCTTTTCTGATAAGAAATACCATCTTCCCTTCTTTTATTAATTAAGAGTCCGAGCTTTTACGTTCAAAACAGGTTGTTTTCTTTGAAAAGTAGCGTTTTAATATCCGCTACGCTTTTTTGCATTAATTTTCATTAAAACACCAATATTTGCCGCGGTCTAAGCCGTCGCAATTTAATGAGGACTTTATTTAACCTGACATAGTGAGGCTACGTTGCCTACGAGAGTTGATAATTATTTACGAATTTCGAAGAAAACATAAATCTTTTTTTTTATACGTAGTAATGCCGTATCCGAACTACGCAAGTGTGAAAATAATATTTTTTTAGAATAAATGTCATTTTGACACCTACAGTTGGGATCGTATCACTGTAAATTCGAATAGGTACGGCAGATAAACTGCAAAAGCATATTTTTATAAAACTTTTATACTATAGCTAATGTCTTCCTTGAAATATCAATAACAAACTTGGACAATGAAGAGTGATGGACAGGAATTGAAGTGAGACTAAAGATATTAAAGACATTGAGAGTGATAACAGTTCAATATGGAAATTCTACGCTTCACTCTGGTGCCGCTCGCACTTACCTTCGGACTGACGTATTTCAATGTCAAGAAGTGAGTTCATGAGAATCACCCCATCATTCTCAACATCATCATCATCATTCATCATAATCTTCAACCATCTCATCAGCGTCCTGTCATTGTGTATGGATACAGTGAGGTTAGAAATTTTTTTTGATCATGTGCCAAGATAAAAGTTTTTCATAGTCAAATTTCTCGCTTTGCGACTCCTTAGTACTAAAGTGCAGTCTGATGCAGTAATGCAAAATAAAACTATCTGAGACGAACTTATTTGAGATGGAACTTAATTGAGGTGTTGTGCAATTAACTGCACAGAGGACAAGCGCGGATCCAGCTTCGTGCCCAGGGGGTCATTAAAGGCCCGGGGCCCCAGGTGGGTCACGTGTGTATGGCAACTTAGACTAACTGACCCCCCCCTGGATCCGCGCATGACAGAGGAGAGGAGGGTACAGCATGTATTATTGTTTATTTTCCACTATTTTAGAATATATTTTGCAAAATTTTACATGATTATGGAGTCCCCACATTAAGTTCACTCTAAACTGTCGTTTTTAAGCGGTCGAAATATTTGTTTCATTTCTTGGGTTTTGACGACCGATCTGGCTCAGTCGGTAGTGACCCTGCCTGCTAAGCCGCGGGTCCTGGGTTCGAATCCCGGTAAGGGCATTTATTTGTGTGATGAGCACAGATATTTTTTCCTGAGTCATGGATGTTTTCTATGTATATAAGTATGTATTTATCTATTTAAGTATGTATATCGTCGCTTAGCATTCATAGTACAAGACAAGCTTTGCTCAATTTGGGGCTAAGTTGACCTGTGTAAGGTGTCCCCAATATTTAATTATTTATTTTATTTTTCTATTTCACGATATACATCAAAATCTAAGAATACGGGTACACTACATTATCCCTAATTCGCCACACTAAATTATCGTTTATACAGTCGAAATGTTATTTCACAATCTTGTATTAGGTTCCCTCATTTCACGATATACTTACATCCTAATCTAAGAATACAGGTACAGAAGGAGACTCAATTGCTTATTGCGCGACCATAAATTCGAGTTAAGTAAGACATTCCGCCTCCACTGCGGGGTTTAATAAAGAAAACATTTGATTGTCTTTGCGAACATCTCAGAAATAAACAGTAAATACGTGGAGTAATTCTGAGAATACCTGCGATAATCGTTCGAAGTCTGGTTCTCATTTATTATCTTTTACTTTCCAACTTAGGGCCGGTTGCATCAAATCGTCTGTCACACCGTTAAAGCGTTCGTTAAATTGTATTGTATGGGAAGTTCCATAGACATCTGCTGCGTGACGATGATGTGTCTGCATGTCAAAAATATGGTTGATGCAACTGGCCCTAACTCGGGATACCCCCATTTGCCAGAATTTCATTTGCCATAATTTTATTTGCCACCCTATTCAACAATCATAATATTGTTTCTCATAACATCTTATGCCATAATCATTGTTTACTATATTAATCAAGTGCCAGAAACTTTGTTTCCCATGAAGTCAGTTTCCATAATGTCATTTGTCAGAATCATCGAAATCAGTAATTACCACATTCCATACCATCATTTGTCATCCAAATTAGCGACCCGAAAAGTCAATTTCCATAATGTGATTTGGCAGAATCATCGAAATGCGTAATATCACAGAGACGACACTACTAGAAGTACTAAAAAGAATGGGATAAGAATGAATCTGCTATCAGAGAGTAGGTTAGGTTAGGTTAGAACTGTGACCACCTGAAAAATAAAACTGCTATCAGAAAGTAGGTTAGGTTAGGTTAGAACTGTGACCCCTGGAAAATGAAACTGCTTGAAAAGTAGGTTAGGTTAGGTTAGAACTGTGACCCCCTGGAAAATGAAACTGCTATCAGAAAGTAGGTTAGGTAATAATATGGGCAATAATTAATATGGCAATAATTGCTTATGGCGTTTGAATATTATATTAAACCATATTATTGCACTTAATAATATGGCTAACAAATAGTATGGCATTGTATGATTATGGAAGGTAATGTTCGGATAAACAACCAGTATGTCATACAATTTTTATGGTAAACAAATCATTCGGGCAAATGAAATTCAGGCAAGTTAAATTCGGGCATATGAATATTATGTTAAATGACTGTCGGGCAAACAATAGACAACCCCCTAACTCTGTTCGGAAATAGAAGAGTCGTGGGATGTATTGAACCCCATACATTTCATAATTCTTCTCTTTCCGTACAGACTATTAGCGGACGACGCGACGCTCCAGAGAAGTCGATCGTGTCTTTGAATATTTTGGAAGATATTTTGATGAATAGACACCAAGGCAAGCGTCATCGTGAATTACACGATGTATAGCAGGAAATATAAATTATAAAGTAGGAATTAAATGTTGAATAATTTTAGCTTAATGTGAAATGCCACTCAACCCGCACAAGTCAAGCAGTTAAAAGCTACACTTATAAGTGCACTTCATGGTTATGATGTTAATTTGCGCCATTCAACGCTAAAAATACATTTATTTATTGATTCCGATTAATTTAATTGCATTTTTTTTATCTTGTACAACAAAATGGTATGAAAACTTTTTAGTTCTACTCCAAAAGGCAATTATTAAGATAAAACGCTGTTTTAGCGTGATTCGCCAAGTGCTTTGCAAGCAAATCTGCATCTGGATTCTGGACTGCTGTTATTGGCTTTTCAGATGGAGTTGAAGTGCTTAATATAAAGGTTCATTGCGGATATTCGCGTCTTTAGCCTTAATGTATTGTGTTTCAATATGTTAATTTTACAGCAGTAATTAGCTATATTTTACGAATCCGCATGTTACTAAATAGTAAATACTGAAAACATGGTTGAACATCTATTCATGCTCAAGAGATATCGAACTCATCGATATTTGCTCCATGATCATTTGACTTTTCATAACGAATTACTAATTTGATGTCGCTCTAAAATTGCCTATTTGTTGTTATCTTCAATCATTAGTACCTGCTTAATCGCCCTTTCTGCCCCGTTCTCCCGAGTTTAGCCATCTTAAACTAGGTCAAAAGTTTTATAAAGTTTCTTGAGAAGCTGTGCTTGCAAGACTAGCGAATCCTCATGTCGTGTAGGCGTTGGTTGTGGAAAAATCGCCTGAATCACAATTAAAATAGCCCTTTCTCTTGCCCACAGGAACGCTTACAGTAGAAGAGGTGTACAAGGACAGAGATCCAGTTCGCGGGTCTGGTGCGCGAGGTGGCGGCGCCCGACGTCGGCCGGATGGGCATCGAGATCCTGTCCTTCACGATCAAGGACGTGTACGATGACGTCCAGTACCTGCAGAGCTTGGGCAAGGCGCAGACGGCGGCCGTGAAGCGCGACGCTGATGTTGGGGTCGCGCAGGCCAATAGGGATGCTGGCATCAGGGTTAGTAACTTACACATGGCTTCTCATAACCCTCTTGAAGACGCTAGGAAAAGTTGTAAAGACGCACCTTCGAGTAAACTGTAGTATAAGGTTTTGTTTCGAGATCCTGTCATTCACGATCAAGGCGTGTACAATGACAATAGGGATGCTGGCATCAGGGTTAGTAACTTATCCATGCTTGGTATGGCTTCTCATAGCCCTCTTGAATACCCTAGCTAGGAAAACTGGCAGACATGACTTCGAGCAAACTGCAGTTTGGTTTGTTCTCCCATCGAAAATCTGTCGTTCACGATCAAGGGCGTGTACGATAGGGATGCTGGCATCAAGGTTAGGAACTTGCCTATCTTTAGTACGGCTTCTTTTAACCCTCTTGAAGACTCTGGGTCTTAGACCCAGCTTCGAGTAAATTGCAGTTTAATGTTTTGTTTGCTCTTATGATCAAGATCCTATCGTTCACGATCAAGGGCGTTTACGATGACCAATAGGGATGCTGGCATCAGGGTTAGTAACATACCCGTGCTTGGATTGGATGGCTTCTCTAAATCCTCTTGACAATCTTAGGAAAAGTGGCCAAGACGCTGCTTCGATTAAACTGCAGTATTAAGTTTTGTTTGCTCTCTCCACTTGTTATGGCTTCTCATAAGTCATATTAACCCTCCTGAATACTCTAGGAACAATTGAAAGATGCAGCTTCGAGTAAATTGCAGTATAAGGGTTGCTTTGCTCTCACCACATTGAAATTCATTCTAACATTTTTATTTCTATACTTACGTAACGGATCTGAATAGTGCATTAATGGCAATCTATTTACATACCGAAACTGACAAATTGAGTTGATAGTGTTAATGAAATTTAATTGATGAAAATGACCTCACTCCAGAAAGACCTTGACAGATCTAAATGTAACACATTAGTCTTGTCGCAATCACAAACTATATTCTTATTTTATTTGATGCGTCTTCGTTATTTGACTTCTGTCGGTTCCAATCATGACATGGAAATCATGATGACATTTCCGGGAAACAAATTAAAAATACAAAAAAAATGTTTTTGCTAATCCAGAAAGCAATGTATGTGTATTTGAACGTTGTTGTTCTTTCATCTTCAGGAAGCCGAGTGCGAGAAGAGTGCCATGGACGTGAAGTACTCGATGGACACCAGGATAGAGGACAACACCAGGCTGTTCAAGCTGCAGAAGGCACAGTTCGACCAGGAAGTCAACACCGCTGTAAGTAGAAACTTGGCCTTCTTTTTCTTTCCATGCTTATTACCTTCTACTGAGGAGTAGGGCTTGAATCATATTATTCCATTGACTCCGTATCTTAGCACCTTGGGCACACCAACCCTAATAAACCTTGCTTCTTGCAGAAAAATGTCGTGCATAAAACAAATGTCATGCCTTTTATTGCAATTGTAGCCTATTTGGCAACTTTAACTATGTTATCTACATGGTATTATACTTGTATTGCAGAAAGCCGAAGCAGCTTTAGCGTACGAGTTGCAAGCCGCGAAGATTAAACAAAAGATTCGTAACGAAGAAATCCAGATCGAAATTGTGGAGCGCCGTAAACAAATCGAGGTATAAATTGAAATAGATATCATACACGAAAGAAAAAACCGGCCAAGAGCGTGTCGGGCCACGCTCAGTGTAGGGTTCCGTAGTTTTCAAATTTTTCTCAAAAATTACTGAACCTATCAAGTTCAAAACAATTTTCCTAGAAAGTCTTTATAAAGTTCTACTTTTGTGATTTTTTTGCATATTTTTTAAACTAATGGTTCAAAACGTTAGAGGGGGGACGCACTTTTTTGTCCTTTAGGTTATTTCCGAAAATATTCATATTATCAAAAAACGATCTGAGTAAACCTTTATTCATTTTTAAATACCTATCCAACAATATATCACACGTTGGGGTTGGAATGAAAAAAAATATCAGCCCCCACTTTACATGTAGGGGGGGTACCCTAATAAAACATTTTTTTCCATTTTTTATTTTTGCACTTTGTTGGCGTGATTGATATACATATTGGTACCAAATTTCAGCTTTCTAGTGCTAACGGTTACTGAGATTATCCGTGGACGGACGGACGGACGGACGGACGGACGGACAGACAGACATGGCGAAACTATAAGGGTTCCTAGTTGACTACGGAACCCTAAAAACGGCAAGGTCCACTGGTGGCCGAGCCGGGAATCGAACCCGGGTCTTTACCACTAGACTACACGCCCGCCGTGGTACATTTATCTAGTGTATGTTTTCTCTGATAAGGCTAGGCGCCTTTTGGCCAATTTATAAACAGTGTGAGTTGAAACAATTTATAAACATTTATAAACAGTCACAATGTGACTTCTTGAAAAAAGAACAAATCAAAAATATTCAATAAAATAATTTGATTTGAGTTGTAGTTGAAATCGAGGTATGTTAAGCCGTCAGGGGATGAAAAACTCATTTCTCTTAAGTCTCGGAAAGATATGTAGATGATGGGCTTGGCAATGTACATGAGATTCCTCAGGTTACACACCTGAAAACTTACAAACTTTATTTTAATAATGCGCCATCACTGTTTGTTATGGTTTGTAAATTTATAGCATAAAGTAAATAATCTTGTCTGTGGTTACAGGTGGAGCAGATGGAGATCCTCCGTCGCGAGGAGGAACTGGCATCGACAGTGCGTCTGCCCGCCGAGGCCGAGGCCTACCGTCTACAGGCCATCGCCGAGGGCAAACGGTGAGTTTCCATCATCAATATACCTACTACCCTACTTCCAGCTAGGAATGGGCATCTGCTAAACAAGCTACTGTAATAATAGCCTTCTTTATCTAAGTTGTAATTTTATTGACACGATTCCTTCCAAATTATAATTAATGTTTTATCACAGAATAAATATATAATAGTACAAGTACAGAAGGCCCACTGCTTTGATGTTCACGACATGCCGCCTTTTTAAATGCCTACAAAATTCTTACAAAGAAACGAGCCGCACGTGCGCAGCGCCCGGTGATAGGGTTGCCTATGGATTAAGACGAATTAGGTAATACTCAGATAAAATATACTATTCAAGTTTTGGTTACTTTTTAGGTTTATATATAGTATTCATATATTTTTGTTTAAGTTCCAACATCACAAGCCTTATTGAACCTTTCCGGGGGACTTAATCAATTGTAGATATGTGTAAAAATGTCCTATGGTATTTATTTTATTCATATTATCTATAGAACTAAGTATTATTAGCCATTCCACACGCGGACATTGCATATGAACCTTTAAAAAAACTCGCGACGTAAAGTAACATTTTTGTTAAATTAAACATTTTTATTGAATAAATAAGCAGTAAATAATAAGTACAAACAAAAATCCACAGCACAGGCTTCGTCAAATATAGTATCTATGTCATGTCAAGTAGGTTATTAACATATATATATATAAAAAGAAACACAACATACACCTAAATCTAAAATAACCCTCCCTGGATCATACCTGGCTCAAACGTCCCCATTATACCCGCCGCATTTCCCCGCTGAACTGCAATGGAGACCTGTTGGACCAGATACGACCCAGAACGAGGATCGCAGCCCCTCTCCCGCAAACGACGCCCTAATTCCCTGAAAAAGGAGTGAGCCTCTGAACCCCAAGGCCCCGCTGTCTCAATTGCCACCGGCACAAAGTCATAAGCGGTTTCCAACGCGGAGTACTTTGTGTGCTTAGACTTTGCCGCGGACTCCGCCGCTGAGCCAGCACAACTTGTAGTCTGCCTCAAATGGGATGCAGCGTAAGTGCTGACACAAGTTGCATCCCACACGAGACAGCGCCCCCTTCGCCACGGAACCAAGGTCAGTCCGTCTGGCCGTTTGCCGTCTGTGCGACTCAACCCCGGTGGCTCCAAGACGCAAGGCACATTGGCAGAGACCAACGCGCGACGCACGATCTCGTTAATTGAGTGATGCCTCGGGAACCGCCCAGCACACCTTTGGCAACTAAGGCCGTGGTGCCCATCTTCCTCAACCATCACTCCACAGCGGCAACGGTGAGCCGCACACACCCTTGCCCCCAGCCTAAGAGCCGCTGAAATTCGTAACGAATCATTATCTAACAGCGTACCAAGCTGAGGCGAAGGCAAGGCATGTAACCACGCCCCAGATTCAGCCCGTTCGAGGGCTTTAAGGCGCGCCAGATCAACGCCCGATGCACCACCCACCAGCGAATCATATACCCGCTTGCTCAGATTAGGCCGCGAACTCGCGGCCGCCAGCATGTACTTGAAATAGAATCGCGAACGATTAATTTTAATTTGTAAAATGAACTTTGTTACAATTTTCCTTGTGAGTAGTTAAATTTAAAATAATAAAGTCAACGAAACTTTAAAACTGACATGCAAAGTATTGCAAGTACAACCTTGAACTTTATATATAGCATTATAAATAAATAAAAATAAATAAATATCAACTTAGCCCAAACTAAGCAAAGCTTGTACTATGGGTGCTAAGTTATGATATACATACTTAAATAGATAATCACACAAATAAATGCCCTTACCGGGTTTCGAACCCAGGACCGCGGCTCAGCAGGCAGGGTCACAACCGACTGAGCCAGACCGGTCGTCATTTGACTGTAGATATTGAAGAGACCCTGTAAATATTAAACAATTTTAATTTTTTTTTGCTTATTTTATTTCCAGTACCCAAACGGTGGAAGGCGCGAAGGCTGACGCCGAGCGTATCAAAGTTCTCGGTCTGGCCGAGGCTCTGGCCATCGGAGACGTTGGCAAGGCTGACGCCGAGCGCATGTTGGCCAAGGCCAAGGTGTACAAGCAGTATGGAGAAGCTGCGCTCATGGCGTTGGTGCTCGAGGCTCTGCCTAAGGTAAGAACTTAATATCAGTGGTTATTAAGAGATCCAAATCCAGAGGTCGTGACTTCAAATGTCACTCAGTAATTTCCCAATTTTAAATTTAATCTAAGCCTAATGGTATCGGTTGCATTCCTGCTTATCAAAAATAGTAAAATTTATATAAAGTTTTTCATTTGTGATACACTCGTAAATCGACAATAGGTACATTGTAAAAAGTTAATAAGTGCGAATGCAAAAGTGACGCATGGCATGAAAAGTTACAAAAACATGATTCAAGACACAATTGATACCGCTGTTGGTTGAAAAGTTAATCCGTATAGTTTTAAATTATGGAGGTCCTTGACGGGAACCTTGCGGTACACCTCTGAAGACCCGAATTCATTGTTCATTTTCATTACTTATTACTAATGATTTCTGATGCTACAAGATTTCACAAAAGTTCTTTGACAAGCTCCAGAACAGACCAGTGTAGCATCTATCTCGTTATTAAGTCATTAACAGACCGTTCACCCTATCAAATGCCTGGCCAAAGACCACAAGCGCTTGAACCTTGAAAATTTCAAGTTTGGTTTCGATTCACAAGTAGTATATGTTCGTTTGAACGTTTCAGATCGCAGCGGAGGTGGCGGCGCCGCTGGCCAAGACGGACGAGATCGTGCTGGTGGGCGACGGCGGCGCCACGGGCGAGCTGGCGCGCCTCGCCGGCGGCCTGCCGCCCGCGCTCAAGACGCTCACCGGCCTCGACCTCACCGCGGTATGTTCTTCTTTGTTGGTGAATACTGACGATTGTGACTGAAAAAAGCGTTCGAGCGTGCGACTTTCAATCCGGAAGTCGCGGGTTCGAACCCCGGCTCGTACCAATGAGTTTTTCGGAACTTACCTTTGCCAGTCGCTTTTCGGTGAAGGAAAACATCGTGAGGAAACCGGACTAATTCCAATAAGGCCTAGTTACCCTTCGGGTTGGAAGGTCAGATGGCAGTCGCTTTCGTAAAACTAATGCCTATGCCAAATCTTGAGGAAGAGTTGTCAAAGCGGACCCCAGGCTCCCATGAGCCGGCGGCCGGGAATGCCGGGATAACGCAAGGAGGATGACTGAGGATTGTGACCACTTTTATTTATTATTATTATTATAAATGGGCTTACTCTTGGCCACAGACTAGCCAAAGGCAAAGATGTGGCCTACGATGGAGTGAGCTCGCCCAGAAGATGCCTGTTCACTCTTGATTTGAAGGTCACTTGCTTTAGCAGTTCATGTCATCAAACAGCAAATATTTTAAAGGGGAAATTAAGCATAATTGAAAACTATCTTAACTTAACCATGTACTTGCATAGACAAAATTGTAAAGAATTTTATGCAGAAATATATTCTTGTATAGCCTGACAAGTTTTTATTTGACCCTCGCCGCGTTGCGGATTTTCAGCTGAACTAATTTCTTTTACTGGCAAGGATTTTTGACACCCGTTGTCGAAAGTCATCGAATGTCAGTGATGTAAACATGAAGCAAATATTTTAAATTTTCTAACGGTTTCATCGCAATTTTGTCCAAAATAATATGATTAAAAGTGAAAATAATTATACTAAACGTGATAAATTACTTACAACAAAAAAGGATGAAGGATTCGACAGCATTTCGATACCAATGTTCTGAAATTGGTTATTGACAAGTCCGAGACTGACAGTTTATAGTGCGGTTCTCCTGTATTAATTTGTTGGTTTCGCGTTTAGCCTAATATATTTTTTGTTCTAAATTAAGGTGTCTGTAGCTCTGCCGTGAAAAATATGTATAGAAATAAGGAGGCCGTTCCATAACTGCCACCAGTACAGAACAAGGTCCCACGAAAAAAGAAAATAAACATCGATGACTTCGATTAAGGCACAAGATTCATGGATTTTAGGCTGTGCGGAAAGAAGTAGCGAGTCTTAAAACCTTGCTTTTTAAATTTTGATTCTCTAAAACCATGTTTTAATTTTCTACAAATATTAACGGGTAACCAGTACACGCTGTCCCAATACGTATGACGTCGGCACATTATTGCCATATGAAAGCGGTTTGTAGCGACACTCTTTCAGGGTCAAATAAAATCTTGTCAGGCTATAACTTTGGCAGTTTTCATTACAAGTTATAAAGATATCAAATTGGGGAGTAAACGGGAACCATTTAACTCTCAGTATATTTCTCTTTTTTCTTATCAACCGCATGGAACTATAGCTGAGGCTAAGGAACCTCCTATTATAACAATTTTTCGGTCCGACAAGAATTCATGAATCATTCAAATTTTCAACTTTACAAATCCAGGATGACGGCAGTTTTAGTACTAAATTTCCACTTCACTTATAATTTAGGAAGTAATAAATTTGTCTTTTAATAATTTCAGGTGCTGAAACGTCTGCACCCGGCTACCGGCGGCAGCGCTCCTGGTAAGATCTTACACAATTCTACCAAAATATTTTCATAATTGCCTGGTATGCTCTAGTTAAGAACATATACATGGAGGAGACCGAGGCCTTCGGGGATCGTGGCCAGTCTGATATGTATTACCACACCTCGGACACTGGCGATCAAATATATGAAAGGGGCGCGTTCCTAGCACACAGTCTAAGCTCGTGTAGGTGAACGCGTACTATACTTGTATGAGTGAAATATGACAGGTCGACTGTTAGCGTTTTTGACAGGCGGTAACTCTGAGGTAACCGAGAGGGGGTGGGCGGCACTGTCAGCGGGGAGCGGGAGTGGCCATACTGTACGATAGATATATACTCTTTATTATACTGTGGTATTACGAAGTAAGACTTCTGTACTAAAACACCTATATTTGTGCCCGAACAACGATTAAGGAAAATCCCAGGCATTTTAATGACTGCATCTATGTAAGAAACACACTTTGTGTTTTTACAATGCCATACAGACTTGCAGAATTCTTTCAATATCACGTGTCTCACGTGTATCACGTGTGTCACAGTTCTTATTATCTCGTTGATGTTCGTATACAGAAAAAATAATGGCGAACCATTTAAAAAAAAAACCATAGCATTATTATTTTAAAGAAAACTGGATACTTCATCGTTGCGGAACCGTGAATGTTTTGTGAAAAGACTGCTTCCAAAGTACAATGTCTTGTTCCAGAAGAACCCCCTGTGGTCGCCAACTCGACCAAGAAGGTGGCAGCTTGCTAAGCGCCCGGAGCCCCGACAAATGCAGTTACCCTCGAGATCTGGATGTTACCCTCTTCGCAAGTTTTCATATATTGACGTGAAATATTTTTCGAAAATAGAATAGGGAATATGCATTTTTTTAATACTATTCTGTAACACATCCAAAATTTAAACTAAGAAACTAGAAAAAAATAATTCAAACCACTATCATTTACGGGAAATTGAAACTCGGCCATTTTCGACGTCACACGTTCGGGCACACGAGTTGGAGCGAGAAAAGAATAACTTTTTCTCACTCCCACTTACAGACGTCAATTGTAACCTGACGTCACGTTTGAGAATTTGTGTGGGAATTAACAAAAGCCACTTTTTAAAAATGAAATTTCACTATTAAATATACGTGCATATTCCCTATTAATATATATGTATGTGTATTGTAAACTGTAGTCTTGGAGCAGTTGTGTGTAGATGTTAGTATTGTGATATTTACATTACATCGTACAATTCGTACAATTTCTAGCCTAGCTCGTCGTGGAGAATATAATCAAGAAGAGTGCATTTGTTCATAGTTCCAAGCAATATTAATGTGTATGGTAGGTATTTTTATCTTTGAAATGTACCCCACCGTATGTCAGTAATTACAGTATGGATGTCATAAGAGAACTTATAGTTTTTAAATACATATGATTACAACAACTAGAACTAAAAGATCCTTAGATTTTGTACTGTGTAGAATATTTGTAGTTTAACAATTTTGAGACGGGTTTAGACTAGTAAATGCCTATTAAACTTCGTTACGTGAGATTTTCAAAGTTCTCCGTGGAATATTTGACCCTTCATATCATCAACGCGAAATAGATGGCGTTTCGCTGCATCATAAGTATCGTGGGCTGAACTGAACTCTCAAACTCCAACTTGTGATAGTCAGAGTTGCCGTACATGCATCTAAATTTACGGAGCAATGCAGCCCCATCTTGTTTTCCAGGGAAATCTTAGGCAAGACATTGTTTAAGACTTCTTACACTGTTACACAACATACTGTTAAATGGTAAAAGTCGTAAACCTTATTCTAAAGATAGGGTCTACCGAAGGTTATTTACAAGTGTTGTTAAATGGAGCACCACAAAGTAGCGTCTTTTGAGTGACAACGCATAGACAACTCCATGGTGCGACGTAACGTTGGCGCTTCTACACCAGACCCTTTAGCACAACTTGCCTTGTCGCGCGCGAGTCCATACATCAAGCGCGACTTCAAGTACGGACTCGCGCGCGACAAGGCCAGGGTGCGTAGCCGAATGGCACAAACGCTCACGAAACGCTCACGAAACGAAACGCTAGTAGATATCTATCTCTATCGCTCTTGCATATTGGCGCGACAGAGCCAGACTAACTGGCGCGGCGTTTCGTTTTCGTTTGGCGTCGGAGAAATGCCATTCGGCTACGAGGCCAGTGGTGCTAGATGGTTAGTTTAGTTTAGTTTAGTTTAGTTTATTTATCTCGTTTATACAAATTTCACACAATTAAAATTTACATTTCAGCTTATATTACTATTCGTATAACGATCGTTACAAAAGAAATAATAAAATTAAAATTACAAATAAAAATGGAAAAAAGTAGTGTGAACAAAAAAAATATTAAAATGTCATATTGGTAAAAATAAAATAAATACAGGTTTAGTACTACATAGTACAAATCAAAAATAACCAATGTCAATAATACAATATAGAATAATGAATAATGAGAAATAATAAAAAATAAATTACGGAAATGTAAGAGTAAAGTAGTACTATAATTAGTACATATCAATGTCAATATTAAAATTATAATAGAAAATAATTAATGTCTAAGAAAAATCGTCCATAATTTATTTTATTATTTGCATGTATTCTTTTACTGAGTATAGTTCCTTTTCCAACAGAAGGTTCTTCAGTCTTCGTCCGAACCTTTCCTCATTTTTTATGTCAGCGGGTAGGTGCTCATAATAGGTGGGCCCTATGACTCGTGCGTTTTTTGCTTGTAGTGCTGTGCGACGCGGCACTGTACGAAGTTTTCCCGTGCTTCGAAGGCACTTTCCCTTCACTTCCACTCGCCTAAACTGTCCCAGGTTTCTTCGCGTATACATTATTACCTCATAAAGATACTGAGAGTAGTGTGTCATTATTTGGTGTTCTGAAAACAAGGTTCTGCAGGACTGCCTCTGATTGAGGCCAAGCATAGCTCTCAGCGCCCGTTTTTGCATGCGTAACACTCTCTCAGCATCAGTCGAGTTTCCCCACAGAATCACACCATAAGCCATAAGCGAGTGGAAATGTGAGAAGTACACCTGCCTTAAGGCATCACGGGAAATCAACGGCTTGAGCTTACGTAGTGCAAACACTGCACTACCAAGCCTGCCACACAGCGAGTCCACGTGGTGTTTCCAATTTAAGTTAGGGTCAAGTGTAAAACCTAAAAACCTACACTTATCGTTCATTGGTATTGGACACTGAATACTCGCGCCCGTGACGCACCTACCACTGAACAGCATTACGTTGGATTTGCTAAGGTTGAGTATTAAACCGTTTGCCGAAAACCACGTCTGCAGCTGGCCGCATACTATGTTGACTTTCCGGTTTAGTTCCTCATATGTATGTGCCTTTACGACTACTGTCGTGTCATCAGCAAACAGAATGATTTCCCCTTCTGTTATGCTGGATGGTAAGTCGTTTATAAACGCAAGAAAAAGGGTATTTCCTAATGCTGATCCCTGTGGGATTCCAACCGTCACGTTGCCTTTCCTCGATCGCATCCTTTGTCCACCGCTCATTACTTCTACCGTCTGGGTTCTGTTTCCTAAAAAGGTTTTTAGCAAATCATGTCCTCTTCCTTGCAGGCCATAACATGCGAGCTTTTTCATTAGGACATCATGGTTGATGACGTCAAAAGCTTTAGACAGGTCGCAAAATATGCCGGCTACTTTGTACTTGTCGTCGATTGCTGATGATATTTTGTCGACCATGGTATAGGCTGCTGTGGTTGTGGACATGCGTTTACGGTATGCAAACTGTCTGTCAGTCAGTAAGTCAGTTTCAAGGTGGTCAATCAAACACTGTGATACGATTGACTCGATAATTTTTGAGATACTGGGTACTATCGATATAGGTCTGTAGTTATCCACTGATGTTTTTTCTCCCTTGTTTTTATATACTGGGCACACTCTTGTGCATTTAAGCGTATCGGGATAAACACCAGTCAAAAACATTTCGTTTATCAAATTAACCAGTATCTCCGAAAGTATCGGCCAGATGGACAAAATAATATTTATTGAAATATCGTATATGTCGAGAGTACTTCGACATTTCATGAGGGACTTTAAGACACGGTCAAGGTCAGATGGCGTGACTTTGGGTAGTTCGACGGTGGGCACATCTCTGGTTTGCAAGTATTCAGTTAAGTATCGCATTGCTAGTGGCTCATTTACCCCGATGTCCAATTTAGTGCTAAAACCCAGGAAATGGGAATTTAGGACTTCCGGTATATCATTTTTTTTTACCGGTTTGGAATTGTTATTTAAAATTATGTCTTTTCTACCCTGTGATGCCGATGTTTCTTCCGAAATTATTTTCCATATTTCTTTTGGAGGATTTCGGCTTTCTTTTATTCGTTTTTCTATGTGTTTTTGCCTACTTTCTAAAACTTTCCGTTTTATTAAGTCTGAATAGTATCTTATACTGACTGATATACTACTATTTTCAGGGTATTGTTGCCTAAAATGGGAAAGGTCGTTAAGGTTTGCCATATAATTCATTATCTCGTCGGTCATCCATGGAACATTTGGCTTTTTCTTTATTCGAATCTTTTTGATAGGGAAATGTATGTCAATATAGTATGTCAAAATATTTATTAATTTACTAAATTTATTATTAATGTCTAAATCATGTTTATATATAGTATTCCAATTGTAATTTTCGATGTCGCAATAAAATAAACAAATAGACTCATCATTAATGAGTCTTCGTTCAATAAACGTGTTTGAGTCGCGATGCAAATGTTCCACTGATAACGTAAACAGCTGCGCGTTATGGTCGCTTATGGGTGTATGCAGCGGTGTGGCGATGGGCTGGAATCATAGGAGCTAACATGAATGGAATGAATGAATGATAAAATTGTGGCTCTGACTCAATGAGGAGGCACACTCAAAGGTTATGACAGATGGCGCCACCCTATTAGTCCATTGCACAGCAGCAGCGGCTGGTACATACAAGCCGATTCTTGGCTTGCCTAAAATTGATTACCTACTTACTAGTAAAGTACCTAATGTTAAGGTAGGTTTCGTTTTGCTCAGTGTTGCCTAGCAGAATTTTTTACCAGCCGCCACTGTTGCACAGATAAAGAATTACATACGCTCACGTGCTCTCAAGCAAGAAGATGATATTTGTTTTCTCTCTCTCATGAATGCACAGGCGCCGCCTGGCGGGATAAAATGTCAGTGTGCCTCATCATTCCAATACACTCAAAGTTTCGTTCATTCCGTTCGTGCCAGCTTTAGCGACTCAAACCCCATTATGTATTGCATTGCGCGCCGATGCTCGAAATACTGTAGTGTGCGATCTCTGACTATTCCAACGTGTTGATTCGATCTGATGTAGTACTAGGGCCCATTTCTCAAAACTGAAAGTTACAAGTTACTAGCGGAAGTCTCTTTCCAACTTCTCATATTAGACATTGACAACCACTTGTAAATTGTAACTTGTAGCTTCGAGAAATGGCCCCTGGGATTTTAGTAACTTTATTAGTCAAAACCTTCGCATATCGTCTGAAACCAGTCTTAAAATTTGTGTCGAGCACTGCCCAGTGTGTACGAATAGTTTTGTGTGTTTTATTTATAAATGTAAAATCGGAAGCTATTGGGAATGAGTTATTTATTGTTAGCGATTATTAAGGTGTGTGACGACTAAAGTCTAGTCTTTAGAATGGTCGTCTCTGGAGAGAGGCGGTGATTTGACGTAGAACAATCTTAGTGGTAACAAATAGTTATCCAGTGATATCTATGTACACTTTATTGTGTATGTACGAGTACTCCATAAACTACAGATATGTAAAATGAATCGATAGCACTATCGATGTTTTTCAGTCTTATTGTATGAGCATTCAATCAATATGGTCTAAATCAACCTTCAAATTCGTCAAATTATAGTAAAAATTATGAGCAATTACACTAAGGGTCGGTTGCACCAAACCAAACCATCCGTTACCGACTTTAACATTCGCATTTTTTGTATGGGAATTCCCTTCTTCTGCTACTTGACGTTAACTGTGGTTGATGCAACTGGCCCTGAAACTTCAAATGTTTAGAATAGGCTAGTGCAAACTTGGGATCAGAATACTATGTCCTAAATGAGTGTTATAATAACATATTATCCAACTAAGTATTTATTGTAGTACCTACTCCCAGAAGTTTCAAAGAACATAGTAAGTATAACAAAAATATTTGGCATAAAAAATTTTAGGTGCCGATTTTGGTGGTCAAAATTTAATGGTAATTGTACCAAAGAAATAGGTGTGAGTTTGTGTAACAATAATAATTTAAGTGTATCGTGGTGTCTGACATTTTTAATGTGTTTTATGTAGAAGTAAAGAATATAGCGCAAAGTTAATATATTAAGTACCTACTACTTAATTAATTTTACTATGAATCTTATTTTACTATTGATAATTTGTCATTTCAGTCGGGGTTTATTTTTTATATTATTTGCATGGCAATAATATTTCTTGTTCTGATATTAATGTAACTTCAATGTCAAAATGGCGTACAATGAAAATATTTTTTTAATTAACTATTGATGTTTTACTTATTTTATCAACTCCTTTTCTAAGTTCCTACCTGTTACTACAGATTATTAAAAAGTTACTAACGTAACAGATCCTTCTTGCTTGTCCGCAAAACGACAAATACCTACGCTTTATTTAACTAATAGGTACTAATAAGTTACTACGTAAAACTCAAAAGAATAGTAGGTACTTACGTGCCACGTGACTACACAGGCGCGCGTGGCGCCTCTCGGCCACTCGTTCATTCGAATGAACGGCTAGCGATAGCGTGTCGAGCGAGTGAGAGGAGAAAAAAACAGTTTTTTGGAGTAAGTATGTTTTTTTTTTCTATAGGACGAAATCTCAAAATTTGCAAAACAGTTAATACTTTTATAAGGTTTTTTAGACCTTATGTTAACTATTAAACGAATTTAATTTAATAACTTTAATTTCTGGGTTTATAATTTTTATAAAACTAGCATTTACACAATGATGAATCTTTTATTGAAACGTTACAAATCACGAAAAACCGTTATTGTCGTACCTATTATTTTTTTCATCTAAATAAACCATATTTAGAAAAAAAAAAACATGGTGCTTGGTTTAATTTTTTTCATGTTTTTTTTGCAACCCTAGTGGAGCATAAGACGCATTTGCTGCGAAGAGCCACATATACTGTCTGTTTATTAAAATACTAGCTTTCGCCCGCGGCTTCGCTCGCTTTAAATTCGAAAATTATGGAATTCTCCATACATCGTCCACCTCCCATTTTAGGAAAGTGGGGGGTCAGAAAGAGACAAACAGTAGCCTATGTCACTCTCCATCCCTTCAACTATCTCCATTTAAAAAATCACGTCAATTTATAGCTCCGTTTTGCCGTGAAAGACGGACAAACAAACAGACACACACACTTTCCCATTTATAATATTAGTATTGACGACCGGTCTGGCGCAGTCAGTAGTGACCCTGCCTGTTGCGCCGCAGTCCCGGGTTCTAATCCCGGTAAGGGCATTTATTTGTGTGATGAGCACAGATATTTGTTCCTGAGTCATGGATGTTTTCTATGTATATAAGTATTTATATATTATATATATCGTTGTCTGAGTACCCACAACACAAGCCTTCTTGAGCTTACCGTGGGGCTCAGTCAATCTGTGTAAGAATGTCCTATAATATTTATTTATTTATTATTTATTTATTGATAATATATGGCATACGGTCATGTGAGAGTTGTGAGACGGAAATAGAAACAATTCAGTAGGTAAGTCTAAGTAGTAGTTTTTATTTGTCAATTTCCTATTCGAGGACCCACATGCATATTTTGCATGTGTGCCTATGTTCTTCTAATAAACATTATCATAACATATAATTTTTAGGATAAAGAATTTAATCACACACAGTTGACAGCAACGTGGTTCGGATTATACAGCTCGCCCCGAATGTTCGTCTTCATCAACTGTAATGAAAAGTGTGATTTAATTATGACAATGTTTTCACAGACGAAAATAAATAAAGAAATAATATTCGAACGATAGCGAATGCTTCGTATTTTAGAGCGATATACTGGAATAAGACAAAGTTAGTGTCCATTTTACAAGCATATGAAAGAAATCGAATGAATCATAGGGTTGCCACACCTATACACCTCATTCCCATGATAGTAGGGACACTAGGGACATGTCCCGATGTCCCTAGTACAAACTACAAGCGAAAAATCGAGCTCACCTCGACTTTCTGCTGGTAGCTGAGTTCAGTCTTGGAGAGTACGTAGCATAGTTTGGCCCACGCCGCCTCTGCCGTCATATCGAACGCTGGCACCACTCCGCATTCCTCCAGCAACTGCAAAATGGAGAAAAGGTTTTGGCTATGGTTGTGACCATGGGAACTACTGATGTGCCGACGGAAAGTTTCCAAAATTCTGAAATTATCACATAGGAGAACTTCGGAAACTTTTGTATGGATGGAAACTTTCCATTTCATAAATTTAAATTCCCTTTATTTTTCGTGAAAGTTTCGTGAATTTTTCAAGAAATTTAAGATTTTTTTTGGAAAGTTTCCGCAACTTGCACATCAGTAATGGGAACACTACAGCAAACAGAAAGTCACCTATAATAGTTTTGAATCTCATACCAGTTTAAAAAATTGCAAGTTATGTTTATTCTCGGTGTTTATTGACTGCCGCAATTCCCATTCAACGTGGAAGTCAAACCGATAGTTCTTAATGTGCCCATTCAAAGAGGATCGAGTATTTTAGAGAGTTACTGTCGAAGTAAAATGTGTAATCACAGGGCATAGACTGCCATCTCTCAACATAAGCTTAAAACTTGAACCTCAGTTTTGACAATTTGGCACATATTCTTAGCTTGATATGTGTTAAGCGTACCCCAAAGGTGTAATGGCATCTAGGTCACCGTACCTTTTTCTGTATGGTACTACTGAGGTACGTTTTTTTCTTAGACTTTATCTGTCTATACGGAGTTATATATGTATTTGATGGGCACTCAACAGAATTGTGTACACTCAATGTATGTTGATAACCTATTTAATTTAACCTATTTTAATTTCCCTGAGTGAATAACTCACCAGCCGTCTCATAAAGGGTCTTCCCCTAATCAGTTCCATTTATGCACATTGATCGCGCGCTCCTCCTGGTACAGCTTAGCCTTAGTCGAGCATTCTAGCTTATAATATACACTTTTCTTTACGCTAAGGCACTCACCAGTCCGGTCTCATAAATGGCCTTCCCCTGAACAGTGCCATTGATGCACTGCGTGACATTGACGACGAGTACATTGTTCTTGACCGCACGCTCGATCTCCTGATATATCTCCTTACGCTTGATCGGGATGTTGCCGTTGCCGTACGTTTCTAGCACGACTCCTGTGAAATACTTAGGTTTATAAATTGAAATAGATATCATACACGAAAGAAAAAACGACAAGGCCCCCTGGTGGCCGAGCCGTGAATCGAACCCGGGTCTTCAGCTTACGCGGCTAACGTCTTCACCACTAGACCACCCGCCCGCCGTGGTACCCGACGAAATTTCTGTAGTTGTATGTTATCTCTGATAAGGCTAGCCGCCTTTTTGACCAACTCTAAGGGCGAGCAATTAGTGCTTGCATCTCTTATACCTCCTATTCGTATATGAGGTGCAAGCACTAATTGCTCGCCCTTAGAGTTGGTCAAAAAGGCGCCTAGCCTTATCAGAGATAACATACACTAGAGAAATTTCGTCGGGTACCACTTGTCGTTTTTTCTTTCGTGTGTGATATCTATTTCAATTTATAATTTTATATATAGTAGTGTGACTACTTGAAAAAAGAATAAATCAAAAATATTCTATAAAATAATTTGATTTGTTCCCTAGTTGAATACTTAGGTTTGTTACTCAGATTTTGATGTTTATTTAAGTAGGTAGTTCGTCCCCAATTAATAGTTCCCGTTCGCCGAAAGTTAACAGCTCACTCTGAGAGCCTGGGGGATTACCATGTACCTAGTGCTAAAGCCGTTCAGTTTAGGTTGAGGGAGTGGGACGGAGTTAGGTAACTGCTATAGCTGTGTCCCTTTCTCTCTACCCAAACTGAACATCTTTAGTACTTCATGGCAGCGTTTTGTGAACATCAAAGGAGTATAAAGCCTTCTGTACGTAGGTACTATTATACACCGTGTTTTTTTGCTTTCCGTTAAAATCGACACGTAGCTAGGTTCATTATCAGGAACCACCCTGTAGGTATATCAATTTTAGTTAAATTCGCAAAAAAAAAATTTTTGCAGTTTTATACATACTTAATAAGTGAATTTATTAGTGCGAGAGACCCTTAAGAATAACATTCAAGTTAGTGTCAAGTCATTGACGGCACATGTCAAAACAAATAACATTAGGAATTGTTAAAGGCTGTCACACACGTGTTCAGTAATTATCTTTATCTTTTTAATAACTCGATAACTATAACATTTAAAACGCTAGTTTCTTAGAGAAATTATTTGTGTTTGATCTAAAGAACCTTCCCTTAAAGTTAACAGAATTCAATAAAAATAGGGTGTATATCCTGTGCTACGGGCCTAATATCCTAAATGTAAATTGGTTACAAATCTCACCTTTAGAATGAAACCGACCTGTCAAATCGCTATTTAGTTGGGTCAGTTTCGTTCTAAAGGATTGTAGACTTTCGCGTATACATACTCCGGGATGGTTGTTGTCGGATCCCGTCGCTACAACTTTATTACCAGTTTGATTTCTTTATGTATATGTTATTTTTGTCTCATTAACGATAGACTGGTTTAGTAATAACTAATCAAACTAATGTTTAAAAATAAGTTTTATTTGTGTCGTTCGACAACGGGTTTGGTCCAAACAAATTTTAGATCCGACAAGGTGGATCAACATTTTCAAGTTTACGTCCATCTGGACATCATACTCATATAATTCTCAAATAGACTCGATAAGAAAGGGCACAAATCCCGTTTCGGACTTGTGACCTATTTTCACCGAGTCAATTTGCGTTAAATGTGTTAGTTATGTCCTTATAAATTCACTGGACCCACTGAATAGTCCTACGGGTATTTATCACTTTCTAAACAAAAAATATACGTAGGTACCTTCCATTCCTTGGAACACAGATCTGATGACCTCAGCGGTAATAGTGGGATTGACCTTCAGCGTGTAGACCTTCCGGCTAAGCCGGTCGTGGATCCGGCACTCGTCTGGCACGGAGCCGGGCGGGTGGATCAGCATCTTAGGGTCTACGTCCAGGGTTGTTCTGGCCTCTAGGATCGGAGGGTAGTTTGGGGTGTCGAAGGCGTAGATTCGGGTGTTTGACACTTTCTTTACTCTGTGGAGGAATTTATTTATTTACTTATTTATTTAAACTTTATTGCACAAATTTACAAAAGAAAGTACTAATGGCGGACTTAAATAAAGCCTTGAGGCATTCTCTACCAGTCAACCATTAGACAAAAATAAGAAAATTTTTGCTAAGTTGTTTTGTCCTGATTTTTTGCCATGGTGCATTGAACCTGGACACCAAATTGAAACTATTTATTTCAAAATGTTGTATGGGATCAAGTTCTTACGAGCGTAGTATGTAGTATTTAATAGTTTTAATACCTTTTACAGCTAACCGCTGCTATCACAAGAGGTCAATAACCTTACAGTCCAAAATCCGGTTTTGTCTAAGAAGCTGATACGGTAAATCTCTTGCATCGTCTCGCCGGTCAAAAACCTGTCTGGAGCGTGCTGCTGATTCGGACATGCAATTATCATTCACTCGCAAATCGCATTGAGGTACGAGATTTATAAGTCTTTGCTATATTTTATACCTACACTTGCAAATGTGACGAAGTCCTGCTGCTTTTTTTAACATACTAATATTCAACAGGAGCTAAATGCTCGTAGGTAATTCCAGAAACCGAAGGAGCCGCTCTCGATTTCGATATTTTAGTTAACACTCCGTCGCACAGAAGAAATTTTCGAAAAAAAAACAAGAACAATAAAGAAAATAATTGCTAAAAATTTCTAAAATCAAGGTATCGTTTCCTCCTCCAAAACTTAACTGTGATTGTTTATTTGTATGGAGAAATTGTCAGAATACACTTTGTCATAATTTGTTATGAGTGTTATTATTCTCATAGGAGTCATAGGCACCTTGTTCCCCTGAATAATTTGGCGCCAAAGAACACCGTGACCTCAGGAATACGCTGAGTAGCGGCGATCAGCACCGCACACAAAAGGTTGTTG
Organism: Leguminivora glycinivorella; assembly: GCF_023078275.1. Classification (NCBI taxonomy): domain Eukaryota; kingdom Metazoa; phylum Arthropoda; class Insecta; order Lepidoptera; family Tortricidae; genus Leguminivora; species Leguminivora glycinivorella. Next base: position 7,086,069 of record NC_062989.1, on the reverse strand, counting down.
TTGCCGTCACTGCGTGGCTGGAAAATGGGCACCTGAAACACAAAACATTACCTTAAACAAAATACTTTAAAGCACAATTTATACTTCATATGTTTTTCAAGTTTAAGAATCATTATAACGTGCTTAGAGATCGACTCTTCAAAATAAAGTTATGCATAAAGCCAGTTTTGGTCAGTACTGTGTGAATCGGAGAAGTAAATAAAAGTGTATTCGGTTGTTTTCGTTGTCTGAGCGAGTTTGTAGGTTCGTATTTATTTTAATTAAACCTGTTTTTTATATACAACTTGCAAAAATATTAAAGTGTTTGGACAACATTCATCAGTATCATCAGGCATTTTATCAGGTATAATTACGTACCTATAAGATACAATTGGTAATTTTTAGCAGCAAATAAAACTAAAAGTAGGTACTTGCATATGTTTTCATGAATTTATAAAGATCAAGATTGTCATCAATATTTTAAGAAAGAATATGAGATGTGTTTTCTTGAGTAAGAAAAAAGATTCGTAATTCGGTATTATTTTCACAATTGATTTTAATTATGAGGATCGGTCAGGTAATAACAGTAAAACCGATTCGTTGCAAATGCTTTGAAATTCAAAAACAAAACAATTGTTTTCGGGTCTCTTGAGGCCAAGTTATCCTAGACAAGCTCTAGTTCTTAGAGTATATAAATAAATGACCTTATTGTATTATTATCAGAACTTGAAGTAGTTTAAAATTTTAAATAGGTATTTTGCATTGATATTAACGAATCATTTTCGATAGGGAAAAACTTCAAGAGTCCAACAATATACCATCCCATATAACCATAATCGGTCGCCGTTCCTACGCAAATCCTCCTATTTTGTGTACACACAGGTCTTCGGGTCTCAATGCTTAGTCGCAGTACGGTCGACGTTTAGTCGCGGCGACCCAAATGGGGACGATTGGTAAGAGGCACAAATGGTCACAGAAGTGACAGAAGTGTGCACTACGCGTGCACACATTGTTACCGTTTGGCGACTACTTTCCCAAAATCATTCGTTCATTTCATTCTTTTCAAATGGCGACTGTCAGAGACGTCAAAGTAAAAAAGAAATAAAATCATTTGACATTAAAATGTAATGGCGTAAGAATTTGTTAAAGATAAATTAAATATTGTTTGCATTTGTAATATAATGTGGGCTAATTACCATGGCCAATTAAATTGCTCGAGTGATTTCATAAAATAAGTCTAAATTTATCAACGCGCCATCAATTTACCTCATTTTAACCAGTAATAATATTATTGACTACTCAGTGTTTGCGTGTTATGTATATTGATTGGTGAAGTTTTAGTGCTCCGGTGCATATACTAAGGTGACGAACCCAATCATGGACAGTTTAAGAAAAAAATTCGCCTGTTTTTGATATTTCACTGATAAATGTAAAAATTCTACCGCCAAGCGTGTTAAATCTTGAATGTCCTATCCTTCTTCTACATTTCAAGCGTATTGCAGAATAGATACTCCTATTGGTTTCTTCATAGTTAACAAATTAAAACTAGGTGTTTTTTCTCCAATTATGGACGGCAGTTCTCCAGTAATGGATCCCCCATTATGGACAGTGAAATAAGTTTAAAATTTTACTTTTAAAGCCAACTGATACGCAATGAGTCAATCTTATACACCATAAATACAATTAGTTTGGGTTATTTTAACATAGGATTGTTTCTAGTAAATTTTGGTTTTGTAAATTGTTCCTTGTCCATCATAGGAGGTAGGCAGTTTTTCGGGTCCAGTAATGGACACTTGCAAAATAACGTCATTTCTTTATATCTTTGGAGCAACAAACTAGTATGTTTTATACCTTATCTCATGCTCAATGCAGTAAGTAAGACGCATTCAAGATTACACCGTGCGTTATTTTTTTATTATTTTATACATGAACTCATCTCTCTTAGCAACATTACTAAGAATTCGTCTTGATATTTTTTTCAGTAAACTGGTGAATTTTATCTTGTCTCCAAATTCTTTAGAAATAACCGAATTAATTGAAACTTCAAAATTAAACAGCTCTACAACTCTAGTTTATGGTACATAGCCGTCAGTTTTTAGAAACTTATTTTAGATACTTATTTTTAAGGATTTGTGTTTTTTTGTCCATAATGGCATCACCGTCCATTATGGGGTATTTTAAATACCTTATACTGAAATAATAAAAATAATGCCTAGAAAACCAATAAAGTTGTTAAAATATGGATTAAGACGGTAATATTCCATGTAAAAAACAGTCGCCAAACGGTCACCAAACGGTCGACAAACGGTCGCATAATGGTCGCAGCGTACACGCGTGACCGAAAGCAGTGAATATTTATTATATTTTCAAAATGGCTTCTTGTATTAATTTTTTCCAGGTATCCTCAAACTTTATAAACAATTATATATGCCGTCGTACTCAGTTGCCCTCACTAAAGAAGATTAAAAAAAATTGTAACGTGCGTACCGAGCTGCTGGGTTGTAAAGGATCGGGGATCATAGTATTATGGTCTTCTATAGAGCAACTAGTATTTTGCGGCATTTCACAATTGACACTTGTTGAAGTAGTCGTCATTAATATTACTATCAACATTAATTTCAGCGATCTGTACTTCTTTTGTCAAGATTTTTGTATAGATAAGTGTCTACAAATTTGTAATGTTAAAGAGACATAAATAAAACGTAGTAGAGTAAATAATGTGTTTTTTTTGTAACCCAAACAAAATACTTGTAGATACGAGTGCGGAAAAGAGGAAAATCGATACGAGTAGCGATAAATTAATACACGAACGAAGGGAGTGTTTTAAATCGACACCGAGTTGTGAATGTCCTTTTCACACGTGTATCGTACGACGATTTTCAGTACCTAAATCTAAGCTAAGAGTGTCGACCAGACAAGAAATGAATCATTGCTTGATTTGCTCGCACTACTGCGTTAAAAAAAGCAGCATCTGTACTGAAAAAAACTATCATTGCGCAACAGAAATTCTATTAATATCACAGTAAATACTCTATTTCATTTGATTCCTACTTTTATTGTGTAAAGCAACACTACACTTCATTTTTATCAATAAGAATTAAAAATTATATATTTAATACATTAAGTAACTATCTATTTGTATTATCATTCTGCACTTTTCTTAACTTTCCCACATTTCTATAAAATGTCGAAGAGTGCTTAAATGGTCGTCGTCGTTTATTATTATTTAATTCGCTCATATTTAAATGATTCAAAGCAACCAGTCCACAACTTCACAAGACAGTTTGAGAAACCTTCGTATTTCAGATTGTCGTTTGCGGATACAGTGGTTTAGGAGCAGTTCGGTAATCAGACCTACACATGTGTGTACAAATTCTGTCAATGTCACTGTCAGAAACCGTTCTGACAGTGACAATGACAGCCACAAATTCGTCCACATGTTGTTACCGTTAAGTGTGCAAACGTCGACTAATAAAGTGTCGTTAAAAGTTAAAAGTCATTCTGACAGTGACATTGACAGCCACAAATTCGTACACATTTTGTTACCGTAACGAGTGCACACGACGACTACATTTTGTTATTGTATCAATACGGTCGCATTGTTTGCACGACGTTACCACGCGTTATGTCATATTTGACAGTTAGTTACTGATTTGAAGATTTTGCGACTGAAATGGTTGTATGGGATGGCAATATAATTTCTTGAAACATAGGAACCCCCCACCAAATAATAAAGGCTTATGTGTTCTATAGTTTTTGTTGCCTTTTGCGTTCGTGGTATGCAATCTAAACTTATCTATACATACATTATATTGGCGCGTTTCCAATATTTCGACGCAGTTACATGCATCATGGTCACGGGTAACTCACGCGCACTCTAAACAGTCAAGCGAGAGAAGTTAACTGTGCTCCCGTCCCGTCAGAACTACAGTCTTTCCAACCGTCTCCAGTATAAAAGACATCACGAAAATACCGTAAATATATCTACTCTGTCGTGTAGCACTCGTCAGTCGTGATAGGTACTCGTAAGTAGTAGTTTGTTGTGGTACTCGTAATAGTTTAACACGTGCGTTACCTGTGCTCCTGTCAACACGACAGTCTTCCCGACCATCTCCAGCATAAAATACAGCACGGAGGTGCCATACGCCGTCGTGTCGTGTAGCACTTCGTCTTGGCCAACATAAAAGACAGCACGGAGCTAGACACCGTAAGCCTTTGTGTCGTGTCGTGTACCACTTCGTCAGTCATGATAGGTTCGTCACTCGTAGTAGTTTAACACGCGTGTTGCCTGCGCTCCCGTCAGGACAATAGTCTTCTCGATCTTGGCCAACATAACAGACAGCACGGAGCTAGACACCGTCAGCCTTTGTGTCGTGTTCACGACACGACATGACAGTCATGGTTCGTCAGTCATGGTAGGTAGGTACTCGTAGTAGTTTAACGCGCATGTTACCTGAGCTCCAGTCAGCACGACGGTCTTCCCGACCGTCTCCAACATGAATGACAGCACGGAAGCACCGTACGCTGTCGTGTCGGTCCCGTGTAAGACCACGAAGCCGTCATAGTCGTGGTAGTATTTCTGGAAAAGTAAATTTATATCTTGTTGATATTAAATGATGATAGTAAATGATAATTGTTGAGAGACTTGTGTGTATTATATAAATTATCTAAATACATATAATAGGTATGTCTATCTGAATAATCTCGTGAAATTCTTCACTTACATACTTGTTTAAATAGGTACTTATATAGTTATTGGTTTTTTATAATATTCACCTTGATATCCCTCGCCTGCTTGATCCAGTCGTCGAGAGTGAAGTCTGAAGAGTCCTTTAGTTCTTCGTACTCGAGGATTTTGTATAAAATCTTCAATTCTGTGTCTTTTCCGTCTGCAAAGGAAATGTTTATTTTCGAACATTCTTCTCTAGTTATCTAAATATCTATTCAGTTAACACCGGGCAGTGTTAACTGTTTTTGAAAAGATGGATTTACCTAGTTATTATAACTCAATACCACAATACCATAAAATACGCAAAAAACACGACCCTTATGCGTTTTCACGTTACCCGATCCGATATCGGATGTCGGAAGGAATTCAACGGCAAAAATCAAAGATGGCGGATTCAACGTATGGGATATCGGCCCTACATCCGATATCGGATCGGATAATGTGAAAACGCACTTCCAGCTTCCCAATTTAGATAACATTCCAACGTATGATCATAAAACAAACAATGAATACGGACGAAGAGTATAGAAATCCACATTACCGTGGATACTGAATAATAGATTTCCGAATGAATTGATAAACTCATTAGAAAATCGAACCTGTAGCCACGCTCGTTATATTTTGCAGCAACACTTACTCTTTAACAGTACATTCCCCCCCCCCCCCCCCCCTCGTTAGGGGAGGGGAAAGAAACGGCCACACATCGTGCGTAACTGCATTCCCCTCCGCCTCCGTCAAAAAAAAAGGACAATTGTGTTGACAGCGTCCGCCATAGCAACATTAGACATTGCTGATGGCGTCATAGACACGACAATACACGACGCCTTTAGGCGTTCTTAGCGGTCAAAGGGTTAAAGAAACAGGAAATTTTACTATTTTTTTTACAAACCTGGCAGAGCGAGGTATTCCTTTTTCTCCGAGTTAGCGAGATATGTTCTGTAGTAATCTTCGTCGTGTAGTTGTGGCAGGCGCCTAATTACCTTCTCGATGTTCTTTTGTGGCACAAGTACTGAAATAAATCGTGGTTCTCAATGGAAACTCTATCTCAAAAGCATTTCGGCGCATAGACGACCGATCTGGCGTAGTTGGTAGTGACTCTGCCTGCTAAGCCGCGGTCCCGGGTTCGAATCCCGGTAAGGGCATTTATTTGTGTGATGAACACAGACATTTTTTCCTGAGTCATGGATGTTTTCTATGTATATAAGTATGTATTTATCTATATATGTATATCGTCGCCTAGCACCCATAGTACAAGCTTAGCTTAGTTTGGGGCTAGGTTGATCTGTGTAAGGTGTCCCCCAATATTTATTTATTTCATGAAATAGTATGTATGTCTATAGTTGTCCCGTACAAACAAGAATTATCTGGAAATTGGCTGGTGTAAGAGGTTCTTAATAGTATAGTCTCGAGTTCGCGATACTTATATTTACGCCCCAAGTTACACAATATTTATAATCACACTTGCAATAAAAAGTATGTAAAAAAATTAAAACAAAAAAGTTAATTATAATTAATGCAAAACAATTCGTAAATCAAACAACATAGTAATAAATAATAATAAGTAATAAATAATTTCTACATGTACTTACCTATTTATTTGGAATAAGCTAAGAAATTTTTCATTCGCCAACGAACTGTTCCGCAGTTTGGCGAAGTTATTGTAAGAGTTAAGTGTTTTGTTTTTACTTAGCAATAAATTAAAAAAGAAAATGTTTCGTATGAACTGGGCTAGGTATTGGGCTATACTAAATTTAATTATTATAGGCAAAACGTGAGCGATATTATTCATATTATTTGGCAGGTCACTTGGATAAGTTATGGACTAAGATCCCAGAGCCGCCAGACCTTCCTCATTTTCTCAAGGTTGAAACTGGGATGTGTGGATGTTTGGGAAGGTCTGGCGGCTCGGCTCTTAGTCCAATAGTTATGCAACGTCACGTCAGTCAGATAAGACAAATGATTCTAAGAGGCATTTTTACAAGCCATTCTGTGTGTACATCTCCATTTACATATATACCTAAAGACGAGAGTGCCAATAAAATGAAACAACAAGAAACCTGCTTAGATCAATATTATGTAACACATTATAATATTATACCTGTCACTGCAATGTCACAATTTCGTTTTATTTCAACCCCTTTTTGCCAAGAGTGGCACTGAAACTTGATTAGTTCATGTGCTCTGCCTACCCCTTTATGGGATACAGGCGTGATTGTATGTATGTATGTATGTATAATATTATATTACTAAGATACATATCTTAGATTTATACATTAGTGTCAGCACGGGGAGCATGGTCGCGCGATAGACGATAAAAGATCAGGCCGTCCCTATCGCACTATTAGTAAGTGCGATAGGGACGGCCAGATGTTTTATTTATCATTTATCGCGCGACCATAATTGCCCTGCAGGTCAAGATCTCTGCAGCGATATCGATAGCAAAGACTGTAAATAGGTACATAAATTAATAAATATCATTGGATAGTCTTACACAGATTGACATTTTATTTAAATAAAAAAAATAGAAAATAGGAAGAAATTACTTGTGCTCATCACACAAATAAATATCCTCACCGGGATTGGAACCCAGGACCATCGGATTACAGGTAGGGTCACTAGTGTCACTACCAACTGTGTCAGTCTAGTTGTTAAAACTGTGCTAACTATTGGAATTATAAGACATTCACGCTCCAAATAAAATGAAATAATGTTAGTTATTTAGTTAATATTTCCATGATTAAAATATTTATGCCAAGAACAAAATGATCGTATATCATAAGTAGTGTAATTTCACCATTTACCTCCTTTTTCATTTTTCAGCATCCCAAAAGTACCACCGGTGTAGATTACAAGCACTGTCTTTATTTGCGACATGTTTATTAATAAGTAAGTAGTAAATTATCACAATAAAGTTCTCTCACGCGTGTTTCTGAATTATCACTGCTCTGTGATAAAGAGTAGCAAATGTATTTAAGACATAGACAATAAACGTGTAGTTCACACGTCACACGTCTTTTACCGGGTGGAATTTAGTACCATGCAATCTCAACGCTCAGATAATATTCACCGTCATGATGTAAATATTAAATATTCCGTAATAACAGCAATAACTTGTTATAATTTATCAAAACAAACTCCGTGCGGATCCATATTTATTTATTTATAGAAATTTAGTTTTAACCAGGGTGAGCAATTTATCCAAAGTCATTCTCTGCACGTTTTGATGAGACCAATGGCGACATCGAGACATTTTGGCTGTCTCGGGGAAATCAGAGGCATCTTATTAAGAGTGTCTAATAAAAATGGCTGATCTCTATAGAATCCAGACAAATATAAACATTTTTGAAAATACACTCTCCTTATGAGCCGGAATACCTGTATAAAATGGCAAAAATATTTTTTCGCGAATTCGACTTATTAGGTCCCGAAATAAAAGTTGTTCAATATGACCTAATTATACGATCACTATACTGAAAAAACCTGTGATATTTAATTAGTAGGTACATAGACGGTCAAATGTTTTGAATTCAGCGTTAGGTTTAGAAATTCACTCAACAATTACGTCTATTTCTGCCACTGAATGAACAACAACTAATGAAACAATATCTTCAATGAGCAACTGTATTATTTAGGTATATTAACTTCAATCAACTCAATGAGGATACAATACATTATGCTTTCGTTTGTCATAAGAGAATTGAGTACATATTGAACAAATAGCTCTATTCCGATGCAGTATGTTTTGTTTTTAGCAAGGGACTGAGTAAAACATCAATCGTACATGATAGATAAATACGTTTGCGTTTAGGGATTCCCCCGATAAAGAAGAAGGATATAACTCTTAAAATAAGATGCAGTTTCTTCCTGGGACTAAACCTGGATTTAAAAGTAGAAAAGTGTTAAAATACTGCTGAAGATTACCAGAGCCTTTTTTTCCGTAGTCAACTAGACCCTTATGATTTGCTTTGATAAACCGTCCGTCCGTACCGTCCGTCCGTCCGTCCGTCCGTCCGCGGATAATTCAGTAACCGTTAGCACTAGAAAGCTGAAATTTGGTACCAATAGTATATCAATACGCCAATAAAGTATAAATAAAAAATAACGTTTTATTAGGTCCCTCCACATGGTGCATTTTTTTTTTCAAACCCCAACGTGTGATATTTGTTGGATAGCATAAAAATGAATAAGGGTTTACAACACCGTTTTATCAAATATTATATTTTCCAAACTAATGTCCTAAAGGTAAAAAAAAGTGCTCCCCCCCCTCTAACTTTTGAACCCTATGTTTAAAAAATTGAAAAAAATCCAAAAGTAGAACTTTATAGAGTTTCATAGCATCAACATAGCATCGACGCAATCGCTCTTGGCCGGTCTATAAAAGTAACAAGATTATCATTTTTATGGTTTACATTATATTTGGACCCGAAGTTTATAACTTTGTATGTATTTATAGGTATTAATTTATATTCAAATAAATCAAACATTTATCAAATTATATTGTAATATTCTGACCCTATAAATACATAACTAACATCAATTACCTATTTAGTTAACCTATATAACCATACAAAAATTGAAACTCTAAAATTTATTAAATAAAATTAATTACCATGAAACGATATCAATCAATTAAGTTAATATCTTGAATTGGATCAGTATTTTGACGTAGTGATCGTTTAGTGTCTATGTAGAACCCATTGTTGTAGCCGCAAATAGTAACCAGTCCTTTTCGCATATTATGAAACAGTAATGCCCTATTACGCCTAATAATCCTAAAATGTCAATAACCAAAATACATGGATTAAGTCCACAGCATAAATCAGAATGAATAATAAATTGTAATTAAAAGATGGGGTTTAATCAAATATAATCAGATTGTTTTAGTTAAATAAAACACAAATAAACAAATGAGCATAATTATGTCAAAATTAAAATAACTAATGTTTGTCAGTAAATAATCTAAAATGTCACCATATTATAATATAGAAAGTCAAAAATAAATATAATACAATTTAAAATATTTTATTTTTTGGGGTTATAGATGTCGCTCCGCCTCCGCGACAGTCCATGGCCATCATCCAGTTACGGGTCAGACCCCTGCCCCAGTTCTGAAGGAACTATTTTGTGGTCCTGAAGGGACATCTTTTCATAATGACAGGACTACTTTCATTTGTCCGAGCCATTATGTTGTGACACTTTCATCACTATAGAGAGGACTTTCAAAGGGACAATTTAAAATATCAAATGCTGGTAGTAGAGCAGTGTATCTGACCACTCCAATTCTCCAGAATTCTGTAACTTTGTACATCATTGTTTTTTGTAGGTATTTATCAAAATAATATTATCCAAACTGTTAATGTAGTCATTTTGTATCACCTTTCGGACCAAAATAAACCACGATCTTGCAACTTTCTGCCTCGATCCAGTCTAGACAAATCATTTATGATAAGTATTTGGAATAATATGACTTTATATTTGAAAGCCATTATGTATGTAAAAATCACAGGCTCATAGATAACAGAATAGACAGACAAATTGCTGAGGGACAAGCTAATTAAAAATAAACATTTTTATTTTTAAAAACAAAATGAATTTACAATCTTACATTATATTGTGAGCTATTTAATTTTATTATTCCCACAATATATTTATTTACTACCAGTAGGTATACAAGGGACCAAAAATATATATAAAGTCATAAATGTATATGTCGAGTTTGTCATTTGTCATAAATAAACATAGTTAATATAAATTCCTATAAGCCCTACTAATCCCAATTCAATAATTGAACATCATTAAACGCAAGCCTTCCTGAGCCTACCGCGGGATTCACCCAATCTATGTACAAATGTACAACATTCATTTATTTATTTATTTATAAATTCACTCACACAGTTAAAGTCTAACATATTAAGTAACCAAATCCCGTGTTAAAAATGTATAGTTTAACTTTCTAGAAAATGAATAGAGACGTGAAAAGGAGAAACCAGTTTTAATACTAATATTTCCTATATTAAACAAAATCCTAGCCCTAACAGCTAAACTAACGTCTACTCTACCGACATATTAGCAAACTAGCGATCCGAATCGCACATTTAATTTACTCGCGTGATTATCCGAAAGTGCAATGGAAAATCTCTAGCTAAAGCTAACTAAGACGGGCGAAGAATAACCCTTAGACCTGACACCCTATTTCTTCACGTGGGCTGGTTCTCACACTAGGGATTGGGACAGCAAGAAGTCAGCCAGACGGGTAAAGTAAAATAGGAAAGTTGGACAAGAACCTGGCAAATTTAAGAAGTTTAGATAACAACTCAAATCGTCCAGATTCCAGGAGCAAAATCCTGTCTTAATAAACGCAGGAAACTGCCAAGAGCTCACTTGGACTCTACTAAAATAACCCAAGAAATGTCCCTTGGTTGACTAGGGCTGTAGTTGAACACCGTTAGGTTACCCGCCCTATCCCTCCAAAGAACTGCAAAATATCAGACCAGTTCATCCTACTAAAATAATCTACCCCAATAATTAATTACAAAAGTTATTAATTAACTAACAGAACTAAGTAATATATGAAATCCTTCAACAAAAATTATTCTAGCGTAAAAAAACACTAAAGCAATCCAAGCTAAAACATTTCACACATTAAAACACAATTAACTCTTTAACTAATAAGAAATACTCACAAATCTAACAAAACTTTAAAACTTTAGCAACACTATTGTTCTACAACTCTAAACTCTACTAGTACACTTTATAATACTAGCAGTGATCGAGCTCCAAAACAATAACAATTAGAACACTTAAATTTACACCAATTAAACACTGAAATATACGCTTATTAACAAAATACTCTATATTATCCTCCAACCCAAACCACACCAGTATCATGAAATACTAGCAAAATCAAGGCTAGGACATAATATAGGTAATCTAGATTTACCCAAATAAACCTAAATAGAACCAGTCTGACGTTCGAGCAGAAGGCCCTCCAATTCCCGAATGCCAATGAAAGAATCCCCATGCAATGCCCCTGCAATCCCTTGCATCCCTTCCAAGATTCTCAAATCCCCACTAGCTCCCACTTCCTCACTCCTGATTGGTATTTCTTAACCAACGCCGAAATTCATAATTTCATACAATATTTAAATAAAATATGTTTTATTTCCTGATCAGAATAAGGTCCAATTTGATCTACTCATAGGGCGTGGCCGAACTAAGTTTTTTTCCACATGTTTGGACACAGGATTGGCTCACTAGACCTTTTTCCATTTGCACATGCTTTAAAAATTGTCTCAATCAACGCTCTTTGTAATATGGTTCAATATGGCTTAAATTTGTTTTTATTGGCTAGTATCATTTAATTGTACAGTTTGAAATTTGACACATCTTCCTGTTGATTTGAATTTGACCAGGCAGCATTTCTTAAAATCCCTACTGCAAAACCTTTATGACTTTGAAACAAGACTCAAATTGGGCTACAAATAAGCATCTAAATATTTTGGTTCACTATAAATCTCCAAGCTCTCCATCTCGTATTTCTAAAATATGATTTACTTGAGACTAAACAAAATTTTAATTATCGTGAGACCGAAACAGGAATTTAATCAACTAAACAAAAAATATAATTATTATGCTTGCATATGATGAAACATGGAAGCAAGTTTCTGACATGTTACAATATTTTCCACCAACTTATGTAGGTAAATGCTCAGAATAATTGCCACTAAGAGTCATAGCATCAACATAGCATCGACGCAATCGCTCCGGTCTATAAAAGTAAATAATTATAATTTTTATGGTTTACATTTATGGCGCACAGTTTATAACTTTGTATGTTTTATATACAACTAGCTTTTACCCGCGGCTTCGCCCGCGTAATAAAAGTATTCATTAAGATTTTCATTTGGATCCGTAGGGACCGTAGGTTTCTCTGTAGGTATATTTATCTGCGATTATTTCGATTGCACATAATACTTTTGCTTACAATGATTGTAGAAATATTACACATCGACCACAGCGTAGGTAATTCTATATACGCTGGGGAAACCTTTATAAACATCCCACATAGCCCGTATTTCGACACTATGATCGGTGGGTAAAAAGTACTTTTTTCTATTATCCCTTACAATTTTTTACATTTTGCTTATACTTATCGCAAACGTAATCTTCAAGCAAGCAAACAACGATCGTCTTAGAGCACATTGATTGTAAGAGACCGCCGACCGATTATCCGTATCCCTCTAACGATACCCATATTATCCGTATCGCTATCGCTAACGCTATCGCTATCGCTATCGCTATCCCTATCGCTATCCCTATCGCTATCCCTATCGCTATCCCTATCACTTTCCCTATCGCTATCCCTATCGCTATCCCTATCCCTATCCCTTATCAAGATGTTTAATGATATAACACTTTAAGTTCTCGCGCTTTGTACACATATTTAAAGTCACATACAGGTCGAACGCGATTAATTAACATTATTTTTACCTTTTTTCCCAACGTTTCGGCCAGGTTGCACTGGCCGTGGTCGCGGAAGACTGACGTCCCAGCAAAATGTCACCGGAGATGTAAACAACACAAAACTACCCGATATTAATTTATATAAATGTTCGGGGTAGACAAATAAATATAATCTACCCGCTTTTAGTTAATGTTTATTTCCCACCATGTTTATTTTAAAGGTAAAAATAATGTTAATTAATCGCGTTCGACCTGTATGTGACTTTAAATATATGTTTAATGATTTCTTATCAAGTGCTAAAATATAAAGTTTCATGGTTTTATCATTTAAAATTAAGAAATCCCATACAAACTTTCAACCTCTTTTTCAACCCCTTCATCCCTTTTTTTCGAAATAAAAAGTAGCCTATGTTCTGTCTCAGGGTCTAAAGATTGTCTGTTCCAAATTTCATCAAAATCGGTTGCGTGGTTTAAGCGGGAAAGCGTAACAGACAGACAGACAGACAGACAGACAGACAGACAGACAGACAGACAGACAGAGTTACTTTCGCATTTATAATATTATAGTATATAGTATGGATGGATAGTATGGAAGTATGGATAGTATGGATTTATGGGTTCAATAAATCAAACATACCTAATTGGTATGCAATCATACAAACCTGTTAGATGGAGTGGGATGACGTGACAAGTGTATTTATTAATAAGAGCACTTTTACAATTAACGACACGGCAAGCCTGCCGGTCAAGGTACAGTCACAGATTAATAATAAGTTACTAACGTAACAGATACTTCACTTCCCCGCAAACGACAAATACCTACGCTTTATTTACCTAAACTTCTAGCGGTCAAGAAAAATGAACTTAACGGCTTTGACTCAACGGAGCGTTTCAAGCGCACAACGCGCGACAACTGCGGCCGGTGTGATAATATGTGACGCCGTGGCTTGCGTGGGCGACGGTCGCGCGATGGTCGCGCGACGGCGATGCGACGCATACGAAATCAAACCTTATCGATATGGAAGCATGAGACGCGACGGCGCCCACGCAAGACACGGCGTTAGGCCGTTTTCACATTATCCGATCCGATATCGGATGTCGGAAGGATCAATGGAAAAAATCCAATGAAATATATCGGTCCGAATCCAAAATAATGTTTTACGCCACGCCGGTCGGTCCAATGAAATAAAATGCAAAAATGTTTTACGGGTCAGTGAAATTGCAAAAATGTTTTATGATTTACTTTTATAAAATGGTCATTTTGTTTTTTACCTTCCCTAAACTTTAGGCATGCGCCATGGCAATGTCATGTGTACCTATTTTAAGTACAGTCACGTGCATAGGTAAATATTTATAAATAGAATCTGTTCGGAAAGTCAAGAGTCGTGAAATGTATGGGGTCCAATACATTCCACGACTTTTGACTTTCCGAACAGTTTCTAGCATTGGTAAATATAGATCCTTAATTATAAAATTAACTTATATTGCAGTTTGCAAATTAAGAATCAGAATAATCTGCAATGTATTTTTCCCCTCACTAGCTCGGAAACACGTGTTTTGTCCCTTAATACCAGCGGGTAAAAACGCATTTTATCCACTAGTGGGTAAAGTAATTTGACCTTGAATAAAGTCAAATTAACTGCTTTAAAATGTATAAAAGTAGGTGAATCTAGTAATAAAGATGATTTACCACCTGTGGAAGCAGTTATAAACGCATTTTTTGCGTTGTAGTTTCCTCGCTATAGTGAGGGGAAAAGTTTTGTGTTACACTCGGGTGCAAATGTATTTTACTTCTCGTGTGTTAAAGAACTCGCAAGTTCAGGATTCTATTCTCGAACCACTCGCTTCGCTCGTGGTTCAAAGACACGGCGTTAGACCGTTTTCACATTATCCGATCCGATATCGGATGTCGGAAGGATTTCAATGGAAAAAATCCAAGATGGCGCCTGTAATGTATGGGATATCGGTCCGACATCCGATATCGGATCGGATAATGTGAAAATGCACTTAGGGTCGCCACGCCGGTCGGTCCAATGAAATAAAATGCAAAAATGTTTTACGGGTCAGTCCAATGAAATAAGATGCAAAAATGTTTTATGATTTACTTTTATAAAATGGTCATTTTGTTTTTTACCTTCCCTAAACTTTAGGCATGCGCCATGGCAATGTCATGTGTACCTATTTTAAGTACAGTCACGAGCATAGGTAAATATTTATAAATAGAATCTGTTCGGAAAGTCAAGAGTCGTGAGATGTATGGGGTCCAATACATTCCACGACTTTTGACTTTCCGAACAGTTTCTAGCATAGATCCTTAATTATAAAATTAACTTATATTGCAGTTTGCAAATTAAGAATCAGAATAATCTGCAATGTATTTTTCCCCTCACTAGCTCGGAAACACGTGTTTTGTCCTTTAATACCAGCGGGTAAAAACGCATTTTATCCACTAGTGGGTAAAGTAATTTGACCTTGAATAAAGTCAAATTAACTGCTTTAAAATGTATAAAAGTAGGTGAATCTAGTAATAAAGATGATTTACCACCTGTGGAAGCAGTTATAAACGCATTTTTTGCGTTGTAGTTTCCTCGCTATAGTGAGGGGAAAAGTTTTGTGTTACACTCGGGTGCAAATGTATTTTACTTCTCGTGTGTTAAAGAACTCGCAAGTTCAGGATTCTATTCTCGAACCACTCGCTTCGCTCGTGGTTCAACTATAGAATCCTTTCACTTGCTCGTTTTTCAATTCCATACTCGGCGTTAAAATACAACTTTGCCCCCTTGTATAACAAATAACTATTAATCATAGGTATTCTTTGTATTTATGTGTAGGCTTGGAAGTAATTTGCAGATTGTTTATTCAGTTACTTTTTACTTAAGTACAAGTACATATATTTTTATTCAAATTAATAAGTACGTGAACGTACTTTGTATTCATATCAATGCAAGCTCTGTCTACCCCGCAAGGCATATAGGCGTGGTTATATGCATGTATGTTTTCACTAATATCCACCGTTACCTATATTATAAAACAAAAACAACATGAACACAGATCACTAGTACTAACACAGAATATATAATAGTACAAGGTACTAATAAATTACTGCGTAATACTCAGAAAAGCAATACGTGCCGCGCGACTACACAGGCGGGCGTTTCGCGCCCCTCGGCCACTTGTTACGCCGGCGGAACGGCTTAGCGTTTCAGGTACTTTCTTCCCGTGGGTGTCGTACCGAAGGCGACTGTGGGATATGGGTTAAATTGTGGCAGGCGAGAGCTGAGCAACCTACACAATGTCACAATTTCGTTTTCTTTCAACCCCTTTTTGCAAGAGTGGCACTGAAACTAGTAGTTTCATGTTCTGCCTATCATGGGATACAGGCGTGATTGTATGTATGATTGTATGTATGTAATTTGACTTTGTTCAAGGACAAATTACTTTACCCACTAGTGGATAAAATGCATTTTTACCCGCTGGTATTAAAGGACAAAACACGTGTTTCAGAGCTAGTGAGGGGAAAAGAATATTTTTTATTCGAAAGCACACAGATAATAAACAATTTTACACTGGCATAAAATAGTAATTTAATACCTAAAGTGCCACGAAATCGCCTCACAGCATATTGCTGGCGACTTCCAGCGCTGGTCTTCCGATGGGAAAAGAGATTCTTTTATTTGTATCATCAGCTGTGTCCATAGTGTCCATACTGATCAAAAACTCCGCAGCCTCACACTGACGTCCGTCGTGAGCGACCGCGACCTATCATGCCGGAACAAAACATCAGAAGCCCGATTTCGATCGGACGTCCGTGCGCTCAAGGCCACGTCCGCGTCCGCGACCGATTTTCAACATTGTCCAGATTCCCGTCCGCGGTCGATTCATCCGCGTAGTGCTCGGCAACGTTTTCAACAACCCAACCAATTTGCTCGGCAATATTTTAGTCCCATGGCACCGGATTCGTAGGTTTCGCATATTCTTTTGGAGAAGGAAAGGAAAAAGAAATCATTCGTAGTAAATAATGTGCACTTGTACAGAACTATTTTGAACAGCTGACTGAGAACCGCCATCGCCATCTTCCCGAGCAAATTGGCTCGGGCAAGGCAAACGTGCGCACACCAGCACGGACGTTTTGTAAGCGAGGCAATGCCTCGAAAGGCTGCTGGGTAAGTTTGGACACTGAACTCGGCTAATCTACGATGAAGTACAGTCAACCAATTAGAACCCTACTCCACTGTAGAACTATGCCATCCATAGTGACGTTATAAATCAGATGGTAAGAAATCTCTTACTGCTTGTCATTTTGACATGGTTGTAGAGTCTAGTATGCCACTCTACAACTATGTCAAAATTCCAATTGGTTGACCGTACAGATTCATATCAAATTAAATTTTGATAACATGACATTACAAGTCAAAATGATGAACTATATAATCTATGTTATTACCTACTCGCCACTTTTACCTTTTTGCACTTAGAGAAAAATTGAT
This sequence comes from Leguminivora glycinivorella, assembly GCF_023078275.1. Lineage (NCBI taxonomy): Eukaryota > Metazoa > Arthropoda > Insecta > Lepidoptera > Tortricidae > Leguminivora > Leguminivora glycinivorella. The sequence goes on along the minus strand of NC_062989.1, from coordinate 7,068,411 downwards.
ATCGTCCGGCAAAGTGGTAATCTGTGTGATTCTTAATGATGTAACTTGATTTACCGCTTAAATACTTACACAGTCAGTCCTTTTTATACCGCTACAAGCTACGTGCAAGTGATACGTAAATTCTAGATAGGTTATTAGAGTACTATTAAACATTAAATATTTATCTAGACATTTGGATTAATTAAGTACTTCATTGCGCAAATTAATGAAGGTAGGAAACAATTGTATTATTTGTATTGCTGCTTTATTGAAATAGGTATCTATGCACAAAAAAATATAAATAAAAGTATAACTTAAAGCCCCATAAAAGACCTGTCCGCATAGTAATGTAGAAATTGCAGAACATTCCCAAAAAGCGGAAACATTCTTGAGAATGTTCGCAGAACATTCCTACAACATGAAATTTATTGTTTAAACGAGAGAATATACTTGAAATAAAGTTTAAATGGGCATAATATAGAACTATATATGTTATTATATATATAATGTTGTCTATTACAAGATAGATGTCAAAAAGTGAGAAAAAAAAGAGTGGCGATAAATTAAAACACGACCGAAGGGAGTGTTTTAAATCGACACGAGTTACGAATTTCCTTTTCGCACGTGTATCGTACGACGCTTTTCAGTACAGATGACCCTCCGAAGTTTCGACCTGGCATATAATGAACCACTTCTCGGTCTCGCACTAGTGCGTAAAAAAAACACCATCTGTACTGAAAAATAATTTTACATTTAAATAATATGATGATTAAAAGATTTCCTACCTAAATCTTTGAAATCAGATTTCTTATCGGATTGCAAATAACCTAAACATCCAAATTGTAAACTAATCAATTAATTGAGAACCTCGTCCTTTTTTTGAAGTCGGTTAAAAATAGTAAAAAAATACAAAAAAAATCTCTAAGGCCGGCAACAGACAGTCTTAAGTTTCATAATCTTAAAAAATTATAATCTTATGAAATCAGATCGAGTGCACGGATTTCCATACAATTTCGCAACTGTCCACACACAGTCTTATTTTTTAAGATTATGATTTTTTTCAGATTGATCTGACAGATTGCGAATAATGTGAATTTTAAGAATGTGTGTGAATTTTAAGAATGTGTGTGGCAATGTGTGGGAATTTTATAAGATTATGATTTTTTCAGATTATGAATTTTAAGACTGTCTGTTGCCGGCCTAAAAGTATTTATTGTGTCATCCTCCTCCTTGCGTTATCCCGGCATTTGCAACGGCTCATGGGAGCCTTGGGTCCGCTTTGACAACTAATCCCAAGATTTGGCGTAGGCACTAGTTTTTACGAAAGCGACTGCCATCTGACCTTCCAACCCGAAGGGTAAACTAGACCTTATTGGAATTGGTCCGGTTTCCTCACGACTCACGATGTTATCCTTCACCGAAAAGCGGCTGGCAAATATCAAATGGCATTTCGCACATAAATTCCGAAAAACTCATTGGTCGCAAGCCGGGATTCGAACCCGCGACCTCCAGAACGAAAGTCGCACGAGTGTAATAAAAGTATTTATTGTATATTTTGTAATAATTATAACAGTCTAGATTCCCGATTACCTAAAGGTACCTAGAAGTATTTCGCGCTTCGATTGAGGTAGAGGTATATTATTACAATGGGTAAATATTTTCCCATGGCCTTTCATCGAGTTCTAGGTACATGTGTAGAAGTCTAGTCAAGTGTCCCACTTTGTCACTTACAATAAGGACGAGATCCGTTTGAATATTTATATGAATAACCTGTATAAGATCCCTTATCGCGATCGATAAAGGGGGACGTTTTGCTTGAAAACGACACAGATTAGTTATGAAATATCTTGCATCATTCATGTTTTTTCACACTTCGCACTTATCTTCATTGTCTTATTGACAGTATTTATGTATTACAGTATAATTAGTAGAACTTAATAGGACTAATAACACAGCTATTTTTCTCATATGCCTAACCTTTTATACTTTAGTTTGCTCAGTGTTGCCTAGCAGAAATTTTCACCAGCCGCCACTGATAGGTATCTACCTCTAGGTATGTCAAGCTAGCTAGACCAAGCCAAGTAGGTAGCTAGGCCATTTTTTTTTTTTTCAAAGTTGTCACCCCACTTTTTTTGGATTTGGAAATTTTTATGTGATTTCCACTCAGAATCGCGAGCTCTTTACAATCCTAAAGAGAAAAAAAGTGTCTCAAGGTTTTTTTCCCATTCCGTTTTTTCCATTTCCATTTTTTTCATACATTTTGAATGACGGTAACGGAATGGAGGGCTTGAAAAATGTATGGAAATCTTGGGACATTTTTTTTCTCCTATCAGGATCGAAAGACCTTACGATTCTGAGCATGAATCGCGTAAAAACTACCTATGTTACAAAAAAAGTGGGGTGGACAACTTTAAAAAAATGGCTCAGCTAGGCAGCTAGGTAGCTAGGTAGACAAGGGTGACCAGACATCTTCTCGGCGAGCTCACTCCATTATAGGCTCCATTGTAGGTCTTTGCGTTTGGCTAGTCTGTGGACAAGAGTACCTAAGCCCATTTATATAATGTTCAAAAAAATACCCATCACGGATCGACGGTATTGTGGACATTGAAGAAATGTGGAGCCAAAGCCAATAAGACGTTTATGTGATACTTTAATCATCGTCATTTTCACCCTTATCTCAATTACTTGGGGTCGGCACAGCATATCTTTTTCTCCCATATTATCTTTAAGGTTAGATTAAATTTGATGGTTTATTGTTTAAGAACATGCATGACATTGTTATCACAGAGATCTTTTGCAGCTTGCATATGATGAATCGGTCTTCAATTCCAGGTCCAAAATGTGGGCGTGTGACCCAGCGTTCACGACTCCGATCCTGCAGAGCTACAGTGCAGCAGGGCCGCTGTTCGTCCAAGCTCTGCAGGGGTTCTTTGCGGCACAGTGCGCCTTGGCTGGTGACCACTTGTGGCCTGCTGACGCTACTGAAGCTGTACTCCAAGGTATATTTCTTTCTAAAGATTGCAGCGCTCGACCGTCAACTATGCAAACATTTGCCTTAACATTTCCAATACATTATTACCACTCCTAATGTTCGCGTTCCAGGACCTTTTCTTTATTATTTTATAACATATTTATATCGTTTAATGTTTGTAGATCCCAATTATGACTTCATCGTGGTGGGGGCAGGATCGGCTGGTGCCGTGTTGGCGAACCGTCTCACAGAAGTGGCAGACTGGAAAGTTCTACTCGTGGAGGCGGGTGGAAACCCCTCCTTAGGAACTATGGTAAGCGTTCCCTTAGGTCTTTGCACCTAACATGATAGGTATTTACCTAGAACAAACTTAAACTTTACCTCGTAAAAGCAAACCATTCAATTTTGATTAAATTGTAAGATTTTGTCTGCTGCTTTAACTGGTTTTATTTTTATTCACAGATACCACAAGCATTTTTCAGTAACATAGGAGGGCCGGATGATTGGGGCTACCGGCCAATCCCTCAAGAAGGAGCCTGTCGGTCCTACGCCACGAAGAGCTGCGCCTGGCCCCGAGGCAAGACCCTCGGCGGCTGCAGCGCCATCAACGGCATGTACTACGTTAGGGGAAACAGGCTCGACTACGACGAGTGGGCCGCCGCCGGCAACCACGGCTGGAGCTACGACGAAGTCCTCCCCTATTTCAAGAAAAGTGAAAACTTCACTGGAACCCTCAACGAAGACACAACCCCGTACCATGGCACTGGAGGATACCTAAGCGTAGAAGACACTAAAAATGTCCATGACATTGAAAAACTACTTATACAAGCTGCTACGGAAATTGGCATTGAAGCGCTGTATGACGTAAGCGGTAAGAACCAAATGGGCATCACCCGAACATTCACCACAACCAAAAATGGAGTCAGGCACAGCACAGCATCCGCATTTCTAAGCCCAATAAAACAACGCAAGAATCTACACGTCATCAAAAATACGATGGCTACGAAAATTTTGTTTAAACCGAACACCCGGGATGTGGAAAGTATAGTTTTGAATAAGAATGGTAGAGATGTTGTAGTAAAAGCGAAAAAAGAAATAATAATATCAGCTGGTGCTATTAACTCACCCCAGTTGTTAATGTTGTCTGGTATAGGGCCTCGAAAACATTTAGAAGACTTAAATATCGATGTTAAACTGGATTTACCTGTAGGTGAAAACTTACAAGATCACGTGTATATTCCCACCTACTTCACCATGCCCGGCGATAAAGATACCCTTGGACTACTTCAAATTACAGGAGCGTTTGCAGAATTCATCACGCAAAACACAGGAATACTCTCGGATACCAGTCCTCATAAAGTGATTTCTTTCTACAATACCACGGATCCCAAGGCCAGCAGTCCAGATGTACAATTTCATCACGTATTGGTGCCTCCAAACTCTTATAACCTTTTGGACATTTATAGTGTTCACGGTATGAATGATGACTTAATAAAAAAGTTCCGCGAAGTAAATGAGAACAATCATATACTTCTAATGGTCTTAGTTTTGTTGAGACCAAAGTCTAAAGGACGCATTATCCTCAAGAGCACCGATCCTCATGACTATCCATTGATTTATGCCAACTACTTCCAAGAGCAAGATGACGTCTTAACTATAATTAGGGGTTTCAAACAATACTCATTAAAAATGGGAGATACGAATACATTTAAGCATATTGGGCTAAAGCAACAATGGATCGAAATAGAAGCTTGCAAAAAGTTCGAGACAGATTCAGACGACTTTATAGAATGTGTTGCAAGAGAAACTACATTTTCCCTTTATCATCCCGTTGGAACTGTCAAAATGGGACCGGATGGGGATGCCAGTTCAGTAGTCGACCCGGAGTTAAAGGTTAAACATGTAACAGGTCTAAGAGTGGTGGATGCCAGTATCATGCCAGATATCACGCGAGGTAATACAAACGCTCCAACAATCATGATTGCTGAGAAAGCAGCTGATATGATAAAAGCATTTTGGTCTAAAGGGCATACGGAATTATAAAAGAAAAGAACAAATAGCACAATTAAATAGTGTAAATATGGTAGATGGTGTGGTGAAAACGGTAGGTATAGGATAGGCAAAGAGGATCGAGTATTATAAAGAGTTACTACTGTCGAAGTAAAATGTGTAATCACAGTGCATCTCTTGACACATTCTTAGCTTGATATGTGTTAAAATGTCGAATATTAATATTAGCGCCATCAAGCTGAGCGTACCCCAAAGGTGTAATGCCATCTAGGCCACCATACCTTTTTCTGTATGGTACTGCATGAGGTACGTTTTTTTCTTTGACTACCTTTTTCTGTATGGTACTGCATGAGGTACGTTTTTTTTGTTAGACTTTATCTGTCTATACGGAGTTATTATATATGTCTTTGGTGTAGGTAATGTATTTAATTTACATAGATAAAGAGTACCTAACTGATACACCAAATAAAAACAAATACTTTATTTATGTTGTACATGATTTTGTTAACATCCCTGTTTTTTTATTGAACCTATCTTACGTAAGTACAAGCTAATACAATGACTAGCAACGATTTACCTAGGTACTTACTTAAAAAACTGTGCAAGAGCGTATCGGCCCACGCTCAGTGTAGGGTTCCGTAGTTTCCTGACTGTTACAATAAGTGTCCCCACTTAAGTACTACCCGTCCCGATCCCTTCATCTCGAAGTAGCCCAAAGTCTAGCGGCGCCATCTCTCGATGAATTGGTAATTTTGGATTGCGAGAACCGATTTCAATATATATATTTTTTTATAATTTTGGATTAAAAGAAACGTTTAAGGTACTAAACTAAATGCTGCAACTCAGTTCAGAAATTATTTAGTACAACTTTTCAAAAACTGTTCAACCTATCTATACCTAAAATATTTACATTATCTAAAAACTATTTTAGTAAATCCCCATTCCTTTTTTAAATACCTAATACCTATCCAACAATATATTTATCACACGTTGGGGATGAAATGAAAAAAAAACAGTCCCCAATTTACGTGTCCGGGGTGGGTACCAAACATTTTATCCATTTTTTATTTTATCACTTTGTCGGCGTGATTGATATACTCGTACATTGGTACCCAATTTCAGCTACCTAGTGCTAACGGTCACCGAGAGTGAGATTATCCGCGGACATCGAGTACATACCCTTATAGAGTAGAAATGTTATTTAATTTGTTCGAGAACGATTCCGCCAACTCGCAGCTACTCATATCCCCTCTCACTGCGCTCCCATTGGCTGATACAAGGTCAAGTGATAGGTGCTAGGGATGAGGTAGTGCGTAAGTAAGGTTTATCGATAACGATATTTAACTGCAAGTATAAGTATTCTACCTGCTCTCACTTATATTGTCAATCTATCGATGTCTACTGGCACTTTTCCTTCTTTGTGGCGGAAAGCGTACGTAATTCCATTACCTAAGAAGGCTAATCCTAGTGAAATGAAAGACTTTCGGCCTATCTCTATACTACCTTTCTTGTCCAAAGTTTTAGAAGCCATTGTCCATAAGAAATTGTCTGCTCACATCTTCAACAACCAGCTCCTATCTCCTTATCAGTCAGGTTTTCGCTCTGGTCACAGGACGACTACCGCATTGCTGAAAGTTGTTGAGGATGTTAGATCAGGCATGGAGACATCTCAGTTAACAGTGCTAGTCTTGATCGACTTTTCCAATGCTTTCAATGCAGTTAATCATGACTTGTTACTTGCTACATTAAGACACCTAAACATCTCATCAACAGTGACCAAGTGGTTTTCTTCCTATCTTCAGGATCGTCATCAGGCGGTCAGGGCGGATGATGCTATCTCCGATTGGCGTGAACTGACTTCTGGCGTTCCTCAGGGCGGCATTCTGTCTCCTCTCCTTTTTTCTGTCTTCATAAATCTAATCACTTCTAGGATCCTCTGCTCTCATCATTTATACGCTGACGACCTACAAATATATACGCAAACTGATTTAACTCGTTTAAAACAAGCAGTGACGAAAATTAATAATGATTTGGCCAATATCTCTACCTGGTCTCGTAATTTCGGCATCAATGTTAATCCGGACAAATGTCAAGCCATCATATTCGGAAGTCCTCGCTTGCTTTCTTTAGTAAATGTCGATCAGTTGGCTCCGATCCTTTACGCGGGCAGTGTGGTTCCTTACGCGCCGGAAGTGAGAAACTTGGGTCTATTAATGGATAGTGGTCTGTCTTGGGCTCCGCAAGTCTCGGATGTTTGTCGCCGGGTAACGAATATGCTGCGGTCTTTTTACAGGCTTAAACACTTTTTGCCGGTTAGCTCGAAAATGCTCCTTATTCAGGCGTTAGTATTGCCTGTAATAGATTATGGTGACGTGTGTTATTCAAACATTACGCAGGAATTACTAAATAAATTGGATCGTTTGCTTAATAACTGCATCCGATTCATCTACGGGCTCAGAAAGTACGACCATATTTCCATCTTCCGCCGAAAACTAAACTGGCTCCCGATCCGCGAGCGTAGGTCGTCTAGAATACTTTGCATGCTCTATACTATCCTGTTTGATCCAGCTGCACCAGATTACCTTCGATCTAAATTTCAATTTATAACTCCTTGTCCCGATTGCGATCTTCGTAAGTCTCGGAGCCTTAAGCTCGCTATCCCCCTCTATTAGTGGGGACGTTTATCGACAAAAAGAGGCCAAACCTTTTTTTTCTTGACCAAAGCATGAAACTTGGCACAGTTGTTCCTTATATCAAAATAAGCCGATTAAGATCGGGAGCCTTCGGGAGCCTCCCCCCTGGGGCTCGGGAGGGGGGGTCAAAGTACCGCTTCACCCGGCTTGCTTTGAAAAATTCTAACATAGCCCGTTTAGTTCATAGGTCATGTTTGGTATCGTTTTCGAGTAAATCAATAACTTAGAATTCATTTTTGGTACTAAAATTATAATTTAATGGTAAATAAAATAAAAAAAAATTAAAAGTTTGAAATTTTCATCTATGATTTACAAATTCAAGTCATCATAAATGTCAAACTGTTTGCTTTTTCTACAAATAAAAAATATTATATGAAAGCCTATTTAATATAGATTATGAATAATATAACTTTTACCCACTTTTACTAACGTTAAGTTTCATAAAAAAAACTTTAAGCCGCGCGGCGTTGGGACGCCGCAAGCGTAATTTTAAAATGCCTTTATTTTAAAAAAACTCTATTAGAACCCGTTTAGCTATTAGGTCATGTTTAGTATCGTTTTCGAGTAAATTAATAACGTAGAATTTAGTTTTGGTACTAAAATGACCATTTAATGTTAAATGAAATTTAAAAAAAATCTGTGAGTTGCAAATTCACGTCACCATAACGGTTTGCTTTTTCTATAAATATAAAAATATGATATTAAAGCCTATTCACAAAGGATAGTACGCGTTCACCTACGCGAGCTTAGACTGTGTGCGGGGAACGCGCCTCTTTCATATATTTGATCGCCAGTGTCAGAGGTGTGTTAATGCATAAATAGAAAAAGATTCATTATTATTGACTCCGGTGTCGACAACGGCAACACTCGGGTCGGACCACACGATCTAAAGACCGACTGTACCTGTTATTTATTCATTGTAGTGAATCCTGAAAGAAATTTATATAATAGTATTTTATACAATCGTGATATAATACAAAATTTTTCAGTCGAGTACCATGTGTAGTACGGTACGAGAGTGAAAAGCTTAATTATATCACTATTGTATACAATACTTTTTCTACGAGTCATCATCTTCATCATCAATGGACGGAAATATCACCATTCATGCAAGTTAAAATTAATGTCAGTAGAGTCGTTCACCATTGTATCAACATCGAATTACCTAGCAACCAATTGTTTGTAATAACCGTCTCTGATTGGCCGATAACGCGACAGATAAAAAAAATGTGTTTCAGATGCAGGAAAATTTGCCAGGTATCGCAAATTAGTATAGAAATTGTATGAAGTTCTATTTTTGAAATTATTATAGTTAACTAAAGTCAATTATAATGAGCTTATTATAATTGAGTCGGAACTGCCATAGAGTATCCAACACTGAAAAGTTAGCACTTATAGTTTAGTCTGTGGTGTCCTAATTGATAGATTACTCATACTCATACTATACATTCCCTTCACAGAAACATAGCTGGGTACATATGGAACTGCATAAAGAAGGCTCTACCCTCTTTATGCAGTTGCATCGGTTTTTGCAACCTGATTTACATTTACATCTTGTAACTTCTAAGCATACTCATATACTGGCCACTTCAGTGTTGTCTGACCAGTGTGGTACCCATTCGTCTCCTTCTTCCTTCCATCTCCAAGAAGACGGACTTGGTAAATTTTGGTGTGGCACCAACGCCTGACTCCAAACAAGAACGCCCTGAGTCCCATTTCTCAAAACTGAAAGTTACAAGTTACAAGCGGAAGTCTCTTTCCAACTTGTCATATTAGACATTGACAACCAGTTGAAAATTGTAACTTGTAGCTTCGAGAAATGGGCCCCTGGTACACTGTGCGCAGTATATGCTGATGCAAGGCAGCCTCTGAAGGAGGTATGTTCTCCAATTGTCGATCTTTTCTGGTACCTAAAGAGGTAGGTACTTCGACCACTCATTCACCGTTGCGCAACGACTTGGTCTGAAACAATATGTGAATTATCATTTTAGAGTCTACAACTATCAAATTACAACTTTTTGGTGGATCACGTAACCTTCAGTATTACCCACTTACGTTACGTATCATACAAAATTATTACAAAATTTAGTAGAATCTGATTTGCCTCTGATATTGCTCCATCTTGTAATAGTTTGACACTCTCAGAGGCTCTCTCTTTTTCAGAGGCTCAGAAGAAGTACAGTACATATGATAGGGAATTGACTGCAATATACATGGCTATAGCACATTTTAGAAACATGGTAGAAGGCCGGAGATTGATAGTGTATACGGACCATAAGCCTCTCACGGTAGCGTTAACAAAAGTAGGCTCAGCAAAAGAAACACCTAGGCGAGCGAGACAGCTAATGTTTATAAGCGAATTTACGAGCGAAATAGAACACATTAGCGGCTCACAGAATATAGTTGCTGACGCGCTATCACGTGTAGAAACAATAGCGTGCCCTGTAGCCAGCGATTTCGAAGAAATTGCGCAAGCACAGGAAGCAGATAAGCAGTTCGCGGACTTGTTTACAACAGACAGAACAAAGTATAAATTGTTAGGCATGCCAAATTCAAACGTAAAGTTATATTGCGAGATATCAGGTGACGTGGCTCGACCTTATTTACCAGAACAATTCAGGAAGATAGCGTTCGAGTCAGTACATAATGTTAGTCATCCTGGGATTAGGACCACGCGTAAGATGGTAGCCCAAAGATATTTTTGGCCAGGCATGAATAAAGATGTAGGCACATGGGCAAGGGCGTGCGTACAGTGCCAAAGGGCAAAGGTAAACAGGCACACGATATCGAAGTTAGGTAAATTTCAGGACGCGGAAAGGTTTAAGCATATTCATGTGGACATCGTGGGACCTTTACCCACGACAGCTCAAGGTTTTAGGTACATAGTTACTATGATAGATCGTCGCACCAGATGGCCGGAAGCCATACCAATTGTTGACATGACAGCGGAAACAGTATCTAAAGTTATTTATGAAAATTGGATTTGTAGATTCGGTTGTCCAAGTTTAATTACAACGGATCAAGGTAGACAATTTGAAAGCGATCTATTTAGGGGTTTGATGAAATTTCTGGGCGTTCAGAAGGTACGTACAACGCCTTATCACCCTCAGAGCAACGGGATCGTCGAACGTTGGCATCGGGTAGCTAAAAGTGCTCTAACAGCCAGGTTAGCAGACAACGCATCCTGGGCGGACGAGCTTCCAACGGTTCTACTAGGACTCCGAGCAGCGTGCAGGTCAGACAATGAGGTAAGTGCAGCTGAGATGCTATACGGTCATGTATTGAGATTACCGGGTGATTTTTACGTTCAATCACAAAAAAGTTCCGACGACCCATTTTCATATGTAGAAAGACTTAGATCTGTAGTTGACAATTTACGTCCCGCGTCACGAGCGAATAGCGATTCGAGAAAATTATTTGTGCATAAAGAATTAGAGTCATGTTCTCATGTTTTTGTAAGGAATGATATGGTACGGAAACCACTTACACCTAATTACGACGGACCATATTTAGTATTGAATAGAAGGCCTAAGACTTATAAAATTCAGTTACCTAACAGACAAGTAGAGATATCCATAGATAGGTTAAAACCAGCATTTTTGTTAAATGAACAGCCAGAAGTAGAAAGTTCCTCGGGAAAGAGAGATAATAGTAATACAGGTTTGAGCACAAATGAGCCTAAACAGCCTTTAGTGCAACAAACGCCGACACCTGTGACTCGTACCACGCGGAGCGGGCGAGTTATAAATAGGCCAGTTAGATTTTTGCTTGATGAATAGTTGTCACATACAAGTAGTACCACAGTCAATATATGGGAGTACAATGACTTTAAGAATATCGATGTCGAGAGCTGAGGAGTAAAGTTACTTGTGCGGAGGGTTTCCCGCAAGTGATCATTTCTTAATTCAGGTTTTCCTAAATTCAGGAAATCCGGGTCCACTACATTTGTCTTTTAACTTAGTATCTCCTGGATGGAGACTGGACCCTGGGAATGGAAATTCCCTAAAGTAGTTAGGACGTTAGTCACTCCACCGGGTGGATGGCTACATTCAAACATAATTACTTATCGCTAAAGTTTTTTTTCAGTTTCAAGTCGGGCTCTATATAAGAGTTCCGCAACTTAGTTTAGAGTTAATGTACGGCAGGTCGTGTAGGTACTGTGACGATGTTTAATTGCTAAGTATGCGTATCAAGGTGATACGTGATATGTCATAAGTAGTAATATACTGATTCATGATTGTTGTAGCATATTTAAACAGATGTTTTTCTAAATACATGTATTAAATCCAAATTCATCTTGAAACGTATTAGACGTTAGAGTATCAAATTAGTTTGCCAGTTTATATAATATTTCAATTGTTTAACAATGGGATTATCTCAAGGAAAGCAGGACGATAGTAACTCACACAATGCTATTGCTATAGCAAAAGTAGAAAATTTGTCTAATCAAGTGGAGTCAAAACTAAATTATGTCGGAATTGGACTCATCGTTTTGGGAATAATTTTGTTTTTGGCAATGTGTTACATTGTAAGAACGAAATGTAAGCAATGTGCAAGATCGTGGGTACAGAGAACTGTGGAGAACATACCACCCACAGCGATCAAAGTTCATACTGTTCCTGCTAATCCACAACAAGTGTATTAACAATAAGTGTCATTATGTGAAGAAACATGTTTAACTTGTGTTATTAAGTTTTAAGTTCTCAGAACTAGAGGTATGTTATTATAAATGAAACAGTGTTTGTGTAATGTAATGTAACTAGAGCGGATATGATTTCGCAACTCTTGTTTACCATATGAACGTTAGCTTGGTAAGCGTTCCTTGAACCTTTAGCACTGTAAGGTTTGTGTTACATTGTTAGCAAGTACTTGGCTATTATTAGCTTTGATTATTTTTTGTATGATGTTGTATTAATTTGGACCTTTTCTTTTCTTTTTGAAAAAAAGAAAAGGGGGGGAATGATGTAGGGACACGGCGGTGACGCATGCACTAGAGTCAGCAATTATGAACTTATTACTTTGGAGCTTTAGCTAACAGTCAGTCACGGAGCGCGAGGCATACAGCGCGCACACAAACTAGTAGTCGTACCGCGGCACCGCCTGGCCTCACATAGTTTCTGTGTATTTATAATTGTAACTTTCTAATTGTGTGAAGTCAGATTAAATGCAGAGTTAATATTGGACATTAAAAGTTTAATTTCTCTCCAGTCAAAATTACCCGTAGACTCTTTAACAAAAGCCACAGTGAATTATTATATTAACTATTTAGCGTTTGGGAATAAACGTTAAAACACCTTGAGTGGCCTGGCTAAGCTTCAAAGCCAAAAGAAAACGTTAATAGATTAGACATAGTATGGGTTAGGTACGATAAACGCAGCTTGAAACGATCAACAAGGGAGAACCAAAACCACCCAAGGCTTCAAACTATTACGAGATGGAGCAATATCATAGATAGGCTAATCAGATTCTACTAAAGTTTGTAATTGTTTTGTATGATAGGTAAGTGTGTAATAGTGAAGGTGATCCACCAAAATGTTGTAATTTGATAGTTGCAGAATCTGTTTAAATAAAATGACAATGCACATATTGTTTCAGATCAAGGGTCCTTACGCAACAGTGAATGAGTGCCGGAAGAACCTCTTTACTAGAAAAGATCGACACTTGGAGAACATACCTCCTTCCGAGGCTGCCTTACTTCATCATATACTGCCATTTGTCTAAGACTGGGGCTAAACACATGCCAACCACACCCTTGCTGCCGACGCTAGGACACCACGGACTCCACTGCCAGTCTATTGCTGGCCGAATTTTGTGACACGCTGCACTTAACGATTTAATCCGCAAGGCTCTCGGCACAGCGAACATACCGACAACCCTCGAAACTGTCGGCTTGTCAGCAGCAGACGGAAAGCGGCCTGATGGTTGCTCGCTTTTGCCTTGGTTTCTGGGACGACCCTTGGCGTGGGGCGTGACCTGTGTGGATACCTTGGCTCCGTCCAACGTCTAACGCTCGGCCCAGAAACCAGGGACTGCTGCTGCAAAACGCCCAGTTTAAACGCGCAAATATGCATTTTTAAAAAACAACTACATATTTGCGGCAATTGCATTTGAAACATTTGGACCATGGTCATCAGACACCAAGCAGTTCGTGAAGGAAGCTTCCACCAAACTTGTCTGGGTGTTTGGTGACATACGCATAGGCTTTTACATCATATTTTTATTTAAAGAAAAAGCAAACAGTTGACATTTTTGTTGACTTGAATTTGCAAATTATAGATGAATTTTTTTTTAATTTATTTACCATTAAATTATAATTGTAGTACCAAAAATAAATTCTTTGTTATTAATTTACTCGAAAACTATATCAAACATGACCTAATAGCTAAACCGGGTCTAATAGAGTTTTTAAAATAGAGGTATTTTAAAATTACGCTCGCGGCGTCCCGACGCCGCGCGTCTTAAAGTAATTTTTTTGTGGAACTTAACGTTTGTGAAGGTGGATAAAAGTTATATTGTTTATAATCTATAATAAATAGGCTTTCATATCATATTTTTTATTTATAGAAAAAGCAAACAGTTTGTCATTTATGATGACTTGAATTTGTAATCATGGATGAAAATTTCAAATTTTTAATTTTTTTTTAATTTTACTTACCATTAAATTATAATTGTAGTACCAAAAATGAATTCTAACTTATGTATTTACTCGAAAACGATATCAAACATGACCTAATAGCTAAACGGGGTCTAATAGAGTTTCTAAAATAAAGGCATTTTAAAATTACGCTCGCGGCGTACCGACGCCGCGCGTCTTAAAGTAATTTTTTTGTGGAACTTAACGTTAGTAAAGGTGGATAAAAGTTATGTTTTTTATAATCTATATTAAATAGGCTATCATGTCATATTTTTTATTTATAGAAACAGCAAACAGTTTGTCATTTATGATGACTTGAATTTATAAATCATGGATGAAAATTTCAAATTTTTAAATTTTTTTTTATTTTATTTACAATTGAATGATAATTTTAGTACTAAAAACGAATTCTACGTTATTGATTTACTCGAAAACGATATCAAACATGACCTATTAACTAAACGAGATAAGTTAGAATTTTTCAAACCAAGCCGGGTGAAGCGGTACTTTGACCCCCCCTCCCGGGCCCCAGGGGGGAGGCTCCCGAAGGCTCCCGATCTTAATCGGCTTATTTTGATATAAGGAACAACTGTGCCAAGTTTCATGCTTTGGTCAAAAAAATTAAGGTTTTTCAATAAACTCCCCAACTATATCGCACCGGGTTCATGTCCAACTCCTTCGCTATGCAGGCAATTCGTCTTTGGAACGATCTCCCTCTCGCAATACGACAAGCACAGAGCAAGTTTTCCTTCAAACGTCAATTACGTAAACACTTCTCGCAGGTACACCAACGTTGTTAGACAGTAATGGTTAAATGGGTACTATATACACCGTGTTTCCGGTATCACTCAAAACCTCAGACACCCCAACTGATTTTTATTTTTTTAAACGTATCTAGAATGTTCATTTTTTAATCTGATAATTATTATTTGTTTAAATTGAATTTTTAATTTTCTGCGCAGCTCTACTCGGCTTTTAACTCTACACTCAATAAAATAATTGCTAGCTACCATCATAAGCCTTCAAACTGTTTAATTGTGTACGTTACTGCAACGACACAAGGTTTACCAATAGACAGCTATGGCAATGTAAAGCACTTTAACCTGTCTCACAGTAAACTTCAAATTGGACAGGTGACTCAGTAAGCAAATTTAAACCTAAAATTCAAAATGACAAGGTTGTAATTAGGTACGAGTTCAGTTTGTTATGACTTATGATAAACTTTAAATTTAAACTGACGCACAACGTCTATTTCGTAGCAGAAAATAAAATCGTCCAAGTAACCAGCCAGTATTAATACCCTTAAATACTGAAAAAGGTATACAACCTCTAACAATATGATATGCACAATGTTGTATTACGAATTTGTAGAATGGGCACGTAAACAATAACTAATAATACAAATTAAAACAAAAAATATTACCCCCATCAAGATATACCTCAATCGATTCTACTCTCGATTCTGAACAAACAGTTTTCAGGTTTTTAGTGTTAAGTGAAACACGGTGTATATGTATATATATATATATATGTATATTATATATTTTAGTTAGTTTATGTATGTATATGATTGTACTTATTTATGTATGTATATTGATGATGCATATAGTATTTAGATAGTGACTTATATCTATTTAAATTTCTGTTTTATTTTCCGCACCAATTGTAAGTTTCTGTTTGGTCCAATGGTTGACTGGTAGAGAATGCCTTAAGGCATTAAGTTCGCCATTTGTACTTTATGTTGTGCAATAAAGGTTAAATAAATAAATAAATAAATAAATATTTTAACCCCTTACGCGCTGTGCAAGCGTCTGTGCAAGCCCCAAAAGTCTGTAACATTACATGCACACACGGTGGAGCAAAAATCTGTTACATAAAACACGGTATACAAAAAGGGAAAACTATTTCTTGGAAGTAAAAATGGTATAATAATCAGATTATAATTATTTTAAGTAAAAATCATGAAATTTTCCAATCCCTAATAATGTATTTTCGATTTTTTCAAGTTGTGTTTTTTATTTCGATTTAAATAGCAATTTATTATTTTACAAAGTACTTGAACGTGATATTTAAATTAATACGTACATATATCAGATAGAGATTTTACGAAATCGTATCACCTAAATATACCCAAAACATATCTAATTACACCTAAGAATTAGGTACCTAATACATCAGTACATATAATCAAGCTTAACATAATCGATAATATACAATTATTCGACATAAACCATTAATTTAATGCAAACATAAGTGCAAGATAACTTTCTCGTTTGTTTATTTAAATAGAGTGTGATCATTATGTAGTAGGTACACACAATAATATTCCTTACTCATTACTTAAATATCGATATGTCGCAGTAAGATAGATAAAGCCGTTATATAGTTATAACCCTAGGAATATAATTATACGTCGTAACATAGTTAAACGAAAGCGATTAATTGCTATCTTACTAGGAATATAACTATTATTAGTTCTTAGGGAGGAACTTTTAATAAGATTAGTCGGTTATTCAGTAAAATGAAATATGAAACCAAAATTAAATACAATTTAATTAAAGAAAATACGATTACAAGTACATTTTCAATATTTGAATTAAATTTATGATTAAAAATCTGAGAGCTAGTATTTAAGTTTGTAAGATGTTAATCGAGCGAGCGTCTACGGCCAAATAGGCAGAGTTTCGGTCCTCGCAGGCTGAGCAAGGGGTCCCGTCGGGTGGTCGCGTTGCCTCGTCAGCAGTTTGCAGACATTGTAGCTAACACGGCCTCTCCTGACATGCAGCGTCCTCGATGCAGTTCTTGAGTTGTCTTGGATCCACCTCCAGGGCTGCTTCAGAGTCTGGACTCTCGTCATCTGCGGAGTAAACACATACGTTAATACATTAATACATCAAATGTGCTCTCCGCATTGAGCACACATCGTGGTCTGTTGACCAATCCACCTCTCGTCCACATCATTCGTCTAAATAATTATCATCCAAGAATATTCCAATGCCATAAAGGCCACACACGAGAATACCCTCATCAATGCCACGGCGGGCCTTACACGATAATCCCCACATCGATGCCACAGCGGGCCTTGCACGATGTAAAGACAGTATTCCGATGCCACTAGGGCCTTACACACGAATACATACATCGATGCCACAGCGGGCCTTGCACGATGTCAACACAGTATTCCGATGCCACTGGGGCCTTACACGCGAATACATACATCGATGCCACAGCGGGCCTTGCACGATGTCAACACAGTATTCCGATGCCACTGGGGCCTTACACGCGAATACATACATCGATGCCACAGCGGGCCTTGCACGATGTAAAGACAGTATTCCGATGCCACACTGGGGCCTTACACGCGAATACACACACATCGATGCCACAGCGGGCCTTGCACGATGTTAACACAGTATTCCGATGCCACAGCGGGTCTTACACGCGAATACAATCAACGATGCCACAACGGGTTTCCACAACTGTACTGTCTGCACTGGGACCACAGTGGCTACTACTTCTCTGTGTAGAAACGGAGTCACCTTCTGAAACAATCAACTAGGCTTTAAAACTGCCTATTTATCTCTACCGTCTTCGATGCTAAGCTAATGTTTTTTTTCCGTTCGGCCGACCTGACCGTTTCTAAAATGTGTGTTGCATTAGTGTAATTCGTTAATAAAAACATCTCTTCTCAGTTCTCAGTAAAATTACAGGAAAGCATTGCTTGACAAACCTTTCTCAAGTAAAATCGATCAAAATAAATGTTTTGTTCCATACCAACACAAAAACGTATTTTGCCTCTGATCTATACGCCAAAGCACACCTACATTACCTTCAAATATCTGGTAGCAGAAATCAATTACCACTTCAAAATGCATCATCATTTAAATCTTAATGGTGTTCACTACCCAATAAGTTACTTAATTGTTTCCACCCGTTTTCGAATAAAGTGCGGAAAAGTCATACATTTACCACTTCCCGCGCAGTACAACACTCTCAACCAAAATAATTTTATTTTTCAAAACTAATTAAATTATTCTCAATAGACATAAGATAACCATGATCAAAGTCATGATAGCATTGAAGTATCAGGTACTATCCAGCGATAGCTTACACCAAATTGAATTCATCTATTCACGAAATAATTTCCTTTTTCAATAAAACTCATACTCGATTTGCAAGACATTAAAATCATTAACATCAGAACTAATCAGAACCATTCTCAATGGTTAAACAAAAACATATTAAACTTTTCAGTAGTTGTGTCATCAAAACTTCAATAAGCATTCAAATTTTACTATGTTGCTCGACACTTGCTTTTATGAGATTTATTATAAAATCGTTAACTCTCACACTACCATCTTGAATAGGATTTAATTTGAATTCCAAACACTTGCTACCTTATGAAAGAAACACTCCCAATAGTGTCAAATCCGCGTAAAATTACTAGAAGATTCTATTTTTAACCGGTAGGTACCGCACTACACTGTAGCACTCAGCTCTAATCAGTCCAATATTTATATTTTGTACACTTTGTTTTACTAAGGAAGTAATCTGAGCATTTGTTTAAACAAACATTGTTTTTGTTCGTCTCCGAAGAACAGCTTGTTGATTAAGTTTGAGCTGCGTAGTCGATTTGCTACAATGTGTTACATAGTTAACATGGGAACCACAGACCGAATCAGTTAGGTAGGTAAGTTTACTGAGAAACGCGATGAATGTACTCAGTGTCTAACTACTTCATAATTATTTAAGACATCTCTATGTATCGTTATGTACTTGCAGATAAAAGTGATGTAATTAAAATTACGGTGTACTGTACTTGTCAGAAGAGTGCGTAGATGGTCACTGAAAAGTAATTGGTGACTGTGCAAGTACGTATGCACATAAATACATAAAATCTTTCCAAATTTTTACTGGACTTGCTGCATGGCCGCATACGAAGAAAATGAGATAAATAAGTAGAAAACATGACGGTACTAAAGATCAACAAAGATCAAAATCCATTGACAATCAATGTTTCTCCACGAGCGAAACACATTTTACTACGTCTTTCATCTGTACTTACTTTCTCACAAATATATTAAAATCATAGACTCTTAAACCAGCTTACATTTCAGTTTACTGTAGTTTGGTAACACACCATTTAAGATTAAAGACTATAGGCAAACTTTTAAAGTTTCAAACCGTTATCAATCTTCATTTTATCGTCAAATGTCTCTGTCTTAATATGACTTCAATACAATTACGCGTTGCAAATACACATTTCCTTGGACTTGTGACATGTAATGAATTGAAAATCATAGCGACATTGTTTTATGTTTTAAGAAGAGCTCTTACTTTCATTGTCAAACTTTAGTAGACTTGAAAGTAATAAAATCAAAGCAACAAGTTAAATAATCACAAATCTCTCAAACCCTTTCGTCGTAGTCCATAGCGGCAACATACGTGACATCATTCTTATAACAAAAACTCGTCTCTTTTGTAAAAATTACGGTTCGAAATCAAAAGACTAACAAGGAATGCCAAATGGTTAAAGAGTTACCTTTTTTGCATCAATATAATTTCTGTAACTCTGTGTTTTAAATACCGGATGTATTTATAACTACAATCCAATCTGTATTTAGCACTAGAAAGTTGCTATCCAAATCAAAAGCTCACACTAAGTACTCAATTCTATTATTAGATTTAGTTGCACTTGAACTTGACAAAAACTCTACATTGTTGTGGAAATCAACATAACGTTTTAAGTGACGGCTCGTCGTATTACATTGAGAATACTTTAAGGCGCAATAATCTCATTCAATGACAAAATACTAACTTGAGCTTTTCAACATACTAAGTAAATAACCGTAATCAAGATTTCAGCACTGACTTCATACTAATGTGACGCCCTTTTCAGATTAATTAATCCATCGCAAC
The DNA here is from genome assembly GCF_023078275.1 of Leguminivora glycinivorella. Classification (NCBI taxonomy): domain Eukaryota; kingdom Metazoa; phylum Arthropoda; class Insecta; order Lepidoptera; family Tortricidae; genus Leguminivora; species Leguminivora glycinivorella. The sequence continues at coordinate 7,048,205 of NC_062989.1, read as the reverse complement.
TAGAAGTTATACTCGTACTTTATAGAGTTAACTGTTGTTACAACTATTACGAGATCTTACTTTTAATTTATCAATGCAATTTCTAATGCACTCATTACATTTTAAGAGTAATCTGATAATCTCACATGACTTTTTAATGCATCGTTACGTCTGTCACTGATTTTGCGAATACCAAAATACAAATAATCACACCTCGCAATAGCATCACATTAACACTGAGATCAACATAAAGATAATAATGATTTGATCTCACCGGGTGTTCAGTAAGACGCTCCATGTCCGCTGAAGCCACTCGCAGCGGAATCGCTCAGGATACTGCTGTCTGGTCCTGCGGCTGCGCCGTCCAGGTGCACGCCAGGAACCAGGTCACACAGGCTGGGGTAGTAGCACGCCCCTCCTACGTCAGTGCCAGGGTAGCTCAGGATCACCGCCGAAGTTGCTTCCAATCCATCTATATTAGGGAAAGAAGCTGGCGAAGACGCACGCTCTCGAGAAAAACGTTTTTCATTTCCCATGAATTCACAACGCACAATCTAATCAGAAATGGCAAAAAGCGGTTTCATGTTGGCGTTCTATCCCTGCTTCTGATATTAGTTCTTAGGGAGGAACTTTTAATAAGATTAGTCGGTTATTCAGTAAAATGAAATATGAAACCAAAATTAAATACAATTTAATTAAAGAAAATACGATTACAAGTACATTTTCAATATTTGAATTAAATTTATGATTAAAAATCTGAGAGCTAGTATTTAAGTTTGTAAGATGTTAATCGAGCGAGCGTCTACGGCCAAATAGGCAGAGTTTCGGTCCTCGCAGGCTGAGCAAGGGGTCCCGTCGGGTGGTCGCGTTGCCTCGTCAGCAGTTTGCAGACATTGTAGCTAACACTATAATACTAAACTAGTTTAGTCATATAGTCATAACTGGATTCAGTTTAGTGAAATGATTGTAGGCAGGAGTGCAGCGGTGCGGCGGAGGTATAGTTATAACCCTAGGGATATAAGGGAGCGATTCAGAACCATCTTACTAGGAATATAATTATAATACGGTATTTAAAATTGCAAACGGGACTTAATCGCGTATTACTATGTATTAAGTCCCGTTTGCAATTTTAAATATGTGTCAAAATCGTGAAAGTTTAAATCAGTGTTTTATAATACGTATAGCGGGACGATTTGGAATAACAACACCGTCACTGACGTTAGAACAAAGTTTATTTTGTATCGAACATAGTACACAAGGTTTGGTTACTAAGGTTTGGTTACTATATTAGTTAAAACGTAACAGTTAGGGCATGCTCCCGGTATTTCCCGGGAAATCCCGGTAATTTTATGGTGGCGAAAGAACCGGGACAAAAATTTAGGAACCGGTGCTCCCGGTTCTTTTCAAAATATCCGATTTATTCATTTTTTGAATTGTATCTGCATTTGGATTTGTGCGATGGCAGTTTTAATTTAATCTGACAAGATAAACATGATATTTATTGCAAATAGTGTAATTTGCAACATTGCTTGAAACCATGGTACTATTGTATTTCCTTATATAACGTAAACAAACCACAGTGAAGAATTGTTTAGGGCAAGAATTTGTTAATTATTTCCAATTCAATGTGCTTATTCTCTCAAAACACACAGACGGACGGACAGAGTCGCGACATAAGGGTGTTTTTGAATTTTTTTGGTATACTTAGAACTATAAAAATAGTTCGAAAATTCAATAAATAATTGTGCACGAAAACGCAACCGTGACATGAACGACAACTGATGCCGAACGACTGCCTTGTGGTAGCTGGTAAGCCCCCGCCCCCGTCTCCACTGCACCCCCGCACTACACTGCTACAATATTATACTACTGTACTTAATCCAGTTATATAACTATATTACTTAACTAGAGACGTATTATAATTATATCCCTAGACTAAGTTTAATCCAGTGATATAATTATATAACTAAACTAATAACGTATTATAATTATATTCCTAGTAAGATGGTAAGGAATCGCTTTCGTTTAGCTATGTTACGGCATATAATTATATCCCTAGGGTTATAACTATACCTCCGCCGCACCGCCGCACTCCTGCCTACAATCATTTCACTAAACTGAATCCAGTCATATAACTATATGACTAAACTAGTTTAGTATTATAGTTATATTCCTAGTAAGATAGCAATTAATCGCTTTCGTTTAACTATGTTACGACGTATAATTATATTCCTAGGGTTATAACTATATAACGGCTTTATCTATCTTACTGCGACAGATACACCACTTGATGCTATAAATTAAGCATGTACAACACTAGTGCAGACTGAAAAGAGATGGTGTGATGTGAATTGAGTTACGTGGAAGCAAGAGATAACGACATACGTCTAGCCTGCGTCATCACCTTTCACTTTTAATGTCCAGTTTAACTTGATCTCCGGACAAAATTTAATATAAAGTAGTTTATAATTTAAAATCGTAACTTACCGATGAAAAGTTATTCCTTATGTTTTAAAGTCAGATGTTTTGCTGTTTTTTCTACGAAACTGAATAGAACAGCACGCCATTATAATAATAGTAAAATAAACTATAATTTATTTCGTAATTCGCAGAGACGTACGCACGGATCCAATACTGGTTTTGTACTGTTTTAGTGAGAGCGAGCGCTAACATTTATAAGTGACAAATCACATATCCGTTGCGCAGACGGACAGCCCCATATTACCACTCTATTGGGATATGTCCTCGATGTCCGCGGACCACAGAACACGTTGTCTGTGCCGCGGACGGACGGACAGGCATGGCGAAATTATAAGGGTTCCTAGTAGACTACGGAGCCCTAAAATGGCACAATTGATGACATGCCCCAAACGCCAAGAGTATACAACTCTTTCTCAGTATTAACATAAATTAAATATAACAAGATCATACCATACCATACATTAAAATGCGACCGACACTCCACCACACATAGATGGCGCCACAAAAAATGCCTTGTTGCCACCGATTATTTGTAGATTGGCATTAAGTGTCAATTCCGAGCCGTAAATCTATGTCAAAAGTGACACTTAACGCCATCTACAAGTATAATCGAAAGCTACTAGACATTTTTTTTGTGGCGCCATCTATGTGTGGTGGAGTGTAAGCGCAGTCTTAGGCGGTCGCATTTTAATGTATGGGATGGTATGATCTTGTTATATTTAATTTATGGTATTAACTAAGGTATAAAAAGGTAAAGTAAGGTAAGGTAGCAAGGATCTATCCAATCTGCCTATCCAGACATTTTACGTAGTAGAACATACAAACTTTCAAATATCTCATTAGCAGAATAAATGAAGGTGACAAGTAGGCACTTCATCATCATCATCCTTGCGTTATCCCGGCATTTGCCACGGCTCATGGGAACCTGGGGTCCGCCTTGACACAACTGATCCCAAGATTTGGCGTAGGCACTAATTTTTACGAAAGCGAATGCCATCTGACCTTCCAACCTGAAGAGTAAATTAGACCTCATTGGAATTAGTCCGGTTTCCTCATGATGTTTTCCTTCACCGAAAAGCGACTGGCAAATATCAAATTACATTTCGCACAGAAATTCCGAAAAACTCATTGGCGCGAGTCGGAGTTCGAACCCCCGACCTCCGGAACGAAAGTCGCACGTACTTACCGCTAGGCTACCAGCGCTTCGTGACAAGTAGGTGCTTATTTAAATTAATTATATAAGTAATCACATTATACATTGACGTATCCGATAACACTGTTTTAAGGAGCCCACTGATTTGTTGAGTACTCGACTCACCTTTGAAGGTTGCCGGATTGATATCGTCCGGAGAACTGCTAGTCTGTGAGGATTCGGTTGATTTACCGCCTACTTGCTCATTCAGTACTTTTTATACCGCTACGAAAACTAGTGCAAGTGATATGTGATAATTATCTGTGATTAAATAACGATACCTCCTAAGTATACTGAGCCAAGTGCAAAATCACGGTTTTGCAAGAGAGCCGTTCAAAGGTGCTAACTAAACATAACTTGCGTATTTCTTCACGTTCACAATAGTTTGGATTTGTATAACGAAATAAATAAGATTTTTTCTGCATTCATAGAATTTTCAATATAGCAGTTTATGATTATATAAATAAATTAGTACATTACGATCCGATACAAGTGCGTAAAAAAGGAAGTTGGAACACCATCTGTACTGAAAAAACATTATATCATTATTGTTGTCACACATATTGACTGAATATACATACATATACACACATACTTATATACCAAAGACATGTCTCCGTATAGACGGATAAAGTCTAAGAAAAAAAACCGGCCAAGAGCGTGTCGGGCCACGCTCAGTGTAGGGTTCCGTAGTTTTCCGTATTTTTCTCAAAAACTACTGAACCTATCAAGTTCAAAACAATTTTCCTAGAAAGTCTTTATAAAGTTCTACTTTTGTGATTTTTTTCATATTTTTTAAACATACGGTTCAAAAGTTAGAGGGGGGGGGACGCACTTTTTTTTCCTTTAGGAGCGATTATTTCCGTAAACACTAATATTATCAAAAAACCATCTTAGTAAACCCTTATTCATTTTTAAATACCTATCCAACAATATATCACACGTTGGGGTTGGAATGAAAAAAAATATCAGCCCCCACTTTACATGTAGGGGGGGTACCCTAATAAAACATTTTTTTCCATTTTTTATTTTTGCACTTTGTCGGCGTGATTGAAATACATATTGGTACCAAATTTCAGCTTTCTAGTGCTAACGGTTACTGAGATTATCCGCGGACGGACGGACGGACGGACGGACGGACGGACGGACGGACGGACGGACGGACGGACGGACGGACGGACGGACGGACAGACAGACATGGCGAAACTATAAGGGTTCCTAGTTGACTACGGAACCCTAAAAACGTACCTCAAAGCCCTAGAGAAAAAGGTACGGTGGTCTAGATGGCGTTACACTTTTGGAGAACGCTCGGCTAGATGGCGCTAATATTAATATTTGACATTTTAACACATATCAAGCCAACAATATGGGCCAAATTGTCAAAACTGAGGTTCAAAACTTTTAAGCTTGTGTCGAGAGATGGCAGTCTATGCACTGTGATTACACATTTTACTTTGACAGTAACTCTCTATAATACTCGATCCTCTTTGTTATATACATAGAAACATCCATGACTCAGGAACACAATACCTGTGCTCATCAAACAAATAAATGCCACCAGGATTCTAACCTGGGACCGCGGCTTAACCGCTAGGCCAGACCGGTCGTATATATGAGTACAATATCCAGTATTATACAATATTGAACTCAATATTGAACCGAGAGCGTAGCGAGAGGTTCAAAAAGTGGAATATTGAGCGTTGCGAGGGTTTCAAGGCACGAAGGTTAAACAAACTTTGCCACCGATTGAAACACACAATTTTTCACCACACCAACACAAACAAAATACTGACAATAAAACATCAAACTAAATCAAATCTATCAATCTATTCAATATTTATGATTCAAAATCATCACTTATCTTATAGGTGAATTCTACCAGCCAGCTTAAGACATCAAGTTAAAATTTGTATGAAATTACTTTGCACTCTTGTGGATAAAATTAAATAGGCTAGTTTCCTACACTTAAAATAAAATATTTTATGCAGTGCATGAAATAAAGCACCATATAATTAGAAGAAAAATATGGACAGTAGTTATATTTAAACATAATTTCTATTTAATAAGTCAAAGAGAAAGATATAAAGTAAATGAATCGACCGTGACGTCACTCCTCAGTATTTCATAGTAATTCCATATTAGCAAATCGTTTTGACAGTTCATAAAAAGAAGCTGATTTGACTAGTAGGAAACTAGCCTATTTTGCTATCTATTTTCGAATAGCAAAGAAGGCCTTTACCAGTTAGTAATATGTTAATGCATCAGTATTCGTCACTTTATTTCTAAAACCTGCCCGTGTGGTGTGGCTTAAGAATTTCACCACCCCCTTTTCTTCACGTGGGTGTCGTAAAAGTCGACTGTGAGGTTAAATTGTGCCCTAAGCGAGAGACTGGCAAACTGTCACTGTAATATCACAATTTCGTTTTCATACGGCCTTATTTGCCAAGAGAGGCACTGAAACTTGAGTAGTTTCATGAGCTTTATGGGATACAGGCGTGGTTGTATGTATGTATGTACGAACTTCCAAAACTAATGCGAATTTCAGCATGAAATTTCAATGGAAGGTAAATATTGGTATTTTCAATAATAAATATGTAAAAAACATAAAATCGTAAAATTGTCACTTATCTCAGTATACTTAGGAGGTAGGTATCGATAAACACTAAGTAGTTAGAGATAGGTAATTGCTAGATTACTAAACACTATCTTCTCATTTAGGCCAATTACTTCATTGCGCGAAGTATTAAGGTAGGAAATGAATATTTTATTCGTTAATATTTTAGTCGGGATGGAATTATCACGCCGATCACGCCGATTACGCTGTTTTTGGCCCGGACGCCGCCGACGATTTAGCCATCGACGCACACCTCTAGTGCAAACTGCAAACTCGCACACGTAAACGAACGGGCCGAGTCGCGGCGGTGTGTTTTTTTAGTTAAGTGCGTAGAATAAGAAATATATACTATACGAGCGCTTTATCCGCCAACAAACTGTCCTCAGTTTGGCAAAATTGTATTATGTAAAATAGTTATAAGTTTCTTATTATAACTATTTAAAAAAAATATGGGTTCAAGACCCTATTCCCCCTTGACTGGAACCCTAATCACCCCAAATTACGGTACTTAACAACGGTTTAATTAATTTATCATTTCCATAGTATGAATAAGTACAAAGTTTCAATGCTTGTTCCACAGCAATTCCCGATAAGTTTGTAAATTTGCATCACGTCTCCGATTTGGACAAAAATTTGAGCAAGATCCACTAGGTTTCCTAAAATGTCCTAGGTTGATTGTATGAAACTTTCCTTTTTTGTTACCGAAAATGTATAGAAATCTGGTAACAAAGAAGACCTACTGACATTTTTTTATTTCATTAAAAATGGGGTTACTCTTAGCCACAGACTAGCCAAAAGCAAAGACGTGGCCTACGATGGAGTGAGCTCGCCCAGAAGATGCCTGTTCACTCTAGACTTCAAGGTTGTCGGGTTATATGAGCTCGGAAATATAGCCGCCAGGAATTCCACTCCTTGGCAGTGCGCAAAAGAAAAGAAGAAGCAAAAGCGACATACATGTACCTTCTGGGTGAGCTCGCTCGCGCCTAGTCTGTGGCCATGGTAAGCCCATTTATAAAAAAAAAACAACAGTATGATGCTTTCAATTTCAGGGCCAAAATGTGGGCGTGTGACCCAGCACTGACGACTCCGATCCTGGAGAGCTACACTGCAGCAGGGCCGCTGTTCGTCCAAGCTCTGCAGGGGTTCTTTGCAGCACAGTGCGCCCTGGCCGGTGACCACTTGTGGCCTGATGACGCTACTGACGCTGTACTCCAAGGTATGCGAAATTGGAGAGACTACTGTGAAACAAGTGATACTTCCTGATACCGTACAACATAGATCGTTTATGACGTATATGAAGCACCCAAGAGAGCTTATTCCTTTTCATCTTTTCGCCTTTTTTGTAAGTGCGATAAGGACGCACTGACGTGATAGGCTATATAACACACTAGTGTGCTAGGCCCGCTGATGATGTTACTGAGGCTGTGCTCCAAGGTATGAAGCTATTGGTATATAAAGGTGTGCTCCATGGAAGATTACAGCAGAATATTAAAGCTAATAAAGTTAGTGATATTTATTATCTTTCCAAAGACTACAAATACAAAGCTCATAGACTAGAGCTAGTTATATCGACTCAGTGCGCCGCGGCTGAATATTAAGCACTCAAATTTCTTGGAACTCTTGAGAGTTCCACATCAGGCACACAAGTATCGCATCACATGGGTTTGCATTTTATTTTTAACTCACAATCGTCCTTCTCGTCCGTCAATTCAGCACAAATCCAAAATTCCACATACTTATATTGCCTTACTAAGAGCTCCAATTGAAAATTTACCGCCCTTAATTCTCACGTCTTCAGTACCTAACTATACTAAGAATTATAGAGAAAACGGATACTTTACTTTACGTTCCTTGATGTTTCTAGATCCCAATTATGACTTCATCGTGGTGGGGGCAGGGTCGGCTGGTGCCGTGTTGGCGAACCGACTCACAGAAGTGGCAGACTGGAAAGTCCTACTCGTGGAAGCAGGTGGAAACCCCTCCTTAGGAACTATGGTAAGGAAGAATGTACTTAAGTCTTATGAAGTAAGAAAAAGCAAAACCATTTAAAATTGCATTTGATAAAATGAAAAGATCTTCTGTAACTTGTTTTTTTATTTTATTACAAGGTGCCACAAGGATATTTCAGTAACTTAGGAGGGCCCGAAGATTGGGCTTATCGGCCAGTCCCCCAGGAAGGGGCCTGTCGATCCTACACCACGAAGAGCTGCGCCTGGCCTCGGGGCAGGACCCTCGGCGGCTGCAGCGCCATCAACGGCATGTTCTACGTCAGGGGCAACAAGCTCGACTACGACGAGTGGGCCGCCGCCGGCAACCACGGCTGGAGCTACGACGATGTCCTTCCGTACCTATTTTAAGAAAAGTGAAAACTTCACTGGAACCCTCAACGAAGACACAGTTCCCTACCATGGCACTGGTGGATACCTAAGCGTAGAGTACACTAAACATGTTCATGACATTGAAAAAATTCTCATCAAAGCTGCTATGGAAATCGGTATTGAAGCGCTGTATGACGTTAACGGCAAAAACCAAATGGGCATCACCAGAGCATTTAGTACAACAAAAACTGGAGTCAGACACAGCACGGCATCCGCATTTCTAACCCCAATAAAACAACGCAAGAATCTTCACGTCATCAAAAATACGATGGCTACGAAAATTTTGTTTAAACCGAACACCCGGGATGTTGAAAGTATAGTTTTGAATAAGTGTGGTAAAGATATTGTGGTAAAAGCGAAAAAAGAGATAATCATATCAGCTGGTGCTATCAACTCACCCCAGTTGCTAATGTTGTCTGGAATAGGACCTCGGAAACATTTAGAAGACTTAAATATAGATGTTAAAGTTGATTTACCTGTAGGTGAAAACTTACAAGATCACGTCTATATTCCTACCTACTTCACCATGCCAGGCGATAAAGATACCCTTGGACTACTTCAAATTACAGGAGCGTTTGCAGAATTCATCACGCAATACACAGGAATATTCTCGGATACTAGTCCTCATAAAGTGATTTCTTTCTACAATACGACAGATCCCGAAGCCAGCAGTCCGGATGTACAATTTCATCAGTCATTCATGCCTCCAAACTCTTATAACCTTATAGACTTTTTCGGTGTTCACGGCATCAATGATGACTTAACAAAAAAGTTCCGCGACGTGAATGAAAACAATCATATACTTATAATGGCCTTAGTTTTGCTAAGACCAAAGTCTAAAGGACGCATTATTCTCAATAGCACCGATCCTAATGACCATCCATTGATTTATGCCAACTACTTCGAAGAACAAGACGACATCCTCACAGTTATAAGGGGTTTCAAACAATACGCACTAAAAATGGGAGATACAGATGCATTTAAGCAGATTGGGCTAAAGCAACAATGGATCGAAATAGATGCTTGCAAAAAGTTCGAGACAGATTCAGACGACTTTATAGAATGTGTTGCAAGAGAAACTACATTTTCCCTTTATCATCCCGTTGGAACTGTCAAAATGGGACCGGATGGGGATGCCAGTTCAGTAGTCGACCCGGAGTTAAAGGTTAAACATGTAAAAGGTCTAAGAGTGGTGGATGCCAGTATCATGCCAGATATCACGCGAGGAAATACAAACGCTCCAACAATCATGATTGCTGAGAAAACAGCTGACATGATAAAAGAATTCTGGTCTAAAGGGCATACGGAATTATAAAAGAAAAGAACAAATAGAACAAATAGTAAATGGTATGGTGGAAATGATAAAGGTCGTGTATTTATTTTTAAATAGATAAGCGTAATTAAAACACCGAATAGAAACAAATACTTTATTTACATTATAAACTATTTTGTTAACAACCTGAGTTTTGATTTAACCTAAATATCTTACGTACAACAGGGCTAACAGAATGACTAGCAACGATTTACTTAAAAATGGCACAATTGAAGATCCAGGTGCTGGTTCAAAAACTCTACCCCAAACAGCAAAAGTATACAACTCTTTGTGAGTATTTACTAAGGTATAAGTGAAAACCGTGTTTTCTTTTCCCTGTAACTCAGTGTATACGTATTCGCTGGGTTCTAGAGGCATGATGGATACGTCAAGGGAAAGTGGGAAGAAAGCTGAATCGTGGGCGTCCAATCGAGTGTCAAGTATTGGAGTAGGCACTGTGGCTATAATAGTCAGCTCTTCAAAGATGGATGTGGAATTTACAGCGAATGTAGGGAATCTGTAAAGAAAAGCACAATAATTGTAAAATAATGCAGCCGAAGATGTTCCTCAAACTAATAATGCAAATCAAAATCAGTAACGGGATTGCACATAAGTAGCAACTGTAGTTTCAGCAGTGAAAACAAGGACTATGTCAGTGGTTATGTCTAATTGCCACGTTTTGCATAGATCTAGGAGGGGTGATTAGACCGCAGATATATATTTTTTGCAATGTTTTATTGGTTGAAAAAAGAGAAAATAGTCTCATGAGCGGAATCATCCACAGACGATATGACCTTAAGCGTATAGATATTATAGAATAGAGTAGAATAGAATAGAATAAACATTTATTCGTGAACACAGGCAAGACAAAATACACATAATAATAACAAGACAGAAAGGAATGAAGTGCCGCGAAATGGCCTCATCTCAGCGTGAAGTTCCAAAACCTTTTCCTTCATATTTTTCCGGAATATCCGTATTTGCCATGCTAGTTCAGACAGTGTTAGTACGCTTTGTACTGAGACTGGCTGAAATAGCATGACATGTTCGTACGTTTCCGAAAAAAATCGAATTAAAAAAATCGAATTTTTTCGCACTACATCTGTAAGGGCATTTTCATATAATTAATTGAAATACGGTTGTACTCACGTTATTATATCGCTATTGCTGCGACATGTTTCGGGCCAATTCGGAGGCCCCTCTTCAGGCGTATAGGAGTTCACGCGACGGCTAGACTCCGCAAACTGAACGCGCCGCTCGCCGCTCCGCCCGCTGCGCGCGCGCTGATAGGACGGGGGAGGGGGGCGCAGAGCAATCTGCTGCTGTAGTTGTTGTGTAGAGTTCTGGTAGCGCGGCTGTGTCGACCGATTGAGGTAAGCACACTGCACTCACTGTGTCCACACGATTGTCAAAACACATTTTCCGCTTCACATTAGGTATTACCGGTTTCCATGCTGGTGGCAACATCCAGCCTCCGTCCCGATTGAAATTAGGGCGGCGTCCGATTTCAATGGCCTCGAGAACTTTGCGTGGTACAAAACATTTCTCCCGTACCAACAACCTTGCTCTATCGAAGCGTATTTTAAAATGGGACGCGCCGGTATCGTACGCGTGCTCTGCCACTGCGGAATTCCTGGTGTCCATGTTCTTCAATAATTAATTTGGGACCCCCCAATTAGCGAAAGTTGTTAACAAAAATAAACTCACTGTCAGTTTTGTGACGATAATTAAGCATGAAATTTCAATAAAAATATTGTTTTTCTTTTAATTATATAAACTTTAAGCAATAATCTACATTCAGAATGTGAAGAAAGTAAATTTTAAGACTGTTTTTATGCTTTTTAATTATCGTCACGAAATTGACAGCGAGTTAATTTTTGTTAACAACTCTTGCTAATTGGGGGACCCAAATTCTGAAAATGCCCGTAATACTTAGGCTGTATGCAAAATTGTAAAGCTACCTTTTGCCGCAAGTGTCGATGGTGTCCCCTGTGCAAGCAACGACAGAGCAGACCCTCGTGTCGCCCTCGCCTAAACCGCTGAAGCTTCGCTCCCCGTCAAACGCCATCGCCTTGTACTGGTACTTGCTCTAAAATTATCCATGTAAAATAATTGCTAATTAGGTATAAACATGAAAATGAAATATTTATTTGTCCCCTCACTAGCTCGGAAACACGTGTTTTATCCTTTAATGCCAGCGGGTAAAACGCATTTTATCCACTAGTGGGTAAAGTAATTTGACCTTGGATATAGTCAAATTAACTGCTTTAAAATTGACAAAAGTAGGTGAATTTAGTAATGAAGATGATTTTCCTCCTGTGGAACTACTGGAAGCAGTGATAAACGCATATTTTGCGTTGTAGTTTCCTCGCTGTAGTGAGGGGAAAAGTTTTGTGTTGCACACGGGTGCAAATGTACCTACTTTACTTCTCGTGTATTGAAAAACTCGCTAAGTTCAGGATTCTATTCTCGAACCACTCGCTTCGCTCGTGGTTCAACTATAGAATCCTTTCACTTGTTCGTTTTTCAATTCCACACTCGGCGTTAAAATACAACTTTGCCCCCTTGTATAACAAATAACTATTTCAAGTAGGAATATTACAATGCGCATATGAACGTCAAACACGGTCTGTGCCACCACCAGATATTGACGCGGCGTTTGCATGTTATGCATTTATTTTTCATAAATACCTAATCAATGGACTTATCAACACTTTTATACTTAGTAAAGATGTGACCGATCTCTTTAAAGCGGTGAACGGTACTCGCTAGCGCTTTGGTGAAGTATCGAAAAATCGCCGAACACCCTCAATCAAAGTGAAAAATATAGCAAAGGAGTAAAAAAAAATAATATATAAATAAAAACGTATATTTGGATTCTCAGTCAGTCTAACGTTACATTACAGTCTAATACTTAATTAGGTAAATACATACATACATACATACATACAATCACGCCTGTATCCCATAAAGGGGTAGGCAGAACACATGAAACTACTAAAGCTTCAGTGCCACTCTTGGCAAATAATAATTAATAATAATAATAATAATAATACCGCGGGGGCAGCTTGTGGCGAGCTGACGGTGAGTGGCGACACCGCGGACCCCTATTCCAGAGGGCACTTCCATCTAGCCCTCGCCTCTGCGCTTGCCTTAACCGGCCGGCCAGAGTGGATTCGCAAGAGCGGGACCTATGCTCCAGGTTGGAAGTGTAAAATGTCATAACGCCGGCGGCCTGCTGAATGGAACACCAGGAACCAAGCTACCGCAGACTCACCTCTCGACAACCTTTTAGCCACTCTCAAGTGTTGCTCTGTTGTCGCACCGTGCGTGCGGCCGTTTTGCAGGGCCCACTCAATGAGTTGGCGAGTCACCGCCTGCCTTTTACAATTGTGAGACTAATTGTCACGGCAGGTGTCCGATAGTCTCCTCCCATAGCCCTTTAACCAGTTCATCCAACTTTCAAAACAATAACCCATGACCTTAGCTCCCATCGCAGCACAAAAGTGCTGCACTGCAATAGTCTTTGCACCTGGCGGGGACCATCTCCGGTTGTATCATATTGTGCGCTCGGGGATGGTATCCGCCACGTGTATCCCTTGCCTTTAGATTAAAATGTCTAAAAGGGCCTCTGTGCTGTTGGCTTCGGCCCCACGCATGCCTCCCAAAGGTCCGGGACCCCATGGTCCCGAGATATGGAAAAGACAGATAATAATAATAATTAATAATAATTAGGTAAATATGAGTAAAATATGTGTACTTTAAGTAGAGTAGGTACAGGTAGGTGCGTATAATTTATTTTCATCTTTAGTCCTTTGGACGCTGCAGCCTAACATAAACCTCTTTCGCAATTCGCAACCAAGAACCCGCGTGGTGGGCACTCGTGAACTTCGCTCGGATGCCGGAGAACCCGCTAGGCGGTTCTCGCCATACAAGCCAGCGGTTATAAATAGGCTAGTTTCCTACTAGTCAAATCAGCTTCTTTTTAAGAACTGTCAAAACGATTTGCTAATATGAAATTACTATGAAATACTGGGGAGTGACGTCACGGTCAATTCATTTATTTTATAACTTTCTCTTTGACTTACTAAATAGAAATTATGTTTAAATATAACTGCTGTCCATATTTTTCTTCTGATTATGTGGTGCTATATTTCGTGCACTGCATAAAATATTTTATTTTAAGTATAGGAAACTAGCCTATTACGACCGGTTTCTGACGTAGTGCAATGTGCCATTTTTTGTCTGGTAGGTAGTGAGTTCATTAATTCCAATCCAACAATGTTTATGACACTCAATTGATGGTGACGCTTTCAAACATGCGCGGATCCAGGGGTCATGGGGGTCATGATCCCCCCTGGAGCCTAGGTTGGCCATACAAATAGACCACGTGACCCCACCCCCCCTGGGGCCTGACGTGAGATCCTCGTTTGTTTTCAAATGTTTAATTTAATCTTTAACTCGATCAGTTCCATATATAACATCTTCAATTTTAAGATACTTTCGTACGTCCTCATCAGTCACTTCTGTATTATGATCCACGTCTTTCACATACACTCTCCCCCAGATACCAAATGACACCAACTCATTTTGAGGTTTATTTATTTTATATGTAATCTTTTCCCGTCCAGTTGGCTTGTCTGACTGAACCAAGTTTTCAGTATCTGTGGAGTCTATATAAGTGAAGTTTAAAGGGCTTAAGGGGAACTTTCTGATTCTGAAGGATGAAGGAAAATACACGACGTTCTCGCATTGCAGTGTGGTGTTGTATTGCTTGCGTATCGTCGACATATCTATTTGTAGTTCTGTTATTTCGACGTCGGTTTCATTTTTGTTGAATCTGCAAAAAAAGGTTGTGTTTAGCTTGTGAGTTGCGATACTAAGTGCGAGTTCACATTGTCCGATCCGATATCGGATGTCGGACCGATATCCCATATATTTACGCCGCCATCTTTGATTTTTTCCTTTGAAATCCTTCCGACATCCGATATCGGATCGGATAATGTGAAAACGCACTAACAGTTTTAGGTGACATTTTTAATGTGCACACGGAAATATTCGAACGTAGTGAGACGTTCATGCCTGGTATCTACGCTATATGATACACTTATTGGAATTTTTGGAGTAGGCTAAATTTTACGAATCATTATGTGTCAATGCAGCTTGATGTTTTGCTAAAACGCATTTGGCTTCTAAATGTATAACTGTAATAAATTAGTACTTTTAAAGTAGCATCAATTGGATGATACATTTATTTGGATTGGCGTTTGTCAATGTAAGATTGTCATTTGTGTTGCTTAACTTCAAACTTTGATAAATCCATTCTGCTTTAAGGTTGAATATATAAAAAATGTAATATGATCTATCAACCTTATACCGCCTAAGTGAGCCTGAGTGACTAGATAGTCAGAGGTTGTAGATACATAATTGTATAAAATAACCCATTATTGCTTACCTATAGGCACACGTTTTGGGGTCATCATCCCTGCACGCTACCACCAGACAACTGGCCACTCCGACCTGCCGACGAGAGTATGTGTTGCTGCCATCGTGTACGAAAGCGCGGTACTTGTGACTCTGACAACAAAAAAAAAGAAGTTGAGTAAAAAAACATAAGGAGAATCTGCTAGTGGTTGAGTTTAATTACCACGACACTTTTATAATATTTTCTCGGTCATTAAAAAAAAATATGTGTACGCTATGGGGACCAATTTTTGAATCTCGAACGCAGGAATTCGCCGTTCGAAAGTCGTCGCATTACGTCGTTTTCCTCATGGCCGCTGTACACATATGGCCAACGGTTCCACCAGCCCTTTGTGAAACCCCTTGGCCAAGATAAGAGCCGCTGTTTACACATTGGCGAACCAATCACTTGGCATTGGCTCTTCATGAAAGATGGACGTGGAATAGAAAAGTCTAGGAAATTCTAGGTCATAGACGTTGTCAGAAAAATTTGATTAAAAAATAATAACCCCGTAGTAAAATTAAATTATTTGAAATATTAACAATTTTTTGAATATTCTGATAAGAACATTTATCTTTTTTAGGAAATACATTAAACATTTGCAAGGTTATTTTATTTCCTAAAATCTACACTATTATTGGCATAGATAAACTTATTATTTTCGTAAATATTTCACTACTGTCCTCTCTGACGGCTGACGACCAACTGAATGAAGCGCCAACGTGTAAACGCAGTTGGCCATTGGCGCCAAGATCCTTTGATGTGTGGACAAAAAACCGACACCAATCGGTTGGCCGGCAAGCGCAAGCGCCAACTGCCAACTTACGGCCAAGTAGCCCTCTACACGCTTGGCCAAGGGGGTTGGTGAAACCGTTGGCCATATGTGTACAGGGGCCATCAGACTTTCGAACGGCGAATTCATGCGTTCGAGCTTCAAAAATCAGTCCCCTGATTGCCCTATTCCACAATATTTTCATATAAACTGCATCCAAAGAGTCTTGGCAATTAATACGCAACCGCAGACCTATTCTCAGAGAATTGTGACCTTTGTATGAATCACGGAAATTAGACCGTAAACTATGCGAATTTAGGATTTTAATCAGCAAGACATTTCCTTTATATGCAAATAATAAGCCAAGCCAAAACATTTTGAAATAAACTTACCTGCATTTCTTTCATCATGCGTAATTTGTTAGTCAGTTGCAGTTAGCTTCGAACCAGTTTTCATGCATAAATTATGACACTTAGCATGCACAAGCGAACTACCTAACGCGAAAGAAATCCGAAAGAAGAACACACTATTTTTGACAAAGTCAAATTAACACAATGATTTCCAACCGAAGAGTTGGCGATTACTTTATGAATAATACATGCATTTAAAATATTATAAATCAGTTACCTACATATTAACAGGAAGAAGAGCAGAGATACATTTCAAATAAGTAATGCGTCGTATCTTAAATTTTTGCATGCACTACCAACTTATTCAAAAGAATATCGCCATCAGCGTGCCATGAACAAAACATGCTCGTCACATGCGAAAGCCAATGGCTGTAAAAAGTAAATAACAATGATAATTAATAGTTTTTTTAGTAAGTGCGCCCCTCTACACTATTGTTGAGCCGTATCTACTTAAATTATTATTAAATAAGATACACACAAAACAACTTTTTCCATACCTTTTCTAGCGTAAGATTTAGTCCGTTTTCACATTATCCGATCCGATATCGGATGTCGGAAGGATTTCAATAGAAAAAATCCAAGATGGCGCCTGTAACGTATGGGATATCGATCTGACATCCGATATCGGATCGGATAATGTGAAAACGCACTTAGATGTGGTCTAAGACCAATCATGGACCAATCCACCATTCGCAAGAGTCAGTAACCGTAAGCAATTAAAGCAACTTACTCCAATACCAGCTCTGGGCGTCAGCCTAACCCTAAACGTGCAGCTGACGTCCTTATCCACCAGCGTGAACTCCCGTCCTGAGAGCCGGACACTAGGAGTCGCGTCGTGTGGTCGGGCAGCGACAGATCAGTAATCAGGACTAGGCTGTCATGGTCTGGGGGATTGTAAACTTACCCCATTACCAGCTCTGGGGGTCAGCTTGACCCTGAACGTGCAGCTGACATCCTTGTCCACCAGCGTGAACTCCTGAGAGCCGGAGACTAGGAGTCGCGTCGTGTGGTCGGGCAGAGACAGATCAGTAATCAGGACTAGGCTGTCATGGTCTGGGGGATTGTAAACTTACCCCATTACCAGCTCTGAGGGTCAGCCTGACCCTGAACGTGCAGCTGACGTCCTTGTCCACCAGCGTGAACTCCTGAGAGCCGGAGACTAGGAGTCGCGTCGTGTGGTCGGGCAGAGACAGATCAGTAATCAGGACTAGGCTGTCATGGTCTGGGGGATTGTAAACTTACCCCATTACCAGCTCTGAGGGTCAGCCTGACCCTGAACGTGCAGCTGACGTCCTTGTCCACCAGCGTGAACTCCTGAGAGCCGGAGACTAGGAGTCGCGTCGTGTGGTCGGGCAGCGACGGATCAGTAATCAGGACTAGGCTTACATGGTCTGGGGGATTGTAAATTTACCCCATTACCAACTCTGGGGGTCAGCCTGACCCTGAACGTGCAGCTGACGTCCTTGTCCACCAGCGTGAACTCCTGAGAGCCGGAAACTAGGAGTCCGTCGTGTGTTCGGGCAGAGACAGATCAGTAATCAGGACTAGGCTGTCATGGTCTGGGGGATTGTAAACTTACCCCATTACCAGCTCTGGGTGTCAGCCTGACCCTGAACGTGCAGCTGACGTCCTTATCCACCAGCGTGGACTCCTGAGAGCCGGACACTAGGAGTTGCGTCGTGTGGTCGGGCAGAGACAGATCAGTAATCAGTACTAGGCTGTCATGGTCTGGGGGATTGTAAACTTACCCCATTACCAGCTCTGGGTGTCAGCCTGACCCTGAACGTGCAGCTGACGTCCTTGTCCACCAGCGTGAACTCCTGAGAGCCGGAGACTAGGAGTCGCGTCGTGTGGTTGGGCAGCGACGGGTCAGTGATGAGGACTAGGCTGTCATGGTCCGTTGGCGCGTCGTAGATCGGGCCGGGGAAGGTCATTCCTGTGACCTGCAGGAAGTATTTACCCCCTTAGATAAAAAGTAAAAAGGTCAATGTGAAACATATACCCGGGTACGACCGCATTACTTTTGATGAATTGGACGGACGTCAAAAAATACATTACTTAATTTCCACTAAGTTTCACTTCAATGCAAGTGCTTATTAATTTAGGCATACCTATATTAATTATTCATAGTATTTATACTGATTTACAACAGAGTTCGTTTGTTAACTCATTTGCCTTGCTTATATATTTTTAGTTTGGGCTTCAAAATTTTGACTATATGTACCGTGCTATCTTAGTAATCACTTCAGATACTTACATTACCAGGAACCTTGGGCACCCTCGAGACAAGAAGACGAGTGGTGGGCAGTCCGGGCATAGTGCTGATTAAAGCGCCTGCTTTTCCAGAGTATATACCAGATCCTGAAATCATTAAAAAAGTATGTTTTAAATATTATAATCTAAATGAGATGGCTGGACGACTTTGAGACTTTGGTAGAATACCCAAAAGGTAGGTACTTAGGAAAAGGTCGATTTTTTGGAAAAAAAAACGAGGTTAAAACCTCTTGCCTATGCAAAAACATTTTTTTTTTATTTCAAGATTAAGTCAAAGTAAAAGTTAATTAGATACCTGCACTGCCAACACGCACGTTGTTCGCTCCAGCACCGAGGAAGTTCACATTTTGAGCATAAGCGTAGGCTTCTTGGATCTGCACCGCTGTAAATTTTATTAAAACATTTTTCAACGACAATCTCATGCTATTCTAAAAAGACCAAAAACAGTGGACCCCAAATATTTTGCGGGACAAATAGACAAACCTAATCTCGCCTAAGGGAAACGGGAGAGCCGACAGTTAGTCGAGTCAAAATGTGGGGGATCATAAAAATTCTTTTGCACTTTTAACACATTCACTACTAGACAAAAGATGGCGCGCAGTACGTCAGAAACACCCAGCGGGATCTCCGGCATCTGAGCAAAGATCATGAGTGTCCAGCAGGCGGGTATTTGGTTGCGAAAGCGTTAAAAAAAATGTAACTCACCAGTCAAATAGGGCATCTCGGAGAACCACATAGTGGAGAAGAGAACGTCAGTGATCTTATTTTTCTCGACCACCTGGATAGCGGGCACCTGAAATATGAATTAATACATACATACATACATATAATCACGCCTGTATCCCATAAAGGGGTAGGCAGAGCACATGAACTACTAAGTTTCGGTGCCACTCTTGGCAAAAAGGGGTTGAAAGAAATCCAATTGCGACATTAATTAATGAATTAATGGTTATGAATATAGATTTTGGAAAATGATTTAGTGCATAAGTTCCCTAACTAGGGTTATGGGTAGGTCGATCGCATGCAACTGTGTGGGACAAGAAACTACGCCCAAGAGTAGGACCCAGGCCATTTTTGGGAGCGTTTATTCTGAGAGAATAAAAGGGATTCTGTGTGAAGTACCACAGGTCTTTAATCTCTATGAAGAAGGAGGAATAGTTTGGTTAACCTGGAACATGAGGTCGAAGCAGATGTAGTGGCCGAAGGTCACGCCGAAATCCGTGCTGAAGAGACCCAGGTCTGGACGAAGAGCTGGGGTGCGGGTGAACTCACCGAAAAGGTTTATCTTCCGGTACCTGAGGTAAAATGTATTTATTTAGATTATTCTAGGATTTGGAAAAAGTACAATTAAAATAAGTCTAAAATCTCCTTTCTGTTCTAAGCTTTTATTTCAGACTAGACTTTTTTCAACATCAATCATCAATCTCGTTCTAATACATAACTTCGCTATCCTTCGCCGAGCTACAATTAGTACAGTCGAGGAAATTGATTATTAATAGACTTCATTTAGCAGTTAACGGTTCACTTTACATTTGACAGCTCCTAGCATAAGTATGTGTCTACCAAATCTACTTGAACTGCAAATTGCTAAAAAAATTAATTTCCTCGAACGTACATGCCTGGCTTATTCTGTGCTTGACGTCCTTTGCGCGGCACAATAGAAAACAATGTCGGCTGCTCGTGTGCGGTCAGTTTGTTTACTTATCGAGGAAAGAATTATAAAAAGGCGGCATTTAGTGAACAACAAAGCAGTGAGCCTTCTGCACTCGTACTATTATACTATTTTGTGTTCAGCGCCTTTCCCTCACCTGTCAATAACAGCGCCAGTCCTGTCAAAAATGACGTTGGTGTTGAAGAGATACTCCTTCTTCTCCGGGCAGTACTCCTCGGAATCCTCTGCGATGCTGGTGCAGTTCATCACCTCCTGAACGTTGATGAGCACGTACATCTGGTGCTGTCTGGCTGCTGCTGATATGCTGACCAGGATCTGAAACGCAAGAGAATGTGGAAATTAGAAATCGCTATCATTAGATTTTTAAAGAGAGTAAGGAATCGAACAGAATCTTCAGCCAATTTTACAAGCTTTTATTCAACTTGCTTTGTTACTATGTTAGTGTGCGTCAAGTCAAGACGTAGAAGCTAAATTTGACCCACTTCCCGGTTTTCGATTGAGCTGAAATTTTGCACATATATGTAAAACACGTGACAATGCAATATTATGGTATCTTGGAGCTGATCTGATGATGGATCAGAAAGGTGGTCAAAGGGAATCCCCATCGATTAAGGGGTTTTTAGAAACGTCTCGGAGAGCAGTATGACTGTTGAAAGAAAGGTACAGTCGGCGATAAAAGCTTGTGCTAAAAATGACATTTTTGCAAAAAACTCCCCTCCTCCCTGGTAGTTTACACCTTTGTTTGGGCCTCGTCCAAGGTCAAGATGGCATGGTTCTGCAAAAGTACTTTCTGCAGCAATAGAATTTTATAAGCTCTTATAGTGTTTAACTTTTAACTGTCGGTTAATTACCGTTACCCACATTTTACGATATGGGTCATCATCATCCTCCTTGCGTTATCCCAGCATTGGCCACGACTCATGGGAGCTTGGGGTCCGTTTTGACAACTAATCCCAAGATTTGCCGTAGGCACTAATAGTTTTTACGGAAGCGACTGCCATCTGACCTTCCAACCTGAAGGGTAAACTAGACCTTATTGGAATTAGTCCGGTTTCCTCACGATGTTTTCCTTCACCGAAAAAAATAAAAAAATATTCTATTCTATTCTAAAAGCGACTGGCAGATATCAAATGACATTTTGCACATAAATTCCGAAAAACTTATTGGTGCGAGCCGGGGTTCGAATTCGAACCCGCGACCCGGAACGAAAGTCGAAGACGACCGGTCTGGCGTAGCGCAAACTGATCCTGCCTGCTAAGCCGCGGTCCCGAGTTCGAATCCCGGTAAGGGCATTTATTTGTGTGATGAGCACAAATATTTGTTCCTGAGTCATGGATGTTTTCTATGTATATGTATGCGTATGTATTTATCTGTAAGTATGTCGTCGCCTAGCACCCATAGTACAAGCTTTGCTTAGTTTGGGGTTAGGTTGATCTGTGTGAGGTGTCCCCCAATATTTAAATTTAAAGTCGCACGTACATACCGCTAGGCTACCAGCGCTTACGATATGGGTATTGTAAGTAATATTTGACAAAACTTTGATACAAAACAGGTGCTGAGCTGATGTAGAGTCACATCGTAATGTACTTCTTAACTTTGAAAGGTGAAACTTACCTCATCGTAATTTAAAGGTTGCAGAGCTGGAATGGGTTGCTGTTTCAGCAGACCATATATCGGCACGTCTACCTTGCGATCTCCTCTGGTTAATGTCATCTCTGGGAACACTATGATGTCCGCATTCTGGAAAAACGAAATTATACTTTAATTACCCTATACTCATAGTGTTGTGTTCCTGCCGGTGAGTAAGGCTGCCAGAGCTCAACGAGGGTGCGGTGTGTTGGTGACAGAAGGACCTATGGAACTAATTTGTTCCGTCTATTGTCCTTTGAGTCGTCGGCAACCCGAACCCTCCTTAGAACTTGTACACTCCTTTTTGCTGTGTACTTAACACAGCAAAAGGGAGTGTACAAGTTTCTAATGGGTTGGCAACGCGCATGTGACATTCGATTTGCAGGCGTCCATAGGTTACGGTGACCGCTTTCCATCAGGCGGACCGTGTGCTTGTTTGCCACCGACGTAGTATAAAAAAAAATAGTTATGGACGGAAGTAACTGACATGTGGCACTGAATTGCGTAGAGCCTTTTCGCCCGTCGAATTGGCTTGTCGGTTGTTGTGGGTTCGACGTCAGGAAAATCGAAAAGTAGTCAGTAGTCAGTAGCTAATTTGACATATATAATTTGCTAGCGTCTGCGTAACTTACTTTCGGGCATCCATTCAATCCAACCCAACGTCTGGAATCAAGTCTGCCATTTGTGCGATGATAGGTATCTGGCGAAAATCTCGACATCAGCAGGGCTGAGGCTTTCATCCGGGTGACGTCAGCCGGGAGCTCGTACTCCACAATGGATGCGACATAGCTGCCATCCCTGGGTACATAGCCGAATGGCACAAACGCTCACGAAACGCTCACGAAAACAAAACGCTCGTAGATATATATCTCTATCGCTCTTACGTATTAGCGTGACAGAGCCAGACTACTTACGTGGCGTTTTGTTTTCGTTTCACGTCGCAGAAATGCCATTCGGCTACGGCACCTGGGATCCATCTACTCCTGAAGTCGGTCTGCCGTTTGTGATCAACAGAGTTGAGGTGGTCATCTATGCAATTTGAACGTATCTAGGCGACGTCAGACTACATCATCACACTATATTTGTTCGTACCTGGTCAGCCGCCAGTGTAATGAGCTGCAGATATCTGGCGAGGTTCTGGACAACGTCAGCAGAGCTGAGGCTGCAATTCGAACGTATCTAGATACCATCACGGTGACGGCGATCGTCATGATATACTGATCAGCTGAAAATTAGCTGGGTGTTTATCTAATTTCATCAGCACTCGATGTGTGACTCATTCTTCTCAAAATCACGAGCTGATTCGATCCCGACGATAAAAAATGTGTCCTCATTTTCTTTCCTTTACGTCTCGATTTTAGTATGAACTTACTACGAGCATGACGTATTGGAAACTCGAATTTTGTATGGAAAATTTGGGAGATCGTTTTTTATCGTCGGGATCGAATCAGCTCGTGATTTTGAGAAGAACGAGCCCAAACACGTCCAGATCTGGTGAAATTCGATGTTCGGGATTTTTTTGAAAAACACCCAGCTGCAAATATCTGGCGACGTTCTGGGTGACATCAACAAAGACCTTGAACTCCATCACACATTTGACGTAAAGCAGAAACCTCGAACTACAATTGCGTAGCTGCCATCCTTAGAGATCGAACCTCAAAGGACTTTGGCTATATGTTTTCTGGTCTAACCTGGTCTGCCGCCTGGGCGATGAGCTGCAAATATCTGGCGACGCTGGGTGACATCAACAAAGGCCTTGAACTCCATCACACATTTGACGTAAAGCAGAAACCTCGAACTACAATTGCGTAGCTGCCATCCTTAGAGATCGAACCTCAAAGGACTTTGGCTATATGTTTTCTGGTCTAACCTGGTCTGCCGCCTGGGCGATGAGCTGCAAATATCTGGCGAGGTTCTGGGAGACATTAGCAGAGACTTCGAACTCCACAACAGCTGCTACATAGCTGTCATCCTGTGGTGTCGATCTCTGAAACCAAAACCGATTGACATGTGTAACTAACTTACTTATAAATTTTACTTACGCGGAAAGGGACAAAGCTATTTGCTAGAACGAGATAACTTAATTAGTGATACCATACTTAGGACGCTCTAACGGTGAAAATTTCGTCCTTTTGGCAAGTGACAACAAACTTCAACATGAATATTAATATGTATCGGAGGTCATCACTATGTCATTGTTTACGGTCAACGACTTCGTTTGTTTTTTACCCCGAATATTACTTATACCTACATTAGATATCCAGTAATAATTGTTTAATTGATAGGTAAATGTGTGTCTAGGTACTATTAAGAAGTATTAGAATCTTATTCTAATCTAGAATAACATAATATGCTTACTTTAAAATAAATGGAAAACAATTTTACTATCAAATGAAGTCTTATTGCGTCTAGATATCAAATAAGGGAATAAATAAATCGAATTCATTATACATTAATTTATATATCAATCAATACTAAACATCCTAAACATATTTGTTTACAAGCTCCAAGCCTGATAAATACGAACTTAATATATTAATGAGCACCAAAATAACTACCTGATCAGACGACACAACTAAACAAAGAAAGCACACCGAAGAAACAAATAATCTGCCCCACATCTCGAAATAACTATTTTATAGAAGAAATCACGTTATTTACATCATATTCACGCAAAGAACTAGCGGAATACGACCATTTAGACTCACGAACAAAGACTCACTAAGAAACAGCTGATACTTCACATTGTCTGTTACCCGACTCGGAACTTGTTATCCGGCTCGGCTATTGATTCGATTTATCACCCGTCCCATTCACACGCATCGAAATTGCAAAGGACGGAGAATACGTATTGCATGATGCGGGTGTCTTTCGATAGAATAGGCTGGTATTAATGTTTATTTCTGTCCGTATTGACCGATTACATGTGAAGTTCGCGTATGTTTACAGCAGAAAAAGTTGCGATCATCATTGAGTACCATTTTGATTCGTAATTTAGCGTCGAAGGGTGTAAAGTTCAACAAAAACATTATAGTTTTTTTATTCATATATGAAGCTAAATAACTTCAACATTTTTATCCTGTCAATAATGTATGATGTTCATATTCGCGAATATAAAAATTTAACTAAGTACATGATGTCTCCTCCAAAGACATTTATTGCGAAAAGGTTGTAAGTAAAAAAAGTTGCGTTACATTATTTCTTACAAACAGTAGTTATCTAAGAGTTCAACGATTTAAAACACAAATATAGAGTGAAAATATAAAATTTATTAAAATACATCTGTGTAATAATACATACCTGTAAAGATAACGGCAACAGACAAACTAATACGAAACAAAACAAACGATATGGCCCCGACATTATCTTGATATATAAACAGACAGGATTATATTTATTTAATACTTATTCGCCAAATCCGACTATCTGTCTCGGAGTTTGGTCGAAAACAAGACACTTGGAACATGCTTTGCGCTTTTATGTGTCAGTAGGTGATAAGAAAGTGTGCATGATACCACGAATAATAACGCACGGTCAATGACGTTCCGGCAAATTTTATTCTGTCTTTGGAGCCTAAAATGCCATTAATTGTAATGAAAAATGTGAACAGCGCCCCCAAACCTACAACCAAAAAACATTCGTAAGTTTCCCCGGTTGATTCTCGACCTAAATATATCGCCTATATTTCCTCGAATAAAGTGGGTCGCTTTATTGCCTAGAATGTCTGAGAGAAGTTTTTTTTTAATCTGAGACTTCATCCAATGTGTTTTTGAGGAAGGTTTCATATTCGGTTAAGTATCAAGGAAAAATAGAATTCCGATCCCCGATTCCTGATCCCCCCCCCCCCCCCCCCCCCCCCCAACACATAGATCAAAGATAATAATTTGAATAACAAAGGTAAATTTCTTGTTCCCTTAGCAACGGAGAAAAAATCTATTTTAGTAAAACTAGTTTTCACAACTGGTGCCGCAGCCGAATGGCATATCTGCGACGCGAAACGAAAACGAAGCGCCGCGAAAGGTAGTCTGGGGTTCGTTCTCAAAAAAGTGGCACCGTCAGGGTAAAGTGAATGAAAAAAAATGAAAATGGTTTTTTGTACCTTTTTGGATTTAAATATGTTTTTGAGTGCATCAATGATACGGAATTTGCAGGAGGGAACGAAATAGTCGTAAAAACGTAGAACTTATAGCGAGTTGAAATTTTAGACATACAGGAGAAAGTGAATAGACAGGGTAGCAGGGAAAACGTGGCAGGATAAAGAGAGTTTGAATAAAAAAACAAGTTTACCACTAATAATTCAACGTATATCGACTATTATGATTTCGTTAGGATTCAATTTTTTTTCTTTAAGTAGAAACAAAAGCAAAAAAAGTATTTTTTTAAACAATATCCATTATTTTTTATTCAAAACAGTTGAAGTACAGTAAGTGATATCTGATTATTATTTTCAGTCACGATGCCTGCAGTGTTTGACTGGTAGAGAACGCCTTAAGGCATTATGTACACCATTTTGTACTTTTTTATGTGCAATAAAGAATAAATAAATAAGTACCTACAATCTTGTAAAACAACAAAGCACATATCATGATTCATAATGTGAGTTGTACTTGTGCATGTAATGCCTGCAATGGCTGCCCCAGTGGAAGAGTTGGTTCGTCTCCTTGATGTCTCCTTGGTAACAGATGTCGAGATAATGAGGTCAGTATTTAAAATGAGGGCCACTCTAGGGCCGGACGGTGTGCCTTGGCTCTTTAAACATCTTGGAAGTAGATTACGTGGCCACATTGACGACTGCCTCCGAGAGGGTATAAATTCTCGTTGGAAGGTGGGCAGACTGTGCCTTTCGAAAAAAGGGTAGTCCAGCTGACTGTCCCTTAGGATACCGTCCCATTGCCCTCCTAGACGAAACTGGCACGATGTTGAGCGCATCATCGTAAGTCTCATCTACTGCTGTGATCGCATTTTGAAAGACACGTGCCCAAACATCAGAGATCGGGTTCTGGGAGGAGCGATAGACGCAATTGATGCGCTGCATAAATACAGCGGTCTGGTAGCAGAGGAAAGGCAGGGAGCTATCGCAGTATCTCTTGACATTGCCAATTACTTCGGCTTTCTTCCTTATGTGGTAATAAAATAGGCGCATTGCTTCCACGATGCGCCTTTCTATTTGAAGATCATCATTCACCATAGGGCATTACCTTGCAGATAGAGTACTGCTCAATGAATCAGGAGGAAGATGCCTAGAAAGACGAATGGAGTGTGGTGTTCCTACCGGCTGCGCCATATAAACGTATAGGGACAGGTCAATGAGACTACGTGCTCAAATCAAGACTGACTTCTTTATTCTTCTTCTTACCCACATGCATATTCATAATAATCATAACCTACCCACAGTTTTCCACAGGGGTCGGTACTGGGCGCCTGCTCTGGAGCATTGGCTTTGACTTGGCTATCAGAGTAGTCCAACTTCTCCGCATGATCACCATTTGTTATGCCGATGACATAATAGTAGCCGTGAGGGGCAGAAAGTACCAGGATAATAAGGAGAGCCACAGTGGCAACTGAGCTCACAGTTAGGCGCATTAATTTGTTTGGGCTTGCGGTGTTACTTGCCACGACCGATGACGTGGTTTTCGAAGGAAAGGTTGGCTTCTGCCCGAAGAAAGTGATTGCTGCCGACCTAGTCAAAATGATAATCGTTGACGCTATACGCCGATCGAAATGCAATCTGGTTCTGTAATGCCTATATGCAAGAGCGATAGGGATGTTGCCTTGCCTATTGGCGGTGAGGCGGTCCCTCTTACGCCCCAAATTAAGTACTTGGGCTTAAATTCAAACCAAAATTGGTACTCCGAGGAACATTTTATCAAATTGGTTCCTAGCCTCGTCGGGACTGCTTCGGCGCTGAGCAGACTATTGCCCAATATCGAAGGACCCAATGCCCCATATCGGCGCTTATATGCGAACGTCATCCGCAGCGTGTATACAAAATTTCAGCTCAGTCGGTTGAATATTTCTGCTTCAAATTGGGTTGCAAGATTTGACCTCAACATACATACAAACATACATACATACATACATTGCAAGTTAGTAAAAACCATGTCAAAATAGCTTTTTTTTTACTTGTGTTTCTTTATCCTGTCAACAGTCACTTTACCCTGCAGAGTGATGGCAGGATAAAGTTACACAGGGTGTAGTGAAAATCCGATTAACTAGATATTATCTCCGAAACTGTTGATAATACAACTGTCATAATTTTAATATACATATTTATACTTCAATACAACATTAAAATGTTATTGGTAAAAAAACTGCCGTATTAATATTTTAAAATAATCATGCCAGAATAAAGTGGACATACCTGTTACAAACTCCGAACGTCACACTTTGAAAACTTCTAACCACAAGACCGCAGCACCTCACACACAAACCTTTACACCGGCGGCTAGAACCATACTGGCTACGTGTTTTACGTATATTAGGGCCTCAATAAGACTTTCTGTGTGTGAGTGAGGTGCAATACCGTGGACGCACAGGATATGGAGAAAATATCGCTGGACAAACTTTGAAGGTGAAAATTAGTGTTCAAAAGTAATCGAAACATCCCGTGCAACGTATATTTAAGAATATAGTAGTCTATTCTCTACAAAAAACGATATTTTATTATCATAAAACTGCAATTTAATAATCTATAGAGTGAAAACTTGAGCAGTGTCGCGTTGTGACAAGGCAGGGTACAGTAGAAAACGGTCTTCTTTATTTTTTTTTTACAAAAGTATTATATTTATAGAAAAAATATGTGTTGGCCTCGATGTGTCACGTTAATGCCTACTTATGAAAATTTTAATTATATGTGAAAATTATATATTTCGCATACTTTCTATTCAAAAACGTGATGGCAGGGTACGATGCCACTATTTTGAGAATTACCCCTGGCTCGTTACGCCAATACTCAAGAGCGATAGAGATAGATATCTAAGAGCGTTTCGTTTCGTGAGCGTTTGTGCCCTTCGGCTACGTACCCTGAACTGCGGAGTCCGATTTAAATTTATAAATTTGTTATAATTTAGAACTGGTTATGATGCGACATAAAAATTGCTTCATTTCATTGTTTAAATGAGGTAGGTACATTTGTGTTTTGATGCTACAATCTGCAAAACATGTAAAAGTCGTGTCAAAACATGATCCTAACTACGACATATTATTAAATACGAATCGTGCTGACTAGCGCTAGTTACGTCGTAACACATACCATAGATTTCCCTGTAGACATACCTACAAAAGCGAAAATACCAACATTTTATACATCAACGCTACGAGATTTGAAAAAAAAAACCGGCCAAGAGCGTGTCGGGCCACGCTCAGTGTAGGGTTCCGTAGTTTTCCATATTTTTCTCAAAAACTACTGAACCTATCAAGTTCAAAACAATTTTCCTAGAAAGTCTTTATAAAGTTCTACTTTTGTGATTTTTTTCATATTTTTTAAACATATGGTTCAAAAGTTAGAGTGGGGGGGGGGACGCACTTTTTTTTCCTTTAGGAGCGATTATTTCCGAAACTGTTAATATTATCAAAAAACGATCTTAGTAAACCCTTATTCATTTTTAAATACCTATCCAACAATATATCACACGTTGGGGTTGGAATAAAAAAAATATCAGCCCCCCACTTTACATGTAGGGGGGTACCCTAATAAAACATTTTTTCTCATTTTTTATTTTTGCACTTTGTTAGCGTGATTGATATACATATTGGTACCAAATTTCAGCTTTCTAGTGCTAACGGTTGCTGAGATTATCCGCGGACGGACGGACGGACGGACGGACGGACGGACGGACGGACAGACAGACATGGCGAAACTATAAGGGTTCCTAGTTGACTACGGAACCCTAAAAAAGAACTACAATGGAAACAAATAATGTAAATGGATGAGGTCAACGCTTCTCGCGGGGAGATCCCTTTTTATCCTAGTTAGAATGTAACTTTAGCTTTAATGCAATGAACGGGGTTAGGTGACTAATGTACCAACATTTAGCTTGATTATAGCTTGGCAAAGAACAGTAGACACTATATTTTTCTAAAGCACTATTATCATACAAAAGTGTCACCACAGTTGCCACATTCAAAACGGTTTAGGTACATAGTGGCACCCCTATTATTTTCTTTTTTTTTTGCCAAGCTACACTCGAACATACCAAAGTCTAAGGAAATCGTTCGCTATCTCAAATTGGATAAAGTTCCATCAGTTATCATTACATCATGCATTCATAATGTACGATATTGTATCAGGACCGTTTTTATCTTTATGATATCAAATTGCCACTAATCCTCTTGTTCCTAAGATTTTTCTCAATTATCTAAAAGTATGTTGAAATTACCTTAATTTTGATTACAGCGATAAGGTTTTTTCATTCCATCTCACCTGATGGTATAATTTCGAAGACATTTCGGTGACAACGATTTTGAAAATGACGTCAGAAATCCTAAAATA
Organism: Leguminivora glycinivorella; assembly: GCF_023078275.1. Classification (NCBI taxonomy): domain Eukaryota; kingdom Metazoa; phylum Arthropoda; class Insecta; order Lepidoptera; family Tortricidae; genus Leguminivora; species Leguminivora glycinivorella. The sequence continues at coordinate 7,017,537 of NC_062989.1, read as the reverse complement.
GGTAATCTTTATTGTCGGGTCATGTGTAGATTATATACACCTTAATATGATAGCTAAATAAGGATTAGATTTAATTTATGCAATGGCAGCTTGGAGGGACAGGCAAACTACGATCGGCGCCCCGCGCACCCACGCATACGATATCTCTTAAGACGATACGATACCCCTCATTTCTCCATACAAACGCTCTCGCCTGTTTCCTCTCTGGTTTTTGAAGCTAGATCAATGGTTTTTTCAACACAGGTTTTTATTATCAATATCTGTGTCGGACCGTTTTGCTTTTTTTGATATTTTTGTTTTAAAAGGAATTAGAGCCTCTCAAAGTTGGCAAAAACGGCTTAATTGAATTTGCCAGAAAGAAAGGAGTGGTATTCAAAACTGAGACCAATTATCCAAAAAAACGAAACGGTCCGACACAGATAATTTCCTTGTCTTTCTGATTTCCAAATTTCGTAACGATTGGTTAAGTTTTGGAGGAGGAAACAGTCGAGAGCGGAACCTCGATTTTTGCGGGTTTTACGCGGGATTTCGCGCCTGAGCTGCAGTTGTCCCTATCGCACCAAATTTAGGGGCGGGGCTAAGTTTTTAAATACGTACACTAAAATAAAGAGATGGGTAATACTCGACATCTAATGTCGATAATCTAGTGATGTGAAAAGTTATCGATATACTACGTCGAAATATCGACATACCGTGTTTGACGAACTTTTTAGTTAGAAATACGTATATATTCTGTGGAAATACTAAGTCTATATTTTTATAAGTATAGGTACGTAACAATTACATACAGGTATAGGTTTATTTTATACATGCATAACTTTTCTCGTCATTGGTTTACTAGTATCAATCATAAAGTTATGTTGTATTTTACGATAGATTCCACGAATATTAGGCAACGGTATTCGGTATTTTATATTCGGTCTTTTCAGCCACTTTGCCAAAAATTTCGTATTCGGTCATCATTGCTTATTTATTACTATTCTGCCCAACACCAATTAGGTAAGTAGTTATATTATATGTACTTATTTACATACAATAAAAACAAACGTAATATTAATGATATAATTCATGTTTAAAAATATTTTAAAAAACGATGGGCCTTATTTAGTAATACACAGTTTGTTCAGGTAGGTACCTGTACCTGCTCTTAATAAGGCCCAGTCCTTATAATTCTTCTAAGTTTTATCAGTCATACCGTTTTGTACATTTTTTCCCGGAGACATATAATCAAAAAATGCCCTAAATAGTTACTACTCTAAATAAGGCCCATCGCTCACTTCTTAAGTTTTATAACTTGGTGTAAACATTGTGTTCATGAATTCAATCATCAATTTTTGTAATAAGTATTTATACTACGGTCTGTCGTCTAAAACACATTTATTCAGGACTATGCATTTAGGTTATGGTGCTCTAAATTTAGAGGGTCCGAGTCCTAGCAAGTGGTGCATTAAGGTCAATGCAGACAACATTGGCATACTTTATTTCATACTATACAGTTTAAATGGATAAAATTAGGTGTGACATAAAACTATAGAAACGGATTAAATCGTATATAATGAATTTACAATTCATCCCGACGTTTCGAACACTTTACAGCGCTCGTGGTCAACGGGTGACTGAGGAAAAATTACAATGTGCAAAAGCTACCTACATATAAGAAATATTAACGAACCACGACTATAAATAAAATAGATTTTTAAGGCAGGTTCACACACTATTAATAAAGCTAGTTATACAATGTTCAAAAAATTTACCATTACTATGTTACAAAAAAAAGCAATCAATTAATCTACACAAAATTTACAAAAACAAACTGCAAATGTCCAACACCATACAACCGAACACAAATGCCTCACAGTCTTCGTCGTGCTTGTTCCATTATCAGATGAACTACTGGATCCTAAGCCGGTGGTAAAGTAAAGCCATCTTCTGTATTAAAGTTTGGATATTTCTTGATCTCAATGGCCTCGCGCAACATTCTGGGTATATACCGCTTCTCCTTAGCAAGAACCAGAGGCTTATGAAACTTTATAGCATGATTGAATTTATCCATGACATGTTCAGAGACTGCAGACTTTTGCCGACGGTGCTTGACATCCGCTATGTGTTCCTTCACCCGTGTGGAAATACTTCGTTTTGTCTGCTCCACATACGACTCACTATACGCGATTTAATCCGTTTCCATAGTTTTATTTTATGAGTAACTATCGCGGTAACCAAAGACAACATTAAAATTAGGTAGTTAATTAAAGTAGTTTGGAGTTACCTGCTGTCCTACGGGATAAATATTATAATATACATATCCATATATTTTTATTCTTTTCCTTCCGGCGACCGGAAGGACGTATTGACAAACACTTTCAGCTTGTGTGTTAGTTCCTTTGTCACCCATGTTTCACAACTAAAGAGTAAGACGAAATTGACGATAGATAAATTTTACAAATAGTGAACAAGTGAAGATGCTCTAACTGAAACAATTACTTTTCATATTAATAATGTTTACCATTACACACAGAGCACAATCTCATCGGTAAATATTGTCAATTTTACTTTATTTCGACGTGCTTTTATCATAGCGCTCTTGAATAATACGATTTGTATTTGTAAAGAAAATATCTCCTAGATACATACTATCAATTGTGTCGCTTAGTTTCAAACTTGGGTACTTAACTCCATTCTGCTTTAAGATTGAATATATAAAAAATATATATTAACCTTATAGCAGAATGGATTTATCCAGGTTTGAAGTTAAGCGACACAATTACTCTTAATTTGGTATGTAAGAAATACCTTAATTTTTGTTAACTTACTGATGGGCCTTATTTCATACATGCAGCAATTTGGGTCCATGTGCACCTACTTAATGCACAATTGCACATGGACCCAAATTTTTGACCCATTTACACTTATCTAATTATAAAATGTACGTAACATTTCGAGACTTTTAGCCGGGCCTTATTTGTATAGTAGATTACAGATGCCCTTAGTTGGTAGATGAATTGAGTGTTATCTACGTTTTAATTCTATGGTAACAGAAATGCTGATATCTAAGAGTATCAATAAGTTCTAAATAATAAAAATATCAAAAGTATCTATACGTTTAAGTACCGATACCTAGGTTTAAATTTAGCTGGCAAATTAGTTAAGCATTTTTATGGTTGGTCTTGTTCTGTGCTAAGCCTTGTATTTCTAATGCTAGATAGGTAATATGTATACCTACAGCCCTAGAAAATTATAAATATAAGATGCATATGTAGCTTTCCATCTGAAAAAAGGTCCTTATGCTGCATATGCAACAAGATTTTGTTGGCAGATTTTTTGTTAGAATTCTGCTAAAAAGTTCTAATTACGTACACTCTTGGAACATAATCTGGTGTCTGGTAAGTATAATAGGTACCAAATTGTCGTAGTTAAATTTTCCTACGCTGTCATTTCTGTCAAACATGTGCAAAAAATAATGAATAAGATTCACATAAACTTTTGGTAGGTAGATACTGTCAACCGATTATGTAGAATCCTAGGCCACTCTAGAACCCTGTCGTATTAACACCGTGCTTTATTTGCTATAGAAGTCAGTTTTACTTTTACTGTCAAGTCTGTGAAAGAGGTCTACAGTGGCCTATGACATAGGATTCAGATTGGTTGACTGTACGTACTAGAGGTGTGCGCCGACCGGCGTGGCGTACGCCGCCGGTCATTTTTGCCACGCCGACGCCGCCGATCATTTCACCGGCGTGAAATCGGCGTGAGATCGAAGTGAAAATAATTACTAATTTTTGGCTTGTTCTGTGTTATTCATTCTGTAGACGTGTGTGCCGATTAAAAATTGATCAGCAACGGCGTTTGCCAAAAATCGGCGGTGGCGGCGTGTTTACGGAGTAAATTTGGCGTGACCTTGAATTAAACCTCGTAAGTCCCAGGCCATTTTTTTGCGATTTTGAATTTGGAACTTTCTTTTATTGAGAGTTCAAAACTCTAATTTGTACCTACTTGTACAAGTACTAAGGTGTTCCTTATATAAAAATCATACGTATACTTTTATATAAACAGTGAGTTAAATAACACATGTAAATGAACACGGGATAGGAAAAAACACTGATTACCCTAATAATTATCTGTTGATAGCACAAAATATTTTTTTATCATTGTTGGCTTCCATTAAATAATTTATTTTCTAAATTATCGTGAATCTGCAAGGCACTCTTTCTTTATGAGGGCCTTTGGAAGCTGGTAAAGAGGCATTAGCATCGGTGAAGCACTGCAACCCGATGAGGTACAAGACCTTACAGTCCAAAAAATCTTGAACTTCCTGGATTCAACGGGCTTGAGAAGATTATTTAATCACAAAGAGCCGTCACAATAGATCACTGCTGGTCGGCGTGACGCGGAAAGGCCCACAATACCCCCCAATAATAGTCGAAGGAACACACATCGTCAGCACAACCACAGGAATTCCATTGTGCCCAGCCAATTGATGAGTGTCGAGAAAAAAAAAGAGCTTTACACACAACTATGGTGGAAACGGATGTCCAGCATATAGCTCTCGGCATACAAATTTGAGTTGGATGCAGATAGTTGATCCAGAAAACTGGTTTTGTTTTTTTGCGTCGTGTAGCAATGTTAGTACTGATTAATTTTTCATCTGTTAATGCGATATATACCAGGACCGGTAGTCCAAAGTATCAACGAATGGTTACCGTGCTACCGCAGCCAGGCCGGGAAAGACCAAAAAAAGAGATGAAAGGACGACCTCGATGCATTTTTATAATGACTGGCAGGAGTTGACAGCAAACTGTAATAAGTGGGGATAAAAAGAACAGGCCCCTGCCCAGCAGTGGACCACATATCAAGCACATAAAAAAACAAGATACCTATGATTAAATGAAGATTGGCCACGATTAAATGTGATTACAACTACCGGCAAGTGCCGGTAGGTAGTTGTAATCACACAGAATTATAATGAAAAGCTTTAATTCCTGCAAAACCAGATCAGCAACGAAATTAAGATCACGCAAAGTGAAGCCAACCTGGGTAGTATACCTCTATGAGTACCTAGGACGCAAAAAACCATCGCGTCCCATTCCAAACTATAGTTCTACACACAGTGGCTACAAGCAGTTTGCCGACGCGATGGGCACATAGGTATTTTTCGAGGAGCTCTGAAATCTTGAATAATACATGGTAGTCATCCAGATGGAAAAATAGCTGAAGATCCAACAGGGAGAGTCTTGGCTCTCCAGATCTGGTGCTTTCGTAGGCGCTGTAACCATGTGGTTATAGTCAAGACGTAAGCCAGAGCAAAATCGCACACAGATCTCCCCGCATGCCCATCAGTTTTTCGCATGCCATTAAGAACTTCATACTGAAGTCCCTCATCTTTCTTACTGCTGAATAACAAATATTTTATTCATAGTAAAGTTTATTCGCAAATTGTAACAAATATTGCACAAAAAAGTCCAAAAATATATCCAAATAGTGCAAATACAAATACCAAGTTTGAGCAGTTTAGTAACCACCAAGGTCACGCCGTTTAATAATAGGCAAAAATGCCCGGAGGCGGCGGCGGTTCATATCAACTTAGTGACAAATTTCGAGAAAAAAACGAAATAATTTGCTATTAATATTGCTAAAATCTTCATTAGAACATGACATTGTGTCACAGGGCTCATGATAAAAAGTTTATTTATGTACTTTGTAACGCCGGTTATAAAGTGCCGCTTTTTTTTAAATATAACATGTTTTTAATTATTACGCCGATCACGCCGATTACGCCGACGCCGCCGGCCATTTTTGGCCCGGACGCCGCCGCCGACGATTTAGCCACCGGCGCACACCTCTAGTACGTACCTACTTCTATAATATGGCTTCTCTTTGACATCGAAAAGGTTTTAGCTTTTTACATACCGAATAACTTTATTTCGCTAACATGATTTCTTTTAAGATAATCACATTATGTATAAGATAAGGAACTGTTTTTACAATACTTAAAACATTACAAATTTGCATTTTAGTCAAATCAGTACACACTTCACGGAGTCCAAAACATTACGCATCAGAAGTCCGAAACTAGAGAAATATATTGAGCGCTCGAGCGCGAGTAGCTACTTGCGCCGGCGGCGGACGCGGCTGTGTGCGTGCGCCGCGCGCACGCACACAGGGCCTCTCTGTGGGTTCCACCCCCGTCAGCGCGACGGCGATAAAGACTTAAAAATCTCAAATTTGAATTCGTGCTTCGGTATCGTATCCTCTTAAAGTATTGTTAGGTAGCCTTTAATGGATATAGGGTGGGTGCGCGGGGCGCCGGGGGCTGGCGACGTCGCGGGGGAGAGCGACAGGGTGAGTGCAGGAACAGAGGGGATACCGGCGCGTCAAAATACAGGAAACAGTGTGAATTTCACGAAAGTTGTTCAAGAAAACTATTAAAAACTAAGTGCATGGTCGTAGAAAAAGTATTGTATGCAACGGTGTTTAACTGAGTCAAAAAATACTCGTGGCGTCTTGCCCATGCCACTCGTCTTTTTTGACCTCCTTTAAATGCCTGTTGCATAAAATACTATTATAAGTCATTAGTTATCGTAGGTATGATTCAAAACGCAGCCAGAGACAAGATTAAGATAACACTTGTATCATATCACACATAGTACGATTGAAGAGAACTGATATGATAAGTCTTTATCTGTACAACTACATTATTGTTACTATAATCCCCATGTTCCTGAGATTTTCTTCAAAATCACTTGTTTCTGTCAAAATAAGTCCGTTTTTTAATTCAGCGATAAGCTTTTTGAAAATCGACGATTCGGCCAGTATTTCTTATTTGAAACTTTGTTTATATTTGAGGATTAAATGACGTCATGTAAACAAATGATAAGTGATTATATCCGTATATTGGATATCTTATTTGTTATGACTATGGTTAGTTATATGATGGATTTGTATAAGCATTCAGTATTCAGTATTCATTCAGTATTCATTTAATCATTGCTTTGTGTGTACATAAGATCTTATAAATGGTAATGACTCAACACAACCCTGTAAGGGCACTGCAATAAAGTAACAAACTAAAACTAAGTAACTAATAACACTATATACAAGAAGATTACTATACAATACAATATATGTATTTACATTTATACGGCCGGCAATGAAGCTTTATTATATTATATTATATTATAGAGTGACAGCAGAGAGCGCGACGTTTAATTTAGTCATTTAATTATGTGAAGTTAAATATTTTCCTTATACTCTAAATATTCTTTTACAGAATAGAATGCGTTGTCTACAAAGAATGCTTTCAAAATTTTTAGGAACTTATTATAGTTTTGTTCATTTTTTTATGTAGTTTGGTAGGTTATTATAAATTTTTATTGACATAGGATAGGGACCATTTTTGTGAATTATTAATTTTGATGGAGCTTGGAACAAATTATTTTTGAAGCGAGATTCGAATCGTCGGGGCATATCTCCAAGTTTAGTGTAGAACTCAGAGTGCGTTTTAACAAATTTACATAATTCGAAAATGTATAGGCAAGGTACTGTGAGAATTCCTAGATTTCTATAATGAGGCTTACTACTATCAGCATATAGATCTACGAGAAGATAATATCGCATTTAAAACTCTACAAGTTATATTAATAGTAGCTTGATAGTACATACCTAGCAAGCGCTGGTGGCCTAGCGGTAAGTGCGTGCGACTTTCGTTCCGGAGGTCGCGGGTTCGAACCCCGGCTCGCACCAATGAGTTTTTCGGAACTAATGTGCGAAATGTCATTTGATATTTGCCAGTCGCTTTTCGGTGAAGGAAACATCGAGAGGAAACCAGACTAATTCCAATAAGGTCTAGTTACCCTTCGGGTTGGAAGGTCAGATGGCAGTCGCTTTCGTAAAACTAGTGCTTACGCCGAATCTTGGGATTAGTTGTTAAAGCGGACCCCAGGCTGGAAAGCAAGGAGAATGATGATGACTGTACTATGTACAGTCAACCAATTGGAACCCTAGGCCACTCTACAACCATGTCAAAATGACAAGCAGTAAGAGATTTCTTACGAAGTGATTTATAACGTCACTATGACATAGTTCTACAGTGGCCTAGGGTTCCAATTGGTTGACTGTACATACCTAGTTACGGTCACCGGCTAAAACATCGTAGAAATAAAAGACTGCAAAAATATGTGCCATTAACTGGGCAAAGGACTTTATTGTCGATGACAGGCACAACGCCTAATGAAGAGCTCATAGCAAATTTACCTCACACGCTATTTAGGTGTCCGTTTTGTTGAGTGAATCAGGCATAGCAAACTAGTGGCTTTCCATTAGAGAAGGACGGAGAGACATTACAGAACGGGCAATTAGTTTACATCAGAATTTGTTTTAGGGAAAATGGACCTTATTACATTGACGTTTACAATATGTGTTGCTTTAACCTCGTAAGGCCCACCGTAGCACAGTATAATAAAGAGTACTATTCGTACAGTATGGCCACTCCCGCTTCCCGCTGAAAGTGCCGCCCACCCCCTCTCGGTTACCTCATAGTTACCGCCTGTCAGAAACGCGAACAGTCGACCTGTCATATTTCACTCATACAAGCATGGTACGCGTTCACCTACACGAGCTTAGCATGTGTGGTAGGAACGCGCCTCTTTCATATATTTGATCGCCAGTGTCCGAGATATGACCGTAGTTAGTTTTCCCATTTTGAATTTGAACCTTGTTCGTTAAGGAAATGGGACGAATTTCGTTTGTTTCAAAAATCAATGTATCAATGGAAATCTATTTTATTGGGTTCAAGAAAGATTCAAATTAGATTGCAACAACATGTACATTGGGCCTTACGAGGCTAAATAAAATGTGAGACTCCCAAGAAAATGGTACCATATTGTTGTTTAAGCATAAGGAATAACAGGTAATTCGTGTACCTAAAGGTACGAGCAAATCTAGTTCTTATAATAAGCTACAATGTGGTGTCTTTTATGAGAACGTCACAAATGAGGAATTTCTAAAATAAATACGTAAGTATATTTCAAAATCATTTACTATAAATAAAATAACAATTCAACAATTTCAACATAGGTACATCTACATTGAAATACTTATTCTACTTACTCTTCACAGTCACAATTAGGCTTACATTTACAAACTAGGTATGATGCAAAAATGCAAATATTATATACAAATGTCAAATGATTGTAAAATTGCGATAATCGCAATGTCAACTAATTTTAATATTCAATGGTAACTGTTTTGGTTTTGAGGTACTCGTTCAATGCGTCTTGGCCTGAAACAAAAACATTTTTTTATTATAAGTTGCATTTAAGATAATGAAAATGAAAATCAAATATTTATTTTTCAAGTAGGCATATTACAATGCGCATATGAACGTCAAATAAAGCTACGCCGGCTCTAACCCTACGCCTCAGCCCCGAGAAGATTTCAGTCCCCCCTCAGTTGGGAGGGGGGTATCCACTTTGGGACCGGCAAGAAACTCCGGCCACATAAATATGTGTAGTTTACCAGTAAAAAGTTCCAGTTTTGAGCTTTTTATTCGTATAAAGTTACAGGCAAATTCCCCATAATCCCATAGGAAATTTTACTGTAGCCAATATAAATATTAATTTTTCAGATATTTAGACCTATCTTTATCTAAATTATCTGTTGTAGCGCTTGCCGGACCGCTAGAGCGTTTGTGGCGTTACACAGACCTAAAGTAGCTTGCAAAGACTGCAAGTAGCTTGCACATAAATCAAGTAACTTGTACAGAGCGCATGTCACTTGCACAGAGTGTAGGTAGACTATAGAGAGCGCAAGTACCTTGTAAAGTACGGAAGTATCTTCCACCATGGACCTTTGATAGGGACTGAGCTTACTTTTTTTGCCATACTAAATTGAACCTTATCACCGGTCCAGAAAGTCGTTCGTGTCAGTCCAGCAAAAGTGTGTCCACATGAGAGGATCAAAGTTGGGGCTGGTGTCCCTTTCGCACGTGTGACCAGTGTTAAAGAGATGACTATAGTAGTAGTATTTTTACTAGTGTGATAATTGATAACTAAATTTATAAATTTCTTAAATAATTTTTGTATTATATCGAGGCAAGGGTATACCTTGTAACGAATTGGTAAATCATTATTCTAAAGCTAATAAACCAAAGATTTGCATAATTTTAAAACCTTCAATTGGGTATTAGTAGATTTGTTAGTAACTTTGAATATTGACTGGTCCCCAAATTATGACAGTGCTGACGTCATTCAAATGATTTTGACAGTGGCAATAAGTGCGAGAAGGAGACCAGCCCCAACTTTACAACCCTAATCTCCTCTCATGTGGACACACTTTTTGGCCAATCAACTCAATCAAGGTTATCTATATATCTGGAAATTTTTTCGAACCTTCCATTCCGTTACCACCATACAAAATGTATGTAAAAATGGTAACGGAATGGGAAAAAAACCTTGGGACACTTTTTTCTGCTATTAGACTTGAAAGAGCTCGCGATTATGAGTGGAAAGTTGGAAACCACATAAAAATTTCCAAATCCATATAAAAGTGGGGTGGAAAACTTTGAAAAAATTGGCCCATCTATGGCTTCCACAGAGCGCAAGGAAGTCCTTAGCACAAAACGCAAATAACTTACATTTGCGCTTTGTGTAGTCAATTGCATATATTGCACCTAATAGATATGTTATATGTAGTTACCTAAGTCCTTTCCGAAGCCAGATTGCTTGAATCCTCCGAACGGCGCAGCGACATCTGTCTTATTGTAAGTGTTAACGAAGACGGTGCCAGCGTCGATACGCTCAGCGAATTGAAGCGCACGCGATACGTCGTTGGTGAAGACGCCAGACGCTAACCCGTATTCTGTGGCGTTCGCGCGGCGAATTACGTCGTCTAAGTTTCTGGAAATAAAAATGTGATATTAATATAAAAAAATATGCTCTGAAACTCAGAGTAAACATGAAATAAATGCCATATACAAAGAAAAAGTGACCAAGGCCTCCAAGTGTCCCGAACCCTTCCTCTTGCCTGAGCCTTCTGAAATATCATATACTAGGAATTTTCGACCCTTGCCTTCGTGACCCGGTGGCCGAGTGGTTTAGGTATCCGTCCGGTAAACGGAGGACGCTGGTTCGATTCCAACTCGGGACACTTGGGAGGCCTTGGTCACTTTTTCTTTGCGTATAACATTTATTTCATGTTTATGAAGTACTAGCTTTTGCCCGTGGTTTCGCACGCCTTAGAAAGAGACAAAAAGTAGCCTATCTCACTCTCCATCCCTTCAACTATCTCCACTTAAAAAATTACGTCAATCCGTCGTTCCGTTTTGCCGTGAAATACGGACAAACAAACAGACACACACTTTCCCATTTATAATATTAGTATGTATAATAGTAGTGTGACTACTTAAAATACAAATCAAAATATTTTCTATGAAAATAATATAATTTGTTGAGTACTCCGGGTTGGAACAGTGATCTTAGCAGTAGAAATAAGCGGCAATTAAAAAATGCGAGCTGGAACGTTGTTTTTTCATTAAAAAAAATTCCACGCCAATTTCTACTAATAATTTTCTTAGACTACTTCTAATACGGAGTTATATTAGCTTTTGTATATGAATTTTAAACACACCTGTGTGCGTAGCCGAATGCACAAACGCACACGAAGCGCTCACGATATCGCTTTCGTAGCTATCTATCTCTATCGCTCTTGCGTATTGGCGCGACAGAGCCAGACTACATTTCTGTGGCGTTTCGCATCGCAGAAATGCCATTCGGCTACGGGGCCAGACTGCATTTCGATTAACCCTTTACTGCATTCGAGGCCATTTCATGCCGATGTGATGTTTATTGTTTAACTCTATTGAGAACTATTACATTTTAACTGTAGGGGCACGGCGGGGGCGGCGGGGTAGATTTGGACAGTAGAATATTAGTTGATAAAGTGACAAACTTTAGATGCGTAGGGTCTATTGAGCATTGTGAACATGTGTCCATAAAATGTATTCGGGATGATAACCCATACCGTGACATCTTGATGCGTTACATGGACGTAGCAAACCCCGTATCGTTTAAAGAACCTGCTAAACACAGTGTAAAGCACTACATAGAGACATCAGGTCCTCCGGTATATGCGCGAGCTAGGCCGTTACCGCGAGATAGATATGAGCAGGCAAAGCAGGAATTTCGTAACATGCAAGCTTTAGGTATTTGCAGGCCGAGTAAGAGTCCTTGGGCCAGCCCTCTACACATAGTTCCGAAGAAGGACGGGCAGATCAGACCGTGCGGAGACTATAGGAGGCTGAACGCTGTCACGAAGCCGGACAGGTACCCGATTCCCAGGTTACAAGACTTCACGTACGGATTATCGGGTAAGTCACTATTTTCCACTTTAGATATCAATCGAGCATATCATGCCATAGAAGTCGCACCTGAAGACATCGAGAAAACGGCAATAATTACGCCTTTCGGATTATTTGAGTTCCCAAGGTTATGTTTTGGATTACGTAACGCAGCACAAACGTTTCAGCGTTTCATGAACGCTGAATTACAGGACATCGAGGCGATCACTGATAACCTAGGCGCAAAGTCTTCATTATTTTGTTACATAGATGATATAATAGTAGCTTCAGAGAACGATAGTGTGCATAGGGAACATCTTGCAAAAATTTTTGAGCGTTTCGAAAAAGTCGGTTTAACGATTAATTTGAGTAAATGTCAGTTTGGATTATCGCAGGTAGATTTTTTAGGTTATACAGTTTCAGAAAACGGATTACGACCACGCGACGACAAAGTAAAGGCTATTATTAACTATCCGAGACCCGAGACCGTTGAGCAACTTAGGCGTTTCTTAGGAATGGTTAACTTTTATAGAGCACATCTAGGTAAAGCCGCGGAGATACAGAATCATTTAAATAAGTTTTTGCACAACTCGAAGAAAAAAGACTAATACTAGAACTGTTAATAAATATACCTATGCATGTATAATTAGTAAAATTCAATAACATAATGTATGACATTGCAATGCCCTGCCAGGGCCCATATGACTCTGAATGTACCTAGTTGTTAAGATCTGTACTACACTATGGTTGCAATAAATAAATGACTAAATGACTAAATGACTAAAAAAGATCAGACGAAAATTGAGTGGGACGCCGAGGCAGAGACCGCGTTCGAGCAGTGTAAGGAAAGCCTTAAAAGCGCCGTTACATTGTCATTTCCGGTACCGGACGTTCCACTAGCTCTTATGACCGACGCGTCTGGGACTTGTGCAGGTGGCGTGCTACAGCAACGCACGAATAACGTTTGGAGACCCCTTGGGTATTTCTCAAAAGCATTTTCAGAGGCTCAGAAGAAGTACAGTACATATGATAGGGAATTGACTGCAATATACATGGCTATAGTACATTTTAGAAACATGGTAGAAGGCCGGAGATTGATAGTGTATACGGACCATAAGCCCCTCACGGTAGCGTTAACAAAAGTAGGCTCAGCGAAAGAAACACCTAGGCGAGCGAGACAGCTAATGTTTATAAGCGAATTTACGAGCGAAATAGAACACATTAGCGGCTCTCAGAATATAGTTGCTGACGCGCTATCACGTGTAGAAACAATAGCGTGCCCTGTAGCAAGCGATTTCGAAGAAATTGCGCAAGCACAGGAAGCAGATAAGCAGTTCGCGGACCTGTTTACAACAGATAGAACAAAGTATAAATTGTTAGGCATGCCAAATTCAAACGTAAGGTTATATTGTGAAATATCAGGTGACGTGGCTCGACCGTATTTACCAGAACAATTCAGGAAGATAGCGTTCGAGTCAGTACATAATGTTAGTCATCCTGGGATTAGGACCACGCGTAAGATGGTAGCCCAAAGATATTTTTGGCCAGGCATGAATAAAGATGTAGGCACATGGGCAAGGGCGTGCGTACAGTGCCAAAGGGCGAAGGTAAATAGGCACACGATATCGAAGTTAGGTAAATTTCAGGACGCGGAAAGGTTTAAGCATATTCATGTGGACATCGTGGTACCTTTACCCACGACAGCTCAAGGTTTTAGGTACATAGTTACTATGATAGATCGTCGCACTAGATGGCCGGAAGCCATACCAATTGTTGACATGACAGCGGAAACAGTATCTAAAGTTATTTATGAAAATTGGATTTGTAGATTCGGTTGTCCAAGTTTAATTACAACGGATCAAGGTAGACAATTTGAAAGCGATCTATTTAGGGGTTTGATGAAATTTCTAGGCGTTCAGAAGGTACGTACAACGCCTTATCACCCTCAGAGCAACGGGATCGTCGAACGTTGGCATCGGGTAGCTAAAAGTGCTCTAACAGCCAGGTTAGCAGACAACGCATCCTGGACGGACGAGCTTCCAACGGTTCTACTAGGACTCCGAGCAGCGTGCAGGTCAGACAATGAGGTAAGTGCAGCTGAGATGCTATACGGTCATGTATTGAGATTACCGGGTGATTTTTACGTTCAATCACAAAAAAGTTCCGACGACCCATTTTCATATGTAGAAAGACTTAGATCTGTAGTTGACAGTCTACGTCCCGCGTCACGAGCGAATAGCGATTCAAGAAAATTATTTGTGCATAAAGAGTTAGAGTCATGTTCTCATGTTTTTGTAAGGAATGATATGGTACGTAAACCGCTTACTCCTAATTATGACGGACCATATTTAGTTTTGAATAGAAGGCCTAAGACTTATAAAATTCAGTTACCTAACAGACAAGTAGAGATATCCATAGATAGGTTAAAACCAGCATTTTTGTTAAATGAACAGCCAGAAGTAGAAAGTTCCTCTGAAAAGACAGGTAGTAGTAATACAGGTTTGAGCACAAATGAGCCTAAACAGCCTTTAGTGCAACAAACGCCGACACCTGTGACTCGTACCACGCGGAGCGGCGAGTTATAAATAGGCCAGTTAGATTTTTGCTTGATGGATAGTTGTCACATACAGGTAGTACCACAGTCAATATATGGGAGTACAATGACTTTAAGAATATCTATGTCGAGAGCTGAGGAGTAAAGTTACTTGCGCGGAGGGTTTCCCGCAAGTGATCATTTCTTAATTCAGGTTTTCCTAAGTGCAGGAAACCCGGGTCCACTACATTTGTCTTTTAACTTAGTATCTCCTAGATGGAGACTGGACCCTGGGAATGGAAATTCCCTAAAGTAGGACGTTAGTCACTCCACCGGGTGGATGACTACATTCAAACATAATTACTTATCGCTAAAGTTTTTTTTCAGTTTCAAGTCGGGCTCTATAAAAGAGTTCCGCAACTTAGTTTAGAGTTAATGTACGGCAGGTCGCGTAGGTACTGTAGTAGTAATATACTGATTCATGATTGTTGTAGCATATTTAAACAGATGTTTTTCTAAATACATGTATTAAATCCAAATTCATCTCGAAACGTATTAGACGTTAGAGTATCAAATTAGTTTGCCAGTTTATATAATATTTCAATTGTTTAACAATGGGATTATCTCAAGGAAAGCAGGACGATAGTAACTCTCACAGTGCTATAGCTATAGCAAAAGTAGAAAATTTGTCTAATCAAGTGGAGTCAAAACTAAATTATGTCGGAATTGGACTCATCCTTTTGGGAATAATTTTATTTTTGGCAATGTGTTACATTGTAAGAACGAAATGTAAGCAATGTGCAAGATCGTGGGTACAGAGAACTGTGGAGAACATACCACCCACAGCGATCAAAGTTCATACTGTTCCTGCTAACCCACAACAAGTGTATTAACAATAAGTGTCATTATGTGAAGAAACATGTTTAGCTTGTGTTATTAAGTTTTAAGTTCTCAGAACTAGATGTATGTTATTATAAATGAAACAGTGTTTGTGTAATGTAATGTAATGTAACTAGAGCGGATATGATTTCGCAACTCTTGTTTACCATATGAACGTTAGCTTGGTAAGCGTTCCTTGAACCTTTAGCACTGTAAGGTTTGTGTTACATTGTTAGCAAATACTTGGCTATTATTAGCTTTGATTATTTTTTGTATGATGTTGTATTAATTTGGACCTTTTCTTTTCTTTTTGAAAAAAAGAAAAGGGGGGAATGATGTAGGGGCACGGCGGTGACGCATGCATTAGAGTCAGCAAATATGAACTTATTACTTTGGAGCTTTAGCTAACAGTCAGTCAGTCACTGAGCGCGAGGCATACAGCGCGCACACAAACTAGTAGTCGTACCGCGGCACCGCCTGGCCCTCACATAGTTTTGTGTACTTATAATTGTAACCTTCTGATCACATAAAGTCGGATTAAATACAGAGTTAATATCGGACATTTAAAGTTTAATTTATCTCCAGTAAAGGTTACCCATAGACTCTTTAAAGTTCGCCACAGTGAATCATTATAGTAACTATTTAACGTTTGGCAATAAACGTTAAATAACTAATATTTTTTTTATTCATGCGGTTAAGGTTTGATTCAAAAGCGTCAATTGTCAATCTCTGTCATTTCAGATTAAAAACGAATATATTTATAATAACAAATAAATAAATAAATAATAATAAATATTATAGGACATTATTACACAGATTGACTGAGTCCCACAGTAAGCCCAAGAAGGCTTGTGTTGTGGGTACTCGGACAACGATATATATAATTTACAAATACTTATATACATAGAAAACATCCATGACTCAGGAACAAACTGTGCTCATCACACAAATTAATTGCTTTACCGGGATTCGAACTCGGGACTGCGGCTTAGCAGGCAGGGTCACGACCGGTCGTCATTTATATATTTTGACTACTCACTTGCTGCTAAACTTGCTAATGATCATGATCGGGCCGAAAGACTCTTCTTTGGCGATGAACATGTCGTCCGTGACGTCGGTAAAGATGGTTGGCTGGAAGAAGTAGCCGGGCCGGTCCACGCGTTTGCCGCCTATGACTAGCCGCGCGCCTTCTTTCACGCCGGTTTCGCAAAACTGTAAAAAGGGGAAAAATATGTCTAAGTATTCCCGATGAACTACAGTATGGGGTTCTTCCACAGACCAACCCCTATAGACATCCATTACAAGACGACTCGCGGTCGCCAGCCTTCCTAGTATTTGCACTGATATAAGCGCGGGCGCTCGCCGTGCCCGATCAGTAGCGACCAAGTAACAGAGCCAAAAGCAGCGCGTGTATTTCGCAGTAAAAAAATTGAAAAAGGGTATTTTGATGTCTTAAAGATGTCCACCTGTAGTGTGAAATGGTGTGGAAAGGTAACAAGAAGCTCAAATTTAAAAACAGACGTCATTACATTCCACATAAAAGTCATATTTATAATTTATTCAGAGCCGGCATAGGTCAACTTACATTGGCCACTTACGCGTCAGTAGAGGGACAGTCCCTTTCATCTGGCGCTACTGCCCGCCGTCCTTGAAACAGCCAATCACAGCGCGCTTAACACATTCCCCGCCCGCTCCTCGCACCCCTGGCACTGGTGACTCGTATCGCGAACAAAATATACAAGATTGCTACTCTATAGGAGGTTCTCTGTGGGTTCTTCAAAAAGGGAGTGTACAAGTTTCTAATGGGTCGGCAACGCACATGTGACACCCCTTGAGTTGCAGGCGTCCATAGGTTACGGTAGGCGACTTTGAAATCACCAGCTGAGGTGAGGCCATTTCGTGGCACTTCATTCCTTTCTGTCTTGTTATTATGTGTATTTTGTCTTACCTGTGTTCACGAATAAACATTCTATTCTAAATGATGTAGGGAACAAATCAAATTATTTTATTAAATATTTTTTGATTTGTTTATGATAAAAATAAAATAAAATAAATAAATATTTTAGGACATTCTTACACAGATTGACTGAGGCCCACGGTAAGCTCAAGAAGGCTTGTGTTGTGGGTACTCAGACAACGATATATATAATATATAAATACTTATATACATAGAAAACATCCATGACTCGGGAACAAACATCTGTGCTCATCACACAAATAAATGCCCTTACCGGGATTCGAACCCGGGACCGCGGCGTAGCAGGCAGGGTCACTATCGACTGCGCCAGACCGGTCGGTGATATTGAAATGGTACATTTTGTCCCTGAATATTATCGTTACGGATTTTTAAAGGTGTTTTTAACAAGTAAATGCACGTACCTCGATAAGTTTGTCCATGTGAGCCTTATGGTTCTGCGGTCCGTGTGAAGTGCCCCTATTGAGCGGGTCACCGATCGTGATCTTCTTCGTCTCTTCCACCACCCTCCTTAGGAAGTCGTCGTGAATGGTCTCCTCAATGAACAGCCGGCCGGCGGCGATGCAGTTCTCTCCCTTGTTGAAGAATACGGAACCCATACCCTGGAGGGAAAAGTTATGATGCTCATTATTTTAAGGTAGTTCAAAATGTCGCTTAGGTATGAGGAAACTGGAAAAGAACAGGCAGGCAAGCATGGTCGCGTGATAAACGAACAACGAGAGGCCGTCCTAGGTGCGTAGCCGAAGAGCACAAACGCTCATGAAACGAAAGGCTAGTAGATATCTATCTCTATCGCTCTTGCGTACTGGCGCAACAGAGCCAGACTAGCTTTCGCGGCGTTTCGTTTTCGTTTCGCGTCGGAGAAAATGCCATTCGGCTACGGTGCCTGTTCGCTCTATTTGCAAGTGCGATAGGGACGCACCGATGCGATAAAGTTTATCACACTACAAGCAAGCAGTAGGTTATTCGTATTTAACGATATGAGCCAATTTCATTGATACATGCGACAATGTGGTAGGTATTTTTGCTTGAGAAAATCGCATATTTTGATGAAATTGTGACCGTGTGCTATTGTTTTTAGTACCCATTTTGTAGATACTCTTGTACTATTTTAAGCAGCATTTTTTTTTATCGAACTTTTATATCAATTAAATTTTAACCAAAGTTGCACGAATGATATAAATATTATATTAATTAAACTTACATTTCTAACTGCCTTGTCTAAATCACAGTCTTCAAATACGACTAATGGAGATTTTCCTCCAAGTTCTAGAGATACTTTCTTCATGTTTGACGCGGCGCATGACTTCATGATCGTTTGGCCTGTGGGACAAACGATTATTATTATATAAATTGTTTAATAAAAACCGTTTACATATAGAAAATACATATAAAAACAAGCGAACAACACTTAGACACTGGTCCCACAAAAGGTACTGGTCCCACCGCGAGCTAGTAAGCTATGAGCTACCGGCTATAAAAACGAACAAAAGATAATCACTCCCGTGCAAATAAAAGAGACACGGCGATGTTTATAGTTACTCGCCCAGCGGTGGGCTATCAAAATCGCCGTGTCTCTTTTATTTACACGGGAGTGCTTATCTTTTGTTTGTTTTTATAGCCGATAGCTCATAGCTTACTAGCTCGCGGTGGGACCAGTGCCTAACAAATTGGGAAAGTAGTAATGGGCAAAACGTGAGAACTATAACCATGAGAAGAGACATCAATGATTTTTTTTTCTTAGATAGAAATATGATTATAAGCATAGAGGAATGAGTAAGGGAAGAGTTTTAACTCCATACACCAGTAAATGCGGGTTATTTGTATAGGCATAGTTAAGTGACATCTAGCGATAATCACGCGTCAACTACCGTAAATTATCAGTACTGCTACTTGTCAATAGATGTCGCGACGAACGAAAAGTCTAATGCTCACCAATTTTTAGCTAAAATTACAATAGTATTAATCAGTATTCTGTTTTCAATTCTTCTGCTTGTAATATAAGTTGTAAACTGTTCTAATATTAAATTTTAGGCAGGCGAGACACAGTTGCCATCTAGTATCGAGTACCACAGTACCACACTGATAATTCACGCTATTTGACGCGTGATTGTCGCTAGATGTCACTTAACTATGCCTATACAAATAACCCGCATTTACTAATGTATGAGTTACAACTCATTCCTCTACCTATATGATATAAGTGATACAACTACTGACCGATTTCTGTGCTCCCAGTGAAGCCCAGTTTTCTGACTAGAGGGTGATCAGCCAAAGCCTGGCCGCAAACAGTGCCGCTGCCGGGTAAAATGTTGATGACGCCGGGGGGAATACCGGCTAGGACTGACAACTCGGCGAACTTGAGGGCTGTTAGGGGACATACCTGAAAAATAACGTGATGTTTAGATATATAAATTCAAATTGACATATGTGACATTTCGTCACTACTTTGGAAAAATCTCGTATCTCACTGCTCCTCAAAATTAAAACGCAGATGGTCTATATACATACATTCTATTATATACAATTTTATTTTCATTGACAGAAAAAAATACAACTTTTTTTTAAAGTAGTGACGATTTTCGATTAAACGGTGTCACGTTCTAGCTGACCATAAAGACGAAATTTGCTTTGCTTTTACATGTTTAAAATAAAAATAAACTAATTAATTAAAAAAAATACAACTACCTAAATAGATAGTTTTCACTAGTTTTTTTTTGTAGTAAAATTGCATAATTTACGTAGGAACATGGTTCTAAGGTTGTCAATTGTGCAGAAACTGAATTCATATCACTTCGTCCCAACTTATGCAATTCAAATCAAATAGGTCATAAGAAATTAAATTTTCGTACATTTAACTTAATAGGTTAGTTTCTACTTTAGGTACAACTTAATATAAGTGGAGAAATAAAACAGAATCCTAAGCCAAGTGGAATTTATAAATGTACTTACTGCAGCAGGCTTCATAACGACGGTGTTGCCAGCAGCCAAGCACGCTGCCATCTTCCAAGACAACATCATAAGAGGGTAGTTCCATGGAGTAATCAACGCACATACTCCAATTGGCTCCTTCTTGGTTAGTGTGAGATTCCTAAATGAAAATAATAGGTTAATAATGGAAAAAAGGAGGCTGAGAAGGAAATAAATTGGGAAGTGATCAGTTGATTTTGATTGCATCGTTCGTTGGAGAACATAAATTGATTACGTTTTTAAAAACATCACGTTATTTTTTCTGTAACTTTTGACTAAAGCTTCATAATCGTTATAAGTATCGTATCGGTTAATGAAAAGATACGAAATAAATTTAAATTGGCATCCACATTTTCTCAATAATCAGCTTATGAGTAATTAATTTCATAGATATTTAGATCAGATTTTTCTCTCAAATTGAGATATTTTTTTGAAATTTTGAGAAGATTGTAGAAATTTCACATAGCTCGCATTTCAAAAACCAGTTTGCTCAATTTATCGGGTTTCACCAGGAAACCCTCGTATTATGTCTTTATTCTTCTGCAAAACTCCGCGTCTGTCAATGAATGTATTATAATTACACACCTGACCCTTTAGCACAACTTTCCTTGTCGCGCGCTAGTTCATACCTACTTAAAGTCGCGCTTGATGTATGGACTCGCAACAAGGCAAGTTGTGCTAGAGGGGCTGTTATGTGAATATATAAATAATTACACACCTGTTAGGCCTAGCATGGTTAATAGGTATAGTAGATCCCTGAATCTTGTCGCACCAGCCAGCAAAGTACCGCCATGTCTCTATTGACATGCCGATATGAGTTTTCAGTGCTAGAGTGTATACTGCTCCGGAATCTATTGACTCTATCGTTGCTAGTTCCTCTTTGTGTTTTTCCATTAGATCTGCTAATCTGAAAAGAGGGAAAAAACATTTTTTAAAGAGTGTTTAGTTATTTGATTAATTTCAGATGAGTTCTTGGGTGTTTTTGTAAGAAGCTTTAGTGTTATTTTTTTCTTTTAAATACATTTCAAGCACTATTTCCATGTAATTGACCCGCTTAACTTCAAACTTGGGTAAATCCATTCTGCTATGTTGATTATCTTTCAGATCATATTACATTTTTATATAATATATTCAACCTTAAAACAGAATGGATTTACTAAAGTTTGAAGTTCAGCGACACAATTTTATTATATTGGCATCATTGCATTTTTACGACTTTGTAAAGCAAGTGATTTTTTTCAATATTAGTATGTAATCAATATTATAGTTCTCTAATGTTGTATAATGGTATCTCAGTTCAGAAATTCAACATGAGACATCATCATTCTCCTTGCGTTATCCCGGCATTTGATTTCATGCTTAATTTTCGTCACAAAACTGACATGGAGTTATTTTTGCTAACAACTTTTACTAATTTTGGGTCCCAATTTTTGAAAATGCCCTAAAGGTTTAAGTATACTTACTTGAACAACATAGCGCCCCTCTCCCTCGCACTGATCTTCGCCCACTCCCCCTCAAACGCCTTCGCCGCCGCTTTAACCGCCCTATCCACATCCGACCCGCTCGCACTCTGCACCTTACATATCACCGTCTCATCCGTGGGGTTCACTATACTTAGCGTCTTCCCGCTATCAGCATTCACGAATTCCCCATTGATAAACAACTGAGTGGGGAATTTTATTCTAATTTTATTAATGTCTAGTTCTACTCCGTCGTATGTGATTTCATTGGTTGAGGAATCTCCTCGGGATTTGGCGACGGCCATGTTGTAGAAATCTTGGAAGGTGGTGTTCATGTATATGTCCTCGTTTTGGAGCTCGATGTTGACTAGGTCTTTCACTTCTTCTACTAGTCGCACGACGTCCATTGAGCCTGGAATAGGAATAAATAGAATAATATAAATACGTAAGTAAGGCTGCCAGAGCTCAACGAGGGTGCGGTGTGCTGATGACGGGAGGACTTACGGAACTGACTTATTCCGTCTATGTCCTTTGAGTCGTCGACAACCCGAACCCTCCTTGGAACTTGTGCACTCCTTTTTACTGTGTATTTAACACAGCAAGAGGGAATATACAAGTTTGTAATGGGGTGGCAACGCGCATGTGACACTCTTTGAGTTGCAGGCGTCCGTAGGTTACGGTGACCGCTTTCCATCAGGCGGGCCGTACGCTTGTTTGCCACCGACGTAGTATAAAAAAAGTATAGTAGTTAGATGAGGTAAGGCATAGCGAATGATATTCCGCTTTGTGTGGTAGGGCACAGCACAGCGGATATCGTCTCGCTCGAATCTAGAGCAGAGCCCAACTGGGGAAGTACCTCCGCCTTACAGAAGACCGCAGCCAAATAGCACTAGGCCCTATTCTTACGGCCCGGCCACTACATTGGTCTTAGCGCGACAGCGGTGAGCGGCAGCCATACGTGCGAATGAAAAGTCCCATCACTGTGTCTCGCTCCAATGTATGGCCGCCGCTCACCGCTGTCGCGCTTAGACCAATGTCGTGGCCGGGCCGATAGTTTTGTATTCCTGCCGGTGAGTAAGGCTGCCAGAGCTTAACGAGGGTGCGGCATGTTGGTGATGGAAGAACTATTGTCCTTTGAGTCGTCGACAACCCGAACCCTCCTTAACTTATACACTCCATTCCACAAAATATAACCATTTATACTAATTACTTCAACAAAATAACAATCCATACTAATATTATAAATGGGAAAATGTGTATGTGTCTGTTTGTTTGTCCGTCTTTCACGGCAAAACGGAGCGAGCGACGAGTTGAAGGGATGGAGAGTGACATAGGCAACTTTTTGTCTCTTTCTAACGCGAGTGAAGCCGCGGGCAAAAGCTAGTACTAAATAAAAATACTCAATGTTATTGCTTACCTGCACCAGAGTCAAAGAAGTCCGTATCATTATCAATATCTATCCTAAGGATTGCCTTCCAAACGCCCCTAACAGCCTCGACGAACTGTTTCTCCTCGGCCGTCAACTCCAAAGCGACTTTATTCTCACTGGACTTGAAGAAATTGCACGCGTTTATCATCTTGCCGTTCACTTTTAGACGTTGGATGTTGAGCTGAAAGAGAAAGATAGAGTTAGAGAAAGGAAGAGTTAAAAAGTTGGTCCCTTGAGCCAGATACGTTTTCTTTTTAACTGTTAAAGCTCAGCCACACATGCGCGTTTTGAGAGCGTAGGCGGAGCGTTAGCGGAGCGCAATGATAGCGGTGCGCCGGATCAACGCTGGCGTTGCGCCCAGCGGACGCCGGCGGGAACTAACGAGCGCGGATTGCGAGCAGAACGCCAGCATTCGTCCGGCGCACCGCTATCATTCCGCTCTGCTAACGCTACGCTATCAAAACGCTTTATGTGTAGCGGAGGCTTTAGATGCATATGGTATCAAAAACGATACTATCGAAATGACACATCCAGCCATCAGCTTTACGATATGTGACTGTCATACTATAGGTATAAAAGTTTAAAATTGACGCGGATTTCAATTATTCTAGTCATTTTGCAAGTGAAACCTATATGATACATCCGCCTGATCGTAAGCGCTCTCCGTAGTCTATATTATGTAGCCGCCTGCAATTTCTGAGGTATTAAAGTATGCGTGTTACCGGCCCTAACATTACCCATCGTCTTTGAACGTTTTCTTTAATTCCATACATAAACCATCAGTCCATCAAGGTTACATACAGAAACTCACGTCTGTATCCGCAAGCGGGGTAGGCAGAGCACATGGAACTGCTCAAACTTCAGTTCCGTCATAGATTAAATATAAGATCATACCATCCCATACATTAAAATGAGACCGCCTAAGAACGCGCATAGATGGCGCCACAAAAAATGCCTTGTTGCCATCGATTCTATGTCAAAAGTGACACTTAACGCCATTATTAAAGTTACAAGACAATTTTTTTTGTGGCGCCATCTATGTGTGGTGTAGTGTAAGCGCGTTCTTAGGCGGTCGCATTTTAATGTATGGGATGGTACGATCTTCTTATATTTACAGAAGACCGCAGCCAAATAGCACTAGACCTACTCATAGTGTTGTGTTCCTGCCGGTGAGTAAGGCTGCCAGAGCTCAACGAGGGTGCGGTGTGCTGATGACGGGAGGACTTACGGAACTAACTTGTTCCGTCTATTGTCCTTTGAGTCGTCGGCAACCCGAACCCTCCTTGGAACTTGTACACTCCTTTTTGCTGTGTACTTAACACAGCAAAAGGGAGTGAACAAGTTTCTAATGGGGTGGCAACGCGCATGTGACACTGTTTGAGTTGCAGGCGTCCATAGGTTACGGTGACCGCTTTACATCAGGCGGACCGTATACTTGTTTGCCACCGACGTAGTATAAAAAAAAAAAATTTAATCTACGGTTCCTTTGTTGTGTAAAGGTTAGGTTGTTTGTAAAATTATAACATTAAAAAAATATATTCGTATTTTTTTATCGAATAACAACATAAAAATCGACATATCATAATTCATAAGTTAAATTAGAAAGAATAGATATTCAAAACACTACAAAACGAACCTGGACCCCATCATCAGCAGTAACAAGCAGCCCGCCATCATGCACCAACGCCGGAGCCTTCAATCCAGGACTCCAGGTATCACCAGTTTAATTATCCCCCACCACTTCGCCCCCTTCTACAGACACGAGCCGTACAACTTCGCGAACGAACCATGAACGAACGCTTGAAGAGTCTGTATAGTATATTACATACGTACTACGTTTCTTTTAGCGTTAGAAAAACGGTAGAAATCGTGTTGTATTTTTAAAATGCTTTTATACTCGTAATAGTAGGTAAATTATTATTTATGAAATTAAGACATATTTTATTTAATACATTAAATCTGATATTTCATTTCACAGTGTTTTTCTATAAAAATACAATGCGTTTCAATTAAGAATACAGTGATTTCAATAAAAATACACTTTCATAAATGGCGTTTTCGGTAATAATACACTTGCATCATATTTACCATTTAAATTTTGTTATGCTAAAAACGAAGTAAGTATTTTGTGCTGTCTATAATTAATAAATTACACTATATAAAAGTAAGCAATCTTCAACTAACCTGCACCCCATCATCAGCAGTAACCAGCAGCCCGCCATCATGCACCAGCGCCGGAGCCTTCAATCCAGGTATCTCCAGTTTATCCCCCTCCACAGCACCCCCCTTCCACAGACAGGAGCCGAACAACTTCAGCTCCACAGTGGACTCGCTTGAGGAGTCTATGCCGTCTCTGGTTTGTGGTTCGATGAACGTGGTCGCGCCGGGTGAAGAATCTAAGCCGCGGATGAAGTTGTGAAGGGCAATGCCGCCTTTGGACCAGTCGATCTGAAAGATTAATAGTGATCATAGTTACTTAATAATAGTAGATTACGATACAATTGCGAAAAAACCGGCCAAGCGCGTGTCGGGCGACGCTCAGTGTAGGGTTCTGTAGTTTTCCGTATTTTTCTCAAAAACTACTGAACCTATCAAGTTCAAAACAATTTTCCTAGAAAGTCTTTATAAAGTTCTACTTTTGTGATTTTTTTCATATTTTTTATTTAAACATATGGTTCAAAAGTTAGAGGGGGGGACGCACTTTTTTTTCCTTTAGAAGCGATTATTTCCGAAAATATTAATATTATCAAAAAACGATCTTAGTAAAGACCTTATTCATTTTTAAATACCTATCCAACAATATATCACACGTTGGGGTTGGAATGAAAAAAAATATCAGCCCCCACTTTACATGTAAGCCCGTACACAACATAAAACAGGGGTACAAAACATTTTTTTCCATTTTTTATTTTTGCACTTTGTCGGCGTGATTGATATACATATTGGTACCAAATTTCAGCTTTCTAGTGCTAACGGTCACTGAGATTATCCGCGGACGGACGGACGGACGGACGGACAGACATGGCGAAACTATAAGGGTTCCTAGTTGACTACGGAACCCTAAAAAGGAAAGTCGAAACGAGTGGCGATAATTAAAACACGACCGAGCCAACGTATGCCAAGTATATCTGAGTATAAGCATAGAGGTATAAGTATGGGAAGAGTTGTAACTCCATACATCAGTAAATACGGGTTATTTGTATAGGCATAGTTAAGTGACATCTAGCGACAATAACGCGTCAATCACGCGTCAAATAGCGTGAATTATCAATACTGCTACTTGTCAATAGATGTCGCGACGAACGAAAAGTCTAATGCTCACCAATTTTTAGCTAATATTACAATAGTATTAATCAGTATTCTGTTTTCACTTCCTTCTGCTTGTAATATAAGTTGTAAACTGTTCTAATATTATTTTTTGGCAGACGAGACACAGTTGCCATCTAGTATCGAGTAGTGGTACTGATAATTCACGCTACTTGACGCGTGATTGTCGCTAGATGTCACTTAACTGTGCCTATACATTTAACCCGCATTTACTGATGTATAGAGTTACTTACTACTCTATGGTATAAGAAAAGCAATTGAATATTACCTGATGTGTTTCCGCCTTGAACAGCGCCGGGTCATAGGTGGCGCCCTCGTCAGTTTGTGCGATTTTGGGCGCCATGCCGTTCGCTACCATATTGACTGACTCTGCCAGCGCCTTAATACCTGTAAATATTATTGTGTGAATGTGAATTCTGCATGTCAGTTACCATGTCACTTAAAAAAAATAGTTTATAGACTTTATAGCTTGGCAAAAACTCATACCGCTACGCCATGCTCTAATTTTGACAACATTCAACGTTATTGATATAGACACATTATTGATATAGATACAACGTTATTGATATAGATACAGTCGCTCTAAGCAACTTTGAGAACAAATCAGTTTATTCTTAAAAAATAAAAATGTGTTTTTAAGTATGTGTTTGTAATGTGTGTGTTCCTATGTAAATTTCTGAGGTTGTGCAATAAAGTGGATTTGTATTGTATTGTATTGTATTCAGACTATCATAAAGTCCATTAATTATAATCTAAACTCAATCTAATTTCTCTTTCTATTCTCTTTAATAAATGCAGCTTAATTTACAACCCAAACAACGTAATTTCCGTTCTTCTACATCTTTCATACCATATCATCGAGTGGTGCCCTCTATTAGTCACTCACCTTCAGGGTACAAGTATTTGTTGTATATTGTGTCTACGGTATCATCTATAGTGACTGAGAAGGACTTTTGCAGTAGGATCGGACCGGTGTCAAGACCATCGTCTGCCCAGAAGATAGACAGGCCACATGTAGTGTTTATCTATTAGACTCACCTTCAGGGTACAAGTATTTGTTGTATATTGTGTCTACGGTATCATCTATAGTGACTGAGAAGGACTTTTGCAGTAAGATCGGGCCGGTGTCAAGACCGTCGTCTGCCAAGAAGATAGACAGGTCACATGTAGTGTCTATCTATTAGACTCACCTTCAGGGTACAAGTATTTGTTGTAAATTGTGTCTACAGTATCGTCTATGGTGACTGGGAAGGATTTCTGCAGCAGGATCGGGCCGGTGTCAAGACCGTCGTCTGCCCAGAAGATGGAAAGGCCACAGGTAGTGTCTCCCTCTATTAGAGTCCTGAAACAACCATTGATAATCTTTTCTTTATTTTATTTTTATTTTATTTTTTAATAGAAGTTTTTATGTCTCGTGCATAATAAGAGGCATTTGAACATGAGTGTTGTAAAATACGATGACAATTTAGTTAAGAAAATAATCGAAATTGCCCCCCCCTGTACCTGTATGTTTTAATGCATCTTTTATTATTTAATATACCATAAGAATAGCATCGAACAATAATGTGTTCTCTTGCTGTACCTAGTCATAAAACTGAAATTTGATTAACTACGCTGCAGCTGAGTGTAAATAATCGAAAAATTACTGTTTTTAAAACTATTCATAAATATTCAGAACATATCGTCAAATATTATACGGTTTTATTCATATGTAAAAATTTGTGACGCTCATTGGTAACCTTGAAACGCACCAAAGTAAAATAGTCTTCAAATAACTGTTCTTACTATTCGCTAGGAATTGTTTTTAAAAATTCAGACACATCAAGTTTAAAGTAAGCAAAGTAAAAGCAAAACGAATAGGGGTGATAGAACATCTCATTAGCTATCACATAGCGAATTTGACCATAACAAAAATGTCATGGTTTTTGAGATGATGGCACTGTTTTTTGTGTTGTCGTTGGTTTTAGGGACATCCGGTATAAGGGACCATCCACACCTCATGAGTGTGGATGGTCCTTAAGGAGTTAGGGAGGCCACACACAGTCTTAAAATTCATTCATAAAAAAGAGTTGTATACAATCTCTCAAATCAATCGGAAAATTCATAATCTTAAAAAATAACAGTGTGTGTGGACAGTTGCGAAATTTTACGGAAATCCGTACAGTCGATCTGATTTTCATAAGATGTATAGTAGTTAAAATTAAAATCATACCAGTTGATAGAAGAAGCTCCTCTATGCCGCGGCAGTATGCTGGGGTGGTAGCAGATGCTTTGGTATTTGGGGTAGTTTATAACTTCCATGGGGATGAACTGGGTACAGAATGGCAGTACATTTATGTCGGCTTTTACCTGAAAATAACGAAATTTTGATATTATCTAAGGTATCCTGTAATCCTAATATGTGTTAGTCTAGTCAAACGTCTCGCTTTGTTGATTCACAGGAGGATGAGATTTTTTTTAATGTTTTAGAACTGGTCCCTCGAAAAGCGACTAAGCTATCGTATAGCTAAGCGATAGATAAGAACAAAAGATAGTCGCTCCCGTGTAAATAAAAGAGACGCGATGATAGCTCGAGCGAGTTATAGTAAGATTAGTAAATCGCTCGCTCTCTCTTTTTAGGGTTCCGTAGTCAACTAGGAACCCTTATAGTTTCGCCATGTCTGTCTGTCTGTCCGTCCGTCCGTCCGTCCGTCCGTCCGTCCGTCCGTCCGTCCGTCCGTCCGCGGTTAATCTCAGTAACCGTTAGCACTAGAAAGCTGAAATTTGGTACCAATATGTATATCAATCACGCCAACAAAGTGCAAAAATAAAAAATGTAAAAAAATGTTTTATTGGGGTACCCCCCCTACATGTAAAGTGGGGGCTGATATTATTTTTCATTGAAACCCCAACGTGTGATATATTGTTGGATAGGTATTTAAAAATGAATAAGGGTTTACTAAGATCGTTTTTTGATAATATTAATATTTTGGGAAATAATCGCTCCTAAAGGGAAAAAAAGTGCGTCCCCCCCTCTAACTTTTGAACCATATGTTTAAAAAATATGAAAAAAATCACAAAAGTAGAACTTTATAAAGACTTTCTAGGAAAATTGTTTTGAACTTGATAGGTTCAGTAGTTTTTGAGAAAAATACGGAAAACTACGGAACCCTACACTAAGCGTGGCCCGACACGCTCTTGGCCGGTTTTTTTATTTACACGAGAGTGACTGTCTTTTGTTGTTGTCATCGCTACTCGCTTTTGATAGGACCAGTGTCTTTTACAAATAACCTGACAAAGCATGTACATTTCAAGCGACGATGGGTGTTCTGTAGTTAGCAGCAGGTGGTTTGATGAATATTAGATAGAGAATGGCCCAAAATTACGTTCACAAAAGAATAGGGAAATGTTGAAATTAACCAAAATTATCAATGTTACCGAAAATATTTTTGGGCCTATATATATTGTACATTTCTACATTCACCATGGATATTTCAGCAGCATACATGTCCATTTCGCAAGGCTTGCAATGTAGTCTACACTGTCTACATTGTGTAAAGACATTTTTTCCAGATTCATAAGCTCGATACGTTTCAGCCTACTTACGTAAATTCACCTAACTTAAAACTCATAGTTTGTAATCAATCTTAAAACCCTAGCCCGTTTATTGATTACAAAAATTAGAATATTTTACAAGCTATACGTGCAATAAGTTAGAAGAAAGTCATAGTACTAGAGGTAGAGGTGCAGCGGCATATCGTTAATTTTTCGTTCTAATATTTGCGTTAGTACTTCAAAGCAAAAGGAGGATAATTTCAAGATGATTCGATTTATTTGGTCAAAAATTATTAAGGTTTCACATTTCAATTTTTAGGACAATCATTCGTGTAATGTAAGGATAGAAAAATAATTATACAAACAGTCAACGTATTTTTGCGCCACCCTGTAATTGAATTCTCATTTTTAAAAGTGAACAACTTATTTGTAGTAGGATTGGTAGGTAATTACAAGCATCACATTTCTATATCTAAGATCCTGTAATTCATAAACATATTATATAACATGTTTTCGTAATATTGCGAAATAATGTATAATTAGGAACATATCATGGTGCGTATCGCGTAAGGCCATGGCATTCTGATAACCATAGGTCGCAGTGATAGTGTTATCTACCATAGACCATGGTTGCTTATTGCGTCTCGAGAAGGGCCATTTTTTTTTCAAACTTTTTTTGGATTTGTAAATTTTTATGTGGTTTCCACTCAGAATCGCGAGCTCTTTCAATCCTAATAGGAGAAAAAAAGTGTCTCAAGGTTTTTCTCCCATTCCGTTACCATTTTTTCATACATTTTGTATGGCGGTAACGGAATGGAAGGTTTGAAAAATGTATGGAAATCTTGGGACATTTTTTTTCTCCTATCAGGATCAAAAGACCTCGCGGTTCTGAGTATGAGTCGCGTAAAAAATAACATTTAAATAACCATGTTACAAAAAAGAGGATGGCCAACTTTGAAAAAAAAAATGGCTCAGAAACTTAGAAAAAATTGTATGAGAATGATGACTAATTATAATTTTATTTTACAACTTTTTTTTTAGCCTAGATAAGTTAAGATTGTATCAATTGTATGCCCTGACAGGGCGTCATGAAGTAACTTACTGCATTTATACACTTGCATTTTATTTAATGAATAAATGAAATTAAATATCATGAAATGAAACGATATCTTTAATTCCAAGCTATTTAAATGTTTTACCTTATTTTTCGCGCTT
This sequence comes from Leguminivora glycinivorella, assembly GCF_023078275.1. Taxonomy (NCBI): domain Eukaryota; kingdom Metazoa; phylum Arthropoda; class Insecta; order Lepidoptera; family Tortricidae; genus Leguminivora; species Leguminivora glycinivorella. The sequence continues at coordinate 6,985,887 of NC_062989.1, read as the reverse complement.
TTCCTGCTGACAAACTTGTTTGATAGACTATAGTACAACAATTTTTTTTTTAATTTGTATAATCTATCCATCTTTTAGGGAAACTTACTTCGGTAAATACTGATTGTCCTATACATATCCAATGATAAATGAAAATGAAAATTAAATAATGGTGATTTTAAAATACCTTAGAAGTTAGTATTGTAATTGAATTGATAATCAATTTGAAATTTAATGGGGTAACAATTGCAATTGTTTTGCGATTTGTGCTAGCATTGCATCTGACGGCAGAAAATTGCAGCTACTACTGCCCCCCTATTGATTTGTTTATTTATCTGAATATAGGATGTTCCAAATATAGAAGATAAGGGAGTTCACGAGACCAATTACTGCCTACTGTAGGCAACTGGTGTGAACTAAATTTATAGCTATTATATCTTTTATCAGCTGCATAACATAAAGACAACTATAATATACACCAAGAACAATTTAATACTGAACTGACATACAAAAAAGCGTACCCCTGAAATGTATGGGCCTTTTAGGCTTAAAACTAGATGGCGCTGTTCGCAGCCTGGAAGTGGCCAAAATCATATTTTCCCCAAATTTTTTTGCGTGTTTTTATGTTTTATAAGAACAAATGACATATTTCTTTTTTTTTTTTTAAGCATGATATGACGTCAATACAAATTTAAAAAAAAATATTTTTTTAGGCATCATCAGTGTAGTTGATGATAGTATTTAATAGGTGGCGCTAAAAAGTCGAGGTACGATTCTTAGTATGAAGTATGTAAATCCATACTAATATTATAAATGGGAAAGTGTGTGTCTGTTTGTTTGTCCGTCTTTCACGGCAAAACGGAGCGACGAATTGACGTGATTTTTTAAGTGGAGATAGTTGAAGGGATGGAGAGTGACATAGGCTACTTTTTGTCTCTTTCTAACGCGGGCGAAGCCGCGGGCCAAAGCTAGTCCTATATAAATAATCCTTGATATACACCTATGTTCAGCTTCAGAAACTACCTACACCTAGCAACACAGTTGGTAGGTAACTGACATAAATTAGCATTTTCATGAAATTGATGAGCCTACGTGCTAGAGAGACAATCCCTTATCGTTTGGAGATATGTTTTATCCGTATTTAATCACTACTACGTTCTCTACGTGATCAACGTGTAGGAATCTCTACTAACCTATCGCAACCAACCTCTTGATACTAAACTATTTCATTAAATAGCTTGTTTTAATGGTTTCAATTTGTATTGACTGCGATTTTAATACACGGTGTAATATGAAGAAACCGAATTATTTTTAACCACGAATTTCTAAATGAAATATGTCATAGGTACATATGCGTTTAGGAAAATTTTGTAAAAAAATGCTTTCCTTGTATTTTTTTTACCGCCGCCTCAAATATCTGAAAGGAAGGTGGTTCTCAATTCGTCTGTATGTTTTTTTTTTACGTTTGTTCCACGATATCTACGTCGTTACTGGACCGATTTTGAAAAAAAAATTTTTTATTGAATGTATATGCATACAGATTGGTCCGATTTTTCTCAGAACCCAGTTCTGATGATGGGATCCTGGAGAAATCGAGGGAACTCCTCAAATCTGAAAGGCACACATGTGGTGATTTTTGTGTTTTTAATGGAACAGCATGCATTTACGTACGGAACAGTGACATTTGGTGCAGTGGAACTGCTGATGATGGTCAGAACCGAACTCCTCAAATCTGAACGGCACACTTATAGTGACTATAAAGAACAAATAAAGAACAGCATGCACTTACGTCCTCCAGAACAGTGACATTTGGTGCAGTGGAACTGCTGATGAAGATCAGAATGGAAATCCTTAAATCTGAACGGCACACTTATAGTGACTATGGCATTTTTATAAGAAAAGCATGTATTTAAGTTCAGAACAGAGACATTTGATTGTTATGAGATTTGTTGTTTGTTAAGCATATTGGAGTTTTCAAGTCAAATTTTGTCAAGCTTCGATTTCTTATAATCGGATTCAGGAGGAATTGAGAAAACTCCTCAACCCAAGGACGTATATAAGGGGGGGGTTCAGGGGGTTCAAACCCCCCCCCTTAGGCAGGGCCGGATTAAGGGTAGAGCGAGTGGAGCGGCCGCTCTAGGCGCCACATGGTAAGGGGGCGCCAAAATCGAGAATGTGGAAAAATCCATACAAAAAATTATACGTTGCGTGGGCGCGCACATATCACAAAATGGCCAGAGGATTCGGAAATTAATCCACCTATTAAAAATCTAGATTTGTAATTCAGATTAAGTGGAAAGTTGCACCATATTGCCATTCATAAGGGCGCTGTTGCTAGGGCGCCGTAAAGGGAGGATTCTAGCCCTTGACGAACCACATTGTGCGGCGAATGGCAAAGTTACGTCGCTATAGATACAAATGCAAAAATATGAGTCTACCCGATAGTCCAAAGCGGAGTTCCTCATAAAGCCAAAGACGCAAAACGTCTCAGGGAGGCGCAATTTTGTGAGTCGCAGCAGATGGTGAGCGAATTTCAAAGCACTCAGATCACTTAGTGGCAAATAATTATCTGCTCTTTTAGTTAGGACAAATTCCGAATCTGCTTTCCTGACTTGGCCACTATAGTGCCCCATTTTGTTTATTTTATGTACATGATATCCACGTTCAGCCACACGTAACTATACTAGGGTTCGACTACGAAAGTTCAACCATTTGTCCCTTTCGCACTCTGTCTGATGAAATCCATAAATTTTGTATTGCGTTAATCTTCAAATTACGGCATTACTATGAAAAAAATTTCGCGCTCGCTGCGCTCGCGACTTTTTCCTATTACCACAGAATATATAATAGTACAAGTACAGAAGGCCCACTACTCTGATGTTCACGAAATGCCGCCTTTATAAATGCCTACAAAATTCTAACAAAGAAACGAGCCGCACGTGCGCAGCTACGGAGGATAGGGTTGCCTATAGATTAAAACGAATTAACAATCAGATAAAATGTTATACTATATCATATTTAATTCTTAGGTATATAATTTTCTCTAGGTATATAATATACAGTATTTATATATTTTTGTTTAATCCCTAACATCACAAGACTTATTGAACTTTTCCGTGGGACTTAATCATTAGTAGATGTGTGAAATTGTCTTATTTATTCATGATGACATTTAACTAAGCATTATTAGCCATTCAACACGCCGACATCGCATATAAACCTTAGTAAAAACTCGCGACGTAAAGTAACAATAAAAAGTGTGAGCGTGCGTTCCGTGAGAACGCGCGCCACCCTGAGTAGGCCGCGAACTCGCGGCCGCCAGCATGTACTTGTAGCGCGGCGATAGAATCGCAGAGTGAGCCGCCCCTGCTATTACGTAGTGAATCTTCTTCCCAAGTGCGCCGAAAATTTATGCCCAGGGGGCCGATTTTTGAGTCTCACGGCGTTCGAATTCAGAAAATTGTCACTGAAAATAATAGGCAATTCACCGTTTTCAACCAGTATTTTAGTGAAAGTGAGACTCAAAAATCGGCCCCCTGGCGGTGAACTAGTGGCACCTCGTACAACTGGTCGCCGAACCCATCGCAATAATGTTCGGAGATGTACTACCGGCGAAACGTATATTATCCTTACTTGGAACATTTGATATCCGAGTTAGATCCGAGTCATTGGTGCCTGAAAGCCTGGAGCCTGAAAAAAAAACCTAGACCTGCTATTGGGGCCATCGACCAGTGTGATCCAAATTTCTTTCCTTCGATCAGAAAGTTGCTATTAAATTGATACTGCCCACTTTGCCAGTATCAACAGAAACTACTGAAAGAAGTTTTTTAACCTTAAAAAGGTTAAAAACATTTTTGCGTAATAGGACGTGACATGAGCGCCTCACGGGGCCAGCCCTTATGTCTATCCATAGGGAAATAGCTGCCGCGATAATAACGCTAATGATATTGTCAATCAACTAATTTTAAGAAGAAAACGATTAAATATAGTTTTATAACGAAGTAGTCTCTTTTTTTTTGCATCATTATTAATTAAACGTTCGAGACCTCTTTTTATCCGGTTGAGTTCATGACCCGGACCCCCCCCTTAGACTTTCTATATATACGTGCTTGCCTCAACCCTTAACGGTATATGTATATTCATTTATGTTGCCATCAAATAATTAAAGCATTAAAGGCAGTTTAAAAAAAATACCTACACATTTCTACATAATCCAACATTCGCAAGTAGCTTTCACCAGAACCCCAAAGGCGGCGGTTTTTTTTTCTTAAAAATTATTTAGTTTCGTTGGACGTATTTTCACATAAAAAGTAAATATTATGTATTTATAAAACTGGCATTTAAGGTGTGTTTTACCTCTTTTTTTTTATGTTTGTCTTTCTTGTTTTACTTGTCACTTTTTGACATCTATGAAGATAGTGAGACAATGCTCCATAACGACATCAACGTGTTTAAAACAGTTTTTTGTACTGATTAACAATAATAAGATTTTTTTCACTGTTAATAACTCTAAAACTAGGTGATTTCCAAGAAAACTTAATATGACATTTTAGTATTAAAATAGGATCAGGAGCCCATTTCTCAAAGCTACAACATTTTGTATAGGAAGGACAAGCGGTAGTCATTAGACGTTTTTGTCTAATATGACAACTTGGAAAGAGACTTCAGCTTGTAACTTTCAATTTTGAGAAATGGGCCCCAGGAATACACTGATAAAATTATTGGGTTTTTTCATGTTACACAGTGTGTATTTCGAGAAATATTATAAACTTACTGTTTTATATTCTTCTAAGATTTCCGGTATGACTTGTCCTTTCACTCGCCATGTCTTGTATTTGTACACTGGTTTACCATTTTGTGCAGCAATTGTGGCTGTAAAAAAAAACATACATATAATAAAATTAAATACATACAGAATTAAACTGTATATTTAAGTTACTAAAAGTATAACTGTGTATTGTTATTTTTTTTATCCCCCAACGCAAAAACGACGGGGTGTTATAAGTTTGATGAGTCTGTCTGTGTGTGTGTCTGTCTGTCTGTGGCATCGTAGCACCCGAATGGATGAACCAATTTAGATTTAATTCTTTTTTGTTTGAAAGCTGAGTTAGTCGGGAGTGTTCTTAGCCACGTTTCATGAAAATCGGACCACTACTAGGTTATTATCAGACATTATTGCATTCACTTAGTTTTATTATCAATTAGATTTTTTAATTCCATGACACTTGATAGTCCCCTGCCAATTTATACTATTTAATAAAAAATATTAAAATGAATACTTCCTGTCATTGCACAATTTTTAACATCCTAGCTTTTGCCCACAGCTTCGCTCGTGTTAGAAAGAGACAAAAAGTAGCCTATGTCACTCTCCATCATTTATAATATTAGTATGGTTTTTTTTTACCTTCCAGATCATAATTGCAAGACACATTTTTGTCAAGCCATACACATGAAAGGCAATACTAAGTTTTTAAAACTTACCAAGAGGATCCTCCCGGTTTCCCTTATCCAGGACTGTGAAAACTCCGACAATTTCATGGCCATCTTTAACTAGTAGCTTGAACACCTCGGCGGCAAATGTGCTCTGGCCGATGATTGCGACCCGCAACTTGGTTTTGGGTGGCTGAAATTGTTCATGTGAAAATTGAGGTCCTGCTGAACTAGTATATGTATAACCAAAACACACCAAAAGGGAGTGTACAATTTTCTAATGGGGTGTTACACTCTTTGAGTTGCTGTAACATTATCAGGCAGACCGTGGTTGTTTTGTTTGCCACTGAGAATATGTACTGTAACACGATTGATAGATAATATCTTTATATAGCTGAATTCAATTAACCAGTATAAAATAAAAGACTTGAGAGGGGGAAAAATTAAATGAAATTCCTAAATAGGTAAAGATATAAAGAAACAGGTTGAACTAAAATTATTTGAAAATTTTGTAATAAACTAATATTTAAAAACAGTCAAAATTTAAAAAAAATATGCACGATATTTAGACTACTTATAATATGAAAACATTAATGGATACGGAAGTATAACCAAATACAACTTACCTCATCTTGTATTGCAACAGGTGGCATTTTTATGACAAAAGACTAAAAAAACTAGTACTATTTAAACAAATATTATAATTCAGGCTCTTTGACCACTCTGAGGAGCGGACTGAAACTGGTCGGAGACTATCAACATCTTCCTATTTATTGTATTATCCATTGAAACAGCACCTCAACTTTGACACCACTTATCGCGTGCTTGGTAGTAGAACTATAAACGAATTATGTTATCACATGTTCTAAATAAGGCCGCACTTTTCATGTGTTTACATTCTCTCGGCGTGTGTCCGGTCAACAGCTTTAAAGCATAGTCAAAAATATTATTTTGTGTATAACAAATACCTATTTACATTTCACCATTTCTCATGACGATCTGTCCTGTCCCGCCAAAAGTTTGACATTTGTTAAAAATAAGATGACAGTTTGCGTTTAGTTCATCGGTGATGTTTGAGAGTTAGGTGCTCAGTAGAATTTTTATTTAAATAATATTTGGTCCCACTCACGTCCCACTGGTCGTCCTATTATAATGAGAATAAAAAACAGTAAATTTACTTTTCCTACATATACTATCAGTGCCCTTGTGATCTTAGATCGTACTGTTTATGTTTTCTACTCCAGTATAATACATCATTCTATTGGTCAATTCAAGGGCAAAACATTTTCACATCCGTGGAAATAGGCCTCGATGAGTAAATTTCCTTTATTTTGCGGTCAATTACACGATAAAGAAGGATTTTGGTGATTAATTAATTAAATCCTTAATTATAATTAACATGTTAACCCTTTCAGTGCACAGTGCAGGTACTAGGTACTGATAATATAAAGTATAGGTACTATACTGGGTACAGTTACTATAATATATATTTTTAAATTGGTTTCACTGTGGTGAATTGTTTATAACATGATCATACACGAAAACGTGCTTATCAGTGATACCATGGTCATAACATAAGTATTCCATAGTTTACTTACGTCATTACATGGGATCTAAAGAGGTCATGGAGATATCCATAAACGATAAGAGCAAACGCCAGAGTCGTAGAATACCAATATCGCTCTCTTTGCTGTACAGTTGTTATAAGTGGTTTACTTCACTTAAATAATCTGCACAGGCAATTAAGGCTTGTGATCTCCACTTAAGACATTTTAGATTCGACTTTAAAGGCTCTAAGGTTAACTGGAAGAAATCCCTTAATGGGATAAGTTCGCCTTTGTACAAATGATGTGTGTGTTCTTTTTTTCTTTACTGTGTGTGTTCTTATCTTTGTACAACAAAGTATATTACTACTACTACTACTACTAAAGGTAAGAACAGAAAACAAGTACCTATAAATCATATAATTAAACTGATAAAACATTTTGGGTTTTACTCGGTTTGTAACCGAGTAAAACCCCTGGAAGCACACCCTCTTCCACGAATTGCATAATCAACAGCTACCATAGTAGCATATAACTGCCATAGGTATCCATGTCTCATTGCTAATAAATAACGTGCAACCGCCACTAAACAAGATACCTCACGGTAACGCTTTTAAGTACCTATTTCTTAATTAACCAACCAAAATATTGTATAAGTCTCATAATAAATTTATGCAACTTTATTGCAGGCAATTATCACATAATCACACCACAACCACACGCTAACGTTCAAACTGCAAAGTGTGAAACTAGTTTTAATATTAGGATTCCGTGACTTTATTTCATTACCCTGGGCGCACACGGAGGCGACAGTTGCACGGCGACATTTTTTGTCTTTGTCTTGGACGCATATAGTAACGACAGAGACAAAAGATGTCGCCGTGCAACTGTCGCCTCCGTGTGCGCCCAGCCTTAGATTACTTTTTTTATATGTAGGAACAGTAGGAACATACATCGTATTCATAAGCAGGTTATATTATCATAGTCAGGTATGGTATAGGTACTTACAACTTCTAACCGATTTTTGCTGAAATAGCACATACTTATGTACAAAGCAATCTTTATACATAATACCTATATTACCACAAAATTAATGAAAGGGGAGAGGGGATAGATAACAGTTCTCACATTTATAGCACAATAGCTACCTATTATCAGCACGAACGATCCCTAAATGGAACATACTTTCTGATAAGAAATTACTTGCGAATCCATCCAATTTAAACCGGTTCACAGACTATTAACTGTAAACATCTCTCGTGATAAAAGGACATTGGGGGTCAAGAAAATAGCAATTCTGGTTTTATTTGGTTTATTGAACGGTAAGTGGTAGTTAAGGCAAGGGTCGGTCGTGTGGTCTGCCGTTGGGTCTTAGGTGGTGCATTGGGGTGATTACATATCGTTTTACTTACTACTTATGCCTATTAAGTAGTAGCTGTAGATTATTTAAAAAAAGAGTGACACTAAACAGAAAAGTGTAGTGGTCTCATCAGTAAATCTAAATAACAACGAAACGTATAGGAGGAAGAGGATATTAGGATTGTTAGGAGTTGGTGAAGTTAAAAGTTGAAGGAGGTGAGTGAGGGATGAGTAATAAATCTACCTATAGGACATGCGAAATATAGATAATAATGATAAGGGAAACAACAAACAACTGAAATATACTATATTAGCAAGCGGTATGGAACCGGATACTGATTCGATGATCTTTGCGTCTAATATTAAGTGATCAAAAGATTACATTAAAAAACGAGAAGATAAATTACAACTTACAGTGATGGCCTTGAGGTAATATTGATTTTAACAGACTTCAATATTTTAAATATGGTATGGTATCATGACAGAAACCCAGCAAAGAAGCTCATCTATCATACAGCTGCATCTATTTGGGTATCAGTTTTTGGGATTAACTATTTTTTTGACTAACCAATCCTAGATAGCTATCCCTTCAATGTATTTATTTAGACAACAAGAGTGACCCGAAGACAAATTGCCAAGTTTTTAACCACCTTGGACACCTTATAAATCAAATCAAATTTTATACAGGTCCTTTAGTTTAATAACTCAAATTTAAACAAGTACTTCTCTTACAGTATATTTCATGTTCAAACCTAGCTCATATTAAAAGCAAAGCAACGTCGCCGACGCAGTAACTGATTATAAATAGACCATCTACCTACTACCGATATCTAAACTCTCTCTCGAACAATGACATGCCACATAATTTATTGTAGCACAGAAGACGGTCAAGCAAACCGACTTTAACCAGTTTTATGGACTCGTGTTGTCTTCATTTGTTTACCCAGTTGACCCTAGATAATTGATAGCACTTTGATAGCACTCTATCATCTGTTTGTTTCGTGTACAGGCAATTTTAGACGGATACGATCAGGCATCACTGTAGTGCTGAGCGTTAGGCATACGATATGTAGTAGTATATCTAGGTAAAACTTTTATAGTTTTTTTTATATGATTACCAAATAAAAAATTATTACTATAGTTAGTAGACTTCAAAGAAGATAGGACGACGTGGATTTTTGCGGTTTACATGCTCTTCTTAATTAGTTATTCGTTCATTAGTTGTGTTTCTAAGAATTTAGGTTAGGAGCATATATTGAGACGTGTAGACTTCCTGATATTCTATTCGTGTTAATCATCTATAGTTCCGAGTTTTAGCGAATGTTTTTTTGAGCCTAGATGGAGAGATCGCACAAAAATGGGCCCGAATTGTTTGCAAAGGCTAAACACACATTGTGTTCGTGTGAAGACCAGGTATATGGTAAAAACTGAAAAGTAAAAGAATATCTGAATCGAATGCCTTAACGTGGAACTTGAAATAAGACAGGTCATAACACAATGTTTGTTTACAGTCATGAAAATGTAAACAAAACATCATTGTCCGGCACGAGCGATCCAATTTGACGAGTGTTGTTATTTAGGGTGGGGCTTCAGTTCATAAGTCTATCCAGGTTGAAAATCGCAACCAGAATTAAGCCAGTCCATCCCACTGTTTGAATTGTTCACCTGATGCTATATAAGGACTGATACTATATTATATTGGCTGAAAACTCAGAAAACTAGGGATATACCGACCAGGTCGACTACCGACTACTCGGCGCTTGAGTCGGTTGATCGGCTAGAGCATCATTTTCGACTAAATTCAGTACAATTTTCGATTTATCTCCGGCTACAAATGTGGCCGAATAGTCGGCCTTCCCAACTAATCGGGGACTAGTCGGCACAACTGAAAATATATATGTTTCTTTTCACAATGAAGCCCTACCCTATTCCGAGCATCATGTTTTCTACAAAGACAGCGATTTTCTTTTATTCAGAATCTTAAATAGACGCGTGATGGCCGTTTGGTGGAGGTTGCTCCTCGTCATCTTAGCCGCAATTGAGGTATCATCAACAAACGTGTCTGTTATATTTCCTCTATGGTGTGATGGATGCGCGTTGAAATTTAATTTCTTCGTGTTTAATTAGCACGGTATGTGTGTTGTAAAACTTGTGAAGAACATTTTAAACAATGGCGTAGCCAAAACGGAAGGTTTAGAAACTCAACCCAACTATCAGTATTTATGATTTCAACTTCCTTTAAAGACATGAGTCCTACAGCAAGCAGGTATTCATTCAATTTAATAAAGATGGTTTGTTTTGTTTCTTTAGTGTTTGAGTGGCGAAAAAACATATGCAACCGAGCCAGAATACGTGGCCTTGGGGTACTTCAAAAAGTCCCAAAGACTGCTGAATTCACTTATACCTCATGAGTATCAGGACCCGGTGCAGGAAGTTGCCAGATCCAACAGAGATTATCCAGATTCTCCACATGCAGCTTCAAGAGCGAGTCGAGACTATCCAGATCTTGCGCGGGGATTTCACAGAAAAATGTCGAAGTTGCTAGATGAAGGTAATTGAACATTTAAATTATGTGCAATTTGGGTCCATAATGAAATTATCTTCATGCCCTGGAGCCTAGGTTGGCCATACAAATAGACCACCTGATCCCCCCCGCCCCTGGGGCCTGGGCCTTTACCACGTGACCCCCCCCCCTGGGCACGAAGCTGGATCCGCGCTTAATTATCTTATACTTACACATATTAACATATACTAATGTATAAAGCAATGTAATTTTATGAAATAAATAATATCAATATCAATATCATATAGGATTTTTCTATTATGATAAGAAGTAAATGTTGGTATAACTTTTGAAATCTCGCAAGCCACCCTCCTTAAATCCCAATAGTTAATAAAAATATATCGCATTTCAGAAATCAGCCAAGATTACGAGCACAACCTCGACTCATTCAGTCCTATAATCGGGAAGCGTCGTGTGCGCTCTCAAAGGATGCGTCGTGAGAAACTAAATCTTCAGGGAGTGCGAAGCCATCGTGCGCATTCTCTCGATGCCGGTCGTCGCCGGAGACTACAACCTGAACCAACCTCAGAACAGTCAGAACGATACTAGGATTATTATTTAGGTCTTAAGAATGAAAACATAAAGCCAGCCATTCTCAAAGCCCTTGATCCGCGAGGCCTCTGTTTGCATTAATTTTAAACAGTCGTTACAAAAACTTTGAGAACTGCTGCTTTGAAATAGAAATTGATTGAGATAGAAATATAATAGATATTGATCGAGAAATTAAGAAAATATAAAAGTCTCTAAATAATGTATAATTACAGTCTATCAAGCCATTCAGCAAAAATTAAGACAGTTATTTTTGTCTGTCAAGCCATTTCCGCCAGTAGAAAATGACAGACTGACAGACAGACAGACGGATAATAGAGTCTCAACTTAAGGGTTCGTTTTGTACCTTTTTGTTAGGGAACCCTAAACACGGCAAATTTAGTCACTGTATTGTTACCGTCCAATAGAAAATATGAATTTTGTGCCTTTTTGTACTAACAAACTAACACAAACAAATAATAAACGCCACGTGCTTAGATCAATATTTTTATTAACTTTTCTCGAACCATCATCCTGATCACTATTTTGTATAAATAATAATCGTCCATAGAATATTTGAATTTCGCGCCCATATTAGTGAGAAGATTTGATTGACCGTCTATAATATTTTCCTACTACTATATATAGTATACTATGCATCTGTAAAAACATCCTGCTTCTTAACATTGAAAGGGTTAAATTTATTTTTGAAGACGAAATCCAGGGAAATCCAAAGCAAAAACTAAACGTAAACCGAAAATGTGAACTGTCACTACAACGTCAATCTGACATTGACACAAGTTAAGGTTATAAAATTTCCTTTTACTAGATATTCGTATTTTATTCTCAAAATTGTTTGAAAAACATCAAAAATGAGTAAAGCTAAGGTGGCTGTGCGTGATATTTCACCAATATTGCAAGCATTAAGGAATTTCTTGCTTGGCGTAAGTACTTTCTTGATTGTTTTTCTTATTATGTAATCTGAATCAATGTTGATGAATAACTTCTTTATATTTATTATTTATAGCGATCGCATACTAATGCCTTGAGGTTCGAGCCGTTCCTGGCTGACAGGACCCAACCACCACCAGCAATCCCCGATGGTGTTGCTCACAAGTAAGTTGTCTGCTTTGTTTTCGAACAACAAATTGAAATGACGATATAGAAGAGAAATTTCGACGGCTTCCGCTGTGGCGAGGTGGCCTAGGGGTGATGGCGTTTGGCCCGGATTGCTAAAAGACGCCGGTTCGAATCCGGCCTTCACCACTGGTGGTGCTCGTCATTTTTCTTTTTTTTTTTCTTTAATATATGACATCTTATTTCGATTTTTTGAAATGACGATTTCGTTGTATCCATATTTTCATTTCATAGTGTCCACATTCTTCATTATTAATTCAAAATTACTTAAATGCAATACTTCCGACGCTTTGTTACCAAATAATTTTTGTTGAAATGGTATTTCAGAGTTTTGTTTGGTTGACTGCATACAGTTTTTTTAGGGTTCCGTAGTCAACTAGGAAATAGTTTTGCAATGTCTGTCCGTCCGTCCGTCTGCGGATACTCTCAGTGACTATTAGCATTAGTACTAGAGAGCTGAAATTTGGTACCAATATGACACAAGACTATTTTATCACTTTTATGAAAAAAAGCGTTAAATAAATATTTATCTTTTCCAGACACTCCCAGAATTACTACTACACAAGAGACGCGCGCCGCGACGTTGTTCCGCCGATAGATGTCACTAAAGTGCTCATTGAAGCTAGCTCAGACAAGGGGTATGTGACTAATATGATTATGCTTTTAGACCAATTTAACTAACTTTGCAGTGATTATGACAGTACAGATTGTGCAAGGGTTATTTTAACCCTCTTCCAGGAATAGTATGTTAGTATTTGATTTGTTCTATCCCTCACATGATAAATTTTATAAAATAGAATGTTGCCAACAATAATGGCTAGCTTCATGAATTTCATCATAATCAATTTAGGGCTAATACAGCTGGACTTCATACTGAAAGTATAGTATAGGGTATTGCTATGAATACTCTCTATGGAAACTGAAAAAGAAGGATAAAGCCTATTGAGTTTGAGCCAAGAACTATTCATCCAAAGATTTCTCGAAAATTGTATGTTTTTTTTTCAGTGCTCCCAAAAAGGCGGCAACCGTTGCACCCACCCCTGGAAAACTATACCAATGGGACAAACACTATTAGAGACAAATCAAATTACTATCAATCATATTATGATATTACCATGCTGTAAAGTTTTAAGTTAAATAAATTTAGATTCTTAATTATGCAAGACACATGTCGTATTTCGTTGTTCCTAATCTTTGAGTCCCTATTCTTAAAAATCACATTGAAAAACAAGAAAATGATATTATAGTAGTCGTTCTAGAGAAGAGTTTGTTTATATACTTAGTCTGACAAATAAAGAGTGATTAAAAAGTGGCAACATCGCCTTGTCTCGAATATTCTACTAAAAGTCGTTTAAACATACAAGCCAATTTATAAGTTCATTAAAAATACAGTGATAAATCTTTAATAACTTAATCATAACAATAGTGCAGTGTCAACCAGTGACTTATTATAATTATATATAAAATTAAAGACTTGGCTTAAAGGTCTCGTAACCAGGCCATAAAATCCCAAAAAAAAAAAATCTCACACCCATCTCAATATCTGAAAGAGACGACACTACGATGTTGCCACTTTTTAATTTGTGCTCTTTCTTTGCCAGGTTTTCTTCACTTTTAAGTCAACGTCAATTTCTGAACACACTTTTATGCTCGTCTCATAACATTAGTCGTGTTCATATATTTTTGTTTGCTTAAATGTGTATGTAAATGAATTTTATTCTACTGTACCTGTTTAAACATAATTCAAGCACAGTATAATAAAAAGTACTATCGTATGATTCATTCAAGTCTAAAAAAATGTCTTGTAAAAATAAATTGACTGTCTCTCTCGGACGCACTAATTTGTATAAATATCACTGCACCTACTTAATCTTTCTGGTTTAGTCCATTGGTTGACTGGTAGAGAATGCCTTGAGGAATTAAGTTCGCCATTTGTACCTTATATTGTTGTGCAATAAAGATTAAATAAATAAATAAATATTACATTAATTCCTATAATATATCAACTCCAACATACTCATTAAAAAAGCCAAATCATTTCAATTTCTTAAAAATTTATTATACTTCATTAAATATTGTTACAAGCAATTTCACAAAGACTTGAATAATATGAGAACCATGTTAAATAACAAGAATACCAGACACTAAAAAACATTTTGACAAAATATGCTTACACATTTATAAATATATCTGAAACTCTGGTTTAAGCTTTCAAGATTATTACACATAATTACTTTTAAATCGGGAGTTAATCGCTGATCTCCGATCTGTCTTCTCCGAGACCGCGGGGACAACACCGTCCCTGAAACGTTGGAGGTCAGTTTAATATGTTTATGCGATTAAGTCCCGATTTAAAAGTAATTATGTCTGAAACTGTTCTTCCAAATTAAACTTGGTCTTCATTTTGTAAATATGGGTAGCCGATCTCCCTCATTCAGGTTTAGGCTTGGGGCTTGGGTTACGAAGGTCTTGCAAGTCCGCGAGATAACAACATCGGTCACCTAGCACAAACAAAGGTTTGTTCAAGTCGGTCCTGCCTGGTAGATCTTAGATTTGACCTTTATAGTGCAACCTAAAAGAGTAGAAATGACTCATTAGAGTCATTATTAAAAAAACAGCTAAGATATAGGAGCGTCGTGTCGTTACTAAATGCATTATAAAGATAGTACCTAGGTATTAAAAACACTTCTCATATTAATTTATAAATAAACCCGTAAAATAGAAATCGTTTTGGAAATGAATGGGAAGAGGGGTTGTTTGTTAACGCTACATAATGTGACATTAGAAACATGTACTTTAATTAAGAAGGTATAAAAATCAACAAAATGCAGACAAGAAGCCGAACATATATCCTGGTCACGGCACCAAAAGAATTATTCCACTTACGTCACCTGCCAATTAGGTCAGAAAAAAATTTGTTCCATCTAGGTCATCTCTGACCTAATTGGATTCCAATGTGGACAAACAAAAAACTGACCTACCTGGAAACCAGTGTTGACAGCATGCTAACCTAACTGGACTCCAGTTATGACAGCAGGCTGACTTGACTGCACTCCAATAATGACAGCATGTTAACCTGACTCTACAGTTGGACTCTGTTATATCTACAAATACAGTTTCGACCATTCCGTCCACCGGAATCACTTAGACTGGTCCACCAGCTTATCCTGGTAAAGTCAGGAATTCATCCGATTCCTAATATATATACATACATAACGTATATACATAGAAAACATCCATGACTCAGGAACAAATATCCGTGTTCATCACAAATAAATGCCCTTACCGGGATTCGAACCCGGGACCATCGGCAATGTGATTCTCTAACAGAACTGTAATCAGACGTAGCTGGAATAAGAAATATCTGTCCTAACTGGAAACTGACATAAGTGGAATAAAAATTTCTGTCCTAATTGGACCTGACGAAAATGGCATTAAAATGTTCCACTTACGTCAGCGGTTTTGATTTTCTGACCTATATGGAATTTCTAAAATTTTGATGTATGAAAAAATAAAATCTGACCTAATTGGCAGGTGACGTAAGTGGAATAATTCACCAAAATGTAAGTACTTTTTTCAATATTTCATAATGATTGTACTATAAAAATTCGAACGAATGACTATCGTTTGAAGGGCCTTCCTTGGCTTAACTATAGCAAAAGTAAAATATAGTCTAGCACAACAGATAGAAATGTCAAGAGGACTCCTGGGCCCGGGAGCCCCAATTTTCCGATAGACCATAGTCACAGAATGAATTAGCATTACAAAACTAATTGCAAAGGGCCTACCACGAAACCGAAATTCTCAATCTGTAATTAGAGTGACAGATAAAATTGCCTGCAATTTGAGAATTTGTTTTCGAGTTCTCATCTAGTTTTAACATTTACTCCTGCAGGGCTATAAGAAAAGTCTCTATGGTCAGTCTAGGCATCACAAAAATAACATCAATTTGAATAAAGTTTGAGTTACATACCTTTGTACTTAATCGGCTTGTCAACTGACTTCCGCGCCTCCGTGACGACTACAGTATCGTTATTGTCTCCTTGATCTAATGTTAACAAAAAGCAAATTTTACTATCCATTTTGCAGGCATAGTACGAATCGCCCCTCATCATCATTCACTTGCCCTTTTACCCGTGCCCATTATTCGGGGAATCGCCTCTATAATCGCCAATATAATTTCAACATTCGTTTTCGGGCACTTGTACAACAATCATAGAGGTAAATATTATAATTGGCATAATTGCATTTTTTTTTTGGGAAAAAAGACCTTGTAGTTTGAAGTATTGGTAGTATGGAGACTATATTGAATGAACAGTAGATAGTGTGAAAACAGTAAATTGTGTCACAAGGGAGTAAAAGTATAGTTAGTTACCTTCTTGCTGCTTCATTTGTTTCGGTTCAGGAGTTGGCGCTTTATAAATCTCCTGCGTTTGCGTTGTTTCTTTCAATATTGAGTGACTCTCTATAACATCTGGTACAAAAAAATTGAATGTAAGATACCTACTAATCTGTTGAATCTTTCATGAAGTCAGAAAATCGTGCTAAGGTGGTTTACACTGTACTGTCAGCCAAAAAAGTGGTTTACCACTTTTCTTTTTCTACCTTGTGTTTAAAAATAGAGTCGAAACGTGGTACACTACTTTCTTGGCTGACCGTACACTAATTAACATAATAGCAAAGTAAATTGCCTATCTTAATGTAGCTATTAAAGCATTTAAATTTACTTCCATACACTATAATATTGCAGGGTTTCCTAAATGGTGGACCGGATCCGGACCGCCTCCGTTTTCTAATTTATAATATATAGTCTACAAAGATTTAAAACCACGTTCCCTAATAAACTAATTCTGAATCCTGCACTATTGACTAAGCGAGTACCTATGCTGCATTTTTGCTTTATCATTTATCAAGCATTGATTACTAGTTTCATAAGTTTTTTCGCAAAAAAATCATTTCGTTCATAACAGTCATAGCGTTCTAAAAACCCCTTACTCGATGGTGATATGATATTTCATTACAGAGTTGTTTCTGCTCCATCATCAAATCAGCTCCATGATCCCATAATATTGCATTGTCACGTGATTTACATATGTGGTGCAAAATTTCAGCTCAATCGGAAACCGGAAAGTGGGTCAAATTCAACTTGCAAGTTTTGATTATGATTACAGACAGACAACTACGGGACACGTGAAAGTAAATAAAAGCTTGTAAAAAGCTAAGCAGACTATAGCTAAGGGACTTACTTATTCTCTTAGCGAACTCGGCGAGACCGTTCTTATTGGCAGTTATGTAGAAATTGCGCTCGGACATTCGGAAGAGCCATGAAGCCAATTTTGGATATCTGTTAGATAAAAAAAAAAATGTTACTTTTGGCTGTAAATGTTCAAAAAACATGTCTTAAAATCTTAACGCAAAGAGATCATATGTATATTATGTGATATTAAAACTTCCGGGTGCCGATTCAAAATGACGATCGTTGATAAATGTTATTCCATTTGAAACGCTGGTAGGCTACCGGAAAGAGCGTGCTACTTCCGATCCGGAGGTCGCGGGTTTGCTTGTCGCTTTTCGGTGAAGGAAAACATCGTGAGGAAGCTAATTCCAATAAGGCCATTCGGGTCAGGTGGCAGTCGCTTTCGTAAACTAGTGCCTACGCCAATTCTTGGAATTAGTCCTCAAAGCAGACCCCAGGCTCCTTTGAGCCTTTGTAAATGCCGGGATAACGCAAGGAGGATGATGATGATCTAAGCCCCAGTAGTTTAAGAGATCCATATTATTTTCTCTAGTTAAGCAAACACACCAACATTACAGTACTTACCTATATTATCTTGTGATATTAATTTTGGTAAACCCAGTTTTCTGTAAGTTGGAGATATTTTTCTGGAAGTCTCTGCCTTGCTGCTTCATTGATTAAAATTAAGGTTTTTCCCAACGTATTAATTTACTTACTTCTTCTTTTGTATAGGCACCAATATATGCAAAGTGCTGGCAGTGGCCGCTAGCATAATGTCTCCCATCGACGGCCAGTTGCCCCTGTTGAACCACGGCCGGTCTTTCAGCATGTTCTCCATATCGTAGTATGCGCAGTGAATCTCGCAGAAAGTGGGCATGGCGATTACACGAACGTTTTGGTAGAGGATTGGATTCTGGAAGTAATAATTTCACTAAGATCTAATATTTTAAACGACCGAAAATCTCACTGCGGAGCTGAGCAAAAACATGTGATGGAATTAGTATGCTTCTACTTCATTATCTTTTGCAGCGAGAGTTACCTTCTTACCTTAAACCTAGTTAATAAATGTAACTTGATGCTATTGATCATCAGATGTGTGGTAGTGTATAATCTCAGAGCGCAAACAGTTGAAAATTTTAAGAAACACCGTTTACTACACAAACTGGGCATTTGGAGTGTAAACGAATGCCTTTCGGAATGCTTAATGCGCCATTGATTTTTTGTGTTTTTTGTTATAAGTAGGGAAACTAAGGAATAGGGATCTTAAGGTCATCTAAACGAAACTTATGTATTACTTATAGGTAAACTTGAGGACACTACGAGACCGCTATACAATAAGGGATTATGTCTGACTTACTGAAGCAGCTTTATACTGCGGATAGAGGACACTGCTGTTGAAGTGCATATACTGTTCTACTAGAGCTCTGCCAGCTGGGTCGGCAGGCAGTAACATGTTAGCTGCTGCAGAGCCGTAACGTGCGGCCATGTAAGTTGCTATGGCGTTGCTGTAAGTGGGAAAAAAATACCTATTAGTTTTATAGGTAAAGAGCAGTGGCCGGTGAGCCGTATATTTTTCAAATTTGCCGCCTTATTTTAGTGACAAGATTCGATTGCTTGACCGACATATCTCTTGAATGCCGTACAAGTACATTGAACACCAATTTCAGTAACTAAGGGAATAAGAGCATGAGTAGATATGTCATATAATAAAGGAGGATTTGTTACCTGTCGCACAGTACCAAATCCTTGTCTTTTAAAATTGGTAAAGTCTGACGAGGGTTCATCTGTGAAACAAACAGTAATTAGAGGAAGTTAAAAGCTGCGACGCCCATGGCGAGTGAGAGAGAAGTAAAATATTGAGAGGCAAATACGAGTGACATCTTGGCTCACTAGAAAGTTTCTGGCTAACTCCTGAAAATTTGTTGCTGTCTTTGTGTAGGTACCTATTTTATTAGTGTCTGCTGGTATAAGGATACTTACCGCCGTGATCTCAGCACTCCTGTGTTCTCCCTTGTCCAAATTGACGTCAACTTCACGCACATCGATGTTCATAGCATCTAAGGCCATCATGACGGCGCGACATGCTGGGCTTCGGTCGGCCTTCCATAGCGTACAGTGCCTGTAAAAATCAAAGTGTCTTTGACCCTTCGAGCTCGGCCACGACTTTACGTGACTGGTAGCGATGATGGTGGAAACTATAGGTTCAACGAAAGGCCTCATAGATGTGTCTCGCTCCAACCTATGGTTGTCGCTACCACTGCCAGCAGTTGCGCAATGTCGTGTCCGAGCCGTTAATCCTCGAGGTCAAAGTCTGTCCAGATTCCGGACATGAATCAATTTGGGTTTATGGCTGGGGACCGATTTTTGAATCTGGAACGCATGAATTCGCCGTTCGATAGTCGTAGCATACGTCGTTTTCCACAGACTTTCGAACGGCGAATTCATGCGTTCGAGATTCAAAAATCGGTCCCCTGGTCGGGAACTACGGATTCCACGTAGGTAATCGCCAACCGTGCAAGTAATAAAGACAACAGCAAAACAATTTGCCGCCGGTGTTTATAGTTGTGGACCCACGTAAGTTACGTAAGCTCCTGTGATGGTGTAGGTATGAGAGAGAAGGGAGTGCGAGATAAGTACGGTTTGTTCAGACGATGTATGATAGAGCCAGTACTCACGTCCGGTCTGAAATTCGTGGCACCGAAAAGTTCAATGTGGCGGTAGGTCTAGAGCAGGTGTCGGCTAGTCCGAGGTATTTGAACCTCCTGGTTCCGGCTGTTTTGACATCGAATTTACAGGGGGTAGCACCCTGGTTTATGCTGTTCTTTATTCTTTTTCGCGATAATGCACTTGAGAGCAGGCTGGAAAAATGGCAAGAAAAACTGGAAGTGTGGGTCTGAAAATTAGCGGAACCAAAATTTAAAGAATATTACGCGATTTCGGAATTCTATCCAGTTTTTCCCATATTGCCTTAGTAGATGATACATACCTACCAGTCTGCTCCAAATTCCGGTACCTTGAGTTATGAATTCAAAATGACGGTAAAATCGATCGTGATGTGGAATAAAATAATGCAGGATGGATGAAATCGCGACAGCGATAATCTACAAGACGATCCTGAGATCCGTATTCATAGATCATAATAAAGGTGCGACCACACCGCCGCTGCTTAAAAAACGGTGACGATACGGAATCGCAGTGACGCATCGTATTCGTACTATTTTTACCGCATGCTCCACAGACCGCTGCTCAAAATACGCACACGGTACGAAATCACAGTGACGCATCGTATCCGTACCGTTTTTACCGCATGCTCTCCACACCGCTGCTCAAATAACGGCGACGTTACGGAAACGCAAGACGTGTCCCATAAATAAAGTCACTGCGTTTTCGTGCCGTTTGCGTATTTTGAGCAGCATGTGAACTTCCAACCCGTGGTAAAAAACGGTACGGATACGATGCGTCACTGATGATTTCGTACCGTGTGCGTATTTTGAGCAAATATCTGTGGAAAATGCGGTACGAGCCGGGGTTCGAATACGATGCGTCACTGCGATTCCGTATCGTCGCCGTTTCTAAAGCAGCGGTGTGGTCGCACCTTAATGCTGACCGATGAAAGTGGAGGATGATACCGGGCTTGGAATGAATATACTTATTACGGGAAGAAGCGCCGATAGGTAGCGGAAAAGATGAGGACTAGCAGCTTAGCGTGGCATGAAGGTGGTATGGCCAATTGGTCATGTAAAGTGGAGGTATTAATCTCATAAAGGCAAATTAAGTCAGGGATGAATATTGATGGACGGAGAGGGAGAGGCAAACTCAAACAGCGATTGATGGATTTGTGTGAATGAGAAAGAAGTGAGTGACAACTGAGAAGACGAATGATAGAGGAGAATGGAAAATGAAAATTGTACCTACCGATATCACATAAATATGGAATAAGGATAAGAAAAAGAATTGGTGTAGGAAGGTGAAGGAAGAGTTAAAGGTACTAACTTTAATGAGGGCCTGCTAGACCCACCACCCATTTTGATTTCACTGGAACATAACAAGACTGAATATCATTTTGCGACTAACTTGGACGTGATATTACATTGTCCTTTGTCGCAATATATTTATATTCTTTATTTTTTCATATTTTTACTTCTTGATTTTACAAATGTACAGATTTCTTTTTCTATTTTTTTGACATAAGTAGTTATTCATTTTTTTCTGTATTCCATAAATGATGCATAAATGTCTAAATAAAGTCTGTTTTTAAGAAGGCCATAGCATTATAGAACTTCATGGTGTAATAAAAATTCACCCTTCAAATCTCTTCCAACTCTTCTCTTCTATGATCAATTCAACAATGCTCAATAACTCAGATTCTATGGCTCAATAAAATTTTGAACCAAAATCAAATTTGACTCAACCATTTGACTGTACTGTACACTGTACCGGAAAAAGTGATATATTTACTTAAGTCTATGCCAGACTTTATATTTTGAGTTTACAAATATTCAAAAAATTGAAAAAATAATTTTTTTACTACGGGGTTATTACAATTCCGTTTCCGCTAATTTGCCAATGTTCAGTGTTGCCATGATGACCAAATCGGCACATCTAAGATTTTACTTGTGCACTTAACTAGACTAAGACCATAAATGGGCAGCGGTGTCGATAATCCAGCCTGTGCAAATATTAAATAAAGACCTTATTTTTTATAGAAAGTTGACGTTTAAAATACCCTTGCTCAGCTCAGCATGTTTTGCTGTTATGATCGCTGTCGCTGAGTTCAATCCTCTACTACATAAAGCAAAAAAACTATAAATAAAAAGTATATTTTGGCTGCACAACGCAGACCACCCAAATGGCCTCTTTTAAGTAGATCCACAATCCATATTATCTACAGATTTAAAATATACGATTTCCTTAAATGCTACTTGGCAACACTTTATCCATAGACTAACAGAACTTGAACCACAAACAATAGAGCTCAAAATGATAGGTTCGTTCGGATTGGACATTAGTTTAGTACTTAGGTGTTGTCACTGTGTTGTGTTGTGTCGGCCTGTCGGGCCTTATAATAGTTATAATCGACTGTGGTCCCATTTTAGTTAATATATTAATCTTTGCTCCAGCATTAGGATCCAGATAAGGCTTCTATTGTTATAAGTGTAAATCTACCACTGGTAGATATTCACTCGTGTTATATTCGCAAGGTATTCAGAAATCTATAATGTCAAGCGACACCGCAAAGAACGTAAGTTTGTTGTTAATTTTCCTTCAATTATCGGTTCATTAGTTGTAGTTTTGTAAGCTTAGATAGGAAAAAAGTCCATATTATTGACTATTTATGGAATTCATCGACTATGAGTCATCGGGATAAAAGTAAACCAATACTACCGTATATACATAGCGTAGCGAAATAAGTTTCGTTTCGTTACAGTTATGTGCGGATGTGTGTCAGTGTTTATGCGTGTGGACTGTTTGGAATATTTATCGCATGAATGTACTTTCTTTTCTTCGATAGTGTTGAGTTAAAATTCTGATTATGTGTGTAACTAGGTGGTTTCTACTCATTATTTGCTGATACAAAGTTCATTGCTCTCAATATACAAAATCATAATGTGTATCAGTTTTATAATACATCTCTTTATTTTTCATTAACAAACACTCTATGTTGTGTTTTCTACCTCATTATAAATCTCATTAGCTATTCATCATCATTAGTGTATTGGAAGTTACAAATTACAAATGATAAAAAACTGTTCACTTCAAGTAACTTTTTTATGAGAGATAATATCACATATGGCGCACACATTTGTAGAATTTGGGGCAATGAATGTTGCAAGTTCAGATGCATTCTATTCACTTTAGCTTTTATAATCTTAGTCAATTCCTGTTAATATCATAAATCCAAAAGTAACTGTGAGGTAAGAACCTCTCCACTCTCAAACTACTGATCTACTTGAAATCAAATTTGGAATGGATAATATCTCAGGAAACAATGTAAGGATATAATTTATCTTCAAAATCATCCTCAAACAAGTTAAAAGGATTGTCAAAAAAACTCATAATATATATTAACTACAAAAATCCTTTTATATTCACAGTTTTCCAACCTGGAAACCCCAGGTTATGTCGGCTTTGCAAACCTGCCCAATCAGGTGCACCGCAAATCAGTAAAGAAAGGCTTTGAGTTCACTCTCATGGTGGTCGGAGAGAGTGGACTGGGCAAATCAACACTGGTCAACTCCTTGTTTCTGACGGATCTGTATCCAGAACGAGTTATTCCTGATGCTATAGGTGAGATTCTGCAGTTTTTCAGAACAGTCACAATGGGTTAGGTGGGTCTATACAGAGTGAGGCAAGTGACAAGACAATGTCCTAGCACAATGGCATTTCAACCAAGAGTCTTTCTTGGTTGAACAACCTGCCTCGTTCAAGGCATGGCTATTTGGACATTTGCAACGCGAACACATTGCCGCACAACATGCCTTGCTCTGTGTGGCCCACATATTTTCACCAATTACCAAATTGGTCCGCGCGGATGGTTCGCGTGACACTAAAACCAGCCTTAGACATTAGTTTTGCCTCTATCCTCTCATACAGAACTGGATTCAATTTATAAATATAAATACATTATAATTACTAGCATTTAGTGATATTAATGTGGACATTATGCATATCATGATAAGTTGCCCTAATTTAACCTAACAACTTCCTCTAATATTTACCCGATTTATAGTTTACAGTGGCTGCAGGCCTAGCACATGATGGCCGCGGGAGTATGTCGCCGCGAGATAGACTACCTGTCCTTATGTCATTAATACAATTAGACAAAGACGTGTCATCTATCTCGCGGCGACATACTCCCGCGGCCATCATGTGCTAGGCCTACTGGTGTTGTTGTAGTTACCACATGGGCAGTTTATTTAAGATACCTAAGATGACAGAATACTAGAAAAAAAGTAGATTAAGTTCAGATTATCACTAGTGCTTCTTTATTAATCATGATCATGACTAAAGTAGTTTTTGTGATTCATACAGATAATAAAATGAAACTACATGGAACATAAAGTGACTCAGACTAAGGCCGGCAACAGACAGTCTTAATTTTCATAATCTTAAAAAATCATAATCTTATAAAATAAGATTGACTGCCTTGCCACACACATTCTTAAAATTCAAATTATTCGCAATCTGTCAGGTCAATATGAAAAAAATCATAATCTTAAAAAATAAGACTGTGTGTAAACAGTTGCGAAATTGTATGGGAATCCGTGCACTCGATCTGATTTCGTAAGATTATGAAATTTAAGACTGTCTGTTGCCGGCCAAATATTTGGCATTTGTAATTAAACTAACATTACTTATCTTTATTTTCATATATAATTCACTCTTAAATTCCCTAGAATTCACAAGATGATAAAGTAACCATAACAATGTTGTTGCAGAGAAAACTAATCAAACGGTGAAGCTAGATGCATCAACGGTGGAGATTGAGGAGCGAGGTGTGAAGCTCCGATTGACTGTTGTGGACACCCCTGGATATGGAGACGCTATTGACAACACTGACTGCTTTAGGGTATGTATTTTAAGGAGCCCACTCACTATCAATTATTTGATGCTGTTACTTTTTGCTTTTTTATTCCCACAGAAACTGGACTAATCCCAAGTAGTTGGAAGGTCATATGCAGACATTGCAGTTTCGTAAAATTAGTACCTACACCAGATCTTGGGGTTTATTGTTAAAGCGCACCCCAGGCTCCCATTAGACGCGGCTTATGCAGGGATAACGCAAAGAGGATGATGATCTTTTGCTTTTTTCGGACAGGTTCATATCATCCAGCATTCTGCTATTTAGAATATTTACTTTGTCTGTCATTTGTCACATTTTCTGTTTTGTCTGTCTGTGGCATCGTAGAAACGGAAACCAATTTAATTTACTGACATTCATTTATCCAGCATTCTCGAATTTTGGGAAACTTCATTATTCTTCATTTTATTGTTGAACTTTATCAATTTTCTGAACTTAAAGAAATTTAAGAACTTTTTGAGCTGATATCCTGAATGTTGGGAAGCTTCAGATGATCAATTAACTGAACTTAAAGCTCGTAGTATCAATGTATTATATATTAATTAAAAATATTTTTAGCGGGTTACTCAACTCGCGTATAAATTCGATATAACGCTCGACATGTTTCGATCCATTCCCGAGGATCTTTTTCAAGAGTAGCGAAGAGTAGTATTGACGACCGGTCTGGCTCAGTCGGTAGTGACCCTAAGCGCCATCTAGCCGCGGTCCTGGGTTCGTAATCGCCGGTAGGGCATTTATTTGTGTGATGAACACAGATATTTGTTCCTGAGTCATGGATGTTTTCTATGTATATAAGTATGTATTTATCTATTTAAATATGTATATCGTCGCTTAGCACCCATAGTACAAGCTATGCTTAGTTTGGGGCTAAGTTGATCTGTGTAAGGTGTCCCCCAATATTTATATTTATATTTATTTATATTTATATTATGTATTGTAAGAAGAATATGCCAAGTTTAAAATCTATGCAGTTATTAAAATGAAAGTTTTTAGATTTGAATCTATTTGCAAGTGAAGTTTACATATTTAAGTCTGTTAACAAAACTAAAAGGTCTCTCATCAAATAGCTGTTACGTCTAAGGCGTCTAAGCCCATATGTGGAGACCATGACATTGCTAGTTTTAATTAACCAATTAACCTTACGAATGTAAAGTGCATTATGACTGCATGTATTGCGTTCAAGTGGTTCGCGTGTTACCTTAACATTCACGAAACATGTTTATATTTAATGAACTTGATATACATATGTATTTGCATTTTTTGTTATTTTGACGTGTCTGTCTGCTTTTCTGTCTATCGTGTAACGCTTTTTTTAGTTTTTTTTATCTGAAAGCTAGTTAGTCGGGAGCCATGTTTCATGAAAATCGGTCCACTAGGTCGCGGTCGGGGGTTTTTTCAAAATTTTAATTTTGTGGTTAAAAATCTTTGGAGATGTTAAGTTAATTTTTGAACCCCCGGCGCAAAAACGACGGGGTGTTATAAGTTTGACGTGTCTGTCTGTCTCTGTGTGTGTCTGTCTGTCTGTGCATCGTAGTTCCCGAACGGATGAACCGATTTCGATTTAGTTTTTTTTGTTTGAAAGCTGAGTTAGTCGGGAGTGTTCTTAGCCATATTTCATGAAAATCGTTCCACTATGTTGCGGTCCCAAAAACTTTAATTTTGTGGTTAGGTTATATAGTAAGGAAAAATAAAACATCCCAGTAGATAGCGCATTAGCAAAGCAATATCTGTAATTGGAACGAATTCGTCGTTGCTCCAACAATTTTTCTTAAGATGTGAAATTTGACGGACAAAACAAATTCAGTGCACACATGTTTTGACACTTTGAGAAAATGTTTGCGATTGTTTTTATAAAGATATTAGTATTGTCCTCATGGTCTCAAAGCTTTCGTAAATAATAATGCGTAAACAAATTCGAACATATATATAATGTGTATTAGGTACTTGTGTAGCTAAGTCACGTCACGTGCCATTCTATCGAGTCACATCAGCCTCTAGATACAGAAGTTACAGAAAGAAAAGCTTATTTATTTATTTATTTATTTAAACTTTATGGAACAAAGAAACACAATGTGTAATAGGCCATAAGGCATTCTCTGCCAGATTGTGACGTTCATGAAACGAGATTGTAATGTATATCAATATCATCCGCAGTACCCGCGGTTAGCGGTATTTACAAACAGTTCACACGATCATGTTTGTTTGCAGTCTATCATCCAATACATCGACGAGCAATTCGAGAGATTCCTGCGCGACGAGAGCGGGCTTAACCGGCGTAATATTGTCGACAATCGTATACATTGCTGCTTCTATTTCATCTCGCCGTTTGGACACGGGTTTGTATTCTGTACCTAATTTGCTCCTGCAGTAAGGTAGGTACGAGACGAAAGTATTCGCCTAACTGACGTAATGTTATGGATGTACAACCATATACTATACACTACTGATTTTATTTCATCTCGCCGTTTGGACACGGGTTTGTATTCTGTACCCAATTTGCTCCTGCAGTAAGGTAGGTACGAGACGAAAGTACTCACCGTTCTACCACACCACCATAACCACATTACACTGCTGCTTCTATTTCATCACGTTTGGACACGGGTTTGTATTATAAACTTAAGAGGGGGTCGTACGAAATTCTCGAAAAGTGCATTCGGCGTTTAACAAATGCTGCTCACATTTCTAAATTAAATAAAATAAAATAAATGTAGTTATTATCTTAAAGAGTGTGTCTACAACTTTTGACTATTCAGAATCTCTAATTATTAAAGGTATAATAAATAAACCCACGCAAAGTTGACCTAAAATGAGAAAAACGTATGTCGCCGTTTAGTAAACTTTGTTAAAAAAATTCAATACTTTAGTTATAACATTAAGTGATTCTAAAAGCCAGATAAATGGACTAGAAGTTTTGAGGTTTTTTATATTTTTCCTCTCAAAGGCAACAAAGAAATTTTACCTTAAATTTAAACTATCGTAAAATTTCCATACATTCGCCATTGCTGTCAGAATTCTCCTTTCGATTAGATGCCGTGAGCGGCTCATCGGAGGCAGACGTGTCGCCGGTCGCTCCGCGTTGACAATTAAATTTGACAAATATTTTGACAGAAAATAGTGTACGTACACGAAAAACTATACCAGTGTAAAACTGTGCTCAAAATAAATAGGGTAAATCAAATATGTCAGGTGGAGATCCAATCTCATTTAAAATTTAAAGGTGCATGGCTTGTGCATAAAAAATAAAAAAAATATATCACATTATTAAAGAAAATAACGAACACAACCGAATGAGTATAAATGATTTCATTCTAGTTCGGTTAAATTGAAAAAAGTTTCATGTTTTGTTTTACTCATTGGAATACATTTTCATTACGCTGGTATTAACAGTACGTCATTTTAAAAATATATATGACAGTACCTACGTCAAATTTTGTCAACCAAACTTCACAGGTTGTATGTAAACAATTACAATTTAATTTATTCATACATATTCAGATACGTATTAATCGATTCTTACTTAGAATAGAAAAAAGGGAATGCGAGCGGGTATAGGTATAGTGCTTCTGGTTCAAATTTAATTGTGTATATAAAAAAAATACTCAATTTCATTAAAGATTTACTCTGTGCATACCGCGAACACGTAACCGTAAGTTGAAAACAATAATAATTATAAATCACCTAAATACATCGTTGTTTACAAAGCGCTTGTTTTGTATGGCACTTCTCCACTCAACTAGACCAAATATTCATGGAACACCAGCTGGTGATCAGCATAAATGACTATGAACAGTCGTGCAAAAATATCTGATTTTCTATAGTGGGCCATAAGTATATGACGACATGCTTGCATGCATTTGTGATGCTCCGTGACCGGCAAAAACATCGTCTCCCTTTCTAGCGTCTCGCGAGCGTATAGCGTCGGGCCAACTGTATGGAAAAAGACGCCGCGTCAGCGCGGCTTAGCCATACAGTTGGCCCGACGCTACGATCGCAAGACGGTAGATGTGGGAGGATCCGCATACATATCTGACCGGGTCGCTTAAAAATATTTGATTCTTTATAAAAACCTAAATTACACTTTCACCTGCATAAATATCTATCCATTGTTAAAGCAAATATATATCTTACGGGCTAGAAATCATTAATACGAGTATGTAATTAAAGTGCAATAATAAACCCTAGCTGGTTGCCTTACAGCCGTAAATTGTATGAGGTGATTTGACAGTTCACGAAAACGGTATAGACTTGTGTCATTGGATATGTCTGTCTCATCTGTTCTTAAATTATGACAAGTAAACTTATTGCAAATCTAGTATCAGAAGCCTTTATAGGTACAAGCTTTTATTCAACTTGCCTTGTTAGTAGGTATGTTAGTTTGAGTCAAAACGTAGAAGCTAAATTTGACCCACTTTCCGGTTTCCAATTGAGCTGAAATTGTGCAAACATAATTATGTAAATCAAGTGACAATGCAATATTATGGTATCATGGAGCTAATCTGATGATGGAGCAGAAAGGTGATCATAGGAAGATAGGAACTCTGTTATGAAACGTCGTATCCCCATTGAGTCAGGGGTTTTTAAAAATGTCTCGGAGAGCAATAAATATTTTTTTTGCAAAAAAAACTTATTATAAATTGGGAGGTGTAATTTTTTATTATCTCTTACATAGCATTTCGCAAATCGACCAAGAGCGCGTCAGTGTAGGGTTCCGTAGTTTCCGACATTTTACATAATGACAATTTAATAAATACAGTAATTTGGGGTGAAAAGGGTTCCGGGGGTATTATAATGTTATTATATTTCTTGACATATTCCTTCTATTTTCCGCAATCAAAGTAGGAAAATAATATATTATGTTTTTTTATTATTATTATTTCTCTTTATTTCTTTCAAATCTTAGGCTAGGTTATTTATAATACGAATATAAAAGTAAAATACAAAACCACTTACAAAACAATAAAAAAAATATAAACATATTATAAAAAACCTAACCTAGGGTGCCGCCAGCAGCAGGGCAGGGCCCAAGCTGCCGGTGGTTAGGGCTGCAGAGAGAGGAACCGTCGGACTATCCGCGCTGTGTCCAAAATCACCGCCTTCTGCATCTGACCCTTGATCCAACCACCGAGCGAGAGTCTCTTAAGATGTTGGTCGAGACTCTTCGCTATGAGACCGTTCGCTGAAACGACTATCGGGACAATGATCGTTGAATCAACATCCCACATGGTGGTTATCTCGTGAGCCAAGTCTAGGTACTTACTGGACTTGTCCTTCTCGGCTTTCACGAGATTCTCATCATGGGGGATGGTGATGTCAACGAGCACGGCCCGGCGTTGCGGTCGATCTATTGTCACAATGTCAGGCTTATTGGCTACAATAGTCCTGTCAGTGATAATAGATCGATCCCAATAGAGCGTGGCACGGCCATTTTCAAGAACTGGCGCAGGTAAGTACTTGTAGTACGGTACTTCGCGGTCCACAAGGCCGTATTGAAGAGCAAGCTGCTGGTGAATGATCCGGGCTACGAGATTATGCCTGTGCAAGTACTCACCGTTAGCAAGATGAGAACAACCGGAAATGATATGCCTGAGTGATTCTCCGGGACGGCGGCATGCCCGACAAATGTCGACCGTGCCGTCCTATTATTATTATTGGTATATAGGACAACAGCCGTAAATATTTAACTTACATAGATATTTTTACATAGTCTTAGGCCAATAACAGTTATCTGTTGAGTGAAAAGTATTATACACAATATGTTACTAAAAAAAATGTGTTACATATTTAAAATTACAGTAAAAATGTGCAAGCCACACATTTTTATTTACAGTTTCATGTCTGTCAAAGTTGACGTTCAAATTTATTGGATTTTTACTCATTTTAATCGTTCATTATCCTTTTGAATGTGTATACACTTCTAAAGTTTATGTATAACAGAAAATCATAAGACATATTTTCATTTTTATAATGGTTTTCATGAAGAAAGCGATGCAACTGTGTTGGGGAATTTTTACGGGATGAATAAATATCCGCGGCCTGAGGGGTGACTGGGATCAGGAATGGGGGAATCGGGTCGCAAAGGGGTGAATAGGTTTACGAAGGGGCTGATTAGGGTCGGAAGAGGGGTGAATTGGGATGTGTGGTCAATGCTTGTCACATTGTATAAAATATATATAACTTACCTAAAGTGGTATTTTTATGAATGACCTCTCTGTATATGGACGCAATTTATACGTCAATGTATTGCTTCGTAGTTAGACTAGATACAAGAAATTAACACTTAGAAATGTTAATCACACTTCTGTCTACCTCCACGTTTCTACTTAAGTCCGCAAAAATCACCCATGGTTGCTATAATATAGATGGATTACTTTAAAATAAAAATCATAAGTATGACACTATACAACTAGGGAAGAAATAAAATTATTTTATTGAATCATTTTTGATTTGTTCTTTTACAAGTTTATATAAATAATAAATTTTCAATTCGCTCAAAGGTTGGAAGAGATCCCTTATAGGGATAAGTTCGCCTTTGTACATCATAACTATACTGTATTTTTATGTCCTAACTTGTCTTATGTACAATAAAGTGTTCACATACATACATACATATATTGAAATAGATATCATACACGAAAGATAAAACGACAAGGCCCACGGTGGCTGAGCCGGGAATCGAACCCGGGTCTTCAGCTTACGCAGCTAACGTAATTACCACTAGGCCACCAGGCCAGGTTTAAAAAACCGGCCAAATGAGAATCTATTTTCGCACAATTGTAAAACTGAATTATTTTTACTAGTTACCTCCAAAATACCAAATAAAATTGGGCTACATAGTACATCGTTTTCTGAAGATTTTGGGTTCATGGGGTCGGAACGGGTATAACTAACGTAATTCATGGTGAATAGGGCCAAAACAGACTTTTGAACGTCGATAGCAGTTTTTTTATATGTGCCATGCTAATTTTTTACACAAAAAATCTTCCGGCAGTGTGAACTTCGGTTTGTCTTTGAAAATATGTCGTTTTATTTAGTAATTTTCGCTCACCCTAACGTTGGAGTGAATAGGGTCGGGAAGGGGGTGAATAGGGAAAAGGGTTGACTCTTTCGGATTGCGAACAAAATATGACCTGTCACGAGCGTATTATATTTATTTTACCAAAAAATAAGGATTTAATATGTTATGAGTGGTCGGTAATGAAATCTACACATATTATGATAACCCTTAACCAACCTTTATAGTTAGATGGTGCTCTGACGCGGTGAATAAGTAAGTATGGTCGTGGGCAGTGCGGATAACGTGTCAAAATATAAGCATAGTTTGTTGCTATTTTTCATGTTTAAATAAACTTCTAAACTAACGTAGTGGGTATTAAAGTAAAGGTTCACAGTGAATATTAGGTTGCCAGAAATGTGTTTAGCTATACCATTGTATTGAATTTTGTATCATAAAGTCAAACTAGGTATTTACTACTAATGATTTACTCTGTGGGGTGTCTTTGATCACTTGCATGGGGTAACATTGACCATAATGACACATAGTTAATTATTGTCTGATTTTGTCACGGTACTTGTTGAGGCTGATAATTTGATCGCTTCTTGTGATAAATATTGAAATAATTACAAATAAAGTTGGTTTTTCGAAGATGTTAATTTTTATTCTTGATCAAAGTAACCCCAAAATA
The DNA here is from genome assembly GCF_023078275.1 of Leguminivora glycinivorella. Classification (NCBI taxonomy): domain Eukaryota; kingdom Metazoa; phylum Arthropoda; class Insecta; order Lepidoptera; family Tortricidae; genus Leguminivora; species Leguminivora glycinivorella. The sequence goes on along the minus strand of NC_062989.1, from coordinate 6,952,847 downwards.
GCGTTAAAGAGTTGTAATATTTGACTGCGAACCATTTTTTTTTATCTTTTCTTGACATAAAATACTTTTGTAAGGGACTACATTCGATTATCATTAAAAAAAATATATAGTGTATCAAAGTAACCCCAATGTCACTTTATGTTTGATCACATCGTTTTTTTTCTGCGTACATTATTTTATTTTTTATTTATTTATTCCTTATTGCACATAAAAAAATAAGTACAAATGGTGGACATAATGCCTTAAGGCATTCTCTATCAGTCAACCACTGGGTTAAAAAGAAACATTTCATACGTGCAGGCATCGTGACAGAAAACAATAATCCTGATATCACTTATTTTGTTACCTTTTTAAATTTTTAGCAGGAAAAGACTGAAAAAGTTGATGGTCCCATTTTTTTCTTCCTTAGTTACGTTACGTTGACCAATTTTGGAATTTATACTTCTCTAACTCTTACATTTAATGGGTAAAAATACCCATTAAATGTAGAAGCTAGAGAAGTTTAAATTCCCAAATTGGTCAATGTAACCCCAGTTTACGGTAGACACCGTCAACCTATTCTAATAATTCTCTTTTTATTTGAAAGAAAATTCGTTACGATAATATGCATATAAAATATGCAATCTAAGATAAAAAATGCTTTTCATATAGTTACAAACTTAGTTCAGATTTTTTTTGTACAACTTTTAAAAATTGTTCTACCTATCAAGTTCAAAATAATTTTCCTAGAAAGTCTTTTTTCTACTCCCGAACTATTATTCGTCATTTACAGGGTCGTGCATAGATCTTTAAAAGTCCATTCCCCAAAGCCAGTGTCCGCCGGCTTTCCGCGCGTGCGCGCAGTATCGAAAAAACTGAAAACGCATTGTTTGGCTCTGTAACCATGGCAACGCCTTATAACGATACGGCGCGCGTGCGCGGGAAGGCTTTGGGCAGCTGAGCTGACAGTGCAAACCTTTGCGTCAAAGCACGAAGAAACTAAAAAGCCAAAAATAACAAACCTTTGAATTCAGATTTCTTTTCAGATTGCAATAATCTAAACATCCAAATTATAAACTAATCAATTATTTTTGAAGTCGGTACCAGACCTGTTTGCCCCTCCCAACCATACGCAGGCTGGCCCCGCCTTCAAAAATAATTGATTTGTTTATAATTTGGATGTTTAGATTATTGCAATCTGATAAGAAATCTGAATTCAAAGGTTTGTTATTTTTGGCTTTTTAGTTTCTCCGTGTTTTGTAACGCGCTTATTTTTGAAGGCGGTTTTATTTTTTGTTAAAAAGTTAATTTATTTGTTGATTTTTCGTGGTTCCTAGTGATATTATATGTATCAGTCCGAATATATGTACAGTAGTGAAAGAATTATCCTTTAACTCCTAACCATTGAGGAGTTGACCTTCCATCATCAGCTCAGCCACATAAAATTACTACCGTCAGGCGTAAATACTGGTGTACCTTTGAAAAAAAAATACACTAAAAACCTTACATGTGCCTATAACATTTGAAGAGTTCCCTCGATTTCTCCAAGATACCATCATCAGACCCTGACTTGGTGTCAATGGGACCATCTCGGGGTTATACCCGTTCGATCAAAAAAAAATTTTCAAAATCGATCCAGGATTCTCGGAGATATCGAGTAACATACATACAAAAAAAAAACAAAAAAATAAAATAAAATAAAAAACATTCAGTCGAATTGAGAACCTCCTCCTTTTTTGAAGTCGGTTAAAAATACAGGAAACAGTGTGAATTTCACGAAAGTTATTCAAGAAACCTATTAAAAACTAAGTGCATGGTCGTAGAAAAAGTATTGTATGCAACGGTGTTTAACTGAGTCAAAAAATACTCGTGGCGTCTTATAATAACAATTTTCGGCTTCGCCTCAAATTGTTACCCACGCCACTCGTCTTTTTTGATCTCCTTTAAACGCCTGTTGCATAAAATACTATTTAAAGTTCTGCTTTTGAGATTTTTTCATATTTGAGAAAACAGCCCTTATGGCCTGAAATACGGCATACGGCAGTGATATTGACATTGACATAATGCTTTTTCGTATTTTGATGGTATTTTGACTGCACTGTATTTTTTTCCATGCTAATTTGAACCTTATCTCTGAGCGATATTTTTTAATTTTCAGTTACATCACAGATGTGTATGACATGACATCTGGGTATTTAGCCATTTAAAAGAAACTACAAGGGCTTTACAGACGTGGCGACTGCAACTGGTACAGGGCCTAAGCCATAATTTAAAATTATATTGTGATTTTTATATGTATTTGTGGTTTATTTAATACTAAATATGAGTTTCAACATTTTCAACTCAAGGAACTGAAATTAAGAGAAGGGACTCGGAAATTGGGTAAGATCAAGAGTCTGATGCAGATGCCGATGGCAGTATTGGATAAGATAAGATATGCGTCGATATTCCCTGTCTTTCTTTGTGTCTCTGACATGACTGCTGCTAGCTGTACTCTATTCATTAGGTTTTTATTTTATACACATACTTTATTTTTGTATCAAAATAAACGATAAATTGATAAAAAACCTAACGACCAAAAAGAATAAAGTACCTATCTGTTAGTCTTTAATACACCCCGCATATACGTAATGCACAGCACAGGCCTCCGAAGACCGGCAGGGCAATCATGGTCGCGCGATAAATGGTATAACATCGGGCCGTCCCTATCGCACTTACAAATAGTGTGATAGGGCTGATGTTTTATCATTTATCACGCGACCATAATTGTCTGCCTGGAGGTATCGGCCTTTAGCCCTTCACACACGTCTTTGAATAATGTTTGCGGGGATAGGCAGGCTGACGATTTTTAATCTAAGTATAGAAAAGTAACGCAAAATGCAAAGTAATTTGAAATACACCTAGATAAACAATCAATTGAATAAGGAACGTTATCTACATATTTAGGTAAATTTAAGTCACATGAGACATGAACAGAGAAGGAAAGCTAGATGATGCGTATTTTTTCTCTGTCTTCTTGTATCCTACCTTTTTTACAGTTTTAATTTCTCAAAGGAGGTCAGTAGTTGACTACAAACTCAAAATAACACTCTTGAAAAAAATTAAGGGTCATTGACCTTTCACAGTAAATTGAGGTAGTGTGAGTGAAGGGTGTTTGTGTGTGTAATGGGGTAATTTGACAGATTCTGAAAATTCTCCCTGCTCTACCCCCTCTTAATCCTGCAGAGGCCGATAGTCTACTATCATAGAAATATGATCATAGGCAACATGTCCTTTTTCTTCACATTGGGAGAAAAAAGGAGGCATACAGACCTTTGATCATAGATATATGATAATGTAATATCGGCCTAAGGCATTAGGTCCCCGACATGTGTTAGTTTAACAATTTGGAAAGTACTTTTTTGTCAATTTACTGGACAGAAATCGGAAACTTTTAATCCAATCAACAGCGTCACAATTTTTTAGCACACGGAATAGTTGTAAACTTGTAATGAGGACATTTTTCTCACGTAATTCATCCACTAAGGGGTTGAAGGGCATTTTCAAAAATTGAGACCCAAAATTAGTGAAAGTCGTTAACAAATTAACTCGACGTCAGTTTTGTGGCGACACTTAAGCATGAAATTTCAATAAAAATATTGCTTTTGTGTTAATTACATAAACTAAGCAATAATCTACATTTAGATCATGAAAAAAGTTGGTTTTTAGACAAAATGTATTCTTAATTGTCGTCACAAAAGTGACATCAAGTGAATTTTTGGTAACAACTGTCACTAATTTTGGGTCCCAATTTCTGAAAATGTCCTGCCCATGAAATAAGGTTTAAATTGTTTAATATTAATGACATTCACGGATCCAGAAGTCGATGCAACATGCCCTAAATCTAATGAATACTTTGTCTGAATTTTTAAATTCTTATCGCAGGTTGAAGCCTCTCGACATCGAGTTCATGAAGCAGCTCCACAATAAAGTCAACATCGTGCCAGTCATCGCGAAGGCCGACTGCCTTACCAAGAAGGAAGTTCAGCGACTCAAGTCTAGGGTATGCTTCATGTTACTAACTAAACAACATCAACACAATCTTTGAAACAGATTTTAACCCAAGGGGGGATTCTATAACCTTCACCGGTTTGTTCTCGATTTTCGAGAGCGTTCCATTCGTTCCAAAGATTTATAGTAAGAGAATGCGAGAGGTACCATGGTAGAATCGATGGATTTCGCGGTTTTGTAAGCATGTGAAAATTCTATAGGTCTATTTACTCTGACCAACAACTATTTTCTTTCCCCTAGTAGATGGCTGTTTTAGTCAATCGAAATAGCATTATGCATAGTTTTTTTTATAGCTGCTTATGTTTTTCAGGTAATGGAAGAGATTGAGCGTGAGGGCATCAAGATATACCCACTCCCGGACTGCGATAGTGATGAAGACGAGGATTACAAGGAACAGGTAAGAACTATTGTATAATTTACAATACAGAACTACTTAACAAGGACTCAAGTTAATCGCATTGTTTTCTAATAGGGATGACGACTATATAAAAAAATGGCATTCTGTTTAGTCCGTCAGTTAGATCGTCTAAAAATACTGAACACATATTTTTCGCTTTATCTAATTAATGAAAAAATACAAAGATATAGAGCATCAAAGTTCCGGAGTGGGGGCTTGTGACATCACTTAGGTAAAAATGTACCTAGGCGTGTCACACGAAATTTCAACGCACTGTACCGTTGTCATTTTTCATTTACGAGAAAAAAGAAAAAATAAATGTCCAAATTTTTTTTATGATCTGACTGACGGACTAAATAGTTTTTTTTAGTCGTTTTGCCTGTTGTACCTAATAAACTTTGAATATGTCGACTTTATCTGATAAAAAAAAATCACATAAGTTTTTAACACATTAGTTACCAGACAAAAACTGGCGCATTACGTCAGAAACCGACGTAATATATAAGTTTTATAACCGGCGGCGTGTATGGCGACAACCCGCCCAGCGGGTTCTCCGGCATCTGAGCAATTCACGAGTGCCCACCAGGCGGGGTCTTGGTTGCGAAAGTTTTTAAACTGAATATAAAATACAGGTGCGACAACTGAAAGAGGCAGTACCTTTCGCGGTATGCGGCGCGGGGCAGCAGCTCGAAGTTCGTGGGAGGCGCGTACGCGGCCGTCTTTACCCGTGGGGCGTCGTCGAAGTTGAGAACCCAGAGCACTGCGACTTCATCAAGCTGAGGACCATGCTAATGTAAGTGATAGAAACTAGCAAACGTATAAAAAATATATTTGAGCTTGTTCCCCTAACCCTTTATGGGACACAGGCGTGATTGTATGTATTTAAGCTTATTCACCTTGTGATTACGACACATATCCACACAAAACTTGTTTACGCACTGCTTTTGATACCACGCAACCTTATGCTGGAATAATATGCCTCCACCATTAAGGTACCTTACACAGCAATAGACGACGCGTCATCGAAATTAAGAACCCTGAACCATGCTCATGTGAATGAAAGAAAACTAACAAACTTATTTATAAAAATAGTACTGGATACAAACAAATATTTTATAAAACACGAGCCGATTTGGTTTATTTATTTTAATCATGCTATTGAGCTTGTTCTCCCTTTAATTATGTTATGAGTTATGACACACATCACACAAAACTCTCATGTTTACAGACTGCTTCCGATATCTGACAAGCAAGTGCTGGAATAATATTCCTCTACTTTAAAGTACCTTAGACTTGGGAGCAAGTGCTTGGAATAATATTCCTCCTTGTACTTTAAAATTCTTAGACAGATTTTAGAGGTGCTTGGGAGATCTCTCCTGTGGACATTACAAAAGTTAAGAAAATCTAGATTGAAACAAAACGGGAAACATATTCTTGACACTAAAAACGAAAATTTACCAGAGTCGTTAACTTTTATAATTTACGAAGTGACGTACTAAATCTTTTACTGACGTATTTGGTGGCAACAGCTATTTATTGTGTCTTTTTGTTGCAGTACACACATGCAAGACCTGCAGGAAGTGACCCAAGAGGTTCATTACGAAAACTATCGCTCGGAGCGTCTCGCGCGCAACGGACAAGTGCCTAAGCGACACACGTAAGTAATATAGAGTCTGTTCAAAAAGAGTCGTGAAATGTATTGGACTTCATACATTTCACGAGTTTCACGACTCTTCTCTTTCCGAACAGACTCGGAAGAGTCTTCAATTGATATATTTTCCAAAAATTTAACACTTGAGAGCTGAAATGAACAAGTGGGCCTTTTAAGATTAATGCCAATTTTAAAGTCTCTAGAACGTGATAAATTAACAATAATTACCTTTTCTCTGACATTGCGGCCAGGTTTCACTGGCCGTGGCTATAAAAGACTAATATTTTCCTAAACCACTTATTTCTACAGCTGTTGGCTCTTTTTTTCCAAAGTTTGCCGACACCTAGTATAGTAAAATACATGTTCATATATATTTGGCATTTTATTTTTCAATAAATACTTACAATTAGAGATGGGTCGTGGGTAAATACCCAATATACCCACCCAGGTATTTACCCGGTAAATACCTATCTACCCGGTATTTACCCGTATCTACCCAAATTGACGGGTAGATTCATTTCATGTTGCACATGCTGATTTGTGTTAAAATGGAGATAAATACTGTTAGTGGTTGTAATTATTATTATACACAATTCAAAACGAAACTGTTCAGTCAAATATACAATAAAGATTACAGAAGTTTTAATGTATATTTTTAAAAATAATGTATATTTTTAAAAATAAATAAAAAAATATGTTTTACGTGTGCTTTTTAAGATTGCATTAAATAATCGTATTTATACGATAAAGATAAACTTCCTAGTACTGGTTGGAGGGGGTTATGGTGGGGTTAGGGGGGGTAAAATGTATTTTTTTCATATTTCATGGAAACTATCATGAATATCGAAAAGTTTTGTATGTACGAACTAAAGTAGACACAATTTCCAACAAAAAAGTTTACATACATTTTTGTCATAAAACATACTATGTATGAGTTATGAGCTACAAAAAGAGATTTTTAAAATATTTTTATTCACATATTTTCATTTACACTTTTTAATTTATCAGACTTATAATTTATATTAAAAGCATTTTAAATTATTTCCGTGTGTCAGAGAATGATATTACACCATTTTTATAGTTGGAAAGATACACTAAAATCACATTTTATCTCATAGCAACCTATTCGTTCTCAATTTGAATAAACTACTTACAATAGATTACTATGGAAGATAATTAAACTCATTTTAAAGGTTTCAAGTTTTACAAGTAATACTTGCTGATGAAAATGATGACATTTGTTACTGTTTCATGAAGTATTTTATTTATTAAAAATAGTAATATATTTTCGGGCATATGTGCTAAGATTGAGTTTACATACAGGTCGACGGAGAGTGGATTGAGCGAGTCGGACTCCAACGGGCTGAGCAACGGTTCCACTGAGGACCCCGCCGAGAGAGAGCGCGCGCTGCGCGAAAAGGTATATTCGAAAAATAACAAAAAATCGCCTCCACACTATCTGTTTCACCATAAATGAACTTAGTTAAGTGAAAGATCCATCCTCTGGAAATTGCTATTCAAACGAATGACTTCTTCAGTACATATATGGTGATTTTTTGCCCGCAAAATGGGTCATTTCTTATCAGGTAGAAATCAGAGGGCCATCTGTACTGAAAAACGTTAAGTGTTGCTATGATAAAAAAATAGTTCCATATCTCCTCTTTTTTACAAAGCTGCCTCAAAAGGAATGTATAAAATACTAGCTTCTGCCCTCGGCTTCGCTCGCGTTAGAAAGAGACAAAAAGTAGCCTATGTCACTCTCTATCCCTTCAACTATCTCCATTTAAAAATCACGTCAATTCGTCGTTCCGTTTTGCCGTGAAAGACGGACAAACAAACAGACATGCACACTTTCCCATTTATAATATTAGTATGGATTATTATTGCAGGAGGCAGAGCTTCGCCGTATGCAGGAGATGCTGGAACAGATGCAGCGGCAGATGCAATTGCAGGCCGGGAGCACCACCACCGCATAGTGCGCCCCTCCCGCCCTAGTGAGTTTATAGGTCTGCGCGTTGGAAGCTCTCACTGAATTAGATTTAGATAGAAAAAAAACAATTTCATTCATCACTCTGTATTTATTTATAGAGCACAACATTTTACCTGAAAAAGATTTAAATGTAGCTTCCAAAATTCAACTTACATAAACATTGGTTAACCTACTGATGTGCCGACGGAAAGTTTCCAAAATGCTGAAATTTTCACATAGGAAAACTTCGGAAACTTTGAAAAGTCTATACTTTGTATGGATGGAAACTTTCCATTTCATAAATTTAAATTCCCTTTATTTTTCGTGAAAGTTTCGTGAATTTTTCAAGAAATTTTTAAGATTTTTTTGGAAAGTTTCCGCAACTTGCACATCACTTGGTTAAAACCATTGGCAGGAAACCATTTCGCTTTACATTTCTTTATTTACCAAAGATGGATGCAAAGCGTCTGTAATACACACACATACTCCTATTATGCTAAAAATCTTGTGCAGATACAAATAGCTAATAGTATATTATATAATGGTAACTTTATGAATGCTATAAAAGTTGAAAGGTACAAGACTTTACGAGTTTTCGATGAATAACAGGGTGCCTAGCCGAATGGCATTTCTCCGACGCCAAACGAAAGCGATACACCGCTGGCTCTGTCGCGCCAATACGCAAGCGCGATAGAGATAGATATCTACTAGCGCTTCGTTTCGTGAGCGTTTCGTGAGCGTTTGTGCCATTCGGCTAGCCACCCTGATATGGAGAAACGAAATGAAAAATATGGTTTCTTTTCAGTTGGTGTCAAAGTCCGCTGCTCGCCTGCCAGGCGGTTGCAATGTGGTGGACACCATCTTACGCGCGATCCCGTATTGCGTGAACTCCCTCTAATGCCATTTATGTAGCTTAGTCAAAAGGTGCCGTCAATCTGAAGACTGAACGTCTGACTGAGGTTGATGTCAAACTGTAACGAAAAGCGTCAGTTGACGTATAAAGACGCCCTTACCTTCTACCTTAGATAACTGTGAAGTCAGGGAAAAATACTTATGGTTTATTATGATTCTGAAACCGTGAGTACTGACTGTGAGATGAGCGGTCAGATACCATAAAATATTACAATTTTGCTCCTTTAACACAGCTTTGCCAATCCCGCTACAGTTCAGTGAAAGAAATGTCTCAAAAATGTTACAAATACTTTCCACATTTTTTTTTCTTGACTACAGACTAGCCAAAGGCAAAGATGGCCTACGATGGAGTGAGCTCGCCCAGAAGATGCCTGTTCACCCTTGATTTGAAGGTCTCCGGGTTATATATTGAAATATTTGAAATGAAAATTGGTGTGGTGAAAAGGTTATTTCTCCGACCTCGCTCGTCGTTAAATCTATCCAGTGGGTGTCGTAGAAGGCGATCCCTAGTGCGATATGGGTTAAATTGGTAATCAAAACGAGAGGCTGGCAAAAACTCTGTCACTGCAATGTCACAGTTTCGTTGTCTTTCAACCCAGTCTTCTCCAAGAGTGGACACTCCTTGAAACGTTTCAGTAGTTTCATGTGCTCTGCCTACCCCGTCATGGGACACAGGCGTGATTGTATGTATGTATGTATGTTGAAATGAAAATGTATTTCTAAAAGGTTATTTCGCTATTGCTGTGATGCGATGGGTAAAGCTATATCGAAAAGGCAAAGTTTTTACGGTGTATTTCTAATTTAACCCTTAAATACATAGTGATGTATATATTCATCATGCATTTTTGACTCTATTGACAGCATGTCAAAATTCAAATTTGAATAAATATTTGTCAAGGTCGTGCATTTAAGGGATATTTGGTGCAAATGACGCAAGAAATGGTCGTTCTCACGAATTGACAGTACCTTTTGGATTTCAAATCTCTACTCAATCTCGAAAATTCTATGTTGGATATTGTTATGTTTCCACTGCAAGAGTATCTGATAAAATGTAAATTAGAATCATAGCTTCGGCAAATCGAATAGACTGTACAAAGTGTACGAGTGTTCGAATTATTGTAATAATAACTAGAGGCTAGCCAAGGTGACAAACGCTTGCGCTACGATAACGAAACGCGGTCTATCACTTTCCCATATTAGTTCGACAGTTGCAGTTCAGTTTCGTTCGCTATGGAGCGTAAATGATTGGCACGTTGGCTACGCACCCTGATCTGTTTGTTACTAGGCGCTCTAACGCATTTAAAACGAAATAGTTCGTAGATATTCGGTCATTGTCGGGCAAAAGGTTCTATTGTACGGTCGACTACAAAGAGATGTATACACTTTTTCACCTTATTGCATTGTAATAAGGTGATAAAATTGATACATCTCTTTGTAGTCGACTGTACTATTATGTCAATAAAGCGTTTCTATGGCAAGACAATTTTGGTAGATGAAAAAAGGCGTAAAACTAAACATGTGTATGGGAATAGTATTTTATGCAACAGGCGTTTAAAGGAGGTCAAAAAAGACGAGTGGCGTGGGTAACAATTTGAGGCGAAGCCGAAAATTGTTATTGAGACGCCACGAGTATTTTTTGACTCAGTTAAACACCGTTGCATACAATACTTTTTCTACGACCATGCACTTAGTTTTAAATAGTTTTCTTGAATAACTTTCGTGAAATTCACACTGTTTCCTGTATTTTGACTCAAAGGTTTGCACTGTCAGCTCGGCTGCCCATGGCCTTCCCGCGCACGCCCGCAGTGTCGTTATAAGGCGTTGCCATGGTTACAGAGCTAAACAATGCGTTTTCAGTTTTTTCGATACTGCGCACATGCGCGGAAAGCCGGCGGACGCTGGCTTTGGGAAATAGACCTTTATGTAGGGTTTTAAAGATCTGTGCACGACCCTGTAAATGACGAATAACAGTTCGGGAGTAGAAAAATTATTTATACGCGCGTAAGGTTTGAAATATTGCCTCTTTCTATAGACAAATTTGGCTTGCCAGACTATAACTGCACAATACAGACAATACCAGTAGAAAACATGACTAGATTACTGATAAAGTGGAACGTTCTGCCCAGACATGATATCCTTAAATTTAAAATAAAAAGTCTCTCTATTCCTAGATTATAAGACGCAATATTCCCATTGTGATACAGGCTGTTCCAAATTACGTAAAATCTTCCGATTATTGCTTTTTTAACGTCTACTCATTGAAATAATCAGTATTTGTGTTGAGATTTTAATTTTTTTCTTAGCTTTCAGTACATCTGTAATGTTAATATACTTAATATGCCTAAATGAAAGCCATTTCAGATAAAATCAAACATGGTCTTGCACATGTATTAGGGGGTAGGGTTGCCATATGCAAAAAAAATCTGACAAAAAGGGATGACATATGAAAATAAATGGAATTACTTGATACTTGACATGTCGCGAAGGGTTTTCTTAAAATGTTAAGTTCCCTCTTCCTTCCTCTCCCCTAAATTCGCCATCATGTAGGCACAGCATAACCTTCCCTTCACTTTAGACAACTCCAAACATTTTAAATAATTAATATGTGACTTCCCCAGTTCCTCTACAATCCTGACAAAGGACCAAACATCCTGACATGACAGGGGGAATTCTGACATATACTTTATCCTATGTTTATCCTGATGGCTATTTGACATATTTAACATTGCAACTGAAAACATTAGCTCAGTTCATTCATAAAACTTGACAACCCGATTTATGTAGACTAGTATTGTTTTCGGGTTTCAAATTTTGATATAAACATATTCGCGTAGCACATTACCATCATGTGCCATATTACTTTCAAGTATTCGATTGTATTACGATACGATTCTCAAATTTTATAGTATTATCTTTTTTTATTGACTGATTTTATGTATTCCATTTTACGTGTACTCGAATTGTAATCGATTTAGGTTAGCAATAATATTATTCAACTAACATTTTTTTATATTTTTTTACTATTTAGCGGATGATTTTATAACAACTAGTGTCAAATGTAAGGCAGAGGAAGCATTATGTGAAATTAATAATGACTAATATGACAATTTCTATTAAATAATAATATATTATTTTATAAATCGATATTAATACAATTAAATATTATATCATAATTTCTCTCAGGCCTAATAAACGAATACGAATATATTTTAGTAGACCATTATAGATCTATCTAGTACTTAAGGTAAGTTCAAATGTGTTGCATTTGAAATTTAATTCCATATTGGTGCATTTATTTTACTACATTTCCGAGTAAATTGTCATCCTTAGAGATTCCTCCTTAGGTAAGTAAAAATTAGAAATTGGCTAGATTTATCTGAATAATTACTAAACGATTATCGGTGCCAAAGGTTTGTGACGAAAAAATGTCATATTTATATATTTAATAAAAAAATAGCACAAAATTAATTGAGACGGAAGCAAAGTAGTAGAAATTTAATGTCCAGGCTGTCCTGTCGTTTACTGAAATAATCTGATTTCATTTGTATGTAACCATTATATTTTTTGTAATAAAATATACGAAATATACCATGTTTTTATTATTTTTCCTACCTTTCCAGTAGGTAATAAAAATGCAATGGAGAAAAATCCAAGAGACATGTATTTATGAATTAGTGCTCACACTAATGTGACTGTGGTGATCTAGCGTATGTACCACTCTATGGGATAGGAGGACATTTTTGTGAAACGAATAACCTAAAATAATAAAATTATGAATTTGTGCCAGTACGGTGCAGCATAATATTGTTATTATCGCTTGGCCTCCTGCACGACTGGTTACCCTCAGGCGGTCCGTATGCTCGTTTGCCTCTGTCTATCTAAATATATAAAAGAAGAAACTGACTGACTGACAAAACACTAGTATAAAAAATATATATATCTTTATACTGTATGTATGTACATACTTATAAATTTCCAAGAGTAGGGGAAATCATATATAAAAAAAATAAAACTCAATCCATTTTTATTTGATTTTTATTAAGGCAATCGGTTTAAAATCAGCGTGAAAATCAGTACCGTTTTTGAAGACTTTTTAATTTATTCACCTGGCAACATTTTTGTATTATACTCAAATTTTTGATTTGACAGATCCGCCATGCCATAAAGCGTTTGTGTGTAAATTTTACTGTGCAAAAATAAATAAACTGCTTACGGTATTCGTAGATCTGTTTTACTGTGAATAGCAATGGCTATTGTAGAGGACGAGATTCGCAACGAGTCGGAGGAGGAGAACGAGATAGAGGTTGTGGTGGAAGAGGATGACGCAGACCAAGACTCGGACGAGTCCGATGTAAGTATTCCGATTTTCATTACTTTCTCGACTACTATAACAACATTATAATCGAAATGAGACTACAAGCAAGCGCGCGTGTTGTATCGGCATTGTAGGTACTTGATAAATTGATGAAAATGTTAACCTATGCTGTTGTAGTTGTCAACGTAGTTGGTTAGGATTTCGGGGTAAACGGACAGCTTTAAAGCTAACAAAGAACTTTATTTCATGTAAGAATTGAACGTTTGAGAATAAGAATAATGATGTACAGTCTTCCTATTATATACCTTAGGTTTCTAACAAAAAAAAATCTACCTAATTTAACGCTTTATGAATTTGAACCCCATTTGTCATAAATCTTTCTAAAGGATTTCACCGAAATACTAGTATCTGTAGTACTAAATGTTGCCTTTGTACAGTCAAGGGGTTCCAATTGGTTGACTGTACATGAACTGCCAAGAGAAGAAAAGTGAACATAGCACATTCCATTATAACTGTAAAAGCCAAACATGTATGCTCTCACATAACCTGAACAATTTATTACACACTATGCCCCACCAGCCAGCCAATAAACCACACTCTGAAACACAATAGAGATATAACCCCTTTTGAATCACTTGATCTATTAAAAACACTGTATCTAAATACTATTATTATAATTTGTATCTCCTTTAAAACTCTCGGGTCTTTCCAGCCCGGTCATTTATAAGACGTGTGTGGGGATATAGATCCAACACTTAGAGGCCGTTTGGAGAGCTTAGATGTCATGTTTTGTTTTGTCCATTCAATAAATATTTATCGAGTCTGTTTTTAAGAGTTCACTGTAGGTGCACTGTAGGTACTTGTGCATAGTTTAAGCATACATAGGGACAGACAGACAAACCTGATAACCAGAGAGAAGCGACTTTGTTTTACACTATAATTATAGTAATGTTCACTTGTGTTATACTATATTTCACCTTAGATGAGTTTGGTGGCACTTCCAAAAATCTGAATTACGCATACTATAATTTTATGCCAAAGTATTTTTGAAAAGTAATTTGTACTTTGACGAAAAATAATAAAAAATATTTACAAACTATACTTTTTTTTTAATATATTGGATTATCAGTGGTTATTAAATAGTTAATAGAAAAAAATATGTTACTTTTACTTTTAAATAAACAATGTATGAGACAGAACACCTTAGTATTTTCCATTTTGTGCATTGCATTATTTAAAAATAATATTATTTTCTCTAATATTTGATGAAATTTAGTTAATAGACCTTGACAAAAAAAATACAGTTTTTATATTTCTCCCTTTATTTACGCAAAAATATAATTTAGTTTGCAATAATACTAATAGCAATCATAGTATGGGTAATTCAGAGTTTTTAGTGTGTCACCAAACTCATCTAAGGTGAAAAATAGTATATGCACAAGTTGCACAACCCTAGTAATAAATAATAAAATAGCCTTTATTTCAGACGTTTTGTTACATTTCATTTTGTTGTTAACACACATATATTATATTTCCTAATTTTTGTCTGTATGCTTTTGTAGGCAAAGGCCTCCCCTAACTCCTTCCATTTGTCTCTGTCTTTTGTTATTGTAGTCCAGGAACTTCCTGCTGCACGCTTTATCTCATCTTCCCATCTTCTTCTTGGCCTGCCACGTTTCCTCTTTTTGTATAAAAAAAAAAAAAAAAAAAGACAACCCTAGTAGCAGGTGTAATTTATAAAATATAATGTCAGTACCTGTGAGTTGCTGCAAATTGTTGCAGCCTGCAATAATGTTACATTATGTTCTTGTTTATGTTTTAACCCTTGGATCTCAAAATAAATCCCTGATTTCCTTTGTATTTATTTGAAGTTTTAAAATAGTGGTGGGCCACATACAGCCCATGGGCCAAGTGTAGCGAAAGGATTTTATCTGGCCTGCCTCCGGGTTTAAAATAGTGTGTGATATGGCCACTGTAGTAAAAATGCATTTTTGCTGTAAATCTGACCTGCCTCTAAATTTCCTTAAAATTTTGGCCTGCAATGAGAAAAGTTTACCCATAACTGCTTTAAATTGTGCCTGCTAACTTATTTTTCTTGCCCAGGATGATGATGATGAGGAGGTGTTGGAGAGAAAAGTTGCAGAACTTGAACAAAGGATTACCGAGGATCCCTACAACTATGATGAGCATATTGAGCTCATCCAGGCTTTGTGGTAAGTCCTCGTAGACACTGTAGCTAAGTTAGTTGTTTCTATTAAGAATCTAATCAGAAAAAGCTAAGTTAGATACAATATACTATGCTTTTTTTTATTTAAGTTCGACTGGATGTTAGGCTTATTAATAGAAGCAATATACCAGTTTATTGCTTTTTGTTAAATTAGAAAATAAAATGTTTTCGTTTTCCTACATAGTAAATTAATGAATTAGTGTTAGAGGACCCTAACTACTTAACCTTATCTTAAAATGTTATTTATTCTGACATGTGATCTATGTTATCTATGTAACTCTTTATGTTAGGGTTAAGGTTGTAATTAATCATTACATCAGGAAGTAGTAAAGGTAGGTATTCACTTGCCCGGTCAATGAAAAAAAAAGTCAATGAATTTATTTTTTGAATAAGTGACTAAAAGTCAGAGATCTTAGAGAAATTAGTTGTTACTAGTTTCTTAGAGAAATTAGTTGTATTTGATCTAAATAACCATCCCTTAAAGTTAACAGATCAATACAAACAGAATTTGTAAAATTTTAGATTTGATAATGATGTCTTAGCAATATTTTACTTGAAATATACACATTACATTTTCTATTGTGGTTTAATCAAGGTCCTCCTATACTTGCTGTTAAAGAATAGACATTTATTCGTGAATACAGGCAAGACAAAAAACACATAATAACAACAAGACAGAAAAGAATGTAGTGCCACCAAATGGCCTCTTCTCAGCGTGTTGCTGGTGACTTCCAGCGCTGATCTTCCGATGAACTTATAAACTGTGATGTAACATTGCATCGCAGGTGCAACATTCTCAATCCATACTAATCCCTGTAATGTTTCCACAGGGGCCTTTCTGAGCTGGACCGTTGGCGCGCGGCATTTGACCGTCTCCAACAGATGTTTGTTTTAAAGGACGTCCATTGGCTGCTTCGGATCCAGACTGAGGAAACACTGGCACACTCTCCTGAGGCTAAAGAGCAACTGGTCGAGCTATTCAGACAAGCTTCATTGGATTGCTATTGTAAGTTTAGCTTTATAAATCTAGCTTCACTTTTAGAAAGAAGAAGTTTTAAAAATAGTTTGCTAGATAATTAATACTAATGTCAATTGCCTTATTTTCCTCAATTGCCTGTTAATTTAGAGCCCCTTATTACTAATTATGAGTTCATTATTTCTACTGCGAATGATATAATAATATCTTTACTCTGTTCCTTGTTCCAGATATCCCAATCCTAACAGAGTGGTGCTCCTGGTCGCTCGGTGCTGGCGCTGACTCAGCTCGAACTCACCTTGAAGAAGTATTACGGCTGGCCGGCCCTGATCCTCTGTCTGGGAAGCTGTTCTGGGACGCTAAGAGAGAGTTGGAGAAAGCACAGCTTGAATCTATGAGGTACCTTAAATAAGATCTTTCCTTATATTTATATGGTATTCCATGAGAAGGTCGCTCTCGCTTATTACTAGTGAGTTATGAAAAGTTATTAGCCGGGTCCACACTGACCGAGCAGCCTCGCGAGTACTATTTTGAACAGCTGACTGAGGGCCGCCATCTTGCTGAGCCAAATTGGCTCGGGTGAGGCAAACGTGCGCGTACGAGCACGGACGAGGCTGTTTGGTCAGTGTGGACCCGGCTTCTTAAAACTACTGCCAATTGTTTGATTGTTCACCTATTTGCTATCTACTTAATTTTTAATATATTATTTAAATATTAGGACTAAATATTACTAATAAAACCAAAGTACTTGCAAGCACAGATAGATAGGATAGATCAAAGAAGCAGATAGTGAAGTGAAAGAAAAATAGTGGAGTAGATCAACAAATCTCTTTGTTTTTTAGCGCCGATGATCCTGATTACAAGAAACAGCGCGAGCGAACGCTATTCTGCCTCGAAGAGACTGTCTCCAGACCACTACTCAATGGTGAAGAGGCCTGGCCACACTTCCAAGAGCTAGCCTCCGCTATGCACGGGCAGGACTATGTTGACAAGGTAATACAACCATGTATGGGTTATCATTATATGCTAGAGAACCCTATTCCGTCTTGAAGAGACTGTCTCCAGACCCTTACTCAACGGTGAAGAGGCCTGGTCACACTTCCAAGAGCTAGCCTCCGCTATGCACGGACAGGACTATGTTGACAAGGTAATACAACCATGTATGGGTTATCATTATATGCTAGAGAACCCTATTCCGTCTTGAAGAGACTGTCTCCAGACCCTTACTCAACGGTGAAGAGGCCTGGTCACACTTCCAAGAGCTAGCCTCCGCTATGTACGGACAGGACTATGTTGACAAGGTAATACAACCATGTATGGGTTATCATAATATGCTAGAGAACCCTATTCCGTCTTGAAGAGACTGTCTCCAGACCCTTACTCAACGGTGAAGAGGCCTGGTCACACTTCCAAGAGCTAGCCTCCGCTATGTACGGACAGGACTATGTTGACAAGGTTATACAACCATGTATGGGTTATCATTATATGCTAGAGAACCCTATTCTGTCTTGAAGAGACTGTCTCCAGACCACTACTCAACGGTGAAGAGGCCTGGTCACACTTCCAAGAGCTAGCCTCCGCTATGCACGGACAGGACTATGTCGACAAGGTAATACAACCATGTATGGGTTATCATTATATGCTAGAGAACCCTATTCCGTCTTGAAGAGACTGTCTCCAGACCCTTTCTCAACGGTGAAGAGGCCTGGTCACACTTCCAAGAGCTAGCCTCTGCTATGCACTAGGGTGGAGCGAAAAATCACTTTTCTGGAATTAGCAAACCTAATACTTATCAATCAATGCCCCTTAGCCTATAAAGCCTTTGTGCAAATTTTCAGATTTTCAAATCAACATCTTCTGCCTCCGCAATAAGTTTGAAATTTTGAAAATCTCATACAAACCTGAAAATTCAACTTTTAGATAAAAATTTTTTTTCGGCAGTATTATGTTCAGTATACATTATTGATACATATTATTACAAGAAACTACCAAAAATTGCGAAAATAGCGTTAAAAATCGCCAATTTTCAGTATTTTAGCGGCTATTTTGGCGAATGTACTGAAACAAACAAAGTTTGGCGATTCTTGACGCTACTTTCGCAACTTTTTGTAGTTTCTCATAATGATATGTATCAATAACATATACTAAACATAATACTGCCGAAATTTTTTTTTTATCTGAAAGTTGAATTTTTAGGTTTGTATGAGATTTTCAAAATTTCAACCCTAATGCGGAGGCAGAAGATGTTGATTTAAAAAGCCGAAAATTTGCACAAAGGCTTCATAGACTAAGGGGCATTGATTGATAACTATTAGGTTTGCTAATTCCAGAAAAGTGTTTTTTCGCTCCACCCTACTATGCACGGACAGGACTATGTTGACAAGGTAATACAACCATGTATGGGTTATCATTATATGCTAGAGAACCCTATTCCGTCTTGAAGAGACTGTCTCCAGATCCTTACTCAACGGCGAAGAGGCCTGGCTGCAGTTCTAAGAGCTAGCCTCCGCTGTGCACGGACAGGACTATGTTGACAAGGTAATACAACCATGTATGGGTTATCATTATATGCTAGCGAACCCTCTTCTGCCTCAAAAGAGACTGTCTCTAGACCACTACTCAACGGCGAAGAGGCCTGGCCACAGTTCCAGGATAGGACTATGTTGACAAGGTAATCCTTATCTGGATTTATACGCTAGCGAAATTATTCAGCCTTGAAGAAACTGCTTTGCGAATGTGTTGCGATCCTTACTCATTGTAAGTCGCTGGGACCACACAGAGCGAGCATCGTATTACCTCACATCACTTTTTGGTATGTGTGGACTGTGGTAACCCGTTGTACCTTGTTTTACTCGAAAAAACGAGTAAACGAAAGCCCCTAAATTACTTAGCTTCAAACTTTTTGTATTTGTAGCTGAAAAATATGTACGATAGCATAAGGTTAACTTTCAGTTATGTGCGTGGCATTAGTTAGTATTGATTACTATTTTCTTCTGCAGGTCAAGAAGCAACATGACGCGGCTACAGAGTACTTACAGAAGATCACGCCTTATGAGGATAAACTATTAACTATGGAGTAAGTTAACATTTAATTTAAAATAAAATTAAATCATTTTACTGCGTAATTCAATTCAATTCAATTCATTTATTTCGTCATCATGGGTTACATACATTACAATAGACTAAATAAATAGAGTAAATGTTGACATTTTTATTTTTTTGTTGTAGAAATCCTGAAGAAAAGTGCAAAGTGTATGAAGAGTACATAGAAAAAGTGAAAGAGTTGTCACACGATGAAAAGTACGCTGATTGTGACAGTAATGGAATTCTTAAGGTACACTTGATCCTTTAATATTATTGTTGTTTATAGAATAACCCTACTCTCTAAAGAGCCAACTATAATTCTTCCTCCTACCCTTATCCCACGTTATGTGGGGTCGGTAAAGAGCCAACTATAATTATTGTATAATATTGAATCATTTAACCCATGAAATCTTATCAATATCATATCAAAATCAATATACTAAACAGAAATGATTTTTTTTTGTCTTATTTACATTGTTATTGGCTGTAATTGTTATAATGTTCCAAATAAAATACGAATTTAACAGAATTTAATGTTTAGACCGAAAGTGATCAGAGTGTGTTCCTTGAAAAAATTGTACGGATGATTAATAATATTAGATTATGAATACAATATTTTAATAGGCACAATGATTATCGATATGCAGATTATGCTCAAAAAACCTAACTTCTTGAAAATTCCTCAGGTGCTATACGACCGGGCTACCTCCGAATGCATCAACTGCGAGGGCGCTTACAACCTACTAGTCGCTTGGGCGCGACAATCGGCCCGACACTCGAGTCGCGCGACTCAGTCGCGCGTTTTATCCGCGTGCACGCGCCGCCGGCCGAGGCGGGCCACCTTCTGGCTGCTTACTATGCAGCAGGCGGAACATGAAGGCAAGGGGGTTGACGAGGTAAGTGACATTACTGCACATTGTCATAGATTAAATATAGGAAGATTATACCATCCCATACATTAAAATGCGACCGGTTAAGAACGTGCAAAAGGTAGATGGCGCCACTGAAATTGCCTTGTTGGCTATTGCAGGTGCGACCACACCGCTGCTTCGTCTTCGTAAACGTTACGACTTTTGGACGACCATTTTGACTTTTGGGGAGCATGTGTCATGTGTTAAATACCGGCCAAGAGCGTTTCGGGCCACACTCGGTGTAGGGTTCCGTAGTTTCCCGTATTATTCTCAAAAACTACTGGACCTATCAAGTTCAAAACAATTTTCCTAGAAAGTTTTTATAAAGTTCTACATGTTCTACTTTTGTGATTTTTTTCATATTTTTTAAACATATGGTTCAAAAGTTAAAGGGGGGGGGGGGGGGGACACTTTTTTCCCTTTAGGAGCGATTATTTCCGAAAATATTAATATTATCGAAAAACGATTTTAGTAAACCCCTATTCATTTTTAAATACCTATCCAACAATATATCACACGTTGGGGTTGGAATGAAAAAAAAAAATCCCCACTTTACATGTATGTTACCCTAGTAAAACATTTTTTTCAACTTTTATTTTACCACTTTGTCGGCGTGATTGATATACATATTGGTACCAAATTTCAGCTTTCTAGTGCTAACTGTCACAGATTATCCGCGGACGGACGGACGGACACACGGACAGACAGACATGGCGAAACTATAAGGGTTCCTAGTTTACTACGGAACCCTACAAACGTACGGATACGATGCGTTACTGCGATCCCGTAACGTCACCGTGTGCAGCGGTGTGGTCGCACCTATTTGTACTCCATGATCATAACATATTATTCTCTCTCATGCTACGACTCAATCGCGTATTTTAGCCGCTCTGGACTAAGTTTTAGCTGCTGTAGAGGTGGAATACGAAAGCACGAAGGTGATATTCTGGATAATGTTGTAATACTTGTACTATAAGCGAATAGGAAGACGAGTGGGGTTTTCTTTAGTGGCACCAACTACATTTGTATTTGACATTTGTATAAATACGTATAGTTCGATTTCTATAGATAAGTCGATATTTTGTTTTAATTGTTTGTAGATTTTCAAACTTACAATATTTTTACCATCTTCTACAGGTCAAAACAATCTTCGAAACAGCGCTATCCAAAGGCATGGAGTCTTACAAGCAGGCTGAATCTCTCTGGCTGGGTTACTTGGAATGCCTCCGCAGAAGTACTGCTTTCGACAACGAACCGGACGTGGAGCGCCTGCGACGAACTTTCAGGCTCGCCTGGGACTCTCTTGCCGAGGTATTGCTTATGTCTTAGTCTGAACAGGCATTAGACTGGTCCACACAGGTGAAGGCAGTCTTCGAAACAATAGTTTGGAAAGGCTTAGAAGAGACCGCTTTTGAGCGATATGACCGTCTGCTTACCTTTGTGTTACTATTATAGCTTTTACTAGCGTAACTGAACTGACTCTGTACTATTATATATTCACATTAATTACTTGAGGGATATTCACAATATTTAGAATAACTAATATTGGCTTTGTTGACAGGCGTGGGGCGAAGAAGCGAACGACTGCGAGGTGCCGTTGTACTGGGCCCGTTTGGAGTACAACCGCATGAAGGACCCCAAGCAGGGCAAGGAGATCTTCGAGGAAATATTCAGTGAGTTTTCTATTTGTCCACTCAATCACAATCCGCTTTGCGTTATCCCGGCATTTGCCACGTCTCATGGGAACCTAGGGCCTGCTTTGACGACTAATCCCAAGATTTGGCGTAGACACGAAAGCGACTGCCATCTGACCTTCCAATCCGAAGGGTAACTAGACCTTGGGATGCCAGGCAACTGGCAAATATCAAATAACATTTCGCACATAAGTTCCGAAAAACTATGAGATGAGATGGTATGACACTAGGTTCGAACATGCGACCTCCGGATTGAAAGTCGCCCGCTCTTACTGCTAGACTTCACTCAATATCTGATAATTAAAGATAAAGATAAATTTATTAGATAGAAAAATGTCTAAAATTAAAACAATCACAATAATCTTAAATAATGCTTATAAACTGTTAAGCATTATAAATTAATTTCAAATATTTCAATAATAAATTCTCAGTGTGTGTTTGTATCACGACTTCGGCTGGTATTCGAAAGACGTGACAGTACATAATAACTGATTGGCCGTTATCTTTCGGTTGGTAAACGGTAGGCACCTTTGCCAAAAGCTCTTCTATCTGAAAACAGAAAGCTAAGTATAGCAACAACCATTCTGAATTTTGGTAAACTTTCAGATATTTATACCGTTAAATCGCTACAGGACCTCTGATTTTTTAATCAGTTCCGTATGGCCCCGGCAAGGCCAAAGGTCGCAGGTTCGAGTCCTGCCGGAGGTGTGAATTTTTCCAGTTTTCCTTTAATTTAAAAATATGTAATATCGCTCGCAGACGTTTCTGCATGATAAAAACAAATTCAGTTCCGTACTTTCATATTCAAAACTGTTTTTAAATCTGCTCTAGAATAAAATTGATCGGAAAGGTGTCCACATATTAAAATTACTTTTTCCGTGTTTCTAGAATACGGCGAAAACAAAACCATGTCAAAATACTGGGAGGCGTACATCAACCTAGAGTCCCACCGACAACCGTCTCTCTCCGAGAACAAACTGCGCGAGCTGCACCGCCGGGCGCTGCGCTTCGTGACCGACTACCCGCCCGCCGCCGCGCGGCTCTGGACCGACTACGAGCGCGACTACGGCCAGCTCGCCACAGCTACCGAGTGCCAACACTTGTGTGAGGTGAGTGACAGCGTGGCTACAGGCTCTGGACCGACTACGAGCGCGACTACGGCCAGCTCGCCGCCGCCACCGAGTGCCAACACTTGTGTGAGGTGAGTGGCAGCGTGGCTACAGGCTCTGGACCGACTACGAGCGCGACTACGGCCAGCTCGCCGCCGCCACCGAGTGCCAACACTTGTGTGAGGTGAGTGACAGCGTGGCTACAGGCTCTGGACCGACTACGAGCGCGACTACGGCCAGCTCGCCGACTACGAGCACGACTACGCCAGCTCGAGTGCCAACACTTGTGTGAGGTGAGTGACAGCGTGGCTACAGGCTCTGGACCGACTACGAGCGCGACTACGGCCAGCTCGCCACAGCTACCGAGTGCCAACACTTGTGTGAGGTGAGTGACAGCGTGGCTACAGGCTCTGGACCGACTACGAGCGCGACTACGGCCAGCTCGCCACAGCTACCGAGTGCCAACACTTGTGTGAGGTGAGTGACAGCGTGGCTACAGGCTCTGGACCGACTACGAGCGCGACTACGGCCAGCTCGCCACCGCCACCGAGTGCCAACACTTGTGTGAGGTGAGTGACAGCGTGGCTACAGGCTCTGGACCGACTACGAGCGCGACTACGGCCAGCTCGCCACAGCTACCGAGTGCCACCTTGTGTGAGGTGAGTGACAGAGTGCCAACACTTGTGTGAGGTGAGTGGTGGCAGCGTGGCTACAGGCTCTGGACCGACTACGAGCGCGACTACGGCCAGCTCGCCGCCGCCACCGAGTGCCAACACTTGTGTGAGGTGAGTGACAGCGTGGCTACAGGCTCTGGACCGACTACGAGCGCGACTACGGCCAGCTCGCCACCGCCACCGAGTGCCAACACTTGTGTGAGGTGAGTGACAGCGTGGCTACAGGCTCTGGACCGACTACGAGCGCGACTACGGCCAGCTCGCCGCCGCCACCGAGTGCCAACACTTGTGTGAGGTGAGTGACAGCGTGGCTACAGGCTCTGGACCGACTACGAGCACGACTACGGCCAGCTCGCCGCCGCCACCGAGTGCCAACACTTGTGTGAGGTGAGTGACAGCGTGGCTACAGGCTCTGGACCGACTACGAGCGCGACTACGGCCAACTAGCCACAGTTACCGAGTGCCAACACTTGTGTGAGGTGAGTGACAGCGTGGCTACAGGCTCTGGACCGACTACGAGCGCGACTACGGCCAGCTCGCCGCCGCCACCGAGTGCCAACACTTGTGTGAGGTGAGTGACAGCGTGGCTACAGGCTCTGGACCGACTACGAGCGCGACTACGGCCAACATCCTTCGTGAATTAAAATGGATGAAATATAGATGAAATTTGCCAGCCTAAAATGACCAAAAAGTTACTTAAACAGGCATTCTGAATCTCTGAACGACTGTCTTACGATTAAGGGAACCGCAACTTAAAAATATCGACGTCTTTAATTCTGTGTTTTTTGTTGCAGGCGAAGCTAAAAGAATGGCGCGAGAGCTACCAAGCGATGAAAGACAAAATGACCAACCAAAAGAAAGGGAACAAGCAGCCACAGAAAAAGGGGAAGTTCGACAAAAAGAAAAAGGAGGATGACAAACCGAAGAAAGGGAAGAGGAAGTCTGATGAAACCGCGCAGGATAGCGAGGTTAAGAGGAAAAAGGATAGCATGGAAGTTGATGAGAAGAAAGAGGGTGGTGCTGTGAAACGAGCTCATGAGGATGATAGCAGTGAAGGTTTGTATTGATAATTAACTTGCAAATAAAATCTTAAGTTGCATAAAATAGTAAAGCTGACGAAATATAACATGACCAAATTTGACATAGGAGTTCGAAAGATCGGCTCACTTTATAATAAAGCAATTGACATCATTGATAATTTGTGTTTTTTTTGCAGGTGTTGATAATAAGAGGCAGCGGATAGAAAACGCGAAAAGTGCACCAAGGGTTAGCGGCAACGAGGCTTGCACTCTCTTTGTTAGCAATCTAGATTACAAGTTAGTACCTTTTACTATACAGGGCCTATTGCCAATGCCAATATCGAGATATCTTACAGGAATATAGTTATCTATTTACCTCTATATGGAAGCATTAGAAGCGCTGGTGGCCTAGCGGTAAGAGCGTGCGGACTTTCAATTCGGAGGTCGTGGGTACCAATTACTTTTTCGGAACTTATGTACGAAATGTCATTTAATGTTTGCCAGTCGCTTTTCGATGAAGGAAAACATCGTGAGGAAACCGGACTACTCCAATAAGGACTAGTTACCCTTCGAGTTGGAAGTTCAAATGGCAGTCGCTTTCGTGAAACTAGTGCCTACGCCAAATCTTGGGATTTGTTGTCAAAGCGGACCCCAAGCTCCCATGAGCCGTGGCAAATGTCGGGATATCGCAAGGAGGATGATGATTTACCTCTAGATGGATAATAATTTTCGATGTTTTTGGTATAAGGTGCAGCAGGACAAATCTCGACTGGGGGGCAATTGTAACTGATTAATTTTTTCCATTATTACACTATGATGTTGAGTTCTCCATGCTACATGTATCCACTGAACACGCCTATCATATATAACCGGTGGACACTCTATTTAATAATGCAAAAATTGTAAAACAAGGAAAAAATGGACCTGTTACATTTGCCCCCCAATCGAGATTTGCCCCGCAGTTCACAGTTCACACAGTTGATTTCCATTCCTCTAAATTTTATTGTATTGGGATAATGACCAGTCAAGGACCACCAGTTGCTCTTTACAATAGCAATGGAGTCTAAAAACCGTGTCGTAATACTCGTAATCCTTCTGTATGTATGCTTATAACTTATAATATAACTAATAAAGGTTTGGACGCGCGGAAAAAGTGAAACTTCCTAACATAATCTCAAAAAAAAATATTAAAAATAATTTATAAATTCAAGTGACCATCACGTTTTTGCGTTTAGTTACGTCCATCTTTTTACAGTTTTAAATATTTTACATTGCTATCTGCTCAGATTATTGGAAAACAAACATAAACTCATTTTGCACTCAATCTAAATATAAAACACACACATTCCAACCAACCATACCACCATTCAAAACCATTCTGGGCATTCTGTTCTGTCACTGACAGATTGAATAAGTGAATGAATGGAATGAGTGAGTCGCGTTGAGACAGAATGTTACGATTGTTGCGCGCTGAGTGAGCGGTATTCCACGCAAAGTAACAATGAGCTGTCAGTTGGAAGTCCCATGAGAAGTTTCACTACAAAATCTCTTTATTTCTGGTCTGGCTCAGTCGGTAGTGACCCTGCCTGCTAAGCCGCGGTCCTGGGTTCGAATCCCGGTAAGGGCATTTATTTGTGTGATGAGCACAGACATTTTTTCCTGAGTCATGGATGTTTTCTATGTATACAAGTATGTATTTATCTATTTAAGTATGTATATCGTCGCTTAGCACCCATAGTACAAACTTTGCTTAGTTTGGGGCTAAGTTGATCTATGTAAGGTGTCCCCAATATTTATTTATTTATTCATTTGTTTTTAGTGTAAATGAGAAGAATCTCCGCGACAAGCTATCAGAATATGGCGAAGTGGTTTCACTCCGAGTGCGCGCCGGTGTCAAAGCGTTCGGTGGCTCCATCTGCTACTGCCAATATAACACTCCAGTAAGTGACCTTTTATTATATCTAGGCTTCTTTGACGTAAGATTTTGACTGGTAGAGAATGCCATGTAGCATTAAGTTCGCCTTTTGTAACTGTATATTTTTACTGTGCAATAAAGTTTAAATAAATAAATAAGATTTGTCACTGTCTGTGCTTTTCTATACTTAAAAAGGAATTCTCATCAAAGAATCTCAAATACAATAGTTTGTGTTATTTTGAGTAGCAGAGAAAGCGCTATGCTTGACGATCCATGTCGCCAGCGGTATTTCCGGACCGATACGAGACCTTCTTTTCAAACCTTCGGGAAAAGAGCGTACTCCCATTTCAAATGCCGACAATGTGTTGAAGGAGTCTTTGAACGGTGATAATCGCTTACCATCAGCAGATCAGTCATCTTCATTTTAAAAAGGGCCTTTCTGTCTACTTCGTTGTTGTTCTTGTTTCGTTTATTATGTCTATGATCAAACTACTTATTTTTTGTAGGAGGCTGTCGACGAGGCTGTAAAACACGACCGCACCCCCCTAGACGGCCGACCGATGTTCCTCTCCCGATACTCGGCGTCCAAAACGAAAGGCCCCTTCAAATATGCAACCACTGTCGAGAAGAATAAACTGTTCGTGAGAAACTTACCTTTCTCGCACTGTACGAGAGAGAAGCTCACGGAGATATTTGATAAATATGGAAAGCTTAGTGATATTCGAGTTGTTACCTTCAAGTAAGTGTATTATTTTATTTTTGACCTGTTGATGGGTTGTCTGTTACTCTCCATTCAACCAATAGGTCTAAGGTCAAACGCATGCATGTATGTACAATAATTGTTACATGGCGTCATTTGCGAGACATATTGACCATGTATTCTTGGACTTCCATAGCTGTGTGGGTCCACACTGGTCGAGGCAATGTGGTTGCCGGCCGAACAAAACGTTCTTCTTGCATCTAAACTGAACGTTTGCCGCGCCAGCACAATGCCTCGCGATCGCTCTGTATGGACCCTGCTAATGAATCTACTTTTAAAATGAAGGTTTGAATCTATGAGAGGAGTTTTATTGAGAGCAGTAGGATGTTGATAAAGTTTAAACACCAGTAGGGCCCAATCATGGTTGCGCGATAAATGATGAAACATAGGACGGCCTGATGTTTTGTCATTTATCGCGCGACCATAATTGTCTGCCAGTTCAACAGAATTGATGATGCTAATGATAGTGAACCATAAATACCATCATTGCAAAGTGTGTTTAAAAATATATTAAACGGGTTGATCACGTATTAAGTCGATATAATGCTCGACATGTTTCGCTCTATTACCGAGGAGCTTTTTCAAGAGTAGCGCGGCGCATACCCTCTCTCTCGACGTGTAGAGGCGGCGTCTTTACTCTTGAAAAAGCTCCTGTAAATATGTCTTGAGTCACACGGGAGTTTTATAGTTCAACGTGTAATACAATAAAACTTTTCTTCACATTTACCTGTTAGAACTTTTAAAACTAGATGATTCATTGATTTAATCGACATAAAAGTTACCATTTATATTTTTCCAGAGACGGGAAACCAAAAGGCCTAGCGTACGTCGATTACGAAGACGAAAAAAGCGCAGCGGAAGCGGTAGAAAAAGCCAATGGGTTGCTAGTGGCCGATAGAAACATAGAAGTGGCTGTGAGCGCGCCGCCGCCGCGCGCTGACTCTAAACCTGCGTTACTGGGGCAACCTAAAAGGGACACGGGCGGTGGAATGTAAGTCAAACTTTTAGGATTCGATTTATGGTTTGCTATTGAAAGATAGAAACGTCGAGATGAGCTTGCGAGCTTATGCTTAGCTAACGTTTCTGGCGTAACCTTAAAGCGACACGGAAGTGTGAGTATAACACGTAAGAATAGGATTATAAAATGATAGATTAGTAGCCGATAGAAACATCGAAATGTCTGTGAGTGCGCCGCCGCCGCGCGCTGACTCTAAACCTGCGTTGTTGGGGCAACCTAAACGGGACACGGGTGGTGGAATGTAAGTACTTAACACATTTAGGATTGTCTTTAGGGATGTACCGACTACTTATTTGGCCGACTAGGCCGACTAACGACTAGTCCGCACTTGGGTGGCCGATTAGTCGGTTGGCTAGTCCGTCAGAGCATCACTTTCGACCAAATCCATTAAACACAATCATATATTTATTACTAGGATTCCTACTGACTGCGCCGATAATGATGTAGTATTTTAATTACAATTTTAACGATAGTCTTGATGTAATGTTTTAAGAAGCAACTAAATAATTTTAAGATTTCAACGATAGTCTTGATGTAATGTTTTAAGAAGCAACTAAATATACACCCTACGGATGTTGTAAGAATTCACTTAAAAATCTTGATGTAGACTTATGTACAGTCAACTGATTGAAACCTGTAGAACTTAGGCCACTGTAGAACTATGTCACAGTGACGTTATAAATCAGATTGTAAGAAATCTCTTACTGCTTGTCATTTTGACATGGTTGTGGAGTGGCCTAGGGTTCCAATTGGTTGACTGTACCTAATACGCTTTAAGGCGCAACTAAATAAACAAAAAAATATTTCTTAAACACATTGTCTTAACCAGGTCTCGCTGTTATAAATATTATTTTTTTCAGGAGACGAACGCAGCTGAGCAGTTTCATCCCCAGCGTCCTCCAAAAGGCGATACCCTCAACGTCCACCTCATCAGCCAGCGGCTCCAACGGCGCCAACGGACATAACGAAGCGCGCCCGCTTAGCAATAGCGACTTCCGGTCCATGCTGCTTAAGAAGTAGACTTAGAATAGATTTTTTATAAAGGTATCGTTCAAATTGTTGGTGCAGTTTTGTATAACATCGACGATCCATCGACCAGGATAAAAAATTTCTGCGTTTTTAGGCGTCTAACACCGGGCGACGGATACGGAGTGTCCTTCGTTTGAATGGGGCCCGTAGACAAGATTCTAATTGCTCACGGAACGCGGAAGTAGGCTAAGACTTGTATAGCGTTTTTATAAATTAATATTTCGAATAATGGTTCGTCATCTTATTTTCACGGATGCGTAGTGCGTAAAGTATCGTGCAAATAGTTCTACAGCTATGACGGACGGATCATATTTTCAGATTTGGAGCGCATGTAGTGCGAAATCGCTCTAAGACTTGTATAGCTGTTTTTTTATAAAGGAAGGATGTTATGTATAAGATCGGCTAAGGTTTAAAGGTGAAAATTATAGTCTTCGTCACTCATAATTATTCTCTATAAATTGTATGATGACATGATGATGAGCTAACTTTTGTAACATTGTCTAAGCGCATAATAATATTGACATTATTGACCGAACCGGAGAACATTTAATTTCTCCTGAGTCATGTCCTTCTATGGGTCTTATTTGTGTAACGACACGCGCGGTTAAAGTCTTCAACATTCAGACTTTTATGTCTTCATTTCCAAATTGAATTGTAACGTTTTTGTGGAAATAACATCTTCTTTTTCCAAATGTAAGGGAGAGACATACGGTCTGTATCGTTTTGCATGTGTTACGAGAGATGAAAGTTTTTACTTGAATGCGGAGAATAGCCAGTAAGTTTTATAAGTAAAGTCAAATGTTTTTTCTAAAGTTCAGTTGAGGTCAAAGAAATTACGAATTACGATTTTCGTGTTTTTATGTTACGAAAATTTTACAAGTTGGATCCTTTAAGCATTTTTTTAATACAATATGTTTTTGAGGGTTTACCCTTGAATCGCCGACAGACACTTGTTCGAATATTATTTCAAAGACAACGTTTCAAATAATTTCATTTCATCGACAGTTCATATCATAGAACAATCGACACAAGTAAAATCACACCGTAGACTTTTACTTCGTAGATAACTTATTCCGAGTATACTTTATATCGTGGTGTTTCATTTCGTGTTTTTTTCATTTCATTTTGTTTTAGATTAAATACAATTCATTACGAATAATATTATTTCAATTATGATTTCTTCTAAAATTTTACAATTTATAAACTGTTTGTTTAGTCACAGTTCTAATCTAACCTAAACCTACTTTAAAAAAACCTTCGTTGTTGTGTAGTAGGGTCGCAGTTCTAACCTAACCTAAACCTACTCTGCAAGCCGTTTGTTTCTGTGTGATCACAGTTCTAACCTAACCTAAACCTACTCTGTAAACTGTTTGTTTTTGTCTGTGGTCACAGTTCTAACCTAACCTAAACCTACTATATGTATAAACCGTTCGTTGATGTGTAGGGTCGCAGTTCTAACCTAACCTAAACCTACTCTGCAATACGTTTGCTTCTGTGTGGTCACAGTTCTAACCTAACCTAAACCTACTACTATGTAAACTATTTGTTTCTGTGTGGTCACAGTTCTAACCTAACCTAAACCTACTCTGTAAACTGGTTGTTTTTGTGTGTGGTTTCTAACCTAATTTAAAAGCTATTCGTTGTCGTGTAGGTCGCAGTTCTAAACCTAACCTAAACCTACTCTGTAAGCTTTGTTTCTGTCGTTTTAACCTAAATCTACTCTGTAAGTGTGTTTTTGTCACAGTTCTAACCTAACCTAAACCTACTTTAAAACCCGTTCATCGTGTTGTAGCATCGCAGTTCTAACCTAACCTAAACCTACTGGTAGTCTATAGGATTAAAGCCAATGGTCATAGTTTAATTATGGACGTATGTGATGTGCCACGATAAAATCGACAATTTGAAGTTTCCTAGAATAAAGCATCCATAAATGTGTAGTACGACAGATGAGAAAGTTTTGTAATAATACGTCGACTAAATGAATTGCGATGTTTTGTATTTCTGCTATTTGAAGTACTTTGAAATGAATCAGCGATGAAGAAATATTAGTTGAATAGTATTTATTAAAACTAAGAAAATTACAAATAAATAGTAGTTGAAACCAAATTACTCGAAACAATTTTACTCGAACTAAACTTTCGATGATTTGTTGTCGATGAAATGATATTCGATGAAAAGTTTGTCGGCGAAACAAGGGTACACCGTTTTTGAGTGTACTATCAGCTGAAAAAGTGCATGGCGAATTTATCAATGAATTGATTCATTATTTCTCCGTGCACTTTTGCAGCTGATAGTACATTTTAAATCATGCTGGTGTACTTAGGGATTTTAAAATTAGATACATATAAGAATTTAAGACTACTGATTTCGGTGAAAATGGCCAGTGTAAATAGTAGAACTATCGTTTGACGAGTAGTATGTGTATTTTTTTTTCACTTGAAATACTTTTATGTTTGCACAGCTCGGATTGTTTTAGACCCGGGCCCGTTTCTCGAAAGGTACAAGCCTTGTATTACAAGTGCGCGAAATGTCAAATCGTATGGGTTGTCATGGAAACACACTTGTAATACAAGGCTTGTACCTTTCGAGAAACGGACCACAGGATCGCTATAGTTTTGTAAAACTTGATCTCTCTTTTATTGAGTTTCATATGTATGTATAATACACAGCTGTTCAAACATCGATATTTAAATTGATTTTATTGTAATTTTAAGCGATTCATTATAAAGCTTTTTATGACCTTGGCATTATGTAAGTCAATACCCGAATCCACGCAAAGCGAGCAGTGTCGCGAGGCAACGTCCTTGCGCGGCAAACGACCAATATACTTGTAGACGTGCTCGCTGCCTCGACCGAGGCATGTCGCGCGATGACATTGCCTCGCTTGTTTTGTGTGGACGCGCCAAATGGTCAAATTGTACATACTTCTCAATTCAGTAGTCTAACTACTAGGACATACCGAGTGAACAGTTTTGTAAATTTTAACTGTCTTAGAAAGTAAACTGCATTGAATTAGCAGTTATAGATTATGTAACAAAAACAGAGCCAGTAGTAGTACAGGGCTGCATAAATAACTAAAATAGTTTATCAACGATTTATTGAAATCATTTACACTTAAGTGGACTAGTATATCTAATAAGACTTTCGGTTTTGGTAGCGTTGTGTTTATACATCTTTAAGCCTTTCAATTTTTAAATCTTAGCAGTATTTTAAGGTATATATTAGACTGTGTCCACGCGCGTCGTTTGACGTCTTTGGCGATCAAGGGGTTGAACTAATTTCAAGCTACCAAAATAGTCATATGTGATGATAAAGCTGCCAAAAGAGTAATGTGTTAAATATGTTTGTATTGTAGACAACTCTGATATATTATATATTGTGTCAAACAAGTCTGTCAGTAAATAAGAACTAAGAAAACTATCTCTAGCACCCTAGAGAAAAGGATGCATATAGTTTTCTTTGTTCTTATTTACTGATAGACTTGTTTGACAGCTCATATTTCCTTGTGCTTTTTAATACGCTTTTATTAGTTCATATTCACAACGCTACCAACAAAACTGCTTATATGATTTTGTATACATACTTGAAATTGTCTAAGATGAACTTCTTAACCCTTAACCTCTCGTATGCTTAGGAGCAGATCTGCTCCATATTGTTTCAACTTTAACATGTAGTTATTATGACTAATATATTAATGACAATTTTTTGACAGACGCATACGAAAGGTTAAATGCATGACTCTGAAATATTTATTCAAATTTGAATTTCGACAGGCTGTCAATAAAGTCAAAAATGCATGATGCGTATATACATCACTATGCATTTAAGGGTTAATGGGTGTTTTTCAAAATAAATCTCGCAAATTGAATTTCACCAGATCTGGACGTGTTTGGGCTCATTCTTCTCAGAATCACGAGCTGATTCGATCCCGACGATAAAAAAATGTGATTCTGAGAAGAATGAGCCCAAACACGTCCAGATCTGGTGAAATTCGATATTCGAGATTTTGAAAAACACCCTAATTACAATCTGTTTTAAATATAGAATTTGATACAAGTAGATAAGAATGAAACTAATAGTTAGGTAACGCAGCAGTTGACAAGTTCATCTTAGACTTTCAACTTAACACTTTCACAGTCCATTGTCCCATATTTGGATCACGACGAACTCCACCAGTCCATGTCCCATATATGGGTCACTACACTAAGTATCATATACCTACCGATATTGATTTAAATAATTTTATGGACATGAGGACGTCTTAGTTATTTGTATGGGGACTGTTAAGGTGTTAAAGTGGCGCAAACGTATGGAAATCTTTTTTTTTTAATCCAGTAATTGACTGGGATGATAGCGGCTGTTTTATTTCTCAATAAGTGAGAATCCAGATATTTATTTGTATGATTGTGAGTAGCTGCGGTGAGGATGAATAAATTGATTACATATTTGTTTTAATTTTTTTGTTTATTTCCCTACCAGCATTTGCCCGCGGCATCGCTCGCGATAGATTTAAAAATTGTGAAATTGCAATACAAACTTCCACCCCCCATTTTAGGGAAGTGGGGAGTTAGAAAGAGACAAAAAGTAGCTTATGTCCACTCTCTATCCCTTCAACTATTTCCACTTCAAAAAAATCACGTCAATTCGTTGCTCCGTTTTGCCGTGAAAGACGAACAAAGAAACAGACACACACTTTCCCATGTATAATATTATTATGGATAAGGACTATTTTACCTTTTAACCTATTCGACGCCGACGACGGAGAATGTGTCACCGAACAAAATGACTAGCAGAGTCGAAAAAGACGTTGCATGATCATTTCAATTGTAGCAAAATAGCCGGGTCCACATAAGTGAGCTGTGTCTCGAGGCAAGTCATCATGCGGCAAAGCCCAATGTGGTATGTGCCGATTTGCCGAAGCAGACGGGCGTTTTGATCGGCCAACCGATCTGCCTCGATCGAGGCACGTATACAACATACATTTGGCTGTTTACCGCGAGAAGAAATTGCCTAGAGCTGATCGATCCGTGTGGACCCAGATATTAAACTGAAGTTATTACGAGTTATTATGACGATTTTTATCACTAGTCGCTTTCTCTGTCCCTATGTATGCTTAAATCTTTAAAACTACGCAACGGATTTT
Organism: Leguminivora glycinivorella; assembly: GCF_023078275.1. NCBI lineage: Eukaryota > Metazoa > Arthropoda > Insecta > Lepidoptera > Tortricidae > Leguminivora > Leguminivora glycinivorella. Next base: position 6,918,015 of record NC_062989.1, on the reverse strand, counting down.
AATGCGGTTTTTTAATAGATAAGAGTGATTCTAGAGGAAGGTTTACATGTAGGTACCCGTGCGAAGCCGGGGCGGGTCGCTAGTATTTTTATAATTGCTACAATTTTTTTTAGATACAGTAAGATATTGCCTCATTACAAAGTGGTTTTATAAATTTTATTAAATAAAACTCTTTCGTTAACCATAAAACAATATTTATTATAAAAATTATAACGTCGTATCTCAAAAAAAGAATACACTATCTACACTTGTGTTGTAATAAAACTATGAAAAGCATAACGGTATCAGAAGAGCACTAAGTATAATAAAATAAGGCCCATGCACTATTGGGACGAAATAAATAAGTGTAAATAACTAGAATTGTCTCACAAAAACGCGAAAGCTTTGTTTTCACACACGTAAAATGTACCTTGAAATTAGTCAGATATGTATAAAAATAAGGCATTTTTATTTATCCATTATTGGCTATGTGCAATATGCAGCCCGGCTTTTTAATTATAATAAATCATTAGTTACTTGACAAATAACATCAAGGTGGGTTAACCCATTCATAAATAATATGTTTATGCCACAGCATACACTGACTTTTTACACTTAGCCAATACAGGCATCGATTTTATAATAAAACATCGAATATGTTTAAAACGCCAAAATTGGCTTAAAAATCACATGATATAGTCAGAACCAAAAATACAATATTGACTTTACTAAGGGCCTACTTACACGGTGCGTGAAATCGTATGTGTTTCAGTACACTGCGGTATTTTATTGGTGTGCAATGTAACTAACATAGTATGCAAGTTCGCACGCCGTGGAAATAAGCCTTAATAGTGTAAAAGGTGTTAAAATTTCAAACTAAAGCAGTGTTCGATTTCACACCTTAAGGTTTGGTTACAAGGTTCATTATCAACTAGACATTGAGCGAGAGAAATATTAGTTATCAGTTATCAAGCCGATAAATTTCGTTTGTCCCTTTCCGACGTATCACTGTGATAGAAAGGGACAAACGAACTTTATTGGCTTGATAACTTTAGTGAACGTTTATGAATAAGGGGTTAATAATTATTGTTAAATAGGCAGACATTCATAAGCTCACGTTAATTCTAATTTGTACATTTTCTTATACATGTAAAGCTATCAGCTAGTGACTGGTAACAATATTAGCGGAATTTGTAAAGTAAAGTAATTTAGGTTAATGATATTTAAATGACTATTAAATATTGACAGTCTACTTCATCAACCTTACTTTACTTTTACGCTACCAGGCTGTCAAGTGTCATGAACTCATGAAATTAAGACGTTACCGATCGCTAGCTATCACACGTCTACATTAATCAAAGAATCTATCCTATTGTATAATTTTTCGTATTTTTATCACACTTTTTATGGCTACAGCTTTAGTATGAAAATATGTTTCTTTGCTTACCGATTAGTTTAAAAGTAAGTTTGCTTTTAAGCTAGATTTGCACCGATATGAACAGAAAGTGAAGGGGTGGGAGCGAGGTAGTCACATGCGTGTGTCTCGCTCGCACACCGGAGCGGCAAGTGACGACTGGGTATCCAAAAGCTAGGTGTTTAACTTTGCCATATTGACAAGTTTTCGTTGTCACAACTCGCCTTAGTTAAACTTTACTATCACTTCATAAGATTAGATTAACTTTGCTCAGTTGAACCCTCGCCTGGAACGTAAGTGTATCGTAAAACCGTTACTAGCACGAGACCCGTAGTTTGGCACCAAACGTTATATAAGCAGTATTCGTGACACGTTGTTTTAAGCTTTTTACGCTACAGTGTGTCATAAAATAGAATTATCCCTTTTTACGTACAATTTTGTTTCCATGTTTTAAGTATTCTATGTCAATAACGTGACAGTTACGTTACATGTGGCGCCCTCAGTCATATTCTACTTTAGATCCTGGCAAATAAGAAATTAAAAAGTGGCAACATCTCTCTCTCTTCTCGTTTCACAAATATTGATAAGAAAGGGATGACACGACGATGGTGGCACATTTTAACACGTTCACTACTAGGCAAAAATGTCAGAAACAGGACGTTATTTATAGCCACCAGCTTATATGGCGATAACCCGCCCAGTGGGTTGTCTGGCATCTGAGCAAAGTTCACGAGAGCCAACCAGGAGAGTTCTTGGTTGCGTAAGTGTCTGTACTCTTTTATTGCTAGGCTGTATGTCGCACTGTAAGCCTGTCGCTAGGACGAAAGTAATCTCATACAATTCTATGACGACGCTTCTTTTGCGTTGTCTGAACTTGTTCGTTCTCGTAGCGCTCTCGTTCTACGCTCGTATTACAATACATTTAGTGTAAAGCCTGAGAACACGCTCATATTTGGCGTGGAGCGTGGTGGGGCATGAATATCAAACAACTAAAGTTCACACAAGTGTCCTGAGTAGCTGCATAGCTTCCGCTCAGGGCTTACAGTTACTTACACTTACGCGTCTTTTAGGTCACGACTCCGTGTGGCGAGGGCCTTAGTTGGCACAGTAATTTTTCCTACTGATGAGACTATGTAGTTCTAGTTTGAGCAAAAGCTATCGTCAGTTAACATGTTTCCCGTCTTTCCATTTTTTCTTCGACCTTTCAAATGCTTCTTTTATGCACGCCCTGTGAACAAAAACACATGTTAGAATGATGAAAACTGAAATACATAGATGTTAAAAGATAAAAGTGAATTGACGAAGTGAAATAAATGAATGAATGAATGTGTGAATGAACATGAAAAAAGGAACAACATTAAATTTAGTTCATAATAATAGGCTTGTTTAATAGTAGGCTTGTTTCATGACTTGTTTACAATGACATAAATGAAAATCATTTGATTTATTACCAAAGTTGTATTTTTATTTTCTTTCATGAAACCGTAAACTCTAGAGTAGGGTTGCCTGCTTGATGTGAATATTGTGAATCATTGATACTACGAAAGTATTATAATCTTCTAGTGTGCCGACGTCACGTCTCGCGCACGGCTGTAGTCAGGGAGAGTACCTGAAGAGCGACTGGTGCAGGATGTAGGCGGACACGTGGCCCGCGTCCACGTAGCGCACCTCGGCGTCGGGCCAGATCTCCTCTAGTTGTGCCGACGTCACGTCTCGCGCACGGCTGTAGTCAGGGAGAGTACCTGAAGAGCGACTGGTGCAGGATGTAGGCGGACACGTGGCCCGCGTCCACGTAGCGCACCTCGGCGCCGGGCCAGATCTCCTCTAGTGTGCCGACGTCACGTCTCGCGCACGGCTGTAGTCAGGGAGAGTACCTGAAGAGCGACTGGTGCAGGATGTAGGCGGACACGTGGCCCGCGTCCACGTAGCGCACCTCGGCGCCGGGCCAGATCTCCTCTAGTGTGCCGACGTCACGTCTCGCGCACGGCTGTAGTCAGGGAGAGTACCTGAAGAGCGACTGGTGCAGGATGTAGGCGGACACGTGGCCCGCGTCCACGTAGCGCACCTCGGCGCCGGGCCAGATCTCCTCTAGTTGTGCCGACGTCACGTCTCGCGCACGGCTGTAGTCAGGGAGAGTACCTGAAGAGCGACTGGTGCAGGATGTAGGCGGACACGTGGTCCGCGTCCACGTAGCGCACCTCGGCGCCGGGCCAGATCTCCTCTAGTGTGCCGACGTCACGTCTCGCGCACGGCTGTAGTCAGGGAGAGTACCTGAAGAGCGACTGGTGCAGGATGTAGGCGGACACGTGGCCCGCGTCCACGTAGCGCACCTCGGCGTCGGGCCAGATCTCCTCTAGTGTGCCGACGTCACGTCTCGCGCACGGCTGTAGTCAGGGAGAGTACCTGAAGAGCGACTGGTGCAGGATGTAGGCGGACACGTGGCCCGCGTCCACGTAGCGCACCTCGGCGCCGGGCCAGATCTCCTCTAGTGTGCCGACGTCGTCGCGGGGGACGTACGCGTCGTGTTTCGCGCATACAGCTGTACAGTAAAATAGGAAATGTTGTATGAAGGTTGGTACCTTATTGGTAAGGGTTGGCTTACAAAACCGCTACTTGGTCTGTTAACTTCGTAATATAAATATGCTAATATCCGTTCGTAAGCGCCACCTTCTTGAAGAGGTATTGATTATGAATTAAAACGAAATTTTTCCATTATATCCATCTAGAGTAAATAATGTGTCACTGTAATCACTGTATTTCCACGTTTGTTGGTATGTGTGCGTGCAATACTATGGCATGTACATTGTAAATTGCACTTACAAAGGATGATATAATTCTATAGCCAATCAGGGCACCGCAAACGTTTGCCGGTAAACACTAAGTTCCTCAGTTAAACATTGAATTAAAAAATTACTCACCAATAATCAACGAAGTATCATACGGCACAGAGAAGTTACTTAAATGCGTGCACTCATCCATGATGCCCCTCATAAACTGCAATGCCTCTCTGTCCCTCCAATGCACTTTACTCCAGTCTATCTTCTTCTCACTCTTACTTTTCAAAAAGGGCAAATTCGACCATAGATCTGAAGTTATCTCAGATACGGTCCAGGATTTGTTTTTAGCTATTTTGGGCTCTGGGACCGCTTCTAGTTGGGTTGGCGGTTTTAGGATGGGCTGGGTTTGCTCGGTTTTGGGTGGGTCTGTATTGATGTCGACGATTCCTGTTGTTCTTAAGTCGGCTGGAAATTAGAAGACGAATTAATAATTTCGCTTAAACTACTTATACAAGATAATGCTAAAATTTTCAGAAAATCGGATCGTTTTATTTTAAACTAGCTTTTGCCCGCGGCTTCGCTCGCGTTAGAAAGAGACAATAAGTAGCCTATGTCACTCTCTATACCTTCAACTAACTCCACTTTAAAAAATCACATCAATTCGTCGCTCTCGCTCCGTTTTGCCGTGAAAGATGGAAAAAACAAACAGACATACAAACATTCCGATTTATAATATTAGTATGGATTACATTTTAGCAAAGACGAAATGAATATAAGATTTACAAAGAAAATAAAACGTAGTGCTTAATAAAAATAGTTATTGTAACTAAATTTTCCGCATAGTTAGTATTATTTTTAAAATCGGGACTTAATCGCGGCTAAATTGTTCGACAGTGTATGATCAGTACCAATAAACGTATCTCTATCTCTATGACTACATATTAAACTGACCACCAACGTTTCAGGGACGGCGTTGTCCCCGTGGTCTCGGAGACCACGTCGACAGAACAAAAATGAAGAAAGTTGATGTTTTGAACAAGATAGGCTAATTTTATATTGCATAGTTTTTACCTAATTTACCTATAGATTGATATCATGAATCAGGGCAAACGACTCACCAATTTTACACTTCATCAAAATCTCATTAATTTTCTCCTCCGTCAACTTATTGATATCCTCAATATCCTGCGGCAGCAACTCAAACTTGTCATTCGATAGCAACTTCTCATACAACTGATCACTAATTTTATTATCATCTAGCAAACTTTGCAACTCCTGAATCAAAGCTTCTCTAGTAAAGGGTTTCGTTTCTTTCTTTGGCACATTTTTATTTAAATCCACGATATTTTTCGTTATATCTACAATGTCTGATTCCATTTTTTTCTCTTTATATGTTATGTCTAGTTTTTTAGCCGTGTCGACTGTGGTTGATACAGGGTGGGTGGCGGGATGGTAGGTCTGTGCGAATTTCTTTCCTGCTAGGAAAGCCTCGTCGACGATGGTCACCATTTTAGAGAGTTTCTCTCGGTATTCGCCATCGGAGAGGTATTGGTCTTCGAGTAGGTCCCAGTTTATTGATTGTGACATGACACCCTGGAATTTAAAACTTTGTTGTATGACACATAATGTACCGATAATGGTTTAACTACGACATTCGCTAAAGTATTAAGTTAGCGGTCCCTTAGTGGCCACCACAAACCAGAAGATGACGTCAAAGAAGGCCTTAAGGTGGTATGAGGTCAGCGCACGTCCGTGTGGACATCTTTGGAAGAAGCCAATGTCCAGCAGTGGACGTCTTTTTGCTGATATGGTGAATTATTCTGTGGTATAATCAAACATTTATAATATTTACATATCTTTTCCTCACCAGTTGCGAGCCGATCACAAGTAAAGTTAGGGAACGAAATAAGTATTTAATTGTCTACCATCAATAGTTATCAATGGGAATGACGATATGGCTGATCGTTTATTCCGTTGCACTGGTTACTTTTCGATTGGTGTTATAAATTCATGAATTGCAAGGCGGCAACAGAAAATAGGAACCCTTGGTCCTTTTGCACAAAGCCCAGAAAGTGGCAGATCGTATAGCTGCAAAAATATTGAGTAAGTTCGCGCTGTCAAAATGAGTCAAAGCTATTCGTGAAGTGTCATCAGGTTTAAGTTTTGAATTTCATCACAAACTCAGTCCTTTGGTCATTTTATGGGTAAATGTCGTAAATCATCTCATACCTGTAGGAATACAGCGGAGGCGGTTGACCAGGACAAGCACGGTACCAGCACCAGGGGTTTCGGCCAATTTGTAGCTGCCAGCGACGCCATCTGCAAACCACAACGTGATTACTTGGTGCCCAGGGAGGGGCGAAAACTTTGACCACATATTCATCCAAGATGGTGCTTGTTATTGTTTGTTTGTGTTATATTGTAAGTATAATAAAAATAAAAAAGCAATTTATTCCTATCACTTTAAAATAAATATAAAGTTTATGAATATTTCATGCAGAAATATAACATTTTAATAGTTCAATTTCTTAATAAATTATTTATAAAAATAATTTATATATACTTACATGACCGCCCATAGACAGTCCGGTCACGCCAAGAGGACCAAGCCCGTTGCGTTCGCACCAGTGGAGCAGCACTAGCGATTCCAGGATCAGACAGCCGCCCATCACGAATATGTCTGACACGTTGTGGAGAGACGAGCGCCTGTAATAGAGACTAGACACTAATATACTTACATGACCGCCCATAGACAGTCCGGTCACGCCGAGAGGACCAAGCCCGTTGCGTTCGCACCAGTGGAACAGAACTAGTGACTCCAGGATCAGGCAGCCGCCCATCACGAAAATATCTGACACGTTGTGGAGAGATGAGCTGAAATATAAAGACTAGACACTAATATACTTACATGACCGCCCATAGACAGTCCGGTCACGCCGAGAGGACCAAGACCGTTGCGTTCGCACCAGTGGGACAGAACTAGTGACTCCAGGATCAGACAGCCGCCCATCACGAATATGTCTGACACGTTGTGGAGAGATGAGCTGAAATATAAAGACTAGACACTAATATACTTACATGACCGCCCATAGACAGACCGGTCACGCCAAGAGCACCAAGCCCGTTGCGTTCGCACCAGTGGAACAGAACTAGTGACTCCAGGATCAGACAGCCGCCCATCACGAATATGTCTGACACGTTGTGGAGAGATGAGCTGAAATATAAATACTGGACACTAATATAGTTACATGACCGCCCATAGACAGACCGGTCACGCCAAGAGCACCAAGCCCGTTGCGTTCGCACCAGTGGAACAGAACTAGTGACTCCAGGATCAGGCAGCCGCCCATCACGAATATGTCTGACACGTTGTGGAGAGATGAGCTGAAATATAAAGACTAGACACTAATATACTTACATGACCGCCCATAGACAGTCCGGTCACGCCGAGAGGACCAAGCCCGTTGCGTTCGCACTAGTGGAACAGCACTAGCGACTCCAGGATCAGACAGCCGCCCATTACGAATATGTCTGACACGTTGTGGAGAGATGAGCGCCTGTAATAGAGACTAGACACTAATATACTCACATGACCGCCCATAGACGTTGTGGAGAGATGAGCTGTAATAGACACTAATATACTTACATGACCGCCCATAGACAGGCCGGTCACGCCGAGAGGACCAAGCCCGTTGCGTTCGCACCAGTGGAACAGCACTAGTGACTCCAGGATCAGGCAGCCGCCCATCACGAATATGTCTGACACGTTGTGGAGAGATGAGCGCCTGTAATATAAAGACTGATGTCAGACTTAGGCACTAGCCCCTTAGCCAAATGGCATTTCTGCGACGCGAAAAGCCGCAAAATGTAGCCTGGCTCTGTCGCGCCAATACGCAAGAGCGATAGAGATAGATAGTTACGAAAGAGATATTATTGTGAGCGTTTCCTGAGCGTTTGTGCATTCGGCTACGCACACTGGTCCCCCTAAAAACGAGTGAACGAAGAGCTATCGGCGATGAAATCGAATAACAACCGACGACCGGTCTGGCCTAGCGCGTAGTGACCCTGCCTGCTACGCCGCGGTCCCGGGTTCGAATCCCGGTAAGGGCATTTGTTTGTGTGATGAGCACAGATATTTGTTCCTGAGTCATGGATGTTTTCTATGTATATAAGTATTTATATATTATATATATCGTTGTCTGAGTACCCACAACACAAGCCTTCTTGGGCTTACCGTGGGACTCGGTCAATCTGTGTAAGAATTCCTATAATATTGACGCGAAGATAGGGTGAGCGAGTTATAGTTATGAAGTATAAATCGCTCGCTGTCTCTTTTATTTAGTGGGGGCAAAGACATATGTAACTCCGTACAGACGGATAAAGTCTGAGAAAAAAACGTATCTCGGAACCATATAGAAATAGGTACGGTGACCTAGATGGCGCTAATATTAGTATTTGAAATTTGAATATGTATCAAGCTAAGAATATGGGCCAAATTGTCAAAATTGAGGTTCGAAAGTTTAAATCCTCTGTCGATAGATGACAGTCTATGCACTGTGATTACACACTTTTGGTGGGACCAGTGCCTTAGGCAGCGTTATTGCAATTCTCAGCCAGTTCTCGTAAAATTTTGTGACAGGTTTTTTTTTTAGAATACGTACATAATGAGAGTCAAGAATAGATCATGAGTAACATTTAATAATAACATCATATACCATAACAAATAAAGAAGCTGATTAGTTAGATCCATAAAAAACAATATTAGCATAAAAATTGGAGATACACCTTTAATTTTCAAAGATTTGATCTTATTATAAATTCAGGTCTATCCTAAGACAACACCCACGTTTGATAAGATATTAGTTTCAACATTCGTGAATTAGGTAACTGACGAGATTAGTTCATAAGGCCTGACCAATGTCAGTGACGTAATTCGTGAGTCATAAACATCTATCGAGGGTAAGTGGAGGCACACCTCGGACACTGGTGATCAAATATATGAAAGAGGCGCGTTCCTAGCACACAGTATATGCTCGTGTAGGTGAACGCGTACTATGCTTGTGTGAGTTAAATATGACAGGTCGACTGTTCACGTCTTTGACAGGCGGTAACTGTGAGGTAACCGAGAGGGGGTGGGCGGCACTTTCAGCGGGGAGCGGGAGTGGCCATACTGTACGATAGTACTCTTTATTATACTGTGGTGGAGGTCTGTGTAGACAAGATAATAATACGTACTCTTAGGCCTGATTTAGACGGCGTGCGAACTCGCATGCGATTTTAGTTACATTGCGGGCTGTTGAGGTTACATACAATTTTGCACAGCCATCAAATACCGCAATGTAATAAAACTCGTAAAGTCGCCGTCAATAGAACTTGTGAACAATGTAAACAAACCTTGTAGTCAAAATGTCTTTAATTTCCATTCTAACTCATCAGATACAGGCTAAATCCATGTGTTATTTTAATCAATTCATATCACATTATGATCCTCAACATTTAAAGAAATAAAATTGTCCTAGAATATTGATATTTTATAGAATGGTTTATTTACATTGTTGACAATTTCTATTGACGGCGATTTTATGTGAGTTCTTGTACCGTCTAAATGGTTCCTTATTCTATTTCAGGGTACCTAGTCAACGTCCTAATCGCTTACGCTGCGTAAGCGTATCGTGGCTAGCTGTCTCTGTCACTGTTCGTGGCGTGACAAAGCCAGACTGCGTTTCGATACTTTCGATCGCCACGTAACGTCAACGATTTTTACTTAGGCTAGGCCGGCAGAAAAAAATTACAATTTTGGCTGGTACTTTTATATCTATAGCTGTGTGTTATGTGTTTTGTTTATACTGGATAGGTTGCAGAATGATTCAGTTGTTTAGTAAAGTTTATTTCTAAATTATAAAATTGCACGGCTGGGGCCCATTTCTCAAAACTGAAGGTTACAAGTTACAAGCGGAAGTCTCTTTCCAACTTGTCATATTAGACATTGACTACCGCTTGTAAATTGTAACTTGTAGCTCCGAGAAATGGGCCCCTGTGGCCCGTTTCTCGAAAGGTATCAGCCTTGTATTACAAGTGTGTTTCCATGACAACCCATACGAATAGACGGTTCGCGCACTTGTAATACAAGGCTTGTACCTTTCGAGAAACGGGCCCCGGTCTTACTTTTGTTTTTGTACGCCTCATCACGCAAGATGTATAAGCGAAAAATGTAAACAATCGATAAAAAAACTGCATGGTACATAATACCATAAGATTAGAATTAGACATCACATACGATGTCGGTCGAACATTTTTTACAACGGAAGTCGAAAACGACTAAGCACGCTTGGCGTCAATCAAAGGAATTTTGACGCCAATGAATCGACATCATTCGTACCTACTAAGGTCGTACCTATAGCATGTCCTTATGAAGTAAAATATGTCTATGACAATATCATAATGGCACTGTGCCATTATTGAAAGTAAATAACACGCCCTACCGTTTGGTTATATATAATGGTGTATTTTTTGTTTTGTTTCTATATAATGGTGTGTTTCTATACACCGTGTTTTATTGTTTTCCGTTAAATTCGACACGTCGTTAGGTTCATTATCAGGAACCATCCTGTATATCACTTTTAGTTAAATTCGCAAAAAAAATCATTGTTTTCATACATATTTAATACATAAATGAATTTATTAGTGTGAGAGACCCTTAAGAATTACATTCAAGTTAGTGTCAAGTGATGCACATGTCAAAACAAATAACGTTAGGAATTGGTAAAGGCTGTCACACACGTGTTCAGTAATTATCTTAATTTTTTTAACCCTTTAATGCATGACCTTGACAAAGAATTATTTAAATTTGAATTTTGACATGCTGTCAATAGAGTCAAAAATAGGTACATGATGCATATATACATCACTATGCATTTAAGGGTTAATAACTCGATAACCGTAAAAGTTAAGACGCTTGTTTCTTAGAGAAATTAATAGTATTTGATCAAAAGAACCTTCCTTAAAATCAACGGTAATCAATAAAAACAGGGTGTATAATATTGTAAGACAGCTGGTGTTGACCAGCCCATATTAAATCATATCAAACAAAGCTAAGATATATGTAGGTGGACAATTATAAGATATGCTACAACTAAGTTTATCTACTGGATATAAAGATCAAATTTGAAAGGTTAGATGACGCGCAATGTCAAAGCGGTTATGATTTTTAGACGCCTTTTATGGTCACGGAATGTTATATGAATGTGGGTATATTCGCGTATGATTTACTTTTTATCGATTCCCATATTCGATTGTGTCGATAAATATTTTTTTTTTATGAATAGGTAGACGTTTGACCACGATCACACCTGATGGTAAGTGATGATGCGGTCTACGGTGGAGCACGCTTACCTATGAGATATCTATTTACTCTTGCTAAAAAGAGACCTGGATTGTACTCATGTGGAAACACAGACTCAGGCAGGGCATTCCACTCCTTGGCGGTTCGCAAAATAAATTTTGAAGCGAAACGCTTAGTGCGTATTTTTGGAATACTAACCGTGAAGCGATGCCGCATTGCAGATTGGTCTTAAGGTGAAATGGGGACGGAGGAACAAGGTTGTACAAATCGTCTATTAATCGTTTTATGTGTCGTGTTGGGCGTGTTTTACTTATTGACCAGTAGGGCTAAGATGGACGGCTATCTAACATTTGTCACAATATCTACTTACATATCTAACAAGTAAGAAAGTGACGCATGACGTCATGACAAGTGACGAAACACGGTAGTGTTTTGTCATTTGCGGCTGCAGACTTCGGATTTTTGCGATTAAAATAGAGATTTCTTCCGTATCGATATAAGTAACTCAGTGTTTTCTTTGTTTGGCTTGTAATAGTATTTTATGCAACTGGCATTTAAGTGAGGTCAAAAAAGACGACTGGTGTGAGTAACAATTTGAGGCGAAGCCGAAAATTGTTAATAAAAACGCCACGAGTATTTTTTGACTCAGTTAAACACCGTTGCATATAATACTTTTTCTAAGACCATTCAATTAGTTTTTCATAGTTTTCTAGAATAGGCTACTTGACCCTTTTTCAAAGTATGTCTTATATTATTAATTACTGTCTAATTAAACCAAAAAAAATAGTACCATATTTTATTACGACTTAAAAACCCGCAAAAAAATTATTTAAAGTTTACTTTTACGTGATCAGGCAAAAACAACATCAGCCATATTAATCTATAGAATATCTATGACATGACGTCAGTATATTTAGAAAACAATATTTCACATTGTCACACCCGTCAACCACTATAAATTTTAATACAATAGAGGTTGCTTCTATGGAGATCAGATTACTACCTCTAATTTCCATAGTTGATCTAAATTATGTGACGTCACTCCATTGGCCAACACCGTTTTCGGAGTCCATAATTTAAAAAAAACATACACACATATTTAATTAAAAATACGCAGTCATCACGCACTTTTAATCCCCGCAAGCTATAAATATTGATTTCTTAAGTCAAATACTACAGAAAACAATAACTTGATGTGCTAAATTCGATACGAGTCTAGTAGCCTATTACTTTCGTGAAATTCGCACTGTTTCCTGTATTTTGACTATGCTTTGGTGGTGGTTAAAAAGTCCTTACACTTGGTCCATCGGTTTCCGGAGGCCGTAGAAGGGGTTTTCGAGGATGATGCCGCCGATACCAGCTTCTTTGATGAGCGGTTTCACCATGAGATTTCGGCGCCGCCAGAAGAACTGCAAACAAGAGACAGTTTAGTGAATTCATTGGTAGTTTAAATACTTAGGTAGGTACATAAAAAAATGCAGGGCACCAACGTTGATCGGGGTTCGGTGAAATCTTAAAAAGATATGAATAGGGTTGCAAAAAAAACGGTTTTTTCTGGCTTGAAAAAAAAAACATGTAAAAAAACGGGGAAAAAAATAACAGTTCTTTTTTCTGGAGTATGTTTTTTTTCTAAAGTACGAAATCTCAATATTTGCAAAGCAGTTAATACTTTTGTACGGTTTTTTAGACTTAATGTTAACTATTACACGAATTTAATCAAATAACTTTAATTTCTTGTCTTATAAAAGTAACATTGACGAAATCTGTAGTTGGTAGTTATATAATATCACTATTTACTGTTGTACAACACCACCGCCTCTCCACGCTGCACGCTGCATCGGGGATTCCCCAATAAACGTTTGTATACTGAATGTTAATCGAATTAAAATGTACGTTATTGTTATTGTAACGTCTTACGAAAAACCGTTATTGTCGAATTATTTGTTCATCTGAAAAAAAAAACATATTTAGAAAAAAACAATGGTGCTCGTTTTTTTTTCATAATTCTGAAAAAAAAAGCATTTGGTTTTTAGGGTTCCGTAGTCAACTAGGAACCCTTATAGTTTCGCCATGTCTGTCTGTCTGTCCGTCCGTCCATCCGTCCGCGAATAATCTCAGTGACCGTTAGCACTAGAAAGCTGAAATTTGGTACCAATATGTATATCAATCACGCCGACAAAGTGGTAAAATAAAAAGAGGAAAAAAATGTTTTGTTAGGGTACTCCCCGCTACATGTTAAGTGTGGACTGTTTTTTTTTTCATTCCAACCCCAACGTGTGATACATTGTTGGATAGGTATTTAAAAACGAATAGGGGTTTACTAAAATCGTTTTTTGATAATATAAATATTTTCGGAAATAATCGCTCCTAAAGGAAAAAGTAGAACTTTATAAAGACTTTGTTGGAAAATTGTTTTGAACTTGATTAGGTTCAGTAGTTTTTGAGAAAAATACGGAAAACTACGGAACCCTACACTGAGCGTGGCCCGACACGCTCTTGGCCGGTTTTTTTATTTGCAACCCTAGTTATGAACCGCTTGTATTGATTCATTTTCATAATTGAACTTCGTAAGTTACAAGTAGTTTCCCATCACAAGACATTTTTCAATTTATAACTTGTAACTCTTGTAAGTGAAACCGCTAACCGTTGATTAGGATGTACTTGATGTCGGGAAAAGAACAGAACAAAGAAATGCTGCTTTATATGGTTTTAAAAAGGCTCAAATTAAATAACTTCATCAATATGGATGGAGTCTAGGTACATTTTAATGCAGATGAGGTGTTCTTAAAACTTCCTTCTAAATAAAAGTTCCAAGTGCAATATAAATAAACTCGTATCGTTGTTGATCGTGTGTTCATTACGTTCTGATAAATAGCAAAACTCTTAAAAGTACGAATAAGGCAAATTTTTTTTATGAAATAGGCAGCAAACGAGCAGACGAGCCGCCTGTTAAGAAGCAGTCATCGCCGCCAATGGACAGCAACATCAGGGGAGTCACTTATGCGTTGCCGACCTTTGAGAACCCTAAATACCTGCTTCTTGAAGAACCCCATGTCATAGCGCAAGGGGAACACCTCAGAAGGTAGCTCATTCCACAAATTGCATGTTCTGGGCAAAAACGAGCGAGAGGCCCGTTTGTTCTTGGTTTGCCACGTGTCGAGAAAGTGAGGATGAACTTTGTTTCTTTGGCGGGAGGTGCGGTGATAAAAGCGCGACGGTGGCACCAGGTCAAAAAGTTCTTCAGAACACTCCCCGTTTTCTCCTATCTTTCAGGTTTATTCGTTTAGGTAAGATAGAAGGAGGCAATCCCGACTGGGAGTTTCCATAACATCAGTGCCGTATGTGTCCGTGGACACATATGGCCAGTTATCAACTTATCGTTTATTAACCTTATTATTCATATTAAATGTGCATACCAGATCTTTAATTAGAATTGACCGTTTGACCTAGACTTACTGCAGACATTATACGTAATAGACATTGATCTACAAATGACGCGCTGCGACTATAAATACCAATTCAATAAATCGATAAGCGCAATCACGCCACATACGTCACGCTCAGGGTTAGGATGTTATTTATTCATTATGGTACACCCGAGCCATTTTTTAGGGTTCCGTAGTCAACTAGGAACCCTTATAGTTTCGCCATGTCTGTCTGTCCGTCCGTCCGTCCGTCCGTCCGCGGATAATCTCAGTAACCGTTAGCACTAGAAAGCTGAAATTTGGTACCAATATGTATATCAATCACGCCAACAAAGTGCAAAAATAAAAAATGGGAAAAAATGTTTTATTAGGGTACCCCCCCTACATGCAAAGTGGGGGCTGATATTTTTTTTCATTTCAACCCCAACGTGTGATATATTGTTGGATAGGTATTTAAAAATGAATAAGGGTTTACTAAAATCATTTTTTGATAATGTTAATAGTTTCGGAAATAATCGCTCTTAAAGTAAAAAAAAGTGCGTCCCCCCCCTCTAACTTTTGAACCATATGTTTAAAAAATATGAAAAAAATCACCAAAGTAGAACTTTGTAAAGACTTTCTAGGAAAATTGTTTTGAACTTGATAGGTTCAGTAGTTTTTGAGAAAAATACGAAAAACTACGGAACCCTACACTGAGCGTGGCCCGACACGCTCTTGGCCGGTTTTTTCAAAGTTGTCCACCCCACCTTTTTTGTAACATGGGTATTTTTTACGCGCAATTACCGCCATACAAAATGTATGAAAAAATGGTAATGGACTGGGAAAAAAACCTTGGGACACTTTCTCCTATTAGGATTGAAAGAGCTCGCGATTCTGAGTGGAAACCACATAAAAATTTCCAAATCCAAAAAAAGTCGGGCGGACAACTTTGAAAAAAAATTACTCTCCTACAATGGCTGTTATAAATGTTAAATAACAGCCCATTGTGGGAGCACCATTATACATTATGCGCGGAATATTGATCTTTATGGCTTGATATATAAACTAATTCATAAAATAGGTTTGTATTTGTAACATCATCTTCATCATCATCATATAGGGCCTCCTCAAATAGCTCCACGTGTCCCTATCGTCGGAACTGGTCTCTGTCAAAGGCGTCAAGTTCGTTCCGCCATCTGTGGCGAGGTCTACCGCGACTTTACAATTTTCACCACACCAACTGTTAACAGCTTACGTTGTTCTTCAAAAACAGATAGCAAAATTGCATCTTATCCACAAGAGTGCAAAGTAATTCCATACAAATATTAACTTGATGTCTTTAACTGGCTGGTAGAATTTACCTATGATTATTATTCATACTAATATTATAAATGGGAAAGTGTGTGTGTCTGTTTGTTTGTCTGTCTTTCACGGCAAAACGGAACTACGAATTGACGTGATTTTTTAAGTGGAGATAGTTGAAGGGATGGAGAGTGACATAGGCTACTTTTTGTCTCTTTATAACGCGAGCGAAGCCGCGGGCAAAAGCTAGTATTGAATAAATTGATGAATTTGGTTTAGTTTGATGTTTTATAGTCAGTATTTTGTCCATGTTGGTGTGGTGAAAAATGTTGTGTTTCACTCGGTGGCATGGTTTGTTTAACTTTCGTGCCTTGAAACCCTCGCAACGGTCCAGATTCACCTTTATGAACCACTCGCTACACACGCGGTTCAATATTGGCATCTTTTAATTGCTCGGGAATCAGAAACAACAACTTCAAATAACTATTGTGGTACCCAATTTATGAACCACTCGCTACACACGCGGTTCAATATTGGCATCTTTTAATTGCTCGGGAATCAATATTGGCATTGTCAAAGGATAAACGATCGATGTTCCAACAGTCAGAAATATCAAAGACATATATATAGCTCTGTATAGACAGATAAAGTCTAAGAAAAAAACGTACCTCAGTACCATACAGAAAAAAGTACGGTGGCCTAGATGGCATTACACCTTTGGGGTACGCTCAGCTAGATGGCGCTAATATTAACACATGTAAACACATGTATATGCAATAAATGATATGAATATGAATATTAATATTTGACATTTTAAAACATATCAAGCTAAGAATATGGGCCAAATTGTCAAAACTTAGGTTCAAAAGTTTTAAGCTTGTGTCAAGAGATGGCAGTCTATGAACTGTGATTACACATTTTACTTCGACAGTAACTCTCTATAATACTCGATCCTCTTTGGAAATACTATTCACCTAACCTAACAAAGCTCAATGCAAGAGGGTCATTTTTCTCTGCAGGGTCCGTAGCCGAATGGCACAAACGCTCACGAAACGAAACGCTCGTAGACATCTATCTTTATCGCTCTTGCGTATTGGCGCGACAGAGCCAGACTACCTTTCGCGGCGATTCTTTTTCGTTTCGCGTCGCAGAAATGCCATTCGGCCACGGCACCAGCTGACTGTATATAGATCGAAAACTGTCAACACTGATAATGTCAGAATGATATTAGTACAGTCACCGGCATAAATAAGTGATGATTTCTGTACCTTGTCATATTAGCGTCTTGTTTGAAACGTCATACGAAATTGTCAAACGATTAAAAGCGACAAGGTACATACAGAAATCATCACTTCTTTATGCCGGCGACTGTACGGAATGCCTGCTTCACAATTGAACTTGGCACACATCGTATTGTATTCTAAATAGGGGGTTATCAACACACTATATTTCGTCCGAAAGTGAAGTGTAAACAAGCAATAATGCATTGACAATGCAACAGCGTTTACTGCTTGCTATTAAAAAGGCGTATGCGCCTTCAATACAAGTACTATTCCACGAACTTAGGCTCTTACAGAAATAAATAGAAGTACCTACACATGTCTGATGTCAGTGCCAAAAAGTGGCCAGTTCATTTATTTGTTTGTTGACAGACAGACTAACATTGCAGCTGAGGTTATGATCAAATCTTGTATATTTAGCAGCGCGCGTAGAGCACTAGTTGGATCACAGATGTCATATATACCATAGATCAAGCAAACGTATCTACTTAGCGTGTCAAATGAACTCAGTGAAATCCACTGAGTTGTCCGTCTTTACTCGCAGCTTGCAGCTTTCGGGCGTCAATTTTTGTAAGTTGAAGTCAACCAAAACATAAAAAATGCCTCGTTACGTGATATTCAATTGCAACAACACAAAAATTATGAACAATCAAGAGCCTGAGACATATTTAAAATTACAGGCAAGAATCAACTTCAGTACAAAATTTGACACGCTCGGCCCCTATACAAATATATGAATTTGTTTCTTCTATCTAAATTAAGTTCTGTGAGTTGGATAAACTTTATCGCATTGGTGCGTCTCTATCGTACTTACAAATAGTGCGAAAAGGACGGCTTGATAATATCGTTTATCATTATCACGCGTCCGGGGTTGCATGATAGTTTTAAGGGGGTGTAATTAATGGTCTAAGTACTGATGTGCCGACAGAAAGTTTCCAAAATTCTGAAATTTTCACATACGAAAATGTCGGAAACTTTCCATACTTTGTATGGACAATTGTATGGATGGAAACTTTCCATTTCATAAATATAAATTCCCTTTATTTTACTTGAAAGTTTCGTGAATTTTTCAAGAAATTTAAGATTTTTTTAAAGTTTCAGCGACATGCACATCACTAGATCTAAGCATCAAGAGAGGTTAGTAACTTGCATAGTTATTAGCTATACATACATACAATCACGCCTGTATCCCATAAAGGGGTAGGCAGAGCACATGAAACTACTAAAGTCTCAGTGCCACTCTTGGCAAGGGGTTGAAAGAAAACGAAAAATTGTGACATTGCAGTGACAAGTTGCCAGCCTCTCGCCTACGCCACAATTTCACCCAAATCCCACAGTCGACTTCTACGACACCCACGGGAAGAAAGGGGGTGGTGAAATTCTTAACCCGTCACCACACGGGCAACGGCACGGGGGGGTTATTAGCTATCTATCAGGAAAAACAACTTAGTAGGTAATGAATGAGCAGCTCTGTACGGAATAAACTATTGAATCTGAATCACATCTCTATAAAAGAGTTTTGAATGATTCACGGTTATTTTCGTTAGACGGTAGACTTCTCTATAAAATACAAGCTTTTCCCCGCGGCTTTGCACGCGTAAAATTCGAAAATTGCGGAATGCTCCATACAAACTTCCATCCCTCATTTTAGGAAAGGGTTGGAAAGAGACAAAAATTAGCCTATGTCACTTTCCATCCCTTCAACTAACTCCACTTAAAAAATCACGTCAATTCGTCGCTCCGTTTTGCCGTGAAAGACGGACAAACAAACAGACACACACACACACTGTAGTATCATGAAATCACTATTCTAACTTCATGCTTTCTTGATAATTGTAGCCGAAAGTGTGTACCAAGTACAAATCTAATTATAACTTTATCATTAACATGGTGCGACTTCCTTTAACTAGTGTTAAAACGAGTATTTTCCATGCATATGGTAAAAGTTTGACGGGCCTCTTGTACTGTAGAATGTTGTACGATAAACATGCAACGTCACAACTTGCGTTGATTTAAAACACAGCCTTTTACTTTAGTTGGATGTCGTCTTTCTGCTTAATGTCGTAGAATCTATTTAAACTTACGTGGTCACCAGTACCAGCTAGATGCAAGCACATGGGTTTGACTCCCTTCTCCGGCCAATGGATGGGTAGCAGCACTTGGAAATGGGCCTTCTGAGCCACCTCCGGAACTATCCCGGGCAGGTAGCGGTGCAGGGGGGATATAAAGTACCCTTCCAGTAGGGTGCAGTCTGACAGTTTTTGTTCCTAAAATAAATTTCAGAATGTAAATTTGTTGTGAAAATTATTTGACTGATATAGATTGAAGTAATTATTTTTTATACACATGGCATCCATATCAAATGATATGGATGCCTTAAGTTCATATTTTTTTTTATTTCAATTGGTTAGACATAACTTGTGTTAAGTTACTTAAGTATTTAAATATATTTTTTTTTGTTGATTTAATGAACTTCAAATGGAATTATATTTTATCAATTGTATTGATAAATTAGATCTGTTGTACTTATATGAAGTAGAGATTCAATATACAATCTTATGGATAGTGTGAAGCAGGCTATCATAGCAATTTCAGACATTTTTTGTTGATTTATGTAATTTTTATAGTGAAAATGCTGCACAGTATGCCATATCTCTTAAGGTGGCATTAAATGGCAAAATTTTGTGTCAGCTAAATTAATTTAAAATAAATATTCTAGCTGCGGCAGTGCACTACATGAAGGGATATTTGATGCATCTTAGGTCAATGTCCACTCCAGAGTTAGAAGTGTGGCAACACTGGTGACATTGACCTGATTAAACCTTGGAAAAATATTTAAGGAACAATGAGCTTATGTA
Organism: Leguminivora glycinivorella; assembly: GCF_023078275.1. Lineage (NCBI taxonomy): Eukaryota > Metazoa > Arthropoda > Insecta > Lepidoptera > Tortricidae > Leguminivora > Leguminivora glycinivorella. The sequence continues at coordinate 6,897,659 of NC_062989.1, read as the reverse complement.
AATAAATATTACAAAATAATTTCAAAAATATAACAAAAAATACCTTAGTGATTGTAACTGCATAGTCTCTCTCAATGAGCTTGAAGCATTCATCTCGGTTCGATACTACTTTTCTGAACTCGAATAACCTTTGGAGGGGCAAAACATTCGATTACATAAATAAACACAATTGATAAGGTTAGAAATGCGAGAAAACATAGCTCTACAACTAATAGCAATTTTATGTACGAGCCAGTCAATGAGTTAATGCACATACCGACGTAAATTTTCAGGCTTTCCCCATCCTTTAGTGAAAAATTTTGTAATAAGTATACTGCGATAAACTGCATCCAATCTACTCGCTGACATTTTTGTGGTATAAGTAGATTGGATATTGAGATTATTACACGATTACTTGATGATATTTGCGGTTGCTGTCCCGTGCATGGCCGGTGTCAACACATTATACACATTTTTAGATGGGGAGAGGAATGTGGTGTCAACACAATAAATATTTTTTTCAGCGGTCTCAGCTGTTCTGTCACATGGACGCGTTTCGTTTCATGCATCGTTTGACATTTACTATTTGTGTTGAGTTTTAATATGTTATTTTTAAGAAAACATTTAGAAAATAAACAGAAATAATTCAAATAATGAAACATGTGCCATATATTTATAGCAATTAAATATATTGTCATTTCTTTGGAAAGAATGGAAACCGTGTATTATTGATAATTGCAACACTATAGCTAGGAAACGGAAGCAAAGTTATGGCGGGTATTCGTTCGTAGGCGGCAATCGACCCAATGTTTCTGTGTTATTTGAATGAATTGATGTAACTTACTTATTACTCATAGGTAAATTCGTTAGTAAATAATAGAAAAACGATGTAAAGTATCGTACAGTGCCACGTAAATTATTTTCAGGTTGTTGTCGCCAAAGCCACGCAGTATTTGCAGTACTGCCAAAAAATGTAACACGTAAACAATCATATAAATATTGTCCGGCGTCATAACACCTAGGTTGCTGACGCAGCTATTGACATGACAAATTCGCAATCACCTTGGTGGTGTTAGTGACTGTTTCCGCTTAGCTTCCGCATAGCTAAGATTGAGCTGTGTTTTAGCACCAGATTTAGCAGGTCGTGTAGGCGGCCATTGTTTTTCATGCCCTAAAATTATTCAGAGTATAAGGCTTTGTAAATTTGTACTGATAAAATACATTAATAGTGGGTTTGAGATGTGGTTATAGTCGAGTTCAATTACATCTACGTATACTATCAGCTGTAAAAGTGCATGGCGAATTTATCAATGAATTCATTCATAATTTCTTCATCCACTTTTGCAGCTGATCTTACCGCGAATATATCTGAACATGACTACTTATACAACGTAAGGGTTCCCAAACTTTTTTTAAACACGCCTCCCTGTTGACTAAAAATAAATGTCCACGCCGCCCCCATCACCCTCGTGATAATTGGAAACATCGCATATTACTGAACTATTAGTTGTCCACTTGTCCCACGGTCCCGCGCCCCCTTATTATGTCCTGCGTCCCGCCTAGATGGCGCGCCCCACAATTTGAAAACCCTGCATAACGTAATGAGCATTAGTGCTTTTTCACTTTATCCGATCTAATATCGGATGTAGGAAGGGAGGATAACAAAGGCCAAGAATATCTAAGTACAAATACAAATAAATAAAAAACTGCAATAATTCGTCACTACGTAGTAAGTCTATATGCATTCCATACATACTTACTACAATTTTCTTTTTTATTGACAGACGAAGATACAAGTTTTTTTTAAAAGTAGTGACGAATTATATTTATTTATATTTGGAATAACATATAATTATAATAGGTTATAATTAACATATAATTATAATTAGAACCTACCTACCTAATAGAAGAATTGACCTTGCAAATTATAGATGTCAGTATTTCTCGGGCACCGTAAGATATATGTTATTAAACTTATATAAAACACGACAGAAACAAGAAAGGTCTACCGACGACCTTCAAATCTAAAAATGGGTTTACTGACGATTCGCCAAAAAACGTTTCCCAAAGTTTCACATCCCAAACTATTATTCCCAAATTATCATTTCCCAAATAAAAGTTTGGCAAAACAACTTATCGCAAATTGACATTTAGCAAAACTTTTTTTGGCAAGTATTTGTTTCCCAAAATATTTACTTGGTCAAATTTCATTTTACCAAATATTTTTTAGTCAAAGGTATTGTTAGGCAAAATTTCCATTTCCCAATATATTGTAATTAAATGGCGCACTAGAAATTTGTTTGTTGATTTTATACTTTGTGTCCAAGATTTGTGTGAAATAATGTGTATGTCGTACTTTTTTTCCTCCTGCTGCAAATGTCAAGGATGACATTTTCACTTACATGTCCGGATACATTTTATTAAAAAGAAACCTTATGTTTTCAAAACCATTATGTTCTATAAATTTTTAATTACTTTAAAAAGCCATTTCCGGTTTGCTCACTGTCAACCTAACACGCTCCTCCTCGCTTCGCTCGTCGTCGCACCTTAACTGACCCTGTCGCACACGAGTTTTCTGTTACAATACTAATAAAATTATTACATTACATTTATGCCTTGTAATATTTATTGTCAAACGTGGTTTTGCATGGTGTAATTTGTAGAAACATTTTTTGACAAAAAAATAGTTGACAAAATAATTTTGTCCAGTAATTAATTTGACAAAAATAAAGTTGAGCAAACTTTTCTTGTCCAACTGAAGCCTTGGGAATAAAACTGAAATTATCATTTGACAATTTTAAGTTAAATTTGGCAAAAAAATCTTCGGTAAATTAAATTAATCCCGTAGAAATGAAAATGCAAATGCCTAAATATTTTCGAAATTTGCGATGTGAAATTTTGACCAAACATGTTTTTGGGATATAAGTTTTGCCATTAAAAACGTTTGCGAAATAAAGTTTTGTCTAAATAAAATTTGACTAAGTAAAATTGTGCCAAATGATAATTTGACCAAACAAATTCATTGCGAAACATACCTTTGCCAAACAATACTTTGGGAAATGAAACTATTGCGATATGATTATTGGGAAATGAAATTTGACGAAACGTTTTTTGGCGAAACGGCAGGACACCCTAAAAAATTGTCGTAACGCTTACTGCTTAGTCTCTATTATCTACCTATTTATGTGCATAGCAACTGTATTAACAGTTATTTAGTACTTCATTTTTTTTTTATTCGTGAACTCGACAAGACAAAATCCACATAATTAATAACAAGACAGAAAGGAATAAAGTGCCACGAAATGGCCTCATCTCAGCGTGTTGCTGGTGACTTCCAGCGCTGATCTTCCGATGAGACCATCAATTGAGAAAATTGTCACTGGAGGGTAATAAGGCAGAAGAAATACAAATCACATACATTTAGTTGGGTCTTCCGATGAGCCATGGTAGATTCACGAAGGGTAACAGCGGTAAAATGAACGTGCGACTTTCGTAGTTAAAAAAATATTTGGATATTAAATAAATAGTAGTACGCACTTAATCGACCAAAAAGTTATAATATCCCTGCCAAAAAAAGAATAGAAAATAATAGGGCGCCGTCTATGTAAACCGTTTTTATACTCGCACGTCATTATTGTATACTGGCAATATAAAATCCTTGAATATAAAAGTGCCACTTTAACCCTCATATCAGGAAGAAAAATTCCTGTTTTGAATAGGTGATAAGGTGATGTAAACCAATTTGGGCGTGAACACTTAAATTCTTCGCTCAGGATTCCATTATATTATAATTACGCCACAGTATAATAAAGAGTACTATCTGATTACGCTCTCGCTGTAAATATGTAATTTGGCTCCCTTGTAAATGGACTATTTCCTCCCTTGTGACACAATCTTCTCAATATATAGATACTTAAATTAAATGTTTATGGAAATGAGTGTAAAAAGAGAGGTATGGGGCTGTCCATAAATTACGTCATCGATTTTTTCAGATTTTAGACCCCCCCCTATAATCATCCTATCGTCATATCTTAATGACCCCCCCCCCTTCTCCCAAAATTGACGTCATTACCAGTTTGACAAAATAAAACATTGCAGATTTGAGAAAAATAGGGTATTATATGATTAAAACACTTGGTTATAGAATCATCTTTTATTATTTTTACTTTGGCAATAATCATTGATATAATATAACTACTTATAATATAATATAAATACATAGTATAAAACAAAGTCGCTTTCGCTGTCTGTCCCTATGTATGCTTAGATCTTTAAAACTACGCAACGGATTTTGATGCGGTTTTTTTAAATAGATAGACTGATTCTTAAAGAAGGTTTATATGTATAATACATTTAAGTACCACGGGCGAAGCCGGGGCGGGCAGCTAGTATTATATGTAATATTATTGTTAGAGTATTTTATCTGTAGTTATTACTGTATTTGTGTACATCTATGTTGCATTCCTTATGTATGTTTATTATGAGTTATTTTAGTATTGTATGCGCCTTAGCCGCCTCTCACATTTGCAGTCTCACTTACTAGGTGTGCTGGAAGAAATTTCTTTTTAGAAATAATCTTTTTGTACGTGAAAAATAAACTATAAATAAATAAATAAGAATGACGTCAATTTCGAAACACCCCCCCCCCATCTATCATTTACCGTCATCCGCAGACCAAACCCCCCCCCCCTAATTTAGAATGACGTAATTTATGGACGGCCCCTATATAACGAGAATGTCCGGATTTTAGAAGTTAGTTTTATTCAAGCCTGTCGGAAAGAGGTGTTAATAATTTGAAATAAAAATAAGTGAAGGTAAGAATTAAGCTCAAATATTTTATTTTCAGTATATATGATGTTTTTTCCGCACTAGTTTGTAAAGTCTGACAACCTGTCACTGCAATGCCACAGTTTCGTTTTCTTTTAACCCCTTATTTGCCAAGAGTGGCCCTGAAGCTTTAGTAGTTTCATGTGCTCTGCCTACCTCTTTATGGGATACAGGCGTGATTGTATGTATGTATGTATGTAGTTTGTAAAGTGGTGCATTTCTTGTCATGTCGAAACTTCAAAGGGCCATATGTACTCAGAAACGTCGTACAGTCGACTACAAAGAGATGTATCCACTTTTTCACCTTATTACAATGCAATAAGGTGAAAAAGTGAATACATCTCTTTGTAGTCGACTGTACAATACACGTGCGAAAAGGGAATTCATAACTCGTGTCGGTTTAAAACACTCCCTTCGGTCGTGTTTTAATTTATCGGCACTCGTTTCACACTTCCTCTTTCTGTACTTGTAAGTATCGTAAATAGGTACTATTTTATACATATAAACACCTGTAGTTCTAGGGTTTGACTCGGGCAATTTCTTTTCTATGTCCGAGTCCGAATGTTCTTGTTTACAGATCGCAATTCACTAACAGAATCTCGTAAAATTTTGTGATGGCTAATTTATTTATTCACTCACTGTTTGATTCAGATGGCCGGCAGCTGGGTTTTTGGGTGTGTGGTGCTACTTGCAGTTCTTCAACTCGCGATTTGTGACCAGCCAGTAAGTTTAATGTTTATCTCTGATGTAGGTCATGTAGGCGGATCCAGCTGCGTACCCACGTCTGCGTCACGTGGTCTATGTGTGTGCCCAGTGTACACACACACACACACACACACACACACAAACACACACGCACGCACGCACGCACTCTCGCACGCACGCACGCACACACACACATTTTTAAATACACATCTTTAAATAGAGCCTGGTAGGCAATTATACAATATATGTAGATCTCATGCTGTTCTGCAAGCAGCTGACTTAAATAAAAACTTTTTTTGGGTTTAAAATTATTCTGAACTTAAATAAAATAAATAAATATTGGGGGACACCTTACACACATCAACTTAGCCCCAAACTAAGCAAAACTTGTACTATGAGTGCTAAGCGACGATATACATACTTAAATAGATAAATACATACTTATATACATAGAAAACATCCATGACTCAGGAACAAATATCTGTGCTCATCACACAAATAAATGCCCTTACCGGGATTCGAACCTGGGACCGCGGCTCAGCAGGCAGGGTCACTACCGACTGAGCCAGACCGGTCGTCCAAAACGACCCGTCCGGTCGACTTAAAACTGAACCCTATAAATTGGAACTTAGGTACTGAAAGCTATTTTCAGCTATGTGAGAAAAACTCCACCTGTCCAGATAATTTGGCCTGCGAGAGCTCCGAGTGCGTAGACCCGTGCCTCAAACATACCAAATGTGGAAGCCAAGCACATTGTGTCGTGGAAGACCATTCAGCCAAATGTATTTGCAATAGTGGTGAGTTTGATCATATTATGAAAATTCAATACTTCCGGAGGTCATTTTTTTTGGGGAGTTGTAATGTCATTTCCTTTCTTTTCGACCTTGGTCCTAAGAGCCGCGGTTCTGGAGATACGATTTTTTATCTTTTTTCATTATTCATTCAAAATCTGTCAATTAAATTAGTTAAAATTTAAATTCAGATTATTTGTAATGAAAAAGGCCCATGTGTTCGTTTTATGATGTAGTTTGTAAGACTATCAAACAAATTATGCATTTAACACGACACAAAAATAATTTGCTTCGAATATCACATTTTGGATGAATTAGGAAGAAAAAAAACATCGTATCTTCAGAATCGTGACTCTTAGGACCAAGGTTCCAGGTCGGAGGAAGGAAATGAAATGACACCACTAAGAGGGTGCGCCCACGGGCGACTTTTCGAAGCGACTTTTTTGTCGCGACCATGGGCTAGTATGAATGTGCGCTCACGAAGCGACGCAACTTTTCATACAAATACGTAAGTCGCCGAGCAACTTTGTCGCCCGTGGGCGCGCACCCTAACCCCCCCAAAAAATTATGACTGGTCATAATTGATCAACTCGAGCCAAGTATTCACTTTTATATTTTCCTTTGTCCAGGTACCTCAGGTAACCCGTATGAGAAATGCTACGAATCGGGAGGGGGAGTGGGGTTTGTGCCGCGTAAACCTTCTGGACTACTCATTGCGGGAGCTTTTCTTGGCGGTTCATCGAAAAAATAACAAAAAATAATATATGAATGAAATTGCACCTATTGAACATTCTAATCTACACTATTTCATGCAAATAAATTACTTACTTACCTGCTTCACTAAGCAAATGGTGTTTATTCTTCGCATCAAAATTTGTCTTGTTGTACCTACACGCATTTTCATAGTATATTGTATCACGGTACTACAAGTAGATAACTATAAAACCGCAATTGAAGTGACATCGTGTTTCTTTATATCGCCCTTTTCACACAGATTTTTGGCGCAGTCAGTAGGATTCGAACTTGCTCTCCCAGGGGTTCCCAAACTAACCTCCTCCCCCCCTTTAACTACTAGTTAAGTAATATGTGATGTGTGCACTTGTCCTACGGTCCCGCGCCCCCTTTCGAAATGTTGCTGGCTGCCCTGGGGGGCGCGTCCAACATTTTGAGAACCGCTGTCCTAAAATTACATACTAGTTAACTGAAATTTATGTAATTGTCACCTTTTCGACACCAGAGGAATGAGTATTACACTTAATTCCTAATTATGTTGAAAAGCTGAGCAGTTTTAATAAAATAAAATAAATAAAGTAAGTAAGAGGTGAAGTTGTATTTAGCCTACATGATTAAATGATTTAAACTAGATGAGTAGAACGTAAAGTCTATATTCAGTATATATGCATAATAATTTTAATTGGATAACCTCTAGCTATAGGTACATCCATACTAATATTATAAATGGAAAAGTTTGTGTGTCTGTTTGTTTGTCCGTCTTTCACGGAAAAACGAGATGTGATATTTTAACACACGAGATGTAAAATACATTTGCACCCGAGTGTAACACAAAACTTTTCCCCTCACTATAGCGAGGAAACTACAACGCAAAAAATGCTTTTATCACTGCTTCCAGTAGTTCCACAGGTGGTAAATCATCTTTATTACTAGATTCACCTACTTTTATCAATTTTAAAGCAGCTAATTTGACTTTATTCAAGGTCAAATTACTTTACCCACTAGTGGATAAAACGCGTTTTTACCGGCTGGTATTAAAGAACAAAACACGTGTTTCCGAGCTAGCGAGGGGAAAAATATTTTATTAGGGTACCCCCCCCCCCTACACGTAAAGTGGGGAGTGATTTTTTTTCCTCTCAACCCTAAGTGCGTTTTCACATTATCCGATCCGATATCGGATGTCGGACCGATATTCCATACAGGCCATACATTACAGGCGCCATCTTGGATTTTTTCCATTGAAATCCTTCCGACATCCGATATCGGATCGAATAATGTGAAAACGGCCTAATGTGTGATATATTGCTGGATAGGTAAATAAAAATCAATAGGGGTTTACTAAAGTCATTTTTTGATATTGTTCATATTTTCGGAAATAATCGCTCAAAAAATTTAAAAAAATGCGTCCCCCCCCCCTCTCTAACTTGTGAACCATAAGTTTGAAAAATATGAAAAAAATCACAAAAGTAGAACTTTATAAAGACTTTCTAGGAAAATTATTTTGAACTTGATAGGTTGAACAGTTTTTGAAAAAAATATAAAAAAACTCTTGGCTCTTGGCCTGTTTTTTGTCTCTTTCTAACGCGTGCGAAGCCGCGTGCAAAAGCTAGTATTTAATACATTTACAAAAGTCATCACTAAGACGATGGAAGTTGTTAAACTTGTTTTGTTGTCACTTATATAAAAAAATCTAAATAGACATCAAAGTGCACAAAATTTAATAAAACTAGGATATTTTACATAATTATAGCCAATTAATTTGCGCGTAGCATACTTTTTTGCGGAAATTGGTACACTATATAATGATTTTCGCAGTTTCTATCAGGCCAGCGGACAAAGTATTTAGCGTCTTTTGGAAATGTATTTTTTGCGTAATATTTAATGCACCTTTAATCGACCATAATATAATAGATAATACACATTAAGCTTTTGTGAAGGTAAGATGTTTTTGGATTTAACTGTCGAAGATTCTACGTTTGTATAGGAGACTTTTATTTTTATTATAACTACAAACCTTACACGTACATAGCAAATATTTTTAGAAAGACTCAAATATTTTTGAATTCACAGCCTTATCGTAATTTACGATTAAAGTGTCACTCAAATGAAATAAACATTAATTTAAGGAGATTTAGTTCCACCCAAACATCTTATTAATAATACCTATACATACTTATAAAACTCCGTCCTAATCCTTTGCCGTTTTTTTTATATTTTACTGTATAAGGTTTTATTTGCCGAATGCTGATGTCAGTTTTATTTCTTTTGATTGAGCTGGTTTAATGTTGTGAATAACTACCATGTCTACATACAAATGTTTTTAATATTTTACATTTAGGAAACCTTCGTTCGGCTTCTCCTTTCAAGTTTATGAACTAAAAACGTTTGATTCAGATGGCCTGGAGCTGCCTAGTGGCATTTTGGGTTTTTGTAGGGTACCTTCAAGTGGCATCTTGTGACCTGCCAGTAAGTATATTTTAAAATAATTATTTCGTTTACAAATTAACTATTCTTACGGAAAAAAATGTAGACCATTTTCTACTGACAAAGTGACTTTGCCTGAGTAGACTTTACCGTATGTTATTATTATAACAAATTTTGAGAGTCACTAATATTGTCAGACCTGATTTCACTAATTTCTTGATTCTGTTCCTTTGTACTGAGCCCAAAGATATTTGGTAAATTGCATCACTGGGGGACAATACTTAACAAAGTGTTTAAATATACATTTTAATGTGGAATCAAGAAAATATGCTGCATTAAATCATATTAAATCTATCTCACTGTGCTTATGTACTTCCTATGCATCAATAATAAAACAAAAACTATTACGTTTCCAGGAAAAATGTGTCCAACACTCCGAATGCCCAGAGAAAATGGCGTGCGAGAGCGAAAGCTCTGTGCGTGGCGTGGATCCATGTCTCGCATCGCTCGCACATGCTAAGTGTGGCACCGCCGCTAGTTGTGTCGTCGATGAGCATGTGGCCAAATGCCGTTGCGATCCAGGTAATTTCATCAGATACAATACAATACAATACAAATGCTCTTTAATACAATTAATACTGGTTGGTAGTTAAATGTACATAGCTATAAGTATTTATTTCAATTGTACAGTGCCTTAAGTAGTTTATAACTGTTATGCTGTATATTTTCTGGTAATAAAAAATAAATAGTAAATTTAAAACATACCTTGATAAAATACAATACAAAATAAAGAAGCAACACAAACAAAGGTAAACAACAAGCTTCTTATCGCTAAAGAGCGGATACCTAAAAAAATTGTGGGTGCTTGGACAAGTTAATAATCAGAGTTTTGAATGGTTCACAGTTATTTTTATTAGACCAAGAACGATATATACCGGGAGTACCGGGACTGTCAAAGCCCATACAAAAAAGTGTACCCCATAAATGCATCCATGGGCTTTTTGAGGGATAAAACTAAATGGCGCTGTTTCGGAGCCTGGGTGGCAAAAATCATAGTTTCGCCAAATATTCTTTCGTGTTTTTATTTTTTATTAGAACAAATTACATAATTATTTATTTATTTTAATATCATGATATCACGTCAATACACATTTTGAAAAAATAAATTTGAAGGCATTATCAGTGTAGTTATGATTGTATTTGATAGGTGGCGCTAAAAAATTGAGGTACAATTCTTAGTATCACGATTGTCAGTCCTATATTAAATCATCCTTGATTAGACTTATATTGACCGGGATGTAAAATGAAAAAGGTAATCACGTTCTATATCCCGACCAATATAAGTCGAAGTTAATAATCGATTACACTTCGTGGCGTATTTTTTTAACTTTTTTTTTCAGGAACTCTGGGTGATCCCTACGAGAGCTGCAGCTCCTCAGTGTATGACGTACTTTTACAAGGAGGAGTAGGCTAGGTTTACAGTAATAAAAGAGCAAATGTGGGACGATAAAAACTTGGTGTTCATTTTTGTGCCTAGATATTAACATTATGGATAATAATTATGTTTGCTCATCTTGAGCAATTCTAATAATAGAAAGCTAATTATTAACAAATCAATGGCAAATAAATGACAACTAGGTATTTACGTAAGCTAACTTGTAATAAAATATTTGCATTAATTTTCGTGAGTATTACTGAAGTATACACCTAGCTTTGTTTCTTTTGAAAATAAAGTTATTAGGTTACTCGTAATATTTAGGAATATCAAAAGCTATATGCAGCTACATCCCAGTCCTTCTTAGTAGCAGAACAACTACCTATAGTATGAATTTTCTGAGATGAACTTTTCGCTTTAGCCGTAATCTGTAAATTTATTAAACAGTTTGCAGTATGCAGGTAACTTTTTTTGAAGATGACAAAACGTGTTATCTCCGAAAGGTCTTTTTATGGATTTGAACCTTATTACTATCATGAAAGTTGCTTTTTAACTACACTGAGACTATAGCACGTGCCGTTTAAACGGGAGGTAGCTGCCGTGAATAATAGAAACAAAGGCCTTTGTTTAACAGATTACGGCTAAAGCGAAAAGTTCATCTCAGAAAATTCACACTATAACTGATGTAGGTACAGCAAAAAAGTTCTTCTCGAATTAAATGAAAGAGCTTTTAGCCCAATAATTGATCATTTTTGAAATCCTCAGTCCAAGGCAATCAGTAGTATCAGTACCTATGTTTATTTATAAGAACAGGTAAAATTGGATGGAAGTTGCAAAACTCGTTATATAGGTAATACAACACTTAAAAAAGACGAACTGGAAATGGCGGAGTGCATAATGTGATTCAGCTAAGCCTGTTTTATAATCTTATTTGGCCAATTAATATGCATGTAGATTTTTTGTAAATAAGGATTTTTGACGGCAGTTTTATCTGGGCATCGGACCGAAGTACATTGCTTGATTAGAATTTAAATATTTTCAATTCAAGTAAATAAACAAGGTAACATATTGGTTTTAATTTAGCTGATACGAATGCTTTATTGATTACATTTTTAACAGTTAGTGTCCTACATTTAATGATATTTATAACATTTTATTTCTAATAAGCCACTGATTGACACACACACATTAGACTACACAAACCAGTTTAGTATGAGCGTGTGTATTTTGATAATAACAAAAACAAGTGCGGAACGTTAATGTAACGTTTAACAATACATTCATGTGTTTTGGGCCCTTAAATTTTATTGCGTAATGGGCTCATTATAGCACTAGAGTAGTAAAGTGGCACCATAATAATTGTGTACTATAATAGTTATTTGTTTTACAAGGGGGCAAAGTTGTTGTTTAACCGCACGCGCCAATATTGATACCCGAGCAAGCGAAAGATTCAAATATTGAACCGCTAGGGTAGCGAGTGGTTCAAAAAGTGGAATCTTGAGCGTTGCGAGGGTTTCAAGGCACGAAGGTTAAACAAACTTTTCCACCGAGTGAAACTAAATTAAACATTTGATTCAGATGGCACGGATCTGGGTTGTTGCATCTTTAGTGCTTGTGGCGTATCTTCAAGTGACGTATGTAAGTAACGGAATGATGTTATCGGTCATGTTAAAATTTTAGTCAATCAAAGTATTATTATTACATCATATTATAATAATCTATTGTGTTAAATATTAAAAACTAGGTATCTACAAAGCAGATGCAATAATTGTATCTTAATTATCAATTGCCACAATATTTATATCGAAACTTCAAGAGATATGTAGGAAGCTTGATTTGATTTGTTGCGATTTTTTTGTGTTTGAGGTAAATAGTCTCCAAAAAATATGATTTAATGTAAGTAGGTAATCCTAGAGCTTTTAATAGTCTTTGGCGTGTATCATCATCATCACTAAAACTACGCAACGAATTTTGATGCGGTTTTTTTAATAAATCGAGTGATTTATGAGAAAAAATAATACATATGTATAATACTCGTGCAAGCTTGGCCTTGCGGGTCGATAGTATTTACATTTTATATAATATAAATTTTGAAGTGTGTAAAATTGAAATTATTTAAAATTCAATTCAATAATATTACCTTAGACAAGTATAATATAATTATGCTGAAATCAAAATAAATATATTTATTAAAAATTTCAGGGTAAATGTGCTCAACACTCGGAATGTCCAGAAAAAATGGCGTGCGAGAGCTCTCAGTGCGTGGATCCGTGTCTCGCACATCGGAAATGTGGAACCGCAGCGAGTTGCCATGTCTATGAGCATTTGGCCAGTTGCCATTGTAACCCAGGTATCTTTGAAGTAGAGCCTACACCATTACTTTTAGACGATTTAGAACACTACACTGAAATAGATACCATACACTAAAGAAAAAGCGATTAAGCTTTTTCTTTAGTGTATGGTATCTATTTCAGTTTATTATTTATATAGTAGTGTTACTACTTAAAAAAACAAATCAAAAAATATTAAATAATATAATTTGATTTGTTCCTTTCATCGATTTAGAATACGTTACCCGATATCGTACTAAACCTATGTACCGAACAGAAAAAATATGTACTTAATGTTTGATTCTTGCTTTGGTTTTAGTACCTAACCCTTTGAGGGCGCTGTCCACTTTATTTGTACAGTAAATATAATTTTCTTTTCTTTTACGCTATTGATTAACGTGTAACTTTAAAACGTCAAATCAAAAGGTTATGTAAATCTCTGAATTCGATGTTTTTGTGACTTGTCCATTAGACTAAAAAAAATATTCATGGGTGAATTGCAGAAAATGTGTACGTTTTAGCTAATTTAGTGTCCCGTGAAAACAAGGAGGGTTTAAAAATATATTTTGAGAAATAAGGCACACCGGAGTTACGTTAATTTAATAAAAGCGAATCTTTTGATTTATTTAAAAATTAATCTTAAGACAATTGTAGCTTTTCTTTTTTTTATTTTATTTTTTCGGTGATGCGTGCAGTAACTTCACAGCAGTATAATCATGTCCCAATGTTGACCGTACTTCTATCGAGGAAGGTTGTTACGACTCATATTAGTTTCTTAAAAGTTTAATTGTAAATTATTCAGTCTTTACATGTTCTTCTTTATGTTCAGTACGAAAATATTTACTTAAATTAGGAATAATATATTATTTTGGTAATATTACATATTGTCCCAACTTATAGAACTTTCGTTACTCAGGGTTAGTTACGGAGGAATATCCCAAAGATTAGTTTAAAAATATTAGTAGAATTACTTCTCATTATTATTATTACACAGAGGGAACAACTGTCAAATTGTTGAACACAGCGGCATCCATTTTGTTTTTCAACGTAGTGGCTCATGGATGGACGCGTGGTGTTTATTGCTATAAAATCTCAGGGTGATTAACGGTGAGTTTCCAAGGTAAATAGTTTGATTATCGTACACAATTTTATTCATAAATGATTGTTTTTACAATGTTTTCTACAAATTTACAAGATTTTAAAGCAATATGTGACATGTTTGACGATAAATATTTTTTGAGGTTATGATTTCTCATATATCTTTCTCAGTTTCGTTATTTTTCGTTACGTAACGAAACTATTTTCACTGCGATTATTTATGTCAAAAATTTATAATAAATATTGTTGATTAGAATTATAATGTTTCATTGATAATTCTGTTTTATATAGAACCGGGCAACATTTTTATTCCCATGTGTTCCACGCCTTATGTTATCAGTTTCGTTACAGAAATTATCAGTTTCGTTTTTTGTCAGTTTAGTTACTAAATCCAAAAGGTACATATTTTCTGCAATTCACCCTCATAATATTGATACTGCGTTACTGCTAATGTATTTAAATGTTTTATTTTCTGCAGGAACTTTAGGGAATCCCTACGAGAGTTGCAGCTCCTCCACATATGATGTACTTACTCAAGGGCTAGCAGGTTAGGTTTATCGCCTTTCTAGTATTTACAAATACCTAGGTAGACAGATTATGGATGAGATGATACAGATTATATTAAATATTCTATTTTATCGAGTTCACAGTTATGTCAATGAAAGTTTTCGTGTTTTACGCCGACTGTTTTCAATTTTCCGATACTATGAGTATCTACTTAAATGTATGTATTAGAAATTATTGATAACAAAAAATATAAATTTCAAAATATTAATTGTCACAGATAAGATTATCAAAACTCTCCTATAAGGAAACCCCAATAAATCATTTTAGAAAATTCCCACTATATAAGGTACAATGAATGAGGCTCTTGACTACTGTGGCCTGTGTTTTACAACCATGTTGTGTTTGGCACTTAAGTGCCTGGACCAAGGTCAGGACGACCTTGGACCATCAAAAACATGGTTGTCCAACTTGCCACCCGTGTAGTAGGGGCTTAAGACTTAAAACATTACTTCACAGCGCCCACTGTTTACTCTCCGAAGCCCCCACGTCAGTATTCTTCATACTAACTGAAAGCACCGTGTCCATACTAGATGCCGTCGTGGAGGAGCCACCGGTGCCTCCAACGTACAAGACCTAGTTTCTATTGAGAAAAGGACACGCTGGAAGAGATGGCAACAAATGTGTGAAGCTATTTCAAGACCAATTCTACGTATTAGATAAGTGCGAGGAATGTCAGCGCGTTAGTAGTCTTACCATATGTTTGTGGGCATTATTACTACACAGTCACATGCCAATGCTTAAAAATGTTTATTACCTATACCTATTGTGTAAATTGTATTTTATATGGTGTGTATAAAGGTTTTTTATATTATTCTTTTCATGCTTATCTAACAACCGAACCACCTAACTAACCCTACCTACACCAACGAAATATTAGGTTTATTAATTAGGTCCCATAGTATACAAAATTGATGAAAATTGGCTGTATGGCCAGGGGCGGCTCACTCCGCGATTCCATCGCCGCGCTACAAGTACATGCTGGCGGCCGCGAGTTCGCGGCCTAATCAGGGGTGGCTCGCATTCTCACGGAACGCTTGTTCGCACTTTCTATTGTTACTATACGTCGCGAGTTTTTTTAAAGGTTCACACGCGATATCCGCGTGTGGAATGGCTAATAACGCTTAGTTAAACAAACATTATGAATAAAATAGGCCATCTTACACAGATCTACTATTGATTATGTCATTTATGGCTCACGGAAACGTTCAATCAGGCTTGTGACGTTGGGATTTAGACAAAAATATATAAATACTGTATATACCTAGAAAGTACCCAAGACTTGAATATAATAGCATAACATTTTATCTGAGTATTAATTTTTTTTAATACATAGGCAACCCTAGCGTCCGACGCTGCGCACGTGCGGCTCGTTTCTTTGTAATCATTTTGTAGGTATTTAAAAAGGCGGCATTTCGTGAACTTCAAAGCAGTGGGCCTTCTGTACTTGTACTATTATATATTCTGTGGTATGGCTATAGTATTTTTCAACTGGGATGAGTTCTTTGTGCCACATGAAAAAATTCCGAATTACACAAATACGCACATGTTCGCTTAATATTTTTGAAGAACAATTTATGTTTTAACCTACAATAAGTAATGAAAAATATTCAAACTTTTTTACAACAAATAAAATTATAAAAATGGTATTATCAGCTGCAAAAGTGCATGGAGAAATTATGAATGAATTCATTGATAAATTCGCCATCCACTTTTGCAGTTTTAATATATATCAATATGTACAATTTCAGCTCATTCTAGTCATACTCCACTTGACATAGTAACTTGACATTTACAGTTTGCCTCCCTATTATATATTAATAAATTAAAAAAGTGCATACTTTCATTATGTAGAAGTTAACAATGTATAAATGTAAATTCAAAAATTCAAATCAATTAGTGTAAGTACTTCTCGAGATATTTAGTAATATGACAGACAGACGGATAGTCGCATCATAAGGGTGCCATTTGTACTGCTAAGCGTGCCGTTCAGATTTAAGGAGTTCCGTTCTGGGTGGCTAGCCGAATGGCACAATCGCTCACGAAACGCTCACGAAACGAAGCGCTAGTAGATATCTATCTCTATCGCGCTTGCGTATTGGCGCGACAGAGCCAGCGGCGTATCGCTTTCGTTTGGCGTCGGAGAAATGCCATTCGGCTACGGGGCCTGATCTTCATCAGCAGTTCCACTGCACTAAATGTCACTGTTCTGGACGTAAGTGCATATTGTTCTTATAAAAATACCAAAGTCACTATGAGTGTGCCGTTCAGATTTGAGGAGTTCCGTTCTGACCATCGTCAGCAGTTTCACTGCACCAAATGTCACTGTTCCGTACGTAAATACATGCTATTCTTATAAAAACATAAAAATCACCATATGTATGCCTTTCAGATTTGAGGAGTTCCCTCGATTTCTCCAGGATTCCATCATCAGAACTGGGTTCTGATAAAAATGGGACCAATCTGTATGCATTAGGGTTTGCTCCCGGGAAATACCGGTACCGAAAGTACCGGGAATTCCCGGGATTTTTGGCCAAGGAAAGAACCGGGAAATCAACTTGAAAAATCCCGGTACTTTCGGTACTTTCGGGAAATACTTTTTAGTAACATTTTTTGCTACAAAATTTATTTATTTCTGTTTATATTATTTAAACATTTAAAAAATAGGCGTAGGTACAGTAACACGCGCTTAATCACTATTTAATAGCGGGTGGCAGTAGCAGCCTGGCAGCCAGTGGCCACTGCGATACCCTAGCTAGCCCCACTAGCCAGTTCAGTAGTCGAGTTTTGTATTTTTGGTGAAAGTTTGTTGTTGTTTGGTGAATTTGTGTATTTATTTTTTCTCTCTCAATATCATTTGACTCATTTCTCTGCATGTTATAAAACTGTGTTCGCAAATTTTGCGATAGACTCAAAAACTACTAAACGGATATTTATGCGTTTTTCACATATGTATGAATAGTGAGTCTTGAGGAATGATTAAGGTTTTGTTATTAAAAATTGATTATTAAAACATGACAACATGTGCTAAAATCGGTCGGTAAAAATCACGCTGCTTAAGAGCTTCAATCGAAAACCCCGCCCGTAGGTACCGATCGACTTATATAGTGTGGCTAATGAAATATTGCCCCAACTTTTGGCGGGAAATTCAAAAAATCTAGGGCTGGTCACACTTGGTATAGTAGGAGATATAGTTTTGATACTAGAAAATATTTTTGTTTTCTGTGCACACTTATATTGAAAATCAATAGAAATTGCTAATATATGTACAGAAATTTGACAAAATCTGTCAGCATTTGACGTATTAACCTAAAAGTTTTACGATGGTTATTAGCATTTAAATATTAATAATTGCCGTGTATTACAAGTAGTAATGGGGAATGGATGAAAAAATTAAAAATGCCTGTTAGTATGTCTCACCACAGTTTAAATTAGACTACTATGCCAAATTTCAACTCCAACTTACAACATTTGCGCTTGTTTGCTCACAGGCAAGACAGAGGCCGAAATAGGTAAAACTCCTAAGTTACAATAAAAAAAATACTCATATGAATATTTACATATTTAACTAACCATGACTCATTCGCTATAGTCGAAATCGGACTCTAAATATTCTGCTTCCATGTTGTTGGAGTAGTTTGAGTTGTCATCAAAGTCACTCAGCAAATACTCCGGCTGCGAATATATAGCCCGAGCCCTCTCAGACATGAGAGGAGGCCTGTGCCCAGCAGTGGAACGTATATAGGCTAAATTATATTATTTATTTTATTTTTTATATTTTTATATCAAATTACTACTGACCAGTCACTTCACTGATTTCTTCTAAATATTGGTTTTTCGTAAGTAAGTCGTTACGTTCCAATATTTTTATTTTATTAACACTTTCGCTACCAAGAACCCGACTGTCGGGTACACCGCTCGTAGAAGCGTAGCCGATTACATGGGTTTCCCCGTATGTAGCGAAAATGTCGTAGCGCCGCGTAGAGCCCGGTTTCGAAAGTGTTAATGATTTCCAGAGCTTCGAGTTTCTCCTTGTCTTTACACTCTTTTCCTGTTTATGAGATTTAAGTTTTATTATATTCACATACTTAATCAAAGTTATAGGCAAATGTTAGAACTAGTACTTAAAGTATCAAAATATTAATAGATCACCAACCTACTATATTGTTTACGACTTGTAAACATTGCAGTTTTTCATTATATGCCGCTTCACGTCGACTTCGCTCTTGGTTGTAATTATTTATTAGCTTACCCATATAACCATAATCAGTCGCCGTTCCTACGCAAATCCTCCTATTTTGTGTACACACAGGTCTTCGGGTCTCAATGTTTAGTCGCAGTACGGTCGACGTTTAGTCGCGGCGACCCAAATGGGGACGATTGGTAACAGGCACAAATGGTCACAGAAGTGACAGAAGTGTGCACTACGCGTGCACACATTGTTACCGTTTGGCGACTACTTTCCCAAAATCATTCGTTCATTTCATTCTTTTCAAATGGCGACTGTCAGAGACGTCAAAGTAAAAAAGAAATAAAACCATTTGACATTAAAATGTAATGGCGTAAGAATTTGTTAAAGATAAATATTGTTTGCATTTGTAATATAATGTGGGCTAATTACCATGGCCAATTAAATTGCTCGAGTGATTTCATAAAATAAGTCTAAATTTATCAACGCGCCATCAATTTACCTCAGTTTAACCAGTAATAATATTATTGACTACTCGGTGTTTGCGTGTTATGTATATTGATTGGTGAAGTTTTAGTGCTCCGGTGCATATACTATACTGAAATATTAAAAATAATGCCTAGAAAACCAATAAAGTTGTTAAAATATGGATTAAGACGGTAATATTCCATGTAAAAAACAGTCGCCAAACGGTCACCAAACGGTCGCCAAACGGTCGCAAAATGGTCGCAGCGTACACGCGTGACCGAAAGCTATTTTCAAAATGGCTTAATTCTTGTATTATTTTTTTCTAGGTATCCTCAAACTTTATAAACAATTAAATATGCCGTCGTACTCAGTTGCCCTCACTAAAGAAGATAAAAAAAAATGTAACGTGCGTACCGAGCTGCTGGGTTGTAAAGGATCGGGGATCATATTATTTTATGGTCTTCTATAGAGCAACTAGTATTTTGCGGCATTTCACAATTGACACTTGTTGAAGTAGTCGTCAATAATATTACTATCAACATTAATTTCAGCGATCTGTACTTCTTGTCAAGATTTTTGTATAGATAAGTGTCTACAAATTTGTAATGTTAAAGAGACATCAATAAAACGTAGTAGAGTAAATAATGTGTTTTTTTTTGTAACCCAAACAAAATACTTGTAAGTAGATTAGTAGATACGAGTGCGGAAAAGAGGAAAATCGATACGAGTAGCGATAAATTAATACACGAACGAAGGGAGTGTTTTAAATCGATACGAGTTGTGAATGTCCTTTTCGCACGTGTATCGTATGACGATTTTCAGTACCTAAATCTAAGCTAAGAGTTTCGACCAGACAAGAAATGAATCATTGCTGGATTTGCTCGCACTACTGCGTGTAAAAAGCAGCATCTGTACTGAAAAAAACTATCATTGCGCAACAGAAATTCTATTAATATCACAGTAAATACTCTATTTCATTTGATTCCTACTTTTATTGTGTAAAGCAACACTGCATTCTTCTTTTCACTTCACTTCATTTTTATCAATAAGAATTAAAAATTATATATTTAATACATTAAGTAACTATAAAGTGCTTATCTATTTGTATTATCATTCTGCACTTTTCTTAACTTTCCCACATTTCTATAAAATGTCGAAGAGTGCTTAAATGGTCGTCGTCGTTTATTATTATTTAATTCGCTCATATTTAAATGATTCAAAGCAACCAGTCCACAACTTCACAAGAAAGTTTGAGAAACCTTCGTATTTCAGATTGTCATTTGCGGTTACAGTGGTTTAGGAGCAGTTCGGTAATCAGACCTACACATGTGTGTACAAATTCTGTCAATGTCACTGTCAGAAACCGTTCTGACAGTGACAATGACAGCCACAAATTCGTCCACATGTTGTTACCGTTATGTGTGCAAACGTCGACTAATAAAGTGTCGTTAAAAGTCATTCTGACAGTGACATTGACAGCCACAAATTCGTACACATTTTGTTACCGTAACGAGTGCACACGACGACTACATTTTGTTATTGTAACAATATGGTCGCATTGTTTGCACGACGTTACCACGCGTTATGTCACATTTGACAGTTAGTTACTGATTTGAAGATTTTGCGACTGAAATGGTTGTATGGGTAAACAACGGACCTCGCTTGGTATCGTCATTGTTATAATATTTAAGATTTACCCTTAATAACCCGCGAACAATTTGAATAAGTAACATAAATTGACAGCAGACTTTTAGCCTTTTTTTTTAAACGATAGACAATTGGTGATACCACAAGGAAATATCTGTCAACAATATTTGGCTAGCCAGACTCTAACAAAACATAGAGGAATAAGTAAGGGAAGAGTTGTAACTCCATACATCAGTAAATGCGAGTTATTTGTAGTGACATCTATCGTCATTCACTCGTCAATCACGCGCCAACTAGCGTAAATTATCAGTACTGCTACTTGTCAATAGATGTCACGACGAACAAAAAGTCTATTGCTCAACAATTTTTAGCTAATATTACAATAGTATTAATCAGTACTTTGCTTTCAATTACTTCACCTTATAACATAAGGTATAAACTGTTTTAATATTACATTTTTGGCAGGTGCAACACTGTCGGCACCTAGTGTCGAGTAGCAGTACTGATAATTTACGCTAGTTGGCGCGTGATTGACGAGTGAATGACGATAGATGTCACTACAAATAACTCGCATTTACTGATGTATGGAGTTACAACTCTTCCCTTATTTATTCCTCTATGAACAAAATAATGTATGGTGGAATTGTCGCTCTTATACATAAATGTAGATCTAGAAAAAATTCGGCGATGGCTTATGAGTTATGTCTAACTTTTAAGGATAGCTGTTATAAACATGCTTAACTTTAAAAAAATGTTTACATAT
The DNA here is from genome assembly GCF_023078275.1 of Leguminivora glycinivorella. Lineage (NCBI taxonomy): Eukaryota > Metazoa > Arthropoda > Insecta > Lepidoptera > Tortricidae > Leguminivora > Leguminivora glycinivorella. Next base: position 6,875,707 of record NC_062989.1, on the reverse strand, counting down.
AATGTAGTATTACGGTATTCCACAGAAATTTCCAGAAAATGACTAATTTTCTCGAGAACGTTCTCTCTGCCTAGCAAAAAAATAGTGCACCATCTCAAATGTTTTGCTTCCTTTAGTTTACATTCTTTGCTTCAAATTACATGTTTGGGGAAAATTTGTGAGGTTTTACTGCCGGTTTATAATCAATTATTACATTTCTTTAATAGTGTTTGTCTTATTTCTTTTACTAAGCGATTAAATATCTCCCAGTAATGGCAGATCGCTTAATCGGAGCAATGTATTGCAACGGTAACCATTGGTGCCTATGGTTTAGGCGGAATTCTTCAGGATTTTTTGCTTGTTCTTCCGACTCCCAATTCATTGTAATAAAGAAAGGCAGATAAAATAATACGCCGAGCGAAGCCAGTGCGGTTTCGTTATGGAAATATAATAATAAAACATGTAAAATGCCAAAAAATATGTTGTTATATTTGAAAAAGCGAAAAAATTAGACCAGTCCCGAAAGTACCGAAAATCCCGGGAAATCCCGGTTCCACGTTGCTCCGGTACCGAAAATCCCGGTTCTTTAAAACAGTACCGGTACTGCAATCCCTAGTATGCATACATTCAATAAAATAAAAAAATCCAAAATCGGTCCAGTAACGACGGAGATATCGTGGAACAAACATTAAAAAAAAACATACAGACGAATTGAGATGAGAACCACCTTGCTTGAGATTTGGGGCGGCGCGGCGGTTGAATATACCTATATATACCTATACATATTATGTATAAAGGATTCTCAACATTTATTTCATTCTGTCATCAGAGTGTGTAAGCGATGCTATCGCTTGAATTTAAAATTGTTTTAATAACAATTTGATGTACCTCTTTATACCTGTGTAGAACACAACTGTGTGTAAACTATTCGCAAATCCATTGACTTTGGGCTAGAAATTAAGCCTTTGATTCAGATGGCACGGATTATTCTTGTTGTATCTCTCGTGTTTTTGACTTATCTTCAAGTGGCATCTACAAGTAGTAGTGGCGTAAGTACCTATTGTTTACAGTTTACTTCTTTTAGTTATACTATGCAAAAGCCTAGCTTTCAACTAATCGCATAACACATATTAACTGATCACACAAATGCTGCAATTATTTTCCCAAACATTTATTTTGCTTCAAGGAGACATTTTGACACAACAGTAAATTCAAAACTTTCAGCAACACAAAAGGTTTGAATACTACTTGCCCCAGGCAAATACATGTAGGTGATGTAGGATATAAAATTCATTCCAAATCCAGCTAACAGTAGATATTATTACTACTGTACCTAGTAAAATTTAAAGTAATATTTATGCACCTTTAAACGACCATAATATAATAATACACATTAAGCTTTTGTAAAGCTGAGATGTTTTTGGATTTAATTGTCGAAGATTCTATGTTTGTAGACTATAGTATTCAAAATTTTAAGTTTATGATAATCTTGTTTAAATATATATTTGACGACCGGCGTAGTGACACTGCCTGCTACCTGCTAAGCCGCGGTCCTGGATTCAAATCCCGGCAAGGGCATTTATTTGTGTGATGAACAGCACAGAAATTCATTCCGGACGAGACTTTTATTTTTATTATAACTACAAACCTCGTACATAGCAAATCTTTTTAGATTTTAAATATATACGATTAAAGTGTCATTCAAATGAAATAAACATTAATTTAAGGAGATTTAGTTCCACCCCACCCAAACATCTTATTCATAATATACCTATATATTAATATTAATGTGGAATCAAGAAAATATGCTGCATTAAATCATATTAAATCTATCCCACTGTGATTATGTATTTCCTATGCATCAATAATAAAACAAAAACTATTATGTTTCCAGGAAAAATGTGTGCAACACTCCGAATGCCCAGAGAAAATGGCGTGCGAGAGCGAAAGCTTTCAGTGCGTGGATCCATGTCTCGCACTGATCGCACATAATAAGTGTGGCACCGCCGCTACTTGTATTGTCGATGAGCATGTGGCCAAATGCCGTTGCGATCCAGGTAAATTCATCTGATACAATACAATACAAATGCTCTTTAATACAATTAATACTGGTTGGTAGTTAAATGTATATAGCTATAAGTATTTATTTTAATTGTACAGTGCCTCAGTTTATATAACTGTTATGCTGTACATATTTTTTGGTAAAACAATAATAACAAATAAATCATAAATAATTAATTTATTGCATACCTTGATAAAATACAACAATACAAAATAAAGAAGCAACACAAACAAAGGTAAACAACAAGCGGTCTTATCGCTAAATAGCGGATACCTCTGATACTGTCTGTATTAAAACAATTCCTGGTGCTTGGACAAGTTAATAATCAGAGTGTTGAATGGTTCACGGTTATTTTCATTAGACCAAGAACGATATATACCGGGACTACCGGGACTGTCAAAGCCCATACAAAAAAGTGTACCCCTTAAATGCATCCATGGGCCTTTTGAGGGATAAAACTAGATGGCGCTGTTTAGGAGCCTGGCCCCTGGGTGGCAAAAATCATATTTTCGCCAAATATTCTTTCGTGTTTTTATTTTTTATTATAACAAATGACATAATTATTTATTTATTTTAATAAACATTTAAAAAAAAAAAAGAAATTTGAAGGCATTATCAGTGTAGTTATGATTGTATTTGATAGGTGGCGCTAAAAAATTGAGGTACAATTCTTAGTATCACGATTGTCAGTCCTATATTAAATCATCCTTGATTAGACTTATATTGACCGGGATGTAAAATGAAAAAGGTAATCACGTTCTATATCCCGACCAATATAAGTCGAAGTTAATAATCGACTACACTTCGTGGCGTATTTTTTTTGTAACTTTCTTTTTTTTCTTCAGGAACTGTGGGTGATCCCTACAAGAGCTGCAGCTCCTCAGTATATGACGTACTTTTACAAGGAGGAGTAGGCTAGGTTTACAGTAATAAAAGAGCAAATGAGTGACGATAAAAACTTGGTGTTCATTTTTGTGCCTAGATATTAACATTATGGATAATATTTTTGTACATCTTGAGCAATTCTAATAATAGAGAGCTATATCCAACCGGTTTTTATAGATTATTATTAATTATTAACAAATCACTGGCGAATAAACGACAACTAGGTATTTAATTTATGTAAGCTAACATGTAATAAAATGTTTGCATTAATTTTCGTGAGTATTACTGAAGTATACACCTTGCTTTGTTTCTTTTGAAAATAAAGTTATTAGGAATATCTACTCGTAATATTTAGGAATATCAAAAGCTATATGCAGCTACATCCCAGTCCTTCTTAGTAGCAGAACAACTAATTAGATGTGTATGTACTGATGTAGGTACAGCATAAAAGTTCTTCTCGAATTAAATGAAAGAGCTTTAGTCCAATAATTCATTCAAACCATTTTTGAAATCCTCAGTCCAAGGCAATCAGTAGTATCAGTACCTACGTTTATTTATAAGAACAGGTAAGATTAAGGATGGAAGTTGCAAAACTCGTTATATATAGGTAATACAACACTTAAAAAAGACGAACTGGAAATGGCGAAGTGCATAATGTGATTCAGCTAAGCCTGTTTTATAATCTTATTTGGCCAATTAATATGCATGTAGATTTTTTGTAAATAAGGATTTTTGACGGCAGTTTTATCTGGGCATCGGAACGAAGTACATTGCTTGATTAGAATTTAAATATTTTCAATCCAAGTAAATAAACAAGGTAACATATTGGTTTTAATTTAGCTGATACGAATGCTTTATTGATTACATTTTTAACAGTTATTGTCCTACATTTAATGATATTTATAACATTTTATTTCTAATAAGCCACTGATTGACACACACACATTAGACTCTACACAAACCAGTTTAGTATGAGCGTGTGTATTTTGATAATAACAAAAACAAGTGCGGAACGTTAATGTAACGTTTAACAATACATTCATGTGTTTTGGGCCCTTAATTTTTATTGCGTAATGGGCTAATTATAGCACTAGAGTAGTAAAGTGGCACCATAATAATTGTGTACTATAATAGTTATTGGTTTTACAAGGGGGCAAAGTTGTTGTTTAACCGCACGCGCCAATATTGATACCCGAGCAAGCGAAAGATTCAAATATTGAACCGCTAGGGTAGCGAGTGGTTCAAAAAGTGGAATCTTGAGCGTTGCGAGGGTTTCAAGGCACGAAGGTTAAACAAACTTTGCCACCGAGTGAAACACGAAATTTTTCACCACACCGACACCAACAAAATACTGATTATAGTCAGTATTTTGTACATCAAACTAAATCAAATCCATCAATTTATCCAATATTTATGATTCAAAAATCATTATTTATAGGTAAATTCTACCAGTCAGCTTAAGACATCAAGTTAAATTTGTATGAAATTACTTCGCACTCTTGTGGATAAAATGCAATTTTGCTATCTGTTTTCGAATGACCAAGTAAGCCTTTAACAGTTGGTGTGGTGAAAATAAATTAAACATTTGATTCAGATGGCACGGATCTGGGTTGTTGTATCTTTAGTGCTTGTGGCGTATCTTCAAGTGACGTATGTAAGTAACGGAATGATTTTATCGGTCATGTTAAAATTTTAGTCGATCAAAGTATTAGATTACATCATATTATAATAATCTATTGTGCTAAATATTAAAAACTAGGTATCTACAAAGCAGATGCAATAGTTGCACCTTAATTTATCAATTGCCACAATATTTATATCGAAACTTCAAGAGATATGTAGGAAATTTGATTTGATTTGTTGCGATTTTTTGTGTTTGATGTAAATAATCTCCAAAGAATATGATTTAATGTAAGTAGGTAATCCTAGAGATTTTTGTAGTATTGTTTTAATAGTCTGTGGCATGTATCATCACTAAAACTACGCAACGAATTTTGATGCGGTTTTTTTAATAGATCGAGTGATTTATGAGAAAAAATAATACATAGGTATGTATAATACCCGTGCAAGGCCAAGGCGGGTCGCTAGTATACATTTTTAACCGACTTCAAAAAAAAAGGAGGAGGTTCTCAATTCAACTGATTTTTTTTTTGTATGTATGTTACTCGATATCTCCGATTTTCAAAATTTTTTTTTTGATCGAATAGGTATAACCCCGAGATGGTCCCATTGGCACCAAGTCGGGGTCTGATGATGGGATCTTGGAGAAATCGAGGGAACTCTTCAAATGTTATAGGCACATGTAATGTTTTTAGTGTATTTTTTAAAGGTACACCAGTATTTACGCCTGATGGTAATAATTTTATGTGGCTGAGCTGATGATGGAAGGTCAACTCCTCAATGGTTAGGAGTTAAAGGATAATTCTTTCACTATTGTACATATATTCGGACTGATACATATAATATCACTAGGAACCACTAAAAATCAACAAATAAATAAACTTTTTAACAAAAAATAAAACCGCCTTCAAAAATAAGCGTGTTACAAAACACGGAGAAACTAAAAAGCCAAAAATAATAAACCTTTGAATTCAGATTTCTTATCGGATTGCAGTATTCTAAACATCCCAATTATAAACAAATCAATTATTTTTGGAGTCGGGGCCAGCCTGAGTATGGTTGGGTGGGGCAAACAGGAAATAGCAAGGCGACAAACAGGTCTGGTACCGACTACAAAAATAATTGATTTGTTTATAATTGGGATGTTAAGAATATTGCAGTCCGATAAGAAATCTGAATTCAAAGGTTTATTATTTTTGGCTTTTTAGTTTCTCCGTGTTTTGTAACACGCTTATTTTTGAAGGCGGTTTTATTTTTTGTTAAAAAGTTTATTTATAAATATATAATATAAATTATGAAGTGTGTAAAATTGAAATTATTTCAAATTCTATTCAATAATATTACCTTAGACAAGTATAATATAATTATGCTGAAATTAAAATAAATACTTATTAAAAATTTCAGGGTAAATGTGCTCAACACTCGGAATGTCCAGAAAAAATGGCGTGCGAGAGCTCTCAGTGCGTGGATCCGTGTCTCGCACATCGGAAATGTGGAACCACAGCGAGTTGCCATGTCTATGAGCATTTGGCCAGTTGCCATTGTAACCCAGGTAACTTTGAAGTAGAGCCTACACCATTACTTTTAGACGATTTAGAATACTAAACTGAAATAGATACCATACACTAAAGAAAAAGCGATTAAGCCCACTGGTCGATCGCTTTTTCTTTAGTGTATTGTATCTATTTCAGTTTATTATTTATATATAGTAGTGTTACTACTTAAAAAAACAAATCAAAAAATATTAAATAATATAATTTGATTTGTTCCTTACATCGATTTAGAATACGTTACCCGATATCGTACTAAACCTATGTACCGAACAGAAAAAATATGTACTTAATGTTTGATTCTTGCTTTGGTTCTAGTGCCTAACCCTTTGGGGGCGCTGTCCACTTTATTTGTACAGTAAATGTCATTTTCTTTTCTTTTACGCTATTGATTAACGTGTAACTTTAAAACGTCAAATCAAAAGGTTATGTAAATCTCTGAATTCGATGTTTTTGTGACTTGTTCATTAGTCTAAAAAAATATTCATATTGATACTGCGTTACTGCTAATGTATTTAAATGTTTTCTTTTCTGCAGGAACTTTAGGGAATCCCTACGAGAGTTGCAGCTCCTCGACATATGATGTACTTACTCAAGGGCTAGCAGGTTAGGTTTATCGCCTTTCTAGTATTTACAAATACCTAGGTAGACAGATTATGGACGAGATGATACAGATTATATTGAACATTCTATTTTATCGAGTTCACAGTTATGTCAATGAAAGTTTTCGTATTTTACGCCGACTGTTTTCAATTTTCCGATACTATGAGTATCTACTTATATGTATGTATTAGAAATTATTGATAACAAAAAATATAAATTTCAAAATTTTAATTGTCACAGATAAGATTATCAAAGCTCTCCTATAAGGAAACCCCAAGAAATCGTCTTAGAAAATTCCCACTATACAAGGTACAATGAATGAGGCTCTTGACTACTGTGGCCTGTGTTTTACAACCATGTTGTGTTTGGCACTTAAGTGCCTTGACCAGGTCAGGATGACCTTGGACCATCAAAAACATGGTTGTCCAACTTGCCACCCGTGTAGTAGAGGCTTAAGACTTAAAACATTACTTCACAGAGCCCACTGTTCACTCTCCGAAGGCCCCACGTCAGTATTCTTTATACTAACTGAAAGCACCGTGTCCATACTAGATGCCGTCGTGGAGGAGCCACCGGTGCCTCCAACGTACAAGGCCTAGATTCTATTGAGAAAAGAACACGCTGGAAGAAATGGCAACAAATGTGTGAAGCTATTTCAAGACCAATTCTACGTATTAGATAAGTGCGAGGAATGTCAGCGCGTTAGTAGTCTTACCATATGTTTGTGGGCATTATTACTACACACAGTCACATGCCAATGCTTAAAAATGTTTATTACCTATACCTATTGTGTAAATTGTATTTTATATGGTGTGTATAAAGGTTTTTTATATTATTCTTTTCATTCTTATCTAACAACCGAACCACCTAACTAACCCTACCAATACACCAACGAAATATTAGGTTTATTAATTAGGTCCCATAGTATACAAAATTGATGAAAATTGGCTGTATGGCTATAGTATTTTTCAACTGGGATGAGTTCTTTGTGCCACATGAAAAAATTCCGAATTACACAAATACGCACATGTTCGCTTAATATTTTTGAAGAACAATTTATGTTTTAACCTACAATAAGTAATGAAAAATATTAAAACTTTTTACAACAAATAAAATTATAAAAATGGTATTATCAGCTGCAAAAGTGCATGGAGAAATTATGAATGAATTCATTGATAAATTCGCCATCCACTTTTGCAGTTTTAATATATATCAATATGTACAATTTCAGCTCATTCTAGTCATACTCCACTTGACATAGTAACATGACATTTACAGTTTGCCTCCCTATTATATATAAATAAATTAAAAAAAGTGCATACTTTCATTATGTAGAAGTTAACAATGTATAAATGTATTCCAAAATTCAAATCAATTAGCGTAAGTACTTCTCGAGATATTTAGTAATGTGACAGACAGACGGATAGTCGCATCATAAGGCACCCTTATTTGTACTGCTAAGCGTGCCGTTCAGATTTAAGGAGTTCCGTTCTGATCTTCATCAGCAGTTACTGTACTGTGTAAATGTCACTGTTCTGGACGTAAGTGCATATTGTTCTTATAAAAATACCAAAGTCACTATGAGTGTGCCGTTCAGATTTGAGGAGTTCCGTTCTGATCATCGTCAGCAGTTTCACTGCACCAAAGGTCACTGTTCCGTACGTAAATACATGCTGTTCTTATAAAAACACAAAAATCACCATATGTATGCCTTTCAGATTTGAGGAGTTCCCTCGATTTCTCCAGGATTCCATCATCAGAACTGGGTTCTGATAAAAATGGGACCAATCTGTATGCATACATTCAAACAAAAAAAAAATCAAAAATCGGTCCAGTAACGACGGAGATATCGTGGAACAAACATAAAAAAAAACATACAGACGAATTGAGATGAGAACCACCTTGCTTGAGATTTGGGGCGGCAGTTGAAAATACCTGTATATGTATAAAGGATTCTCAACATTCATTTCATTCTGTCATCAGAGTGTGTAAGCGATGCTATCGCTTGAATTTAAAATTGTTTTAATAACAATTTGATGTACCTCTTTATACCTGTGTAGAACACAACTGTGTTAAACTATTTGCAAGTCCATTGACTTTGGGCTAGAAATTAAGCCTTTGATTCAGATGGCACGGATTATGCTTGTTGTATCTCTCGTGTTTTTGACTTATCTTCAAGTGGCATCTACTAGTAGTAGTGGCGTAAGTACCTATTGTTTACAGTTTACTTCTTTTAGTTATACTATGCAAAAGCCTACCTTTCAACTAATCGCATAACACATATTAACTGATCACACAAATGCTGCAATTATCTTCCCAAACTTTTTTTTTTTACATTCTTACACAGATTGACTGAGGCCCACGGTAAGGTCAAGAAGGCTTGTGTTGTGGGTACTCAGACAACGATATATATAATATATGAATACTTATATGCATCAAGGAGACATTTTGACACAACTGTATATTCAAAACTTTCAGCAAGACAAAAGGTTTGAATACTACTTGCCCCAGGCAAATACATGTAGGATATAAAATTGATTTAAAATCCAGCTAACAGTAGATATTATTACCACTGTACCTAGTAAAATTTAAAACGTTGATGACATTTTTAGGTTAAATGTGTGCAGCACTCTGAATGTCCAGAAACAATGGCGTGCGAGAGCGAAAGCTCCTTGTGCGTGGATCCGTGTCTCGCACATTCGAAATGTGGAACCGCAGCGAGTTGTCATGTCTATGAGCATTTGGCTAGTTGCCGTTGTGACCCAGGTAAGTTCATTTGGTAACATTATTCATTAAAATTAAATGTTTTAGCGAAGTAGAGAGGCACCTAAATATAAGTACTTAGTTAGTTTTATTGTCAGTAAAGTTAACGTTTACTGTATTGGGCATTTCATAGTGTGCTAGGAGAATAAAATTAACATTTATAATATAAATATTATATAGATATACATGGCTGATCGTAGCGAGTAGCTCGTTTCACAATGTTATTATTTTATATAACACTTTTTATATTAAAGCAGTACCTATCGATAGTAGGTGTTTCTGCTTCTTAAAAACGGATTTTATTTTCTTCAGGAACCGAGGGTGACCCCTACAGGAGTTGCAGCTCATCAACTGTAAATCTGCTTGTATACGGACGATTGGGCTAGGTTATTTAGGCTAGGCAAGAACGATTTAATACGATGTATGCCTATAAGATTTGAGGACCCCTCGATTTCTCCAGGATCCCATCATCAAAACTGGGTTCTGATAAAATGTGACCAATTTGTATGTATAAAAAAATCTCACATCGGTCCAGTAACCAGAACCATGGAGATATCGTGGAAGAAACATTAAAAAAAATACAGACGAATTGAGAACCACCTTCCTTGAGATTTGGGCGGCGGCGGTTAAAAATATTTAAGGTGGCTCGCTTTCCATACAAAAAACATCTACCATTTATTTAGTCACCGCACACTACAACTAAATAAAAATATGCGCATACAACACTATACATTATCCATCGTCGCAGTATTGAACGAAATACATTGTTTCATACAGAAATCATGGACAAATCCATGTGAATTTTTTTATTAATTTTACGAAAATGTGCGTGCCAAATTTTGTGTACAGACACAGAGCCGTCATATTTCGCGCATTTTTAGTTGACATTGTCATCAGTGACACTTGGCTCTTGACAAGTAATTATTTAAAGACATTGGTTTACTTAACTCAAGCAGACTCAGAAATAATGACGCATTTTGTCAATAATTGCCCCGATAAAGCAATTAGCGGTATCTCAAAATCAAATGCATTTGAAAATGGAACTGTCATTTAGAAAACTTAAGGTATATGTTTGCATTAAAATTTTATTTGGGATACCGCCAATTGCCTTATGAGGGCAGTTAAATAGTACATTACTACAGAGGCCGGGACAAAGGGGGTTGCCGGCCGAAGACGGATAGGTCTGAGGCGGGCAACCCCATTTCCCGCCGAGGTATGTATAGTGCTTTTCTCAAACATGGTATGAAATAAATAAAGGCTACTGAAAATAGT